>NC_091051.1:12400000-14800000 GCF_963966145.1 Tenebrio molitor | reverse complement strand
AAATAAAAAATCCATGTTGTAGTACTTTCAGTGTAGATCATTGACCGCAAAATTCAAATTTCTAGAATGATTAGAAATATGGTTTATTGAGAAAATGCTATACGATGGTTCACCCTGTATGTATATCCAGTTTATTACCTGCGAAGTCGCAGCCAGTTATCAACGATTTGAGCAATGGCTTGCGTTTTTTAAAAGTTTCTTTTACATGATGAACTGATGAGATCAATTCAATACTTTGATTCTTGTTACTAAATCATTTCTGTTATCGACGGAGTCAAATAGACATTGTCTAGAATGCACTTTTATTATTGTTTAATGTGACTGCTTGATCAAAAAAAAAAACCTTATTTTTAATTTCTTCTTTTTATTTCTATGCATGAACATGTTGTTTACATTTTCATATTCTAAATAAAAATCTCTATAAAACTGAGCAAAAAAAGTTAATGGTGCAATTTGAAAAAAAAAGTTGACTATCATTTGTCAAAAACAGAACTCAAGAACAAATATTGGATCAATTCAAATTGTAGCCCATTTAAAACGATTTTGCTTGACACATCAATTATTAAAATCGTCTGAAAAATAAGGAAGTTACAGCACCAAAGATTTTTCATAATACACCCGGTATATATGTTATATAATGTTAATGACGTTGACGTAATAATGTGCGGACTAAATTAGACAACAATTTATTCATTATTTTTATACGTACATATTTTTAAAAAAACCTAATATTTAATTCCAAAAATTAGTTTTCATAAAAAAAAAGCAAAAATTAATTCGCTCTGTACGGTCATAGTTTATATTAGAATTTCTGAAGAAATTCGAATAATACCGGGACAGGGTATTATCTGTAAAGTCATAAAATTTCCTGGTTGAAAACTGATCGGCGGCCCAAACTAACCCCCGGATTTGTCCCGTTCCTAAACAGGTAGGTAGTTTTGAAATCGGAGAAAAGATGTGCCTCTACTGCCTCTGGTGGCAAAAGCGATGAACTAAAACCGTTTTTATTCGCAAATTTATAAATGAATAACTTCCACAACTTCTGTTTTTTTTAATTGTTATTTAATGTAGTAGGTAAAGGTAAATATATTGTATAGAATTACAAAATATTCTAACGAAATGTTCGCCTGGAAGACGAAAAATTTAACTTTTACATTAAGCTCAATATAAAAAAAAACAAATGTTTCATCCACAATTTCACAACGCAGCGGACTCAGTAAACTTATTTAGATTCATTCTACAAAATCTGGAAGCATAATATTGAAATTTAGGTAATAAAAAATCGAATTAAAGCCGCGCACTTTAGGTTTTTATCATATCATCAGACAATCTTTTTTTCTTATAAAAAAAAGTATAACGCTGCGGTCTGGAGAATTAAAAAACCTTTAATTTGATGTATGACACTTGACGAATGATTGCGTATTAACTGAGTTCTTTGCAATTAATGAAATACACTCTAGTCAACGCTGGTATCGGTCACCCTTAAGTGCAAGTGTGAAAGTAAAATTTTAATTAATTTAATTTTTGGAAAAATCGAAAAACGAACCACAACGTATCATTTAAGTAATCAAAGTGTCTACAAAACATTTTGTGTTATTTTGCTTTACACCTGTAGAGATCACGTCATGGCCCAATCTTAATGTACTTTGACATATACTAAAGGAGTGGGTGATAAGCAGATGTAATTTTTTTATTTCTATTTTATGGAATATCAAATTCGGAGGGATTTCCAATGGACATCATATTATTGCATTTTCAATGTCTTGTTACATAAATTAAATCTAAATAAAATATAATACCACCCAAATACGGCAAGTACACATCATGTGTCTTTCAAGTTATCTTTTTGTCTTTGTATGGTGGTGCGGAAGGTTCCATTTAAAGAGTCTTTATGGTGTAAATATTAATGTTATTGTTTACAGTTTCTAGGAAGTTAAGGTGGCGTCCACAAAAAATAATGCTGGAGGGTACGCAATTACGTAAGTCGTTAATTGCACTCTCAACATTTATAAAATATCAGAATCATTGGTCACGGATGATGGCTTGTACGACAAATTAGGCAAAAATCATACCTTTTTACAACAACAATCGGATATGGTCTTACACCATTAAACGTGTATTCCACATCACTTTTTAATATCCATAAAATTGAAATTGAACACGACGCAATTACCAGTCACGAAAAGTTAGATTTTCGTTGAGCACTTCCTAATTCCTGAAAATTATAATCTCAACGGTGTACAAAATATTGCACGATGTTGTTAAGTTATGGTCATTTCAGTTGGAAATCTTGGATAATTAAGCATTAGGTACAATGGTTGCGTTACGTCTCGACGAAAGGAAATATTAATATGAACAATTAAAGTTTCCTTCGTTATAATGTGAAAATATTAATTGTTCACTTTTAAATTAATCCTATTAGATTACAATGTGATTAACAAGGTTTCGCGTTCTGACAAGCAATTTGCCGCAATCACGCCATCAATCTGCGACTCAGCTATCCTCAGAATTGAGTTCGAGAAAATTTTAAATTTAGGTCTTGAATTTTGTTAGTCCGTCTCCGCGAGTTTCTACCTTTATGATGGCTAGAGTCTACCTGAAATATTTATGGTTCGTTAACTTTATCCTTTCCAAGAAACTTTTCGAAAAACTGACCATAGTGGCACATTCCAAAACGAAGTTTACTACAACCCATTAATTACTCAATTTTAAGGTCCACCAAGAATCATTTTACGGTTTCATAATCCGACCCTAAAGTCTCCTTTAATAAAATGGGCGTTTAAGGTAAATGCGACTTTAAATCTAAAATAAAGGAGACTGTGTTTCATAAACACGGACGATCCAAACTTTAGTTAAAATTTGCATTAGTTCGAAAACGAATCATATACCTACGTAGTCATTTTCCTAGGGAATTTTACACTAAACGTTTGAATTTGAAAGTTTTGGTAACTTGTAACTGTTTCCCTCAGACTTTGAACCGTATTTCGAGTATTTTAATTTTTGTTTACATTCTGCATTTTACATTGTGCTAGTGGAGCAGCGCCAAATTAAAACAGCCGATTAATAAAAGATTGCGACCAAAGATGCAAAATCCAACCTTTCAGGTGAAGGAAGAATTTTATAAATCTAAAGCAAAAAAAATGAGCTCCTACACTTAAAGAGAAGAGAGGAAAGAGAAGAACATGAAAGGAAAAAAACTGTTATTAGACTTAGGTACAGGTTGAATTAGCAAGAAAACAATTGAGCAATAAAAACTAATTAATTCATGGAATATATTTATTTTTTAAATACCTACAAGTTTCCGAAATGTTGATTTATAATCAATTGCCGCACTTGTCTCCCCCTCGCTATAATTCTGTCTGAATAATAAGTGTGCCTGCACGCGATTATCCATTGAAATTAGAATTACTGGGTATCTACTAATTTACAAAAAAAATGCAGCAATTTGTGGCAATGCACTCGAGAAATGACACTTGTCATGTAATTGAGGTTATAATCCCTATTTAAATCCACCTTTAACGAGATAAAAGGCCGACAACGAGCTTTTAAAGTTAAAGTGGGTTTTAAGGATTTAAAGGCGCCTTTAATGAATATGAAACACAATTTTTAGTTAAAGGTGGTTTTAAAGTTAAAACCGCTGTTGAAAGTTGAAACCGGCTTTTAACTATTTAAACTAGTTAAATCGGCTTTCCTGTTACTACAACATAATGTAGCAAATTATTTCTATTAGAGTAATTTTAAGTGGATAATTTTTGGCAATTTTTTTAGTCGTCTGCTTGTCGAAATACAAAAAAAAAAACATATGTTTTCAGTTAAAATTTAAGTTGACGCGAAAATAAAGTCATTAAATAAAGTCGTAATCGTTTAAAAATATTCTAAATTAAGACGAATGTGTATATCAGATACATATTTCTTTTAAATTAGTGTCATATTTTTTATGTTGTTTTGTGTTAGTTTTGTGAAACCACTTGGAACCAATTAAAACGAAGACATTTAAATTATTTTTTTTATTTGCTTGGGAAACATATTTCACAAACACTACTGTTATCTAAATCTACCTGCTAAATGAATTTATATATTCCGAGAAAGAATATCTTCATTTAAATTAATAGTTTCTTATACCTGTCCAACAAAAAATGAATGTTCTTGGAAAATTTTACTAAAGGAAACTATTTTTTTGGCCTTTCCTCTCAACTATTTTCATTTTTTATTTCCATGTTCCGTAAGAAAATTAACCTATGGTGATGGCATCGAAAAAATCGTGTGCGAGATAAGGTCAGACTTGTACTATCTTTAAAACAAAAATAGAGATTGTGGAATTTTCTTTCGTTCACAATAACTCTGCAAAAATGTACCAATTGGAATCTTTTTCTGGCAAAATATTTGTCCAGACTTACTGATTTTGACAGCAATCTGATCAGTGATCAGTGATTTTGAAAATATACCAATTTTGTCCAATTTTTTCCGTCCACGATGACTTCTTTAAAAATGCACCGATTTGAATTCTTCCTTTTGCAAAATATTCCCCACAATGAGGATGCAAGGTCTGTTGATTTTGATAGTGATCGAATTGTTTTGGTGGTATGCGCAATTTTGCACTCATTTTGTACCTATAACAATATCGTCCGAGTATAAGGCTATATGGCGAATTCTACTCAAGAATTTAACAACATGGAAGTAATCTATGATTCTCTATAGCGATATTTTATTAAGTTTTAAAATTATTAAAATATTGAATTAGCAATTACAATTTTAATTTTAAAAATTTGACATTCGCTTGCTTTTTCATTGTTTTCTTCAGGATATGCACAATTCCGGTCACGGAATTTTAGCTGTCACTTGTCAGTCCATTGACATGAGATGTAAAGCACCCCTTAGTTATTCGTAACCTCATTTTTTGCTATTACAAGACTTGTCATTTTGAGGCTGACTGACTTGCATGAAAACGCGCTTCCTTATTTCGTGCAATCTTGAAATAGGGATATTATCTGCACTTTATTGAAATAGGGTATTGGTGGCATGTTCGCAACTATTTGAATGAAATACATATGACAATAGCAAATTTTTGGATTTCAATTCCAAAAGTCAATCATAATGACAATAAAGCGTGGACTATATCCGTGGCCGCGACTGTACAATTGGGAGCATGGAATTTCGGACAGCAATTTATGTCAATTAAAAAAACCCAATGTAGTCTGACCTTTACTGTCATAAATGTCAAATAATTAATTTTGATTGAACTTCAAAATAAACTGTCAGAATTATGCACAATTATTTTACATTTTAATTATTGATTTCCAAAGTTTAATAAAATCACATCTAAGCACTTGCAACTTGTCAGTACACTTTTTTAACAAACGTTAGTTAATTAAAGCCAAATTGGTAGTGGACCAAATGATTTGTTAATACCTGTAACATTTTTACAGCATACCTGTTACCTAGTATTGATTTATAGACTATTAAAGCATTAAATTCATTAATTCAGCTATCAGTCAGTTTTAATCGTCTGTAATTTAAAAACTATTTAAGCCTGGAAATTATTTAAAACGAAATTAACATCGGCAAACCACTTAGACTCTGCCCTAAAATTTGATCCGCCAGTTCTTAAGGGCGTAGCCGACTTCCTGCTGGCGGTGAAAAATTTTGGGGTTTTGAACAGTAGATAGATATTGACTTTCCTAAAATATTAAATTTCTTTCCTCATAATTTCATATATATAGATGTCACAGACAGACTTCTTGCAACCAATGTTTAAAACCTCTCTTATCTGGTGGGGTGCGGGGCTAAATCCCATTTAATAATAGGCCCATTTTAAAGTATAGTAGTTTATTTAACGAGTTTGTGTGTAAATTGGGCCTTTTTTGGCACGAGTGGGCCAATTTACACACGAATTAGTTGAATACAACGTTTTTTTGTTTGACGAGGCCCTTAAAGGCTCTAAATCGCTTAAAATCTTTAAAATTAGCTTGACGTTTCGTTTTGACAAGTTGTGACATTTATCAAAACCCGTTCACATAGGAGAAAATTCTCAAATTCTGACAGTGTCGAACAAAAAAAAAATGTTTAGTTTAATTATTTCATTAAGGCTCGCGTTTACCTGAGTTTGAAACGGTCGAAAAAGTGGATTTTCGATCACGTTTTTTGAGAAAACAGTACGAGATGAACGTTTTCTCTCTTTACTACATAAATTATGAACATTTCTATTAGTGAACTATGAAGAGAAAAATATAATTTTGTTTTGGCGAATTTGTTGAAAAACCACAAATAAAATGCTCTGCTTGGAAGCTGTGTAGGCAAAATGAAAAGAGATATCGAAAATATCTCACGTCATTCACTAGATATTGTTATGAATGTGACGCAGACGAAAAGTGGTGTTTCCTACTTGAATATTAGTTGAAAAAAACGAAAAAAATGAAGTCATTTCTCAACGTTAAAATTTCATGTTGTAGACAACCAACCCTACATGCTACCTGAGCTAACCGCTTACGGAAAGGGGACTATACAAGGGTACAAATTACATCGGCATATCACCCATTTTAATATTATGCAAATCTCTATCCTTTTTTTTTTCGTGCAATAATAATTTCCAGTAATAATACACCATGAAATATGAAATAAGCACAATTTTTTCCTTTATTTCATGTCAAAATTCACGATTTAAAATATTTCATTTTATACTGTCCGGTAGATGTTCGATTACATTATCCATTTGAGTCCGGTAGGTTAGTTATAACAGTATCAGAGACTGTTTTATTTATACAAATCAAATCTGACATTGAAAAGTGCAAAAGTCGAAAAATGTTCACTTCAGTGCTTCGAAATGATCGAGTTGTAATACGAAAGTTGATTAGCAACCGCGAATGTCATTTTTTAAAATGGTTGCAAGTTGCTCGTCAGGAGTTGACGACTCATGTTGACATTTGATATAAAAATAAAAAATGTGACACTAGTATTCGCCGTTGTCTTAAAAATAAAAAAAAAAAAACATTTGAAGGACAATAAAAAATTATCGAAAAATTATCGCTGTAATTCAAAAAATAAAGCCTTACGATTGAAAATGATGATGAATGAAATAATCACATACATATTATATCCCAAGTGCAAAATTTTTTATCGGAATTTTTTTTGCTAATAAACGAAAACATCCATAAATGAGGTCAGAAGACAAATTATTAGCAAATAAGAGCACGAGACGAAGTCGAGGGCTTTTATTTGATAATAATTGGTCTTCTGACCGAATAATTTATGGATGTTTGAGTTCATTAGCAAAAAAATTGCCGATATTAAAATTTTGCACGAGGGGTATACGGCTGATTATTTCCTGAATAGAATGAAAACAAACGCATTATTTCCAATCCTTTTTATTCAAAATAATTAAATAAAAAAAAAATCAGGTGCCGGCATTTTTTATCAGATTATTGCACATGTGCATTTTATAGAAATTTTATCGGGTTATTTTTTGTTTTCTCGTTTTGATTGGTCAATATTTGTCACGCAATTGGTTGCTAAACACATGAAGGAAATACTCATTGTAAAAAACAATAGCAACGGCCATTACCACAGGAAAAAAGATGATGCGATTTTCACAAAATACATAATATGATTTTTTATTTTTGCAATAAAATTATGATACAGAACAGACTTCTAGTATGAAATAATAGTATACTATTACTATTACATGAGCAAGTACAGAATAAGTAAAGAATAAAAATCGTTACTTGCGAGTACATAATATAATCATATACTTTATCTATAGCAAATTTTTTTGACTAATAAACCGATAATATTCAATTATTCACCGAAGGGACACAAGATGAAACCAACCGTTTCATTGTAATTTTACCTTAAAAATATTTTACCAGAAGGGTCATTTTTGTCTCATTCATAATTCTTGACAAATCAGGTAGAAACTCCGAACTAATATTCATTTCCTCATCTGCAGGGAGTAAATGCAGATTTCATCGTAATACTTTGGGAAAATACAACTACACAATGCTGCACCCTATATTTGGTGAATATTATAATTTTATTAGTCGGACCTTCAAAGTCAGAAAAATGTCCTATACGATCAAATTGTAGGTATATTATGTACCTACAAAAAAATACTAAAACAAATTCTTAGCTCAATATTTTTAATTTTTTAAAATTTAATGTTCCTTTTGTTAAAAAAAATCGGGAGAATTACAAAGGAAAGTCGGAAAATTAGGGCAAACTTCAAAAATTATAATTTTTGTATGCACTCTCGATCATAACTGACGACATATTTAATTGATTTTTTTTTTTGTTCGGTTTTGTTCCCGGGATGGAAATAACTCAATTGAAAAAATGTTTTTGGAAAATTTGGAGAAAAATCTGGAAAAACGCATTCCAGCCTAAATTAAAATTACATCCGTTTTTACTTTTCTATTGTTTCGCGATCTGTCCAACAAATGTAATTATTTTATTTCTATACCAATTTATTTCGCTATCGGATTGTTCACTTGAACATCGATCTTGCAATCGAAATGTAAATAAAACACCTTGAGATTCATTGTTATTTCAAATTTAATGGAAGAAAATAAATCATCATCACAAACTAATTTACTGAAATTTGGATTGGACAAGACAACGTCTGTCGGGTCAGCTAATAAATAATAAAATGGAATGAAACAACAGTTTGCAGTGCAGCCAATTCAGATTTGGCATTGTAGGACTTGTCTTTCCAACACAAAATTTTATCTCCGTATTTAGGTACGGAACAGGACAGAATCGTAATCCTCTACCCCCTACTGAACGTCTGTGACTAATTCAAGGTACCTGCGTCTCTCGTTTGACCAAAATATAAATTTGTAAATAGAGGACCCACTGTACATCAAGTTCGAAATTTCTTTCAGGTAAACGCGAGCCTTAAGAACATGAGTATAGAAGTTCAAGATATTCTCACATTTTAACCAAAAGAGAGAAATTTATTTAAGAATAATAACAAATAATCCGGCTACCACCTGCCGAATACCTGCTACGGTAATCCCCGATAACCTCTGGAGGAACTCTTGTGTTGATAAGAGTTATTCAGGTAAAGAAATTACCGTCAGGAGGAACTGTGCTACGCCGGTTCTGAACCACCTAAAGTGTAATATACCAGGACAAAATTTTGTATTTTAAAAAATGAAACAAAATTTCGGGGAGCATGCTCAATTCGCTGTTATTATTATTAATATTTCTAGGAATTTGTAATTCAAACGTTAAAGGTTTTTCTCATTTGGTTCCATTATACAACAGTTTGAACTATCGAAAAGTGTACAAAATCCCGTAAAATCAGTGAAAACAAAATTACTACAATACGTTGATTTTATCTGCATTTCTAAAATTTATTGCCTAATCCAGATGATACAGCTTTCGTGCGCTGCAGCCTTTAATATCGATAATAACCGACGACACCGATTTATAATTTTAAATTAAAGATCCAATATAATTCTAGTGTGTACGATAATTACACACCACAGTATTTGAACTTTACACTCTACTTACTACTGGCAGCTAAATAGTAGTGTGAATAACGTTCCACCTAAACTAATTACGTAAATGTGCAGTTAGGCCGAGCACACACGCAGGGAAAATTGCATGTTGCACCCATTTTCGACCGTCTTACGCCTAAACCATTCACCCTCTGGAGGGTCATTACCGTGGAGCAACCGGTGGGTGCGGTATTGTTATTTCCTACCCTACTTCCGCTCAGTCATACCAACCCATGTCCGAATTAAAACGATAAAGGTTCCTTCACAACGACACACGAAAAATAACCTCGTTTTCTCTAATTTCGCCGCCGCCACTTCATTTATAGAACGTCGTCTTTGTTGCTGTTTGATTTCATTGCCCCCGACTCAAAACAAACCGGCTGGGAGCGCATCAGATGTCACGCAGGATGATTTTTTTTACGTTTTATTAAGCCGAAAATAAATCATGGCGTAAGATACGAGCCGTATCAAAAAAATCGTCTGCTGTAAACACTATCATCGCTCGTTCTCTCACAAAGGTCTTGTTAAACAGATGGGTCAGAGAAGAGTGATTCATTGATAACTCCGAACTCCGACGTCTTGTTATATAACAATCCGATGTAAAAATAAAAGAATCGGTTCCTTTTCTGTCGATCGCTTTGTTCTGGTGAACCACGTGAAGATTTACTGCGGAAATTCGCGCTGGAAAAAATTATCCTTGATCCTCACGCAACAATGCGAGCTTAATAAGAGCCAGGAAGGTCACGGATTTTTATCAGATCTCAGATCGACCCGCCAATTCGATCTTTCGATCTGGACCGTACAAAACATGTCCAAACGCGTGTGCTAATTAAATTTACTAGTTCGGGTGCCACACCTGGACTCGCGAAATGCAAAAAATGTCGAAATAATTGGCACGGCAATCGACGATGAAGGAGTCTTCTGTGTAGGTATCTTTATTAAAATTAATTATTTATAAGAGTGGAAATTGATGTCGGATTTATTGCTTGCGTGACAATGTTACAAATGCGCCGGTTGAAACATTTGACGTTAATTCTTGTTTTATGGTCCATGTAGGATGGACCTCGGAAATTCCCAAAGCCCATATGGACGAAATCATTAAATTCGCAAGGTCCGGTGGGACTTTTTCAGACTTTGCAGAATTTCGTGACCGATCATTAGCATGATTTATGGTTCCGATTCAACCATATAATTAGAATAAAAAAATGTATATTAACGAAATAAAAAAACAATTATATGGTGGATCTCATTTACATTTAACTGATAAATGGTCACGTCCATTTGTTTGAACCATGACTGAATGTGATGAATCGAATGCAATTGTGGACATCATGGAGCGGACAACCTGTGAAATCAACTAAATTTTGTTGTTGACCATATTGGGTATGGTCAGTTTATTCGTCGAAGGCACTCGGAGTCAATTCATAATTTGCGGAAATTAATTCCAACTTGTGGTACCGTCAACCATTACGAGCAAGCCTCGAGTGTTTTCCTTTTCAATTTTTCTTAATGATTGCTTTCAGATGGGCTACAATGATTGCTCGTTAAATTATTTTCAGTTTCCTTAAAAGCACTGTACACCAACAAATTGCAAGAACATCGGATACTTTCACAAGCTATTAAGAGATTCATAATTAATTAATTGTACAACAAATTTTAAAATTCTGATTACGTTTTAATGGAGAAAATGTGATTCGTAAAACAACAACGATCGAAATTGCGAGTGTTTCTGTCAGAAATTTTGCGGCATTGTTCGATGCCATCGTGTCAGAGATTATTTATAAATGATAGAACAAAAATATGTTGTGATCGTGTATGGCTAAAATGCAATTGAGATAAAAATAAACCAGTTTTATGAACTGGTGGAAAAAATTGCAGGATATGAGATCCGAACTGTTTTTCAAGTGTCAACCTATCTGATCAAATTAACGTTTCGTAATGAAGCTATAAACTTCTAATATCAGCGACTTTTCAAATTAATTAAGCGCAAATTGATAACCTTTAAATACCTATTGAACTGCTAGAGGCTGTTTGTGAAATTGTCTTCGTTCACATAACATTTAAACGCCGAACTGTCGTTCTCATACCTCGTAAAAAACTAATATTTCGTACAACAATGCCTGTTCATATTTTTTCAATTTATTCGTCGCGGTGGTGGGATGGTAGGTATGAGATTGAAATTCAACGAAATTCGAAGGAAATTATTTGTCGAAAGCGATAGGACGTCGTGAATAAAACGTTTTATTACTTTTCAGGCAAAACAAAGCAAATTAAATTTTCTTAGAGATCCATTTTTAAAATTTCAAGAACAATTCTTACAACTACAAGACAACTGTAAAATATGCTAATGAAACGTTCAGTTTCAAATTTACCAATAATTCTGTTTAAATAAATTTAATATCCAGATTTTAATGTACACTGCTGAATATTTTATGGGACGTTTATCACAATGTAAACATCGTAATTGTCTAAAAGATTTATACCAAATTTGCACAATAA
Organism: Tenebrio molitor; assembly: GCF_963966145.1. Classification (NCBI taxonomy): domain Eukaryota; kingdom Metazoa; phylum Arthropoda; class Insecta; order Coleoptera; family Tenebrionidae; genus Tenebrio; species Tenebrio molitor. Next base: position 14,788,007 of record NC_091051.1, on the reverse strand, counting down.
ATGTCAGTCATAATTTAATCTCGTCTCCGATCAAGTATCATTTTTGATTGTGGGTTGAGTAGAATATTGTATAAACTTCTCTCAAATTTAAAGATTCACCAAGGTTTTCTTTCAAAATTTTATTAGTTGTTTAACAATTAAGACATCACTTTGAGCCAATTTCAAGACAAACCTAATTTTGAACTTACAGCGAAACTTACACATTCGAGTTAGCAAAAGAGTAAAAACTTCTCAAGTAAATATTCAGAAGTTAAATACAGAAAATTATTGTTTTTCGAAGTATTACAGAAATTTTATTACTCTAGTGAAAAATCAAAATATTCCAATTCCCAAAATTTTCATTTTCGTTTTTCCAACTCACGAAACAATATCAATTTACAGGACAGAGAAAATTCCGTTTTCTACAATTGGAGGCTTAAGGATAATGATCCCTAAACAGAAGTCTCTAGAGACCACTTGCAACTACTCTGGTTTTAAACACTTTTATTATTAGAACAAGTTAAGTACCTACTCCAAAATGTCACAACGAATGTACCGACAATATAAAAATAAAATATTCTGAAATCATCACGCTTGTATTTTTTTACTCCAACTAAGCAAAAAATGCCAATTATGATAATCGTGAAAACGTTGATTTATTAAATGCTTCAAAAATCAAAAGATATATTAATGGAAGAAACCATTGCACCTTTTCTAGAAGAAACACATTTAAATATTCTTCTGCTATTAAAGAAAAAGAACCATACTAAGCGATTAATTTTCTTGAGGATCTAAAATACCTTTGTACTGAATAAACAAAAAGTTCTACAGTTCTACGGTGAGTGTCAAAATTTTCTTTTCGTTGAGCTTTTCGAAAACAACTCGGACAGATTAATTTAATTTTTTTAAAAGAAACGTCCGATAATTTTCATTTTTCTGCCTCGTTCCATTTACGCTAATTTGTAAGTAGCAGCCCCCAAATTTTTTTTTTGCAAATTTAGATAAACTATTATGTATGACATTTGGATAGATGATTTTTTGAGATATTGATTTTTATGAAAACAGGGTAGTAGTGGAAATTCCAATTTTACGTCTCAAAATTTCCACAAAAAATTAATTCTTTAATAAGAAAATGATATTCATATGATTGAATTTTGATAGTTCAATATCGCTAAAATAATTTTGAAATCAACAAACGAAAATAGTCAATTAATTCTCTTATTGATGTCATTGCATGGAAATGGAAAGGGACGAGAAATTATCGAAAAACATTTCTAAAAAGTAATAAAATTGGCCTGTCCAAGTTATTTTCCAAACCCTCAAAGGGAAAGAAAATGCTTCCATTATTTCAAACTTTTAGCATTCACTGCAATTGCGAATTTTCTCCCAGAACAACACAGGTAGGTTTTACAAGAGGTTAGTTGTTTCCCAACAAGAGGTAAAATTGTCTCCCACTTGAATTAACTCCATGCTGTGATAATCTTATTTCTAAATAAAGGTATTAAAAGTATCGAGTGTTCAATTAAATTTCTCCTCAAAGTTGGCGTTAAAGAGTCGATTGTGAACACACCACGGATTAGCAATTGAAGTCTAACCTCACAGTTTGCGTTGTTTGTGTTTTTAATTATGCAAACTGACGAGTGGTGTGTTCACAATCGACTCTTCAACGCCAACATTGAGGAGAAATTTAAACAAACACCGATATCTTTCACCTATCACAAATCACATTGCTCGTTTTCTGGAAGTGCAACCAAAGGTCCTAAAATATTTGATTCTAAAACAATAAAGAAAAAAGAATTTCTTAAATTTAAAAATATGTAGTAGTTATTCTTCCTTTGAATTTGTGAAAAAGGTGTCCTATTATTATTATTTCCGTCATAATATGTAATAGTAAATTTACAAAATGCATTAAAATATATCAGTCACTGATTAGTGATTACAGCTCAACTATTTGTTTTGATATAATTCATCATAAACTGATTTTAAAGATATACATACTTCCAAATTTCCTTTATTGTGTCATTTCAGATTTTAATGTTTTGTCATTCAACAAGATGGTACCTATTTGATAAACTGCAGAATAATGTCAGTAATATTTCTGTTTCAAAAGCTAAGCAAACAAGTTGATAAAATGTTCCTTTGTTTTTGTTCCATTATTTCAGCAGAAACGCAATTGTTGGAACAACATAATGCAAACTCCAAGATAAACAAAAGTCGTACAATGTTCCAAGCTACATCTGGATAAAATTTTGTGTCGCATGAACGTTCCACATTTAGAACCCTCAAATGTACTAAACATAAAAATTCGACGCATTCGATACATGCCAGTCGGTAAAATTAAAATTTTTGTGCCAACCAGTCTGGAAGACTCACTCTACCTTGATCAGCGACGAAGATGTTGTCATTCTATCAATCACTACACTCTCGTTCACAACACGACCATTTTAGGCCGAGTGAAGGTACGAATATGCAAATTTGGTCTTTAAATGTTTCGCCGAAACATTATGTACCTCATTGTCTTAATTAATTCTGACGAAACACCGGACCGGCTGCATTTTTGCAAAAAAATTTCCTAAAACCGATCCAAACACCTGAATAGACACTTTCACACGTCCCACACAATACCTCTCTTCCGTCCGTTTTCTTTATCTTTTCTCGAACACCACTTAGACAAGCTCGCTGTTACATTACACATTTTTCACACGACAAACACGTTCATTATCGACGCGGTCGATCTCTGATATTTTCGACTTGGCGAATTGTTCTTTCATTAAACCGAACCACCCTATATGGAATGACAGAAAAAACCGCGACCCACCAAGGTCTCCGTTGCACTTTTTGCTTTTTACTACAGACGGATTTCACAAAAATGAAAGTCCTCGTCGATTGTGTGTATTCTGACCGTTTTGAATTTTTAACGCGGAGACATTAATTCATCGAGCAGTTTCTAATGCAAAAGTTTCACTGTGGATCTTCAATAGAAACGAAATTACGAATTTTAATTGCCACCTTAAGTGATACTTATTTAGCAGGTGAGTGACATACCGTCGAAAATCCGTCAAGATTTTCATTTCCCATGTGTCCCAGCGTAAAACCAGAGGCCCCTACCCACGTTATCTAATCAGACGTTGCAAAACCAATTTGTCCGAATAATTACCGTTTTAATTGGAGATTGATTTTCTACTCTTCCAGTGCGTATCGTGACATTGGGAAATATTATTTTAATTGCACTCGATCTAATTCACTTTTATTCGAACGACTGCACTTGGATGGAAATTAAAAAACTGCAAACAAAAATGTCTTGTTTGCTGCTGCAACCGATCCGGGGACTCAATTACGAGCACGGAGGCTTTAAAAGAAAGGTAATTATCAATTTGTGTTAATAAATTCACTAATTGCGTTAATCTTGAAAGCATCCAGAGCATGAAACGATGCGCGCCTCTTCCTCCGATGAAAGAGGAAAAAAAGAAAACGTAATCAGGTTTTTGTTAAATAATTTAAATAATTCGCGTCGCCACGATTTGGTAACTCTTCATCACCGATGGACCATGTTAGGTCCTGGGACAATTATACCCGAACGAGATACCGTATTATTTCACGAACAATACCTGCTTAACATGAAATTTGAATTTACGAATGCAATCTGACTCATCTGTAGGTTTTAATCGGTTTTAGAAAATTGGAAGTTTCTACACCAGACGACTCGAGAGAGTTCATGCCCCTGCAAGTGTATGTAATTATTGCTTTGTGTTTTTGTACGGTGGCGATTTTTCTTCGTGCATTACAATAACGTCATTGCTTCGACCATATTGTGGTTTTAAGCCGTGAAATGGCTTTGTTGGAATGATCATGACAGATGTTGAACTGTTTCAGATAGTGTAGTGAACCGACAAAATAAACAAACAGCCTATGCACTGGGTTGGATTAATAAAAGAAGAGACTTACTGTTAAGGAGTTCACTAGACAAGATACACAAAAATCACGTTTCTCTTCGCTCTGATTTATTTCACTAAAATAAATATTTGACGGGTGATTGATAAGGTTGGAGTGACGAAAAACGTTATAATATCAGACGTGGTGGAAATTTTTCATTTTCGTCCAAGATCTAGGGATGCAGGATAATCTTCTTGGAATCAAATGTGTTAACGATGATCGTAATGTTTGTGTAAAAAGTGCAGCGAGAAATATTTACAGTAGAGTTTAACGACAGTTGGTGTTTATATTTATAATTTTGTTTAAAACAGACAACACATATAGTACAAAATTGGAATACATATTACGAGGGCCACCGCCGATTTATTTTTAAATTTTTATCTGTGATTTTCCACTACAGTAGCGGTGACTAAATAAAATCAGATTGTATTTTACAAAGTCCTTCAATGATCACAACCGATATTAAAATAATCGTGATATCCGTAACTGAAAGAAAAACAATTCCTGATTGCGCATTTTTTAGAAGCGACAAATAAGATGATTCATTTAATTGATAAAATAATCGATAAGAATGCATTTTGTAACGCCAATAATAATTTGTCATCGATTAAGGTACTTCAGTTATTCTTGTCAAAGCATTTCCTCTTGAAACCATATCTTTTAGAAAAATGCATTTACTTATCAAGATTAAAATTCTTGGATAAAATTTTGGGCAAATGGAAATATCTTCATTCAACCATGACAAATAAACAGTTTATTATGTTCTTTTTTTCCAAAAGGTAATTTATCGGAATCTAATATAATCATAAAACATTTATTATGAGATTACAGCATATATCTATTACATATTAGCAATGACGTTTTGGATTAAGAAAATATAATTCTAGCCTGCAGAATACACTAACTGAACTTATTGTCGACGTTGGCTTTCCTTCACATATTATGGGGAAATTATTAGAATTTTTTCTCAGCATTTCTTACCAAGTCGCTTCGTTTATTGAATTATTTTATTTAGAATTTTTACAACGAACTAATTTCCGGTCTTTTAATGAATAAAGTTAACTTTTTGAAACCTCTCTGTTTCCATATTTTTTAGTAAGTTTCTGACCTCTAGGAAATTTCTTTCTATTCACCAACTATAAATTTGTTTGAAGTAACTCAAAACGTGTTTAATTGTTCATTTATTGTCACCATTCCTAATAAGAAAATAAAAAATATGCTCTTTGAAAGAGTGGTCAAATTAGCCTTCATTATTGTAAAGATAATATCACAAACGACTGAGACAGTTTTAATTTTTTTAATCCTGCTTAGGTCATAATATATTTTTGAAAGGTACATTTTTTTCGAAACTATTAAAACAAGTTCTTCAAACCAGTTAATTCATAATTTAACATAAACATTCTTAAGTGACACAGTTTATACAACTGTTTGTTGTTGTGTTGCGAATAATTTAAAAAAAACGTCTAATTAATTCTGATTGTTTAAAATATCAACAACGCTGCGGAAAAAAAAACTGTAACAAAGATAGATGACGATCGTAATAAAAATAGATAATTCTTGTTGCTAAATGATTTATCGTGTGATGTAACTGTTATTTGTAAAACCGTCGAGAAAAGAATAAACAACAAAACTATAATCTATCAAAATTTAATCACCTTTTAATAACCACCTCTAAATATCCTTATTCAAATTTAAATTATTGTAAATATAAATTATCTGTTTCATAAGACGTAACACATAACTGAATGACTTTCTGAAAATATCAGAGCAAGATTTTGTGTTGATCTACAACAAAAAATAATAACAAATTTGTTTTCGTTTTGTGACAGTGTCGATGTCGTTCAACTTTTCGATGAAAGTTATTTGTTTGTTTACAATTTCGCTAATTCCCAAAACACTCATTTCCCGATAACTGCCCCACTTTTTAATTTGTCCAATTGCAAAAACTTCAATTAAACGATTACTCTAATGACTACGTTGATTTCTGCCGTTACCTAACGTTCTACCAACACGTTTTTCCCAGAATTGAAAATGTTTAAATTCACAACGTAGGTAACGATAGTTATAGTACTTACTAGAAACAACAAACTAGACAAAAAAAAAATGGCACGATACAAGTTTTTGTCGGTTGGGAAACATTAAAGAATTTATTCTAGTTTCGAGACTTGCTGGGAACAAGTTGTTTTTTTTTTTATGTAAACTTAGTAACCTAATTTTCATAAGAAAATACAAACATGCTGAAACAGACATGTGAAGTTGTAAATTATTAAACCATTCCGAAAATTGTTATCTCGCTTAATATTAATTTACGTAACACATTGTCAATAGGTATATCTAAGTTAAAAAAATAGTCATTAGCAACATCATTAATTTTGTTTTCTGTCTAGCACTAGTTTCAGGTGGTTTATTAACTAGTTGTGTGTCAATTATACATGACAACTCACTAATTAAAAACAAATTTTAAAAGTCCTGTTACTTAGTAGGGTTGATAATTATGAAAACTATTACAAGAATGAGAAAATCCAGACGAATTCTATTAGTGGCAGGCATTTTGAAAATTAAAATTCCCAAGACTTAATGAAGTTGTACATTAAGGTGACACTTGGAATATCTGGTGGAACTTTTCAACTCATTAAACAAGTTAGTTAATCAAGTCGTAACTCATAAAACGCGAAGATTATGGTAAAAACTTGTTTGTTTGTTTTTGTTGATTGTTCTAGTAGGTGTGCAATTACTGATTGCTCTGTTAACGTAAAATCTACACCTGTGCTGGTGATGAAGCAGGGCGGAAGAGAAGGTGCAAGCAAACACAAGAACTCACCACTAAAATGAACTTTTTTGACAGAAATGCACACTTTTAAACATTTCATTTAAATAAAACAGTGTAACTAGTGGGCGCTCATTGTCATTTTTTACGATTCTTATCGTGCGATAGTGGTTTATTGGTAAACAAAATAATTCGACCCATTTCTACTTGCGATAATATTTAAAAGTCACCTCACGGTGAGACAGGTACTTAAACATATTTTACGACTTACCCTTCCCAACAGTAGACGGCAACAGAATAAATTCTTGTGAAATTAAAAGACTTGCGGCATTACCGCCCTATATACCGATCGTAACATAAAAATTCACCATGACTTTAACTCATCAAATGTCATCACTGTCACTGGAAATGTCAGAATTGTTAAAAGTTTGTGCGGATCTAGGCGGCTTTGGCCAGACAGAGTTTGTGACAGCACTACCCAACGCCGACTAGACACGCTGCTCGGTGTTCAGCCGCTTCCACAGCACGCTTTCGCTATCGAATGGGAGAGTGATACAGGGAGATAAAGCACAAAAAAGAGAGTGGGGGCGGGTGAGCTTCACCCATAGGCTGCGACGCAGCTTCCGAAGCGATCGATGAAGTTTTCTTTAGGCGCTTTTTGACTCGGGACCACAAATTTACAACTTTTTTCGACTACTCAGTAGTCACACTCGATCTGTCTTGCTACAATAACATTAATGTCAAAAAAGAAAATAGATTATTCGTGTGGGGCGTCGCGGCTTGATCACTCCAGTTAACACCAACATTCATCTACGAATAAATTTGAATTTGTCTTTTCCGCACTGTCTCTGTCAGCTCTGTTTAAATTCTAGTCTTCATACAATTATGTACCTACTGCATTTTTTATTTTTGTGTTACTTTGATAGATACACGCAATGTCTTCACAGATTTTGTTTTTGTCAAGACGCAGATGTATCATTCAAAACCCCCATAAGACGAAAAGAAAAAATAAATATTTAGCTAATAAAGAGAGCGACAATTTTTTTTCAACTTATTCATGAGCCGGTGGTTTTTATTAAATCCCCTTATTGTTATGATAAGTCAGTGAGACTATTCCTTTCATGTCGTGGAGGAATTCTGTTAAATCGACCCGTATCATTTGTCATGCGCACTGTTTTTGTTATCAAGTCTACATCCCTTTAGACGACTGTACTTAGATCATTATTTATGGACCTGCTGTATGTTATTTAAGTAACATGAAAAATTTAATGAAGGCGCAGACTTTGTGGAATTATAAAAAATTCCAGCTACTGTGCAGTGTGCCTTTTATCATTCCAATAAGAAGGAGGGATTAAGATAAAATATTTTCAACTGGATTTTGTTGGTGGTCTTGTAACATATTTCATTGTTTATTTGACGATTTATACATACATATAAGTAATCCCAGATACTTAAAACAATGCATTATCTAAAAAATGTTAGATAATTTGTTTTTAAAAATTACAAATGATGCAATAAAGGTGCTCGTCAAGGTTTGCATTTGCTTGTTTATTATGTAAAAATAAAGTATGAACGCCTCTTATCACAATGAGTGATGTACTGTTTTGTCACTGGTTCAGCAGTTAATCCTTTACAAACTTAAGTACCTAGGTGCTGCTGAAAATTTGTCTGGAATTTGTTTTGTAGTTATGTCAAAGGTTATGTATTGAGATAATTTTAAAAATTAATCTTTACATTCGATATCAAGGATGCATTAAATTTTTAATAATGCCCAGGAGTTTAATAAATATCTCCTAGGCGTTATTTATGCGACTGATTTTTTATTCCTTCGTGAAACAACAAGCTAAAACATATTAGAATTTTCACTACTTAACGTTTTCGTAAATATGTATCGTAAAACTTTTGAAGGAATTATTCTTTTTAAGTATTGAGGCGAAGAACGCGTATTGCGTACTTAAGTGAGGTGTATAAATAAATCAACAGCGGCAGCATTGCACAATGACAGAGCTAAATAAATTATATGAATAATTTGTAATTAATTGAATTATGAGAAGTCTCATAAATATGAATTTAAAGACCCACGGTCCGACGACGCATCTGTAGCGATGAATCGCACTTCATCATCACCTTCTGCTTATAAATTTTTAATAAACTTATTTGTAAACAATTTAAAAATTGCATATGCAAATCCGTTGTGGAAGTTACACCTCTTTGTCACCTCTACGCAATGAATTTTTCAATATAATTAATACACGAGTCTCTCTAATTGACAAGGGTGTGACAAATTTTGGACCTAAGGTAATGATAAATAATTTTACGCACATGAAGAAATCATAATTAGTAAGACACGAGGACTATTCATTAACAGCTTGGCAGGTTGTCGGTAAATTGAATTAATTGTAGGATTAAAGGTGTAGGTGGAATTGACTATTTTGAAACGGTTACTTTTAAATAATTGCTAATAGGATAGATTTATGATTCAAAGCTTAACTCACAATCATTCAAGAATTACTAGTATTTCTGTTACTAAACGACAGGTTACGCAATTACATAAATAGTTTCATCCCGACAAATTTTGATGCTAATTTTACATGAACAATAACTGAAATGTGGGCATGTGTGAACATTTAAATCACACACAAATTATGTTACAAATAAAGAAAATGTAAAAAAAAACTTCTTCGTTGATGATTATGGAAAAATAAAAAAAAATGTTACGGTGCAAGTTCGATGTAAAGTGAAGACATTATGCTTTTTTAATTTTAAATAAATACATTAGTAAATGTTAATGTTAGAATTACTAGTAGAGATGCCAGTCAAAATATTTTGTTGGCTTAATTATAGGGGTAGGTGCTTATTACTGTAAATTAAGCAAGAGCGAATTAAATAGCCAGCATTATATTGAAAAGAATCACATACTTTACTTTTTTTTTATTATGTATATTAAACTACTGTATGTATTATATTATACACGGCAAGTCACGTAAGGCTTTTTTCTGAATTTATTTTGTAGGCAACCAAAAATACTAATGACGCCGACCACTACATTCCTATAGTGAAATTTTTTTAATAAACAATTGTCAGTGTCAAAATGAAGTAAAAAACCATACTGTACCACCCTAAAATTTGGACATATGGACCAGCTGTATAACAATTTGACACCAAATCATGGTTAAGGTTATGTTCACTTCACTTCCCGTACCTTTCTTCCGTGAATTCATTTTCAAAACAAATTTAATGAGAAATCAGGAGAAACCTTTTCGAATTTGAAATAAACTCTCGCTCGTTGGGGCGCAGGCTCAGTTACATAAAAAAATGTTGACACTCAATGTGACCAATCGTATTATCATGAAAATCACAGTTTGGCTCATACCAACAAGACAACGTTTTGACAATTGTTTATTAAAAAAATTCAACTATACGTTCATTACTAAATTGAATCACATTATAAACGGTATCAAGTGGTCAGCGTCATTAGTATTTTTGGTTGCCTACAAAATAAATTCAGAAATAAGCCTTATGTGACTATCCCTGTAGATTTTTTTATGAAAACTTAGTGCTTATTCACAATGGACATAAGCTTGACATAAGGCATAAGAAATTCATGATGCATGAAGTGGATATACTATTAATTTTTACGTAGCTTATGAGAAGTGACCTCAGTGAACATTATTGTTGTGTACAAAAAGGCATGAAGAATCATATTCGAGTTATATGGACACATAAATTATTTTCCAATTGCCCAAATTTACAAATTATTCTTAGATATCTCTTATGTATTTCTTATGTCTTATGTCCATTGTCCATTGTGAATAAGCACTAAGAAATTTGATTTCTGAAAACAAGAATAAATATCTTTATTTGAATTATGCAACCATGATTACCGAAATGCATTTTATGTCATATAATGACAAAGTTGACATTGACATGATAATAACATAACATAACCTTACTTTTTACAAATGTAGCACGTTCTACATGTTAAAAACAATTTAAATCATGTCTGTCCAGTACGGCAAAGTGGTCTCCCTTATTTTATTGGAGAGATTTGGTCCCGTTGTGGAAAAAGTCGGAACATATTTATATCAGTACGGTACTGTACCTCTTTTGTATATTAAGAAAAACACAAATTTACCGCTATCAAAGGTAAGTCTACAGACGTGATGTACTGTTTTTTTTTTTAGCAATGTATTCATTTGTAGGTGAAGGAAGCTTTATGTATTTTAATTAAATATCGATTAGTGACATTTACACCTAATCGCAATGAGAATATAGCAAACTATACATTGCAACATGACCGTGTCCTTCTAACGCTCCGATATGCCAAATATATAAATTTGATTAAGAAGAAATTTGGGAATGAATGTGAAATGATTGTTGAGGAATTGTTGCAAAGAAGTTACTGGACAGCTTCAGAATTAATCCTGAAAGTAATAGAAAGGATAAAAAGGGACCACAACAAAATTGTGACAATTTTAGCATTAAGAGAGAAGTTTTTTTCACTGGTGACTGCTCAGTATTTGATAAGACTACCATTTAGTAGAGAAGATAAACCTGTCCCTAATTTAATACTTGAAGAAAGTGAACAATTTGTACCACCTCCGATTGATCTGAAAAAAATGACTTCGGTACAAAATAACAGTGAACCTGTTGACTCTTTGCCTGATAAAGATGTTTACTGGACTGTTAATTTTGATAGGTTTCATCAAGACATGAGGGACAAATTAATTGTTAATGCTTTTACAAAAAAGTTTGATGAAAATGGTGGAGAATTTGTCAGACTGTTGCTGCAACAAATGTACATGAGGACCAGCCCATGGGCTGAGGTCTCAAATCCTGTCCCGATAGTTGAAATTAGGGATATTGTTAGGAAACAAGCTACTCATCAACATTTATTAGCATTTTTTGACCAGTATGTTAATGTTTTGGGTATAAATTTAATTGTGTTCTGTTAATTTTTTTAATGTGAATTTTTGTAGAGCAGGATAATTCAAACTTGATCAGGCAAGCTGGGGAGGCTGGTGGTGGCTCATTTCAAATTTTCCTCAAAGAAACCTTCACCAAGTTTGCTGAGGAAACTGTTGAACAAGTAGTTTTGGAAAAATTCGACACCAAAGCGGCACGAATTTTCCGTCTGGTCAAGTCAAAAAAATATATAGAACCTGATCAGATACAACAGTTGGCAATGATCCCAGCAAAGGAAGCAAAACGCCTCTCTTATCAACTGTTGGAAGAGAATTTCTTGCAAGTGCAAGACTTGAAGAAGTCCTCTAGCAACGGTCCCAATAAATGCTTCACTTTATTCCATGTAGATTTTGACCAAATTATTAGAATGATCTTAGAACTGTGTTACAAGACTTTGTTTAATATTATGACCAGGAAAAATCACGAAAGATTGGTTCACAAGAGAATTATCGATAAGAAACAGAGAGTGGATACAATTATTATGGGAATGAGGGCGCAAGGAGCGGCGGAAGAGCAGTTGTCAGATGTAAGCTGCAAGATTTGAACAAAGAGCATCATTGATGATAATTTTTTAGATTGAAGAAATGATCACGCCTCCAGAGAAGGAGATTTTGCAGCAGATCGACTTAACAATGAAGAAGCTGAACAGCGTGGAGCTAGAAATCGACGAAACAATATTTTTACTACAAATGTATTTAATATACCAATAAATGCGATTTATCCGTTTGAATTGCGTCGTTACGGTTATCTACCTTACCGACGCGGACCGGGCCGACATTAGTCACGTGACCACGATCGACATTTGAGGAGGTTTCTGGCCACGAGGTTTTGATTTCTAACAAATTTCATTTAACCGGGTTGTAAAAGTTGACGTTTTAGTGCGAATAAAAATGCCCTCAAGCAATCCACTACCACCGAAAGAAAATGCCTTATTTAAAAGAATTTTGGTTAGTATTTCGATAGCGTAGCAAAACAGACAGATATCAACAAAAATAATGCATAACGAAAATCCACTGACTCATTTTCGTTGTTGCACGGTGCAAATTCCGCCGAAAGACCAAAATCCTACCGTTTGACGTGATAGAACTGCAAAAATTCACATTGCAGCTGGTTTGAGTCCCTCCATTTGGCGTAATATTTATTCTATTTATACACTTTATTATTCTGCATAAAATACTCAATTATCGTTCCCAGCTTATCCTCGACGTCTAATTCTCCTCTTGTTGCAGAGATGTTATGAACAGAAGCAATACAAGAATGGGTTAAAATTTGCAAAGCAAATTCTGTCAAATCCCAAATACACAGAACATGGAGGTTAGCTCAACACAATCATGTGTGGTGGACGCCTTTATCAATTTTTCTGTGTTTTCTAGAAACATTGGCTATGAAAGGATTGACACTAAATTGCCTAGGACGTAAAGAAGAAGCGTATGAATATGTTCGTAGAGGCTTACGAAACGATCTCCGCTCACATGTGTGTTGGCATGTTTACGGACTTTTACAAAGATCGGATAAGAAATATGATGAAGCCATCAAGTGTTACCGCAACGCGCTTAAATGGGAGAAGGATAATATGCAGATTCTTAGGGATTTATCTCTCTTACAAATTCAAATGCGAGATTTGGAGGGCTATAGAGTAAGTAAATGTGTGTAACTGCATGTTTTCAGTAGTGATTGGTTAATGGTATGTGTAACCTTGAAAACTGAACGCAGTTGGGATTATATTTAATATGTAAATTTGCCTGGTATGTGATTAAATTAGTGCACACAAGAGTATTTGCATAAAATAACAGATCAACACAGTTACTCACAGTTGTGAGTTAACTGTAGATAATATTTTCCACCTACAGCTCAGATAAGTTGAACAGAGTACTTGACTTATCAAGTTTGTTACTTCAAGCACAATTAATTGTAGAAATCAATATTGCAAACATATTCAGGGATTCATTCAAATTTAGAATGTGAATTGGATAACCAAAACTAAAGCAGCAATATATTCAGGTTAATTGCCTGAATATTTTTTATTGCCGTCATTTAAAAGTTGGGGTTTTGCAAGTAAAAGCTGTTCATATGTATTATTCTCTAAATGGTTTAGTTTTATGTAAACCGACTTTTATAACTTGTTTTGATATAAGTGAGTTATGCAGAGAACAAATTTTTAATGGAAATGAAAAAAAATCGTAATTTGCATTTATTGATCTTTGGTTAAGTCAATCCACATTGAAATACATAACGATAATTTGTGACGAGGTCGGTTTTTTCTTGTTTGATCTGAATTATTATTTATTTCTCAGTCACCACAAAAAGCAAGTAATCTGACATGTTATAAGTTACATTTAATAACGAATAAACCCTGAAATTAAATCTCATACCGAGTCTGTTGGTTATCAAGTTGTTTGTTAAATATCTTTGTTTACAAATAAATTTTATTGAGGGAATATTAAAATGGGTCAAGAAAATAAATCTGATCAATAAATCCAATCTCACCGTTACTTGCTTTAGCTTAACTTAATTCACCTGCAAACAAACGCACAGCATGTTATTTCCATCGTTTGTTATCATTGCTTTTGTAATCAAAAGAACATTCAGAAATACATGATTTATGATGATTTAAAATGTGAAATTAAACTTGAATAAAAAAATAGAATGAGAGGGAAACCCATTTTATATCACATTGTACAGTTGACAAGTATGTAAAGGTAGTGAATAAAGGAAGATCAATTTGTAAATTGGTATCGAAATGGAAATTTGCCTTTTTTGAAAATACCTCGCATTGTATTTTCTGAATAGTTTTTTGCAAGCAGTATTTATTAATCGGAAACAGGAAATGAATTTTTATTCTTTACAAAAACAACCGATTTGTAAATTGTGCATTTGGATTGTAGATTTAATTTAATAGTTTATATGAAAATTTTTTTTTTCAAATTGGCTGCTTGCTGATTATTTGATTTATTGATTTTAACCGATCGGGACAATAATAGATAATTTTAATAAATCATGATGTCTCCTTCAGGATACTCGTTACCAGCTGCTTATGCTCAGACCGACACAACGGGCTTCCTGGATAGGTTATGCTATGTCGTTTCACTTGTTGGAGGACTACAAGAATGCTTTAAACATCTTGGAGACATTTTTGGACCAACAACAGGTAGAGTTTTAGTTAGTGGTGAAGAACGAATCAAAAATGAATTTTGTTTTTGTGTGCAGAAAGGGAACAACTACGACTACGAGCACAGCGAACTGTTATTATATCAAAACCTGGTGATCCAAGAGTCCGGCGATTTAAAAGAGGCCTTGAGACACTTGGAAGCTTCACAAGATCAAATCGTAGACAAACTAACCCTCAAAGAAAACTTAGGTGAACTAAATCTTAAATTGAAACAATACGAAAAATCGGCTAAATATTACGAAGAATTGATCCAAAGAAATCCGGAAAATACCATGTACTATAATAAATTAATCGAAGCGAAAAATCTAACCAAGCCCGAGGACATTGTTAATTTTTACCTAGAGTGTTCGGAAAAATACCCGCGAGCTATGCCGCCTCGAAGACTGCCATTAAATTACGCGATTGGTGATCAGTTTAGAAATCTCGTCGATAAATACATGAGGAGGTCGCTGTCGAAAGGCGTACCTCCGCTTTTCGTCGATTTGCGTTCGTTATATACGGATAAGAGTAAAGTGGAAACTATCGAAAGTTTGTTGTTACAATACGTGGATGCTTTAAAGAAAGTGGGGAAGTACAGTGAGGCCGAAGTCAACAATGGACCCAAGGAACCCGCTTCTGCTTTGTTGTGGGTTTATTACTATCTGGCCCAACATCACGACTATTTAGACCAGACGGAGAAGGCTGTGAGCTACATAGATGCCGCCATAGAGCACACACCCACCCTCATAGAACTTTTCGTTACCAAAGGCAGAATCTACAAGGTGAGCAAACTCAATTTCCCTTCACATCTTGTAGAAATAATATCTAAGCTGAGAAACCTGACTGTGGCTTGCTGAAACCACTTTTTTCAATTTTTGCGCCATATTTTTTACTTTGCTCTTACGGTTGACTGTCGGATCTCTTGTCGCATCATCGATCTGATCGATTTCACTTCCTAGATTTTTTAAATCGTTCATTTTCATTTATTTAGAAATGATAAATTCTGTAGACTCCTAAGAAAATCGAAGTTGATGCGTTAATGAGAATTGCCAGTATTTAAAATTTATATGAGAATTTTACGCTACAGGCTAGCGCGTTCATACTCATTATCAGTTCAATTTGTAAAAGAATTCCCATGTTTCCATCCAAATTTACTTCATTATGTCAGATTATGATCGCTATTGATTTACATGTTCCTTATAAATAAAAAAAAAAAAATCTCATTTTTCTCCTTTGTAAACTGCCTCTTAACTGTCCTAAAGCAAAATAAGCAAATAACGAACGGTTGCCCTAGACAACACATTCAACGTTACATTTCTGACAGGTCTTGAAAAAATTGTCAAAACTGTCAAAAGCAAATGCGAAACCATTTTTAAAAGATTTGGAAGCTTCAAGGACGTCGTTTCAAAGAATAAAATTTTGTATGCAACTCGTTTCTGAGTAAATTAGGCTTTTCTAATTGCCCTCGAGGCCTTAAAACCCTCGCTACGCTCGTCTTCTAATCTTGTCCCTCGGGCAATTAGAAAAGCCCAATTTACACAGAAACTCGTTGCCTAAATAACTATTAACAGAATGAAAAACCAATCCTATCGCCATTTAAAACAAATCACGACTTTCATACCTGCAATTCAGGCTTTTTAATAATAACTTTTTTTTGTTGAAATTTAATTTACGATTATTTCATAATTTAGTCAGTCCCAAATAGACAAACATGATAACTTTAGCAAAAATTAAATGTACATTTTTCTTACAATTTATCAGAAAAATGTGTACACTACTTTGTTTTGTCATAATTAAAACATGCACTTGAACACGTAAATAAAGATTTGAAGATTTGAAAAGGTAACAGATAATTTTTTGAGACCTCCATAAGAAACAATCACTGGAATCGGTTATAATTAAACCTACATAAAATCTGACAAACTACAATCCATTGGATTAATTTTGTCGTAAATATTATACAACATAGTAATAAATTATTATATACCGTTATATAATAATAAGTAAGAAAAAAGCTAGCGATAATTGCAGTTATTTACAGTCAGTAAGCCCAACCAATTACGTATTTGCATAGTTCTCTTTTGAATTATTACATAAGTATGTACTTAACACTGAATTAAGCTAGTCTATAAGACTTGGGGATTTATTTCATAAATAAACTTTTGTAGTCTTAAATTAAGTTAGATTGTGATTGTGGTTGCATACGTTTGTTTACAAACATTAGAGAGATCAGATAATATGTAACTGTTTCAAGACGATATTAAATACATATAATATATTCTAGAACTAGATGTATCCTTTTTAATTGTTTTTGTATTGAAATACCGTACATTACGCAAGCAGCGAACCAGTCGTGATTTATTACCGTTTTTTCCTAAATTGTTGTTTGCGACGACAATGCGAGTCTTTCGTGTAGCATTTCTGTGGAACATAAATGGGTCTAATGATCATGCATTATTGTTTTTATGAGATAAAGCCGACCTGTGTGACTCAGTCGCGACGGTACCCAATGATTAATATGGGAATCGTCAAACTGGCACTATCTAATTCTTGTTGTCTTTTAATTTCGCCAGCGATTGTTCGGTTTTTTCAACGAAAAAATATTGCAGCACGCCGGCGATCCCCAGGAGGCGTACAAGTGGTTGGACGAGGCCCAGGCCCTCGACACGGCCGACCGCTACATCAACTCGAAATGCGCCAAATATATGCTCAGGGCTAATCGAGTGAAAGAAGCGGAAGATACTTGTGCCAAGTTCACCAGGGAGGGTGTTTCGGCCATGGAAAATCTCAACGAAATGCAGTGCATGTGGTTCGAAACGGAATGCGCTTTGGCCTACCAGCGACTCGGCAAGTACGGGGAAGCGCTGAAAAAATGCCACGAAACGGATAGGGTAAGACGAGGAGGTTTTTTTGCAACGGTGGAGATCTGTAAATTTCGTTTTGTAGCATTTTTCTGAAATCATTGAAGATCAGTTCGATTTTCATACATATTGTATGAGAAAAATGACGTTGCGGTCTTACGTCGGCCTTTTGCGACTCGAAGACGTCCTCCGGGGACACCCCTTCTATTTTAAAGCAGCCAAATGTGCCATTGAAGTGTACCTGCACCTGTTCGACGAGCCTCTGAAGGATGAGAGTGCCGAGCAAGAACTCAACACCGGTAAGCAGCTTTTAATTAGACCACTAACTAGACAGTTATTGTCGGCCGAAATAATGACGTACTAAACTCTTGTGCCATTTGAGAGACTAATCGAGGGAATTTAATTACATGGTACTGGTAAATTGTTGATTAATGGAACAATGGGTGGGAACATCCAAATTAGTCGAGATAACCTTTGGGACGCAACAATACCTTGCGCCGAGATTTGTTGTAGTAAGAGGTAGAGGAAAGATCGAATCGTTAGATAAAGTATTTTATTATTAAAAAAATAATTTAACAAATAGTTGCCTAATTCGTATTCATATGGTCCAACAATACAATAATTTATCACTTTGATATACTTTTCTAATCTTCATAAATAAATTAAATGTTAACTCATACAAAAGATCGCCGTCTTGATTTCGCACCACTATGCTTTTGGGGTGAGAATAACAATTTGTTCAGTTAACATAAGTGGATTTCTGTCGGTACATCACTTGCATTCTACTTAAGCTACTATTTTATTAACAGTTCCTACGCAATCGACCGAATTTCAAATTCCGAGTACGTTGGCGGGACACGATCACAGACCAATTAAAATAGGCACTAAATTACAGATAGGAATCGCCAATGTAGCTCACAGCTCTTAAAGTCACCACGTCACGCACACCCCGCTTCATCTCTCCTTGTTCCGTCGTATTCTCGGCGCGTTCGGTTGCGAATAGTAATAGCCGGCCCCTTGATCGCGACTTTGGGCCAATTGCGGCGTCAGAAAGTAGAAGTGGGCACCGTCGTCTCCCGGCAGCTGATAAGATATGAACGAGCCCGGCTGCCCTTCGGCCGTGGGTACGTTCACGGCTTTCACGATCTCGGCCCCTCGATCCTTCTGGCGCGTCTCTTGAGCGTACTCAGCGGGTCTGGGTGCGTACTTCACCACTTGGGGATAGTTGATCCTCTGTTGGTTCGGGTTGACGGGGATGAATTCGGCGTCAGGGTTGACTGCGGGACGCGGAGGAAGGTAGTTGACGGCGGTGTCGCCCTCCAAACTGATCGGTTTCTGTTGTCGATACTGTTCGGGTTTTCGTTGCCTCTGCACGGATTGAGCAGTTTGAGGCATGGGAGTCGTGGCGCCGGCCAGTTTCTGTCCGAATGTTGTGAAATACTGCTTGGTGTTTTCGTCGAAGAAACCCTCGTCCGGTTTGGTGTAGAAGCCTTGGTAGATCGGGTTCGGAGTGACGTCGTATCCGAACTGATTGAGCGGACGGGGTGTCTGGATGTTTCTGTTCTGCTCCTCGACGTCGTCTTCGTACTCGTAGTCGGGTCTCGGGGGGTTGTAGTATTTCGACGCGATTGGTCGTTCTGTGGTTTGTCGATAGTAGTTCGGTTGTGGTTTGTTCTTGTAGACTGGAGCTTCAGTCGGTATTATCTCGATGGCCGGTTGTATTTGCACGCTGTATTTCGGCAGAGGTCTAAATCTGTCTTGGGGGTCTTCGACTTGAGGTCTCTGAGGCTGTCGATAATTCGCGGCTTCGAAACTGAATTGGTAGACCGGTTTGGGGGGGGAGTGAGTCGGTCTGTAAGTCGGTCTCGGGGTGGTGTAGTACTGGTGGATTTGTTTCTGTAACCTCGCGATATGAATACTGAACGAATCAGTTTTTGGTGTTTGTTGTACGAAACGATAACGAGGTCTTTGCGTGTTGTAAGAACGAGTCGGCACGTAAATGTATTTCTGTTGTTGTTGCTGAACCGGTGGTGCAGCATTCGATTGTTTCGCCGGTAGGTAGTACTCTTGAGGGATATCGTAGAATGGCTTCCTCGTTGTAACCTCCCTGGGTTTTTGTTCCTCATAGTAATAGTATTGAGCAGGAGATTTCGTCGTGGTCTTGACTCTGCGTGGACTAGACACTCCGATGTGGTAGTTCTCTGGCGGATGTGTTATCGAGTTTGTCTCGATATCGTTGGAAGTACTGTAATACACTTTGAGCGGCACTTGCGTCGTACTAATGACTGATTTCACTCTAGATGGAGGTCTGTACACGCCCGAAACTTCATTGTCGTAAACGTAAACTTTCGGTGGAGCACTCGAAGGTTTGACCGGTTTCAATATGGTCACAGTTGGTGGTCGCGTTTTTTGCTTTCTCGGTGGAGTCGTTCGGTTTTTGGTAACTTGAGGGCGCACTGACAAAATTGTTACAACTTTAGGTCGACTCGTCGTAACTACGGGATTCAGTTCGTTGTTGATTTCCGCAGGAATGTGAACAGGAAGTATCCTGACAGATTTCCTCGTCGTTTTGTCGTTCAGTACGGAAGTCGGTGGTATTGGTGTCGTGGTCGGGTGGATCTGAGGCAGGGGAGTTGTTGTCGTTTTGATTCTGTGCCTGCCCGATTTTCTCGTCGTGGTGGTGGGTTTTCTCGTGGTGGTCGGTTTCCTGGTGGTTGTGCCTTCGAGCGGTCCGAAGAAATTCGGCGGCGGCGGTAGAATGATCCCGGGTACCAGAGGTCCGGCCGGCACCGCCGACGAATTATCCTTTGGGTAGTAGAAACTGTAGGGCGGAGGATAGTAGATTGAAGGGTCGTCTTCGTCGAAGGGTTCGGTTTGATTGGGAGGGGGCAGGATCGCCGCGCCCGGGGGTAAAGAAGCGAAGAAAGGAGGCAAGGTACCGTTCAAATTGAAAGGGGGGAACGGCGACCCCGGAAGGTACTCCCCCGGAGGGACTCCAGGTATTCGGTACGGATCTTGCCCGGAAGTAGCGTTGGGCGGATGTGAATAACCAGGCGGGAGGTACGGACCCGGTTCGTAGCCTTCGGGGGGAAGTATGGCGAAGGTTTCTTTGTTGAACGTGCCATTAATCGTTCGCGAAGAATTTGTGCCCAGGATTTGCAGCGGACCGTCGTCGGTAAGTTGGACTGGAAATGGCGGTGGGACTTTGGGGTGCGCCGGGATTTTCACTTGACGAAGGGGCGCTTTGTAATCGTCGATGGCAGGCCACGTCGTCGCCGAATGGTCGTTCTTGTCCTCGTGAGGCGGATAAGTGCCGCCCTTCAGTACCAAAAGGTGGTTTTCGGCCAGCCATATCTCGTTCTTCGTCAGTCCGCCGAGATTGTTGCTGTTGTCTTTGGGAACTTCCGGATTGTTGTCGTAACTGATCACGCCGGGTCGTTTCGACGGCTTGGCGAAGAGTTCCTTCTGGATCAGACCGTACTTCCCGTCGGCCACTTGTTGCGATAGAGTCTTCTTCTCTTCGTCGTCGCCCTTGTGTGACTTTTTGCTTTTCGAACCGCTCGCTAGAGTTTCCAAAAGTTCTCCGTCGTGGGGGTCTTCGTGGAATATCCTAAGATGGCCGCCGACTAGTCTATGGATTTTTCTATCCTCGCTTGCTGAAGAGGCAAGGACCCAAACTTCTAGCACGCACAATAGAAGCCACCAGGACATCTGCAATAAAAAAACAAAACAATAGTCAATTAGAGTGTAGGTGACACGAAATAGTTACCATTGTTGATTTTTCGTAACGTAATCGTTACGTGTTTGGTTTTAGCGTGAAGCGAATCTTCATTTGCAATTATTGTAATTTCATTTGCAACCGCAGAACAAACAGAAGTGACCGCTCTTTCGATGAAAGTAAAACCAGATCTTTACTCCTACAAATTATGTTTTGCGGCGATGGTGAACGGGAAACGTTGCTGACCACGTTCTCGCCCGTTTTCTTTCTTAAGACCGGACCTTCATACGAGACAGTTATTGCGGTTTTGTGTTATGGCCTTGTCGGAAGGTGTGGCCGGAAAATCAACGAGGAAAATGTGGAGAAAGGAATGATCGATCAGATTTTTTAAAGCGGCGGATTTAACAGAATTTGATAACGAACGAAAGAAAGCGTGATTTTTTAAATTAGGCACAATTAACCGACGCAGTCAAGCCGTCAAAACATTGACTAATTGTGACAAATTGAACCATTATGAACAACAATACAGAAATAAGAATATTTAGATTGTCGCAACGGTCACGCTCGGCGACATTTTCTCCACACACGTCTGCCACCGTTTGTTCTTAATAACAACGTTGGCTGTTCTAGTTTTATAATTTCTTCGGGTATTTGTTAAAATTTGGGAAAGTGAAATTCTGACGTGGATACGCATGTTGCAAGATCTACTTATTCTCGTTTTTGTCCGTAACATGATCGATATTTACTTATAATTGGATTACAACACTAAATCCAATATGTTTATTTAAATTGTTCGAATAAAAAAAAATGTTCCGCCCTAGTAAACCCATTGAATTGAGTTTTTCTTTTTTTATCATAGAATACGGGGGTTATTTTGTGATGTAATTACGAGGAAGCAGGTTAATAATAGCTGTACTTATTAATTAATTACCGACAGTAAAGCGTAACGAGGAATCAAACCGAAAAGGAATTTAATTTGTGAAACTTTTTTTCATGAATTTTACACGTCGAGGAAGATTTTTGTACTAATCGAACGGTGTTAATAGTTCGCAGATTCATATTATGTCATGCCATCAAAAAAAAAGCGAAGGACAAGGATGCGCTCGTTGTAAATATCACAACATCTTTAAATGTCTAGAACCGGCTAGATTAATTTCCTGTAAAGGACCAGAAATTAGCATAGAACGGTATCCTCATAACGATTTGTTTATTTGCACAATTCTTTATATTAATTCTTTTGGCTCTGATAATTCTGTAATTCCTGCAAGTTACGTCATTCAATGTGCATTGTTTTACAATTCAACAAAACTAGGATTGCAGTTTATCTCGTTGCATTCCGCTTCTCAGCCCACCCAAAATTTGGGATTCGTCGTCAAAGGTGATGTTTTTCCGGTGGGCTGACAATGTCACATGGGATCTCGCTGTTCAAGAACCAGTTCACAAGACTTGACAAGTGTTATTGTAGGTACATGTGTGTCCTCGGCTCAGACAATACGCCCGACTTCACAACAATAGAGACATAATCGCGTTATTGCATAAAATTTCTAAAATACGCACTCACCTAAATATGTTTTTATTACGAGATTTTCGCCAAGTTGAGGCGAAGGTAAAGCTTTGGAATGTCTTATTATAATAATAACAGTGACATGGGCGAAGGCGTGGCGATTTTAATAAGCCGGAAAAAGTGATAAGTCAGCATGCGAATGTGCCTAAATATTTGCGAGATTGGCATTCGTCTGTATCGACCTGTAATTAAGTTCCGAGAAAGAAAAAGTGTTTGAGGTAGAAAATGGATTAAGTAACTGCAGTTTGTGGCTGTGAAGTAATTAATCACAAGTTAACACATGCAATATTCTCCAGGTTTGGAGATGCGTAACAGAAAAAGCACAACAATTGTATTTAGTGGAAGTGTGGGTTGATGCATCTAAAGGCTAAGGACAATATTTCTTTGTCAATGAGGTTAATGGGCACGAATTGGTGCAGGAAAATTTCTCGATTTGCATTTTGGAAGGTGCCACGTAATTATTAGTTTGGTGGTAAAGGTTAGAGCGCATTGCTGTTGAAATCCACCGAATAATTACCATACAATGGTTAAGTAGGGGACACAACGATGGAAAGTTTGCTTTTCGATTGCGCTCTGTTTAGATTTGACAACCGCGAGATCAGGCGCCAATTCGATGTGCAAAAAAAACATTTGCCATTTTAATTATCGTCAACATGATCGGAACGTCGAATATCGTAATCCTGTTAGCGGTGTACAAGGTGCAAGGACCACTTTTCGCAATTGCCACATTAAACTGTCATTAATTACAGATCCTTGGGAATTTTTGTCAGATCGGTACTTTTGTTCTTCGTCCAACATTTTCCCAGATCCTAAATTCTACAATGTAGGTCAGTTTCATTAAAATGTGCATTAGTTCCTTAATTAATCGTCTTAACAGATGATTGTGGGATATCGGGTGAAGGTTTTACCGCGTTTTTCGTACGGCTTCGCCAATTAAAGCAGAAAGTGGCCCGAACGAATTCGAATTGTTTTCGTTTTGCGGAGAAAATGTACAACATCTGCGTAATGACGACTTAACAAACTGCCAACATTGAACTTCACTCGAAAAAACATCTGCTAGATTATTGCTTTCATCTCGAAGATTTCCAGATTCAATCGTGAAGCGTTCGCTTTTAACTCGATACGAAATCGAATTTCTTTACATCGAACGAGAATGTTGTAACGTTTAAAGGACAATGGTTTGTTTTCGTGTTTCACCTGTAAAAAATGTCAAAGTTGTTGAACTGTCTGATTAGTGTATTGTGATGGAATTGACTAACAAGGACAAATATTCGAACGTAACCTTATTTATCGAGCAAAAAATAAACGAGAGAAATCTATCCGAATTTATTGTTCACGGTGTGACATTTCAATTGCAAATTTTTTTATAGTTCCTGTTTTTTGTGGTCGCACTGTAGTCAGACAGATTCCGATGGTCTCTCGTCGAACTGTCGAAGTGTTTAAAAATGGGATTTGGGCCAGGGTGTCCGTAACAGAGACAAACCTGTTTTAAACCCTCGTCCTTTGACCTTCCAATTTTGGAATGTAACGACTCCACCTCGTTCGGTTGCCAGTTCTTGAACGCGGTGTATAATTCGTCTCTGGATGCCAAATCGAATTTAATAACATTTATGATTGCATTAATATTAATTTTTTAACCTTTTAAAGGCATCATTTATTAATTAAATTGCCAAGTTTAAGTGAGATCGCATTGTTGTCGTGTTGCAATAAAATACTTGATATTTAAAGGATGCACTTTGTCGAGGTTCTTCTTCCTGACCGATCACACTAAAATTCCATATTCTAGGTGTATTATTAACATTTGAATTTGCACAATAGGTTAGGATAAAATTATTACACCGATAGGTGGAATTGTGCCGTGATCCTTATCCGTGCGGAAATTTCAGGTGCGTGCTTCTCGCGTAAGATTATCCGTTTTCACATTTTCTAACTTGAACTTGATGACAATTTAACAGAGTCGTAATTGTCCACTAAGTGGGTACAATGTAAGGATGTTTTCATTAGTGCGAAGGATGAGTCTAGGACGAGCGTGTTTACGTTTTCATTTAGTACCTCGTGTTGAATTTGGAAATTGTTGCCGAACGTCAGATCTTTTTTTTTTGTTTTTTTACTTTTTCTCTTACATTTTCGCTTCCCTGGTGTGCCGAATTGTATCCGAAAAGTTGTCACGCCTGTAGCACTGGACACAAGTTCACTTTTACCACAAGAAGTTTACATAGCGGTTCGTGTTGCGTGGTTTGCCCGGCGTGGCTGAACTGAAATGCATTGTTTCAGCAGCTCGCCTGATTTCCGTACCTCGGAGTCCGGTGCTTTCGGGTGGGGACATCACAGTCATCCAGTTTAATGCGACCTGACAAGGACGCTCCTTTATCGGGTTTTCCTATCACCCGGATTTGGCGTTGTCGGGTGATTTACCTCGAATTGCCGATAGGAATTCAAAAAAAGGACGAAATACGATTGGATATTCTCGGGACGGATCGGTTTTATGGGAGACCCTTGCCGATGCATAATTTATTAGTTTGATTAGTCATTCATAAGCGATTGCATCCTCACGAGGAGGATGTTTGAAGAAGTGACAAATACAGGCTTCTCGGAGGCGAGCTGGATTATTTGGGCAGTTGGGGCAAAAAGCCCAAAACATCTACACAAAACCAAAAAAATAAATATTGGCCAAGGATTCCAAGAATGTTAACATGCATTTAATTAAAATTATACCATGTGGTTGATTTTTTATTAATAGGACAACATGTGTCTCCATCCGTATTTAGATTTTGATTGGATTTAAAAAATGACGCAATTAATTTACCATTTTTTCACTTTATCATGTAGATTTGAGCTGGCATCCGTTTTGGATCGATTTTTTCAGATTTTTTGATAACTAAAATCTTTACATTTATTCTAAAATCAAAAGAGCAACATTTTTGTTTCAGATGGGTTTAAAATAATTAATTATAACCTGAAGCTTATCTTAGAAGTCGATCCATTAGAGCTGTGTATGTACATTAAGGATGTGATGGCATAACAAATCTTCCTATATTAAGTGGAAATGTAAATGAATGTAAAGTAGGTGAATTATAAAAAAAACTTAATGCAAAAAACTGTAAACTCATATATGTACTTGGAGAAAGTGTTTCTTAAACGTCCAATCTTTAAAAAGTTTACTTTGGTGAGCCATTAACAACATTTTGAGACTTCACAGACTAAACTGATGATTATATTGTTGATTTTTTGTTGTGAAAAAAAGAAATGAAGTACTCAACGTTCTAAACTGGTTTATTCAAAAATGTAACGATCATCAAGATTATCTAATTTTGTTCTTAAAAATAGAAATCCATAATGTAGACGATTTTTTGTTTGTAACTTTCATTTGTAACATTTTAGAGAAGTTACAGTCAAATTATAAAAATGTAAAGGAAATACATAACTAGAAATGTACCTACTCGTACATTTTTACAAATTATCGAAAATTTCGCAAATCATTGAATTAATAGCGATTGCACTTTTTCAATTTTTGAATAACTACAGTTTTTGAAATTTGTATAATTATTTACAAGAAAACGTTCTTTGAAAGAAACAGGAAATAATCGAAGGTAAAATAACAAGACATAATTTATATCGGATAAATTTTTCAATTTTACGAAAACTTTTTGCTTTGACAATTTTAAGAGTGGAGCTTTGAATAAAAATGCCCAAATATCAACGAGTAAAATTGTCTAAAGCAAAAATGTTTGAGTGAAAATTGGGAAAAGTATCAGATATTAAAAATTTGGTCGTGTTATTTTCACTTATAATATCCCTAGTGCATTGATATTAATCCAATGCACGAGGGCATATTCGGTAAGAAAATCGCAACGACACGGACATTATGCTTCTTAAATTATAAATTTTTAAATCGTACGACACTCATTAAAGACCAATAGAAAAATTAGTTCACGAGCCATAACCAAGACAACAACAAAATAAATGATTTTGATTGGCTGAAAAAATTTCCACTTATTAATTTCATGTTGGGTTAGCTAGGTGCAAAAAATTTCCAGGAAATCTCAATATTGTTATAGAAACGACACTGAATTCTGTTTTTCTATTGGCTATTTTTAAGTGTCGTGCGATTTTCAGCAAGATTAATTCCAGAATACAAACTTTAACGTTAGGTAATTATTTATAATACAGTTATTAAAAACAATTTGAGAATCTGACAGGAGTAGCATGCGATTTTAATCACTTTTGACAGATGACAAGAGTAGTAGGACGTTTTTATCGCGATAAACATTTTTGATTGGATGAAAGCAAGTGCTTGATTGGCGGAAGACGCACATTTGATGTATAGTCCAATTTTTACCCTTTTGAGGTGACGTCACGATTTCCTTGCTCGCTTTCTCTTTATTGAAACGACAGAAACAGAAAAAAACAAAAAAAAAGACACGTTTATTTATTGATGGCCCCTTTGAGGTTATTTTATGCTTCTGTCCATTTGACAATTTTTAATTTCTTTCACTTATTACATTAATTACAAACATAACCTTTCGAAGCAATTGTCAACAAATTTGACACATTTATAGTTATTTATGATCAATTCAAATTTGTTTCTGATCCTAGCTCAAACATACGTAAAGTTACTAGATAATGACGTCATCGCAAAAGGGTAAAAATTGGACTATACGTGGGAATTAATCGTTACAATTGATATTTTGGGGTTGTAGCACATTTTAGTTTACTGTTGGTTGCGGATACAAAGAAAAAACAAAATTGATTACGAATCTTTGTTATTCTGAAGGTCAGGTATTTTTTTTTATTAATCGTTAAGAAAGAAAAAAAACTTTAAATTTTGCATATTGCCCGTATTGGACTTTGATTAATATTCCTGTCGCGCTAATGACATGCAGTAAAAAGGCAAGTAAAAGACTCATCAAACATTGTGACAGCAAATAATAACATCAGTGAAATAAAAACTAGCCACCGAGTTGTTAATTTATAGTTGCACTACTGTGTTAAAATCAATTTAAAGTAATTTCTAATTTCGTTGAAATGGAAGTGAGAAAATTTACACTTTCGAGAGAGCAAAGAAATGGAATTGTTGTTCGGAGCAGTTTCTGAATGCATCTTCTTGCGAATTTTTCAAGTGATTGAACTATGTATTTTAGAAATTAAAAAAAAAACCTGATTGTTATTGCGATAATAGAAGCAAGAATGTTGTTGGTTTTTTGAGACAGGTGATGATAGAGGAGCGTTGCTTACAACACAACCCATGAGGGAAATCCCCTCATCGTCAGGTTCACTGTTGTGTTGTATATTTTTGGATCTCCACAAAATCAATTTGGATTCACATTAAATAAATCAATATTTTGTTAATGGAATCGACAGTGTTGTTCCCATGTTGTCACCGTCAGTGACAGTGTAATTAGCATCAATTTAAGTGTGTATTTTTCTGTGTCCCCATTCAGTCACCTGTTTGTACTTCTCGACGTAATAATTACTACTTACAGTGCACTTCAGATTTGAATTTTTTACATTTGACTCGTAGACTCTGGCACGATTAACCACAAGACATCGTAATTGCATAATTCCTGAAATATCGTTCGCTCCTTTGTAATTAATTTTATGGGGAGTCGACATGCTACTGTCGTTTCATGATCAAATGTTGCTGCGGAACTCTTAATTACGTTATTACGAATTAACGCTGAAAATACCGCACGCCCATCGGCTGTACTAATGTGCCCGCGGCTTTTTCACCGTAATGATATAATACCGGATTGCTCACATAATGAACTGAAATAACCAAAATTCAATTAAGCATTTCGCTGCAGCGAATTGGGAGTGTCGAAACGTTAATTCGTACCTTTTGTTTGAAGCTTTTTTTCCTTGCGGCTTAAGTGTGGGTTTTCTTGTTAAATCGTGTTGATTCTATTATTTGTCAATTTAAAATCGATTAGTATGCAAATGTTGTTGTAGACAACGAATGTTTAATGTGGCAGAGACAAATTTCCATTGTGGACCGGTGCCATATTAATATTATTGTAAAATCTAATCAGCACCTGAGACATGTGGACCGGTGCCTTGACCTTCCCCATTAACATTTTGACTGGTTTCGTAAATGGACCGAAAATAATGGTACACTATTAGCACGATTTATCAAGATCAAACAGAATTTTGGCCGATCTTGCGTTGTCGAATGGAAAAGGTCGTTGTTGCAAACAATACCGAGAGCATTTCTTCAGGTAAATCAGGTACGACCTCGCCCAAATAAAACAAAACGAATTCCATTGCGAACACAACCGTTAAAAACAATCCTTAATTGGTTGTGAAAAAAAAATCACACATTCGAATTATTTTAATTATGAAGTGTCGATTATGTCATGTGGCTCATAGTTCAGGGATTTTCAGTTGATAAGTGTCGGCCTCGTTTGTGTACTCGGTGATTTTCGGGGGTACCCCGGCAATTATTCAGTTTTGTAAAACATGAAAGTCGAGTTATAAATTTAATGCGCGCCGTTGTCATTGTAATAAATTGTATTTTTTGTTTCAGGTAAGTCACGACGTCGTCACTTTTTTAAATCGGGACGTCTCAAGGTAACAATTTTTTATTGGTGTCGATTTCTAGCGACCATTTTATTCCAATTATTCAAAGTGATTGCATCGGGAATGCATTCATTAGCCTTTACGCCATGCAAGATGAGTCTGATGTCACGTTTGATGCACATTTTTACCTAGAGATGCCAGAGAATCTCGGCGGAATATTTATACGTAGCTAATTTGCCTAGATTTACGATTGCGAGATTTTCCATAAAATTTCATACGAAATGTGACATTGTCAGAGAATCTGCCTGCATCTCTTGATTTTTTTTATTTTTTTCATTGTTATAATATTTCACGCCGCGATAAATTTAGAGAATTGATTTTAATTCTCACACAAATCGGCCGTGTATGACGAAAATATATTTTGATAAGAAAATATTTGTACTGTTTGGGAATTTGAAAAGGTCGAATTGTGAAGATTTGCGTTCACTGGGCTCGAAATAGACGAGATAGACATCTTTTGGCATTTTTGTGTTTCGTTTTAAATGTCGCCATTAATTTTCCTCTGATGTTATTGAAAATCGTCTCGTAAATTGCTTCCTTGCGCAAGCAATTAAATTAAATTACCAATATCTAAGTGTATTTGCTACCCAACAAAAGCAAACAATAACGGCCGAGTCGTGTGCCTTTCGTTTGCGCTTTAATTAATTATAACTCTGTCAGATTAAGAAGAAAAAGTCGGCCTTCGAAATTCATACAATCGCGAATCGGGGAAGTCGAGATGAAAATGTCGATTTTCACTCTTGAATATCTCTTTTTTACGTCCGAGCACAATACGCGTGTGTGCGATTGTGTACCCATATTCATGGGAAGAGTGCTCAACAATAGAATCAGTTCTAAGTAAAGTGCTTTAATTAAGCAAGGTCACACGGCTCCAATTAAGTCCACAGGTATAACGTTTTGATTATTGTGACGGAGTAAACAAAGCCGAATTGGGTCAGTCGAACATCATCAATGGGTGAGATGCGAGAATTTTTCAGAAATGTTCAAATAATGTTTAAACCGAGAGAGTCTGAATTTCTAATAACTTTCCTTTAATTCGCTAATTGGACCCGATGTGCGTTAAAATACGTCTGTGCAAGCCACTCCCGGTACAGCCAGACAAACGCAATTTATCGAACACTCGGGAAAGGCATGGCTATAACAAAAGTAATAGTAAACCAGAGTCGATTGAAGGGCAAGCCTATTTTTATTTGCAAAAAAAGACAGTGCAATTATTGCTAATTTATCGGTTTCGCAAGTCTAAGTTCAAGGTTTCCATGTGGAGTAAAGCAGCTTTAATCGTTCCGAGAATCTGGAAGCGTGTAGAAAGCAGAAGTCTGCGACTCCTGATCCAAGGGCAAAAAAGAAAGACCAAGTTGAGAACCGCCGAAGAGAAAGTTACCAAGCGTCCAGCGGTGTCCGGCGTGCTTTAATTTAAATTCCCCACGTGCAATTACCTTACCGTAAATACGAACCATATTTTAAGTCGCGTTACTTTCCGTTGCCAAGATCTGCTATCATACATTATAACATAACGGGAAACTTTCGATTTCAAACGGTCGTCCAGGAGTTCTCCGTCTACACGTTTGTGTGATGTCACTACCGTTGACATTAACGTGACGGTAACTAGAAGCGATGTTCGGTCACGATTTCTTGATGACCTACAATAACCTTTAACGAATTTTCAAGATCATCCGTGTTGAAGATGCACCTTTCTCATGCCGCTCTTATCCCCGCCACATCTTCGCGAGCGAGGAGCTTTCGCGCGATCGTTATAATCAGTCGTAGCCATTAAATTTCGTTATATATGGGTCGAGTGTGTGAAACACGAGCAATAAAACGGAGAAATGCCATTTTCTTATGAACGTTTGTTCTCTCATTAATAAGAGTCGTTAGCCTTACGATTTGCATATGCGCTCGGTGGAATGCCAGGGTTTGTTTCTTAACCGCGCATTTAAATCACCCACAGAACAGGCGATTTTCCCCGAGAAATGTCAATCGCGGAACGAGTTTTTTTTTCTTCAATTCACTCGGAGCTGTATCCACAGACAGGTGAATTATTTATGTCAGGGTGTCGTTCTGTCAGACTCTTGTTCTTAATTCACTCTTGATGGTTGCACGAGGCTGCATGGGGAATGCGGAAATGGGCACGTGAACGAGATCCAGTGCCACTTGTCCTTGTTTCATCAACTCATCATCATATACCTACTCGTATCTGTTATGGATGATGTGTGGTCGGTTAGGGATTAGATCTGCATCAGATGCGAATCTGATTATTCGTTATTGGAATATGTATATATTTTTATGGGGCTCTCGTATTAATTAGTCACTAAAGTGTGTTGCATTATTTCTTTGTTTATGAGACAGCTGTCAGTTTATATAGTCTTTATGGCAGTGGCTGTGGAAAGTTTTAAATAAAGTTCAGAATTATTAGGTTTATCAAATATAATAAAAGATATAAATTATATTTTTTTATCTCGACAAAAATGTGACCACTAATTAACCGGTTGCCTATTTGATGAATGTGATTTTTCACCAAACAGCTAAATATCATACAGTCTCTATTTTTGAATAAAATTAGGTTAATTCAAATTCCAAATAAGGAAGTGCATTTTTGAAATGTTATCGATGTTTTTATTAAATGTTTTGCTAACGGTAAACGTAGTTTGGAAAAAATAAAAATGATAATAATGCTATTATGAAGTCATTCGGGTTACCTTGAGATAATGACCCACCGACGTTTGTCTTTCTTCACCTCCATGACGTTCTTAATTCGTCTTCAAGTGATATTCCATTTAAAGTTAAAATAAAATCTCATGATGTATAAATGAATTTTTTGACGATGACTAAAACCTTGAATCATCTTATTTTATAAAATAAGTGAAAGCTTCTCTAGATATAATCATGCAATTATAATTTATGTAACATTAAACACTGTCGATAAAGAAAGATTCCAGCACAAAGGTTACAAATCCTAAATTTAAAAGTTATTATTTAAGACATTAGTTTTACAAAAAGGAAAGAAGAGGAAGAAAGGAGGAATCAGAAAAGAAAAGAAACATGGAAGAAATAAAGAAAAATGATAATCTGTATTATTACAGTGTTTTTCTTTTGGATTTCCTCTTTTGTCAATTGTATTTCACTATAATAATATATATATATATATATAAAGAAAAACAGTGTAATGTATAAGAAAAAACTATAAAATGTTCAAAAATTTGCCAAAAGTACGTGTTACATCTAAGATTCGATATTAGTGATTCATAAGAATAAGGAAAGAATAAACTGGAAAGAAGAAGGAATACCGTAAGAGATAAATTATATGTTTGAAAATGTCCTATAAGAAAACGATGTAGAGGAGCGTCGAAAAGAAAAAAATGACAAAAAAGCTTAGTGTTTAAAAGAAAGGTGATAAAAAAATAAAATATGAAAGGAGCCGATAAAGGTTACACACCTTTAAATTTAAGTGATAATATAATTTCAGATATTGTTAAACCAAATATACCGACACTATAGCAAATATAAAACAGAAGTCTTTACATGGGATATACTTTAAAGAACTGGAACAACCAGAAATTAATATTCAGGCTTCTCATGCATGACTTAAGAAATCAAATATTCACCCTGAGACGGAGGGTTTTATATTTGCAATACAAGATCGTGTTATAAATACAAGAAATTATAAAAAATACAAATGCGGTTTGGAATCGATAAATTATAAATTATATTTGCGGAACTGAAGGGGAAACAAATGAACACATCATTTCTTTTTGCACCGTTTTGGCTCAAAGCGAATATAAGAAACGTCATGATATATTCGCTAAAATTATACACATGAATTTAGCTGTTAAATTCAATTTATTAAAGAATACGCAACCACATTATGTATAGTTATGCACCAGAAAGTTGTTTGGAAAATGATAATTACAAAGTTTTAACTGACATTCATATTAAGCATAACAGACAGACATTATTATTTTAAATAAACAACAAAAGCAAGCATATCTTTTGGATACAGCTGTTCCAAATTCCCATAATATAACACAGACATATAACACAAAAAATATTTAGAGGTCTCCGTTACTATGAGAAATCTTTGGTGTTTAGAAAAAAAATTCGATTTTACCACTTATAACTTCAGTAAAGGGAATAGTACCGCAAGACGCCGCTAATTATGTTGAATAGCACTGCACTATTACTTGATAGTAATATTCGTAATAGTGTATGTACTCCGGCAAAATTGCCGTGCCGCCGGGTGGTGGAGGGTTAAGTCCGTAATAGTGTATGTACTCCGGCAAAATTGCCGTGCCGCTGGGTGGTGGAGGGTTAAGATGATGTATCTAAATACTTACAATGGAAACCAAATATGTAAATGAAAATCTTGCTTGGAGAAGAAAAAGAATATGTCAATTAGCAAAGAAAAGATTGAAACAGTTAAAATCAGAGAGAAAGTCGTAAAAATGTTGCATTGCATAAGGAGGGTGTTACGAAGAAAACAGCATAAGATAAACTTGTGGCAATGGGTTATTCCAAGACCAGCATTTGCATAAGGTACAAAAATAATCTGAAAGGTAAAAATATTTGATGGAAAACAACGCAAGAACTCTTGAGATATACCTCTATACTTTCTAAGTGCAACGTAAACATGCAATTAGAACACATTTACAAATGATACACATAATTATGCTATTGCTGATTTCCTGAAAATATTACTATTAAGTGCAAATTTTGAATAATGAATATGCAGTTTCAACACAAAACAACATTCTACGTTCCACATTTTTATGATTAATGCTTAAACGTTTCACGATTTACCCCACATCAATTACCCAGAGACATTTTTCAAAAAACGAAAATATTGCGTTCTTACTCGAATGTCGACTGCGAAACTCGAGTCCGGTCCACGTTCTATTTATCTTCCATTATCTCGATCTATCTAGGTTTAAGCAAGATAAGTAAAAAGGTGGTTATAAATTCTTGCCCACGTTTTACGTACCCGTTTACTTTTTTTCGGAAATCCGGTGCGTTTCCACCTGATTGCGAAGTGATTTGAGACGGTCAAAGCAATACAGTTACGTTTTTTCGCATCGTCATCGAGAAAGGAAGCTAATCATCACCTAATAAATCTATATATTGCATTATTTAACTCCCGTGTTACATTCTTAGACAATGCACCAATTTCCATGATGAAAAATAGTGCCTTGCGTATGTAAATCTCGAGATGGATTCATTGAACAATATTCTCACAATTAAGAGTGCCAAGCGTAACAACATAACTGGAGAATATTTTACAATAATAATTTTTATCGAAGATGTGCCGACGGAAATTCCGGCAGGCGTATCTTCCCCGAGATCCGTTGGTTAATTTCTTTAAAAAATTGTGTAAATTAAAATGAAACTCGGCTCGTGAATAATAAACATCACTTTTAATGCCGCAGTTTCGCAACGTGGCCGTTATGTTCTTCCACGAGCTACGAAATTTTACTCTACTTAAGCAGACGCACAGTCCTATATTTAAGCGTTTTAACCATCGAGCATGAACGGGGATTATTACAGTTTTCATCCGCAAATCATAAGGTGTCGACAACCGTGAAATTTATAGTAAACATTTCCAAATCATTAAATTTCTTCACAATACTTATCGCAAACTACCTCACATACGTTCCTCCTCGATGGACGAACTTTACTTTTCATTTTTTAACGTAACGTCTATGAATTATTACTTAACCCGACGTTTAATTATAATACAATGTTTCCTAGAAGCGGTGCAATTGCTTTCGCACAATAATTACGGTGGAAGAGGCGGATTCGAATCATTACCGCTTATGTGTGATCGTCGGACGTCTATTCCCTTCGGTTTCTATACGGCGGGAAAATAAATGTCTTCGAAATTCCCAACGAGGTGACTAATGCGATAAGATCGTCTTCGAATTGAAAAATTAACAACAATGGATCACGACTGATTAACTTAATTGTATTATATAATAAGGTAACTA
Source organism: Tenebrio molitor (assembly GCF_963966145.1). Taxonomy (NCBI): domain Eukaryota; kingdom Metazoa; phylum Arthropoda; class Insecta; order Coleoptera; family Tenebrionidae; genus Tenebrio; species Tenebrio molitor. Next base: position 14,752,521 of record NC_091051.1, on the reverse strand, counting down.
CGTCTCCATTAATAATCACAACTTATTGTTGGAACGCGAAAAAGTACAGTTGCAACAACGACAATCTCTTGCAAAACAGCAAAACGTGAGCTGTTTTTCTTAAGAACGTAACTGTAACCCATCCTGGTCAGTGGCATGAGAATTTTGGCAAATCGTTTTTACCATTCCGGCTATGCTACGCTACCTGGAGCGTGTAACCATAATGGATTCTATTTTTCGGCTATGTCAAATCAACAATCGCTAGTGCGGACAAGACATTTAGCAAGAGTCGTTCATTCAGAATTGGAGATGTTTCTGGCGGTGTACAAACAACTTGCTTATTGGGAATCTTTATAAAGTACGTGCCAACAAAAATGCACCACCAAGAAGGGGTCAAGTTACAAAGTTAAAATTTTTACAATTTATTTGTCATAGGGTCGGTTGCACCAACGCCAGTTAAAGTTAACTGTAGGTTAAAATGCTTCGTTACTTTAGTTACCTATTGTTATAACAATGTTTTCGCATATTATAATCTGTAGTTAAATTTAACTCACGTTGGTGCAACCGGCCCTCTTAAATGAATAAGAAGTAATTGATTTCACTTTGGAAAAAAAAAAACAAATTAAGGGAAAAAATTAATAATTTATCGCGTCACCATGGTTAGCAATACATTCCCTAACTCGCTGGGCATGTCCCGAATAAGATGATCGATCTCTTTTTGAGGAATCTCATCAAAGGCTTGCTGTGCGTCTTAAACGTCGACCCATCGTATCCCACACATGTTCTATGGGATTTAAATCCGAAGAACGAGCTGGCCAATGAAGAATTTCGATCTCTGCTTGTTGCAGAAAGGTCCTAGTAATTTGTGGGATGTGGGGTCGTCGGGCATTATCATGCTGGAAAATTACTCCAGCGTGTCCATCGATATATCGATGGGCATTTAATCTGCCTCTGATAAAAACCAAAGGGGATCTGTACCCCCCACCTATGGAACCCCATACCATATCACCCTGGTGTTACACCGCTATAGTCTCGTACAGCAAACTTCAAATTGCGCTCCGGACCAACTGTAGCCCTTCTTGATACCACTGTAGTCTGGCTGCTTTATGCAATTATTGTGTCAGTGCGTCGACACTGCCGGTAGGAGTGAAGACCAAACGATGCAATAGGTCGATAAATGGTTCGATTTGATATCCTTAGGTCCTTTACCCAATCCACTCCAATTGCAGCTCATGGGCGAAATCTATCTCTTACAGCCAATTGACGGAGACTCCGATCTTCAGGTTCGTTCGTTCTTCTAGGACGTCCACTTCCTGGTCGACGGTGTCTTCTTCAGACCACGATGACCATGCTCGAAGAACCGCAGAATGGCTTCGGTTCAAACGTGGCGTTATTTCACGAAACGAGAAACCCGCTTCGTGCATGCCGACAATTCCCCCTTTCAAAGTTGCTGAAAACGCTGTCTTTGGGCAATTGTTGGCGATTAACACTTTATGCAAAGAATAGACTGGTTCTGACAATCCAATTTAAAAAATTGCTGTCAACCAGTAGGCTATCTTTTTCAGGACAAGTCTCATAAAAACCTAAATTTTACGTTTTTTTGTTCTGTCGTTTTTGTCATCAACTTCTAAGATGTGGATAGCTATTTGGTAAAAAGTTCGACCTTGTAACTTTCTCCCTTCGAGGTGGTGCGTTTTTACTGGCACGTAGTACTGGTATGTAGTTGTATTTTTGATCAGAAAAACACCCTCTTGGGAGAGTATGTATTTTCAAAATTTGAAACAACTAGACACTTCGTGGTACAGTAAGCATATAAAATGAAAAAACCCAAATGACAAAAATTGCTCGTACTGCAAAGAAAGGAAGTGCTGTCTTTATTTGCACAATTTTAACAGATCCGCCACATATTTGGTCACTTTTTTCGTGAAATTCGTTGTGTTCTACGAAATTGTACAGTCATGGTATTTTTGCGTTTGCAACATTTTTCTTTGCCATATTTTTAGACCACTTACCATTACGGACTCGAATATTTATGCAGATAGTTAGGTTGTCAAGCCCGCAAAGGAAAGAGTCAAGTCCAGCGCTTGGCGTCATCCACTTCAGCACGTTTTATTCTTGGTCAGGAGTACTCGTGCTACCACTTTCAACGGATATCCTGAAATCTCGCAAAAACCTCTCCATAACTTCACGTCGAGAAAATAACATTTTTGTCTCGCTCCATCGACTCCATCAACGTCATGACCGGCGATTATTGCTCTTTTAGATAATATTAATAACACCATCGATCTACTTTTAAAATCTTCGAACGAGCAAGTGTTCAACATTTCACGCTCGTAATTCCCTTTTCCCCAAATCTTATCTCGTGCAGTAATTATCTGATGACGCCATGCGGTTTGCGACTTGCGAAAGAAAGAATGAAGAAAAAAAAAAGTGCATCGATTGTGTAATACGTTTATAATTTATGATAATGATAACTTATTTACGATAGATTTCGTTTAGAATGTAACTCTAACAAAAGCACCTTCTCGTATTGTTGTTACGTAAGCGAATTCTTCAACATTCGTAATCCGTTATCTTATTGATTCTTAATGCGGTTCACCGTTAAAAAAATTTAGATCGTTCTCTCTTCAGTGGAGCCGGAGGCGAGGGCCGTACCACACCGTTCGACCGTCGACAGCAAAAGTGAACTTTCGCCTGCGTCATAAGTCCGGACAACCCGGAGGCGACGTTCGTTCGCCCACTCCTGCACAGCTGAAAAACGAAAGAGAATCGGGTGGCACGCGCCAATCGCTGTTCGTGACTGATCAAGGTCGAGCTTTTCGAGCGTGCCGCTGCGGAGGAAATTCGCCTGAAACGGCTGTTTTTTTAAATCGTTAATTAATAGGTCAGCGTGATAAGATCTAAGAAAAGAGCATTTTTCGAAAAGAAAATTCGCTTAGAAATTGCTTTTGTCCCTCAAATTACAATTGTTAATTGGTGGCCAAAAAATTACACCGACAACAGTAGCAGAAACCTTCTCATGAATCTTCCTTATCTTCGTTCCCATGCACACACAAAAACAGACATTTCAAGAAAACTACACCAGTTGATTGTTTCGCGTTGCCACTATATGAAGGAGCAATTAACTTATTTAATTTTCGCAATGTTTTTTGATCGTTCTGGAGTTACGTCTGAGCTTTCAACCATATAAATTAAAGAGATGATAATGACAACCGTCCAAGGAAGTCAGTCTCTTGTGGTGTCGTAGTATGTTTTGATATAATTTGAGTGTTGAATTTTGACGCATACTAGAAAAGTGATACGAACTATCAAGAACCGTCAAAATGACATCTATAAAAGAGGTTAGGTTTATCAAGGAAACAATATCAACTAAATCAGTTTGTAATGGTTTTAAACCAATTACAACTCCTTTGAATAATAAAATGTTTTGACTAGTTTTCGTTGGGTAAACCCAAGACATCATTTCACTTTCTTGGGAATTTTTGAATAATAAATGATATTAGACACTTGGCAGCGGGTTGGAGGTTATGTTCGGTGTAGTGTAGCGCGGGACCTTATTGTTGAAAGGTGGCAAAGTATGTATTTTTTCTGATCCAAGCACCCTACGGTAGTACGGTACCACAATCATTTAGAACACTTTGTAGCAGTCATCGGTAAATGTCAAGTCATGCCCACTTTGTTTTCTAATCGGAACTGTTGCAACACCGATTGTTTTCGACAAATCTAATTACGAGCGCAGGTGTTTCGGCGAGATTGATTGTACATACAAATTTGGTCGGTTTAACATCCTTGAAATCGCAAATTCGTGTCCCTGTCGGTCTATTCGAAAAGTGTAACATCGAGGGCTCGACGTCGTCCTTGTTTGAGCCGTCGTCGCGTTACTCCACAGCAGTTTTGTATGATCAAATTGTAGCGAAGTTTTGCAACGAAACCGGACAAATCGTGACCTCTCACAAAACGGTCGTCCACGAAATTGAAATGGTAGCTTGGTCTGGCCGTTTCGTGCGCATTTCGTCGATATTATGACAGAAGAAAATGATCGTGGTATCTTTTAATGGATCTACCGGCGAGGGTGTTCTCCGATAAATAATTCATCGGCGGCACCTTAGGCTCGCGGAGGACTCGCGAGAATACAAATATACCTACACGTTGCAACGAAATCGCTTTTGCAAATTTTCTGTTGGGGAAATATTTGATAACAAGCTTTCCAAGTCTCTTATGACAACTAATCAGTTTGTAATTGTCCAGGAAATTACGTAACACGTACGAAAATGCTTATATTAATAAATGTTTTGCCGAAAAGTACCTAATCGGTTCTCAAAATGGATTGGTTTCATAAGTTTCAAACGTAATGTTTAACATTTGGTGATAACTGATAATTCTTGTGGAATAACAACTGTTAAATCATTCATAAGCGATAGATTGGAAAAAACTTGGTCATTTTTCTTTCTTTTTTTGCTGGATATTATACAATACTGAGAAAATTAATAGGTGTTTATTGATTGGAAACATAACTGAGCGTATAACTGTTTTTTTTTTAATTATTATTGTCTGCTATATTGATTTTATTAAACTAAACACGTTTATAAAATAACAAGAATTATTTTAACTTTTCAAAACTTAGAACTTTCAGGAAGACGTCAACAGTGATTGGGTCCTTCTCTACGCCAAATTATTTTCTAACACGTTGATCTTTGCTGCCTCTAGATGAACCAAAGAGAATAAAAACGATAATTAGAGTAGCTGAAAAGAGTCCCATGAAATTTTATGGTTGCTACTGTTGGTATTTAGAATGGCAGCAAGTTCCAATAAAATTCGAATGGTCAGTCAACCGTCTCATAAGTATATGGCCAACTTTATAGGTATTTTACAGTTGTCGTTAGCATAGACATCCGTAAGAGGATTAAAGAAATGTTTTTAAAATGCCAAGAACGAAATTAAACAATCATCCCAAGAAAGAAGCGGAAAAGGATAATTACTTACGATTACAGTCGCTAAACTCTATTATAAAAACGATTAGGAATATGTATATGTTTTCTCCTACCCGTACTCCTGTAATTACATTTATTAATTTGAATCTTTATAATTGTCTGGAAATGTCAAATTTAAAACATCGTGGACACTCTAATTGTGTCTTAACTTTATGGTAGTACCAAACAGAATGGTTTCCTTTTCGACTTTTGTTTGTGTTTTTCTCAACAGTAATTACAGATACATACAGTGAGTTTTTTTTAAGACTGGCCATAGGGTTTTACATGCTAATGTTTCAACCCCCTGTTAACTTTTGTTCCGATAAAAATATTCAAACCATTTTTGGAACAAAGTTGGAAGATTTTTTAAACTATCGGATAGATTACAATTTAATATCCCAAATTGTCGAAAAAGTTGTGAAAAAAATATTTTTTGGGGCGCCGAAATAATACTATGTCGAGGGGCCGCCAGAGTAGCGCCATTGTCGGCTCAACCAGCACCTGACGATCTCCACTTTTGGACGCTTTCGGCGCGCTAAAAAATATTTTTTCACAACTTTTTCGACAGTTTGGGATATTGAATTGTAATCTATCCAATAGTTTAAAAAATCTTCCAACCTTGTTCCAAAAATGGTTTGAATATTTTCATCGGAAGAAAAGTTAACAGGGGGTTCAAAAATTATCATGCAAAACCCTATGGCCAGTCTTAAAAAAAACTCACTGTATACACAGGGTGAAATCAATATACTTCAGAATATTAGAACCCTAGGATCTTCAGACCATTTGTGAAAAACTAATTCAGTTTTGCGCTGTACCTTTGCATGAGAGCAGAAATGCCAAAGTTTAAGCTCAAAAGTTGAGTGCGCCACTGATATAACGTTAGGAAAAATAATAAGACTAAAAAAGTTATCGAGTACAACACAAAAAATGTGCAAATAGTAGATTGTGTTATTAGGATTAAAAATAGTCGTTTTTTTGACAGGCAATTTGTTTGCATAGCGAGGCGAAGCGTAGCGTAGCCGAGTCAAAAAAAGGCACATTGAATCCGAATGACACATACTATTTTTTCTCCAAACAAAAGGACCCATATCATGAAGAGCACGAAATTCTTAGGTACACTTAAAATTTTAAAGCGAACGTTTTATTGAAATATTCGTGTAACCAAAGAGACAGGTTTTGGCTTTTGTTTTGTTTACATATTTAGTTGTGTTCTTCAAATTAACGAAGTGATAACCTATAGATGCAAGTAAAAAGTCTAGGATTAAAAGTACAATGTGGAATAAAATGATTTACATCTAGTTACCTTTGGAATTTTTGCACATGTAAATTTTCCTGTACCGCTCTACTTTTTTTTGAAGTGCCGAACTATTAGTTCTGTCAATAAATGTCATCAATCGAATTGACAATTGTTACAATTTACTAAATTGAATTAACAAACGTTGGTGGCCACTTTCAACACTAGCTGTGACTTGCTTTTGTTAGCTCCTTTTTAATTTCAATCTCTACTTTACATTCATATCATCCCTTCGCAATAAATCACATTTGGAATTTTGGAATATTTTGAGGTTAGGCTTTCTTTTTTTTTGTAGAGCGGCATTTCGTATTTTTACAAGGGTAATGCAAAGGTAACTAGATGTAAATCATTTTATTCAACACTGTACTTACTTTTAATACTATAGCAGATAAAAATGTTGTAACTTTTCTGTACAGTTATAAAAACATCAAGTTTAGTGACAAAAAACGGTATTAAAAGTGACCTCTTTTAAGACGGTTGGAGAAAAAAATTTTTGGTTTTCATTCATAATATTCTTACACACCTAATAAGGTTTTGTGACTCTCTGTTTTTAAAGGGTGTTTACGGCAATTCATGTTTCGATCTATCAGAGCTTGCAGAAGCGTCTGGTTCGGGATGGAATTAAGTTAAATTTGACTTCATGAATTTAAAATGTTTAACCACATTTTCGGTTTATTCACTTATTATGGTTTACATATTATGATGCATTTCAATTTTACCCTGTATAATAAAAACTAAAAGATTCTAAAAGTGATTCTTTCGTGGTATAATTCACCAGAGAATATTAATTAATAATTACATATAGACTTGTTGGTTTCCTACTACATATTTAGTACTTTCTGAGGCATAAAATGGGAAATTCATAGAAATGTTATAACATTTTCGTGTCTCCACCTCAAATAAATTCTGCTGTCATGTCTTAGGAGTGGTACGGTTGAATCATTGTTAATTAGATTTGGTATTTGTAAAGTTGCAACAATTGAAGCATTTCTGAGAAAGTCGCATTCATATGTCACTCGATATTTATGAACTGAGTCAAAATAGATAAATATGTATTAAATTTGACGATTTAAGAAATTTTACCAGACGGAAAAGTAAAAGCTTTATTCTTTGATTTCGTAAGTGACATCTACAAATATGTATAATATAGTTATTTTTACTGTTTAAATTTACCTTCATACATTACATAACGAGTGTAATGATTTTCATAAATGATCGATAGGTTTATAAAATTGCAAGGCTTTAATTACGTATTTTATACTTTTTTTTTTAATTGCAGAGAGTAGGGCAGGCACAATTACAGTAATAATTATACTAATCCCCTTATGTAACCTCCTCCATATTAATATTAGATCCATAATCGCTTCGATTTTTTCTCGTTTTTTAATGACAGCATGTTAATGAAGAAGTCGAAAGGGCGTGTTTCATTAAAAAAACAAGTTCACATAATTTACTCGTGCGAACACAATGCAAATTTATTATAGCAATCGGTTACATAAGAAGATGGAAAGAATAACAAAGTGTTTTGCTTTTCCAAAAGCGACTGAAATCGGAGCATTTCGTCATTTTTCTTTCCAATTGTCAATCAAGTGATTAATGGTGGAAAGTTATGCTCAACAATGATCGTAGCGATAATTGAGAATCGGGCAGACTTCCAAATCGCAGGTGAAATGATGCAACACGGTCCGACGAACCAAAAAAGTGGTGCCCCGGGGGGCCGATAACATTTTTCATAATAATAGCAATTACCCGTCAAATGTCAGGAAACAGCGGTAAATCGACCAGCAATGTCAGGTTCAGGATTTCGGTGAAATTCGATCGTTCAGTTATTAATGTCATTAACTCTTGTCCAGGTAGATTCCACCTGTCTCCCCATGACGACCATAAATCGCATAACTAACCCAGTTTACCATTACGGGCGGCACAAAAGCACGAAGAAAAAATCGCCGTATCTGATACAATGCGAGCGTTTTAAGGGCGTGGCACCTTCTCTGCCCCCTGTGTCACTTGTTGCGTTCTTCGAGTAAAAGGTGCATTACGACCGTAACACATTCGCTAATTTATCTCAGGTTAAATGTCAAGCTGTGCATTGTTGCTGAAAGAAGAAGTATGAACGGTGGCTGTTGTTGCATCGGATTTGCGTCCCGGTAGTGTCGTTTAGCTTAATTACGACGGAATTTCTTAACGGCGTTATGTAAAATTGGCGATTTAATGGCCGGACTGTGGTAATGAAAGACCGGTTATGGCTTCCATTGATTGTAGTCGAATTTCTCCAATCAAAACAAATTTAGATTAGCATTTATATTGGAATTCGTATTAGCGCCTTTGCTTAATTTAATTACAAAACACCGATTTTAATCTTGACTCAGTACCGTATCCTTTTACGTAATCGTTTATTAAATTATGAATGAGTTATTGCTCAATTTAGAGGGGCAAAAGTGTAGATCTTTTTGGTGAATACGGTAGCTCTAAAAATGTTTGAACAAAAAAAGTAATGGACAAAAGAAATTCATAAGTTGTGGGAGAGCCATAAATAATATTAATATAATTTTTAACTGTTGTGCAAATATTTAAAAAAAATATATTCATAAAATTATCACAAGATAAAGAACAAAAGTATTTTATACCGGGTGATTCAGATTGGTATTCGCGCCCCTATATCTTTTTTATTTTAAGAAAAAAGTATAGCAAACCATATATATTTGTAAATCGCTTATGAAACTACAATTGATGCCGTTATCAAATCGTCTCTACGATGACATATCTCAAAGTTAAGACAGTCAACTTTTTTTTTTAAATAGTACATTATACATTTCTTAGTCTATTCTAGTAAAGCTTTTTTTCTACATTTGAATGTGTAAAAAAAGTTGACACTTGCAATAGGAAAAAATCGAGAAATAAAATAAAATATGATTTAATTTATTCGAAAGTGTTATTTTCTAAAAAGAGCTAGTTAGCCATGGAGACAATTGAATTTTGACATTAATAGCGTCAATTATTAAAGTACCTACATTTAAATAAATAGCTATGTTATAACCTACATTTAAATAAACAACTATGATATAACATCTGGCTTCGAAACCTAACTTCTTCCTGACTATACCGCTTTGAATGCATACACGATGAAAATATGTAGTTGAATTTTGATAGTGCATGAATGACATGATGAGTCTTGGGAATCGTATTCGAATTATTCGAATATTTGAATAGGTGACTATGTAAAATTCGAGTAAGTGTAAATTCTAATATTCGAATAAAGTAAATTCAGGATGGATCGGGTCTTTCACTGTCAAATAATTTTATTTTTCAGCTATGTAATTCTTAAAATAGTGAGATGCAGGGAACCAACCTAACGCGAATTTAGCATAGTTAATTCAGTATGGATTTGGTATTTCGTCCGAGTCTCAGGTCAAATCATTTTATTTTTTGGCTACGTGGTTGTCTTGTAAATAGTGACATGCAGGGAACCAACATAATGCGAATTTACAAATGTTTGGCTAACTAGCTCTCTTTAGAAAATAACGCTTTCGAATAAATTAAATCATATTTTATTATTTTTCTCGATTTTTTTCTGATGTAAGTGTCAACTTTTTTTACACATTCAATAGAGAAGATTTGACAACATCATCTATTGTAGTTTCACAAGCGATTTACAAATATATATGGTTTGCTATACTTTTTTCTTAAAACAAAAAAGATGTGGGGCCGCGAATACCAAACTGAATCACCCGGTATACAGGGTGGCCCAAAATTGGCGTACTAACGGTGCACTACGGTGTAGAAGAGATTACCGTAAACGTCAGAAAAATGTTAAAAAAATTCTATTGGACTTATTTGCTGATTTAGAGGTCTTTGAACGTGGCACTTAACAGGTCAATTATTTTGAAATATATGTATGAAATTGTCATGGCAGCTACTTCTCATCGTACATATTATCACAAAGTACAAGATCACTCACTACCAATATCTAATCTTGCGTAATAGAGAATTTAGAAGCTTTGGAAATCGAAAAAATTATTTTAAATCCACTATGATAACATTTCAAGGTAATGATGTACGAATATATCTTTGTTTACATTGTATTACCGTGAATAATAATAATAAAAATAATAGATTTTTTGTCGGAAACATTTTTTTCATGTACATTTAAAGATCCTCGATAAGGTAGTAAGTATGTAGTTAGTACGCCATTTTTGGGACACCCCGTATTTACATAATATTTTTATTTTACTAAGGCCCGGTTTCTGGAAACATTTTATTTGGCCAATTAGTTAACTCTCCGATAAATACAAAAATCATGTAATGTGATAGGCCACTTTCTAGCGTTTCTATAGCAACGCTTGATTTAACCGGCCGTTAAGTTATCGGACCATTCCAGAAACTGGGTCTAATTTGCATTTTGCATTTTAAAATTAATAGTACAGTACAACTTCGATAATCCGGACACACGTTACATCGGACACTCCAATAATTCGGCGCCCTCCACGTTTCGGACACTTTGCAATTTTTACCTCCATAATCCGGACAAATCAAAATATTAAGGTTTCTTACCGAAAAGATTTGCTAAACTACATAATATCAGATGAAGATGACAATATTGTGCAACTGTTAACAAGTTTCAATAATAAAAAAAAAGAATGGGCACTCGGTGAAAATGATAATGTCGATTGTGATTTAACAGATGAACAAATAGTCCAAGAAACTTTAAACAGTAATCATGAGGATGATGAAAACGAATATGAATAATCCAAATTAGACGAAAACAAACAAAAATTTTCACATATTTTAAACCCGCATAAAATAATTTACAAATACATACAGCGTGTCCAAAAAGTCTGGAAACACCCAAATGAAAACGTAACGCACAATTTTTGAAAAATTCTAAAGACAGGTCATTTAGTGTTTCAAAAAAGATTTCTGCTGATGTTTTCTTTTTGGTCTTTTCGATGACCTTGAAAACGTTATGTTATTAAAAAAAATTAGGTTTTTTCAGGAAATTTCTTATGTAAATGGAAAATTTTTTTGACCGTTGGGTAGACAATTAAAAGATCTATAAAAAACGGTAGTAAAAATGCGACATTGCCATTTAAAAAAACCTCTGATGACAGTTTTTTTCATTCTAAATGTACGTTTTTATTCTTCAATACATTATGTAGATATGTAGATTGTCATTGATGAAATTCATGATTTTTTCTTAATCCAAGTAGTCAAAAATGTATATACCTCGCTAATCCGGAAAACTCTCTAATTCGGCGAGGCTCAAAACTATATCTGTCCGGATTATCGAAGTTGTACTGTAGTTTATTTAACGAGTTCGTGTGTAACTTGGGCTTTTTTTGGCACTCGTGGACCTTTTAAACTCTCGTTTCACTCGAGTTTTAAATGGGTTCACTCATTTGGGCTTTTTTTGGCATGAGTGAACCAATCACGAGTGCCAAAAAAAGCCCAAATTACACAAGAACGAGTTGAATACAATGTTTTTTGTTCGACGAGCCCCCCAAAGACTCCAAATCGCTGAAAATCTCTTAAGTTAGCTTGACGTTTCGTTTTAACAAGTTGTCAAATTTATCAAAATCCGTTCACACAGGAGAAAATTCTCAAATTCTGACAGTGTCGAACAAAAAAAATAGTTTAATTCTTATTAAAATAACAAGCTACATTTAATTAATCTTTATTTTCATTAAATTATATTATTTTAAAAATTAATTACTGAATCTATTAATTAAATTAAAAATGCAATCATCAGAAATAATCATAAGGAAAAGTAGTGAATCAAATATTTAATTGCGGAAATCACACAAATACTATCTATTATTTTTCTTAATATTCATTATACACCTAAATTAATATCTATATGTTTTTTATTATATTGTTGGTCTCTGTGTGAACAAAAATTTGGTTCCAACTAAAAAAAATGACAGTTTAAAAAAATTTAAATATGTAATTCTAAATACATATTTTATTATAAATAAATACATTCAGATAATAGTTATTTAATAAACTAGTTTGTTAATGAAGGCGATTAATAATCGAAACTGTTTAAAGCACGAACGAGTGTAGCGAATGAGTGGCTTTAATAGTTGAGATTATTAATCGCCCATTAACAAAAGAGTTGATTACACAATTTTTTCGTTGACCGCAAACTTTTTTTTTTGGTGACAAATTTTGAAATTAAAGCCAAATCAAAACCAACTGCATCTTTTTCCATAAAGATGACACCTTATAAATACCTTCATCCTTTTTTTGTCCTCAGGGTAGGCCATTTTTAAATTTTTCAATACTTTCTATTCACTTTTCCACAAAGAATGTCAGAAGACGTCAACTCCATTCACATTCAGTTTCACGTAAAAATCACGGTTGCTAAGGAAACCTAGTTACCTTTGAAAAATATGACATGCGAATTATAACCAAAAATGTCGGCTTTTGAAAAAGTGAATTCGTAATTGTGCAGTTATGGAGCTATAAAGTATAGAAAACCCTGCTGCACTACCTGCTGCAGTGTTGGTAAGTGCAAACAATGCATGTTCGAGGTTCTTTATACATCAAAATATCATCAAAACGTCAAAATCGCAAAAATCGTTGATTAATGAAAAATAGTGTATTAATGAGGTCCATTAATACACTATAATTTAGACAAAGTAATTCATTAATATTGAAATTAACAAGCGGTCAACGGAAAAATTATAAAATGAATATTGTATGTAAGAAATCTTTCAAATAATAACTTAGTTAAATAAATATGTATGGAGTTATTCTTTTACAAACCGCAAAATCTTTTACCACTAATAATAAGTTTCTGTCATATATAGACCAAAATGTTCTCATAAGGTACGGTCAGTAAAAAACTAGAATAAATTAACTATTACTCTATAGTGTGAACAAATTCTGCTGTAACAAAGAGTTGCTAATGTAGTTTGCTTGTTGTTGTTTTGCGAAAATCTATTTATATTTTATTTGATCATGTTTCGTCAAAAAGTAGGAGCACTTTGCCGTGTAGTTTGTCAATACTGTACAAATGTTGCAATGAGGAATAAATTTCAAGCAGTTTTCTCATTTTACCTAAGTAGAGTGGATTCCGTTTAATTGGCATACATCTGGATAGCAATGTCTTGTGCCTGCATGCCCCAATTATCCATTGCCCTAATTAATTCCGTCGTATTAAGAAACAGGAAGGGATTTAGAGATCTAATTTCTAAAATGTATACAAAAAATTTCAATCTCATACCGAAAAGGGACAACTAAATTTACCAAATACATAATAATAAAAATAAGTGTCACATTATTGACAAAAAAACCATATATGAAGGTAGGTAGAAACAACTGGAGACAAATCGAAAAAATGAATTTAAAAGTGGTTGTATTCATTTGGCCAAAACGTGCTGCAATAAAGAAAAATACATACTCCCAAATGTACCCCAAACGAGGTTCGTTAAAATATTTTCAAGTTATCTAAAAATGGAATATCCTTACAAACAAAATTTGCGAGAAACAACAAAAAATTGCTGTATGTAGTTAGTGGACCCAGCATTCTTGAAGACATGCGAAAAAGTGAATACAAAAAAAAAAATTTTTGTTAGTATGTATGTACGGTCGATGGACAAATAAAACTGGGACACTTAAAATTTAATCTGTGTAAATCAGACCATTGAATTGTCAATATATTTGTAAGTGTCTATATAATATGTCATACCAAAGTTAACCTATTTGTGATAAAGCCCTAATTAAACGATGGAAATTTGTAAATTTAGACTTATGTGATTGTCATTTTTGTCCCAGTTTTATTTGTCCATCGACTGTACCTACCTCAACAAAATATTTTTAAAAATTTAAAAATTATACAGGGTTATTATAAATGACTAGTCCAAGTAGACGTTAAAACCAAATGTAAAATTTATAGTTGCCGCTTCATATAAAAAACATCAAAATGTGTAGATAAGTGACTACACACCGTTCACACACAGAAGTTGGGTGCAAAACAACTCAATATTTTTGGATCCAATCGTTAATTTAAAAAAATAAATAAATAAATAAAATTCTCATCACCTTACTTTTCAATTAAAAAATGACAATCCACATTCATCGTGAATTGATTATAATTCTGACTACACTAGTGTACACAGAAAGTAACGGATGTTTTTTTAAATTTCACCGCATAGGGGTTGAAGAGTCGATTGTGAACGCACTATACAGGTTACGGATTACGGATCAGCTGTTTAAAATCTTACGTTTTAAACGAGTGGTGCGTTCACAATCGGCTCTTCAACGCCTACTATGAGGTGAAATTTAAAAAAACACCCGATACTATGTAATAGTACAGGGTGATTCAAGTTTTATCGCCCGCACGATAAACCCTATTAAAAAATTAATAAAAATTATGAAACGTTGGTTACATTCCCTTCGTATAAGGCTTCAAATATGTGCAATCAATTTTCCCGTATCACTTCATTCAGAGCCATAAAATTTAAAAAATCGATTTTGATACAAAAAAAAAATTCGGACACGCTCATAATTCACAATTAATTCAAAGAACACAAAATGGCCAAGATTTACAACTGCAGTGTCATAAATAAATACCTCATTGTTGGGTCGACATCTGTTGACAACTTTTCTAGTAATTCTTAAGTCCCTAAAGGGACCAGCCATGTCAACCTCTTTTGTGGAAGTGACCGCCCAATTTAATAATAAATCATTGCTAAATTTTGCACTTTAATATCAAATTCCATTTAGTTCGGAAACTGGTGATGTTTTCATGATTTCAATGACACCAAATTTTTCCTAAATGTTTGAAAGGACTATCATCGAAAAATTATGTAAATTAATCTAGCGGTTATTGAATTAAAACGAAATATTTACCTGTTTCATAAAAAAGTTTAAATTTTTACAGAATGTTGTACAGCGATACACAATCATTCCTGAATTTTTTGAGAATTTTAAATCCATTAGAAGTAGGTGTTTTCGCTCGGGCGGTAAAACTTGAATCACCCTGTACATGCAGTAGTAGTACTTGCTGTTCTTAATCTAAAGAACAAAAATACAAGAACATTTACTGTACTAGTACATACCACTACTCATAGACGCTAAATTCAAAACAGAAATTCAAAAAGTACCGAAAAACTAACCTTATTTTCTTAAGTAATAATCCGCGGTGGGTGAGAAATTAGAACGAAACGTTGCATGTTCTTAAAATAATACAATTTGAAATATGTACAAAATTTCATTGTTAAATTAATGTTTCGCCTTGTTAATTTTATTTTAACGTTTATTATTAACAATTTAAAATAACTGTTCGGAGGTTTAGCTAATATTCGAATGACTTCTTTTTATTGTATCAAAAATAATTAGGAATTGCCAAATTCGGTAAGTTGTTGATCAGTTTGAACTGTTTTTTTACTAATGCGATGGTGGGCCGAGGCGAGACTTTTTTCGAAAGTTTTCTCTACAATTTTTACCTTGTTCCAAATAGTTCATTTGTTTACTGACTTGTGCATCATTTTTTTGTACGTAGAGAATCATTTCTCTGTGATTTACAGTGATGAATTCAAATTTTAAAAAAAATTAAATGGATATTTGGAAAGCATCATTTTGTTTTGTTAAACAACATATTTTTCAATAAAAATTGAAAATTGTGTATAATTTTGAGATGCTCATCACATTTCTGTGTCAAAAGAATTAGAACTCCGGGTACGGGAATACCTGACGTAAACTCCTTCAAAGGCAAAGCAATAATTGCACTGTATCACTATTATTGAAAGTGTTGTCTATACTTCTGCAAAGGTCGATTTACACGGCGCCCGCATTAATCCAATTTTAAACGGACACCTGAAGGCGTGGTCTTTGCGATTGCAACTACAATTCCGACTCAAGGTCCCGCAAATCAGATATGTGCCTTGTGGTCGCATTTTTTCCAACTCGTACCCTCTGGTGTCCCCTCCGCACAAAAACCTTCCTCGTGATTTTTCACCAGAATGGGGTCAGCACCCGAGGCGAATAACTTTGTCGGTTCGTTCCTCGACGCAGCGTCGAAGTCTCCGAATTACTGCGAGCGAAAATGGCGCACACGTTCCCGTTTACTTCTGGTGTAACTAATAACATAATTGATGTTCATTTCAGGAAGTAGCGTAATAGCCGAATTAAAATGAACCGACGTCGCCGCAATTTAAATTAATTTCTGGCTATCATCGAATTGGCGGGAGCAGCCTTTCCGGGTCGTTAATCTAAATTGGATCCGTATTAGGCATTGTCGACGCGACGGTCTGTCGATTAAACGATCTGAATTTTTGTCGATTGAATTTTTTCGCTCAACTCGGAGAGAATGTGGAAATTTTCCAGACGTAATTGGTTGCACAACAAAAATGCGAAAGCTCGAAATATATCATTTGAAGGAAAACGGGACGAGCGACGAACTATCACTCAACTTCCATTGTTCGCTTCCGTTTCCTTCGATCGATCAAGCGGAAATCGGTGGTTTTTCAATTGATTTAAAAACTACATCAATTCCAACGCTTTCGATTTGTAGCTGAAAGATCGAAATGACAATTTGTAGGTAGCTTTTGTGGCAGGTGTAAAGGACCTTTCACTTCTATTTTAATTTGTGGACACGCGAATAATTCCGATACGCGGTTGGGAAATTGAGTTTTTTCTTAATTAAGCTATTTGTGCTAATGTGCCGGTTGTGAGGCAATTTGAACATGACTTTTATCAGATCTCGGGGGTAGAGTGCACGGCCGAGGACTGGTCTAGGCGTGGTACCACACCGAAATCGTGCCTTACCGTTAAATGTCGTCTCAACTGGACGAATAAAATGTTTTATGGTCCGCCTTAATGGTATTAGAAATTTTTGAGTGTGCAACTCTCGATGCAATAGCGAAATGGAATGCGCCTGGCAGAGTTGTTCCGGGAACCAGAAAAGAGCGGTTCTGGTGGATTTCTTGTAAAATATTCCACAAATTGTGGTCATTCATTATCGTATAATGTAACGATTCAGGAATGTGTTCGCATAGGTACCAGTGAAGGTTACCAACTGTTTTTTTTTTTTATCTCTATATTGATATTGGATGTGATTTTGCGTAAAATCGAAATTGCGTCTCGGCGGCTTCTACAAGAAAGCGTAACGAGACTGCAGGCTTGAATTATTGAACATCGATCGGTTATTGAGAAATCTTGCTCGGTCTGCGTTGCATTTGTCACATGTGCATTATCTAATTTTTCACGACGGTGCGGTCATTGGTCCGTTTCGATTTTTCGAAGAGCTTCCGTCGTCTTGTTAGAAAGCTCCCAAGATGGTACTTTCACTCTAGATCAGGTACCGAATGTTGAAAAAAAATCATGGTCGATTTTTGACGGCATCTTCTCAACTCTTGCAATAATTATTTTTCATAGTTTTAGAGGAAGTTGTTGGTCATGTCTGGACTGCATGGTCATGGTTCGAAAATTAATAAGACAAGCAACGGCTAAGCACGTTACTCTTACTTTACATTTACCGGACGCCCTCTCTAATTTACAAGCTCCACACAAAAATGTACCGAGTGTTGATGAAGTTGCAGTTGCAATTAGAATCAACGTTTCGAACGTTTTAGCAGGAAATGACCTCACCTTGGTGATGCGAAAATTCTGCACCCATTCAAGCAACGGTGACATTTAGGCCGTCGAAGCCTTTCAAGAAATTTAATTTTATCTCGAGAGGTTAGTCGAGTGGCTGCATTTATGTTCGCTTGGGTATTTAGGTTGTCATAACCTCCAAGAGAGTTCATTTTTGCAAGTAATTTCCTGCGTAAAAAACCGAAACTACATCCGAAATGTGGCAAAGAGAACGTTCGTTGCACGGTACGCTTTCCGCGACAGTAACAATAATGTTTCGTCAAGAATTCATAAAACTTTTGTCATGACCGTCGAAATTTGTGCGGTGCGGCAGAACCCCGTCGAGGGTCATTCTATTTCCCTCAGACATGCGAACGTTTCTGACGTGATAGAATTTTAAACGGTCGCTTTGCCCCACGGGAAATCACCTTAATTCGTAGCTAAAGGACGGGTTTAGCATTTTTAAAACGGTGCGCAGGCCCTCCAGAGGTGCCCAAGATCTTTTCTCGGTTAATTGTAAACACCGACGTCCTTAAGATAACTGGATCAAGGAATTTTGGTACCCGTTATTGTAACAGAACCAGATATGCCGGTTCAGTGGACGTAAAACTTTTGTGAATGAACAAAAATGTTTTGTTGTTGGTCCTACTTTGACGGATTTCGTAATTAAAAGTGGTATGTTGTAGACACTTGTCTGTGATGCAAAAAAAGAATTTCCTTTCGATGGCCCCTTAATGGTTGTCAATGGTATGTCATGCCGAGTTATTTCCAGTTTGACCATCATTGTACAGGCATTTGTTTGTTTAAAAAAAATATACGTATATGGAATTCTACGCCATCTTAATGAATTTTTTATGTTTCTATTTGATTTTTTGGGAATTTCTACTTTTTACAATTTTAAAGAAAAAAATGCGGAAACATTCCTGTTGGTTGTTGTGATGTAAATCTCAAAAATCAGAAATAATAGACGTTTTAATGACAGCTCACCCACAAACTCAAGTTACGACACAACAGTTTCCTTCTCTACACTTGGCTGTAGGTGAAGTATTTTTGTTGACATTTAAATGAGGAGTGGAAGAAATTGCAGCACCGTACCCTTGATACAAAAATAAGATTAAATAAAAATGAAATTGTCGTGTGTGGATTTTAAAAATATTCCCAAAATAACTTCGTCAGATTTCCTGCTAGCGCTTGAAGTGGAAGACATTTCCTGTCAATAAAAAACCTTTTTGTGGAAGTGCATAATAATAATTTTATACAGAGTGTTATCAAAATACATACATGTACAAAAGGCTGACATCAAAATTTCATATCACGATTGTTATTTACTAGGTTAAGGTAGTTGCGATTTACCGACGGATCTTTTAAATTTTTGGGGGAGTGCGGTAGTGCGTACGGTTAATTTACTCTTTTTACAATTACTTTAAAATTAAAATGTTCATACGTTACTTTAACTTAGTGTAAAAAACACATACAGGGTGATTCTGAAATAAATTTGGAAAAAAAAAACGGTAATTGGTGATGATGAGAAGAAGTCATTCACAAAAAAATTTTCTTATAAAAGTTTTTTCGTTTTCGAGATACAAATGATTGAAAATTTGGTCAAAATCGCTAGTACGCTGCTGAGTTAAAGGTGATTACCTGATTATCTTGGTAGTTTAGCAACAATAATAATCAAAGGTGCCCGTCAGTCACAAACGCAACCTTACTCTTCTCGATCATTTCCATAGAAACATTTACAAAGCAGTGTGCTTGCACCTACGCGCCTACGCCTTTATTGGGGAGTTAATGAAACAATGGTTGCTAATGAAGTGAACAAATTCGGACAAATTTTCCCTATTCATAGGCGTTAGAAATACAAGGATATAGGGTAATTTCCATCCTTTTGATTTCACCTCCAAAAGTCATTTACGCAGAATTATGTTGTATCAAGGATACTCCACATTTTTTTTTTCAAACTAATTTCAGAATCACCCTGTATACTATTACATGTATAATCTGTTTCAAAATCAAAAATCCACCACCTGTTGAGTTATGTTGGCAGAAAAAAGAAATCCCTAGAAAAAGTTTTTTTTTTTGAGTTGGCTCAACCTCCCGCCAAAATTTGACATTGAACTGTTGAGTTTATTTACGAAACACAAAATAATTATTATGTACAAAAAGGTTTTAGCTACCATATCATACTTTTTGAGTGAAATAATAAAATGAGAATAAAAAACACGATGAACTACGACCAAAACGACTGTCCAACAGTTTTATTTCATAACCCCACTTTTTTCTGACACTTGCAGACACACTAAAAACAAAAGTTGGCGACGTTGTCGATTGTATTTTCGAGGTAGAATGCACTGTTGGTGGATTTTTGATTTTGAAACAGATTATAGTAGTAGTATTTTTCCGATAAATGTAAATAATCATAATAGGGGACATACAACCTATCTGGTTGGCAGCTTTGTATGTCAAAAAATTTGACGTTTGTTATTTCATAAAAATCTACAAAAGTGCAAAATAAAACATTTGGTCAGCCGAAAAGTACAAATGTCGTACGTGAGGTATTTTACAACGCTCCAAATAACTCGGCTTCGTCTCGTGCCTGAAACATGGTTTTCGCGCTGTAAAATACCCCTACCGTACTCTAATGTAAATAAATTTTCAGTTATGTAATTAGAAAATTAACCTACATATTTGAAAATACATACAGTGCCTTTTTTTTTAACGCTGGCCATAGGGATTTACATGACAAAAACTTTGGATCGTGTTAATAAGCTTTTTAGCAGGAATTTTTAAGTGAAATTTAGCAGAATATTAGATTAGTATTTTATAAATCAATTTAAATTTATTTTATATACTACAAAATAAAATAATTTCGGAATTAATTAAAAAAAAGTACTTTTAATTTATTTCATTATTTCTTGCCCAGAAGGTGTTATGATCGTTACAGTTACAAAATGTTCGACAAAATTTTTATGATCGTCTTGATTAGTGGTCTTGCAGCCTATGGAAGACAGTTTGAACAATTAATGAAATCAAAATTCAAAAATAATTAAAGTAGTTTAATATTTTTGAAGTAGAATTTGACGTTTGTTGAGTTTACATTACGTTAGCCTACTTGGCAAGCCACGTGGTAAATTTAATAAACTTATTTTTGCTCTAATTCCGTGAGTATTTTGTTTTGTACGATGGGCCGAACTGAAATTTATTTATAAAATACTAATCTAATATCCTACCAAATTTCACTTAAAAATTCCTACTAAAAAGCTCATTAACAGACCCTAAACTTTTTAACATGTAAATCCCTATGGCCAGCGTTAAAAAAAAGGCACTGTATATATTTTGGTTTGTGAGTTCTACTCATCATGACATCCTGTGCTGTGTTGCTTTTTTCCTATTTAGACTATTTTTGGCCCCTTTTGAGTTTTGACAAAAAAATCTGATTATAAAGAAAAAAGTATAATGGTACCACCAGAGTTTTTATTACCTTCCAGTTAAAAATGTCGTATGCAATTAAAGCATTCGAAAATTTTCAAGCTTGTGCTGACCAGAGACTGAAGAATGTGCATTCAAAAATTAAGTTCAAATGAATCGTTTTCTGCGGCTGCCTCGTTCTCTTCTTTTTTTATTTTATTTCTGCTGTCAGGAAACGTTTTTTCAATTCATACATTAATTCATCTATGAAATTATTTTCTTGTTGCTGCACACCCACAAATTTCATTTTAATGACTGCGATTTTATTCGTGACCTGTCTCGCTATCGATTTAAAACAAAAAAGCGGAAGCAACCCCCCGGGCTGTATTATGTAAATTAAAGAAATTAAAAGGATAGACACTTTAATAAGAACTCACCCACACACTCAGACTATGATGTAACGATTTCCTTTTATAGAATTAGCCGTGGTACTTTGAGTCGAGCCGGCATTTTTCATGATTTTTAATTTTCACAAGAAATGATCAGATACAAGACACTTATTGTGATGTTTTTGTACGTCCAAGAACGTAGAAAGTATCCGCAAAGGGTGCAGCCATAACATTACTTCATCCAATAATAATTATTGCATTCGTCTTGTACACGTTGACCATATTTGTGTTTATTTACATATTTAAATGTCTCCGCTTCCACACACTCACCCACACGAAGTACGAATTTTGACAATAACTCCGTCCGCTGAAAAAGGAATATTGTAAAAATGATAGTTTTTGTTGTAGGCCAAGCGTGGTCATGTCGATATAATAAGAAATTATGATGTAACGGCGCGGTATGAAACGCGGCTGGTGAACCCTTTCCCTTTTACTCCAACAGCGGTACACCTTAACCCGGTTATGATTTATTTTATCGAATCGTCATTCCAAAAACGACCGTAACAAATCAGTAAATCACCTTTGTTTGTTGTACTACCGGCGCGCGGTAAAAAGCGCCCTAAGGTGGCAAATATTAGGCCAGTTGATTTATTGCGCCGGTAACCTTCCTACAAGAACAATCCATTTCAAACGGTCGCTTTTGTTAACGTGAAAGAGGGAAGTGATTTTAATTTGAAACAATCGTTGTTACGAAAAGCTCTTGAGAATTTCGCAAAATTGTCGTGATCTCGCACCGATCCCTCCTGCAAGGTTGCAAACCGGTCAATGTTTTGTCGTTCCCGCAGAAAATTTGGCCCCGTCCGAGTTGAAAAAGTTGAGGAACAAGCAGCGGAAGGCTCGCAGGAAGGCGGAACAGGAGAGCGCACAAGCGAGGGAAGCTCAAGTGAAACGGGATCATCACCATAAATCACGACAGCAAGGGGACGTCGAAGCGGACGCGCCCCAATTAGACGAATTAATCCCGGACAAGCTGGCAAGGGTGCGTATTTGAGTGTAAATTGGGCGGTTCGGGTCGTTACGGGTGGGATTGCAGGTGGAAGACCCCCTCGAACAAGCCATTAAGTTCCTGCAACCGCTCCAGACGCTAGCCATGAATCGGATAGAAACCCATCTGATGGCTTTCGAAGTGTACTACAGAAAGAGTGAGTTCGAATGGGGGAACAAGTTTTGTTTTGTCACTGGCGGCGTCTCGTTTCAGAAAAAGTCCTGTTGATGCTGCAGTCTTTGAAGCGGGCCCACAAAGTCTCACCGAACAATCCAAAGCTACACAGTTGCCTGATCAGGTTTTACGAAGTGATCAACCAAAACAAAGGCTCTTGGGATGCGGCTGTCGAAGAAGTAGTCACACAAGAGGCCCAGCTCTTGTTCAACGGAAAAGACGCCAAACAGCTCAACAAAGAATTCCTAGAAGATAACTCCCATAGTTTAGAAGCCTTTCTTGAATGTTGTCGAATGATGTACTATCTCGACAACAAAACCCAAAGTACCGCTCTCAGTCTTGTTACCAACCTCGACAATAAATACGAAGATATAAATTTACAAGTGAGTCGGTTGAATTGTTGCGATGTAGGGGCGGAGGCGAGTGGTGACGTCTTGACTCGAAATGTCAGAAACTGTGAGAGTCGCGGAACGAATTGCTAATATTTTCGGAACTGTTCTGTTTCAGAATTGTGTGGATGTGACGGAAGCGTTGAGAAGGGGCGATTTCGGAAGTTGCGACGCTCAATTAGAAGAATACATCAAGAAATGCCATGTAAGATTCCCGTACGCGGCCGCTTTCCGACCAGTCTCGTCGACTACATCTCCCAGCGAAAGCAATCACGTATCTCAAGACCAAGACAACTGCAACAGCAACTGATGACCGTTAGAAGCTGCGACTACAAAATTGCAGGGAATTAACCGGTGTCTTAAGTGTGCAAGTGCTGACTTTGTCCGTATCCGGTTAAAGTGTTTTAAATGAAATTGTCACATTATAGGTTGTTGATTTTTTGTGGTCTGTCGTACCTCAGGACTGCTAACTAATAAATTGTTTTATTATGTTTTATTTACATTCTGCTTTTTCTTTGTATATTTTTTTGCTTGGATTTGTTGTGAATTATTTCATACCGAAATTGATTTTACCGCAATCTTATGTTTGTTTGTTTTTTTAATTTTATTTTTCGACATTTTTTTATTACACCCTTGCGGTACCACATATTTAATCAGGATTTCAATGACTGCATTGGTGATAAGACTTTTTAGGAACCATTTGTACCGTTGGGTTTTTTACTTGTGTGTTTCTATAGTGAAATTACGAATAATGAATGGTCCGGAATCGCGCAATGATCGTTCGTTCAGTCCACCCGACGATGTATCACAATCAAAAGTTTGTTAATATCAAATATTAATTTAAAACACGCCGATTTATGGTGCGATTCCGGTTTTAGACATAATAATCATGTTCACAACATTAAGTTTGTAGATACCCATTACTCGTATTGAGTCACTTCAATACCATAATTCATAATTATTGTAAATTTTGGTTAATAAAAAATACTTAATACTTGTAGTGATTTTATTAATCTTTGCTCCAAGAAAAGACATTAGTTTTATAAATTCTATTTTGAGTCGTTTACAATTCACACAAATGAGTATTAAGTAATAGTTTGTTGTGAAAAGAAATTTGGAATGTATGATACATAAGGTTTTTTTCTTTAATAAATATAACATGATTTTCACAATGTGGAAGCCACGTGTTATAAACTAAAACCTACAATATGTATAATTTATGTACAATTCATCCAATACTGAACCTCGTAATTGTTAAAAATACAATGGCCACATGTACTTGAAAATTGTGAAACTTCCCTTAACTGAAAACTCTGACAATCGTTCGTTATTGGGAAGCTTCGCAAGCAATATAATACATTATAATACTTTTTTCCCTTACTAACATTAAGAACTGAGTACGTTAATTAATAAAATCTTGTTATTATTTATACAAATTAATAAAATTGGTCGTTTCATTTACAATTATCAACAGGGCATATGACTAAGCAAAGCCAGATTTGATATACTCGGAATGTTTAAACCAGTCTTCTTCAATAAGTCGAACAACCACGATATAAAAAAGTCTACGAACGAAATTTTCCAAAAAAAATCGGTTAAATTTCCACCACCTTAAGGGTATAAAAGTTACACGTAAAATGATAAATTACATTTTTTTCTTTTATTCAATACTTTAAGGCAGCAACATTGATTTTTTTCCACGCGAGAAAAACTTTAATAAACTAAAACCATGCATCATATTTAAGTAAATTGCACCAAAATGACTAATAATGTTTTTTATCACTTGTACGTCTAAGCTGCATAATCAGGCACTATGGATTGTGAAATGTTGATTTCAGTTTGTGAGTCTTCACCGATATCTAACAGTGATTTGAGCAGAACACGACCAACAGACCACACATCGACAGGTGAGATCTATTAGCCTTTTCGATAAACAACCATACGTATAATCATTACAAATACAAAAAAATTTACAGCCAAAATACGCATTGTACAGAGTTAACATCTGCCGAATTAAATATAAAATATAATAAATATACACAAATTAGACTAGGAATACATTAGTGTATGAAAGGAGAGGAGACCCGCCCCCGCTTAATTTTGTCTGGTAACAGTATTTTGCCAATCAATAAGAAAAAATATTTCAGCGAGTCATGTAGCAGCTATTGATGGATGGAAGCGGTCATCTCCTAATATTGCTGTACCAGAATAAAGTTTAAATGCTTCATCAGTCTTTTGGTCGTTGACGTTACAGGAAATCGAATCAAAATCTGTTAGAATCGACAGTCTTTAGATTGATTTTCCAAATATGTATTTACAAAAGTGTACTACTAAACAAGTTGTGTATGCAGCGCCAGCGGCCAGAAAGGTAACTAATGGAATTGGGTGTTTTCAATAAGAAATTTTAAGCGTTTTTTTTTCTCTGTTTTGGAACATCCCACTATACTCTTCCATTTTTTCCATTTTCAACATCATGTAAAAGTTTGCAAATAACAATATTAAAGAATTTTGATTAAAGTTCTAAAATCATTTTTAGACAGTTCATAGTGTCAGCTGTCAAAATCACAATTTGGTTCACTTCCATCCTCCAAATTAACCGCTGGTAAAAACGTTTCTGATTTGCATTAAGGGTTGTACAATTCGATCAACGCAAAAGAAGAAGCAGGGCTATAGAAAAGGAAGTTCTTGAAAATGTGCGGCGTTCCTCAAAAAAACTATCGCTTGTCAACTTTGACATTTACGTGAATTTTATAAAAAATAGGTTTCATCCCGAACATTAGATGTTCAGGACAGAATCCTATTTTCGAAATAGGGACAAAGAAAATGGGTGTTTGTTGGAGTTCCAGCAAAAATCTCTTCATAATCGCCATCAGTAAAATTGAGGCTACGCTACATGTTTTCAGAAGTTTGGTTTTCTCATTTTTCGGGAGAGGGCGTTCGTTTCAGTATGTTTCAGTAATGTCCGAGCGGTAAGAATTAGAATTTTGTGTAAACGGCGTGAAACCGCGGTGGGGGCGGGCGCTGCTGAGTGACTCTTCTCCTTCGACAACATCACACAAATCACTTTATTGGCTAGTATTAAATACCTCGATATTGCTAACAATTATTTTAAGAAATGTAAACGATGTTAACCCTCAAAATAACAAGAAATTACGTAAGCCACATTGCGTCGTCTACAATAAATACACAGTAGGTTATGACCAAAATTCCTTTTCGACGAGCGCCTTCTGCCTCGTCCTCCTCGCCTGCAACGGAACAGTCGGGTCTTGATTTTGACCAGGAACGGGTAAATCGATTAAAGTCGTGGGCGAGAACCTCACCCGACTCACGGAACTATTGCTATCTTTCGCCGAAACGTACGAGCTGTCGTCGCTCGTGAGACTATCAGGCGGCGTCGGGTTCGTCGGGGTGTTGCCCCCCGAGTGCCCCTGACTCGCCTGGTAATTGTTCCTCTTGAGACTGGACCTCAACTTGGTGTATCCCGACGTCTCGAGCGTCGTCGGCCTCTCGAAATTCGACTCCTGCGAGTTCTGCCTCGAGTAGGAACCGTACTCGAAGTCGTACTGCCGCCGCAGGTAGTTCGACGTGTAACTCCCCTCGTCCTCCAGCTTGAAGCTGGGGTTCACGTTCGAGCCGCTCGTCGTGGTCGAGCTGTTCGAGACGTTCGACGGCGTCCGCCGGTGCCCCTGGGGCAGCCGCTGCGGCGTCCTCGACCCGCTGTGGCTGCTCATGCTGCTGGGGTTGTCGTAAGCGTAATCGGTTCCGTAGCCGTACATCGTGGTGCCGCTGTACTCGGAGCTGTACCCCGCGTAGCTGTGATCCGGGTGGTGGCCGTAGTGGTAGGGGTCGGGCCGGCCCGAGCAGCCGGGGCAGTGGGGCGGCTCGGTCTGGTAGTCGCCCGGGACGTAGATCGTCGCCGTCCGATCGTACGGAGGGTACAACTCGGAGCCGTCGTTGCTCGTCGAGCTGGACTTGCGCCGCGGCGACGGGTTCGGTGGATGGTGCTGCGGCGAGTCGGTGAACCTCAACGGACGCTGCTCTTCGTGCTGCAGGTTGATAAGCTGCGAGCCGGTCAGCATGGGGCGACAGTGCCGCGTCGGCCCGTGGTACGTGTTGTGGCTGTACCCCGAAGTCGTCGAGTATTCGTAGTCCTGGTTCTCGACGGGCCTCCACGCCGGCAGGTCCACCACTTCCGGCCTACAAACCAATCCGACAATAACAACGACGCAAACAACAACACCGACAACTTTCTAAACCTACAAACTAGTGCCAAAAAAAATTAGACGGTCAAAAAATGTCAATTTAAGACTGACAAAGAAATTTTCGAATGTTCAGGGACGTGAAGTAAATAATTTGGATTTTTTTAGGTAGTGAAGATGACGGTAAAAAGTGCAGCACTGTTACAAGGTTTGTTATTTGATAGATAATCCAATTCATTACCTGTTCGGTTGCAGCCTTGGATGTAACGGAGACACGTTCGACAATCTTACGTCATAACCTGAGGCGACTCCCGCTAGCATGGCAGCGATGTTGTATAAAACTAATTCCACAATACTTAACTTTGGTTTCAGCCTTTGACCTACAAATTAAAACCAAGCATAAATTTTGTGTTAATTCGCCACAATCGTAAAGAAATCCCAAAACAACGCCATCTCAGTTTGTGTTGTTTTGGGGGAGCGGTCGAGGTAGAGGGATTAAACTTACCGTCGGCACTGTACAGGGTGGGAATGGGCACGTTATGCCTGACCGTTCCTGGAATGGGATACTCAGGGCCCCAATCTTCAGGCGGAATGAAATCTGTTAACCCAAATAAACACTCTAGCGATTCTTTCACACATCAAAACTTACACAAAACACTTCAAGCTAACTACACAATATTGGCAAAAAATAACGAAAAGCAAATAAGTAAAAATCAAAAGACTACAAAGACCGAAGAGTCCAGCATCCGGTTTGTTAATGATTCTTGTTAAAGATTCTGAAGAATTATTTAGTAAAGTTAAAACAAAAGCAACGGTTTCGTTAATGTGTTTAAATTTCTGTTGGAATACGTCTTCAACAAACCTTCCATTGCATCAATATTGGATGTACTGATTCGATTAGAAGCCAATATTGGTACAAAGAGTGTGCGGATTGTGTTCACCAAACAGTCAACAGCGTATCTTAGTGCGAAATCCCAAAATTAAGGACATGCGAGTGATAAAATAAAATACAGCAATTAAAAAACATTATTACAATGTTTATTGAAAATCAAATTACATAAAATAGAACCATCACCAATGAGAATCAAAAAGCGGTTTGAACACGTTTCACTAACACGTAGGAGGATCACAACAGGACAAACTTTCATATAATATAAACATAAACGAAACATGTTCAAAAGGCGTCCAATTTGTTTAAATAAAAACAGCATAAGTCTAAATTTCCTAACTACACAAAATATAATAATAATATAAAACAAAACACTACTTAAGAAATTAAGCTGAAATAAAATCAATTAAAATATAATTAAATCCAAAACATGCTACTGTGCTTAAAACTAAAAAAAAGAACTTATCAATGTGGGGAATTTTGACTTACAGGTTACGTTCGGAAGATTTTCCTCGGAAACGCCTAACGAAAACTCCCGTTAGAAAATTAACACAGATGCACCCACATCAAAGTAACTGTGACAGTTACTTGGAATCACATTTACTTTGCTCCCTCTATTTTAGCACGACAGGTGTGAATCCCAGAAGTGAGGGGATTGACCCGATCGAACTGGTCAGTCTGCTTGTCCGTTTCGAATTTTGTTCTACATAAATTGACATACTCCCGGACTCGATACTCATCCGACAATCGTAATGATGTTCGTTTTGTCAAGAACGAAAATGAAAGTGAAAAGCGAGCGTGGTGCATTAGAGAACTAAAAGAGACGGTCACAGCGCGATTGAAATATCATCTGAGTAATTGTTGGGTATCGTCGTGGTTGTCGTTGACATCAGCGTACTCCTCGCCGAAGTGGACGGAGTTGCTGACGCCTCGCGCTATCACGAAACTCTCAGTGCTAAACACAGTATCATAGTTCGACTCTGTTATGTTACCGATCGACCTGCTCAGCCGTTCGTTTTGTCCCAGACCCGGTTTTGGTATTAAAGAAGCGTTATTTGTGGGGAAACTATTGTTACGCAGCGTGCTTCCGAACCGTTTGAATTCCGACAGAGTTGTTAGAGCCGACATTTTGTTTATTAACATCTGCAGACCAGAGCTTTTGTTACTGTCAATTGGGGATGTGTTACCTATGTCGTGTGGTGGTCGGCTCAGGACGGTGTTCCTCGTCTTGTCCAGGTTCGGGGCGCTTTTCGACCATATCGCGCTCCTGTTCGGCGCCGGCCTTAGCATCGTTATTTGTCCCCGTTCGCGCTGGTGGCACGTGCTCGGGCCCCACGTTTTCCCCTTTACTCCGTCAGCTGGTACTGAAATACAACAACAACCTACTCTGCCCTCAATGTTCTACACTGGTGTGTGGATGTGTTTGTTATTCAGGGATGGTGGTTTCGTTCGTTTTGTGTCTGGGTGTTCGTTGCATGGTATGCGTCGCGACGCGGCTCGAACCGTCTCCGATGACGAGATTTTCAACGACGATTGCCGTCGCGGCGAACTCCTCTGCCTCCCGGATGACACTTAAATGCGACTCGCGACCGCAAATTGCCTCGCATCCGTAAATTCAACTGTTCTGGAATCTGAAAAACCCTCGTCAAACTGTCGAGTTCTGTCTAGCTCAAAATTCATTACGAGAGCTTTTAACTCCCTAATGAGTTCAGCACAGTTCGTAATAAAACAGTAATTCAAAACGTTACTCGATTAAAAATGCCTTCACGAAGTCAATGCGGCACTTGCTTACAGAGGATACAATTCCTTTCATCAAAAGACAAAATCAAATGTGCTAAATATAAATCCAACTTTTTTACTTACGATGTGTTAATTAATTAAAAATTTACGTTTTTCGACAGTCACGAAAAAATTGTGAGAATCACTACCAACTGTAAAAAAAATGTCCCTAGACTTCATATACAGGTGTCCCAAAATTGGCGTACAAACTACTGACTACCTTATCGAGGATGTTTAAATGTACATGAAAAAAATATGGAAAAAATGTTTCCGACAAAAAAAAAACAATTATTTTTATTATTACGGTGATACAATGTAAACAAAGATATATTAGTAAACTCCGTACGGTGATAGATTGTACGTTTTTAAATTCTAGTTCCAAAACATAAAGCAGTGAAAAATACTAAACTCTCCATCTCAATTGTTTTACGTTATGTGGAAAACCGTTGTATCCCTGCAGATTAATTCCCGCCACACTAGTCTCTGGGTCTGTCTTCTGTCAAAAAACGTACAATCTATCAGAGTACGGAGTATACAGCTGGTTGCAAAAAAATCGGGAAACGAAAATTTTCCTAATGTAAATTTGATTTTGTTTATTTGTCAATTAACTGTCTACTTGACAATACCTATTAAATAATTTAAAACAGTGTCATTGAATTTTGACGTTAATTCTAACCTATCTCTCATAAGAAGGTTTCACACTATGCAAAAATTGTAAAAATGTGTCAATTTTATTCTGACAGTTTCCGTTTTTTTTGCAACCAGCTGTACATCATTACCTTGCAATGTTACCGTAGTGGATTTAAAATAATTTTTTCGATTTCCAAAGCTTCTAAATTCTCTATAATGCACGATTAGATATTGGTAGTGAGTGATCTTGTACTTTGTGATAATATGTACGATTAGAGGTAGCTGTCATGACAATTTCATACATACTCTCGTGTCAAAAATGGATTACTCCCTAGAATTCGAACTTTTAGGGAAATAACGTTTTTCATGTTGTGTGTAACTAGAATTTTCAAAAGTTATTTTGAATGCCTAAGGTTGGTTACTTTGAATTGAGAGATTAAATCCAAATAAATATGCCGCCAGTAACCAAAATTGATTGTGAAACACGAAAACTCATCTATCACTTAGCGAGAAATTAGTCTTACATTTTTGGGATATCTTTTGTTTGTCACCAGAAACCACATAGCCTCCAACCTAACCAAATTTATAGCAACCTAGTAACGAATATCCCTAAATCCTAGGGAGTAATCCATTTTTGACACGAGAGTATATTTCAAAATAATTGACCTGTCAAGTGCCACTTTCAAAGACCGCCAAATCAGCAAATAAGTCCAATAGAATTTTTTAAACATTTTTCTGACGTTTACGGTGATCTCTTCTACCCCGTAGTGCACCGTTAGTACGCCATTTTTGGGACATCCTGTGTGTACATAATTCTATTGAAAAATAAATTGTCTACGACTTGCTTTAATGCTCGCCTATTATACCCTATTTTTTAATCGTTCCACAATGTACGAATTCATTTTTTTTTTATTTCAGGACACTGAATTGAATATAGTAGTTTATTTAACGAGTTCGTGTGTAAATTGGGCTCTCATAAAGAGCACACGAGTTGAATGTGACGTTATTTTGTTCGACGAGCCCCTTAATGGCTCCAAAGCTCCAAATCGCTTAAAATGTTTAAAATTAGCTTGACATTTCGTTTTGACGACAAGTTGTAACATTTATCAAAGTCGGTTCACACAGGAAAAAATTCTCAAATTCTGACAGTGTCGCACAAACATTTTTTTTTTTTCTAAACCACATGCAGCATTTTTTTTAAATTAAACTCATCTCGGCTTCCTTCGCCAGTTTGTCTCATTTCTAGTTACTATAGTCTTTTTTTTAATCAGCTGTCAAAGTGTTGTCAAGTTGGTATGAGGAATTGAAAGTGGCAAATAGTGCATTTCACAATGTAGGTTGGCAGTGTCGATCGAGCCGTTCAAATTCAAAATCATCGGCGCTGTCATTTGAGTTGAAAAATTACTGCACAAAATTTGAAAAGTTGCCTTCGCGAAAAAAGGTAGTGGGCAGTCCCTCACAGAGCCTGAAATGAAAATATGGTCCTGATTTAGTACTGCGAAGAGTTGAAAGGTGACAAACCTGAATTGACTAAAAATGCGATTTGTGAGAAGGCCTCAAACATATTCAATTTATCGTATTAAATATCTATTTTTTAAATTCTTACTTATTTCCGTAAATACTTTTCTAAAATACATAGATACATTGGACGTCTGCACTCAAGATACTTTATGTGTTCAACCCCGAAAAAAAGGACGGCCCAAAGCTCATTATAAAATTGACCTAGAATTGGGTAACACATATTCATTCCCTGCATGCAAAAAAAAAAAAAAAACATTTCACCGTTGATGACCCCATCAATATGCAAGGAATAAGTAAATGTGATTTCATTGGTCGATCGAAATTGTACCAAATTATTAAAGCTATGAGATATAAATTTAAAAATATTAACAACAGACAAGTATTAATTGAACAACGTTAGACAGGCATAACCTCAATTTTGACATGGGGGAAACTGTTAATAAAGTTGGTCGGTAAGTACAGGTTTTAAGATAACACAGTCTGGTCTTTTACAAAGTTTTGACACTGACAGCTGATTAAAGAAAAATAGGCTATACGTCGGATGATAGTGAGATTTATTATTTACTGTTTAAAGAACATAAGTCAACAGGTGGTGGATCTTTGATATGTGAACAGGGTACAATATTATCTTACTATTTGACCCAACATGACCTCCTTTAACTTGACCTGACCTAACAAATCTCATACAATTTACCTCACTGTAAATCATAAACAGTGATGTCCCTTTAAACGATTGGCAGCATTGATTCAAACTTTTGGATGACATTCACAAAATTACTGTGAATTAAAAAATGATAATTTTTTTTATCTGGTAAAAGAGATTAATAAAGAATGACGAATTTATTTTGATATGATAAATGGAATATTTAAAAATAACGTGTTTTAAAAACGATAATGTGAGAAATTCCTCTGCTATGACTAAGTTATACATAATTTTAATTTGTTCTTTATTCCTACCCAAAGTTCCCCTTATCAGCGCGTAACACAACATATTCTTATTCTTGCAAATTTTCAACTCAGAGTTGAGTCCAGCCCTTGCTGTCATAATGATACAATAATCAACAAAAAACGACATATGGGGTGCCTAAATGAAACTTCTGAAAACGTGTGGCGTAATTTCAACCATACAACTAACAGCTAGGATGAAGAGAGGTTTTGTTGAAACTGCAACAAACGAGATTGTGTATGGTAAACCCAGTCATAATTTTCTTCGTTTCCATTGAAAAAACAGCTTTCTGTCGTAAACATGTTGCGTTTTCGAGTGAAAATAATTGTTTAAATAAATTTCATGTAAATGTCATAAATTTCACGTAAATGTCAAAATTGACTGGTGGCAGTTACGCCGCACATTCGAAGAAATTTTATTTTCGAAAGCCGCCTCTTATCTCTTTTTTTAAATCATGTTGTATAAGACATAATCATCATTCAAAACTGATGACATCCAGAAAACTACTGCTCATTCCTTATGTATTTCATAAAAATGTTGAAGGTCTTTCTAAAAACCGTCGATAGTCAACTGTTTGATTTGCGGGAATATTAATATGTATTAATACCTCTTCACGTTGAACATTAGTGGTGCAAATCGCACACATTTGGCATTAACTTTCATATGAGTTGTCATAGTAACAGGTCAGTCATTTGCACCATAGCTGTTCTTCCCAACGTGAACAGGTATTACGGAAAATTAATCATTTTTTGTCAATTTTTTTTTTTCAATACAGTTGGACGACGTACTGTTATCATTTTAATCGGGCATCGAAGTTAGCGTTGAAGAGTCGATTGTGAACGCACCACCGGATTACAAATCTGATTAGCTGTTTAAATCTAACCTCACTTTTTGCGTGTTTTTAATACATACAGCGTGTTATGGAAATCCATGTAGAAACTTTAATCACCAGTACAGCTCGAAGTAAACTCCCAGAATGTATTTATAATTTTTCTAAAAGCATTAATTTTTTTTATAATTTTCTAAACCCCTTAGTGTTTTACATCAGTTCGCTTTTGTTAAATCGTTGTGACACAGTGATTAAATAACAATTTTGGGGAAAAGTGAATTGGTCGGTATGGCCCCGTTTTGTGGCCAGCTCGGTCACCTGTTTTTTTTTTTTTTTTTTGTGGAGGCACATGAAACAATTAGTGTACGCTACCCCGGTTAACACTACTAACCGCTCGTGTTACGCAAGTCCCTGAAAATATTCGGTCGAATCTACATATGATGCTAGTTCGGACACAAGACTATGGCACGAAGGCCACAAGCCTGTATTGACAACGCAGGGACGCATTTTGAAAATTTATTATATATATTAATAATAATAATAAATGAGGTAAATTTATGTGTACTAACCTAGCCCAACTAGTAACAACTCGTGCTTTTTTTAATGTTAGTTTTTACCAAAGAAAATCTACCCGTTTTTATGTTTATTTGAATGACTTTTTTAGTCCTTTATTATGAATGAACGTGTGTAAACCATAATACCATAGGCGTGTACGTTTTTTGGGATTCCATCTATTTTTAATTTTAACTCTACAACGGCACATTTTCGGAAAAAATGGTAAATAAAATGTTGATTCTTTTGACAAGTTCTCTTTGTGGTTAAAGTTTCTACATGGACTTCCATAACACCCTGTATACTTACAGTTGGAAAAATCAGTCTTCTCTAAGACGAGTGGTTGATCAGCTGTTTAAATCTAACCTCGCTTTTTGTGTTATTTGTGTTTTTAATCCGCTATTTGAAAAATCTGTGTTTTTAAGACGACTGGTTCTTTCATAATCTACTCTTCAGTGCCAATTTTTAAAAACACTCTTTACATAAGGTCTGGAGGGAGCGGGTTAAAAAAAATAGGTAGGCTCCAAAATTTGGGATCTTCTGGTTTAAAATTCGGACCAAATTGTGAGTAAAGCGCCGAGTGATCTGCAAACCTAACCTCTCACATTTTGAAATAAACAACTTGAGAAGATTCGATAAAAGTCCTAAATAAAACAGTGAAAAATGTTTCAATAACGTTTAATAACATAACGGCGGTCACATTAAAAACAGTTTTAATAAATTCCACGTAAAGGTCAACTTTTACGTCTTGTAACGATATTGATAATGATGGCGTCAAGGTGGAGGTAAAAATTATGCTTCAAAAATGATGGTCTTACAAAACATTTCATTTAAAAACCGGTTATAAAATATTTAATGATGTTTAACAATATCGTCTATAACTCTATTAATAACTTTGTGATGATTCCCAAAACTGTAGACCGTCCGCCGTGAAATAAACATCAAATTATAGTTGACTGAACATGGAAGAGATAAAGCTTTGCTCACTTTTAAGGGGATATTTCTAAATTCTTCAACGCGTTACATTAAAACGCTTTCCAAATTCATTAGTCTATAATTAATTTGACAGGACGAACTGTTGAAAATCTCAACTTATAATTAAATCTTTCAGCAAACATTAAACTCATCAAATCCCGAACACCTAGAAATGAAAAATGGTAGTTTAAACGTGACCGGTTTAATTCCCTCCGCATGGTGAAAATTTTACGTGCGTGCACACAATTTTGACACAGTTTAAAGGTTAAAGATTCTATCGCAACGGTCGTTATCGAACACCAATAAAACGGGCACGCGAATTAATTAAATTTTCACATTTCAATAATTTACATATTTCCGCGGATCCTTGTCGCTTAAGCTGGCATTAAATTGGTGTAATATTCAGGGAAAAAAATCGGCGTTCCCGTTGCGGCCAAATTAACAATAATTATAAATATTGTGCCGTAATGAATTGAGCATTAATTCGTTACAATTCTACTCTATTAATTTTGATTTTCATGGACTATTACGACTAGCACGACCGTTATAATCTATTGATTGTTTTTGACAAGTCACTATGTCATGCATGGTCCCGACTTTTAATTAATAATTAACTTTTTGTTAACAGACTACAATAATTATCCTGTACCTTGATTCGTTTTTTAGACCTTTTACGTCACGAAAAATCCGTAATAGGAATATTTTATTGCAGCGTCTCTTCTTTATCGTCTTCAAAAAGACATCATTATCGAATCCAATTTCAATCCTCTCCAACTACTGAACATCAAAACGTACACCTTTACTGCGGCCTTATTTTCCACCACATTTCTATTATTTCCCATAAAGAGAAACTTGAAGATGTACGAACAACTGCCGCATTAATACAAATGAAAGTTCATCAACTGAAGTGCACTTATGAAGTCGACATTGTAACTTATTTATGTCGATCGCTCTGAAATACCAAGAAAAAAAATTGTGGCCCTCTGGAAGAATAAACTTCAATTCAATTCGGGCCAGCACATTATTGACACAATAAAATTTATTCTATTTTGTATTCAAATTGTCAAAGTTTTAGTTTTAGAATTAGCTACCTATAGCTGCATGTGGGAATTTAACTGCATACTGGCAATTGTACAAGAGCGTAAATATTCGTTTAAAACGTGATCGATGAAGAGTTTTCTACACCTTTCTGGAAACTAGATCAAGACAGAACTCGACGATTTCGAGGCAATATCCCGCTGATTTCTCGGCAAGTGTCGGGAGTTAAAGGATTTAACCACTTTGCAAGTTATGTTCGATGTCTGACTCCGCTTAACACTATGACATGATTTGCTACCCGATTTTTCCCACATTCCCCTAATGCGGTAACAGTTATTTACAGAATGTGCGAGATAAGATTCAATTTAAAAGTGTGCTTCGACTATGTAAATTAATCAAATTAAATAAAATAGTGAACGTTCTAACCGATCTAAATTAGCAAAATCAATTTCAACTAAAACAAAATAGGAAGACACGATCTAATCTTAAGCACAAACGAATCTAAATAATTTTAAGGGGAAAAAAAACAAAAAAAAATTATGCACACACTCGTGTAATGACAAAATTCCATGCTTACGAAAAACCATGCTGAAAATTGTTTGAAACAATGAAGGTTCAGGCCGAATCGTGTAAAACACGAAATGGTCAAAACCATGAACGATGATCCTTCGAAATATGAGGCAACTCACGTGCTATCGCTCTTAATCTAGTTATGGCCGGCGATCCTGGAGGACTGTGCGGTGAGATGACACCGGCGATCGCCTTGTGATCCAGAGTGTGTTGTACTGTTATAGTGTGTCGAAAATCCGATGGAAAACTGATATTCGAACCCGGTTCCTTCTTCAACAGCTTTAACCTAGACCTTTTAAATTTCCCTGGAAAAACGGAAACACTCCAAAACCGTAATCGATCCGACATCTCCCTTTACCTTTCCTCTTGATGGGCGTCGGCGTCTGTTGCTTTATCATGAAATGCAATTCCCTCTCTAACAAGTCTATTTCCCTCGCTTGCAACTCCTGTTCTTTCTGCCGCAGTTGTTCCTCGTGCATCCTCTGTTTCATTTGAGCCCTATTCAGATCCTCTTCCCTGCAACGCAACTCCTGTCGGAACAAACACAATTGATTAGACCATCGGTGAACGAGTGGAGTCCTCTAATTACCTCCTCAAATGATTTACATGCCTGGGATGTTCAAGGTAAGCAGCCAATGAGAAAAGCAACGGATAAATAATGAAGCGTTATATGGTAGCGAAACCGAAAACTCACCTTCTCTTTCCTGCGCAGCTCCAAGAGGACCTCCTCGATCTCCTGCCGCCAGTCATCTTGCATTATGTGGAAACTCTCGTGCGGGGTTTGCGTGAACGACGAGTGGACTATTATGTCTAGATCCAGAAGGATTTGCTCGAAAGTCGGCCGATGGTGCGGGTCGGACTTCCAACATTCTGCAAAAGGCCCACTTTTTAAAACATTTCGACACTAAAGGCACATCTCTGCCGTGTATTAACCCTCGTCTCGATAACGGGAAAAGATAAATATTCAACACAAAAGACAAATGTCGACATTATTTGTCGCAAAATGTTTCCACTGAGGTATTCGTAATGTGAAACGACATTTTGGAATCAAATCTTCCGGAATCTATAGCTGCGAACTATGAGGTCTTTAATGCACTATACTAAAATGCATTCACGTGGTTTTGGCATAGTGGGAGGCCATAGAAATTTTGCATTTCATTTAGAAGTAAAGGTGTCTGTTAAATTAGGTTATGTTTTTCTAAGATTGAGGTTATAAATAGCGTAAATGTCTAGTGCATTGTCAGTTTTAATAGTTCGCAATAGAAGAATACTCAGACATCGCGGAAATTCAGTAACATGTTATAGTCGTTTTCAATGACATCCGTGCTGTCAGTGTTATTTTTAATATGTTGATGCAGATTGTACACACAAATTCATAACTAGTATTCGGAGTATAAGCAAATCCTAGTTAAAAAAATGTCAAACAAGAAACTGAGGTTATGG
Source organism: Tenebrio molitor (assembly GCF_963966145.1). Taxonomy (NCBI): domain Eukaryota; kingdom Metazoa; phylum Arthropoda; class Insecta; order Coleoptera; family Tenebrionidae; genus Tenebrio; species Tenebrio molitor. Next base: position 14,713,928 of record NC_091051.1, on the reverse strand, counting down.
TAAAAGAAAATTTATATTTCGTAAAACATCAACAACAAACAAGAAATCAATCTTCAGTATGGTGTAAATGTAAAACATGGTTACACTAAGTCATCCTCGGAATCCTAATCAAATTACATATTTTCTTTAATTTGTCGGAAATGATAGATAATAATCTGAATTTGTCAATTTGCCGCGTCAAAGCAAATTGCCAAATTGGGAAATTCAAAATTATAGTCCAATTTTTTTTTAAATCAATTGTCAATGTCAAAATTCCCTCAAAGACCAGACTGTACCACCCTTTCGTTTCGGGACATCTCTATCGTAAAATCTCCCTAGATCAGGTTTGAGGTTATGTATATCAGTAATTTTCAAATGTCAGAAAAGTTTCAGGTGTAACCAAATTTTATACCAAAAGACAAGAAATAAAGACGATAATCACACTAAAAAGTGCAACTTAACATATACAGGAAAATGGGAATTTATTTAATGGGTTATATAAGCAGTTTACCTCTTCATTTTCAGAATCTAACCTCCAATCGTCTTCGGAATATGATTCTGCGGAAGAGGAATGTCCTCAATTGGTAGATTTCCCATCAATTTTTTCAAGTCCTCTCTAATCAGTTCCTCGCAGTGAAGAACCCATATATTAAAAGAAAATACCTCGAATATGATGTGTGCATCTTTACTGCAATTTAGCATGGTCGGTTTTTCTGTCTGCATTTCTTCACGTAATCTAATCATAGCCAATTTTTCTCGTTGTGTTAGATCCTTGTTTTCGGAAACTCATTTAACTTTGTATTTTTATTTAAATGTAATTGCGCCTTCAATAGCGCAAGTGCCTTTACATCAAAATGACTGACATATAGGTGACATTTTACGTTGCCAATCTAATAACTGTCAAATAACCAGTGGTTTATACTAACATGACAACACTTTGACAATTGATTTTTTTTTAAATTGGAGTTTACTAAATTGAAACAGCAAGTGATGCCAACATACTGTCATATTGACAGCACGGATGTCATTGAAAACGACTATGGGCCGTATGATTTCCCTTTCATTAAAGTTAAAGAACGTCGTTAAATTGTTTTGTCCTTGTCTAACATAGTGCTTGGCATATACTCTCACTTTGTCTAATCAATTATTTAGCTAATGAAAGGCTTAACGATTGGGAAATCATACGGCCCTAGACATATGTTCATTTTGATAAGTCCGCATGTCAGGCACTTTAGTGACGGAAATCAGTGTGTCCAACGTTTAAAAAAATAAATCATGGCCCCTATTATGCCAAAACAACCTGAAAGATGTTTATTTGACAATTTTTGAAAAAAAATGTCCAAGTAAAGCGGACAGTATGACTACAATTAAATTACATAATTATTCAAGTTCATATTATGAAATTTTTTCGGCATAAAAGACAATCCAATTCTGGGCTCAAACGAGTTAGTCGTTGCTGTCGTCTGTCTAATTAAATATTGAATTTATGAATGGCGGCGTTAAGAATCGCCCCCGTGCGACCTACCCTCTAATGAGAAAACTTCCCCAGCGCCCGAATCAGGAAACAAACATTTCCGCAGCCGGGGAAAACGTCAGAGGGCGATAAATCCTCATATCGTTGGAGCGAAGGAACGAGACATTTCCCGTTCTCTTCCACCTGTGTAAGCCTCTGCAATATCGCAGAACGACCCGAAGGTGGATGCCGTTAAAATATAAATTATACGTCTCTGCAGGTGACATTTCCTGATAAGATCTTATTTGTGTTGTGGTTTCGGTTTTCCCTTCAACTTCTCTCATGTCTCGTAACTTATTGTTAAGGTGCGTGTGTATTCTCTCATTGTTCGTCGACATTTTTATTTTGGGCACGCGTCGCACGCCTCGCATCCAAATGACGTACGGGACGTTACGTTTCGTTAGTCCGCTAAAGGAAACCGGCTGCACCCCAACCCCTGCACTCATTTTCTCATATAAAATGCCATATTTTAGGGCGGAAGGTACAGTATTTTCCACAAAAAATGTCTTGGGGGCACAAAATTTACGCATTTTTACGGCGAGTGGAACCGAATTTGCCGTGCTATAAATCTCCCCATGCTGTTTCCAAATTTACAGCGCCATTACTATTTTGTTTCGAGCAGCTCGAGCCCCAACGGCACTTCGAGTACATCTTTGAGACCTGTACACAATTAACTCAAAGTGATATTTCCCGTATCCGTTGACTCTCGGTGCTCCGATCGTTACTGGTTGATTTAAAAGAAGCCACGATCATCACTTACTCTCCATGAGTTCCCTCCAAGGTTGCGGACACGTGCTCGGTATAGGCAAGGTGAGTTTGTTGACGGCGACGCCGTACGCAACGGCCAGGGTGTCTATGCCTTTGTATGGCGTCTCGCCCGTTAACAACTCCCACAAGACCACACCGTAACTCCACACGTCGCTCGCTCTCGAGAAGGTAGAGTTCTTGATCACTTCGGGCGCCATCCAGGCGTACGTGCCCGCCTGAGACATCCGCGTGGTTTTGTACACCTCGCGAGCCAAACCGAAGTCCGTTATCTTCAGGGTTTTGAACTGGAGGTCGTCGTTCTCGATCTCCTCCCTCAGGAGAACTGCAACAAAAATTCACATTTAACACGTGTTCACCTAGTCGAGTTGAACCGTCGAAACGGTTCGCTGAATTTTGATCGGAAGCTTCCTTAACTCCTTAACTGGCTGAACAGTTGTCATCGACAGTATATCATGTGATGCTGTAAAACTTACTGATAATGATCTGATTGTATTGAAAATGATAATGTCATATAAATCATTCGTTACAAGAAATCAAGAATTGCAGACATGAACAGCATCTCGTACTTATTGAGAAAAAAATCATAATATTTTTATCACGTCATATCGACAAACGGAAACTTTATTTGAAATGTAAATAAAACTAGTTTTACTTCTTTTCTGTTGTGCTCCTTTTTCTCTGTTTGAGCAAACAAAGTGATCAACTTTTACTTAACATGTTGATTTAATAACTGCTCTTTTTTTTCTGACATTTATTTGAACTTGTAATTGTTAATCACAAAAGTATACAGGGTGCATCTGGAATACGTGTGTTAATTTTAACCAGTGGAAGAACTCGTTAATTTATGAAACTTTTCTCTGTAACATTTTGCAAAATTCGCAAAAGTTTTCCAAGACTTTTTGCCCCTCAATTTTTACCAAACGAGTCGTTTGATTAACTACAAGTCCATTCCATTTAAGAATGCAGTAGATGTCGCTTCGAATGGAGAACGTTTCACACTGGCGAACGCGGCAAATCTGAAAACATACATTTCCACCAAAATTAACAAAAAAAGTCTTAAAGGAACTTACGGTAGTGGTATTCTAATAACAAAATTGTAATTTAACGATGCGTTTGATACAAAAACTCGAAAAGTTTGACGCTAATTACCAAAAAATCGATCAAATATCAAAATTTGACAGTAGCTATCAAAAATCGAACACTGCCTTGGTGTAAACTTTTCTCTCATTTTGACCAATCACCGACGGGAAAATAGTCCCTATGCTATTCTATACTGCATACTTAAATGGAATAGACTGTAATGGTTTTTTTTTGTAACCATGAGAATTTTAATTTTAATTATTTAATTTTTTCTATAACAATGTTTCTATCACAACAGAAAATGTTCGCCCTTACCCATAGGCGCGTATACATTTTTTCTATTTTGCGTTTAGAATAAGTCTATTCTAGCACCCAAATGACGTCATTTACATTTGAGTGCTTTAATAGGTCGTTGGCGTGTTAGAATAGACTAGTAAAATTTACTGTATTGATGTTGGTAGCGTGAAGTGTTAACTGACAGACGTCAAAAAATAAATCTCGCAGAGAACAAACCAAATTAATAAATAACAGTGAACAAAACGGCAGTCAATTTTCTAACGTCTTTTGTGCAATTTGCCCAATTTGCGGCGGCGTTAGTGATAAATTTCTTCAGCATTCATTTTCAAACACCAAATGCGAAAATAAAAAAAAATCTGGCGTTTTAAATAATTTTTTTTCACAGCCGGTTAACATTATGCCACATAAAAAAATGCCACCAACCATCGCCAAATTCCCCACATTTAATTTTTTTATTTTTTTATTTATAAAATAGTATAAAGCGGCAAAATAGAAAAAATAATATAAAAGATTCGTTGCAGAAGGTCCTTCAAGCACTCATTTGATCCTCAACTCAAATCAACTCTTGCTTGAATAGATGCCTTCTGCAACTTATATTTTAATATCTAGTATTTTTGGCAAATTTATTTAATTTAGGTTTTTTCGAAAAAAATTCAAATTGAAAAACGTTTCATTGAACAAGCTCTGCTAAGTGTTAAAATTAACACACACCTTTTATCATATCGGATTAGATTCTTCGTTCCCACAAAGATTGTAACTACAAGTGAAGAAAAAACATAAAAAAGTAAAGTTCAACACTTACACATATGCAGGATATAAATCTTTCAAAGACATGATATTAATCTTTCCATATCAATTGACAACCAAACTCAAAAAACTCGTTTTAGGAACATTATATTATCTACCCTAGTATGTCCCAACTGGTCTTTAGAAACCACCTCTCAAATTAGCAAAGTTTAAAATGTAATATAAAAAAAAAATTTGTTACACAGTCTAGGACTGGTTTACAAATCTATGAGGGACATGATTACCAACTCAATAGACCGGGACCAATGGCTTAACGTGACTTCCGAATCACGAGACAGAATATAGCCTTTTTTTTTTAATTTCGCCCTGGGTCGGAATCGAACCCGCGACCCTCGCGTCCCTGAGCCGAAACGGACTCCCTTAGGCTATATTCTGCCTAAATATTGGAAATTTTCAAAAAACCTATTATTCTGTAGAAGTAAAGTGCCTGTTATGTGGTAAATACGACAAAAAGTTATTAAGAAAAGTTGTTTAGAATCAACATCTAAGCCCCTAGACAAAATTTCAAAGTCATCGGCCAACTATGATTTTTCTTTTTTTTTCCATTTAATCGAAGGTTTTAATTTACTTTTATTTAATTATAACTTTAGTGTTAAACCAGTAACTTGTAGTAATAATCTGTGTTAATTTTTTTTACTCATAAGAGAAATGTTAAAAATATTTTTTTTTATTTGTGAAATAAACATTAAAACAATGAAAACTCATAGTTCGCCGATGATTTTGAAATTTGGCGTAGGGGCCTAGATGTTGATTCTAAACAACTTTTCATAATAACTTTTTGTCGTATTTGTCACATAAAAGGCACTTTACAGGAAAATATGTTCTTTTGAAAATTTCCATGGCATACTTGATTTTTCAAAACTAAAATTATGTTAGAAATTAGTCTTTAACCAAGCAGGGCTGAACCCCAGAAAATGAAAATTTAAATCGAGAATTTGTTATCTTTTACAAGTCGTTTCACCTATCCAGAAACACACTGTATGTACAGGGTGATTCAAGTTTTACCGCCCGCACGATTAACCCTATTAAAAAATTTGTAAAAATTACGAAACTTTAGGGTTACATTCCCTTCATATAAGGCTTCAAACGTGTACATTCAATTTTCCCGTATCACTTCATTCAGAGCCATAAAATTTAAAAAATTGATTTTGACCAAAAAAAAATGTTTTCCCTGTACGCTCATAATTCACAATTAATTCAAAGAACATATTTATGAAATTCGCATCAAAAGAAAATGATTCGTTTTTGAATTATTCCAATTTTAATATTAACACCCAAAAATGATCAAGATTTACAAATGCAGTGTCATAAATAAATACCTCATTGTTGGGAAACATCTGTTGAGAACTTTTCCAGTAATTCTTTAGTCCCTTTAAGGTACCATAAATAACCCATGTCAGCCTCTATTGTGGAAGTGACCGCCCAATTTAATAATAAATCATAGCTAAATTTTGCACTTTAATATCGAATTCCATTTATTTCAAAAACCGGTGATGCTTTCAATGACATCAAATTTTTACTAAATGTTTGAAAGGACTCTGTGAAAAATTATGTAAATGAATCTAGTGGTTATTGAATTAAAACGAAATATTTACTATGTAGTTTCATTAAAAAATTTGAAATTTTTACAGAATGTTCTACAGCGTTACACAATCATTCCTGAATTTTTTGAGAATTTTAAATCGATTAGAAGTGTGTGTTTTCGCTCGGGCGGTAAAACTTGAATCACCCTGTACAACAGGTGTAAAAACTAGAAAAAAAGACTTTATGCATATGTTCCATACAATATTTTTTCTACGACCGTCTGCAACTAGAAGAACAATCAACATTTAACACAAATCTAAAATTTGGCGTTTTCAAAGCCAAGACTTCAATTGTTTTCAATACACTCATGATTTGGCCATTTCGGTGCATATATTTGTGTAACGTCAGAATGAAATAATGACACGCTAAGTTACATTTTTAACGTCTTTTGGTTTAACAACAGATGTTTTTCCTACTACAAATAGTTAAATATTTATAGGTGTTTTTTTTTTAGTTTTTTTTAAATAATTAAATAGTAGAGGTCCTGTAGCAACCAATAATGTCACAAGAAAATTCTCAACATGGCTACACAAAATCCGATTTTTTTTTTTTTTTTTTGTAAATTATGAAACTCGATAAAAAATTTGATTTTTTACACTACGGTAAGTTCGTAAAAACTTCTATCGTATGTTCAAATGAAAACCTGGGCTGAGTAGGCGTTGAAAAAAGTAAACCATTTGGAACAGTGTAAAGTTTGAATTTCCCGCCGTTTGACACTTGTTTATGTTTAATCAGCATATAATTGAACATGTTCGTTTTCAGCAAAGGGTGCTCTTAGCTTCGAGAATAGGAATCGTTGGTTATTCTATTTTTAATGTAAAACATTGCAATGAAAGAAAAAAACAACGATTTTTTGTTTATTTTTTTTTAGGTTAGTTGTCAACGTGCTCTAATTACAACAGTCAATTTACACTTTAAAAAAGCAAAACAGTTGACGGTTTCTAACACCTTCCCTGCCCAGGATTTTATTTGAACGGTTGATATTTTCTAACAAGTTCTGCTATTCTTTCACGTGAAAACATACGTATAAGAATTAATTCATTTACATTTACATATTTAGAGTTATGTAATCATAAACTTGAATCTTGGAAATTTACGAAATTATCATAATCAGTTCCACGAACTAGAAAAATAACTTTCTAGAGAACATTAAGGTCGAATTCGTTGATGAACCTGAAGAACTTTCATTTAAATTTCAAACTAGAAGTTTTCATAGAAACGAACCGTAATCCAGGATGGTTTTATAAAACTTGTCTAATCAAGTAATCACTTAATCCACAAAAGAAAAAATTGTATCAATTGATCCGTTATTAACCAATTTCCAGACTTAATTATATTTGCTTGGGTCGCATTCGAAAGGTCCTGATCAATCGCCTCGATAATGATGTACGGCTTGACCTATCTAGCCTATAGGACGTGGCGTTTTCCATCGATCGTGTTCTTGGATGATGAAAAGTTTATGACATTTTACGGTCGTGAAACTGCAGGATCGTGAAAAGCGTTACCTTCTTGGGGTCGGTATGCAAGCAACAACGGAACGGCATTCCCTAAATGGGACCCTCTGCAATATTCAACACGGAATCCGCATAGATCCTACTTCTGGATAAATAAACGAGAAGGAGGAAGGAAAAGGGTGCGGGGATGGGACGAGAACAGAAGGGTATCCGCGGAAGCGAGTGCACACGCGGGACTTGACAGAACGACTCGGGAATTCTAGCAACTCCTACTGTTGGAAATCCGGACGGGAAGAAACTTCCTTCCACGATGTGCTCGGGTCGTTAACACATCGTGTGCCCTTCGTCACGAACATCGATGGCTATTTTTAGGAGGAAAAATACGACGATAAACGTATCTTTCGTTTTATTCAATTTTTCTAGTTCACGTTCGACCACTGCCAACTCATTACACAGGAAATTTCTCAAAGTTCAAGTCGCATCGAAAAAAGTTCATGAATATTCCATAAATTTGCAAATTCTCGCATAATTATTCCGAGAAACGGCCGGATTGCAAATTAAGAGCAGCTCCTCGACGAGGATCTCGGAGGTATTACGGATGACGCAACTTTTCTTGTCGTGTGAAGAGGTCATCCGCCATCAATATGCGATGCTTTCCGGTCGCAACTCCCCCGCAAAAATCGAACTTATCGTCCTATAATGGCGGCACTTTGAACTTCCACCAGAAAATCGAACGAGCTTTCCTTTTTTATCAGTCTTCTCGTCGTAGTTGCACGCCTAAATAAATTTGACAATTATTTCACTTAATGTATGTAGAATTAGATCCACTGTATGTATTTTAAATACATATCTAAAATAGTAGCCGAGATGTACCAATGCAACGAAGTGATAAAAATGAGAACCAGGGCTGGAAAAATCGAAGGAGACAATTTGGTTTATAAAGAAAAACAAAAAAGGGAATTCTTTAAAATCTAGAAACGCCAAATAAAACAATAAATAACGGGCCTTCAAATAAATTTATATTTAGAGCAACCTATGGAAATTCAATTGTTTGCAACGAAATAAAATTAGGTTAGAAAATATTTTTATTTTTTTAGTAACCCGATTGTTTCTTTTCGTCATAGATACAGATTGTGAAAAACAACTCATATTTCCCTTGGGATTTGTCAAATTTTTTCGCCCTCCACATTGTTGGCAACAAACTCATGAGAACGAAACTATAGCAACCACATATTCACGCAATCTTCCCTGCTAAATATTTTTAATAAAATTTTAACTTTTAAGTAGAGACTAAAAAATAAAATATTGTATGCACCACGGGAGATATTCATGTTTTTCCCCTCGGTTGACTTATAATTCCTCGGGCCAAAGGCCCTCGGATTATAACCACGTCAACCTTAAGGAAAAATCATGTTCATATCTCCCTTAATGCATAAATATCTATTAATTTTTGTAGTGCATTCTCCCTATTCCCACTCCACGGAATATGACAATAAGAAATTGGGAAAAGCTTACTGTGTAACCTGTGTAACTCCGGAAAATAATTGGTTACCTACAAAAATTACTTTACACTGTTAACAGAATTAGAATGTCGCCTACGTCTACTCTAAATATATATTTATTTGAAGGCCCGATAGTTGAAACAAGTCAAACATTTCGGAGAAAAATAAAAACATTACGACAATTTTCATGGAATGAAATGATCAACAGAAAATTTTAAGCTATAGAAAAGACACTGAAGAAAAAAAGATTTAACCGGCGAATGACTAACAAAAAGAAAATAAGAATAGAATAAATGGTAATGTGGAAAAAGGAAATTTTTGTTTTATATTGTACAGGGTGAGCGAAACTCAATGTCTCAGCTCTATTAAATGAAAAGGAAAGACGATAGAAAAAATCTGAAAAGAGGTTATTAAATGGGATTGAGTAAGGTTCATATTAAACCAAATTTGCATATTTTTCCATATTTGGAAACGGAAGTATTGACGTCATCGATTTTTTTTTTCCCAGAAACACCTATATTTTGGCATATTTAAAAGAGCTAATTTTTCTGAACAATTTTTGTAAAGGAAAAAAAATGCTATCTTGTTTAAATCATGACGATTGGGAATTTCTTGTAATACTTTTTTTTTACAAATTTGCTTATAATTTTTTAACGGAAAAAGATAGCAATTTTTTTTCTTTACAAAATTTGTTCAGAAAAATTAACTTTTTTTTAAATATGCCAAAATATAGGTATGTTTCTGGGGAAAAAAAATTCCATGAATAGAGCTGAGTCATCGAGTTTCGCTCACCCTGTACTATACTCACTTAATTACGTAACTGCGTGAAAATGGTTGAATCAATGGACGCCATTCTGACCGGATTTCGGTCTACTAAAATTTACTTGTCGAATTCTACTAGGCCAGTCCATTATATAAGAACTTGTTGATACGAATAACTGATGAAATTATTGTTTCGAACAAACTTCCCTGTCACCTTTAGATATCAACCCTCCGAGAAACCAAAATGATTTGATAACTTCTGGGGGAGAGCTGCCACATAAAATTAAGGCGCTGCGCTTGTTTTCTGTTTATTTCCTTTTTTCACCATTTACACGGTATTGGATGTTAACAATATTTCCCTGGGCGCATCCCGGCGTATTACTTTTTTTACGATTCCTCTTCGCATCCATTTCATCTTCGATGTTGTCCCAATCAATCATCCTTTGGTTCCGACCAGTTCCACTACTACATCACGTAGTGCACACAGTGAAAACATAGCCGAAGGAAAGGACATCGACCACCGGATCCCGTTGACATTCAACGTTAGTTTCGAACATGCACCATGCGTATTACCCAATATTGATCACGATACGAATCGAAAGTTAGGAAGGACCACCTCTCGTAGACACGTATCCGCTTGACGACCTCCATTTGCGAACCGGATATCGGGTGCAATGCTCAGCAAGTCGCCGCCGATCAATTATTATGCAAGAGAATCGACCGATCGTCGTCTCGTGGAACGACGAAAAGACGACCACCGGACATGGATGAGGAAATTCGGAACAGGGGAAGGTCGATTCTGTTTATTTAAGATGCATTCGACTGGATCGCTGGAAAAAAGACGACCGAAATTTGGATCCGTTCGAACGCACCATCACCTCGCATTGTTACGAAGAAGAAGGCGCTGTTGCAATTCATTGTGCAAATCATCGAACAGGTATTATTTTTTTTGGCGATCGGATCGATACAGCTGCTGATCACTACAGGAAGATTAAATAACAGCCTCCACCGCGGCGTCAGAAAAAAGCCGATCTTATCATAAAAGGCAATTAATTTGTAAAAGACCACACTGAACAACTTGTTTTTTTGGACGTCGTCAGTTGGGCATCTGAGTGGAACTGTGAACGTCTTCAGTGGGATTTATCGACTACGTCGATCAGTTTTGATGGATTCGACGCAAACTGGATGAGTTTTCAATACATTATAAGCTTGCTTGATTATGATGAATTCATAGCGGTCTATCATCACATCACGGAGCGAATAGAACTCGTTTAATGCAATACACTAAAGGACAACAATCGTTTCGTTTGTGTTGCAGCAAAATGGAAAATACGTGAGCAAATCCCATTTCCCTCCAAACAGAAACGAACGTACGACGTAAAAGGATAAACCAAAGCACACAAGCTCCACACAAGCTATTTTCATACGGAAAAAGCACTCGCAAGAAATTCTAAATCAAATAAAAATAAATCTACTCCTATTGATCCTGTGTAGGGTAAATCTGGCGGAGATCTGGTCATAGGGGCATCTACCAGAAAGAACCAATCAGTCCGAATGGAAATCAATACCAATAGCAATTTTATTCATGTTTCAAGTGTGTTTTTTGTGTTTCTATGTTTATAATATTTCTCGTAAGATAATATCAACATTAACAGACTGACAAATATGTTGTTTCTCAGTAGGGGTGGGCGATCACATGCTGCGTAACCGGGATAGATGTCCTATTAGGATTAAGGGTTATATGGCCATATGATAATGTCAGCCAGAAAGAATATAAGTGAGACAGTATTAATTGAACTTTATTTTCAAATAAGTACATACCTACATATTTTTCGACTCCTATTGGATAATATTGTAATTATTAAAGTTCACTTCATTGGATAACAGGATTCATTACCCACCGCCCGTTGAATAATAATTTCAAAACTCACTGCAAATATCACAGCAACTAGTTTATGAAGTTCAATCGCAAAATCATCCTCACGAGTAATAGCCATCATTTCCTAAATTGGACACCCACAATGCTATCGTCATTTGACCCCCCGCCCCCCATATTCTGGATGAGATGGCCAATACAATCTTTTTTCATTTACGTTTTTCCGTTATAAGAATACATTTTTTAAAGATTCTTGATTACTCACCAATACTATGTACTGTGATTTATATGTTTTTTTTTACCTAAACCAGGTGATAATCAATTTTTAAAATCACCACTTGAAATTGATATTTTACAATTATTAATTATCTAGTGATAATGCAAAAATATTTTCGGTTAACATACTCACTTTTCAGAAATTATCTACCCTAAAATTAATTTTTTTACCGAGGTACATATAAGAAAGTAGTCATATAAAACCTATTCTTTTGTTGGACACTGTCAGAATTTGAGAATTTTCTCCTATGTGAACGGATTTTGATAAATGTCACAACTTGCCAAAACGAAACTTCAAGTTATTTTAATAGTATATTAAAGAACGAGTTTTATAAGGGTTGATTTGGCGCACGAATCCCAGGTGTAGAAAACTCCCCTACGGGTCGTTTTCTACACCTGGGATTCGTGCGCCAATACCCTTATAAAACCAGTTTTTTATGTTATTTTTTAGAATTTGCACCCTTGTTTTAATTTTTAAATAAAAAAAATAAATTTTCAAATTCTAGGGAATTTCGTATTAATTGGTAATTCAAGGATGCAACTACATCTGCAACAGATGTTAAAAAGTAGAGTTTGAACATTAATATTGGAAGTTTTTGGTGCAATACACTGAAATATTGATAAAAATTTCAATAAAGTACAGTGTACTTTTATAAAGCCATAAACGACTCCTACTGACTGACGTTTATAGACGTATAATAAACGCAAATTCTAAAAAAGATTTTAAGCGATTTGGAGACTTTAAGGGGCTCGTCGAACCAAAAAACGTTGTATTCAACTCGTTCGTGTGTAAATTGGGCCTTTTTTGGCAATCGTGGGCCTTAAACTGGCCCACTCATGCCAAAAAAAACCCAATTTACACACAAACTCGTTAAATAAACTACTATTACTAGCCGTTCGATAATGTACATTCAATTATTAAAGGAACCAAAAGTTCAAATTACAAAAAGCGAGGGCAATAATGATGGTCCTAATGTATCTTTGATTAAAGTTGTTCTAAGCATACTCGATATCTGCTTTAAACTAAAAATATCGAATGTTTAACTAAATATTTCAAATTTCAATTAATACTCGTATTATCATTATAGAGTAGTTCTAATTAAAAGTCGAATTCTGAAAAGCTTATCCAATTCTCCTGATCAGTCAGGTATTTTACAAGGTCAGATTAACTTACTACTTAGGAGTAGTCGTTCAAAACACTCGGGCTAACAAATTTTGGTGTAAATTGTAAAGGGATATATTAAAAAATATATTTCAATGCAAGAAACAGGTTGGGAACTCTCAATCTAAATATTCAAATTTTATACAGCGTTGTTATAAATGACTGTAGTCGGCCAATGTTATGAAATTTTTGCCGCTTTCATGGGAACTGCCAATTTTTATCGCTGTCACTGTCATTTTTTAGGCGAAAAGTGCAGTGATGGGGATTTTGTTTATATATTTTTTTTAATTAACGATTAAATCCAAAAATATTGAGTTGTTTTGCACCCAATGTGTGTAAACGGTGTGTACTCACTTATTCACATCATTTTGATGTTTTTTATATGGAGCGGCAACCATAAATTTTACATTCAGTTTTTACGCCTACTTGGACTACAATCATTTATAATAACCCTGTATTTTGCAATATGTAAATGAATTTTAAAAAATATTAACGTTCTTATCGCAAAAACAAAATTATATACTACATGACCCTTAAAACAATAACAAAAAAAAGAACAACTTTTATCGAACAATTTTATCATTGACCCCGGTAAATATTAATTGTTTTATAATTGTCCCTAGTACGTCTAAAAAATGTCTCATCCAAACTACCTTTGTCACATTTTATATTCGCAACAGGACGTCGTAACTTGAATTCGCAAGGTTTGCATCTTGTGTGATATAGCTTTGCGGTTGTGTTATGTTGTCCTGTCGTTTTCAAGGGATGTATTCTACGGATCAACCTCCGGCTGTAATCGAACTTTTTATACTTACTACTTTTTTCTTTTTTATGTATTTCGTTAGTGGTACAATAAACATTGTTATTACTATTACATCAATTTCTAGAACAGCCATCTCATGTATCCTACAGATTGAGCTGAACACCTTGCTTGAAGAAAATGGAAGACAAGGTAACTCCAATTAAAATACCGACATTCTTCAGATGCTGTTTACAAAGAATTAACCAGGCTCATGACGTCGATTTATTCATAAATAATATTAAAATATATGTTTTCTTACTACTATTTAATTCTTAAACGCAAATAAAAATATATGCTCATATTATATCTAGATAAATGTTGAACTTTGCGAATTTGCTTGAACTAAAACCGCGTCCTGACTGACCAAAGTATTAAACTTACACGCACAAACAACGTGAACGTAAAATAATTGTCTGTCGATGTGGATTTCATTCCTTTTCAACATGACAAGAAGCTAAGGCGTTGTTGAAATCGTTCGTGCGAGCAAGCTTTAAAGCTTCCACCAAAATCAGTGAGTACGCAGCTTAACACCTACTAGTTTGTTCTATCTAGAGTGAAATATCAAAAATATTTTATTCACTATCCACGAATAAAGACCGGTAACCTGAATGACAGTTAATTAAAATTATTTTGGGGAAGGGTTTCAAATTAGGCAACTCCACTTCGGATCGGGCTACGCCTAACAATTAACAACTTTCTAATTCTCGTTTCCTTCTCAAATTAAAATACCATAACGATCGAACATTAAAAATAACCATAATTAACGCCCACGAGGCGCATTGTTATCCCACCATCTCCATACAATAAAAATGTTTGAATACGGGACGACCGATTGGTCGTCTAGATGGGGTTGAATTCGACTCTTTCGGTTGATCATTATCGAATAAAAACCATTTACCAATTTAAAAAAGACCAGGTGTGTCCCACGTTTATCTCTCCGATTTCCGACACGCTTGTTCCAACTATTTTTCGTGTACAATACAAAATGCAGATTTCCATCAGCAGGGTTGTGCCCGACACAAAATCGAGCGCGATAATTATCGTAATGTGGTCTAGCATACTTCAGCATTGAACGTAAAACAGCGATAAATTGGAAAGTGCGTTCACATCTGCTAAATTGCTGCCTCGAAGAGTGAAGGAAATTCCTGAAATCTCGTAATTTATCTCTGGAAAAACAAGACGATAATCTGTGGCGGCAAACGAGGTGCAGTTAGTTTTCAATCTTCTCTGACCGATTCTGTTAATTTCCTTTTATCATGTCAAACGTAATAGACACGTGATTAACTCATTGTTATTTATAGATATAATAATGGTAATTATTTTCTGTTATTTTTAGTTTCCGGCTGCGGATCTGTTAATTGAGCAATTCCAATGCGTTGAAACGGCGTTAATTCGTGACGGAAAAACGCAAAAAACTTAACGCCACTTACAGTCCTAATGGGAACACGAGTCCTTAACTCTATGCAAATCCCATGTTTTGTCTGTGCCGCAACGCAACACCATTGTCCGCGATAAGAGAGATAAACGTGAGTTTCTCCTATCCCGATTTATTGCGCGTATTAAAATACCCTTAAACAAATAATGAAAAATTAAACGGGCACGAAACGAATATATTACGGTTGCGACACGGAGTTTGTTTACCGAATTAATCCTCCGGGCTCGTGACCCATTAGCATAGTGCTATGCTGCAGGTCGGCGCGCTTACCGGAGCCGTTTAAGGAAGTCCAATGTCGAACATATGCAAATGGATTTATTTAAAGCGATCCAAAACTGGCGGAATCGAACGAAACGGTCGACAGATCGCAAACCGTGGGTGGTAATTTCAGCAATTGCGCGCCCTCCACGCGACCATCAAGTGCCTCCCGGCCGTTGGGAGGGGGTTCTTTTCCCGTCACCCGAGAAATTTCCAATTTGCATCGGTTACAACAATAGGTACGCCAATTAATGGGTTGGTCGGTAGGTGTCGAGGATTAAAATAACAAATCGACGGACGAAGGCGAGCCCTCGCTCGCTGCCACTAAAATCGATGGGGCAATTTTTTGCCGGCGAGGCTCTCGGGGGCCCATTAACTGGATTTCTGAAGAGACTCGATCGCCACCTAACAGGATTATTCGCCCAAAGCAGCATTGAATGTTGACCGAAGCAAAATCGGATTTTCCAACGGCAAAAAGAAAACCGCTAGATAGTTTCAGTAAAATCGGATCGTCATTGAACGGAGAGAAAACTCAAACCGAATGCAGTTAAGTTAAATATTGCCCAATAAGAATGAATAAATTTGTACGTTTTGCATAGTAGCGGTGAAATTGAGGACACATCGGATGTATCCTTAGATGGCTCCCAGGATTCGTGGCTACATCACTGGTGCAAATTACACGTGAAGGATATCACAACGTACTGACATAATCTTTTACCCAAGGAACGGATTTTTTTGTTGCAAAAAATCTTTCTAGGTAAATCTTTTTTGCGCACGCATAATAAACAAACCAGTTAACATTTAAAACGAGATGATTTTTGTTGAACGCCAACGCTTTCGTGAAATAAGTCGATTTGTACGCAGCTGACCGAGGGACATTTATCATCAAGACAAAATTCTTCGTTTCACCTCTACAATATTCCTATTTATAAGTTCTGCGAGAACCACAGAAATAATTCTGCTTTTCTCCTTCCTACGTGTTTATCGTCCATTTGATTGCGGATGGTGTGAAATAACTGGGCTAGGCATCGCCTGTCACGGTGCAATTCGCTAAAATTACAGAGCCGGTGCCGCAATCGCACTAGAAATCAAACACTCTTACTAAATTTGATCATTTTCAAAACATGTTCAATTATTTTTGTGGAGAAAAAGAACAACAACTGTACAATATCCACACTTTTTCGAACGGCAATTAACCCCATGCGACATGTGGTAAAGTTCTTTTTTTGGGGCAGGTTGTGTACCAAATGTTACTACGTGTTATCACGAACCGATTTCGTCAGACCTTCGGTTTCTTTGTGCGACAGAAAAAAATAATAATTTCTCAACGTCAAATGCACAGCTGTGGGATAAAAACTTAAATACTTCAAATCCCGTCTATATCGATTGGAATAATTGTGATTGTCTTGAGGCAGATATATGTATTTTTCTTTCGATCAATTATTCACGAAACGTCGATTCCACCGCCACGCTCATTACACCCTTTCCCAACCACACGCACCCTACTTTTTTATTCCATCTACTTTTTAAAATACCACTGAAATATTTTTTTAAACCTGACATGCGGACCAAAAGCATGCAATCCTGATTGTTCCTGCTGTTACCTCACTTCTGCAGGCAACGCAGTACCCGTTATAACCCAGTATTTTTTTTTTATAAATTAATGAGTCCAGATAAAATTACGTTCTGCATAAACTGGTGCAATTTAAGTTTTATTTGTGTTTGCTAACCGACTAATTACCAACACTATTTTAATTTTTAATGTTATTCCAGATAAAATACACCGTACACTTTCTAGATAATCTCCAATTACAGAAAATACATGATGAAACTGTTTCTAGTTTGTCGAATTCAAGATTCAGAAAATACATAATATGCCCAATATTTACATTCAACGATATCAGTGCAAATAACAAATACATATGTGGAATTTTATTCAACGTTATCAGACCCATTATACCACAAACACTTTTCCCACAATCTCCAACAAACAAATCATTCCGGAATCGAGGCAACCTGACTCCCCCAAGATCTGCCTGTTGCCAGCAACAACCTGTCAAGGGTAAATGAGCATAAAATTTGGATAAATGTTAATTGTCCATAACAATGCAGAAACATTGCGTAACTGTATTTATGTAGAGATAAAAGTGTCTGCTCTTGTGACACAGTGGTACAGAAACGAAACGCAGTATTGTACACAATTTAAGCAATTCGACGTCCCACAGAAATTTTTTGCCACAATTACGTGAAATAATAATTACTGTTTGCTTGAAAAATCTCGAAGGTCACAGAAAACGACACACAAAATCTTGGTATGTTAATTGAAAATTAAAATTCTATCATATATATTTTTAACGCCAGGAATGTTGGCAATTAATAAACATAATCGTCCAAATTCTCCGTTGTACATGAAGCATTTCAATTGGATTTTTTACGAAATGACTTATTAGAATGGCAACTAGTTCGGACAACCGTTTTATTATTCTGCCAGTTTAATTATCGTCGTGAGAAATTGCTTCGAAAAACGGCGAATCTAATAGAACAGGTCAGTTCTAGGGAAAAATTGATAACGAGAGCAAGTTGTACACGTTAATTTGGTGAAAACAAAACGGTCTGACCAGACAAATCTAAAAATTCAACTAAAAACAAAGCGAAATAAGAATGTCTCGCCATCAACATTCGCGAGAAAAAGACAGTGTCAACGATCGCTTGAATGCTATAAAATATTCCGCGCGATATCGTCGACTTATAAAGGAAAACAAAGCGGGCGATGAATTATGTGTCATTAGAATGTTAAGCACACAGGCAGACACGAAGTTACAGGAAGAAATGGATTCGCGAAGATCCCTCTCCATAAAAGAGACTAACGTAAACGAAGAACAATGCTATAAATAATTCCAAAACAAGAGAACCGTCGAGTCGAGTACTTTTTCGTCAAATCAAATTCCTCCAGAAGTTTTCTTACAGTATAGATTCCACGCGAGTGTTACACCAGTGAAGCCACAGCCTTCGCTTTCTGTCCCCTATCTACTGGCGAGCCATCAAAAATTTAGGTCAGCTGCAAGATGGTGGAGAAGATGTCAAAATCGCAAGATTTAAATGACAATTCGCTGTCGCCACACCACACGATTAAATGAATACCTGGCACCGTCATTTACTTGCTGACCTCACGCGTATCTCTTCTAAACCACTATCAGAAGTGAAAACACGTGGTCGCCGCTAATTACACGTTGTAGTTGCACATTTATCAAGATGCATCGCTAATCGCACGGTACCAATTTCAATTTTTAACAACAACGAATCCGTTAAAACGCAGCAAGATATTTAATTAGGTGGGTTTAACCGACCGTTCCCCGTCTTATCTTCGGTGATGTAAATCAGCGAAAAAAAAAATTGTTTAATAAGGCGTTCAACTCATTTGCAACACCTTTCCCAGACGGTTAACCTCGGAGACGCCCAATTACATGTGGTCTCCGTACGCAATTTAAATAAAACGTGTGCACGTAAAGTTAATTCCCACTATTTTTAGGAATGATAATGAACTTTGTTCGGCGAAAAAAATTATAACAGTTGCTGTTGACGTTCCGAGTCGCAACTGTGCGTATTTGCCACTTTCGAAAAAATCTGTTTTACAAGACCTGCACATCGATAACGTTGGCGTTACGATTAAAAAGTACGACGTGACATGACATTTTTAAGATAACTTGTCTACATTAAAAAAAAACACGTTTCGTGAAAAATATCGGACCGAAGAGTCGACGATTCGTTGGGAAATATACTCGATACATGCAATAACGCATCAGTTAATGATAGGTTATTAAACACCAAAAATTCCCGAAGTTTTTAATAACAAACAAACCGGATTTTGAGTACAATCCGCGAACATAATGATTTACGATCTAACGACATGACTTCAAATAACGAGCCCGGTTGCAACACTGTCCATTAGTTCGGAAGTAAACAACAAACTCGAAAATTACATGGTCGCTTCAAAATGCCAAAAAATTTACGGAAGTCATAAATCAACTCTGCAAAGAATAATCTTTGCCTACAATCACAGTGCTGCTTCTTCGGGTTTTCTCCGGACATTTGGGTTGGAGCTGAATTTATACCTTCGGTCAACCATTCTCGGCACTTCAAAAGCGCTATAAAATTAAAGCCGCCAACTCCTTTTTCATCCGAGAAAATACCGTCACGTAGACTTAATCCCTTTTGGTCGCTTGACATTTAATTGTATGCAAATCTTCCATACAGTTTTCATGAAATTTTTTTCGATTCATTTTGAAAACTCGCTCGAGCTGCGATTCAGGAGTAGTTCGCTGTCTTATAAGAATCACTTCGTGGTGACCAACTTACCGTTAGAACTTTTCAGGTCCCGATGAATGAGTGAAATGGGTGCTCCACAGTGCAAATAGTCCATCCCCCGCGCGATTTGTATGGCCCAGTCGACCAAAACATCCGGCCTAATTTTCCTACCCGCCAACACTCTATTTAACGAACCACCACGGCAATATTCAAGCACTAAACACAGATTAGGTCCTTTCAAACAAACACCTTCCAAGGACACGATGTTGACGTGCTGCAACAGACAAAACAGTTTCGCCTCCTTGATGACGTTCTCCAACGTCACCGAGTATTCGGCATCGGGGTCCTGTCTCGCCGCCTTGACGGCCACCTCGTGTCCTTTCCACACACCACGATACACTTTACCGAACCCGCCGACACCGATCACCTCCTCGAGTTCCAGCTCGCCGAAATCGATCTCGATCGGATGAATGTCCGCTATAATCGAATTGACGTGGTTGATGGGGTCGTCGTAGGCGACGAAATTCGACGGGAATATGCCGACCTTGTCGCCGATCTTGCCCGTCCACCAGCCCTCGTCCCCCGATATCTTCGCGTCCTCGGACAGGACCTCCACGATCTGACCCTTGCGAAGGGACAGCTCGTCTTCGCCCTGGGCGTCGTAGTCGTACAGGGCCGTCCATAATGTCGGCGTGATGGGGTTGGCGGTCCGGTGTGTTCGCTCGCCCACATGAACCGAGCTGACCATGTCTCCATTGCGGGGCGGTTCCATGGACTTCAGGAAGTGGTAGTGCTCCACCAACGGAGGCATCCGTCGAGCTCGTCAAGTCTGCAACCGACACTAACTTAATCCTCTCCACTATAAAATGCACCCCAACCATAACAACCCCCTCTCCATCTGACCGGAGATTGGGACAATTTGCCGAAAACCTAAAAATGCGAAAATACTGGCACACTTTGTTCAAAAGCTTCTCCCTCTCCAAATAACCTTAAAACTCAATTTTAAAATTTTAAATTATTTCGTTTAGTTTAATTTGTACAACAGCCATGAATTACACCACCATCGCGCTTTATCTTTGTGGCCACACTAGGTAAATATCAAATGACTATTACAATTTTTTTCTTGTAGTATGTATTTGTTTCATCGATTAATTAGTACCCCAACAGTTTAACCAAATCAAATGAAAATTTATTTTTTTAGACTTCACGTTGAGTTCGTGGTATATTTAAAAAAAGAAACTAAAAAAATTCGTAAATCCGGAAAATGGGGTCACATTCTCTGCAAAGATATTATCTATTCTCCAAACTGATATTTATAATAGCGTAACGACCTCAAGGACAATAATTTTTGCGATATTAGAAGCTAGTTTAGAATAAGTAAAAGAACAGGTTAAATTCTTACAAGTTTATGTCGAAAGTACCTGCCAAAGATCTCACCTCCTCGACACTTCCTCGTTTAATTCGCCACAATAAACAAATCTAATAAAAGCACTCTTATCGAACAAGTTCAAAACACTGTTATCCAAAAATGTCGCAATCGCGTAATCGCATCTTCAAATAGAAAAATATTTCTGGCTGGCGACACCGACAACAATCCGTGAGGAGAACACATCAAATAACAATAAAAATAGAAACCTCACGATTACGACGAACGTATATCAGGCTGATAACATTCCTTCAAAATCAAATAGCAATCGAAAGTTTCCAAAGGTAACGTTCGCATTACAAAATGACGTAGGAAACATGAATTATTATCATAGGAATAGAATATGCTTAATATGCCATTTTACCTGTGTTACAAAAAAATATGTTATCGGTTGTTGGTGCTTATTTCAAATAATTTTACGATTTGTACACTTTGTGATCACGACATAAGCAAATGTTTCAATGGAAATCACAACAATCAACACATGTTCCGACCGAAGTGCAATTCTCCGGGAATCCCTAACTTACGCAAGTTTGAAATTGAAAATATCCACTAAACCGCGCCCCAGAAACGAAACATTTTCGAAAGATGATTACTTTATATCCGTGTTTACTTTTCAGTCCATGCCAGACTCGTTTAACAAAGCGACTTTAGATAATAACATCTAAATTAGTCCTTCACAGATATAGATAGTTATTGACACAGGTGAATGATCTACGCACAAGCAATGGCAAGGTTGAATGCGTATACCTATGTATCTATCATGTTTTTATTTTTATCCCTTTTGTTAAATTAGGTCAATGCTTCTTGATTGATCTTGTTACTTCGTTCTGTAACAAAGAATAATTTATTTTCAATTCTGAATAAGGAAATGTCAATGGCAAACAATAGCGAACCATACACCTAAAAAACTTGATTAAAAACGGACTTCTTTACTTTGTTATTCCCAACTTCATAAAAATTAACGTCGAAAATTGGTTTCTGACACGAGAACACGTTCATCCCTATATTATGCAAAATCTTGCCCTAACAAAGTCAAATTAGAATTGCTAGACGAACGAGACGTTGTGAAGATTTTTTGAAGGTACAATCCCGTGAGACAACTTTCAAAGGTCCAATTAAGTTCTCAGCATAAACTTTAGCAATTCACGTTCATGTATTTCTCTAAATTAAAACTTCGGGTTAAGTCAACGAAGAAATTAAACAATCTAACTTTCCGATGTAAACTTCATTTTAGTATTCTGACGGACATCTCTTATCCTGTCGTTGCTGTGGGATTACACTCAGGCTAATTTTCTCGAAATTGAACAGGCTAATCCCTGCATTGGACAAATCGCTTTATTATGAAGTGATTTAAAAAAAAATGCTTCAAAGATTTTCGTTTCATCGTAAAGAACCACCCAGACATCACGTATCACAATGTAATTCTTATCTTTATTAGCATCGTAACGGTCTCAACCCTATTGTATCAAACCATCGACATCTGGTTCCGAAAGGGACGATACATACACCACGTCGAGTAAGTAATTTCGCGATAAAGAAGCCAAACACCGTAAACGAAGGCTTCAGACCTCGTCCCACACACTTCACCTACGAAACAGAACTAATACCATCTTGCGAATCCTAATTAAAGGTGCAATCGATTCCAACAAGCAGGCATCAATAAACAAATTTATCCCAGATTCTAAGAATAAATACAAAAATGTTTTTTTAAAGCTTCCCTGTCGTCGCGGGGGTATTTGGGTGAGGTGAAAGTGGTTGCTTGTTTCGGTGTTTATATTTTCTAATTTTACCCCTTTGACCGGCCAATTAAAAATTTACGTCAAATAAATCGGTAACATGACGAGCCTGCAAAGGTCACAGCTCCCCGACAATCACTCTAAAACAACCTCAAACAACCACTTTATAATAAATGCACCACAGGACCTAACTTTCTTTTTTAAATTCTCCGGTCAATCCTCGTCAGCCGCATTCCGTACGCGACATCTCACGTCTTCGGAATTTGAACATCAACGAGCAGAAGACGGCTTAAACTCATCTCTCGACATCCCTTTTTGTTTATATCTGCTGCAAAAACTACCCTCTCCGAAATCACGTAATGATCGTGGAAAACCATCAGAAGGACAATTAGAGATTTCTGCAGGTTACCGTCGTAATTGGCAGCCAATTACTGGGGGGCAAGCGATAATTGGACCTCGACGCCCATTTTTTATGTTCTCACATATCATCTTAAGTCTGAGATTCTCCACTGCGAAGAACAACCGGTAATTAGCAATTCGAAAGCGGAAATCCATTAACACTTGACAAAAGTGGTAAACCGGATGTCAACGTTCTTTGGCAGGGATTTGTGATAATGGCTGATGGAGTGTGGAACGGTATATGTATAATAAACATATTGACAAAGTTAATAGTAATAGTTTTACTACCTTCCGGGGTAGTTTTTTAATATGCGGGTTACAAGGATAACGTTCTCGAAAATTGAACAACCCCTTCTCTCCCGATAGACCTAAAATATGTAACGGGCAATGAAAAGTAAGAAGTGGTACGAAATAAGAAAAACAAGGTCTCGTTCTGCGAAAAAATGAAAACATAAGTATTCCTTAAAGAGTGTAATTATGCAATGCCGTACTTGTTTTATTGTCGAGTTATAAATTCCTCCGAGGCTGCATTCTGGAATTTTATTCCAGTCGGAGGCCAATTAAAAAGTTCGTAATCTTTGTTTAACTAACCATTAAATTCGAGATTAAATTTTTGAAGGAATACAGTCCATAACACGCCGAATTCTGGGAATAACTCCGAATTCCTTCGATACGTGTGGCGGGTCGTGACAAATTAACATGTGTCGCCTGCATTGGTCGTGTGTCTCTTAATTAATCGCTCCTTTCGCCTTTTTGGGTCTTGGATGTTTGTTTTGATTATGGTTGCGGTCCGGGTTAAATCGCATTCTGTACGAAAAAGATTTCGGCTATTTACCAATTCACCGTGACACTCCTTGAATAATTCCGTATAAAATAAACAATGCCCATCTTATTTTGAATGATAAGGCCCGCTTGACAGCACGGACAGAGCCAGGTGGTCACCAAACACAACATACATCCAAAACAGCACCCACTTTTTCACATAGTCACCAACACTTCTGCAGAGATACGTCCCCATTGATTTGTTCCGATACCTAACCGCACGCCAAACACAACCTTTTTATTTACATGTTTTTGCTTTAATTTATTTTCATTGACTGTCACGACAACTTACTACTGCGGCCATGTTTTTTTTCTTAACCACCTCCTGCCTCGGATACTTCAAAATTTGAGAACTTACCGACCGAGTAGGTTCAACGCCCCGATGAACCGAACAGTCAAAGAACTGCCAGAGGGCGCCACCTGACACACATCGACCATAGACAACACAGTAAACCTATAGAACGCAAACTCCCATAGTTTTTTGTGTACCGACGCCATCTACTGGCTTGTGATCGGTGCAAAATAAGACACAGCCAGCTGGATATCCTGGCTTTTTTATTTATTTTAATTTTCAAAGTAATTTATTTATGAAATTAAAAGACTACATTTATTTTGAAGTTTTTATTTTCAATTTTTTTCGATACATTTCCATTGCATTTTTATAAATTTTGATTTGGTGTTTCTTTTCCTCAATTGCGACAAACAGAGATTTATGGCTTCCTCACCTTCAAAATTTTGCTCTTTATTTTGACATCGAATTTTGCATGTAACGTTTTCGGTACATTGCAGCCCGTAGTTGCAGCCCGAATTTTGGATTAACATTCTGCCTTTTTATAATTTTGATTATGCTCAGCTTTTCTTATTTTCTTTTTGAAACTTTCACAAGAATTTATATCTTCATTACTACATAAAACAGAATTTACACAATTTACTTATAGCGTCTTCAGTAGAAATATTGTAGATCAGTAGATCGGATGAAAATTCTATAAAAAATAGTTTTCAGTTAAAATATAATTATCAATATTTTTTTACTATTACTGGAAGTAAGGCTGGATTGGAAAAGGGGGGAAGTTGTATTGAGTCGAGGGTACGGCCACATTCAGCAATCTATTGTTCGTGCCGAAGTATTTGCTGGTAAAATGAAAATTTTCCAAATGTAAATTTGGTTCAACTTGACAATTAATTGAGTTAACACCTATCAAAAATGTCATAAAATTATTTTTACATCATTGTCATAAAATTCAGATTGACTTTTGAAATGCCTCACTTAAGCGACATAGATAAAGCTAGGGTAGTTTCTCACCTAGAAAACGGTAGACCAATTACCAATTTAGCGGCAGAATTTGGTGTGGGAAAAAGCAGTATTTATAGAGTTAAAAATAAATGGGAAATTGAGAAAAGCAGGTTCAGGTCACCCTAAAGCCTCAAATGAACAGCAAGATGAGGAATTATTAAATTTTTTAAGAGAAAGGCCTATGTCAAATGCTGTAGAAGCAATCCATCAAACTAATTTTTCAGCTTCTCGAAGCACTGCATGTCGTCGGATTCGTTCATCTGAATTGGGCAACTATTGGGCAGTTAAGAAGCCATTTCTGACGAATCTTCATAAAGAGCAGAGTAGGATTTGCTCTTGAGTTCCTACAAGAAGAAAATTTCTGGAATGCAGTAGTATTCTCTGATGAAAAAACGTTTAAATCACATAAAGACGGCAGAGTACAAGTATATAGACCAAGAAATACACGTTTCGAAGAAAGCTATACTTACGCAGCAGGTCAATCCTAACCGTTTTTCTGTTAATGTTTGGGGTTGTATCAGTGTCCGAGGTCCACGAGTGTTGTGTGTTGTGGAGCAAAGACTGAATGCAAACGTTTATGTCAACAGTCTTGAACAAGTTATGCTACCATTTGTTGCCCAAGCCTTTCCGAACAATTTTACATTTCAACAGGACAATTGTCCAATACATACGTCAGCAATAGCACAAAACTGGTTCAGAGATAACGATATTAATGTCTTGCCGTGGCCTTGTAGAAGCCCAGATATCAACCCAATAGAAAATATATGGGGCATAATGATGAATAGTATGCGGCGAAGAAATATTGGTCCCCAAAACAGGCAGGACCTTATAAATGCCATAAATGTATAATGGCACAATTTCACGCCAGAATTTTGTCAGCACTTAATTTCGTCCATGCCTAGACGATTAAATTCCGTGATAGAGAAGAACGGGGCAGCAATTAAGTATTAAATTGTTGTGTTCTTTAAATGAATAAAAATAATTGTATTTATAGTACCTTCGTTGGTAAGTACTAGGTACTTACTGTTCTTCGTTATTTCTATTGTTGTTATTCTGCTTTTATTCCAACAAGGTCTGCTTGATGAATTTAAGTTCTTTAAAGTTTTCTTCTGAATCTGTTATCAAAATGAAATCTAACCTATTTATTTATAAACTGACGTAACTTCAAATGATCCTAACCTATTTTTAAGAAACCATTTTCACATTATCAAAAAAATGGAAAAAACGTTGTCATTTTGATTTGACATTTCCCGATTTTTTTGCAACCAGCTGTATACCTACACTTTAATAGGCTACAAAGTTGATAACTGCTTGTTACCCGTGTTTTTAATCCATTCCATAAAATGCCCAGGATATTTAATTGGATTTGAAAATCTATGGCGAGTTCCACATGGTTTAAATACCTTTGCACTTTGTTCCAGTAGACTTAGCTATTCATAACAAATTCAATGATCTCCCTTTAGCTCCGGAAAATAGAATTCCTCCGGGCGGAAAAGTAGAAAAACTACTTTGTCATTTCGATGATAAGAAAAATTATATAATTCATTACAAAACATTAAAACTTTACAGAAGTTTAGGTATTAGAATAACAAAGGTTCACAGAGGTATAAAATTTACTCAGTCAAATTTCATAGCACCATATGTAAAATTTAATACTGAACAAAGACAAAAGGCGAAAAGTGATTTTGAAAAAGATTTTTGGAAATTAATGGTTAATGCCCCATATGGTAAGTCTATGCAATCTGTTAGAAACCAACAAAATATTAAATTATATTGTGATGAAGAAAAATTACAAAAAGCGATAAACAAACCTAATTTTAAACACAGAACTATATTTAGCAAACACCTGGCAGCAGTTCACAATTATAAAACGAAAGTATTGTTTAATAAACCGATTTACATTGGGCAAGCCGTATTAGATTTATCGAAATTATTAATGTATAACTTCCATTACAATGTAATTAAAAAATAATTCAATGAAAACGTAAAACTTCTTTATGAAGATACTGATAGCTTTATATATGAGATTAAAAATGTCGATTTCTATGAATTTATGAAAAACAATCCCGACTATTTTGATACATCTGATTATCCAAAGGATCATCCATTATATTCTGATAAAAATAAGAAAGTAATAGGGAAATTCAAAGATGAATTGAATGGTATTAAGATATTAGAATGCATAGGTTTAAGGTCAAAAATGTACAGTTACAGAACTGAAACGTCTGTTTAGAAAAAATTAAAAGGTATCAAGAAAGAAATAAGTTTTGAAGATTACAAAAATTGCTTGTTTAATCAAAAAGAATACTTCCATAGACAGAAAGTGATCAGGAGTCATAAACATGATATATTTACTGAAGAAGTAAAGAAAAAATCTCTAAGTTGGAAAGATGATAAAAGATACCTTTTACGTAATTCTACAGATACATTAGCTTATGGACACGTATTAGTATCATCATAGGTACGTTCATGGACATTGTTGAATAAATCGCTATTTTTTATTAGTGTTGAAGTAATAAATTAGGAAAACAATAATTACAATTACGATAATAAACATAAGAACAAAAATAATAATTTTTAATTTATTAACTTGTTGAATAAGACTTGAAAACTTTTTTCGAAATTTTGGATATTCTTTATTGAATATATTTAAATTCTTGAATACCATATTTTCCATTTAATTTACAATTTTTGAGTTTTTTCATTTATTGCTCTCATATTTTTAGTATGTCTTTCAAATATTTTCAGAGTTCTTTTCTTTACATCATCGATGTTTGATGGTATTACTACTGTTTTGTTTCTTAATTCTGCTAGTTTCTTAGGATCGTAATTATTGTAGTTATCTAATTTATATTCCAATTCATCTATTTTATTATTAGCGGACTCTAGTTCACAGTCAGTCATAATTAATTGTTCAAGGAATAAATTAGCTGTTTTCCTTGCAATATATTTATCTACAACTTCTTGTTTGAAACCAACTATTTTTGCTCCATCTTCTAATCTGTCTATTTCCATAATAATAGGTTTTAAATCTTTTTTCCATTTTTCTTTCTCGTCATTAGGAATGTATGAAACTAGTTTATCCATTTATGACTGGAAAGTTTCTAAAGATTTACTAATTAATTCATCTGCTTCTTCATCTAAACCTATATTTTTACGACTACCTGCTTTGTGTTCTACATTATCGAATATTTTTTTATTTTTTATTTTACTTTTTCTCTCTTTTGTTCCCAATTGTTCCGATTTGTTGTCTTTTGTTCCGGATTGTTCTCGTTTGTTCTCATTTGTTCTCGTTTTACATGTAATCTTTATGCCAACTGAATTTAGCCCCATATTGAGGGAATTTCTGGAAATATTTTTAGATTTGCAAAATTCTGTCTTTGTTAGTTTTTTATTTACAGTCGAATTGAAATATTCAATGGCAAAATTACGATTTCTCATTTGAGTTACTTCATTGATATTTTTTGGTATATATTAATTTTTTTTATCTTGAGTAAAAGATTTGTAACTATTTTTAAATTGCTGTAGTTCAGATGGTTGTCTTGTTTTTAACGGTGTATAATATTCTGCTACAATTTTGTTCTCCTTCATAACAGGCGTATTTTTATTTACTACAAAAATTTTATTGTGATATCTAAATTCTAATTGAAAAAGTCTAGAATCAATAGCTATAACAAGTCTTCTGGATTCAAGAATGCTTTTAAAAATAAGCTTTTTTTAGAAAGAATAGAAAATCGAATTGGTTATTTAAAAAAAGTGTATTATATCCATCAAAACATCTTATTAAGTAATTTTTTTACTTACTCTACAATTATTACTATCTAATTACTCCTAATATCTACTAAACAGGGAAGAATAGTTTATGAAAATGATTGATAGGCAACCTAGACAGGACAATGACGTATAGTAAATAAATGAAATGAATAAAAAAATCCTACTTTAATTGTAAACACAAAGTGAATTAGTATTAAAGTTATTTACTACCCTTTGTTAAAGATGAAGATGTTTGAAATAAATATTTTCTTGGCTGTTAAGAATAATTCGATTTGAATTTGGATTTTAAGCATCACTGGTTTTGTACTACACGTTAGTTTCTGATCGATTTACAGAAAGCGAATTAAATATTTAATTGCAATTAAATATTAATGCGCAGTTAGCTCGTGAAGTTGACGATTGGTTCAATTTTATCACATGATTAGTTAATCCACATTTGTTTGCTATTAACTTAATGACGCTTTTATAAAACACCTCTTAGGGCCGGTTGCACCAACGCCAGTTAAAGTTAACTGTAGGTTAAAATGCTTCGTTACTTTAGTTACCTATTGTTATAACAATGTTTTCGTATATTTTAATCTGTAGTTAAATTTAACTCACGTTGGTGCAACCGGCCCTTAATCCATTAAAATATAACACATAGTGGAATAGATTATTTAGGAAAACATTACAACTTGTGTTCGAAAAATCGAAATGCCTGAAAAACCACTCTGGATAGTTCCCTGGCAAGCCACTACATAAAAAAATGCCTTTATCGTAACATGGACTTTATCTGTCTAGTGATCTAAACATATAAGTGAAACTTCTACTAGTAAAATTCTGTCAGTAAAATGTCACTTTTATCACTTTTGGAAAAGTATCTTATTTAGTGTATCTGTTGGTTAATATTTACATCATACTGGAACAAAGAAACAAGAAAAAATATGAACTCTAGTTAGCGATAGCTAAGTTTGAATATATAGGACTTCAAACGCGCTTTACATATTGATTAACGGTTATTCAACTATTTGAATGCTCTAAACAACGGATCTTAAATATTCAGTTATAAAATTAGTTGTCAGTAATTAAATAATTAAATAAAAAGGTTAATGATGATGTATGGAGCGGAAATATGGGGATGGAGAGAGCAAGAAGGGTTGGAAGGGGTGCAAGGAAAATATTTGAAATGGGTGCTAGGAGTAGATAGAGAGACACCGGGCTATATAGTGATGGAGGAAACAAAAAGGGATGGAATAAGAATAGAAGCAGGAAAGAGAGCAATAAGATTTGAGGAGAGGTTGATAGAGAGAGGAGAGTGTAGCATTTTGCAAGAGTGTCTGAAAGAAAAAAGGAAAGAAATAGGAAAAGGGGTATGGAAAGAGAGGGAGGCATATTTCGAAAGAAATGGGTATGCAGGAGCGGAGATAGAAAGAATGCGAGAGGGAGGCAGAGCAATGACAGATGAATTGGTGCAGAGAGACAGAGATGTGCAAGTGCAGGAAAGAAGAACGAGAATTAGGGAATCTAGGTACAATGGGAAGTATGAAAAAATAATAACGGAAGAACTACCAAAGTACCTAGGAAGAGAGAGTAGAAAGGAGAGAGTGATAATAGCAAGATTTAGGTGTGGAAATGAGGAGAGAGAGAATAAATATTGGAATGAGGATAGGATTAGAGTGTGCAGGATGTGTGGAGAAAAAAAGGAGACGATAGAACATATGTTGAATGAATGCGTAGAATTGAGAGAGAGAGAGGAAAGTAGAGAAGAAATGTTGAATGAGGACGGAAGAGGGATCGAATGGATGAAGATTGTTGAGTGGAGAAGAGGGACAATATGTGGGGAAGGATAATTGTATTTGGAAAGCTGCTAATTTGTTATTGTTTTGAATTATTGTCTTATTTAGTTAGTTAGTTTTAGTTATTATATTATATTTTATTGTATTTTATTGAGTTAGTGGGAAATGTCGAAAATCGGATAATTTATAAACCTGTATAGGTATTAAATATACATACAACAACAATAAAAAGGTTAAGAGCTCCTAACGATCCTATTAATAGATATTGTTTTAAAAATAAATATTTTTCTTTATACCATACTGTTATTAGGATTTATCAGTACTCAATGCTTGATTGATATGACACCTATAACAGTCTAGGCCGTTATTCAAAATTATCAGACCGAGGCCGTTATTTCTGCTGCCGTTGCTACGGTTACGGCACAAATGACAACTAAATTTAATTTTTGAAGTAAAGAGAAATGTCAGTCTTACAAATAAATCATCGTTAAATGTTAAGTATTATTGGTATAAAGAAAACTATAAAACAACATACGGCCGATATGGATATAACAGACTCGGTTGATTATAAAATCTCGGCTCCGCCTCGATTTTACAATATCTCAACCTCGTCTGTTATATAACCCATATCGGCCTAATACCGTTATATACTATTTTGTATGTATTATTAGTTGACACAACAAAGCTGTGGAAACTATTTTCAGCCTTATAATCGTTTGACAACTGCAGAAATTATAAATAAGAGAACTATAACAATGGTAATTTGTAGATTTTTATAACATTGAAATGAAATGAGTTTTAGGTGGGGATATGGAGCACGAGTTTGTTTGGTTCGCTGTTCTTGTTTTGGAATTTGCTTTTGGATTAATCATCTGTAAGAATCATATTTAATATAAAGCCGGCTAAAATTATACCTGTAATAGTTTTATTTGTTTTAGATTTAGTTCAACAAAAAGAAAGAGAAAGAAAATATATAGAAGTTCAACAAAAAGAAAGAGAAAGAAAATATATTGAAGAAAGAGAAAAAATATACAGGGTTATTCTAAATGATTGTAGTCGAAGTAGGCCATGCCCATGTTATTACGTTTTTGCCGCTTTCATGTGAACTGTCAGTTGTGTCGCTGTCACTGTCATTTTTTAGGTGAAAAGTGCGGTGATGAGGATTTTATTTATTTTTGTTAAATTAACGATTGAATCCAGAAATATTGAGTTGTTCTACAATCAATTTTAAAAATATTGAGTTGTTTTGCACCCAATTTAACACATCATTGTGATGATTTTTTTATGTGGAGCGGCAACCATAAATTTTACATTCAGTTTTCACGCCTACTTCGACTACAATCATTTAGAATAACCCTGTATATAGAAGAATTTGCAAGGAAGGATTTATTAATGCAAAAACTGCTAGAAAAAATGGATGTATATATAAAAGACAAAGATATAAAAAATGATCAAATTCGTAACTTGGAAAAGGAGACATTACATCTCAGAAAATCGTTGGTAAGATAATACATCACAAATATTTTATTAACAGCCTATCTGTTTTGAAACTAATTTGCTAATTTCTTGGTAAATATTTCAGGATATACAACGCGACTACTTATATGCAACAAGAAAACTGTCCGCTAGAGGCGCTTTAGAGCTATTTCAGAAGCGATATGTCTTCAAAAACAGAGATAAGAAAGAAATACCTCCTCGTAAAATGTGAGAAGAATTTTTAAATGAAGAGAAGGGGAAAGCGTTCCAAGCTAAGATGAACAAAGAAAAGTGGGGTAATGTTGTCGAAATCGCGACTAGTGTGTATGGGAAACTGAGCAACGATGTACACAACCACTTCCATGAAGGGATTCGAAAAGTTTATCTTGTTAAATCTGAGTTATCGCACTGCGATTATACCTTTCTAAAAAACGTATGTCTAAGTTTGCCGTTAAGTCCTTCGGACATTGTCTCCTTAAATAGTAAATCTGAGTTTGTATTCTCTCCATAGAAAATGTGATAATTTGGTGATAATAATTTGTACTTTGTTTAACATTTTTTAATTTAAAAAAATTAGCAACTGCAATTTCCTTGGTCGACATCCCCCATCATTAAAATACTAAGCTTTTGTGTGCCAGTGATCCAGTAATTCAGTAGGAAGATTCAGGGAGCCGCTGTTATTGCTACTTAATATTAATCTGTAACATTAAAATGTTATGTACATACTGATCTAGTATATTTGGTTGCCTAATTTTTGACGATGAGTACTGTTACAACCCTTCTTATTAAGAAGCCCAGGGTTTGTACATAACGCTGTGTAACTCCGCAGGGGAGGAAATAGTTTTACACATGTGCTTGATTTAACTGGTGTATTGTTCAACTGATTTTCATATGGTTCACACTGGGGATCGCTGGGTTTCCGGTGCTGGGTCGCAGGTGGACAGCTCCGTGCTCGCCCGGAGCAGTCTCCGGCTAGGGTCGATGTCGGGGCTGGATGATTTGGGCCGGTGGCCTTGATTGTTGCTGGGTGATGGGTCCAGGTGGACCTGGGGGAGGAAACGACGTCTCTCGTCCCCGGTGGTGATACTGCTGACGGTGAAGCTCTTTCGGTCTGGTGACCCCCCTTGATCCGCTCAACGGCGTTATAGACTACGAGTGTCCCAGGGTTGATCTGCACGACGGCGATGACGCAAACCTTTTTCCCGGATTTTGTCACGATTATCCTGGGACACTAATTCGCGGTGGGTCTACCGTTGATGTTACTTGTGCCGACCGTGTTCAAGTGACCAAATCTCTCTCTCCCCCACGCTGACCCGTCATTTGCCCTCACCAACCGTCGTACGATGGTCCTAATGTGGTCGTACATTAGACCTCGTAACAGTACCCACAGACACAGAATCTAGTTGTTCCTTTTTATTTGTTCGTGCCAGATGGGGGACGTCTGGAGGCTCATGAGTTTATTTGTGTATGCACATCGATGACAGGCGCGGGGACGGACTCACCCTCACTTGGTATTCCATCAGCGACTTTTAAAGAAAATACGATACAAATGAAAAATGGGGCATTTATTAATTAATAAACACACTAACGAATTTAACAGTAACTTCTAATTTATTTCTTAGAACTATCTGGCGACATAGAACTACTATCATCAATCAATGGCATATTGTTATGTTTCTGCAAATAATATGTGACCCAATTGTTATACTGCGTTCTCTGCCTTGCGATTCTCAGGGACTTGTCACTCAATTCTTTGCGAATCAAATCCTCGGGGTGCTTTTTGAGGTACTTAACTCCCCCTTTTCCGCTTTTCTTTCTCTCGTTAGGATATTTACGAGGGGCGACTTCTCCAATACTAGCACTAGACTTACATTTAATTTCTCCTTCAGAAACCGACTCATCGACTGGATTTGCGTCACTCTGTGACGTCTGCATCGGTTTTCTATTGGAAGGTTCGAGTATTCGACCGAGTACTCGACGATAGAAAGGCAAATTTCTTTTTGAATAACTTACTAAATCGTCACTTTTCTCGCCAACATCACCTATCTCTTCGGCGACCGTCATGACGACCTTGGATTTGCTCGCCTTGGTGTCTCTGCTCGCTTTTCCTTGTGCCTGTTGGGCAAACTTTTGGAACTCACGGAGACGTTTCATTTTCGTATTATCTGAAAGTACAGACTCGGCGTCTTCTGGTTGCCGTTGTTTCGATTCGCCTCCAGATCTGTCGCCGTAATCGGTCGTATCCATGACTCGTTCTCGAGTTACTTCATACATAGATCGTTTGCTCATTTCTTCCTTTGTTTTGTCTGACATTAAAGACGGTCTCGGAAGGGCGTTTTGTTCTTGCAACGTTTTCAATACAGTTTTGGACCAGTTAGGCAAATCAGTTTTCGGGAAACTAGGGTTGCTTCGAAGCTTGTCGAGTTCGTCTTGGGACGTTCCGGTCAGACCCTTAATGAAGTACGCAATGGTGTTCAGGCGCTCTCGGTGCGAATAAAAGCTCGTGTCTGAAGAACTTGCCGATCCGGTGGACGAATCCAGTGAAACTTGCAAATTGGCATCGACTTTCTGAACTTTGGGATCCGCGGGCTTCGTTTCTTTCGAAACTTCATGTTCCACGTCGACGGCCGGTTCCTTGTGTTTAGGTTTAGTTTCCTTAACTTCAACGTCATTTTCTTTCTCTAAAGAATCCGTCTTAACATACGGCACACTCCTCTTTTCTTCATCTCTAATGCTCTGAACCGTCTTCACCGAATCATCGTGGACACCGGAGTCAGAAGTGTGCTTGCGCTTGACACCGTTTTGTGTGTGCGTCATTGTCTCGGCAGAAGAAGAGTGCACACTTTTGTGCACATCAGCGTTACTGCTGCTGCTGCTAGTACTGCTGCTGGAACTAAATTCCTTCGCAGACTTTTTGCTCATGGTCGTCGGTGTGCCATGAATCACGCTTCCCTTTGTAACGCTATCGTTGCTGCTGCTACTGGTGCTGCTGGTATTGTGGGCGCTTTTGGCATTGTCCTCTGTGTTAGCCACTGGCAGTGCTAAAAGTGAAGATTTATTATTGGGACTAGATTTTCCTACTTCATCTTTCGATGACTCATTTGATCTTAAAATCGTACCATCAGCGGTGGGAGTTACTGTAACTGATGTTTTATGTTGTTTACTCATAAAGCTAGCGTTATCCATAGATCCCGACACCGAAACGTTTGCGTTTTCCTTACCTCCTTTGAGAATACTCAAGATATCGGCCATGCTTATTTGGTGATGGTGATGAGATCTGTGTTGTGTTATATCCTTCACGGGTTCTTCCCTGATCTCATCATTCGTAGGTAGTACTGGATCCGTAGATTGTACATGATCCGTATTTTTAGTGACTGGAGTAGGTTCACTAGATCGAGATGTGCTTTCATCTGAATAATGAGACCTGCTTAGCGGTGTTCGATCCGGTGAAGTGACGGGTTGAGATGCTGTGCTACTTCTCGGCGATGACGATGCCGAGCCAGAGACCGGTGACGCTTCTGCTGTACTAGTCTTCGGCATCTCATCCGCAGAACTAGTTCTTGTCAATGCTTCTGCAGACTTAGGTTTAGCCACTGGAACTGGATTAGGTTGTGCCATTGGAACTGGATTAGGTTGTGCCACTGGAACTGGATTAGATTTTGCCACGGACGTCTCCTTTGGTGCCAAATATGTTTGACTACACTGTGTCGATTTCGTTTGGTAAAACCCTATTTCCCAAGGAGTTCTGTGTCCCACATGTATGATCTTCTTTACTCTCTGCGAGTCACTTGGCGCTGTATAAATGGTAGGTACAGCTGACGATTCTGACATGGCCAATCTTAATGTTTCACTTGCATTTTCAATCCGTGCCAACTGTTCCAGTCTTTTCTGTGGCGTGTTCACGGGGTCTGTATTGAGAACACTCCTAGCTATGTTTTGGGTGAGAGTCGCCAATGAAAACTGCGATTCTCGACGATTTTGATACTTCTCGTCGTCCAGAATTTGAAATGATCTAAACAACAACAAAGCGTCTTCATTCAATCCTCCCGACGCGGTAATCTTCGGAGTTCTCCCGGAACAAGTTTCCTGATGGGAACTCCTCGGTTTTTCTCTTGAAGCATTTGACATCGCTGGTTTTATCAAGACAACTCCATCTGTTTCTTCTGAACACCGAGATAATACCTCATTTGTATTTTCATCTTTGATTTCATTCGTTCCATTATTTAAATCCACGTCTTCATATTCTGCACTTTTATATTTGCAATACTCGGTGGTTGGATTTTTGCAATCATCGGGACACTTCACGAATATAGACTTTTCAGGTTCCGCCCACTTCTCTCCCGCTCCATCAGTAGTGATTTCTTCGTAGCCGATGTTACCTTGGTCAACGGAAAGATCATTCGTCACACTTCCTGTCGGTTTGATGCACAAATTCAGCGTCCTCTGCATAACCAAACCTCCCCTAATATTGACAGGGGGCATCATCTGAATCGATAATTTCGACGACCTCTGATTAGATCCCCTGCGTGAGCTGCTGCCACTTTCGTACGTCTTTGCGGCGTCAGGAGATTGTGTTCCTTCCGGGGCGCTCGAATTGACTTCGCTTCCCGAAGCATTCTTTTTTATTCCTGACGCTAGTTCAGCGACGCTTCTGGAACTTTCTGAGATGGTCGTGTCGCTGTGGAGCATTTGCAGAAACGGCTGTTGTGTGACGGTTCCTTCGGTCCATGTTTGAACAAAACTGTGACGGTTCGGAGATCCTGCATTCGGATCGCTGACCTCGTCGCCTGCTTCAACCTTCCCTCTAGTGAGATCTATGGGACTGCTGCCTCTTTCCATTCTGGGAACTAAAAAAAAAAACAAAATCAACTGGGACAATGTGCATAAATTTACAAACCTGGTCTCTTCTGCTCGACAGGTTTCTCCGTAGAAGCGTCACTTTCTGATACTTCGGAAATTGCTTGCAATTTTTCTTGTAACATTTCCATACTGGGAGTGACAAATTTCTTATCTTCTGTTTTCTTCACAACAAATTCGTCCCCACTTGTATCTCTCGGACTTTCTTTCCCCTCATCGTTCACCGGTTTTGCCAGGTGCTTTTCGGCAGCCTCCTGTTCTACGTCAGGCGTTATTGATTCGTTTACACCTTCTTCTCTGATTTGTTGCTTTTCCTTTGCGACTTCTTCTCTGATTTGTTGTTTTTCCTCAACCTCGATTTTTACGTCAGATTTTGTGTCTGCTTGCGGTGCTTGCGCTTTGGACTCTTGAATTTGTTCCTTTGCTACCGTCTTTTGTTCTTTAACTGCCTCGCCGTTTTGATTTACCAACGTTCGACATTGTCCGTGAAACGAGCACACCATATCTACACATCGGACGTTCTCCGAGCACTGTCTTACTGGTTCGTCGGCATCGCCATGAGCTCTTTTGTGTTCAGGAACTTTGTATATGCCTTTACCTATGTCTTTTAACGCTTTTCTGACTTTCTCGATCAACGAATTGGCCTCTTCAAGTTTCTCTTCGAAATTAATATCTTGGGCTACAGGAACCATTTCAAGATCGGAAGAAGATGGCAAAGATCCTTTCGACTGCCACAGCGTTTCGCATGGCCTACACCTGAAATAACAAATAGTTCTTCATATCTTTCTTTCATTATCAAACTCTTAACGAAACTTTCTACGAAACTACCCATTTGACCGACAGCGCTGATTACGCTTTTAAAATAGATTGTGGTGATTTTGTGGGCATCAACGGTTAATTTTGCGCGATCGGTTAATTGGCGAGAGAAATAAAAAACTGGTAGACATTGATTATCTCATTTTATTTGACATCCACTAACAGCAAAGATTGTACAAGCTTTCAAACAAATTAGATGTCAGTTGTTATACAAATTAACAACTACAAAATGTACAAGATTGACATTGTCAATACAAACATCTGTGCATTTATCACAAATTTCAAAACTCTCAATGTTACAAGTCCTCTACTTTTAGGGCCAGAGAAGTAAAAAATATTTTCTCTCACTTTTATTGGACATGAAACTCACAATGTTTATCGACATCATAACGCCACATAAAAATTTTATTAGTTATAAAAAAACACTGCTTTCGTCGTATACAATCTAATAAAAATTCTTGTGCATGTGTATGATGTACTCCAAATTAAAATCAAACGGTTAAATTGATTATTCCCGAGGTAAGTGGATCGGGATGGTCGTCACTTCTTTGTCAATTAATGCAGTTAACAATGTCGTTTTAGGGTATACAAATATTTTATTTACAAGGTCTATACAAGAATTCAATGTGGTCGTTTTGTTTGAAGCATTGTTTAGGAAGAATAAACTCATGTGAAAAAAAAATCTGAAATAAAATGGGATTGACTTTTTTTGGATAGTTTTACCGTTATATTCTCACTAAACAAGCAAACAAATGTGAGAAGACCTTGAACATTAAACATGGTATAAATATACAAGTTAAATGTTATTTTAATCAAGGATTTTCTTTAATTATCGTTCTTACAATATACCAGCGAGTTTTGAGTTCCTATAAATGAAGTGTGACACTTCACGTTTTGACTAGGTTACTTTCCATAAATTAAAAAAAAAGCCATGGCCCAAGTGTACCATTAATAACAAAGTTCTATCAAACTAATAAAGAACGGCATTTCCAAAATCTGGTAGATTTTCCATGTCGTTAACAGCTGATGAATATACAATATTTACAGCTTTCTTTATAAGAGGCCTTTTATAGTATGAACAGTTTTAAACAACAAAATAAAACTAAATCATACTTCCAAAAATAAATAAATTTCACACTAACAACTAGTCGAGTAATTACAAAAGTTATAAAATTTTACTGGCTAGTTGTGCGTATAAAATTTATTTTTCAACACCTAAAACTAACTTCACTTAAATAACATATTTTGTACATTTTTTTGCAAGTTTTAGCACGATTTTTTATGTACAATATTTACAAATTATAACGTAAAACGTCCAATACACAAATCTATAAAGCTGAGACAGACAAAAAATCAGATTGAAAAATGTTTTTAGGCAGAAAACTGACGTTTTTCCACGTCCTTGAATCAAAAATCAAAAAAAAAAAAACCAAATCAAGAAACCGAAATTATCATTTCACTACCCGACTCATTTTTATATGTACATTTTCGGCGACGTTAGCCATATATATTTTCTTGTTTTAATTCGGTGGGTATACAATCATAAGACGGACAGATGGACGACTTGTCCAAGATAAAACTAATGTTTCGACACAGCCTTCTTCGCTTCAATTTTACATATCAACCGGATTACTGACAAACTGCATTGTAAATCCAGCTTCTTCAAACTTTCGCCAGCAACTTTCAACAAATCATCTCTTTCATTTTAAAAAGAGACATCTCGACTTGTGTTGTCGAGTTATAAAGAGAGCCTCGCACTTGGTACTCAATGCATCCAATATTAGGTTTCCCGCTCTTTCTTCACCTTGTACTCTTCTCCGAGTATCGTCGCTATTTCGCCTTGCATGAACGCCCACGGCACGTTCGAATTTGCTAATGGGCACTTCTCTCCGCTGGGGCAATAAACCTGGAAAAAATACAGTTCGCAATCAACTCCCCCAGAAAAAAAAATAAAGGCGTTTATAAATAGCAAAACGAGCACAAGCAACAGCGCCATAATTTTCTACTTGATTGGAGAATAAAACTTAAAGCATTTATTTAGTTGTAACAGCGACCGGCAATAACTGTTCATGTAAATTTTTTATACTTCATATGCAGTAAAACAATTCGTGGAAATGTTGGATAATAAACAATTCATGTAACGATTAAAACAGCAATAATAAACAACGCGCAGTACCAATTCCAAAAATAGATTCGCACCATTGTGTGCATCCGTTTTTGTAATTTACATTTTGAACAGTGACTAATGCTAATATTTGATCTATTTCAATTACTCAACTTGACGTGACCCCCGTTGTTTAATTGTCAATTTTGACAACAATGTCAACGACCTCCGAGTTGAAACGTCAAGATCAGCTGACACAAGCCCTATAATTACGAGCACGTAGCAATAAACGGACGAAACGATCGTCTGGGCTGGTAATTAGCTAAATTAAAATATCGGAAGAAGCCCCGACTACACAAACATTGAACGGGGTCATTTCCACTCGAGAGATGTCAAAATAAAACGCAAACAATCGATATCGGTCACGGATGACGTTCGCAACACGCAAATTTGATTGACAGCGCTGCTACTTCGCTTAAAAAAAAACAGTCACCAGCCGTACCTCTGAACCAGCCCCTTGTCTCTTGATGCTTTCTCTACTGCAAGGGAAACAGAACTTGTGGTGCGGCACCGACGGGCACTGCACGAAGTGAGTATCTTCTAGTCTTTCTTGGCAGAGAGTACATTTCAACGTAGTAGTTGTGGCGGGAGCGGTCGGAGCCACGTTGTCGGCGGTACCGCCGGTCATCGCATCGTTAGGTCCCATCGCACCAGCTTCCGTAGAAGTTACTGTCGTTGACGAGACGTGTCGCGAACCCGACGACCTTCTACCACTGGACGAACCTACGAGATCTTCACAATTAACAAAAGTAATTTCCGGTGTTCCACGTACACCGTTACTACCTGTAGAATTGGGCGAGTGTTGGGACCCCCTGGAGGCGGATCGCGGAGCGCCGCTGCTCGGGGGACTTCCACCGGCCGACCTGGGGCTGCCGGGGGGCAAGTTGTCGGCCACCGACATCAAAGCCGCCATCGGACTCTGTCCAGTACCACCCGAAGACTGCGTCTGTTGGGTGGTACCGGCGAGGGTGGGTTCGGGAGGAGAACCAGTTCGGTTGTTCAAAGGAGAGCCCGAACTAGAACCGTTAGCGCTTCCCACCGAAGCCGAAGCTGCAACATTAAAAGCACAAAGTCAGAAATGCACCCAGTGTGGGTGAGGTCAAGATATGCAAGGCCTACATCAGTAGAAATCTGGTTATGGTACTCGAAGCTTACGTTAACCATCTGGTACAGTCGGTCTGGCATAATCTACAAGTCTACATGGAAACTGTGCTAACACTGTTCGGTATTAGATCGGACTACCAAAAAAGACCAATTACATTTTTGTAAATTCTTTTTAGGTCGAGTTGAACGCCTAACGATAACGATGGGATATTCGCCATTACTGTGATAAATAAAGTTGTTTTTCTCCAACTCATCCTAATTTAAACTAACACCGGAATTATAATATGAGGCCGTTAACCTCAGACTTTAAATTTAAATATTATATTGTTTAGAAAGTGTTACAGACTGCACACTGTAAACGAGGAACTAACGCAAAAATGTTCAGAAACCTGAAAATTATTTAACATTACACAAGACAACTACCACGTAGAAACAAGTTGTTTCTGAATGATAATACATAATTGAGAGAAAATTTCTACTAATGCACATACACACTAACGGGGATTTAAATTATGCAGTTCTGAAAACAAGATTAGGATGACACACTTGAACATTAAAAATTTACTACTTTTTCATTTTTCAAATTTTGTGTTTAGTGCAAAATGACGTCGTGATCAAAGCTGTATTCTTTCAGTCAAGCAGTAATTCTTTGTTTCAATGATAAATTAACTATTTATGTGTTATCGCCAGGTTTGGACCACCCATAAGCAAACTGAACATACAAGAATTTCTATTCGTAGTAAAATATTATGAGATGGAGGCTCAAAATATGTGTAATAGTCCATTCTGCGAACCGTTATGTACAAAATTATGCATCTACATACTTTTCTGTTACTGTTTTTCCCCACTTTCCATTAATATTACCAACTTTCACAATTCCAACATTTTGTGGGTAAACTAAGATCAGCAGTATTCTTGGGTATTTATAATTATAACCCATACATTTTTAAAATTTTTTCTTTTATAATAAACATTATTGGATTGAATTAATAAAATTTATTGAAAATAAATGATGATTTAGTTTAATAGGGATATGGGTAATTATAGTACTGCAATAATTAGGCATACATAAACATAATAATAATAATTATTATTATATGTATGTAACAACATGCGTAATTGTAAAAAAAAATATGTAATTGAGAAGAAAAGTAACACAAAGGCGGCAAGTTTGTTTTCTTTCAGTTGGAACAGATAGAGCCGTAAACATGAATTTAGCGTTTTCGTTGTTGCCAACTTGAATAAAACTAAATATAGCAGGTGTAATGATTATTGTACTATAGCTTATAAATATTTACTATGTGTAAAGGACAACAATTCTTTTAACGACAAGATCGACCTTCTGGAAGTAATTATTATTCAAGAAACATCAGGTGAGTCATTCAGCAGACCGTCTAATTTACGTAAAGCGCACTTTTCGACACGATTTACATTCGTTAACGCGGCCGTAAACAACTTCCACCGTAAAGCAACAAAAACGGCGATACAATTTTCGAATAAATAATGGCGGAGATAACGCGACTCAACGCGAATAAAAAGCATTCTTCGCATAATCTTCCATTAAATAATATCGCATAAACATTCCAGAACCGGAGGTCTCGACGAATCCGAACGCATTCGAAGAGTGCGAATTTATCTCGAACCGTGAAATTTCCGACGCGCCACAAAGC
Organism: Tenebrio molitor; assembly: GCF_963966145.1. Lineage (NCBI taxonomy): Eukaryota > Metazoa > Arthropoda > Insecta > Coleoptera > Tenebrionidae > Tenebrio > Tenebrio molitor. The sequence goes on along the minus strand of NC_091051.1, from coordinate 14,670,752 downwards.
ATCGGACGCTGATAATTCTCCGACAGCGACAAACAAAACAACATTCGTCTGTTATGATGATAAATAAAACCGAAATGTTACGGGACGCACGTGAAAGATAAACGACGTGGCAACGTCGCGCGTGACGCCATTTCCGTTGCCTGCTGTTAAAAATACGTAACGCCTGAAAAAACTTGTGGTGGTCACATTCTCGGGCGGCGAACGTCGCCGACCCGCCCCGAACACGGACGAGCGCTAAAATTGTCACGATTTACGTCACGAGACGCACGAAACGAGGTCACGTGAGTGAAACACGTATCCGCGGCGGGTCTCTAGTTACCGACGTTGCCGCGGCGACCGCCACGGTCCCGGATCCGGCGTTGCCGATGTTCGTGATTGGAATTCGCACCGTCGGATCCGTTCCGACATTTAAAAATAATTGATACGAACCGGCAATAAACAGTGGAACTGGAATGACAATGGCGAGTGACCTTTGTAGAGTCGAGTCGTTACGTAAAAGTCTCTGCGCTGTTGCTTGACATTTGCCTTGCCAGAGAAAACTAGATTTGCAAGAACATCATGAACCAGATTCATGGCTCCGAGTGTCACTGCTTGATTAGCTTTTCAAATCGATGGTAAATAGCCTCCCGGTCGTCAATCAATTAACATGTTTGATCTGTTACTTCGTAAACATAAACGGGGACAGACGGAGATTACGCAACGCCGAAAACGAGATGTAAACAATAATACTGTCTAGTTTCAGTGTTGTGTTGTGTTACGTTGTGGATACGGGCACCTGCTCGACGCGTTTCGTGCCCAATTAAAACACCATCAATTTACAGGTGGGGCGCCCCGGATCAAACAAAGACCGGCACCGTCAAGCCAAAAAAAAAAACGCGGGTTCGATTATATCTCGTTTCCTTCGACCCAAAGAATGAAGGGAGAAGTTCCCTTGACGCGGACGGTACAGGTGTTTGATACCGTTGGCTCTAAGATACCATTATCTATTTCCTTACCAGACAGATGGCCAGGAAGGAAACGCGACCATCTGTCCGTAAAAGAACACAGGATTTCTTTCATGGCAACAAGGCCGACGGTCTATTTAACCTAATTATTGTAAAGCAGAAAGGTAGACCCGCATCTACCTGGGGCAGCTGGGGATAAAACAAACGACTGGAGAATGACACATCTCCGTTGGGTTACATTTACATAACGCGATTGACGCGCATCACGTGACGCGTTTATTATTAAAACTGGTTTTATTTACAATCGACATGCGAACAGGTGTGCTGCATCGCATCGCATAATAATTATCGACATGCGATCCCGTCTTTTCCGATCTAATAAACCCAACCCCCTCGACACCGAAAATGGATCGTTCGTTCGTTTGGTGCCATCCAACACAAGGAAAAAAACACAACTTTTCTACCCGCCCTGGCTATGAATCGGAAAAACACAATAAACAGAAGAATTTCTCTTGTGGGAAGCATACACAAAGAGCAATAAAAAAACATTAACAAGTTTATGACTGGGGAACAAAACAGTAATTGTTACGCCAATTTGAGATAACAAACTTTATTTATTAAGAACAATGAACAATTAAAGTTCCAAGTTTTTATATCCGACCCGATTTTAACTGCTTCAGCAATTGATTTGACATTTGCTAACTAGATTAATTAGAAAATAAATTGCATTTGGCAGTGCAGAGAAACCTTGTCTGGTGGAACACATCGGAAACCAGTTCGAAAAAAAAAGACGATCGAACTCCTCCACAAGAAAAAAAGAAATTTTGACGTGGTGCCTTAAAAAAATTGTCTGGGTGTTTGCTTGTCACGCGTATTTAAAACAATACAGCATGACTAAGAAAGTTATTGACATGCGAAATGGTCATACGATTTAAATTTAAAATGGAAGTCGTCATCACCCCTTCTATCAACAAATAAATCAACATGGCTGCTGGTCCCATTATCAAAATAAAAACCATCAAACAATAGAATGTGTCACGTCGGTGTTATCTGGATCGATTCGACATCTGACTCGTTCGGAAAACGCTGGAACAAGACGGAAAAAATCCAGGTATACCCGCAACATGGTCACGTCGTGGACCAGTTTCGATGCACTTTTTGCATTCGACAGATGCACATATACGTCGAGGGTTGATCCGTGGGAAACTGTCCAAGGTCATCCCGTACACACCATCCGACAAGACTGGTTCCACGAGACCCGTAGTTCTTCGGCGCAACGAGTTCAATTATTATTTATCGAACAGGTCTCGACGTGTGCGGTGGACTCATTACGGTCGTTGGAAAACGGCAATTGCACGAGTCGCGTACACCAACCATGCAACCTGTATCGATTTCGAAAATTTCCGCGTCGGGAAAAACAACTTCACCGCTGGGAAAGTTACCATAGAAACGATTCCACTGCTCTCGTTTGCATCCGCGAGAACGAAGCATCATGCAACGAACAACAAAACAATTGGGTTGGAAGAGCTGAAAATGTGGGGCAGGACCGTCGGGTTCCATTGAACTCCCCTCGCGATGCGGCCTGTTGGATAATAGTCGGAAACGAACCCGAACCGGGTTCCCACCGCATCGACCTGGACCACCTGAAGGCACACAAATGAGAAGAAAAAAAAAAGGAAAAAGAAGAGACGAGAAAGAGCTCCTATCGGTGTCAGAAACGCAACGGTAAACAGTGGAAAGGGGGCCAAGCCAGCCGGAGCTAGGCCAGGTAAACATCCATTAAAGTCATCTTATCTTCTGGGAATGCCACTCGTTGTGAAAGCCGATGGTGACGTAGTAGACGTGGAGTAGTAGACGGACAGGTAAGGCGGTTATTACAAGAACCGGTCGTACGAGACACACCGGGAACCGGTCTTGTGCGTGGCTCTCGACTCCACACAGGTCCGTAATCCATTTGGCTCGTCGACTGCTTTTTTACGTCACAAGGTTGACTCCGCCGCGATGGTCGGCGAGTGAAAGCGTCCAATTATCGTTGCGTTGCACACACCGTCCGACGCCAAATTGCGCTCCATCGTCGCCGTTCCGGAATTTCGAAATTCGATGGCATTCACCTCTTCGATTTCGCAACGAACGCACCCGGATGGGGGGACACGCAAGTCGACCCCACGCATCACGCACGGTTGCTCTTATCGCCGATATCGACGGCACGGTCCGTTATCAAGTGTCGCAACGTACGTAACGTACGACCGGTCGTAAGGCCGTGACGAGCCCGGATTTATTTCGGTGGCTGCGGCTCCGACGGACGTGTCGACGTGCACACGCCCGTGTCGTGGTGGCATCGGCGCTCTCCAAAATAAACATTACGTCGCGGACGAAAATCGAAATAGATCTGGATCGACGAACGTTTCGACGTTCCCCTTTAAGACAACGTTTTGAATGTCAGACGCCACCTATTTTGTTTTAGGAGCACAGAACTGGGCGATTTATGTTGATGTGTAGCGTCATCGTTACGTGCATAGAATACGTGACGTCACGCGAGGTCTCCTTTAAATGACAGGGCGCGTTTTGGTGGAAGAACAGATAGCGGTTCGGAATGAAAGCGTAACGGAACGCAAGCTTTGTGGCGCGGTATTTCCGAGAAAGGGCTCGGCAATAAAACTAAAATTCTCAGAAGTCGGCTCACCATTGGGCTTGAACGCGGTGGCGGTGTCGAAAGACGCGGTCCTGATGGGGTGTTTCTCCTGTTTGAAGGTTCTTTCCGTGGACACGACGAACGGCTGAGCTAGAGAAACTGCGGGGAGCGATTCGCCTCTGGTGAGGGGCGGTCTGACCGCGTTGCCGTGTTCCTCCACGGACATCATCCGCTTGGCACCGTTAATGTCGCCGTTGGAGTGGTGGTGACCGTGGTGGTCGTCATCGTCGGCGGTCGAGAGACCCCTTTTCAAGCTCTGTTGCTGGAGCGGCCCGGCCCGGCCGTTGGCCGAGTGATGGTGGGTCTGCAAAGAGGGGTGGTGGGCGGCGAGATGTGCCGCCGTGGGGAGACGCACCGTCGTGCGGGCCACCAGAGCGTCGTGCTCCTGGTTGGTCTCCATCTGCTGCGGCCTGGGCATCGCCGAGGTGCCGCGCGGCGGCGGGGGCGGCTGCTGCTGGTAGTCGGCCAACATCCCGGAGCGGGAGTGATGCAGGCCGTAGGTTCCGGAATGGTGGGTGCTGGCCTGCTGGCGGCTCGACGTGGCCACCACCTCGCCGTTCTGGTGCTCGTGACTCGACGACGAACTCCTGTGGCTCTTGGAGCCGTGCGAGGACGAGCGCTGCTCCTGGAAGCCGTGAGCTCGCTTCATCTGGCGCGCCGTCTCCAGGACGATCTCGATCCTATCGGCGCCTTCGTAATTGACGCAACCGCGGCACACCGCCTCGGAGAAGTCGTGCACCATGGCCCACGGCATCCTGGGCAGGTCGCACAGGTAGCAATGCTGCCTCTTGGCCTGCTGCATTTGCATGACCGACATCTTCACCATCTATCGACAATCCCAGTCACTGGTTTATAAAAACAAACTGCTGTCACACGCACATCGACCTCTGCGTAGGGCACTACGACATGGTCGCGCCTGAAACGGTTACTACGCACAACACTGCACCGTCGAACGCTGCACTAGAACTAACAGAACCCAGCGCCAGCGCTTTCTCGGACGGCGAGGAACGCGGCGGCGGCGGTCGAGGGGCGGGGGGACGGTCGACTGGCTCGGTAATCGTTATGTTGATGACGTCATGCCGCACCGAACACCAATAGCAAATATGGCCTACGTCACACTTTGCGCGCGCTGCACCGAACGTAGCCGGCCGCCGGAATAAATCAATAAATCCCGTCAGACCCGGCAAGAGTCACTTTGGTTGGACTTAAACGTGAATTAACAAAAATAACAGAATCAAGCTCGGACGACCAACCTGACTCCTCCGACGAGATGAGGTCGTTCGGTCGACTTGACCTGAATTCCGCAAAGCGCCACGTCAAAGAACGCCCAAAATCCCTATTTTACGCGGCGTCCATAAAAACGTCAGCTACGAAACGGCACCGGACATAAATCATCGACGACAAAAAAATCACAGATTAGATCAAAACCAACTGAATTTACACCCACGAGTCATTTATCGTCGCCTGCGCCCTATTCAACCGTCAAACGCTGTGTTTATGGCCGCATAAATATGCTTCCTATAGTCAAATGACGCACATCTTAACCTTTCATGCAATTTTCACTGAGCGCCCTGGATTTCCACGACACAATGCGAGCACGCAAACGCACGTCAATTTCTACTTCCGTTCTTCATTTTTACCCGTTCCCGATATTAGCGTAGGTCACGAATTTACTATTCGATACTTACGTTCATGTCGAAAAACCATCCCCTTAACCTCATTATGTCACCATACCCTCGAGCGCATGGGAAAACGATCACCCTCACGAACCCCCTAATTTTCCCCCCGCAAAATCTCGAAAGAATCATCACGACCCACATTTATCTACTTTATTGCAGATTTCGCCAAATTTTCTCGTAATTTTTTCGTGTTGTACAAAGCTAGGAAGTTGATAAAATTTTCATTAATAGAACACCAGATAACGTAAATATATGTACTCAGAATTCAAAATAATATGTTTATGTTGATGACACGACTCTAAAATAATAAATCACATAAAAATCGACTTATCTACATTTGTGTCTGTAATCGTCTGTGGAATAGTTTCCCATCTAAAATTAACTCGGAGATAAATTAACAGACAAAAATTACTAATTGACAGTTAACCTTCGCGGTACGTTAGTTGAACCAGCGGTAGTTTCATGATTTTCCCATAAACATAAATTAGACCCCGAGGTAAGGAACACAAGTTTCCGCGAGGAATTTTCTGATAATCACTTTGCATAATTTCGCCCATCGTCCCGGTCCCCTCTATTACCGGATCTTGTGCCTATCTATCGAAACCCAAACAACATAAACAAGATATCAGTATTTAACTGTATTTAAAAGAGAAAACCAAACACTAGATAACGGAAGTGTAAAGATCGTAAGGCACGTGAGCCATCCGTGATACGTCATCTTGGGCTTCGCAGTTTATTCCGTTCTGACGTAACGGCATCGCGACCAGTATACATAACAAAAAAAGACTACCGCCGCTGATATGTTCGGTGAGTAAACAACATTAAAGTTCTTGCATATCAATGTTTTCATGATGACCTCAACCGACGCTACGTAGTCCAGAAGCACGCCTTCATTTCTGAATACACATTTGCAAGTTTAATATCCATCTGTTTTCATTTTTAATCTTGACATGATAAATGACTTAACTTGCACCTTTTTGTCGTTGCTATTATTCTGTCAGCGTGTGACACTGATAGATTTGACTCCATATTGATCAAAAGTTTTCGCATTTTTTAAATCGGTGATTGCTTCCTCTCTGCAAAATTATTCGCAGGTACATTGTTCAAAAACAACTCGTGGAACATGCTGCTCGCTTATGAGACGTTTTACCAAAAATGAAGATCTACTGATTGGATTATGAGCTGCCAGACACAAAGAGAACGTTCGTGGTTTTCACAAAATCTGCTTTTGAAATAATACCGACCAAGCAGTTTGTTCTTTTGTTCTGAGTAACATAATTTTTTATTGTACTTTTGAAGGTCGTATGTTATAAAAAAAATGTTCTTTCATTTTGGAAAATAATAGGAAGAAACTGTTTATAAAGCATTATCAGTCAACTGATGTTTCGACATTAAACTATTTCTAGATTCTTCAAACAAACTAAGATTGTTGCCCTGTGCGAGAAAGCTATTATTAGCATCATACTTAATTAAAAAATACTTAAATCGTTCACTTAACTCGCATTGTTTCACCTTTACGTGTCTCCCTAAAATGTTAATGTCATTCTCGGTGGACCCCTAAATATTTATTTATGTGGATACCTACGAACAATGAAAAATCACTAATTGCGAAACTTGCTACAACGTAATTACCTTTTCGTGTAACACTGGTGCACTAGCAACTTACGGCATTCCGGAAAAGGTACATAACACTACAATTTTCCGGACAGGATGTTATACAAGGATTGATAAGAAAAAAATGTCATCACATTCATGATAAAATACAACTATTTATTGACCCTGTATTAAATATACAGTGTGGAATAAAATGATTTACATCTAGTTACCTTTGGAATTTTTGCACATGTAAATTTTCCTATACCGCTCGACTTTTTTTTTCGAATTGCCGAATTATTAGTTCTGTCAATAAATGTCATCAATCGAATTGACAATTTTTACAATTTACTAAATTGAATTAACAAACGTTGGTGGCCACTTTCAACACTAGCTATGACTTGCTTTTGTTAGCTCCTTTTTAATTTCAATCTTAACTTTGCGTTCATATCATCCCTTCGCAATAAATCACATTTGAAATTTGGATATATATTTTGAGGTTAGGCTTTCTTTTTTTTGTAGAGCGGCATTTCGTATTTTTACAAGGGTAATGTAAAGGTAACTAGATGTAAATCATTTTATTCCACACTGTATAAATTAACTAAGGGCCGGTTTCACCAACGGCAGTTAAAGTTAACTGTAGGTTAAAATGCTTCGTTACCGTAGTTACCTATTGTTGCAACAATGTTTTCGTATATTTTAACCTACAGTTAACTTTAACTGGCGTTGGTGAAACCGGCCCTAAAGACAATTTATTATTTTATGTATGTTGTACTTATAAGAAGTACACAATTAATTCAAATGGATATAACGGTGTAATATACCTACTGGGTAAGACTGAAACCTCATCCTTTTATTCTATAATAATTGTCTAAAATAAGACTATAATTCAGAAGTTTAAACACGTTTGACATTTTTATTGGTACTTTTATTCTTAAAGTTTACTCGCCATTATATCAATGTATGTATGTATGTATGTATGTACATACTGTCGATATCTTTGTCTTTTTCATCTGTTAAAAATATTTTCAAATTCTTACAAGAGTTACGTAGAAACAGGGTGGACCATTGTATAGCATATTCTCAATAAATCATATTTCTAATCATCCTAGAAATAATCTAGATTGAAAGTACTACAAGATCAATTTTTTATTTTTTCAAACAGACGCTCCAAATGGCGCCAGGACGCTAAAAAATGAAAATACAAATAGCACTTAATTTTTTTTATCCACTCCCTGGATTGAAAATACCACAGAGAACTAACTCATTTCTGATATGTATTAAAAATTATGAAGGAGTTATTGAGTTCAAATTAATTGACATAATAATTTTTGGTACCAAAATGTGAGTAATTTATGACGACGACCCTCGATGGGTCATAATTCCTGATTGACAATGGTCGCTTACCGCAAAGAACCAGCTGTTAATCCGTCATTTTAAAATAATGTTAAATGTCGATTTATTCAGTTATTATCCTGATTTAAATACCAACTTTTGTATGTATTTTTTTATAATCAAAATCGACATTGTCCTGTGGGTGAGATCGTCAGAAAAAAGTCCGGATTGCTTAATTACTTTGAAAATCGCACGACACTTAAAAATAGCCAATAGAAAAACAGAATTCGGTGTCGTTTCTATAACAATATAGAGATTTCCTGGAAATTTTTTGCACCTAGCTAACCCAACATGAAATTACTAAGTGGAAATTTTTCGGCCAATCAAAATCATTTATTTATTAAAAATCCAAGAAATTTTGTTGTCTTGGTTATGGCTCGTGAAGTAATTTTTCTATTGGTCTTTAATGAGTGTCGTACAATTTAAAAATTTATAATTTAAGAAGCATAATGTCCGTGTCGTTGCGATTTTCTTACCAAATATGCCCTCGTACATTGATTAATATCCGGAAATTTTATTCTCATGATTACCAAAATTTCCGGAAATAATCAATGCACTAGGGATATTATAAGTGATAATAAAACGCTATCAAAGTCAAATTTCACATTTATTTTATTTTATAAAAAATGATCCGGCCATTTCATACATCGAAAATTGAAGACTGCGCCTTCTAAATTTTTTTTTTGACAATTAAAAAAGGGTTTTATCGCAAATATGCTATGCCATGGTCCACCCTTACATAAGTCACAAAATGTTGCAAAGACGCTGTTAAAACCCATAAAATATGTAATGTATAAAATTATGTATTTCATTTTTTCCACCTCAATTATTCTCCACCCGGAAGATTTTCGCGACGCTGTAAGCAGGGCGAATACTGTAGGTGTTTTGGTTTCGTATTGCCAATTCCTACACCAATCTAAAAGACGATACTGGGGGTCGAATGGGAATTAATTTAGCCTCACTAAATGGCAGCACGTAGGTGGTGATAAAGATTGCAATAGAGCGAATTCCTCGACGCTCATTCATCACCGTTCGCCTGTGAACTTATTGCTTGAATGTCTTCAATAAAATATTTATAGAGCTTTGACTGGGTTTCATCCTGGTTAGAACCAGCGCACCGTCTGCAAATGCTATTTGTCTAGAAATGACTTATGGGGCGATGGTGGCAATTTATCACCCCCGATCTTGGTCATGATCCCGCAAAGGAGCCACGTCTTGGGCCGTGGGCGACACGAACTAGCTAGACCGTGCAGAATGGATTTATTTCAGTCTGTAGTACGGAAGAAACGTGCGGGGTGCATCCATTTGCATATAACGGGGTGCAGTGAACGCCGAAGAGTGACCGATCGATTTTTGTCTGGTCGTTACACAACTCTCATCCCGGCCACTTTAACGACGCAGGCGTTATGACCCCATCTTCGACGAGCAGGACGCAACGGGAAAAGTGAACTGGAAATTGCGTCCCTTTAATCTCCCTCACTTTCCCGAAACCGAAGGGGCAAGAAAAATAAGTTTGGTGCGGCGTCGTGAAGGGAGCACTCGGACATGCGAGCGGTTCGAGAGTGGATTTAATTTTAGCCGGCCCCAAGGCCTGGTTAGTGTAATAAACCCTAAGCTCCCCATTCACATCCTGTGCTTGCACTAACATTGCACTTGGCGCTGATGTTTCGGTATTTATAAACTACATCCAGCGTGCACACGAGCCACCGGCGCAACCCCAATTTAGCAGCCGGGGGGCAGCTCCGCCGAGCCGTTCACCCTCCACGGATAAGCTCGCCGAGAGCGAACATAAACAATCCGCCGCCGTCTCTGATCGCTATTTTTTCCACAAGGATGTTAAAAATATGTGCCGTGTTGTATCTGGAGATATAAACGTCTGTTTATAGCACGAGTGTTTTATACCAGAACATAAAGTCATGAATGGCACGTCTCCAAACGTCATAAATATAAATTTTAATAGCAAACCAAAGGTGCTGGACGCCTGGCGAGGCGAACTGTTTATATTCCAGGAAATTATGTTACATTTACGTACATTCGTATTTTGCTAATTTAAGTCGAATGGCTTTTGGCAGTCGGTACGGCCATCCAATTTGTATACACATTAGCCTAACAAAATAATCATTGTTATTTTCGGAAAGGTCTGCCGATTTCTTCTGCCACGGATGACATTGCTGCATCTTACGTAAAAAGTCAACATCGCCGCATAAATTTTGACAAAGCCAACAACCGCGTGTGTTCTGTGCCAGTCCATCAAAAGTGATACTTGGAGCAATCAAACTTATTATCTCGAATTAGAGTGATTTATGGTTGTACACGGGTGACGTAAACCTGCCGCGTCTAATATTAGATTAGATTTTTACAACGTTGTTCCACTACTTCCAGATGCACGAAGAGCCAAAATGCATGCGCATATTTGAAATAGTTCTACGTTCAAAATCAGCAAAATAACGGAGAGAGGAACGGACCAAGCTCGTACGCTAATTGAAAACAAAACGGACGAAACGCGATCCTTTTTGGGGCCCTCGTCGAAATCTCGTAACCATGTAAACCCGAGGAAAAGGGGGATTATCCTGGAAGCGTTTAGCAAGTTGTAAACAATCCAGGCGAGCTAATTGCACCATAAGCCACGATAATGCAAACTATCAAGTTATTAAAATAGCGTCGACGCATAATAAAACGTTGCCAAGGATATTTACAAGTGAATCGATCCTACGTTGGAAGCCATTCCTATTCGAGTAAATGAACTTTTCAAGGGGAAACCGAAGCCGTGACCATGCATCTTACATTCTAAATTAATCGAGGCCCCCAGCTCCGACGCTAATCTCAAAATCAATAGATGAACGTGAGACCTCGCCTCCATTAACAGAATGGGTCGATGGGTCGAGATGGGAACAACTCCATCCGACCATGGTGTCGCAAAGTCTCGTCTTTTTCCAAACGGCAAAAGCTTTTCCCACCACCTTGACCTTCCTTTCGCCTCACGTATGCCAAAAATCAATTCGATTCAGTCAAAGACCGCAGTTATTGATCCCAAACGTTAGTTGCAACACTTCCGTGTCGCATTTCAAACTCCCAACCAACACCTCTGACACCGATAACCGTCGTCGAGCTTTCGATTTTCTGATCGTGGAATTTTCGAGACGACGGACCGGTCGAAAATTCCCAAACCACCGCAGCTTTCGGCTATTTTTAACCCATGACCGCCCAACAAATGTTACTTTTACTTTTGATGCCTTCAGCGTGCCGACCCGACCGATCGGTCTTCGGCGGCGACGATTTATTCCATCGTCAATCCGAATCTCGTCTGCAACTGCGACGTCCTTAGGCTTTTTGTCGTTTTTGCGCCAAGAATACGAGGACAGGATCTTGCAGACTTGGCAACGACATTGCAGGCGGGAAAAAGAAGAGAAAGAACGAGGCTGCACCGCGAGCTCTGCACGCATATTTGCGATGCAATGTCGACGGAACGAAATGCAGCAGCTCGTTTTGTCTAAGGTACGACGCCGGTGGCGGCGGGACGAGGAGGACGTTTCGAGTAAGCGATGGCATAGGGGAGTCCGGCTCACGACGAGGGGGACATCTTGGAACTTGTTGGCAAGCGCATCGATCGCGTGACGTCACGGCCGGGATAGTACACTCGTCGTGAAAAATTTACGATCGGTACAGTCGCCGCCATCGTCGGGAATTTGCTATTGTGCACGCAAGCTGCACGCCCACGCTGCCCGGGAAAGACGCCGATATCGACGCCGAGCGTCCCGACGACGGCTGCTTTCATTTTTGATGTGGCTTTACGACTTCTTGCACCAGATGCGGACGCCGGCTTCCGGCAATTTGCGCCGAGGAAATGTCGAAATGCTGCTGCACCGCACACAAAGCGAACCGCGCTCCCAACGCTCATACTTTTTTCGGAATTTCCACGGATTCACGTCGAAAGTATTTCGGTTTTCGAACCTGACCCGGCAGAAACCGCAAATGAACACTTCATCAAAAGATTAAAAAAAAAATAGATTCATCACTTCGACCGACTCGCATCGCTGGCAATTTCCTTCTATTTACTCAATGCAACGTTAGCGCCACGACCGCCATTCATGACACACAAGTATGATCAGTTTGTTTATTTGAGACAGATGTTGCACATTGCGTGTTATTGTAAACGCGGTCGCAACACCGAAATTACATCGACCATCGGACATTCATTCCTGTAACCTCCAACTGCTGCTAACCTGTGCTCCATTTTGCCCTATTGAACCTTACTTCGATAAGTGACCTATTTAAGTAAAGATTACAAAGTGCTTCGGTCATTTATTTTGAATGTTCGAATTTAGTATGAAGATGTCCCAAAATAAACATTATGATGTTAAATTGTTGATAAATGAAGAACATGTCGTCGTTCATGTTCATAAATAATGGAAACGTATCTAATAATGAAATGCGGATCGTGTAATTTCGCTGTTGAAATTAATCATTTTTCGAAAGCGAAATAAGCCATGCCCATAAAGAATACAGTGGAGGTCTTTATCTTGTAGGTAGCCTTTGACAAAAATTCAGAATTGTAATGCTGCGTGGGATTGTTGAATTATGACTTCCCACTTCAACAGAGAAGTTATCTTAAAAATTCCATGTTTTATCGTCACCATTAAATCCCACAGTAATTGATATCCATGAATTACTGTGGGCTCCTGCATTAGTGACGTGTTGACAATGGTTCAAATTTTTAACCCGACATCGTTTTCCTTCCTAGTTAGTGGACTCTTATCAGGGATCAGCGTTATCTAATACCATACCTACAAATGCATTTCGACGCAAACTTCCGGCACTTTGTTTACAAAACTGAACAGGACGTAATGGAAAAAGCAAATAGTGAAAGAAAACTGAACGGATTGACTTTCCGAACGATTGATCAGACTGATGACCAAATAAAAAATCACCAAGTGTGAAGAATACAGTTACCAATAAAAGTTTCTGAAAGATAATTTATAAAACATCAAATCAAAAATCAAACATGTTCCATTTTATCTATTTACAGACGATCGATCACCACCCATCACGCAGATTAACGTCATCGACCGTACACAGTTCTAAAGCGTGGAATAAATTAATTTTGCCTATAGCAAGAACCGAAGAAACCTTTGTTGTTGGCCAAAATACAAACTTGAAGAATTGCGCTCACGATTCTGCCATCTTGCATCTTCGACTTGGGAAAATATTGAAGATCAACAGTTAGAATCCCGTCTTGTTCCAAATTTAAGATACATATTTTGACCACCCTCGTTTCATTGACCGGTCTCGAAAATCCTCGATTTCCCAATATTTTTGTTTATCCTTGGTGTTGCTTTCCACTTTTTGGGCCAAGACACGCCATTATGTTAAGTAACATCCAATTCACCAGTTTTTTGGCGCAAATGCCACGTTCGAAAGTATCCGAAAATAATGCGGTTTCAGTTCTCTGTTTACTTGTTTTGTTCCAAATCGACTCTACATATTCCAAGGTGTTGTTTGTTGGTCCACTTTTGAAACGGCGTCTTTTTTCTAATCCACTATTGTATTATTTTCGTAACGCACTTTTGGCAGACACGATGACGTGACGACATCGCACTAAATATATTCCAAAGGCAAATCAGATAATTGAACGGTTGATATTTTTAGTCGATATTATGCATTCAGCGGTAATCGAAAATGATGAGTGAGAACCCGCCATAAAAATTTTCCGCTGGACGTTGAACGGCGACACCGAAGTGATGAAATGGTGTTTAGGAAATACAAAGCGACGACCCTCAACCGAGCATGATTTGAAATTTTCATTTATTGTAATCGAAATTTTGATAGCGATATCGATTGAGTAATCGGTAGAGTTGCAGGTACGGACTTTCAAATATTTTACATAATTGCCCTGTCGAACGAAGGTCGAACCGTACAACTTTTTAATGAAACCGATGGGATAAATTGGTGATCTGTTCAATTTCAATTTCCACGGGTGATTGGCCAGGAAAAATGAAAACTTAAAAAATTCATGTTAATCGCCTTGCGACTGGAATTAAGGCTATGTTTATTTAAACCTTCATTTTGACCACCGTCACAAATGTTTTCATTACAACATGGTCCCCAGCACGATCCAAAATTTTATATCGATACGCGATTAGATATCGCCCCGGACCCAAAACACGTAAATAAAACACCATTTAGTGACTGATTATTGGCCATATCTGGGTTAGTTTCCATCATTCACCTTAATCTCATTGACGTAGAATCCATTGTTCAATGCTATCAGTCGATGTACATCTTTTATTATCTACAGTACATATTTGTTTTGTTAGGTATTTATAACAATCATTATAACCGAGAGATCTCTTATTCTTCTATTAGACAGTTCCAGATAAAAATTAATTATCTTATCGGATTCATATGCATATGTTTTATCACCAGGTTATTTAGGGCATCACTTTAATATTAAGCTTTATCTTATCAATAATAAACACTACAGCAGTATGACTCTGTCATGTGAAAAACAATTTTTTATTACCTTTTTGTGTTTTATATTTAAATAGTTCTTATCTCATGTTTAAATGTTTATTTGATTTATCTGAAAAAGTAAATATTTCCTAATTTACGGTCCTCCAACCAAAATTGGTCATGCTTTCTTGTTGCATAATCGCCATACTAAACACCGTCCTTGTTTGTGGAAAAACGTCATCCTAGACGTTGACCCTGCGACATCTTCCCGACTAGATAGAAATTTTTTTAGTTCATCCAGAAAAAAGACTCTTGCTCAAGCCCAATATCGATCGTTTCTGCTTTTTGTGAAATCCCAGTTAAATAAAAACTTTAAATGTCATCTTAGGTAATAATGTAAGGTGATTTAGAAGATCAGGTCGACAGAGATCGGTTCTTGATTGCTTAAAAACTGGAATCCGCAACCTGACCACCCGAATCATCAATTATGAAGCAATACATGAAAACAACGCTTCCTGTGACATTTAAACTGGCATCAGTTATTTATGATCGGTGGAATAGGTGCTTCAGCACCATGATTATTTACTTTAGCCACAATATCCCACTGAGCAGTGCCGAAAGCCTTGACTAAAGTGTGAAAAGCGTCCGACAAGTGTTCCTTTTAATTTGAATTTGTTTTTTGTTCGAGACGAAACGTGACTCAAAAATAATAAACCGGTGTAAAATCGATCTCGTTTCGTAATGTATTCCTGAAACCTGATCCTTCACGCCTCACGATTAATGTAGAAATTAAAATATTAATCGCCTACATGATCCTTTTTACGAAACCACACCTTTTGCTGCAAGAAGTAAGTCAGGTATGCGTTTTATGAAGGCTGACTAGCGGGTTCAACATCATCTTGCAATCGTCTTCGGAGTGATGAAGAGCAGACCGAGTGACCGCCGTGCCAAATGCCGAACCGTTGCTGTAACGGTGTAACGGCCCCACGAGTCCCCTTCACCTTTTGCACTCGCTTTTTGGCAAGGCGACCCCGGCATTAACATGCCGAAACCCGAGAAGAACGATCGTACGGTCCGGCGGTGGAAGAGTTGCAAAAACGTCCATTTAGAAAAAGTCTGCGGTGGGGCTTCGGCGACGACCGAATCGTCACAATCACGAGTTCTTGCGGATGATGACGTGGAAGTGGCCATCGTGGATTGAAATTATCACGCGTTGCAGCTTATTAAGATAGTGTTCTTGTTGTGACGGGAAGGAAGTGGTGACAATTATCGCCAAGATGCCCACAAGTGACGATAATAAATTATTTATAAAATTTTATCAAATGAACTCTGCAGCCAATACGAAGGACGGGTTTTACGCAATGCAGAACTGACTCCACGTACAGATTGAGGTTAAATCAAATGCGACATCGCATCTCCGACAATTTTTTATACAACTTCTGAACAGACACGTGTCAACGACGAACACGAAAAAATTTTACATCGTACGGACACCTTAAAGGGATCGATAATTTCAAAATACTAACTTCAAAAATGTGCCACAAACCAACAACTGAGAAATTGACTTTGAATTTTTTTAAATATCGCAACTGATTACCTGTTAAACTGGTAATAACTGATTACCAGTTAAACTGGTAATCTTCTACTTCCTACTAGTTTCAATTTTTTTAGAGATACATATGATGTAGCTATAATTTAAAATTATTTATCAGTTACGATGATCTTAGAGAAGGTGAAAGTTCTACTTAATAAATTTTGATAAAAATGTAAAAGCCCTTTATTGTCAGTCACATTAAAGGGATTAATAAACGCACTTTCTTATCACCAAATTACGTAAGAAAACTAATTTTTCAGTAATTTTCCAAAAAAATTCCATATACTTGTTCAAAAATTAATTAATAATTAGTCAATTTTGAGTGAAGCACAGTTACTTATAAAATAAACATGAACCTTCATTAACTTTTTGCGCAACTGTACGCGAAACGAGCACTTCGCGTATTTCGGCCGTTGCTTTTAACGACGGCCGTTAAAGTAAACGTCATTTTAATATTTGATACAAATCAAGGTTTCCATGTAAGACTAGCATTTAGATTTTTCGGGTATGAAATTAGAAACAGCAGAATTTATAATACATACGCACTTTTTAACTCTGGAGCAGTAGGTACACGAAACTGAAACATCACTTTCACTATATGTACATAATTATCTTCCGACATTTTTACGATTACATATGTATTTACAAAATGAATTGTTTTATTTAAGTCATTTCTATAGCGACATGCCGACATGTGAACCGACTTTATATTTATTGACAGTGAAGGAAATTTTACTTGTTCCTTTTATAATTACAAATTTTCAGTTGCACACGAAATGTTGTGTGCACTTTGGCCGCGAAATCCTTTAACATCCTCGAGATTTTCTTGTCACGGCCGCAATCGCCTCGGCGACAATTTTTCTTCGGTACGTTAAAGAATGATTTCGCGGCCTTGATAAATATATAGAGCGATCCATTGAATTTCTTATTAAATTTTTTTAGAATCCTTACACTTATTTGTGAATAAATTAATATAAATAATGTTATAAAATGCTATCAGTGGAGTTAAACGAAGGGCCCGTTTGTTCTTAGAACAAAATGGTGAACATTTTCAGCATATGTTGTAACATTGTTTAATAAAATAAACATTACCATTGTAATTCTTCTCTTAATCCCTCGAATCCTCAATTGGCCAGTTTCTGTTTTACAATTGTCATTAAATGTGACGTTTGTCGCGATAGTTCAAAACGTAGACATGCCTTGATAGTTCCAGCGTCACCTTTAATAACAAATTCAATGGATCGCACGATGCAAATAACTATTAGGTAAACTTTCCAAAAATAAATTTAATGTCACCTAAAGCCCTAAATTGCCAAGATATACTGCGATTATGGCTCATTTTTTGTGACGCTAGGATCCCAGAAAAAAATTTATAATTGCTCAACCCCTATTCTCTTTACAACGTTAAATTTATTACAGCAATCCGTTAGTTTTATGACATTTTATGCCAGGGACGGTGCATACCACTTTAAAAGGCAAAGCAATAACCGTAGGTACTGAATCTAGGAAAGTTTTACAACAAATTCATAGGGACTTTCTACAATTCTACCACCAATAAAAGGAAAAGTCACGGAAATACTGAAAGGGATGTAATAGTAATTTTACCGACTAGGCACCCTCGTCGTTCCCCACTACCATCCCTTTTGTTGCAAGCTTTCAATTTTTTTCTTTGAAAGAATCTAGAGGGTGTTAAAAAATGGAATCATCTATGACTTCGTAATAAATAATTTTACTCATCATATTTATACACTTCTAATGTTTATTCTTTTGCAATTCATAACCACGTTAGGCAATCATATTTTAGAATCATGACATTTAGCATCTTAATTGACACGATTGATTAAAAATGATAATCAATTCTTTATAACCTGTAAGAATAAAAATGTCAAGAGTCATCAACTCTGACAACATCGATTCACGATCGCTTCACAACAAAAACAGCCACGAATGCGTATACAGTGTGTGCCAAAAACTGTCTTAAGCCCGTTTCTGTTTATTGTTTCAAAGAAACCGGGTAGTTAATGAAAGGACTAAATAATGACTTCTGGACAAGAGACTTGAAGAAGTACTTTCGACATCTACATGCCTCAAAAATACTAACAATATCGTTATGCACGACAAAGTTATTTATTTTTGGAAGTGACAACTAGAAACCTTGAAAGACGGTGACCAACTGATTCGTTACCGTGAATTTTCATTGATAAGAGTTTGAATATAAATCCTCCAATCAGAATAATCGAAACGTTACAAAATTAATGTACCAGAAAATGATTGTCGTTTACCTGTTGAATCTATGAATAGATAAAGTATGCACAAATTATGTAAGCACGATGACAATTACCGCAGGTTTCAATCACCTCGACCCAAAACTATCCGAGGAAGTAAATTTTTTAGATTTTTTTGATTCGATGCAAGGGGGTCGGTAATGAACTTCAACCTGCAGCTGGAAGAGCGAATTGGATCAAGCGACAGATTAAACGCACGTCGGGAATTTCGACACGGCCAGCCATCCGACATTGCTTTCAAAAATAAACACAATAAATAAAATGACTCAGAAAACATTGGCCAGGGCCTCATCGGCGCTGCTCAGGAAACGGGCAAAACCGGCAACGTCGCCAACGCAAATAGACATCCACGGCCCGCTCTGATGCTGTTTGTGTGCAATTGCCGGATCGTAGTGTGCGGGTGGAAGACGGGGAAGATACGTCATCAGTCCTTGAACTCCATTCTAGCGCGGACATAAAAAATCCGTCATGTTTAAAATGATACGCAACGTTGCCGTTGTGCCGCCGTCACGCCTACTGCTCATGGATGACCAATCTACACGATTTTTTTACTCAATTAAAACATCATCTCTACGAGCGTTCCAGTTATGTCCGCACTAAATTTTTTTCCATATTTTAAAATAAAACTTCGAACCGTTACTGTTCCGCATCAAATGAATTATCCATGGAGGATTTTTTTTTGTCGGATAATTACGAAAAAATTAATTAACGCGCCGTCGTGCCACCATGTATCCTAATTAGTTCAGTAGACCGCTGGAGGGAGATAAAAGTCCATCATGCACCGCTTTTTCACCGATGGGCGTAATTTCCAATCACAGCTTCCCGTTCCCTTGACGTATCTATTCGAAAAAGCCAATTTAAATGCACGAGTCGCTGGTAGGGGTTGCGCGTTGGGGGCTAAAAAATGAAACAAATCTATCTTAAAACTAATGAAGAAAGAATGGCCGCGTGAAGTTTCCCACAGGAACGACGGAGCCTTGCTCTGGCACGGCGGGAACCTGCCCGGAATACGGAAAAGCGCCTCTATTGATCCCGAGTCCGGAATATAAATGACCCACAGGGTTGTTTTTTTGGCCGCGCCGACAAAAATCCGATTTGCGAAAATTAACCAACCCCCTGGCACTCCGGTAACTAGACTCTTCCGAATTAGAAAAAAATCCGTTCGCACCAGATTCTATTGATTCCGACTAAAACACAAAAGGCTTGAAATTCCTCGCCGCAGACGCTGTTTACTCCACAGATGTGTGATTACAAAACTCATTTATGCAAGTATTAAAATTAAAACGGCGAATTTCATGGAAATTGAGCCTGGAAGTGCGTCTCTTATGAAAATGAGAGTCGACTCGAGGTAACAGGTGTTCAATATTGTAAAGCATTTTCCGCAGAAACTAGATTTTTAAATTACAAAAAAAGCCAACTTTGGAAACATTACATTCACAAATTTATACCGGACTTATCGGTGCGATAGTTCAAAACGTTGAATAAACGGCAACAATATTCAACACATTTGCATAAAGGAGTTATGTCCACGCTACACCAGCTCAAGAGTTGTAATTTTAAAGCATGCAGCGTTTAAATTTAATGCAACAGTCATGTTCCGGGTGTTTTTACTAGTAACATCGCAAACTTTGTTTTTACATGAATGTCAAGTTTGCATTTAAGCGTCCGAGGAATGTTATTTGAGTGGTGGTTAAAACCCGAAAGGTATTCACTTGAGTACACTTCGTTTCACAATAATTCACACAACATTCTTACGAGATTTATGTCTCCTTCACAAAAGCAAATACATTTAAGAAAATTAATTTGACATCGATTGCAATGGAACAGACGTGCTAACTGAATAATGTCATTTAAACAACTCAAGGAAGAAATGACAAATATTCTCTCTTTTGACCTTTGCGACACCAATGCAACTGTTACTCCTCGTGCACCATTACGTAAAAACTACGGCATTTAATTAAAATATTCTTCCTGCGACGAGTTGGTGTAAATAATTTCAAAATAAAGAACTTAAATTTTACGCTTTTTTCTTTTTTTACAACAGTAGTTGTATTGTTTATGACTGAACGACATAATAAGCGTCGCGCTTTTTAGACTTTACGTGAGAATGTAAGGCAACGGGTCTGAATAATTGAATAAAATTTATTTTGTTACTAATGAAATAATGCTACGGTTGGCCGTACCCGTTCATTATGTGTCCAATTAATTTTTAACGCAATAACAAACACATCTCGTTGCAATTCATTTTAAAAAATTATCGTTACTAACTAGCGAAAATGCTACGTTACACAACACACAAATTTTACAGCAAAGTCAAAAACAGTTACCTTTAGAAACAAATATTTGTTTTTGCATCAACCTTTTCGAAAATAAAGTTGACGAGTAGCTTGTGAACGCACCACGAATTACAGATCACGGATCATCTGTTGAAATCTAACCTCACTTTTTGGGTTGTTTGTGTTTTTACTTTGCAGACTAACAAATGGTACAGTTGCGGACAATAAAAAATAGTACAACTCTTGCTCAAAATTCGCCAAATATTTAGCTGCTTAAATGAGGCTCTAATCTCTAATTTGTCCGCTAATGTCACCATTATCATTAGTGTCATTCGTCTATCAACTAACATTTACCACCTAACCTATTTATAGACGTTTGGCATAAATCACAATGTCAAAAAAACGCAAATTGTACAATGTAAAAAAGTGTACGGTTTTTTATTGTCCGGAACTACGTTCACAATCGACTCTTGAACGCCAACTTTGAAGATAAACACTAGATACAATTAAATATGTACACAAAAACAAAAATAAACTGTGATGGTGTGAATCTTATTAAATTGTGATTGTGTGTCTTATTAAGAGTTCAAAATTAAGTTGAAATCGATTATGTAAAATTGCAAAAACTAGAGTTTTTGAAAAGGGTTTACTCAGCTATTGAACGTCAACAAAATACCGACTGACGATGATTTAAACAGATTTACGTCTAATTCCTGCTCTAGGTCAAACCTTGCCTTGCTTGCCGTTTTGTTGTGGTATGTTCAAACAACAACTTAGATCTAGAATAAATATCGCAAACACCTTGTTCCAAATTTTAGATAAATAGCTCCAAGTCTCCTTGTTCTGGTACAAAAGACCACATTCTTAAAATTCAAACAAAGAAAAAACAAGTATGTACATACACAGGTACAATTTGAGAATAAAAATTCCAAAAATTAAATTTTTCTATGATTTATGTTTACCATAATATTTCAACCTGTCCTTATAAAAGAATGTATATACGCAACTTTTAATAATAATTTATCTTGTGGGATTATAAGCCATTTGATAAGATCTGGTTTACTTAACGCATATTTTGTGCGTGTCAGTATTCACAGCCACGATGGAAGATAAAACGGAATTTCTAATTTGTCTAAAAATAATATTTTGTACGTGTTAATCCCAAACAGTTTGTTATGCCGCCAAATTTTAATATTCCAAGGTATCAGTTGCGGAATATTAGATCGCACGTTAAAATGTTTGATCTAGTACGAAGTTACATCAAAGCAAATAAATCTGTAGTCCAAATACATTTTTAACAAGTACCACACCTATGCGTTAGAGCGTGTAAGATAATTTCACGTATCTTACTTGTTACTACGTGAGAACATCAAAACAATCATTTAGATTAGATAATTTTTTGCTGCGGCTTAATCGTTATGATGGTGCAAAAACCTGAGGTTGAGGTCGCACTCATGATACAGGAGATTTAAAATTGAACACACCTTGTACCATTTGATAAAAAAAAAATTACTTGATCCTTTCGAAGTGAGAAAGTGAAACAAAGACTCTCTTAAGAGATCGAGTCAAACCCAACACTGGTAGTCTTTGTTGGGAAGAAGAATTATCTTTTTCCCGTTGGAAATTACATCACGAAGAGGATGTGCCATGCACTTCCAGCAAACCTCTCATCAAATAAATAATTCAATCAAAGCGTGTCCTTGAAGCGATCGTGTTTTCTAAACGATTTGGACGTGAATCTGACGGACGCGAGCATAACTAATAGGAGAGTCGATCAAAAAAATTGTAAAACCTTCCGAGAACGGAAAAAAATTCTTGGTAGGTATAGCATCAAGAAAACAATACTCCTGCGCTGTTAAACGATGCTTGGCATCGTTTAACAACGTTTGCCGTCCGGAACGAATCCTCCTCATTATGTATGCGTTAATTGTGTTTTCATTTGACTGAAATTCATTCAAATGTCGTTCCTTATCTGCCCTATCTGAAAATAACCAACCAAGCGTAGACTCCGTGGTCGCGGAGCGTGCAGACGTAAATTTGTAAATTCACAGGCGGGAACCGAAAGACAAGAGGAAGGTCGCCTGTTTATAAGAGCGGAACGCCACGGCTGTACAATGCACAAGACCTTCGGACAATGTCTGGGAAAGTTGTTTTGTAATCGAGAAAGGTTAATTAACACCCATCGTGCAGACGTCGGGGATTCTTTCTTTGTGCGATGCTACACGCACATCAAACGCAAGACGGAACGTCCATCACGATCGGGCATCGGAGAACGATCACTTCCAATTTCCAGGACAATGCTATGCAGCCGCCTGTTTATTCCCGTTCCTTGCCAGCAGGAATTTCAAAAACAGGATGTTCACTTCCTTGCCAAGAAGAATGGAAATTAATTTACTTTCTTGTTATCACACGAACGTTTGATCCTCACGACCATCAAACCCTTTGAAAGTGTAGGCCGCATTCTCGGCACAAAGTTCCTAGCTCGGATCTTCAACATTCAAACTTGAAAGATTTGCCCCGAGCTGCTGCCCCATTGTTCGCTTTACTCTCGAAACTGTTTGTACTTGCAACTTGCAAAATATCTTAAATTAACCAGATTTAATGCAAGCGAAGGTGTAATTGATTCACAAGTTTAAAAAATTTTGTTTAAAAGCAGATTTCGACAAGAACAAACAAAGTTGATCATAAAAGCCTTACGGAAAAATCACGAAAGATTATTGTTCGAGGTTGGTTCAAAATTATGAAGTACACAAATGTTAATTTCGGCTTTGACCCATGTCCATGGTCCCAAGAAACTTGGTGCAGAGGAAGGTGCACAAATTCTTTAGTGTTTATAGAGTTCGCTTTCAAAATGGTTTTTTGGAAGTACGAGGATGTAATGGAGATCAAATAAATCTTTCTAAGAAAATGCGGATGAAGATAAAGGCGCCCATTATGTTGAAGGCTTCAAATTTAGTAACAAAAGTCAAAGAAGAAAAATTATTATCTTTAGCTGTGATCCAAGACTACGTTCGTGTTCTTAAATTAACAGAAACCTACTGTATGTAATGCACTGTGATAGAATTTATCCAATTCACGAATGGTTTTCTGGTAAAGTAAGCGCAACTTTGACTACGTGAACGGAATAAATCTGGGTAAGAAATCGTGAAAGACCTACGGTGCAGTGTATCAGCGGGTAAGGCAAAATTGATGAGTGCAAATGCATGCATCTGGAGTAGCAACTGGTGGTATTCTTCTTTGTATGATAATTTGATTACGTATGTTCACACCGCAAAGCTTTGTTTGTCCGCGGATGCGACTTTATACGAACGCTAACACTCGAAGTTCAATCAAAGAAAGTGAACCCTTAAATAACTACGTTTATTTTAATAAAATGGTACAGTTTGCTGGTTGGAGTGGTTGGTGGGTGAATGTGCAATGTTGTTTTTACCATTTCTGGTCTTACCAGATGCGCAGGCGCCCTAACTCACCCTTTGGTAGGGGTGTCTTTTGTGACGGCCTGCTGGCCGTAACATCCCGCCGCCCTTGAAATCCCGTAGGGGGTTCAAAATACATATACAGATACTTAAGTATTATACATGTGTACACAGATATAGCAAAGCAAAAAAATGGGGGGGATAAATTACATTAGATTACACGGAAAAAAAAAATGATTGAAAACAATAATGATACGTCTAACACTATTATGTGAATGGCATGCACGAAACTGATAATGGTTTATAATGACTTTCGATTGGAAGCACACACTTTTCACTGATAGTAATTAATAATGACTTTCGATTGGAAGCACACACACTTTTCTCACACCACGTTTGTATGTCCCTCTGTTGGTTTTGACGGTGACCACTCGAACGTTGCCGTCGCTTCCAGGGTGCACCTGCTGGATTCTGCCTAAGGGCCAGCAGAGCGGGGGAACGTTGTCTTCCACTAGCAGGACCAAATCACCGGGCTGCAGGGACGGCGATGGTGACTGCCACTTTGTGCGGCCTTGTAGATAGGACAGGTATTCTGTTCTCCACCTTTTCCAGAAGTGTTGCCTTAATCTCTCCAAAAGTTGGTGTCGAGACAGCTGATTGATTTTGAGTTCGGTGAGGTCGGGCTCCAACGGTGCTGTTAGCGCTTCGCCAATGAGGAAGTGCCCCGGTGTGATGGCCGTAAGGTCGTTGGGATCGTTGGACATGGGGACGAGGGGGCGGGAATTTAGGCATGCTTCTATGCGAGTCAGAAGAGTATATAACTCGTCATAAGTTAAAACTGTTTCTCCGACGACTCTTTTTATATGATATTTGACGGATTTGACGCCAGCTTCCCACAACCCCCCAAAGTTCGGTGTTCGAGGAGGAATGAATTTCCATTGAATGTTCTCGTTACTCAATGTCGTTACAAGTTTACGTGAGATTTCAGAATTTTGAAAAAACTGGTGGAGGTCAATAAGGTCTTTGTTGGCCTTGATAAAATTTGTGGCGTTATCGGAAATGATAGATTTGACGGTACCGCGGCGAGAAACAAATCTTTTTAATGCGTCTAAAAAGGTGTCAGCAGTGAGGTCTGAAACCAATTCAATATGAATAGCCTTTGTGCTCAGACAAATGAATAAACAGACATAAGCTTTAATTGTTTTTTGCTTTCCGCGCCCGCGATGTGTCTTAATCAGAATCGGACCACAATAATCTAAACCGGAATTTATGAACGGTCTGGCCGGTTCTAGTCTTTTAACCGGTAGATCTCCCATTTTCTGTTGTGCGATAATAGGTTTCGCTCGGAAACACGAGATGCATTTGTGTATAATTTGTTTTATTTTGTTGCGGCCTGCGATGGGCCAATATTGCTGTCTGATGGATGCTAACGTTGATTGTGTGCCTGAATGCAAATTTTTTACATGAAAATGACGTATGATGGCTTCCGTGACGTTATGATTTTTTGGTATTAAAACCGGGTGTTTCTGATTGTATGCTAAGTTTGCGTTTCGAATTCTACCGCCAACTCGGATTACACCATTTTCGTCTAGGAATGGACTTAGATTACGTATGGTGCTGTTTTTCTGAATTCCGCCGCCCGTGGACAGTTGATGATATTCTTCAGCGAACGACCTTTTTTGAATTGACTTTACAATTACGTTATTGGATTTCGCGCTGGCGTCGAACACCACTCGGATTTTTTTTGAATCTAGAGAATTCTTATATACTGCGTGATGAGGAAGGTAATAGCAATCAGGGTTGTTTTTTTCGATTAATGGTACATTCTCCATGTGTCCTAAATTACGATATTCGCGGATGAAATTCCCATAATCAATTTGAAATTGTTTATTTTTGATTAGTTTCGATTCTAAATTGAGAAACCGTTTTTTTGCTAGATTATGAGAATCACCCAGTTCGATTACGTCATTTCTACTTGGTAATTTTACGATAAATCTTCCCGTAACGTCTTTTTGAAATGTTTGTATAAAATGATTTTCGGTTTTTATTTCGTCCTTGGTAAAATTGTTTGAACAAAGAGGTTTATAGCCCTCTACCTCCCAGAATCGGCCGACTAAGCTGTTAAGATTGTCCATATTTATGGACACATTGTTTGTCGAGACTGTGCCTAATCCTTGAAGGTGTAGTTGGCCCCCGAGAACCCACCCTAAGTGGGTATTTTGCAAACGCAGATGTCCGTTTTGCAATGAAATTTGCCCATCTTTCAAGAGTGATAAAAATAATCCGGTACCGAGTAATAAATCTATAGGGCCCTTAACATTAAACGCTTTGTCGGCAAGCTCCAAATGTTGGGGAATTCTTAAACCTTCCTTTGAGAACGAGGCTAGCGGCAAGTTACCTGTTATTTTACTCAGAACTAAGCAATTTAAGTTTGAGCCATAATCGCTACAGATGGATTTTATGTTGATATTTACAGATTCCGTTACATTACTCGGTTGAGCGTTTATTCCAATAATTTTGTGTGTGATCGGAATTGTTTTCAGTTTTAGTTTGTTTGTTAAATGTCTCGTTATAAAGTTTGATTGAGACCCTGCGTCCAGCAAAGCTCTGCACTGATGATATTTTTCGTGGCAATCTTTTACTAAGACCACGGCGGTTAATAACAAATTTTCGGAATGTTGTGCGTTGCAATGGCTCACCGTGCTGGTTGAAGGAACTGAATCGTTAATCTGGGTCTTTGTCCCATGTAATAACGTGTGATGACGGCTTTTACAATCGCGACAAGTATTATTTGATTTACAGTTAGCTGTGCTGTGATTGCTCCGGAGACAGTTTTCGCAAAGTTTTAAACTGATGACTTGTTTTAATTTCTCATCCGTACTTAGCCTTAAAAATGACGTGCATTGGTGTAACGAATGGTTAGTTTTCTTACAAAAGGCGCAAGATTGTTTGTTTATTATTACGCTATTTGATGACGACTGATGTTTAGATGATTTATTTTGACCAGATTTTTCCTGTGAAGTTTGATTAGCGCTGCTTGCCGTTATGGAAGCTACATGTTGATACCGACTTTCTAAAAAATCTAACAAAGTTTTTGAATCGGGCATTTCATTACCTAATTTGCTTTGCCATTCGCGGTTGCTGTGGAAGTCAAGTTTATCCGGTATTATTGTGACAAGAATATCATCCCAATGTTGCACAGGCCTATTTAACGCCTTAAGGGCTGCTAAATTGGATCGAACGTCATCCGACAGCTGCCGCAGTGAAGCTGCTGTGCATTTGTTTATTGCCGGCGAATTGAGTATTTTTCGGATATGAGCTTGTACAATTAATCGTTCGTTACCATATCGCTTTTCTAAAAGAGACCATGCTTCATCGTAATTCGCTCCGCTAATGGCGAGATTTTCGATTGTGTGAAGTGCATCGCCAGATAATGATGATTTGAGATAGTGCATTTTTTCGATGCTGTTTAAATTGTTGTTATTGTGTATTAACGACTGAAATACATCGCGAAACGATAACCACTTTTCGAAATGGCCGCTAAACTCAGGTATTTGGATTACCGGTAAATTAATTTTCGAGTTTTGGTGTGATTGTATCGCGGTCGAATTCTGATTATTGTTAGTCGCGGCTACTTTTGTTTTGTCGTAACTTTCAATCGCGGTTGCAATCGCAGTCATCGTCTCAAAATATATATTTTCAAATTCGATTCTTTCATTTGTCTGAGCTTCGAGTTCTGCAATTGAAACGTTATCTTCAATCTGCTCTTGCACCTTATTAAACTCATCAAGGGCATCACGAACGGCGTTTTCTCGCGTTTTAATTGAATTTATGTTTTGGTCTGATGTGAAATCTTCAACAAATTTGAAAGTTCTGGCTAAACGCTGTTTGATTTCTTCGCGTTTGCGCTTGAGTTTGTCGGAATTACTTTGACCTCCCACCATGATGATGTGATAATTTACATTAATATAATGATAAAAAATGAAAATGAGTGCTCTTCTGACTCGATAGAAACGTGTAATGGTAATTGTAGGATGAGGAAATTAGGACTGACCTTTCTCCTGCTGGTAGGGCTGCTTCCTTCTGCTGGTTGACCTCGTTGTGGCTCGTACCTTGATTTTGATTAGGATTCTGATAATCCGGCTCGAAGGACCAATGTTCACACCGCAAAGCTTTGTTTGTCCGCGGATGCGACTTTATACGAACGCTAACACTCGAAGTTCAATCAAAGAAAGTGAACCCTTAAATAACTACGTTTATTTTAATAAAATGGTACAGTTTGCTGGTTGGAGTGGTTGGTGGGTGAATGTGCAATGTTGTTTTTACCATTTCTGGTCTTACCAGATGCGCAGGCGCCCTAACTCACCCTTTGGTAGGGGTGTCTTTTGTGACGGCCTGCTGGCCGTAACAACGTACAACAATAGTTTTAATAGTGAGTACTCTACAAAAAGCATCTTCATGTGAAAAAACACATTACACAATGGCTTATTGTTTTAGAGAACTTGACTAAGAACGTAAGATTCACATAACCTCCAATATACAATGATCAGATTGTACATCCGTTTGTTATCCTGCGAATTGCTCCGGCTTCTCATTCCCTGAAAATTTCCCACATTTCTCACTCGATTTAGTTCGTTGTCAAAAAACGCCGAATAAAAATATGGATGCGGCTGGCGTGCACGAGGTCGTAACTCTATTTTAAAAGAGTTTTATTTTTATCAGTCCCACTTGCATGACGACAAAGCCCTTGTCGAGTAAATACACCAACGGTTCACATATGCAGATTGCATTTAATTCGCCGTGGTCACGACACTGTGACCGGTTGGTAACATGAAGAGCACCGCAGCACCGGTTCCAATTGTTTGATGCCTTTCGGGAAGACCACTTTCTTAATGAAGATCCCACCCCGTGGCACCGTCGATTCTGACAAGGAAACGTCTTTTTTCTTGGGCTTTCTGGTGCGGCAACTGTCTAATGCTAGGGGTTATGCGTTAACATGACTGTGAATCGTCACGCTATCGGTAGACGATCACGAAGAATGCCATGATGTCACGCACTTGGACAGGTTGCGTGCAGGAGAGCAGGTTGCATGCTCGCCAAATTAATATTAAAAATGCACGGCTTCGTGTCGAATAGTGACTGTTAACACGCCCACGGGAACAGGCCAATTTACGACTTATGATTTTATGGACATATTGGAATTGTCCTGCGTCCTCGATATGGCATCGTTATTCGAAAGGCGACGGCCTAAATCCTGAAGGGGTGACAAATTGGTTGTTGAACAACAAAAGAACGAGGCAGGAGTATTTGTGGATGGCGGGACCCAATTCGTTCTCGCATTGCTTCACCCACTTTCCTCGTAGGCTGCGAGCCGTCTCCGAGGAGGTAGGTGTCACTCACCACATCTCTTCGCCCCTTCCAATTGCGTAAGCACCTCCAGGTTGTGTGTACTCTGGCCAATTAACAGCTTAATCCAAATAGGAAAATAAGAGAAGATAAACGGCGATGTACGCAAATGGTTTGTGTACACACTTAGCAAAAAAATTCCTTGTCGGCTTTGCAAACTCCAAGGACAACAACGTTCGCCTAGTCATTTGCAAATCGTGAATCAGAACGATGACGAAATTAACGAGTTTCGTATTTCTGGAATTGATACTGCAACACTCGGAAAAATAAAACGACAACGTTTTTATTCCGGCGGCGTCCGTGCCGCCTCACGTCACCAAATATTTCTTTCTCTATGGCCCCTTTTACAAAGTTTTTGTTTCGGCCAATCGAACACGGGATTTTATAGAGTGAGACGAGCGACCAGTATGAAACTTCCACGAATTGCACAGCGAGAACCTGAACGTGACAGGATTCGAAACGTCGCAAATGCGAGACGAATACGTGATTACCACTGCGGTCTCTTGCCGTTAAACCGGTTCCTGCAAAACCGATAAATAAAACATAACCCCCGACGGGGTAGGCATTCTCCAGCAAAGTGGAGTAACCGCGTTATTTCATGTTTTAAACGTCCTTTGGGCCGCCGAAGAAACCGCAATTCTGCCCACAGGAGCGACCGCCGGTTTACACCTTCGCACTGCGCGAGCGACATCATTTAACGCAAGAAACGCAATCGATAGCGTAGCGTAAGATCGATCCTTCTAATTAATAAGGCCTTACAGAAGTGGGTTGTCGCCCATCCTCGGTGTGTCAACATGCAGGCACGTTCGTCCTTTTTAATTGCTAGCACGGACGAATTAAACATCTGTCGTCTGTATCCCCGTCACGATTTTAATGCTGGATCCTTTGAACCCTTCACTCGTTTTGCTGATGCTGTTACGTGGGATCAGTTTTTTGATAGTGCCTTAGTAATTTCAGTCACAAGATAATCTACTCGAAGGCATTCATTCCACTGTGTACTCGGATCAGATAAAATAATTCCTTCCAGGTAACTGACTTTTGCAAAATATCTTGTTTTTCACTCCTTATCTTTCACTTCTGACAACTTCTAGTTTTTGCGCTTCCATTTATTTTTTTATAAACATTTTCAAGAAACACCTACGAGTACGTACGGTAAAACGGAAAAACCTGCGAAAATTTTTTCTTAATCTTTTTACACTTTCCAGTTTTTTTACCGATCAGATTCCGTTATCTCTAATCATTGCTTCATGCAAATTTTTGAGATGGAAGATGTATTATCATCACAATTAATAGGTAGGAATAAATACACTTACGAGTACATCATTTATTTTTACATTAAAAGAAACGGCCACGACTCCTCCAGTCATTTTCCATAAAATTATGTCTGATTGATACATACATACATCGTACAAGTCTGTTACCATTACTATAATTATGTAAAAAAATGCGTAGTGTTACAATCGAAATTTGGAAGTAGGTAACAATCGTTCAAAATTGAAATACGTCAACAACGTCAAAAAATGAAAACAACGATCATACAGACATTAAAGTAAAATCGTTATAGATGTCAAAGTTTTTAAAAATTCATTGACTACCGCTAAAAAATGTAAAAAAAAATTTTACTGTTTTTGCTGAGACGTATGTCAAATGCTAAGAGTGAGGTTATACTCCAGAAAATGGAATTATAATAATAATTAAATTGCAATTCATTGTAGCAGTTAACCACCCACACTTTTTCTTTTGCGGAAAGCAATGTTCGTTCTTTTGTGAACTCATTTTTCTTTCAATAAAATGTTTGAATTTATAACTTGTATAAATCTACCTGTCACGTTTGATGATTGGCGCCAGAACAACAACTTAAATTCAAAAATCCCGAGATGCGCGCCTAGTCATTTTAGTTAATACCAACCAAACGTCATTTTGACAATTCACATCTATACGATTTTACTTTACATAAAATTTATATCGCAAAATAATTACTAAGTAAGTATTGGGTGATTCAAAATGATTGTGGCCAAGTATGGCAACTATGTACGAAAATTTATGTGGCAACTGTGTGGGTAGGGTAGAGTTGATATTTCTTTGACAGTTCATAGTCGCGCAATTTTGAAAACTGTGTAATGTGTAATGATATCAAAAAAATCAAATGCACGCTTATGAAATGTCATACAAATGACAACTCTACCTCATCCACACAGTTGCCACATACATTTTCGTACATAGTTGCCATACTTGGCCACAATCATTTTGAATCACCCAATATATTTTTATAAACAAGAAAATGTTTACGACGAGACTGTAATTTTCCTTATAACATTTTCTAAAAAACGTGAAAAAATGTATAAACTGAATCGTTTACGATTCTTGAAAGTTTTTCACAAACATCCGTTTTAATCACGGTGATACTTTATTGATAAGATGCTTATTTTTTTTAATCGTTTCGTAAAACAGTTACTGAGTGACGAAATGGTACTTTGACATTTATAAATTTTTTTTCAATTTCTGAAAAACATGAAACTGTCGATAAAAATTTCAACAGTTATTAATTAATTGATCTTTAAACAAACCATTTTTAGCGTCTTAGCATTTAAAAAATAAGTTCAAGTAAGACATGTATAAGTGTAATACAAACGCGGATTACATACGACAACAGCACTTGATCGGCAAAACAATTTCTTTCTTTACATAACCCTTGTACTTATGAAATCTCGGATTGTTTGTTCTATTTTTGTAGAATAAGAGTAAAAATAAGTTTGTTTTTGTCTCTTATAAACATCTTTGAAATAAAAATAAATTAGCACAACGTTTAGATTAAATATTTAAAAATTTTCTTATTACGTAGCAATAGATTTTTACTTATAAATGTGCACATGTTCGATTAGCCGATTTCATTACGTAAAGAGCAGGTGATGGTGGTCCGTGTTAAATTAACAATACAAAAATGACAGTCCTCTTTTTACATCCAATTAAATTAGCAATAGTGATCGATTAAACGGTCAGATAAAGAAAACGGATACCCAAACAAGCACTACCTGTTAAACCTGAATAAATTTATTAAGTTAGAGGTAAAAATAGTCGCCGATTTGACGTCATCTGCAACACACCCATAATTAAAGAAAACGTCGATAATATCCATAATTGAATAGAAACACTGGGGGTTCGCGCCGAGTAAAAAACTCCAAATGAACGACACGCTTCTTCAATTATTCAACATCGTACAACTTCGATGTGGTAAAATTTCTACCTGAAATAGCTACGCGATCATTCTTCTCTAATGGTAGAGTAGAACGCACTTCCTTTTTATTATGGCCATTGATGGCGATTACATTCTCTGGGTGTTTTTGTTCGTTTCCTTGTCGAAATCCCCTCATATTGAAATTTGATGTATGATTTCAATCTGGACGAAAATCCTGCGACGGAGTCGGACTACGGCGCAATCTTCCTAAATCAATTCTCCGCTGTGTGGATCGTTCCCAGGACTGCGGGGTAGGTCCAGCTCGCTTCTGTGACACCTACAATCAATACCAGTGCCCGTGAGGGGGGTTCCGTATATTGATCGGACCACCACCATTCTGCCACTGTCTCTCTATCTGCTTTCGCTGCCGAAGGGATGCAAGGGAGTCATCCTGCTCCTGAAATTATACTGCCTGCCATAAAAACTGCAGCTTCGTCCGTTTCCTTCGCTCTTCTATTTGCATTACGTATAAACGCTCTTTCTGATGCATTTAAAAATGCAACGTGCATTTCTGATGCATACTGTTCCAAAACCCTTTAAAGTGGTACTTGGTCATCGTCGTCTAGGCGAGAGGCGTCATTACGTTGGCACAAGGCTCCGACCAGTTTAACACTTCAAAGTTGAGAGTTCCTCTGTTTGTTGTGGTGTGAAACTTTATCAACTCCGTGTAATATTCAGTGTAGGTGTTATATCTTCTGAGTAATCTGATGTAACTCGCGAGTCATGCCGAGGTAGGTGGTCACTTCGTATTACTTCGCATTACTCATTTGATACATTTTTTTTTGTTAATCAGATGTGAAAAAATGTAATTATTTCAGGATGTTGCCGTTTCAGAAGCACGCACCGTATTAACTGTAACAACAATCAGGTTGCTAATTTTGGCCACCGGGCCCGTGGCTACCGCTTCAGTTATAATTAATTAGAATATACCGCTAGGCTGGCCTATCAAATTCCTACCTAATGGCGAAATGGTTCAAGATCCGCGATGGACGGTCGGCGCTGGTCGAACCCGTTCCCCCAGGATGATGGATGGGCGTGGATTTATGGGGGAGTCGTGAAAACGCAAACGACTATCGCAATTACAAGTCGATAAAACGTTTGATGGTCGGTCAAGCATCGTCAATAATAATCGCGGCAGTTTTACGTCCCATGCTAATAAATCCCGACCATTGTCGAGATGGATGTTTGGATAGGTGTATACGTGGGCGTAGATAGGATCTGGGCACGTTAATCGACGTTACAGCAGGCGAACAAGAATAATGGTGATTCCTCGATCCCCGTCTAGACCTTCAGCCGAACAAAAGTACCACCGTCGAACAGCCCTCCCGAGTTTTCATCTCATCCTTGCCGTGTTCCATTCAGGATTCGGGACTTGCGCGTAGAACCAGACCCGGTTAATTCATCCAGTCGATAATGCAGCCACGTTGTTTTCCCCCGACGGATCAATCTTCTTAACGCATTCTGCTACGCACTAACCCTCCGGATACGCAACGGACGGTTCCACCAAAAATGGGATGCGCAACCGCCGGATCCTGCTCAGAATTGATGCACCACCGGAGATTCCCAGGAACAGCCCGGATTAGACTTCAAAGCGGGCTGTCGCATGCAGGAAACGATCTCGAACGGGACTATTCCGGGTAAAAGTAACTCATGATGGAATTGGACTTTTTCACGAGACGATATCATTCACCTTTTTCACAAAGGAAATAACAATCTGCGTAAGAGGTCGGAGGAATTTTTGCTCGCAGGACCGGCTCTAGGCAAACGATACACGAAATGATACAGCGTCACATATTCGTTGTTTAAAATCGAGGGAAGAGGACCGGCGCAAATCAATTTCCCGTTTCTTATAAAAAAATGCCGACAAAAATTTTAGCAACAGTTTTTTATAGCAGTGAACTTGAGCCACCCAACTTGAACCACACAATCATGGACACACATAAAAACTTATAATAATTAATAAGTACATACTTGTACTTCACAAGCAAACTATGTTAAGTCCAAAATGTTTGGACACTTCGGAAGATAATTTTAAAAGTTACTTTTTGTAATTTGCCTCCATTTTGATTCTCTAATAGACATATTAACGAACGCGACGTCATCATTTGGGATGTCCTTATAGCCATTATTTCACGGAACATTTTACGAAAATTTTTAGGTTGGCAAAGCTTGATCTGTCATGCGTGTCAGTCTAAATTACAAAATGTGCAAAGAATTATTTATCAGGATTTATCAATCAACAAATTCGCGACCGTATTTTTGGCAATTTCACGTATTTCAGCGGGCGTACATGAAAGATTATTTTCCATATTCGTGTTTTGTGACAGAATTTGAATAAAACAAAAGGTGACTTTGAAGACTTGATCAAATTTTCACTTTTAAAATTGAGACATTACCAACCGCCACAAAAATCCCTAAATCGAGGAAAGTAAACATTTTTGTTTAAAAACGGCTTAAAAAGGGCAAATTACAAAAAATAGTATAAAAAACTCGTTTCATAAGACCTTGAAGCACTCATTCTTTAAAATAACTCGTGGCTAAGCCACTCGTTTTTTAATCTTGAATTCGTGCTTCAAGACTGGTCTTATGAAACTTGTATTTTAATATACTATTGCATGAATTTTTGGTACCATTTTGAGATTAAAAACGATAATAGCTATTTATGATACATACAAGTGTCTTATAAGGCAAATAAGTCACAAAAGAAATGTTTAGCCATGAGAGCCTGCTCGAGTGGGCTAATTTTTCTTGAGTGACTTATTTGCTGTTAAGGCACGAGTGTCATACATAGTTTTATCCAACATCTCCTTCTGTAACAGTTATTAAAACCTCATCAAAACCCAAAAATTTTATAGCGTTAAAAGCTGGTAGAAGAAGTCACATCGAGTTTGCTACCGAAGAAATCCAGAGATGCTGTTTTTAATTCTCTCTAAACTGTTTAATTCTAAAAACAATTTAATTATGGGTTCATAAGTCCACTAGTGTTTTATAGACCTCATAATACATATGTATGTATGTATATTCAAAATTGGCATTATTATGACTTCATAATAAACAGGTATTGGATAAAATATTTTTTTGTTCGACACTGTCAGAATTTGAGAATTTTCTCCTGTGTGAACGGATTTTGATAAATGTCACAACTTGTCAAAACGAAACGTCAAGCTAATTTTAAAGGTTTTAAGCGATTTGGAGCCTTTAAGGGGCTCGTCGAACAAAAAAACGTTGTATTCAACTCGTTCATGTGTAAATTGGGCCTTTTTTGGCACTCGTTGGCCTTTAAAACGCTCGTTTCACTCGCTTTTAAAATGGCCCACGCGTGCCAAAAAAGGCCCAATTTACACACAAACTCGTCAAATAAACTACTATTTTCTAATTTGCTGTTTTAACAAAGCTGTTAACGCATTCGTTTTGAATGCGTTAATAAGCTAGAATATTAATACATCCGAAATCTAGGAACTTTTTTCAGTTGGTAACACACACTGCCGGCAGCAAATTGACTCTGGTATTCTCTGATATTTGCCGCATTTATGGATAATTCATCTTTAATTGCAATTTCACTTGCGAAAAATGACAATTATGTTTAGTCTAGATTCAAATTTAGAATTTTACTTTAAATGTTAACCATGAAATAAATGTGTCACCAACTGTCACAAAATTCCCTAAATTACCAAAATTGATTTTATTTGTAAAAAAAAACATGTATTTAATATGCAAATTAGAAAAAATTGCATAAAAAAACTCGTTTTATAAAACATAAGAGCACTCGTCATTTACAGGCACTCCTGCCTGCGGCAGTCGTGCTGCAAATCTGACTTCATATAACTTTTATAAAACTCACGTTTTAATATACTATTACTTTACGTATGATATAATGTATTTCAATAGGTAAATTTTAGTATGACGATAAATTAAAGGAAACAAAACAATTTTGGCGATTTTAACCATTATGTACTGTCGCGAGCCAAAAAAACTGGTCGTCAAAATCATGCTTTGACGCAATGGAAAATGTTCCATTGTACAACGGTCGTATATATCATAACCTATCATTAGGTTGTATGACATTAATTGTCATTTTTTTTAATAACAATTCAAATTTTTTTGAATACTTTGTTGACATGAGCATAATCAGGCAGGGATTTTTTTTTAACTTGTGACAATCTAACCAAATTTTGAAATGACATTGACGACCAAAATTTTTTGCTCGCGACAGTAGTTTGCTTCTGAGATACAATTATGGGGTGTTTTTTTAAATTTCACCTCGTACTAGGTCTTGAAAAGTCGATTGTGAACGCACCACTCGTGTAAAATGTAAGTCGTAAGATTTAAACAGCTGATCCATGGTCCCTAACCTGTATATACAGTGCATTCACACTGCTACTATGAGGTGAAATTTAAAAAAACACCCAATACCTATATTGTGTAAACAAATAAATTTCAGATCGAGTGCTTTGGAATTTGCTCCATTCAAACACATGTGTCGAATGACGTCCAAAGGCAAGCACTCTTGATCTGAGATATATAGTCTGTTTTTAAAATATAGGCAGTTGTATCAGTTTATAACACGAACTACGTGTATGTAGTTATCTCCTTTCAATACATGTCAAACAAATTCGTTGCCTCTGCTACGTGCGCTATTAAGATGGTCGGTCCCTCTATGCATCTCACTCCGAATCGTACGATTTGAGTAACATAGAACTATTGACGTGCGTCTGACTCGGCGCGGCGTAAGAAATTCGAAATAAATGCACAACTGCGCATGCGCATCATCTATAATTGAAAAGTCGAATGATATTTTGACTATTCAAAGCGATTATTTCGATTTATTCGGTTATCAAAACAACGTATATCGATTATGCCCAACACTAGAAAATACTATAATTTCTTGACAATGGCGGTAACATAAGCAACTCATTATGCTTTGCTGTCAAATATCAAATACGGACGAACGGCATGTCGATTTCTTGATTCCAACGACGTTACTATTATATTTCTGAAATGAACTATATGTATTATTCTGTGAAATATTTGATTGACCAAAATACATTTTTAAAATAAAAAGAAATCTTAGTTAATTAATTAATTATATTATTAATTATATTCTCGAAGTGCTCCCCATTTTGCTCTAAACATAAATTAACTATTAACTCTTCTCTCGAACGATTAACCAGCATGTTTAATTTAAATTGAAATGTCAAATTTGACTTGTCACTGATGCGGCTGTCAGTGTGAAGCCGTCAACAACCGGAAGTTACTCCAGTTGTACCATTTAAAAATAAAATTCAGCATTACCAACTTAAACAGTCCTTCTTGATCACCCCGTATACAGGTGGAACAAAAGTATCAAATATTGGCTGTAACTCTTTAATATGACAATTTATGAAAAAATGTTTAATATAAAAGTTGATTGGTGTATTATCCTGCATCATCTGGTCTTTCTAGTTTGTTCCTATCTATCTTCTTTGTTTCGCTGCTATGGCAACCAACTTTTAAATAGCACCCATACATTTTTTGTGTGATTTTCAAACAAGCGTATCTTTCTGTATTCATAAATACAGTTTTGCCATTATGGGGAAAAAGAATAAAATTAAAAAAAAACAGGTGATAAAATTAACTTACTAAGTAATAAAATGCAATATCAAGAATGTTGACAATTTTTGTTGAACGTCATGCATGGTAATAAACCAAACAATTTTTATATTAAACATTTTTTCATAATTTTTCAAATTAAAAAGTTACAGCGATTATTTGATACTTTTGTTCCACTCGGTATATATTTGATTCTGTGCAATATTTGATTGACCAAAATACATTTTTAAAATAAAAAAATCTTAGTCTAATTTTTCCTAAAGCAAAATTAAGGAAAAATAGAGCATCCAAATGTTTTTGTTTGGAGTGGAAATAAATCCATATCTGGCCCTGTCCATTTGCGCTGACCAAAACACTCTTATAAATGAATGTCACCGAAACATTTTTAATTTATCAAACTCTGTATAGTCCGCTGTGGTGCATCACATTGCATTGCACATTGGTAATACATATGTATAAAATACACAAAATAAAAAAATTAAGTTTCTACTTTCCTATTTTTTTGATAAATGCGTCCTGTTGTACATAAATATACATCTCAATAGATCTTCAGTTACAATGTCGCCTCACATGTATGTTTTATTAAAAAAAAATGAAAAAAAAGTTGACTTGCCTCCTGTGAGGTTTGAACTCACGACCCCTGGTTTACGAGACCAGTGCTCTACCACTGAGCTAAAGAGGCTACTGACAGTGTCGCTATTCTGACCGCGTGTAATACTTGCGGGCGATTCCTAGCCCAAACTCTTCACTGTCATCATCGTAAAAAAGTCAAACCATGGTCAAAGATGACCTTGTGCCAACACCGATACGAAATCTTTTTATACTGTTCATTATTCGGGTCGATTTCCTTGTATTTCCACACCCATTTTAATGGTAACGACATTTACCATTTACGTTTGTTATGGGTAATTTTCGGGGGTTCACCCGACAAAACAATCAACCGTGATTACTTCAAATTGATGATGATTGCGCAACGTGAGCGGTAAATTTACATTTTCAGTTATATAAAAAATGCTATTATTGTTTACGATCGGCTATTTAAGGAGATTTAATTCTGTTATGAAGACTTGTCGATTGCAGGAGAACTATCTTCATCTAATAACACATAATTGATTCAAAACGTGGGGGTTGAGTAATTGCCCCCAGCACAATAATAATTAATTGTGGGACGGCTGTTGACTGCAAAAGCTACATCCGCTGCTTCTAAAAATGCAAGAGACTGTTCACAATTTACACCCCCTTCAATTTATTTAATGACGATGACTAGATATTTCAGGCCTTATCAATGTATACCGTTATCTGTGTCTGTAGCCTACGTCAAAACAACACTTTTACCTCCCTTGTTTGAAATTCACACTGATGTTTTTTCCACTAAACGTTCGTTATTAAATTTCACCTGACGTTTCGTCTGTCGCAAAGCAGAATTGTCATGAGAAATTTAATAAATAACATTGCAAGCTCAGGGACAAACATATCCATCAATCAACGATCACGAAAATTTCAAATGTCTTCAGTTTTCGATATACAGTATTTGTTTGCAAGCAAAAACGTAAAATCTCGCAAAATTCTTTCTTGCTGGACGGATCCGATAGAGATATGAGCCATAAATTACTCTACCTCTTTGTCTTTGCAATCTGCTTCGTTTCGAGCTCCTCCAGCATAAATTATCAACCGTTTGTAAACGTCAAAATCTAATCCTTTCAAGTCTTCTGACTAACTATGTAAATCTCGTGTTTATGTCAGTATTTTGCGTACACCGCGTCGTACGTTGAAACTGCGCAATTAAATATGTAGTTGATGGTCAGACCATAGGCGTCAACTTTGCCAGAACGCAACGCTTTTTGCACGTCCTTGTGAATGATGAAAGGGTGCCGTAAAAAACATGCGACCTGAATGGATTTTTCCTCCCTTTAAAGACGGCCAACCATATGTGCCCGATAAATTTTGAAGAAGCATTGCAAGACACGTGTGCTGTCGCACAAAGGAAACGTCTGTCGGTTCTACCAGAACTCCCCTTTTTTGTGTCCACCTCGATGGGCACTCAGGTAGTAGTTTCGCATTGCACAATGCCCACCCGAATCCGGGGAGAGGAGATCCCGTCTTCACGAGAACCATGGACGTAGAGAGGTGACATCAGCCGAGTGACTCCGCATCAAACAAATAAATTATTCAAACATGAGACCAATTAGACAATTAGGCGGGACGTGGTCGCTACCGAATGGAAAACGAGACGACGGAGCAGTATCGATTCGGCCGAGGCGTTTTCGGCAAAAATTACGAAACCTACGCCCGTGTTCTTCGAAAGTAAAAGGTGTAAAGCGTGTGCGTGCGCCAATACGGCGTAGTAGAGAAGTCTGGAAAGGAGCCACGCGAGCGAAATGTGGCACACAAAGACGCCCTCGAAGCAGGACGACAGCTGCTCGAGGAAACCCCACGTTTTAAAGACATCTGCGATTGAAAAATAAAGAAAACACGGGAGGGTTGCCGGTACAAAGGTGCGATGACGTAAGAAGCGAAAAAAAACACGGACAATTATGCCGAGCCAAGAAAGGGAAAGGACTGGGGTTGTAATTTATTCATCTTTTGCGTCGAAGAAATGGGATCAAGGGGGAAATAATCGCAAACATTCTGAAAGGGTTTAGGACCGACTCGTGCCATCATTTTATTTATTTAACAAGAATAAATAAACCTTCTGCGAATAATTAAAGGATTATTACTTTCGGTGGAAAATTAATAGGCACGACTGTTTCCACATTTATTTTTTTTTATTGTTAACCAAACACGTCAAGATTATCTATCTGCTCCTGACCAGCTAAAAATGCTTATCTAAATCAGCTGAACCAATGGTGGCGCCATTATCGCCGTTATCGATTCGATATCGCCGATTGTACAATCATTTGAAAGCTCAAAAAATGATAGGAACAAATGTTTCATATTGGTTATTAGATAAGCAAACAAATTGTGATATATTAAACACGAGTGGGATAAACATACGTCAGCGGTTGGAATTTCTGATATCAAAGATTAAAATGAAAAATATTTTTCTTCAATATAAAAAAATTATATGGAAAATTGTAGTTTCAGTTATAGAATTCATTATTTAGGGTTGAAGACGAAGCAAACTTACTTAATGCGTTCAATTCAGGTCGAGATAATAGCTTTTGCCAAATAAATTCCAATTAATTAAGGCAATCAAATGGTCTGCCAAGTACACGATCTGATTGTAGCTTAAACGAAAGTTCCTCGGCTTGTTTGCGCTAAAATTATTACGCAAAGTTACACCACCGAACGGGAAGGCGGAAGCTAATGTTAATTGAATTTAGAATGAGTGAACAATTAAACGGCGATAAATTTATTAAACCGTTTTCCTGATAGCAGTCGCAGAGCCGTCACATTTTGAAGTGCTGTCGGTTATGCGAACAGCGCCAAATTTAACTCGAATCATTTCATTCACGACTTCTCGCCGGTATTTATGGGAATATAATAATCGAGGATATGAAACAGATTATTTGGTCCGAAAATAAACGGCTTATTTTAACCCGTTTAATATACACAACGCATTGTACCATAAACAAACTTCCACATGAATACAAAACGTTTATAGAATTTTCCATACAAACCGAGAACGGTTCGAAATTATGGCTTTAAGGCACGAAGCTCTATCGATTGTATTCCAAA
Source organism: Tenebrio molitor (assembly GCF_963966145.1). Classification (NCBI taxonomy): domain Eukaryota; kingdom Metazoa; phylum Arthropoda; class Insecta; order Coleoptera; family Tenebrionidae; genus Tenebrio; species Tenebrio molitor. The sequence continues at coordinate 14,628,520 of NC_091051.1, read as the reverse complement.
CGTGTCGTCATCCGACAAAATATCGGGAAAAAATTTCAGCACTTACCTTTCAGCCCACTGATCAAGTGACACCGTTTCACTGACACAAAAAATCGCCACTCAGTAATAACGATTTGGAGGACTTTTGATCGACAAAACCCCCTTTTCCTGATAAAACAAACAACGCAAAAACGTCGACTGGTTGTGTACATCAAAGCGAATTTCCGCCAGCGTCTCCGTCAACATTCAATTTAAAAATATATTTCAATCAAATGAATTTCTGCAAATGAAAATTTTTAATGCACGGCATAGCATGGGTTCAGTCAATCTCTGCAGTACCCTGACATAAAGGACATAAATTAATATTTGACTTTGAAGTATTCAAGCAGCGGCGGGTAAGCTTTACGAGCAATAAAATATTTTTATCCAATCAACAAGTCAAGCGTGCGAGTTTAGTATTCACACTTCATGAGACACGTTGTCTTTACTCGCCTGCCTGGACAAATATTGTTTTTTAGCCTTAATACAATTATTTACTTCCCAACCCGACTGATAAGAAACGGGTCGAGACAGGAAACTTCACGATAGATAATTTTATCTTGCACCGCAGCTCTAATTCAGAAAAAAAAACAAGTCGACTTCCTTCGGTACGATTGCGGGAATTCGATCGACCTTTTCCGGACGACAAGAAAAAAAAAACGAAACTCTTACCTCTGCGTCAGATCTTGTGTTGGTGAATCTGTCAACAATGTGTTGTTATGAATACCATTATGTAATTAGATGTTCGTTTACCTCTGGCCGAAGGATGTGGAACGTCTCCTTGTTTATCGTAGATCTCGCTGCGCTCTACGGGTGGATATTCTCCCATTTTGTGACCAGAAATGATGGTCGACTGCAAAGCCTTCTCACTGGACGCTATATCTGAGCAAGACGAAGAATACTTAGTTTTGGCGTGCAGTCTATAATTGACAATTTCTGTTTTTAGTTCGTCAATTATCTTTCTTGCGTCTTCTAAACATCTCGATTGCGTACAGCTGAGTTCGTCTTTCAGTTTATCGACGTACTCGTAATTGTCATTTCTTGGCGTCATTCGGCAAAATTGCGTCCTACTATTACTCTCTTTGATCTCGTTCTTCAGCTGTTCAATGTAATATTCTGACCCTTTTCCCATCGAATTAGCGCTCCTTTCTGTTTTTTCAATATTTTTGTGAACTGGCGCATTATCGCCGCACCTGCTCCAGTTCATGCATGGCGCCCCCCTCAGCGAAACTCTGATGTTGCTCTTGCTACTCATGTTGGATAGATTCGTCTTCATTCTCTCTTGTTTGAAGTTTTTGAGTAAATTTTGATTGCTGGTGCGATGTGGCATTTTCGATTTCTTTGTTATGAATGCTTTGGCAACTGAATCGCCGCCAACATTGTTAACGATATCATTGGGTGTACATTCGCAATTTCTGACCAATTTTCCTGGGGATCTTTTTTTAGTTGCGATATGTTGACGGCCTCCAGGTACACTTTTGGAAGTCACAGAAGTGCTGCTTAAGAAATTATCCACAAATTTAAAAACGGGGTGTAAGTGTAGGTATCTACTGCCATCTGGCAGTTCATTGAAGTGCACTTCGGGAAAATTTCCCATCTTAGGGCGCATAGGATTCGGGTGATAATGTTGAACCACGGTTATCTCTTGCACTCTGCGGTTCGCGGGTAACCCACCTTGCAGGGCACTAGTCTTCCGTAGGGGTGGTTCTTTCATTTGTTGTTTGTAAACAAACTTTTAGGTTATGTTACTGCGTCCGCATTACACAACTCTTTGGGAAAAATTAAATCACGTATTTTAAGCGCTGACAACCACCATACACATTTTTATTATTAAAGGGTGTATAAATACCCCCAAGTTATTACTAATTATTCGAAGAACGCGGGCAAAATTAACTAAAATTTTGACAGTTACTACAATGAATTTTTGTGTTGTAGCGACATCTAGGAAGTAATTTTGAACCTTCTTGTCAACAGCTTGAACTTTTAGAAGCTTTACAGAAATTTCGTTTCAACTTTTAACATTCTACCAATTTATGTTTTTATAACTTTTAAATAAGTTACATTTTATTTAATCTCCCTTTATCTCGATCAGAAAAATAACGGTTACAATTGCAGTTTTCTCTTTTTCCTCCTCGTTGCATTATCGTACCCCTACCGTACCGATCGAGACTAGTGCGATTGTTTTAGTTCCATTAAATTATTATAACCTCAAAATTTTTCTAACGTGAACTTATTTGAAAAATATATTAATTAAAATGAATGTGACTCTTCCTCCAGGTGCCGGTATAGAAAATATCGATTCAGAACAAGTTAAAACGGTAAGTCGGACATAATTGTGGGTACACTCGTTACAATCCAAATTTGCAGTTCAAAGACTTTCTGATATCGTACAACAAATTAGCGGAACTGTGTTTCACGGACTGTGTGTCAGATTTCACGTCTAGAAATATAAAAGGCAGTGAAGTAAGTATGATCACTTGTAGAAATATTTATTAAATTAGTTAATTACAGGACCGATGTGCATTAAATTGTCTAGAAAAATTTCTTAAAGTAAATCAGAGAATTTCCCAAAGATTCCAAGAGTTCCAAATGCTGGCCAACGAGAATGCGCTCGCAGCAGCTCAAAAACTAGGTCAAAATCCGACCTGAACAATATTTAACTATTTTTGTTTTTGACTTTGTTAGTACAGTTAGTACATGTTTGTTATGAAATATAGTTTCACCAAGAACATTCATTGTTCTAAATTGATACAAATATCAGCCTACTGGGCTCATCTTTGACAACAATGTCTTCCATTAGCCTCATAAAATTTGGTATCATTTTCATTATTTAATTTGACTACTTCATTATCCTCAGCAGCAGGAAACTGCAAATTTTCGTGATTTTCAACAGCTGCATTTATTAATGTTAACATCGCCTCGTCTGCAACAAAATCGTATTTAGACACTGCCACATGTGTCATTACCTTTACCTATATGCACGTTATCTTTCGCTGATGTAATAAACCAAGCTGGTATGTTGTACTTTTCACAAAAGCCTACAATTTCATCAGGGAGCGTTGCTATTGTAATGTCGCCCTTGTTGGCCAAGATTACAACCGGAACTGGATGCCCTCCCGGCAAATGCACTTTTTTTCTCAGATCCAGCAGCCACTAAAAATGTCATACTCGGAAAATTGCATCTCATTTTATTTTGTTATTACTTTCTCCACGGATCTAAACGTTTCGGGCCTCGTTAGATCAAATACTATAGCGGCAGCCACGCTAAAAAATAATTTGCTTAAAGTACAATAATTGAACGATAAGATTTCAATCAACATATCTTTCCGTTAATCGGACATTTAAAAAAAAGTATTTTCTTACGCGTATCTGTAATACACTCCTGTCAGATAACCAAATCTTTCGTGACCTGCGATGTCCCATAATTGTACATTTATCTGAGTATTTTCATCCCAAGCTAAGGATTTAATGGCGAAGTCGGCGCCAATCGTGATTTTGTAATTAGAAGAAAAAGTGCCTAATACAAAAAATTAAATTATCGCAGGTAAAACAATAAATCATCATCCATATTATTTTATCAAAAAACACTAAATGTTTGTCTTTATCTCTTAGTTTGTTAATTTATGTTTGCCAGTAGAAGGATCAGTTCTGAAAATACTTGACGGATCACGAGATGTATGATAAAAAAATTCTCCATAAATTCCACGAACAATGGATTTTATCAGAGCGAAGTAGTCGCGAATAATTGTAATTTAGTGATGTGCCGCATATTTCCCTGCTACTGATAAGAGCGACGACCTCAATTTACGAGCTGCATAATATTTTTAAAACTTGTCTCGGTTATCCAACGAAATGTTTTTGTTGGCATTGATTTATTGTACTTTGCGGACAAGTCTATTTCGTGGACAATTTAAAATTTGGACCGTTCTTTCATACAGTCTGATATCGATTAGACAAGGTATGCAAGGAATGCGGCTTGTATCGATTATTACAGGAATTCGTTAAACATCACTGGTGCATGCGTTACTTCAAAAATATTTATTTACCTTTTACATGAATTTCCAGCTAATTAAGCTTATCACTTACCATCAGCGTATCGCCTGATTATGGAAGTTTTACCTGAAACAAATATGATTTGACACAACAAATTACCATTTGTTGCCAAACGCGAAGATGTTATACAACAATATAGTAACTTACCCACTCCAAAATCTCCAATGACTAGAATTTTGAAGAGCAACTCTTTTTTTCTGAAATTTTGCAAAAGTCTGTCTTCTTCAGATAGGGCAAACTGAAGAGAATCTTCTTCTCTTGCACTCTCTACATTGTCGACCATACAGTTTTTCGTCATATTTTTAAAAACAGAGTAAATAGAAAAACGCGACGCTTGCCCACTTTCGTGGTTTTATATAAAAATGTAACTACCACATTGTTGGCTCACACTTATCTATCTACTCACTTGTGTGTATTGTTCAGTCAGGTGGAATTGGCGCTAAACTTGGATAATTAAGATAAAACAAAAATTCCTGGTGTCGCCATCTGACGACTTTCTGCAGGAAAATCGATAACAGGATAGCAGGAATGGAAGTTCCTCTTTACGGATTGTGTTGGAAAAACAGGTGGCACCACTTAGTCCTCACCCTCGCTTACAAAAAAAAAAACACTTAAATATTTGTCATTTAGTCATGATTCGATTATAAATGGTTACATCGAAAATTGTGTTCCGCATACAAAAAAAAAACAACATAATTTATGTAAGCTGAAATAACAATAAAACTTTTTCATATTAGTGTTTAGTGTACTGTTCTACATATTCGAGCGTTTCTCTGATGATGCGTTTCTCCGTTGCCCTCATTTTTATGGCGAGAAGCCGATTAGATGATACTCGAGCTTCTGCAATTAATTTCTCGTCTTCCTCCAGAGTCGTCTTGTACGTCGACAAGAGCAGCTTGAGACGCGCCTGCAAGAAGCACCACGACTTTGTCTCCAAAGCGGTGTCGAGCGCGCAGTCGATATACTCCAAATCACCACTCTTGTCGCTCGTTATCCAATGATCGAGTTGGTCTACGGGAAAAAACTTAATTGAGGCAATTAAAACAACATCAGCGGCAAATGAATTGATTGCAAGCGATTGGTTTGATTGTTTTAATTTAATCAACTTGCCCTCGTTCATGTTGAAAATGCGCAAAAACGCGAGCAGCTGACCGTCGATGGGTTTCGCGCCTTTCCTGATGGAAAAGTCGCTGGTGCTCGATATGGACAATTTATCCAACAGCCGGTTCCGCTTCTCCTGCAGAGGATCGGATTTGCTGATACCCAAGCGCATCCAATAAACATCGTAATCGTTGTCTTCGTACACAAATCTGAAATTGTTTTTGTCCTGAACCGGATCGACTTTTAATTATGAGACCCACCCGTTGTGAACAAAAAGGTCGGCGTTACTTCTGCTCCCGTAGAAAATAAATAATTGCTCTCCGGCTTTGAAGTTTTTTAGGGCCAAACACTCGCTGCGATCCAAGACGGGGTTGTAAGCTGTCGATATCTGAAATGCATCATTACCAACGCGAAATCCCTCTTTCAAATGGCGACTTACAGTACCGTTCGTGTGGTTGCACATGTCCCACAGGGGTATCAAAGCGTGGTAGTCTTCCTGAAACGGCACGGTGTTTTGGCGCGTCATCACCGTCGACACAGCCCAACTGCAAATCGCATTTCAGTTGGATGAAAACAGGAAGGTTAACGATTTCGTCGATGATTTTCGAGTTGCATGCTGGGACCACCGCTCTAATTATTTCACATTATGTACAAACGATATAATTTCTCATACTTTCATGTTCCACATGAAAAGGCCACGAACAAAACCAGGCGTTGGTGTGGTGAGCCATCACTTTCGCCGTCTTGAACGAACAATCCAAAAAATATCCACCAAACTTATAATCAAATTCTAATTTAATGAAAACAAGAAAACGAAAACGCAAGAAAGTGACAGTAAAACAGTTCTTGTGCGACGCGTCATGACTATTCATCACATCACCGTGGCGGATGACCGCCGAATTTAACATTTAAACGTTGAGGTCATGTTAATTTAATGTAAATCGATCGTTGAAAAAAATTCAAACGCGTCGCCATAATAGAAAGTATGAAATCTTTATTGAATTTGCGTGTAATACTAGAAATGAAGGCTAATTTCTTTGCTTTCACTTAACCGAACGTAAATACCTTCTAATAATGGGTATTTGATTGATTGTCACGACCGGCTCATCATGATCCGCAATGGAGCCGGAAAATCTGTGAAATTTCTCAAGCACGTGTGAGATGAGGTGTAGGAATTTAAATGCTCGAATATTACATGCATGCTTATGTAAATTATGTTATCAGACGTTGTTCAGATTAGATTAGACGACCTTGATGGTGCAGGCAAGTCTAAAAATAAATGCATTTGGCAACGCATAAAATACCTTCAAGTGATCCTCCTCCGTCATTAATAACAATACAACGGTTGAATCAAAATAAATGATTTCTTATTAACAACCGGAGAGAATGGTGTGCTCTTTTCGACTAAATTATATCTTCCTTTTGCTCTAATTTATCAAATTATCGCCGGAAACGACTTCTATTTTGTTCTGTAATATTTATGTCAAATTTGTACAGAAATCAGCTGCGAGGCTACATCACTGCACCATGAGTTGGACAAATTTGACCAACTTTCTATACATGTTTATATAAGAGTTCCACAAGAAACTCAATTTTTATTTTGTATTTTGTAATGTAAAAAATTGGAATAGGAAGACGTGTTTGCACTCTAGATATAAGCCAAAAACATGTCACATAATGTTCATAAACGTAAGACATTCAATCACAATTTTGCAAGTTTCAGCAGATCTTTCGTAACATATTTTTATGACTAAATTACCCATATGAGGTAAATTTTAACAAACACTGTATTTCCTACGTTCTATAAAGATTTTCCAAAAACTTATTATGTTTACATGAATAATGGACAAGAAAAGTGTAGCAAATCATGTTGGCGAGTTTCAAAATTATCAGTATTGTGCTATAAATATAAATTATTTATTTGCATCAGTACACATCATTGCAATCGAATATTGCTGCAAATGCACAAAATATCAACAAGTCCATTAAACGTCCAGTTTAAAGCGATACCGATTTGAAATTTTTTTTAACCACTTATTGCACAATTATTGTTAACATAACTTGCTTCCAGTTTATCAGAGCAGTTATCGTTTTTATTTGCCTTAAAATATCATTCTCAAGTTTAAAACTAGTATTAGGTATTTTGTTTGTTGAAGAGAAGCAGAAGAAATCTTACACATTTATTGTTCGAAAGAAGAATTTTCATTAAAGTGCAAATGTTCCAGGTAAAAAGAATATTTACGATTAAGCAACTTTTACTATTAGTTTGTCACCACAAGGCTGTCGAGAATCTTTAGTAGAAACATGTAACACACTGCAGCTGCACAAAATCGAAGCACTTCAAATTTATCTTGATGTGCTAAAATTCCATTGGATTAGGTATTTAAAAAGAATTCCTATTTTGGTTACATGTTACACGATGAACCGCTATAAATTACATCAGGATTTTCATTTCAACATTTCCTTGAATACATCAAAGATCTGGTTTTAAATGCGTTGTTTGAAATTCAGTGGGTATTTTGAAACGACGATGCGAGACTCGAAAACCGCTGAATATTCAGCGCTTCTTCACTTTCTTTCAAAGTAGCATTTAATAAATTAATTTATAAATCCAACAAATGACAGATATTTAACGTGAAATAAGTGATTATAAAAACTTTCCATTTTTGATGGGAGTGTAATTATATAAATTAAGCACGTCGCGCGTTTATTAACCGTAACATATGGACTAAAGAGGTTGAAATTCTAAATTACCTCCATTTTTAAATTCTTTGGTATTTATCAAATTAGTGCGAAACCAAATCGTTCCGCAGTCTTGCTGATTGCGAGAAACACAGAAATAAGTCGCCAGACATTTGCCCAAATAACATAATAAATTATTATAATTTAGAATAATTAATTCCAATTTTCATGAAACATTTTTTTTATAATTCAGATTTTCAACTATGTATTCTATGTAAGTTAATTTATAATTCAGCACATTCCTTCAATGATCTTGTTAATCGTCTAATGAATGTAATTCATACTTGACATTTCAAGAAACAAAGTTGATGCCGCTTCTGGTCAAACAGTGATATTTAGCATTTGTTTGTATAGAAATGTGAAGAACTTTTCTCCGCTTTATAACATCATTACAGGACAAAAAACACCCTCTGGCCGTCTGACAAAAAGAGAGCTTCTGTATTATACCACATATGGGACGTTAAAGAGGGCGACGGATTTGACAGGTCTGATAAATGTATGAATGAACTGCTCTTAATAATCCTCAGAATTACCACGGCTGCGTATCAAGGTCACAAAGATAGTAAAAGTTCGTGGGTTCGTTTGTTTACATTTTCGCATCTTCCCACAGATTCATCACCGGTTCACACCGAATTTCTATTTTCTTCTTTTAAAAAAATTGTTACCTGCGCTATCGCTAGACCGGCGCCGGCTTTCCTGGACCCTCCGCAATTTATTTTTACTTTGGGGACCGCCTAAGTAGGTAAAAATGCGCGCAACTAGGCTAGGAAGATGCCAAAAGAAATCGTAACGTCCAATTCGCCATGTGGTCAATATAAAGTCGGCTTTTCTTTTATGGTAATTGAGAAATGTGTCCGCAAGTCGACACAACAGACCGAGAGAAAGTCCCACAGTCGTGCAAACAAATAAATGCACTCGAGTGGGACACACTGATGGTATTGAAAATGTGCGATAATGGTTTACGGCCGTACCTCCCAACGCAAACAACAAATAAAAAGCTGAAACAAAAGTAAATAGCTTGACGCTACGACAAATAAAATGTAAAAAGAGAAAGTGGCTTGTCGTTGTCTTCATTTAATTTATTGTAGTGGTGCCAGCGTAATCCCTGACAACTTTACAATAAATCTTGGAATATCGGGCATAAATTATGTGGGAGGGTATTAATCGGTGAATTTATGTCCAAATCCACCGGATACATCTTAAATAGCACAATCGCGTGTGCGATCTCACCGCGCGAGAGCGGATAAAACGTTCCATTTTTTATTTTTGAACCTGAGAAGTTGGACGAGATTACAGATGACAGGAACAAGAATTAACTTATGTCTTATTCACGGCATTAGACGACTTCGCTGCTGACAAAATCTGGATAGTTTGGAAGTTCGCTCGTGATCCGATATGATTGGAACAATGTGGATCAATTAATGTTGCTATTCTGAAGTTGTCCCGGATTTGCGGAAAATAACCGTGTCAAATGACGAAGAGGTGAAATTATGTTATGTGTGCGTTACTATAATGTAATAGTTTAAAGTGAAAACTGTCTATTCGGATCACGCGATGGATGGACTTGATCGAGATTGTTTCGCCAGACTTGGTGATTTGGGATATTGCAGGATAACATGACAATCCATCAGTGATGAGCTAGGACTTTAGCAATTTGTTTCAGGTGCGAACAGGACTGACGAATTTAAACTTTATGAATGACCACCTCCGCAGCCTTTTGTGATTAAAATAGAGAGTTGAATGATTTATCTTTTGGTGGTGCATTACAAAAAACAATGATAAAGCACACAAGAAGAGATATTTCCCAAGGACATTTACTGTCTTAACGTAATTAGAAATATTAATTTCCTAATCAATATCTGTTACTTAACCATTAAGGAAATCTTCAATAACAAAATATGTAATTTCAAAATATCTATCTTGAAACACGTAGGTACCAAATCTGCGAATAAGTTGTATCGTTGTATTGTATCGGGTGTTCATTTAAATTTATCCTCAAAGTATATTATAGGCGTTGAAGAGTCGATTGTGAACGCACCACGGACTACAGATCACGGATCAGCTGTTTAAATGTAACCTCACTTTTTGCGTTGTTTGTGTTTTTAATCATGGCCAACTTCATCTAGCTTCCGCTGCGCTCCATACGGCCGTCCCAATAAGGGTCTAAAGTTGATTCAGCTAACCTAAAAAAATCGTTTGGTAACTAGCCCCATCTGTTGCAAAATTTTTAACATAAATTTTTATGGGTTGATGGGGAAACCGTGTTTTTTTGTCAGTTTGGCGGAAAAATGTGAACCGGACTTGATACTACCCTTTCGACTGTTAGAGAAAATTCGAAATTTAAGTAAACCAATTATTATTTTTAATTGCAGTAACCCCAAATATGCAGCTTCTGTTGCTTTCATAGCAGGGTATATTGTAAAAAAATTAAATGAAATATTTCACTGCGACAGTTGTCTCTTTCCTATATTGTCTTTTTCAACCCCTGGTCCTCTTACGTTCAATTAATCTTCAAAATCGTTCTTATCCAAATTATCAGTTTGTAAGTTTTTTTAAAGAATTGGCAGATATTGCCACCACAGAAATTTTATCATATTTGGCCCAAGAAAATATTTGCAAACAACTCGTAACAATTTTACTTCCACATTTAATTCGTAATTCCCTCTTTATCTGTAACACACATAAAGACAAAATTTGTAGTTATTATAGAATTATTGATGAAACCACTTTTAAATAATAGTTGGTCACAAAAAACTGATTCCATAAAAAGAAAATCAATTGCTAATAAACCCATAAGTGGAAAGGTTTTAAAATTATAATACTACGTATCTACCAAAGAGGTACCTACATACCTACCTACCTATCCACCCATTTAGGTATGTTCTTTAGTTATCACTCCTTTATGCTTTTTAAAATTACGTTACTTTCGAGTTTTGTTCCTTTTCCATTGTTTTATGTAAATGATGTATTAAATATAGTTATATATTTTCCAGTTTTACAAGACTATTACATATTTTCGTTTGATTTTCATATCTTTTTGAAACTTCATGACACTTTTGAAGGAAACGTCAATCATTGTTATTAACATTTTTCTCCGCTAGTTGGGGCTAGTTACCAAACGATTTTTTGAGGTTAGTAGAATCAATTTCAACAATGAAAATTGGCTTATTGGGACGGCCGTATGGAGCGCAGCGGAAGCTAGATGAAGTTGGCCATGTTTTTAATATGCAGACTGACGAGTGGTGCATTCACAATCGACTCTTTAACGCCAACTTTGAGGATACATTTAAATGAACACCCGATACAACGGACGGACTACAAATACGAGAGGGTATTGACAAATAGTTAGCCTCGGTTATTTCTAATAAACAAAAGCAAATGCCGTTACTATGACAATTAAGCATAAACATTGATAAGTGCATGAAGACTACGAGTAGATACGTACTTTGACCTAAAAATGTGCGGTGGTTTTCGAATTATAATTTTTTTAAAAAGCTACCTATGTATGATAGAAATTTGAATTTTTGTCATTTCTGACCAGACCAGACCATTTTATCAAAATAAAGACGAGCAGATAGTTGGAAGACCGATTTTTATGTCAACAATAGAAGGCGTTGATATTATCCATGAAATGATTTTGTAAGAGCGATTAATCGTTGTAAGACGAATATCCGAGACTTTGAACATTTCCCATGAACGTGATTTTCATATTATTGGCAATGAATTGGATATGAAAAAATGATTGACAAAATGGATACCTAAATGCCTGAACGCTGATCAACAGCAAATGAAGTTGGCAACATCTAGATCGATCTAGGATTGGATAGAACAATTGGAAGATATTTGGACAGTATAGTTCCGATGGATGAAATTTGAATTTATCATTATGACTTAAAGACCCAAGCAATGTCAAAAGAGTGGAAACATGCTGATTCTTGATCCAAAAAGTCTCCCGTGAAGAAGGTCCACCAGAAAAGTCCTAATCTCTATTTTCTGGAATAAACTTTAAATTTTCACTACATACACCAAGAAAATCAAATATGGGAGATTAAGAAATTATTAATGTTCTTGGCTAATAACACTTCGAATCAAAATTGTGGAAACCAGTCCTGGAAAATTTTCTAAAGGTAAGTACTAGAATCTTGGCTACAACTGACATTTAACTGACAAATAGGTGTGAACTGGCCTTACTGAATATAACCCAACTTTTGACTCGATAATGCCATTTCCCTGCTTTTTTGATGTCACAAGAAAAACTTCAAAGTGATTTTTAATAATTGTCATGTATTAATGACAGTAATGCTTGGTTTACATCTTTTTATTTTAGATATACTCAATTTCATATAAATGTGCATCTAAGCAAGCCATGAAAATCTGATTTTCTGTTGGTATTAAAGCCAAAGCTAGTGACTTTGACTTTCAAAGTTGCGTGCTCTGCGCGAACCCGATTTGACTAATTTTTCAGTTTTGTCCGTTTTAACATTGCTGATTTCAAAAGCAATGTTACGTCTTTTTACTGATTAAATTAAAGTAATTCTTATTTGTTTCTGTCTTTGTATTTTTACCAAGTAAAGATTTATTGGACATGACCTTCATAAATGTGACTTTTGCAATGTAACTAAATTAAAGGTGCTTTTACACATGCACAGCTCACTTGATGAACATTTATATGAAATCAACTATATGTCTAAAAAATGTTGGCCAAGATTCCGTGTCCGGAATAGTACGAGTTCGTGTGTAAATTGGGCTTTTTGGCATGAGTGGGTCAGCTCGTTCCACTCGCGTTTTAAAGGCCCACGAGTGCCAAAGAAGGCCCAATTTACACAAGAACGAGTTGAATACAACGTTTTTTTGTTAGACGAGCCCCCTAAAGGCTCCAAATCGCCTAAAATCTTTAAAATTAGCTTGATGTTTCGTTTTGACAAGTTGTGACATTTATCAAAATCCGCTCACACAGGAGAAATTTCTCAAATTCTGACAGTGTCGAACAAAAAAATGTTATTCGCAAACAGTATGTGGTTTCCTTTTACACTAAGTTCGTTCATAATTTAGATTTCTAGAATGAGGTAGATCATTATCTTGCTGAAAAAACATTTTTCAGGAATAAAAAACTGAAACAATCCAGTAGCCTTTTCTGTATTTTCTTACAACAGTTTTAAACTCATTGTACAAATAACAAAAGAATAGGAAAAAAATGGAGTCAGCAAATTCCAGTCTGTCACACATTTGCAGTTTATTAATTAAAATAGAACTTTATCAAAATTAGCAAAACAATGTAATCGGTAGAATGATGAATCATTGTGCATTATTAATGCTGAAAAGTTTTACAATGTTATGACGACTCTACAAACTGGAAAGTTTTCAGTCACATAACAAAATTTTTAATCGAGGTTATGGAGGAATTTAATCAGGAAAATCGTAATGCACACGAATCGTATAATTATTGATAGATATATGTAATGGCAAACAATTATTTTGTCTCTCAAAAAATATTTATACTGAAGAACTCGAAGAAAGAGAAATCATACAGGTCGCTTGCTAGCCGATGTATCATTAGCAGGTATAAAATACAAAAAGTATACATATTACACATTTCAATTTGTTTTTATTCATGAAAGTGAAAGGCTTGCACATATCACCATAAAAGCTAACTATGTAATTAGGAAGATTCTTTCTCATTTTTACCGTCACATTTATTTTTTGAAAGAAGTTTACACTTTATTAGATTATTTTGGGAGGATGCACTGCCGTAATAACCACCGTGGTGTGCTTTACACAAATTGTTGTTACGACCTCTACAAATTACCACTTTTCCAGATCCGAAATCCTGCAGTGTTCTTGCAAAATAAATTCACTTTGTGATTGCTTTATGAGTATGTCGAGCCCGATTAATCCCACAATAAAGACTAACAAAAGACAGCTTCCGCCTCAAACACGAACGTCTTCAGCTTTCATCCACACGTTCGGAAAAAATCGACAGAAAACTTGCGCAACCCAAGCACAGAGTGGCGAATTTAACGTTCTTGTAACAATACGACTTGTCAAAACGTTAATTACTGCGACTTCTCTCGCCCACAGTATCCCGATAGTTACATCACGAGAAAATTAATTAATACGAACGGTTTTTTGTCGACATAAAAGTTGCATTCGGCGTTCCGAAATGCGATCGCTCCTCCGGGCTATTGAACGGGATTAAAATGTTGTCGCCCCGTTCTGTGGCAACGTCTGTTTTAAAAATAAGAGCTTCCACGAAACGGATAATAGAACTTTCTTCGTTTTATGAGCCAATACCGCCCTCTTCGCCTTAACGCGACATGAAAAGCTCTTTTCGGCACCTTGACAGCCTCGCTGTCCATCCCGGTCGCATAAAAGAAATCCGATAAAATTTTAAATGACGGAGTTAAGAGGGCCGACATGCGCTGCGATGGGAGCAAAGAGATTTAAATATAATATGTGGGATGTGGGTACACCTACGAGGCACAATGAGGCGTTCACGATTAGATCTCCAAATACATATTAAACTCGCTTTCAGTTCGCTTAATTGTCTGTAAATTTTCAGGCCGGCTCTCTTTGGAAAAAATAATTAGGTAGAAACCGCGTGCCGGTGGAATATTCTGTAATTATTGCCAAATTGTGAAAGGTGATGACATTATTTTGTAACGTGCGATTAAGAAAATTCGACTTAATAATAAACTACAAGTGCAAGATCCTCGTCGATTTCCCCCACTGTTGAGGATCTGTCACGAAAATTCGGAGAAAGCCATAGAGCACTTGGCGTGCCAGAAAAATAAAATCTGTGATTGACTACTACTTTTCTCCCCACTATTGGTGAAAGGTTTCAGACGTGCCGAGCACATGGTGAATTATCACTCAATACAAATCCAAACAGTATCCCAGTGCAGCATGCGACTGCTGTCTAAAGACTCCTAGTATTATGAATTAAAAACTGTGACTGAAGAGTGCCTATTTTTAGTGACAATGAGGTTAGTTCAAGTGTTCAGTGTCTGTCTAATAATTTGTGCAAGTCTGGCTCAGGATATTAACAAAAACGAAGAACACCCCGGTGCACAAGAGGGAAAAGAACTTCGCTACTACAACCAGGTGAGTCAATACCGCCCAAAAGAGGCAAGTTTGATCGATGCAACAGAAAAATAGAATGTGTATCCTCCTGTTTACCACGGATGAATCACAAGATTTATTTATCTAACTATTATTCGCAACAGTAATCTTAAGCATTTAACCTTGTCGACTTTTATTATTCACGCAAGACAATAAATAGTTGATAATTAGCCGAGGTTGCGAGTTCGTTCCGAGTTATAACAATAATTAATTAAGGCGAAAGGATGATGGACCTCGCCTTCGAAATTAACCCGCGATCTACCTCACCGTCGGATTAAGCGCCAGTAAAAGTGTCACATAATTTGACAGGCAGGTATTCAGTTTCAATATTATTTATGCCGACATAAAATTTATAGTGATCCCGGCTGCAAGTGTAAAAGTAAAATTAAACTTTCACCTCGATTTTATGCTAAATGCTAATCGATTCTTTTCAGGATGAGATAGTAGGTCGTTCTGATAAATTTAGCTCTCAATGAGTGAATTGAGATATTAATAACAAATAATAATCATTGCAACGTCCTTAACACAATAATGCATATTTACGCTGTCAATGATAAAAGCTGCATACATTTTATCGGGAGATAATTACTGTGTCTGCTAAGTGATGCCTTTGATTAGTTACGTGTCGACAATCGATGCAAAAACTAATCTAGGACAAAACCCACTTCCTGTCGCCTTCTAACATAGTCAACATGTTACAGGCTACTACAATAATAAAGCTGACCTTCATAGTTGCGTCGTTTACCTTACAGAGACGTCCATTGAACTCGATTTGTTTCAAATCGCAATCGCTAATCCAACGGTTGCATTATCGTAATTATTTATACATTTGTTAAATTGCAGGATTGGAGAGCAGTGGACTATTTTTCGCCTAGCCCTGACACATCGGGCTGGATCCCTCATCCGGCGTCGACCGAAGCGGAAGAGCAAGTCCCGAAACGACGCAGAATACGCAAAAGAAAACGCAGACCACCTGTGGTCAGTTTGACCGAAGACGATGTCCACGAGGAACAAGTCCAGATTCGCAGGAAATCGAGACCCCAAAGGCTGGATCAGATCAAAGAACCGTGGGAGGAAATGAACGACGAAATCACCCAAAAGTCGTACACCAGAAGACGGCTGACTCCTGTCTACGACGAAACGGAAGAAGTGACGGAACAGAGAGTACAGATTTACGAAAAAATTCGCGACCCGTTCACTGCGCTACAGGAAGCTGAAGAAAAACAAAAAAAGAAAGTCGAGGAAGTTTCGACGAACACTCCCGATTTGAAGACGCTGCTCAAGCAAAGTGGGGGATTAAGTTTGAGTGAGGTTTTGCAACAGAAGAATTTGTCGCTTGCGGAGTTGCTGAAAGGGAATCGACAAGCAATATCGGCTCTGGCTAGGGAAGCTGAAACAACAACTGAAGCGGCGGCGTCTACTGAAAGTGCGAAGTATCGACGACTTCCACCCTCCGTGGCTCTGAAAAAGGATACTAATAGGAATGTGGAGCGTGGTGATCGTCTCACTTCCCATGAGGTGATGGAAGCGCAAAGAAAACGACTAGCTCTATTGCATAGCCACAAGGACAACAAACTGTTTCCTGACGTTACTAAATTTGACGTGGTCACCGAAGAGACAACTGAAAAGAGAATATTTGTACCTTCAGATTCTAGACACACGTCAGAGGATTACAAAATCTTCACTAGCAGTACCCAGCCTACAACAACAACAACATCCAGGATGTTGGTTTCTGTAAAGTCAAAAACGCGAAAGCTTCCGGTGACCAGTGCAAAGTTGAATAAACTGGTACCTCAGACGCCTCCTGCACAGGCTCCTGCTGAAGCGGTGACCATAAATATCAACCACATATTTGGTTTAGGTGATTTTGATAAGAAGAACGTCACTGAAGCACCGGATGGTCCTTTAAAAATGACGATAGATCTAGAAGAAATCCCGACAACACTAAAACAAAAAGACGAAGAGAATGAAATTCAAACGAAATCTCCGACAGGAGCTTTGGAGGAGTTGAAGATCACAACGATGATGTCTGTGGGGGAAAAACTGAAACACGTCACGGCCAAAGACGAGATAATGGAGATTTTGAAGAATCCTGCCGAGAGAGAACGACTGTCGAGAATTTTGCAAACGAGAAACATGACGGTGGAAGAATTGGTAGCTCTGCGAGAAAGAGGTTCGAGTCAGTTGCATTTAGCTGATATTTTCCACAATGAAACGCGAGAACCTGAACCCAAAGACGAACCATTTGTTGGGCAGATTCAGGTCGACAGTTTTGACAGTTTCCCGATTTTTAATCGCAAACCGAAGACACTGCCGGTGGTTAGTGAACCGAGTTCAACGACGTCGACTCAGCAATCTTTGAAAGCCAATGAAGAAGTACTGCCGACCAAACCACCGTACACTATTACAAGTTTTCCGACGTATAAAATTGAGACTAACAAAGATATGAAACTGCAGCCATTCCTGCCTATTTGGAAGCAACTGTACCCGGCTTTCTTTACGGATGTTTACGAAAATAATCGTTACGAAGATCACACAGAAGCTGTCCGATCTACCACGATAACTACAGACAAAATAAATTACGAGGAGATACAAAGACTTGAGGAGATTGAAAATGCGCTGGCGGAGGCAGCAAACGACCGACTTAACGCAGATTTGCATCAAAACGTGTACGATGACGAAGAGTTTATTAATTTGCCGTCTGGAGTGAAGTCGGCAATTTTGGCGAGCTTGGCGATCATCGGACTTTCGTTGTTGGTGTTTTTGACGATTTTGGTAATTTTCAAGTGGACGCAGAAACAGAAAGGAAGACTGAATTACAATGGGAGTTTCTCCGGTTCCAAAATTAGATCGCCAATTTTAGAAACCGCCGAAAGAAGGACATTTAAAGCGTTCATGTCGGAGACGTTGGGGAAAAAGAAGAATTATTACAAGGCCCAACTACAAAGCATGTCCGATTCCATTTGGGACAACGATGAGAAAAAGTCCTACATGATTTAATCGCCCACAAACCCCTATTTATTGTTGTATTTATGTGATTATTAAGTGCAATATTTATTAAGACTTCCCCGACTTCTTAGCTGTAGTTTTCATTTTCTCATTGTTGCGTATTTTTAAGTATACTTATGTGGTATGATACAAAATAAATATGTTTTGTACTGTATTAAATGCATATGTATTTATTTTTATAGCCATCCTTGCATTTGACTTTCTAAGTAAACAACCACTTCCGGTCTTACTTTTTGCAACATGCGGTCAAATAGGAGCTGTTTATGTAACTGGAAATTCTGCAAAACGTAATGTTCCGAAAACTCACCAATACTCGTTATAGGTGAAACGATTCCTCATCAACTTGCTCACCGGGTCGTCGGAAGTAGCGAACAACTTATAAAAGTAAGCATATTGTCTGGAGATGCTTTTAATTTGTCTCAAAGCGAGTTCTAGCGTGGGACTGCCTTTTAGTTCTTCCAGTTCCTCGACGCTAAAAAACAATACTGTTGTGTACACTTTGGGTAAAATATCAATGTAAGACTTCCAAAAAGAGTCTCCTTTGAACTTCTCTAATAATAGAAATATTGCGAGAGTAACGTTAGGCATACTACTCAATATTTTATCTTTCTCAATTAGCTCTTTGAGTATGCTTTGCTTGGCGCTCTCTACGCTCATCATTAATTTTCGCGGTACCGCAATAACCAAAGTCGACTGTTCGATGTCAACGTCGGCTTTGATTCCCAACTCGTAGCCCTCGAATTCTTGGATGCTGCAACCATTTAATTTCGCGCCGTTTTCTAAAGCCCACTTCATGAAATTGTCGACGGTGGCGCTAGTTGCCCGATTATCGACTGAGTTCTTTGCATCTCTTCCAATTTCAAGCGTTTTCACCCTTTCCGTTATGTTGCTGATTTCCTTTTGGTTTTCTAACGATTTAAGAACGTTCTGTTGCTGAGGTATTGTACTTAATCGCAATAATTTGTCAACCAACTCTTCAAGTTCACGCTGCGCGGGTGTGAGGTTACGTTGAGTTTTTGCCTTTGCCAGTTGCGGAGGTCGATTGATTTTATTTTTGCGGCCCATGGTGATGACTTTACAGCAATTTACACTCACAGATTGTTCAACAAACGACAAATTACGCTTCACATGCGATGCTTATGCACGCTTTTATGATCAAATTAGAATTTTTATAAATAGAGAGAAGTGCACGGAGTGTACGATAGATGGCTGTTTGGCAGTTATCGGAACTCAGCCGCTAAAAATGTTGGTTTAAGTTCTCACGATTTTTTTTTTTTGAAAAATGATTTATTCTTATTTGTTATTAATCAGAAGCGACCAACAGATCCAAAGACATATTTAAACAAAAATTGTCAATTACTTTGATTCAGAAATTGATATTTTTCTGACCTTTTTGCTATCTGGGTAAAGGACAAACAAATTGATGTCATAAAAAATTAATACGACCTTCCTAACAGTATTAATCTCAAATTAGTGTTTATTTGTTTTTTGTGATTATTAATACATTTTAAGGTCATTAAACAAAAGTTTTGAAACGTTGCTTTTCCAGTCCTTAAATTCCTCTTGAAAATGTTTAGAAGGTGATTATGCAGCCAAGCGTACATTTTCAGCATTATGAGTATGGCCATCAATATTTGGAGTTTCATCTTTTACATTCACTCAAAAAATTATAAGTACATAGTGCTCGAAGCAGAAAGGAAGCGAAACAAACCTGTGTAAAACGAAAAACTGCAACGTTATATTAATTTTATTTTTTCTTAGCCTTATATTTATTTATTCGAGCGAAACATTTCATTTACGTTGATACCAGAACTTGTTGCTCGCAATTCTTGTAATTTATACAAATTTATTCCCATCTAGAACAATTTCCAACGATTGTCTTGACCCTCCTTAAGGACTAGTGATGCAGGAACAGAATAAATCTTATTTGTTGTATCTCCCCGCTGCCCACCACAATTTACATAAGTCTTTGGATTAAAAACCTCAACGTGAGGATCTACCAAAGATATAAATATTCATCTGGGCGTTGTTTTTAATGGTAAAAAATGTTTTCAGAGAAATGTCAGTTTTGATTATTTTTCATTTAGAAATAAATCTACATGTTGGTTTTATTACTGCAATCTCGTTCATATCATGTCCTTTATTTTTTTTTTATTGAACCAGTTTCTCAGCATCGTCATCGTGGAAAAAATGTGTCCAGAGTAGAATTGGGCCGTCGACGACTTCGAAATTTACGACTAGGCTCCAGACATTTATCTTTTTCCCCTTCTTTTGTCTTCTTCATAATACTAAACTTCACAGCAGCATTCAGATTTAACTGTGTGCACGAAATGTGCAGAATCTTTTTAATGTACATACAACTATATCCCAGTGTTAATTAATTATTAATTATTATCTGTTTGTAACAAAATTAGGCAGGATGGTTAAAGTTATCACGTTACATAATTCTGTAGGGTTTCATAGTTACAATTAAGTAACTTTTATAATATTCAATCTCCAAAAAGTTAAAATTCACTTTAACTGATAAGGATGTATCAGAATCTGCGCACTTTGATATATACAACTAAATACAATTTTATTTGATCGTATCACGGACCCAGTTCTTTGAAATATTTGCTATGCATCTGTCAAACACAGTTATTTGGCTGTTCACGTTACACCATTCGTCTTCGTTATCAGATAAATTGCACTACAAGTAAGTGCTGTTTTCTAATTAGGATTTCTATGTAAATTTATGTACGAAGGAATAAAAGTTTCGGCCAAACTGAAAGTTACCTACGTTTAATAACCCACCTTTATTTCCGTTTGACAAAGGAATATAGGAACGTTAACATAAACCAATAAAGAAAAACATAGAGACAAAACAAAGATATAAGATAAATTCAAAGATTGCTCAATGTTGTAAAATGAATGTCTACATATATTTAAATGTTTCCAACACTTTTAGAATATTTTTTGTAATTCGCCTCCATTTTGATTCTCTAATAGACATATTAACGAACGCAACGTCATCATCTGGGATATCCTTATAGCCATTATTTCACGGAACATTTTACGAAAATTTTTAGGTTGGCAAAACTTGATTCGTCATGCATGTCAGTTTAAATTACAAAATGTGCAAAGAATTATTTATCAGGATTTATCAAGCAACAAATTCGCGACCGTATTTTTGGGAATTTCACGTATTTCAGCGGGCGTACATGAAAGATTATCTTTCATATTCGTGTTTTGTGACAGAATTTGGATAAAACAAAAGGCGACTTTGAAGACTTTATCAAATTTTCACTTTTAAAATTAAGACATTACCAACTGCCACGAAAATCCCTAAATCAAGGAAAGTAAACATTTTTGTTTAAAAACGACTTAAAAAGGGTAAATTACAAAAAATAGTATAAAAAACTCGTTTCATAAGACCTTGAAGCACTCATTCTTTAAAATAACTCGTGGCTACGCCACTCGTTTTTTAATCTTGAATTCGTGCTTAAAGACTGGTCTTATGAAACTTGTCTTTTAATATACTACCGGGTGATCAAGAAGGACTGTTTAAGTTGGTAGTACAATTAAGAAAATTTTTTAATTCGGTTATTTATAACACTGCAACTGGATATATTTTGTTGGTTTATTTGACAAATATCTGATATAGGTATATCATTAATAACGACAAGCCACCAACAACCGGAAGTTACTCCTGTTATACGATTTAAAATACGATCCAGTGTTACCAACTTAAACAGTCCTTCTTGATCACCCCGTATTAAAGATTTGAACTTTGTTTCATCGTGTGTGTTAGTTTAAAAATCATTAGTCTCAAAACATATCGAATTCTCATTTAATCATTCCCTTATTAATCCTGACAACAAAACTAATTGCTGGGTGTTCTTTCATTGTATTGTCATGAGTTAAAATATATTCTTAATAATATGTCGAAAATTTGAGTTTCTATTATCAAAAATCTTTTCCTCTTAAGTAATACGATTTGCGCCTTTCAGTACACAGATGTCTGATCGGTGAGCTGTTTCCTCGACAGGGTCCTCCATAATTAAATCCAAGATGTCCTGTGATGCAGTATTGGGTTCAAGCTTGTCGTGCTGGGGCGGTAACAATCCATAGCTCACCTCTCAAAAGTTCTTGCGGTGAAACGCAATTTATATTTGAAATTTAGAAAATTTAAAAAGGTTTTGAGGTTAACTAAATTTCGAGGCATTCGTAATTTGACCGATTTTATTTACTTGGAAAACCATCTGCACGATCTCGCATGTATTTTATAGCCGTTGTCCTTTTTGACTTGTTTTGGGTAAAATTCGCCTCTTAAGTGTTTTGTTGTTTTTGTTGTGTATTTGGGATGGATGAAAATTGGATTAAGCTTTACTTAATTTACCTAAATTGGGAAAAAACCTTTTAGGAGATGTCGCGGCGCTTGACAGACAGGTGCGTAAATAAATTATTGCTATTAATGGAGAATCCTTTCCCTTCGTCTGCTTTACTTTGATTTACTGTCTAATCTTTCAACGTTGCGGGATAGATTAACTAATGTTTTGCAGGGAGAAACAATCTAGACTGTATGCCTCAGGGTAATTGTCTTCTAATCCGCAACAAACCCGAATAACACGCTGCCAAAAGGCGGTTAAATGAATTGCATTTCAGGACGTTTCTTGTAGTTTGCAGAGGTTTCCTTTTTATTCTGTTCTCACAGCGCTTAGGAGTGTGAACCGCTGTCAATCCACAAGTTTCGAAATAGACCGTCTAGAACCTACCGTTCTTGTTATGACCAAATACTACTCGAAATCTTGATAACGAACTAAAACTTTTCACGACGAAGAAAAGGAGTTTGAGTTTGTCGTTTTATAATTGGCAATGATGAAAGATTATATGAGAATTCAAGAGTTTCTGCGAGCGTATTGGAAAGTTGCCCTCATGTAAAAATAAAATATTGTCTGAATTAGGTTTCCAGGATCCAAAGAACTAATTTCAAACTTAGTTTGAATCTACATCGCTTCAAAATCTTTTGTTTGTGTAATTACATTACTGGGCTCCACAACCAAATTGAATTAGGTAGCTATTTATAGATCAATAAGTAATAACTTGACGTGAGAGTAATTTTTTTATTGCCTTTAATGGCATCAGGGAATCAGTCTGGACCAATTTTGTTGAATTACAGAACACCATCTTTACGCTTTTGGAAATAACGGTTTTATTTTTACATCTTTTTCATTTCAGGTTTCCGACGTTTCATTTTGAAGAGCCCAAAGGGAGCAACCTCGCAACCTTCATTCCCTTTGATCTTGAATTGAATCAAGAGTCAGGATAATCTCAAGGTTGCAAAACTCTTATAAAAAATAAATCGCAAATATTTAGGTCGACCATAAATTGCAATGTGGGAAAGGTCTTCGTTTGTTCAAGTCTGATTTATTAAAAAAACAACCGCTAATGACTGACAAATTAATGGCAGTTGTGGAGGAGGGTTGACGTTTGTTGAAATTATGGAAGTTCAGCACTTATCAACGCGATGTAATTACTAAACTTTTGTGCGACATCGAACTTCAGCCGATCGAAAAATAATATTTTAAGATGGAAGGTAGGAGCGATGTTTGTTTGGAGTAGGTAGGCGATATTTTTTCGGAATTATTTGTGGAGTTTATTTGAGAAAGGAAGCTTTTAATTAAGTCGGCGAACCTTAAACATTTGTCGACGGGTTTCTACCGTGGAAACTGTTAGGGTAGAAAATCCCAGTGACAATTGGTCGATACGTCTAGATTTGGAGCAGTAAATTTAAAGAACAGTTTCGAAATAGACTCGGACAGCTACGTTTGCCGACGTGATAAACGCACTCAGGTGCGGATAAATTCTGCTCCGACTGAATCATCCAGGTTGCAGAATTATAAAAACAATTATTGGAGGGGAAACTCGACTTTAAGTTTGTATAATGTGGTCAGATAATAATTAAGGTGCCTGAAGGCGCTCAGTAAGAGGGTGAGAAGGCAAAAGTTTGCCAGAGTTCGGCGAATATGGATAATTAATTTTCAGGAATGGTTGATAATATTTAAATGATGGAGCCGGTTCGGAAGAGGAGAAGAATGGCCAAAGTTAATTTCCGAGTAGATCGAGTCTATTTTTAAAATCTTGGAATCTCATTGCAAGAAATATCATTCGCAGATCCATCCCTCGGAACGGATATCGTCAAAACAGATGGCAGATTATATACAAATAAGACTACAAAAGACAAAATGTTATCTACTTGTTGACATGCGTCAAATGTAGCTCCGTGTGAGATACACGGAATCAGTCAGTTTGCGCCTCCGCTCCGGGATGCCAGCCCAGACTCCGGACGTCACCGAAAACCCGCCTTCGCGCGTAAAAATTTAACTTCCGGACAGTTATCTCGCCGGATCACGTAGACTTTTTTCACACCGGACCACAAGAAATCGCACAACTACAAATTAAAAACTGAGAAAAGTTCAGGGAAACTTTGAAAAGTTGAAATGAAATTGTTTTTACATCGCTTGTACGTTCTAATGGTCGTAATTGCGTTAAGAGGTAAGTGAATTTGTGAGGTAAAAGCCCATTTGCTCGACCAACGAGTTTTCTCGCGAATTAAAAATGAAATATGTGATGGTTTAGTGATTCGCTCGTAAATCTCGGATTGAAGTCGTTAAATTAATTCATCTGTCTGCGTACAGCCATTTCTTGTTATTTGGATCGTTTTGTTATACATCACTATTTGCTTTGCGTTTCCTCCTTGTGCTTAAAATTTTATTGCTGCGTCTAAATTGGCGCTAAAATTTTTCCCGCATTGACTCGTTCAGGTTGTCACCGGAACCGATTATTTTCCTAATCGGATACGATCTCCTCATCTAGTCTATGACGCGGTTGGTCATTTAGATTCAATTTAAATGGGTTTTCAGCGTGATTGCAGAATTAGTCGGTCAAATTTGTGGGAAGTTTGATTCGGGGTCGGTTCCCGAATGCACGTATAACAAATATTATTGAATCAATTAATTCCTCGATTGTTTTCAGTGAAAATAAACGCATTTGCATAACAAACCGTTCCAATATTAAAAATTTTAACTGTTATTTTCTATCACTGGGGCTGATTTTTCTTAAATTTGATATCAACAGCAATGCATAATTCACAGTTATTGTTATTGTCTGATAAAGTGTGTCATTATCGGAATTTGATCCCACATCATGTAATAGCATTTTTTAAAACGAGTTTCATAAGGAAGTGTTTATTTCATGAGTCCAAGTTTATAAAACGAGTCGCGAAGAGCGAGTTTTATAAAAGATGAATCGAATGAACGCCTTGTGAAACGAGTAGGTACTATTTTTTCTATTTTGCACCTTTTGAACCGTTTTTAAGTCAAAAGTAAGAATTTTAAAATTCTGGAGAATTTTATGATGTTTGGCAAAAAACAATTGAAACACTTGTCGACTGTGGGATATTCACACGTTTTGGCTGACGCTGTCAGAATCCTCTAGACTTTAGAGAATTCTGGTAGAGGAGTCTGCAAGTACCAACATGATAACCCCAAATTGTACTATCGCTATTATTGAATTGCTTTCAGCTGTTACGATACTGTTTTTGGTATCGTAACAGCTCTGTTACGAAGGCGAAATAGAAAAAAGGTTTTAACATCTTTTCTTTTCAAATACAACAATAACACGATTTATTTAATTTGGAAATGCAATAATTTAGGTTTTCCTCATATCTGGCGAGATTTATATATTTTTTTAATAATTTATATTATGTTATCCCTCCAGGATTTTTATAAAACTTTTTTCTTAATTAAATGAAGCTGCAGAAGGCCGCCTGAATACGAGATTAAAAAACTGATAACGCAGTCAGACATATTTATAAAAGGGTGTCAAAAGTCTCATAATTTCGCGAGGAGCATACGCGCTCTGCGAATTTATTTCTTTTAATTTCGTGCAATAACCCAACAAAAATATTTCGAGAGTGGCGTTTAGTAGTGGAGATATAAATAAGTTCCATTCGTAGCTAATACTAAACGCCGCTTTAATTTATGACTCTTTTAATGACATTTCGGTGCAGATTCAATTTACCACTGAAGATAAGCCGCTTCCTCCCCCAAAAACATAACGTCACATGGACACGAATAATGTGGAGATAGTAGTTTGTGTTCGGTTAATTGCGAGATTTTATTTGTGAGATTGTTCGAGAAGTGTTCTCCGAGCGAAAGATTTTTTATTATTATTTATCAGTCTTGATCGTGTAATTAAACGTGGAGTCGAATACAATTTTGTAAATGCATTAGCACAAGTTGTTACACGAACGTTTGATCTTTTAAGGGAACGTAAATAACGCTAAAACGAGTTAATAAATGTAGTGGCTTCGGGCGTACTATTTTTCATTTGAACTTTAATAAGTTTCGTTTTACAAAAATGCTACTTTTTCTGTAACGTTTGCCTAATCCATAAAACCATTATAAGCTCCGTCAAAACGTGGACAAATTATCTGCTAATGCCCGCTCTTTGTTTTTCCATTCGCCAATTAATTTTATTTTTATCTCTTAGTAATCAAGCCATGTTTTCGACCACTCCCGACGCTTACAAAGGATTTTATTTGACCTTTTTACAACGGACCAAATTGAACGGCCGTTTTTACTGCTTTCGTTTTGTGGTTATTAAATAGTGGCTTCTTTTTGAGCATGCATTCGAGGGGGATGCAGTACACCCACATTGATTTTATACTAATCAATTGTTAGTCTACTAACTAGTTGAAATCCCCTTGAATTCAAAGACAAACTTCCGCCTATTCCAGATTAATCAGAGTAAGGGTTTAAGGATCGTAACAAATGTGCCAGAGTCAAAAGGTACCAGACGTAAATGTACTCTGTTCGCTGACTTTTGAACTCTTAAGTGGATTGACAGGATTCTGATTTAAGGGCAAGATGTTTAACGCCACACTCATTTTTCATATGTTCAAAAAAATAAATTAGAATAGTTCTGTCACCAACGATGTGTCTGAAACCGCATTTTACGATTTTTTCTTTATAGCTATTCTTTTTTTGTTTTGGAAAAATTTGGCTTTTTAAAATTTTTTCGAACTACATACTTCATTTGGTTTTCACGCAGTTTGAGTATTTTGCCTGCTACACTACATATTTGAATTTTTATTTGACCTTTGTAATAAAATTTTGGCGAAAAATTTTGTATTGATATACAGGGTTAGTCACGAGAGACTTCCGATGAAAATTTCGTTATTTGCAACCGAAACTACAATTTCCAATGATTCCTAGCTTCTTAAATTTATAAAAAATAATACTTAAATCAACGATTGCTTTATTGCCTTATTGTCTGTCATGTCAGTTTTATATTAACTTTTGCTCATAATCTCAATAAAGAGAAAGTGTCATGATTAATCTTATTCGCCAAGCTACTTGGATTGCTACCTTGTTTCGAATGAAACAAAATATCAAGTTCTAGGGGTTTCTTGTATTTTGGGTTGCATATAACGAAATTTTCATCGGAAGTCTCTCGAGAATAACCCTGTATTGCAACAGACGACTTATAAATCTTGGTTCAGTTCAGCATAACAGAAAAAAATCTGTGAAAATATTTGAATTTAATTTTTTTTTTAACTTTAAACATTAGCTTTTAAAAAGATATAAAATATTCGTGATTAAATAAAATACAGAGTGATTCACAAGCAATTATAAACCTAACAAAATTTGTGATGCAAGCAACAATACATGTCCCCTATATGACTAAAGATTCTTACATTAAGCAATTATTCCACATAATGATTTTGATTAATTTTGAAAAATGTAATGTCGGGCATGTTGACTATATTTTATAAAATTTTATTCACAATCGGTTAGTAACGTACAGCTTTTCTAACCTCTTAAAGGTTAGAAAGTGAGCGATTACTCAACCGGTCAGTAATGATGAAAAGAGGAGTCAGTAATGAGTCGTAAGCGGTTAGTAATGGAACCCATAACTGACCTGTGATGGCGCTACTATCGCACCAGTCGCGAAAATTTCTGTACGTTTGTCTGAAATCGTAATTTGCTTTTCTCAGGTAAGAGATTGAGTGTTA
Source organism: Tenebrio molitor (assembly GCF_963966145.1). Classification (NCBI taxonomy): domain Eukaryota; kingdom Metazoa; phylum Arthropoda; class Insecta; order Coleoptera; family Tenebrionidae; genus Tenebrio; species Tenebrio molitor. The sequence goes on along the minus strand of NC_091051.1, from coordinate 14,600,421 downwards.
ATTTGTGTGTGGATTCCCGCAATTCTGGGGAGGGTACACTCTATTTCAATATCGCACATTTTGTTTGTTAAAAAATGTGAGCAAATGTCAATTTGGTTTGACTTTTCTGAACTAAAATTTAATACAATCTCAATCGTGCGCGCCTACTAAGTTTTAATATTTTGCCGAAATAAATAATATTACGGAGGTTGGTTTTTATTTATTTTTTATTATTATAATGTTGCTTGTTTTATTAAATGATTGATTGTGAATAAAATAGTATAAAAACCTCGGCGAAAGTCCATTCCTGTGTCTCGAGAACTAGTTCACCTCGAGGCCAAGCCTCTCGGTAAACTATTGTTCTCTCGACAGGAATGGAACACTTTCCTCCTCGGTATGTAATATATGTACTATAAATACAGAGTGATTCACGAGTAATAATGAGCCTAATGAAATTTATGATGCAACCAACATTACATTTGCACCAATTATGTGGATTTAAAAAATATATACTTATAAAATTATATTGTGGAATAATCAATAAAACACAAATTAAAAACTATGGAGGACATGTATTGTTGGTTGCATCACAAATTTTGTTACGCTCAATATTACTCGTGAATCACTCTGCTTATCTTTGAAAATTAAACAATTTTGATGCATAATAAATTGTTCACATTTATATGTAAATATTGATGATTCTGTGTGTTTACCATTTCCAGCTTTGAAATTTAATTAGCTGTTAGCTTTTCCTATCGCAGACTTAGTTCCGTTTCATTCTGTTTCTGCTCTTCTAATGATCCGTTTTGTTAGTTTATCAAAAGTAAGAAGCCGCCATGAAATTTACAACCTTTACCACATACTCATCACAAGGTACAATTTTTTTTTTGTATGCATGGGGAATTAATTTCCGGTACCGGAAACTACATTTTTGGCAACGTCATGTAGAAAACCGTCGAAAGCACGTCAGTTAGAGGAAAAATATTCATTCGATCTTTATTCATTTAAAATTATAAAAATTTAATTATTATATTAAAAAAGACTAATGCTATTATACGAGTATTGTGTTTCATCTTTTTTGCTTACGAGATCCTTCATGCTTTGGGTTATTAAAGTAATGGAGGAAAGTAGATATATTTATAACACAATTTTTGGTTGTAAAATTTATGACAGAATTTCTTTCAAACTCGTTTCTTTTAATTAGAATTAAAAATGTAATTATAAATCTGCTAATGAAGATAGCGTGGACAACTTTTTGTCAAAGTTCTTAAATATTAATTCTGAATTAAGAATGGCAAGATTGTGGTGTGAAATCTCCGGTGGATAGTGTTATTTTTAAACAATGAGCGGTTTTGCTTGATTCGCCTAAAAATATCTGGGAGAAGGAAAAAATGCAGGTCATGCATAAACGAGTCCATTATTAAAATTGATGAACGGTTGTAATTAAATCCGGTATACAAGAAGAATCTTGTCGAGTCTGGTGAGTTCAGTCTCACTGATAAATTATCAAAATGTCAATATCGGGTGTAAACGAGTGAAAAGACAGTTAATAAATCATTCCGGGAGTCGTTCTTGAAAAGGTGGGTGGTTAATACACTTGAGACTTGTCCCATATTAACATGAACTGAAATCACAAAATGTTGTAACCGCACTCTGAAAATTATTCACATAGAAATTGTCATTCCACTTGCTGAACAAATTAATACTCTCATTTCCCGTAACACGTCCTTTGCCAGTAGGGAGTTCATAATTTCAGTCAGAGTCCTTCGATGACAATGTGACACGTTCTTTCGACCGGATATGAATCAATTTTTAAAGAAAATTAACGTCGGTGAGATTCGGAAAACGTTTTTGATTGCGGGACGTCTCAGATTCTTATTTCCACCCCCGACAATAAAAACGCCATGACCGCGATATTATTATAGTCGTAACACTTATTTTAGCGAGAATTAGAGGGATGTTTTTCGAACGCAGCAAAATCTCGACGGCTCCCTTCGAAGATAATGGGGAGATTTAGGTCAAGTGCTATTAAACTCTTCATTAAAGGTCTACCGTTGTGAAAGCCGCATATTAGCAATTACTAATTTATTTTTGGTAATGTCTTTGCTCATAAATTAATCGAAAGGCCGAACTGGGGAGGTGGGTAATTTATGATAAATTTAATAGTTACATTCTGCCTCCGTTTTAACATCTTGATAATAATCAACGTGATTAATTATCACTAACGCGCTTCCAGCTAATTTACTCTCGGCAACAAACAAATTTCTATTACGTTAATTCCTTGGTTGCAATTTCGCTTTTTTACTGTTTCCAGGACGTTCCGTGTACTGGAAGAGGATTTCGACGTCGTTGGCTTTTAGCTGTAGCTTATTTAAACCGCAAACTGTGTTTTTGTGAGCGAAAGCGTGTTTTTAGTGTGTTTGGACGGATTGAAATCTACACTATTGTTTGCTTTTTGTCACACTGTTTATATAAGTAAACAATTGTCGAAACAATACCCGGATTTCTCGCAGATGTTATTTAATAAAATGAAAGGACTGTCGGCTTACCAAATCCTGAACTGACGAGAATTAAAGGACCCATTCACTGAAGACTTCGTACAATTTTCCAGGTTCATCACGGCATATTGCGTCAAACAACGCTTTTTGCCAGTTTCACTAAAATTTCCTTTGATAAACACACGACGAAAAACCATGTTTGGCAACCGAACTCGCAATTACTCCCAACTGAAATTCGAACACCTAGAAGAATTGTTTCTTTTCAATAAAATTTCGCTCACATATTGACAGCATCTTTCATAATAAATGGTTAAAATTGCAATTCGGACAATCAAAAAAAAGTTTTTCATTGATATTCTTGTGAAAAAAAAAGATGGGGTAGAACATTTGTGCTTTACCACATCCTCCCACAACTTTAGATGAACTCCAGCGTAAGAGTGGTTTGGGAGGCTTCACCTCAAGCGTTCATAATAACGCAATCGACAGCATGCCTCGCAGGATACAGAACTCCGTTCGTGAACACGGTGGTCCACCACATTATTAAGTCTTGTTGTCCGAATTGCTTGAGATGTGTATAAACATGTGTGTGAAATTTTATTGAAAGAAAAACATTTTTTTAGGTGTTCTGATTTCAATTGCGAGCAGTGTATTTATAAAAAGGGAGCGGGGATTTTGAGAAATGTGCTGAAGTTCCATCGGAAAACAGCCACAGCGACAGGCTCATCAATACAGAACTGAAATTCAATTACTGATAATTGTGATATCATGAAATCAGGTATTTAATTAAATGCTTTTTTCATTATTTTTTTCTTTTCTACATTTTTTTCAAATGGCTACATTTAGACATGTTTTTTCTGCATTATTTTTCTACATTGTCTGATTATTTTTTCTACTCGCTGATATTTTAAAAATGTTTTCTCCTTTCTCCCTGAACAATTTTTTTCTCGCTGCTGTAATATTTATTTTTTTACCACGAGTATATCTGTTAATTGTGATTTTAATAGCCGTATTTTTTTTTGTACAGTTTCCTTTCTTGTAATTTGTAATCATCCGTATTTATTGTATCGTAGTACATACATATTTGGTAATATACAGGGTTAGTCAGGAGATGGTCAGGAGAGACCTCCGATGAAACTGAAACTACAACTTCCAATGGTTTCTAGCTTCCTAAATTTATAAAAAGTAATACCTAAATCAACGATTGCTGCCCCTTAGTGTCTGCAATGTCAGTTTTCACATTTATGTTAACTTTTGCTCATAACCTCAATAAAGAGAAAGTGTCATGATTAATTTAATTTGTCAAGCTACTTGGATTGCTAACTTATTTCGAATTAAAAAAATATCAAGTTCTAGGGGTTTCTTGTATTTTGGGTTGCATACCTACAACGAAATTTTCATCGGAAAACTCTCGTGAATAATCCTGTACAGGGTGTAACAGAAAAAACTCCCTTTATTTTAACTGGTAATAGGACTCATCTACTACTACAACAACTTTTCTAAATATTTTTCTGAAGGGTTTTAAAAATTAATTTAAATTTACTAAAGATTTGCTTTGCTCACCCACCTATGTAACGATTTCAATCTAACTGCAATTAATATTATAGAAACAATAAAACAAGGAGGTAACAAAAAACAAATGAAATGAAAGCTTTTTAATCATGAAGTGTACCTAATTTCGGAAATAAACATTACTGCAAAACATACTGCTTGGTAAAAAGCAATGAATGAAAAGTGCAATACGAAGGGAATAAAAACATTCAGTATTTACGATCCCTGTTTACAAAAGTTTTCAGATTTATAAAATTGCATTCAACGTGAAGTAAAGGGGGGACAAATGGCAATTCAATTTTGCAAATTGCAAGAAACTTTATTTAAAAATATTGTTGTAATTGATGAGTACTATTACCAGTTAAAATAAATGCACTCTTTTCTATTACACCCTGTATACATACACTGCGTTTTTTATTTCGCTGAACATACATACAATGTAAAATGGCTATGTTCAGTTCTAAAATGGACAAGTCAATTCATTTGAAATAGGCAACCAAACTTACAGATCAATGAATCCTATGTTCAGTTAAATAAAAAACTATGTGCTTTTCTAACTCTAATCGAAGTATTCTTTTAAACAATTTTTCATCATATTGTAATCATGTAATCTCATTATTTTAAATAGAAACATGTGTTTGTGGTGGATCCATACATTATTATCAGTGATGAGATGCTGACTCGTGAGAGTAATCGTTCGTCAACTTCAGTCATGATTGATGAATGAAAAATCAGAGAAACATCGAGCAGAACTGAGCGAATGCATCACCTAGTCATAACTTTCATATATCAGATTCAGTATTTTTTTTCTTTTCTCATTTTTGTTTTGTGCGTTCGAACGAAGCTTTAATCTTTTAAATATTTATCATCGTTGCATTTTTCATGATATTAACACATAGAATTTATCAAATTTTCCTGAAAACATGTTATCGGATTTTAATGCAATTTTCAGCGCTTAATTGAGTTCAAATTTGTGAAACAAACTTATGATGGTCAATATAATCAATGTTAAACGTAGCGTACATGATTTTTATAAATTTGCATTTGGTTTGCAAAAGCCGTAACAAGTTTATCGTTTTTCGTCAATAATTCAGTAATATCAACTCCTTTTGAAAAATTTAAATTATTTAGCTTTGTGTCGCTGAAAAATGTCGGTTTTGCTAATTACAGTCGAGTTAATGAACAGCACGATTATGATAATATTTTAAATCTGCTTGTGGAACACGAATAGAATAAAAGGAATCGTTTTAATGCGATTTGGGTGTGTCAAATAGGAGCGAAGACGACCTTAAGTCTTTGTGACGGCAAACACAAATTAAATTCCTGCAGATAAAGTGCGTCTAAATCCTAGAATTAGTGATATCAAGACGTAACTTGCGTGAGAAATGGCTGCGACTTATTACCGAGATTCTTGTAGTTTTAACTAGCCATGAAGTGTATAATATATTCTGGGCATCATTATGCAGTGGTGTGCGTACATTGTCTCCTTAAGCCGTATAGGTCTAATGAAACTTGGAAAGCATCACCGGAAGCGTGCACTTGTATCCATCATCATAATCATCATAACTGTTCCTTGGCCCATGGTTAACATCAAAGTGTTACTTATCCTTCTGAATAATAATGAGTACACAAGACCACAAAGGATCTCTTATCTGCCCCACGAAATCCCCACTTTGAAAATTCTGATTCGATAAATAATTTATATTCCGGAAGCGGTTTTAATTTCATGTTAATTGCTTCGTTTTAGAGTTGATCGAACAAATACCGCAATTACGCCCACATTAAGATCTTCATCGATTTTGTATACTCGAACTATTTTACGACTTTCAGCGTCTATTGAATTACTTAGTTCCTGATGACGCTATATCCCGAAGAAAAGGCGAGTTTGTTGAAAAATCATTTTGGACCTTTATAAATAATGTATTTGGAAATTTCACAACAGGATCATTAAGGTTTATTGGAGCGCGTAATGGAATGATTGTTGAAAATACCGTCCTCATCTGGAATTCGTCTATCGGGGAAATTGACTTGTCCAACAATACAAGAGATTAACAATTACCAATCACCTGAAATCGATGCGATTCTAATTATAGATACCCGACATAAAATAGATTATGTCGTTTTACATAGCTTTCGATTAGAGTTTGTTGTGAAACGATGGATGTAATTGCGCACGAAACGGCGTTGATCCGGGTTTTGTTGCTTTCAATTTCAATTAAACGATCTTATCGCCTTGTTTTTATTAAGCTTCTGGATGGCAAAAATCTGTGTTGTCTAGTTTAATTTTAAACCTAGTTATATCCGCTGCGAACGGAAACAGCTTCAATTATGTAAAAGCGCTGAATATTCTACGGTGTTATTAATTAACCTTTAAAATTTACATCAACTACATTGTTAGTTCGTTAAACTATAAAGCAAACTGGTATAAACACTTCATTTTTATTATTATTTTTCAATAAAAAACACTAATTAAATTTTAACGCATTCGCAAGGTACAGAGGAATTTTTGAATTTTTACCCACAGAACAGCTTTCATATCTTTCTAAATTTATTTATTTTTTTTTTGTAATAATAACCCAAAAAAATAACACACTGTAAACGTGAGGTTCTTACTTGCCGTTGCGGTAATTGTTTTGTGATAAATATGTCTTTCGCTGTTCCATTTAGACAAGAAAAATTAAATGTATCTTCAAGCGGTCTAAAATCGCGCTTTTGTGTATCTCTATAGAAACGGTAGAAGGGGCTTGAAGCATTTCAAACCCTAGGAGTTGAAATGTCCACAGGCGGCTCGGCCGAGTCATTTTTAAAGCATTTCTCAGGATTTATTTATCAATATATTTAATAATTAAATTATCCCTATTAAAAAAAGCCTCTAATAAAGCGAAATGACGAAATTATTACCTAATATTTAACCCGTGCCACTGTGTTGTAACACGAGTCGTCCATATGTATGGATGACAGATGTCAAAATCTAAAATGGCCAAGATGGCGTTCAACGTTAAATAAAAAGTAAACTTTAGACTTTAGTAGACTTTACTAATATTATTGAACCTTCACGTATACAGGGTTATTCACATAAGATGACGAGCCTGACCAGGTAAAAATGCAACCCAAAATACACTTTACAAAGCATTCATTGTGTTTTGGTATTTAAAAATTAAAGCAGGAATCCAAGTAGGTATTCTATTAATTTGAAACATATATCTGTCGTTCATGCTTAGTATTTGAAAAGGTTTTCGGGCTATGACAGAACCGATATTATTACGATCCTTTATACTTACCCATTACTTTTGTGATTTTAGTTGCTTATCATTGTTATTAAATCATATTTTGTTGAGAGACGTATTTTTCTGTAAGAAATTGACATTCATTAGGCTGACGTTAAAAGCTATCTATGTTTTAGGCGCATTATGATAATGCCAGATAATGTAATAGGGATCGAGATTGCTTTGTGAATTGCCTTTTGGGTTGCATTTTTACCTGGTCAGGCTCGTTATCTTATGTGAATAACCCTGTATACTAATAATATTGCAACAAGAGAACTAGGAATTACTAGTGCCTTAAAATTTGAAAATTATAAATTTGAAAATTGTCATTTTATTGTAACTGCAGCAAAAGAAAATAAATGAGTTCATGTCCGATTTTTTCTTGTGATCCGCTTGAATTATATCATTCAGAGTAGAAGGTCTTTTTGTGCTTCGCTCAGTTGCGACCTCGACTTCGTCTCACAAAAAGACTCACTTCTACTCTTAATGATATAATCTACTCTTTTCCCACAAGTTTTTCTTGGAAACATTTACAAGACTTTTCCTAACTAGTTTCCAATCATCATCGTCAGAAAAATGTGTTAATTTTAATTTTATTCATTCACTAATCATCATTTTAATCTTGAAAGTGTGCTTATTTAATAGCATGATTTTGTACAGGATGATGAAGACACTTTATTTTGTTGGAAGCTAAAAAATGACACACTTGGAGAACGTTATTAAGATGAAAAATTTAAACTGAAGCATCAGACAGTAAAGAAATCATATTGTGCGTGAATACAAATTAGTAACATTAAAAGTTCCAGAAAATATTTACTCGGAGAGTTCGCGAGTTTTTTACTTTTTGTTCACACTAGTTCGCGATGATTCCAAGAGATTAGGTTTTCTCTTGCAAGATTTATCTCTTTTATAATTTTCACTAACGACTAAATAATTTGTAGCATTTCAAGATACTAAATTTATGGTCAATTTTCGCTTTCCAATTAGCAAGAAAATCTACGTCAAGGACGATTACGATTCTAGTTTGCTAAAGCAAACAAAATTAATAAGTCATGTGAATAATATTATTTATGGTATTCTTTCGGAAAATCGAATTCATTTCTATTAAATCCCGGTGGTCGTAGAAATATTCTCATGTTATCTGAGATGTTTCAATTTCTTAGAGTTTATTGCTTTGATTGGAAGCGGTTTCGAGAAGGTGTCGGGTGTGTTTGAAACGTGGTAAAAAATTGTTATTTTCCCGCTTCCGTCATAACACCTCGTCAATAATTTTTAGTGTAAACCTGCTGAAACTCAATTTCTGTCTGGTTATTGCTCTCGTTTTGACTGCTACTCTTTGAAGTTAAGAATTTTTATGAAAAAAGTTTCTTCTGCGTGATTTCATAGACTCATCCTTCCTGGAGACGCAAATATGTAATTTTAAATTTCGGCATGTTCCGAATATTTACTGAATATACCGTATCTACAATAGACAAGAACTCTATTAATAATGTCAGTCTATTGCACCTGCTACGCCAAACTTCGACGAAAAGTTTAATTAAACTCTCTCTTTTCATTATTCGTAAAAGTTTCGGCCGCAGTGTCAGATCATCTTTAGTAATATCGAGGAGCAAACAGATATCGGACGGAAGTCTGGACGCGATAATTAACAGAACAGAGTATAATTTAGCGCTTTAATTTCGAAATCACATTTCCCAAAGTCACCGTTATAAAGCTATAAAAACAGTAATTTAATCTCTTGGGGGAAGCTTCCAATTTTGTATCACCGTAAAGAAAACATTGGGTCGCACAAATTTCTAGAGAAAAGAAACACTTTTCTATTGCACGACATCGTTCTGATCCTGTCAATTATTACAAACGAGTAGAAAGCAATTTGCGCTAAAGCTCTTTATAAAATCCTCCCCCGAAAAATACGAATCTTTTGAAATGTATTCACCTTAACGAATTTCTTTTAAACCTAACATCAATTATGTAAATTGTAAACACTTACAATGCATGAGAGTCTCAACGTTTGGAAATTAATGACGACTCTCCGGATTTACATTTCATATAAAACATTGTAAACCGAACTTAGGGTTTTTTTGTCTTGTTAACACTCCGACCTGGTAACAAATATGAATTACGGAAATGAAACATTCGTGTTACCCGAGGCTGCTTCTTCTTGCTTGTTATTACAATACACTGAAATGTACTGTGTTGTTTTAGTTCCACTAACTCATTGTCTATCAAATCTCGAATGAGCTAATGATATAAACAACACCGTATAACGAAAAAATGCTGAGTTTTATTGCATTAAGAATCCAATTTAACTTGAACTTCTAACGATTTAAATTATTTTATGCTGACAGCCGGAATTGTTTTAAAACAATCGTTTTCCATTTTTCGTAAAAAAATTTACTGATAAATAATACTCATGCTTAGACTAACTTACTGTAAATTAAAAACTTATTTGTAAATCAATTAACAACTGTTAGTGTAAGTTACATCAAGTGTTGCTGCAAATATTTTGATTTCTTTGTCTTTTCCTCAAATTCTAAACCATTTAAAACTTGACGTAAATTCGTTAATGATAATACACATTGTCATTTTTTTCCTATTACCGATTTAGAAGTTGAAACATTTGGACTTTTGTTTGGATACATTTAGTACGTTACAAAAAATGTTATTTCGAAAATAAAGACATCTTAAATGATGGTTGCTCTCTTAATTTCCTTTTAAGACATCTAAGAATATTAGTCTAGAATCATTGGAATAAAACGAAATCTTCCCTGAACTGTAAATGGTTTTAATGAGGAAAGAATTTAAATTTTACCCCACAGAGCTAATCTCCATTTTTAAAATTGTGGAAGAGAAGTATACTGACAAGAAGACACACCAAATAATAACCATAACAATAACAATTCTACTCCTAAGTGAGTTTGCAGTGCTAAGAATAAAGGGGTTGCGGAATTGTTATGACTGTAAGATAAACAAAACAGGAATTTTTCGCCTGTTGTGTATCTCTTAGCATGTCTCATTTACTTTTAAAAATTTGATCTCCATTTTGTAAAAAGCTCAGAATTCATGGTAATTTATAATGTGCTACATTTGTACAGAATGATCAACAAGAAAACAAATCAAGAGTGTTACTTCATCTTTTGTTTTATCGAAACGTCTGTCTTAGCTTAATCGTACATACTTATACATAATATGTATACTTTCTATACATAGTCGTTTTAGTGGTTGCCTACCTCTCGAAAAATCTATTATTAATTAATCATTACTAATAATAATTAATGCTTTATCTTCAATGGTAAATTACTCTTTCTTACGAATGTAAAATGTTGCTCTTGTTTATTTTATAAATTTTCTCCGTATCAGATAATGATAATTATAATGATAAAAAATGCACAATTATTATAATTCCAAAGTTTAAAATTTATAAGGTATGATTTATTATAAAGTAGCCTTTGAGACAAATTATCTACAAATTATCTACGTCCATGCATTGAACACTTATTTGCATAGGATTCCGCTACATGGCATGACCGATAAGAATTTGGAACGCCTGCTCTGATTTGTTTTCTTTTTGATCACTTTGTACTGTCACGAGCAATAAATTTTGGTCGTCAATGTCATTTCAAAATTTGGTTAGATTGTCACAAATTTAAAATTTCCCTGCCTGATTATGCCCATGTCAACAAAGTGTCAAAAAAATGAGAAAAAATGACAATTAATGTCATACAACATGATGAAAGGTTATGATATTTACGACTGTTTTACAATAGAGCATTTTCGACTAAGCCAAAGAATGACCTTGACGATCAAAATTTATTGCTCGCGACTGTACATATTTGACGTAAAAGCTTCCCTATCTTCATTTTCTTTAAATGAAACTCACTTGATCGTAGATCACAGTCTCACCGGTTCCCAATAAAACGTTGGACTTTATTTTTATTACACTCCTGTAAAATTCTAGTTAAGTTTTCTGGACAAAAACATTTTATGACAAATAAAACGAAGTATAGGTCGAAGCTTGATTATGATATTGATAGCTTTTGATCATTTTTTATTGATGTCTCTCTTGTCATCTAGACATGACGTATTCCTTTACAATTTTTTAATCCACCTAGGTAAAATTCACCATAAGTTATTAAACTCTTGAGCTTGAATAACTTCACGCACTTGAATGCAACAGGTTAATAGTTCGTCATTTTTACCTGTTTTTGTTGGTAACTACGGTGATGATTTTTCAAGCTTTGTCTCTTGATTTCAAGCAGTGTGTTTATTCCATTATTCGTACTTTTTCCACTACATTTCCAATTCTATAGCGACCCTTGACACCAGACATATTCCCCCATTTCCCGCTGGGAATTCAACGTTTTATTTTGAAATTGCGATACTCACTTCTTAATGAGTTCGCTTGAAAATTGTAAGTTGAAATTCACTTTTGCATTTTAGTTGTGCAAAATTACACGTAGCCTCATATGGAGCAACAAAAAAGCAATTTATTACAGAATCTCGCCCTTCCCGGACGCATTGTCATCCTTAATCATATTTTCCTGTATCCTAATTCCGTGTTTAAATCATTTTCACCCCACAATTTCATTCCGTCTAGAAAACCGATATATTAAAGGTTGATTAGAATTCTCCCATTGAAATTTATTTCTAATTAAAAACCTACTCGTGAAACATAGGTGAACTATCCAAAACAAATAATTTAATGCACTTTCGAACGAGAAAAGTGAGCGTAGCCCTCAACCGAGAATAACGAAGAAAAATTTCCTTGCAGAACACGATCTTTAATTCAAGCAGCGTAATCGGGAGTTAATTGAACCGAATACTTTCGCTAGAGCTGCTGAAGGACGCGATTTTGCCATGCTTAATTCGATCAAAATGACCAGATTAGCATTTAAAAAGATTTAAATACATACATTAAATATTTATTCCAAATTAAAAATAACCACTGTTGTACTTTTATTTATTGTTTTGTTTATTTATGCAAAACTTGTATAATTACTACTTTTTTATAAGTGGAAAGTTTACATACACCACCGCAGCAACTTGTCTAATCCCACGTGTAAAAAATTGTTTTTTCTATTTTGGTGTCACAAGAGCATTTTGTAACACTGAAAACAGTTTTACAATTATTGAATTTTATAGCATCGTTTCTAGTGATTATTGAATATGGGGTTGGTATTGATAGTAAATATCAGTGTTAAATGTGATGTCATTTGAACCTAAATCCATGTTGTATTGTGGATCAAAATAAACTATTAAGGGGGTAGATTGTTATTGTAACAACATTTGGGAAACAATTTAAAATTTAAATTTCAGTTTAATGACATTGCTTCATCAATACCAACCCAATTCCATTAAAATAAACGTCGCTAGATAATTGTTTTATATTTTTTTAAATTAAATTAATGAAGCCGAAAATGAAAAAAATGTAGCATGTGTACTTTAAAGGAACAATTCTAACCCTGTATTGTATACAAGTTCACGAGAGACTTCCGATGAAAATTTCGTTATATGCAACCGAAACTACAATTTCCAATAGTTTCTAGCTTCCTAAATTTATAAAAAGTAATACTTTAATCAACAATTGCTGGCCCTTATTGTCTGTCATGTCAATATTATCTGTCATGTCAGTTTTCACATTTTTAAGTAATCATAATTCGATTCTCATATAATATAAAGAATGCGCAAGCTGCATTTATTTACAGACGGCGATTTCCAAATAGGCAACATCCATGTTTATTGAAAAAACTTTTGCTCATAACCTCAACAAAGAGAAAGTGTCATGATTAATCTTATTCGCCAAGCTACTTGGATTGCTAACTTATTTCGAATTAAGCAAAATATCAAGTCCTATAGGGGTTTCTTGTATTTTGGGTTGCCTATAACGAAATTTTCATCGGAAGTCTCTCGTCAATAACCCTGTATACCATTGCTGAAAAAAGTGCGGTACAATTAATTTTATGAGGTCTCTTCGCAATAATAAATCGACTTTATTATGTCGGTAATAGAGTGAAAAATGTTTTTCTCAACGGGTGCAATTTGTCATTTTTAAGTGTTGCGGATCTTGCTAACGTGAACCTACAGCTGGAAACGCTGGATTCGCTAATGTCCAAAAAGGAAATAAAATACATCTTATGTGGCGCAAATACGAATAGTTTCACTCCTTATTTTTTTTTCTAAGGATTTGTAAACTGATCCTATTTTAAAAATTACAGCCAGAGAGAACGAATTATTACGCTTCTTTTCCAAAGATGATTGATTGCGTGCGTATTGCTGCATTGTATTGTATATTTTTTTATAATTATTGTGCAAAACTAGCGATGTATTCTTTCTGAATTCATTACTAGCTCAATCCAGCTTCGCCAACATGTAAAGCTTCACAAATGTAAGAATTCATCTCTCTGATTGCAAGGTTCTCTATTATTTTGTACCGGTCAGTACATTGTTAAAGACAGGCGTCCGTAAATTTTGCACAAAAGAATTACACAATAGAAACTATCCTTCAATGGCCAGCTTTGATTTTAATTTTTTTTCTGCTTGCAGGATGCCAAGGGGACGAGAACGAGGCTCGTCTAATGAGGCATCTGATGACGAACTACGATGCTGCAGTTCGACCAGTCGAGAACTCTTCCTTGCCGTTGACTGTGATTTTCGGAATTTCTCTGCACCACATCATCGACGTGGTAAGTCCCCGGATTGATCCGATTGGCAAAATATGAAGACCAATTTATTCGGCAGGACGAGAAAAATCAGATCCTGACGACAAATTGCTGGATCACTCAGGCCTGGATAGATCACCATTTGCGGTGGAACTCCTCGGAGTTCGCCGGCATTAAAGTTATCAGAATCCCGTACACGCGTGTCTGGCGGCCGGATCTGATCTTGTACAACAAGTAAGTTCAATTTGTTAATTCGTGTGCGCTTTTAATGGACTGTCTCGACGAAATATGTTTTGAAATTATCCCAATTGTGTGCAATTTCCCTGGCAATCCGCCCTCGTAAATGTTTGGTTTTAATTTAATTTAATTGAATTGTCAGACGTCGCGTTCGAATAACGGTCTGCAAGTAATAATTTACATTAATTAATTATTTGAGGCAGCGAAACCTAAACAGAGCGCCGGCCAGATGGAAACTTCCAAATTGGTTCGCCCTTAAGCTCCGGGGAATTTCTAAATTTTCTGTTGCTATCGGTCTGCGTAAAAAATGCACGATTGACAAGCTTAGCCAGTCGTTTATTTATGCTTCGGCGATTTTGAGCGGAAACAATCGCATGCTCCGTAATTTGATTAATGTGATTGGTCGAAGACCCGGCGCATCCACCAAAATCGCGATATTTTAACGAGCCCGCTAATTTTGTCCGAATACTCGTACAATGCAAAATAATTCTATCCATCCTGATTGAATATTCATCGTTAAAGTGCATGGATGCAGAAAATTCAATTTTTTTCGCGAAATTTTACAAGCTACAACAAATAAATTACACAGAAAACTACACCATGGAGGAGGATGTATTTATGAGAACGTCTAGTTAATACGCGCGCACTGGGCTACATATAAAAGGACAAAATATGTAAATATTTGTGGGGCGAAAAGTTGCGCCACCAACAATGCGAATGTACAATTTATGTCTTTATTAATTTTTGCTGCTACCATAAATGGAACGTTTATACAACTTTATTGCGTAAAACAGAGTCCTCCTGAAGAACCGTCCTGTACACTAATAGCACCTTCAAAGATATTCGTCACTTTGATACAACCAAATTGTGTCTACGTAATTGAGCTGAATGTTTGCTGGAAGTTTGGTGCCACTTGGGTTGGGAAATTGCTTATTGTGTTCCCCTTAGTGAGTAAATTACTCCTTTAATTTATACGTATAGCAGTTATTCAACATTATAAAAAAACTTCAACAATTGTGATTGTGAAGAAAAAATATTAAATGCGAACATGTAAAATATTTACAGAGATTATTTATAGCAATTAGGATGTACAGAAGAGGATAATGTAAATAACGTTACTTCATTGCCCTAGGACTCGACTAAAATTTCAATATTAACTCTGAATCTACCTTTATTTACCTTGATATGATTACACGAATATTGTCATTGTCGGTAAAGGAGACCTTTATATTTTTCTATAAAAAACTTCTGTTACTCTCATAGTAATTTTGTTATTTTGTTTGTAAACAGTAGAGAGCAAAAATATCGGGTGTTCATTTAAACTTATCCTCAAAGTTGAAGAGTCGATTGTGAACGGACCACTCTCCATTCGTCTGCACCAAGGAGGTCTGCACAGTAAAAACACAACAGCGCAAAAAGTGAGGTTAGATTTAAACAGCTGTTCCGGGATCTGTAATCACGTTCACAATCGACTCTTAAATGAACACTTAAACAGGATTTCTTGAAACAGTACTAAAATAGATATTAAAAAAAAAAAATAGTGTTTTTGCAGGATAACTTCGTTCATTTAATTTCACTTTGTGATATTCTAATTAAATTTTTCTTATACGCCGTTGAGAATATGAAATTTGATATTGGCTAGAGTGTTATTGTCACTTTCATATAACAAAAAACTTATTTAAATTAAACTTCAAAATACTTCAACAAGATAACTAAAAAAAAAAACGACTACAGGCAAGATCAAACTTACAAAGCTTGTTACTGTCACGAAAACATTTTTATGTAAAAGAACATCTTAAATGATTAATGTGAAATGAAAAAGGTGAATAATAATTTATTGAGAATAATATCCAAGTCTCGTTTTAAATTTGTGCGTTATACGTCAGTTGTTTGAAAATTTGTGAATCAAATTAAGATAAAATACGAATTTTCGATGGCCTTTATCGTGAACACTAGACGCAACAAGTCCCGTCATCGTTCCCTATTATAAAAATGATATATGACGTACGGTATAATCGATACAAAATTTGGTAACCTCTTGTGTAGAAATATTCGATACAAGATAAAAGATGAAAAGTGGTTAGTCATTTTAATTTCATCAAGAACGGCATCAATTTTGAGTTTTAAATTAAGGGCGATAACGATAACAGAAATGAAATCGTTGCTGTCGTGAACTTAAAAAGTAGAGCAAACAAGTGGAAGATGAATAATAGTTTCAAAATTAAAAATAACATTGTTCTGTTGACTGTTTATTTTCTTGACATCTGAAATTTTAATAACGTAGATTTGGCTTTAATTGTCACAAATTAGGAATGATTAGATTTTCACTGACCTCGATTCGCCTCACAGCAGAATGATTAAAACAATTCAAGTAGATTTCAAGAAATCTGGATTTGTTTTTATAATGGATGAACGGTAAGCTCTAGAAGAATCTATAGGATTTAAAAGAAAAATAGATTTTAAAACTTTTCTCGATTTCAGCATTTAGAGTTACCTTAAGTATCGCCAGTAAAAAAAACAGTTAAGGATAAATCTCGAGAAGGATATTGCAGTTTATCCGATTTAAATAAGAATTGCATTGATTTAGCGTGGAGTAAGGAGCTTTAAAAATCTTATGTAATATTCAAAATGCAACCGAATCTTATACAAATAGTTTGCCACCCTTTTGTGAAACTTTATTCGGGAATGCTCTATTTTGGGGAGAGATGAAATGTTGAACTGTCAAAGAAAATAGGTAATTGTTTTTCCGACATGCATTGTTCGCACTCTTTCTGGAGTTGCAATCTCTGAAACGTCAATCTCGGCGGAACTAAGTTCACTGTTTAACGTAATAACTTTTATTGTTCTTTTGATGTGCAGCACGGAGCTTTTATAAATACGTCCAGGGAACATATTTTATTATGTTGAAGCCTCTACTTGACGTCGTATATGCCATGTGAACCCCAGATATTAATATCTGTTTCTTCGACTATTCGTGAAATTTCTACAATGTTTTCATTATCCCAAGTTTTCCGCAAAAAACCGAATATTAAAAAATAATTTCCCCATGTAATATATGTATGTACGTGTAGGTACATTCATAAATATTTATCAACACACGTTTCACATTTTAACAAGAAAAATACCAAGAGAGGCACTGCCTCCGGCAAACATTTATTTACATTCTATACATCGAAGCGGAGCTAAACATTTTTTCCATTAGAGTGAAATATTTTGAAGGAATTTGTGTGACAATGATTCGTTACTTGTTTTAATTCGTCTGACACTGGGACAAGCGGAGATGAAATCTGCGCCAAATCCAATCGACCGTGAATAATATAACATTGTAAATTTGTCTCTCCTTAGGGACAAAATGATGTTCAAAATACGGTTGAGCTACACGATTTAAGACTTATCTTGCTCACTTTCCATAGTAAAGCTTCACCCTTTACGACGTACTTTAATAGATTTAAAGCGCACCCCGGGACAATTTTTGTCAAAGCTCTCCATTAAAGTGTTGACATCGATTGTCGATTTGTTTGAGGTATCAAATCGTATCAAGTTGTACAAAGTGTTTTATTTTTAGTGCCGACCCTCAATTCCAGTCTTCTGTAATTAACACGAATGTAATCGTGTCGAGTTCCGGTGAGGTCCTGTGGCTCAGCCACGGAATATATCGCTCATCCTGCGACATCAACGTCGAGTACTTCCCCTTTGACCTGCAGAGCTGTCACATGAAGTGGGCGTCGTGGACTTACGACGGTTATCAGGTGAGCCAACAAATTTTCCTCTGCTTTGTGGAGTTCTTCATCAAAGAAGGACCCACACCGATGCACTCACATCATCACTCTTTGATCAGAAAGAACATTTGACGGTATGTATGACAATGCAAATAGCGGCCAGTACGGAGTGGATGCAAATTTATTTGAGTGATGAAGAGAAGATCCACAAGATAATAAGTTAGTTCGATGACGGGAAGTGGCGCCGCATAACTTAAATGTGTTTTTGGGGGATTAAAAGTGTGCATCTGGTTCGAGTCGGCACCGCTGCAAGCTTGATTCGGTCGAAGATGTGCAATTTACGTGATTGATAGGTCTCGGCGGTGAAATTATTGAACGGATCATACTCCGGAGTAGGTTTCCATGTTACAAGTTGTCGAATGTCTGAAGAACTCCGCTGATGTGCTTAAAACCTCTTCTACAATATTGCTGACACGGACTTGATGAAATGGTGCCTTTCCCCCGGCGGTTTATCAATTAAATATGCAGCGGAAGAAATTCAAGAGTTTGCTTCCTCATTTTTCTTGTACGGTTGTTTAGGTGAATGTGAAGGTAAAATCGTATTAAAATCTCATTTGTTTTCATTTTCTTTCTTTCGCATAATTTAAAAGCTGTTAGCAACAGTAAATAATGCGTTGTTATGGATGAAGTGCGTTCAAAAGCATGTCTCAGCTCAGACAGATGGAAATCCGCTTACGTTTTTAACATTTTATTTTTCGGTTTTTGTAAGCTTTCGCTGGTCGAGGGGTGTTTTTAAAGGGACTAACTTGTAGCGGCTTTAGCTTACCTGACGTAACGTACAAATTGTGTAACGTTAATGTGAGCACTGGTTATGAGTCAAGAACTTCCGGTGTTCAACGGTTAATCCCCCGGATATTCTACATATTTTGAAAACGACAAGGATACGAAAAGTTCAGCTTTCAAGAAGAAATACGAAGGTTGTTTCCTAGAAGATTTGACTGAATAAATATTGAAACAGTAAAGGGTTGGATAAAAAGATGTGGACAGTTTATTTTGTAAAATAAATATTGACATTTTTCAAAGTTGGGTAAATCTCCATTAAGTAGGCACCAAACTTTCACCAGGTTTTCTCGAGTTCCTACGATGGAAGGTGTTTCAGTGAACGTATTGTGCCAAGCACAAGAAGTAGGAGAAGGGTTGTTATACAGTTGGTGCCAAAACCTTGGAATAATTGACATATTTTCTATCCTGTTAAGTTTTCGAATCAAGCTCGAACAGATCAATTTGAATTTTTAAAAATAAATATTTTTCGATAGTTGCAATTTTTTCCTTCATTTGTTTTTCTACGCAATGACGTCATCGCCAGTTTTTTTCTTAAACGTCGACACCCAAGATTCGGACTGATTACCAAATTCTAATCAGTTTCCATGTATTATTTATTACCTTTGGCCTGATGGTCCCGGAGATATTGATTTTTAAAAATGTAAACGGGGTGGCAGTGAAACTCGAATTTTACAGCGAAATTTATAGAAACACTTAATTAATTTTTCAATATGAAAATGATCTATCTACAGTCCATTCCACTTAAGAATGCAGTAGATGTCGCTTCGAATGGAGAACGTTTCACACTGACGAACATTCATTATGGAAGTGGATTGGGGACTTATCGTTAAGTTGGCACTACCAGCAAAAGTAACTAGGCGCGCCAATAAGGTTATTGGAATTTATGACAGATCTCACTAATGTACAGTTCAATCATAAATTTTAAGCGACCTTGAGTTTGACAATCCATATCCAAAACATTTCGAGTATAGTTTAATGATGCGTTTGATACAAAAACTCGATAAGTTTGACACTAATAACCAAAAAATCTATCAAATATCAAAATTTGACAGTAGTATCAAAAATCGAACATTGCCTAGTGTAAACTTTTCTCTCATTTTGACCAATCAACGACGGGAAAATAGTCCCAATCCTATTTTACACTGCATACTTAAATGGAATGAACTTGTAGATATTATCAATACTTCAGCAAAGTAATTTTGATATCCACAAACTCAAAGAACAAGTTAAAAGAACAGCCAAGATACACAATTTTGAAACTAAGACGTCTTCTTCCAACAAAAATAAACAAACAAAGTAAATATTTATTTTCTTCTTGGCAGTACTCTAATCGTCTTTGGAACGCAAAACGTACAAAACAGCTTGCTTCGCACTTAATTCATCCCTGATCCTTTCTTTCTGTTGCTCAAGTCTGGCTGGACGGGGTGAATTTGGGAGACCATACTGACGACTCAATAAATTCTGACCAAAATTGTAAATTAAGTATATAATGATTTAGGAATTTGTTTTAGTTTCACAAATGCACATTTTGGACGATTTTTAATTTATGGTTTTATTTGTTTATCCGAGAATTACATTGCTGCTACTGAAAAAATTTACAATGGAACTGTCACACTGTTTTCGTTTTTAAAGGTCCTACATTGTACAGAGTGATCAACTGATCAACAAGAAAACAAATCAAGAGTGCTACTTCATCTTTTGTTTTATCGAAAAGTTGGTCTTAGTTTGACTCATACGCATACAGGGTAAGCATACGAGAGACTTCCGATGAAAATTTCTTTATATGCAACCCAAAATACATGAAACCCCTAGAACTTGATATTATATTTAATTCGAAATAAGTTAGCAATCTAAGTTGCTTGGCTAATAATATTAATCATGACACTTTCTCTTTATTAAGGTTATGAGTAAAAGTTAATATAAATGGTAAAACTGACATCACAGACAATAAGGGTCAGCAATCGTTGATTTAAGTATTACTTTTTATAAATTTAGGGGATAATCGCTGTTTACAATTACAGGAAACTTCCGTAAACTTTGCCGAAATCGAAAACTATTTTCAAGGTTAACATCAATACCGTTGCTTTAAAACTGACGTTTGTTTGACATTTCACCGAAAAATCTGCTTCTACCAGTGGCGCCGCGTTTGGCAAATTCACAGAAAATTCTGTAAAAATGACAAAGACAGACTATGATCCTGATCGTTCATTGGTCCTGATTGAGGGTCTCTCTCATTCTGTAACAAATTTTCTACAAAATTTAGTATCGTGTCAAACAGCCTTTAGGAATGTAAAATGTTGCTCTTGTTTATTTTATAAATTGTCTCCATTAACAGATAATAATAATAATATGCACAATTATAATTCCAAGGACTAAAATTTATGAGGTATGATTTATTATAAAGCAGCGGTTGAGACCACAAATTGTCTACGCCCATGCACTGAACTCTTATTTGCATAAAATTTCGCTACGACATGACAGATAATTTGCAAGGCCTGCTCTGATGCGTTTTCTTTTTGATCACTTTGTATATGGATAAATCAGAATCCATCCAAATCCGCAAAAAAAAATTAGGAATTAACGTGGAAATGGAATGGGTGAGAAGAAAAAAAATGATCGAAAAATGTTTCTTTAAGAGAAACAACACTGAACTGCTCGAGTTATTTTCAAAAAATTCAAAAAGAAACAAAATATTTCCATTAGTTTTGGCGCTCACTCTAGAATATTTACTACGTGGATGTTCAGAAAACAAGAACTTCAAACAGCGTCTTAACTTTTCAAATTTCAGTTGCACATTGCATTATCTTATGAAGATTATCTCAATTGTGAAAGTCGCTCAGACGTTTTTATTGCATTTTGTGTTGTATAAAAGGTCTTGGTAGAAGCCTAACAAACAGGATTAAATGTGTCCAAGAAAATACTATACATGCAAAGAAACGAAATTGCGACGGGCGTAGTCGACAAAGAAGTAACTTTAGTAAAAAAAGAAGTGCGAAGAATACGTCAATAGATAAAAAGTTCAAATAGGTAATGTAATTGGATCTGGCGAGCCTTTTTTGAATCGAATACTAACGCTAAAAGTTGTTAAGAATTTTATTCGAAGTTTCTTAGCGAATAATACCAAGTTTTTCATAATAGAGAATCCTGTCCGTGGAAAATACACGCAAGGTATGATATTTACCTTTTATTTGATTCACAGATCTACGAGTATTCTTAGATTTGCAATTTTTGTAGACTTCCTATCTGTGAATATTTCGGTCGAAATCTCTAGAAAGATTTGTTCCGACCGTTGTCACCCAAGAATCATAAATCTCACGCTGACAACCAGTTTGTCTTTGCAAATTTCTTCCTCTGTCAATTACTCCTTGTCAAGTTGTTTCTGCTCTTAGATTATATTTCCGGATATCAAGCGTAACAAACACGAAAACTTTTGTAATAAGAAGTGAGTCGATTAAAGCCGAAATTAATAATCTTTTTATGGTCCATTCTAACACCAGTTTTATGGGAACACGCTTCTTTATTGCATTAATACATCAGTTTCACTAAAGTGCAATAAAAATAACCAATGATTTCGGTTATATTGTCAGTCGGGATTATATTGGGTTGTCTGAAAGAAAAAATGAAATCGAATTCGACTTGATCCGTTCGGTTGCTAATTTTGAAGTAGGTTGGAGTCGTCTCTTTGCAGAGAGCATGAAAGACTGCGATACATTCCTGTGTATAAATTGAGTCGTCTCGAAAAATATTGTGAAGGATACCGCTTTATAGAGATAACAGCACCTGACTGCTGCATAAATGGATGTAATAACGTTATTTTCCGTTGAAACAGCGTAAGAGTGTAATTTTTTCCCGTCGATTGATTGCCTGGAATTGGGCCCGAATTAAATTGGGGTCATAAATGCACGCAAAAAGGATTATAATAGCTGGCGGATGTGTGTTGCAGGCAGGCATTCGAGTAAAAAACATCCACCATTGAAAAGATTGAAATCCCGTATCAGTGGCTCTAATTCCAAATTAGATAAGAGGAATCTCTATATGTTCCCGTTATATCCAGCCTAGTGCTCCGGCAATCCCATATTATCGCAAGAGCTTAGCGGAACATCCGGGAACGTGCATGGCCAAATATCAATTTGTTTCACCCTTTGACTGTCACCAATTAAAAAGGTGGCAATCTGCGGAAATCAATCATTTTAACATACGGAAAGCCGTGTGCGCAAACTTTTCCTCGACATCCCGGAGGGTGCACTTCAATTTGCAACAGGGCGATAGTTTTAAAATCGAGACCATTATTATTCATCATCCCGGACAAAAACAGAACCGGATGAATTTTTGAGGAATCCCTCTGATACCGCGTTCTGATTCAATTCCAACTTTTTCCCTATTTGCCGAACCTGTTTGATTCCGGAAAATTTTTATAAAATCATCCAATGCTCCCGGAAATGTCAATAATACGTCGAAAGAATTTCACGGGCGCGTTTGAAGATGGAGGATGGAGGCAGTTTTGTTATTGTAACAATAAGGCCGCCGCGCTCGTCACTTTTTCCCAATTTTGTGACAGGCCCCCGACTCGATCTCCATAATTGCGACTAATCCTTAATCACGAATCGGGATAAACGCGGATTAGGGCGACACCCGCGCAATAAATTCAAATTAATTGATGATTACAACAATGCCGCTGTCAAAATATTTACTTGAATGGACTCGGGATACGGCTGAAAATGGGGATAAGAAAACTTTCTGTTATTTATCGGAAAATTCCGATTCGTTATTTTTCTTAATTTCGCTGCCAAACAAATTCTTAAAACTCTCTTTTCCTCCCGCAGATGACGTCAATACTTTACATACAACATGATCGGAGAAAATATAAATTGGACTTTTAAAATGACGGTTCTGTTTTAATGGAAACGTATTTTTGGAAACCTTCCGCGAGATCATTCGTATTTTATCGGAAACTTTTCGCACAGCTTTCTGAATACTAAATACCAAATTGTTTCCCCCCAGGGTTTCGTAGATGTGTTCGCTTTTTTATTTTATGCAAAGTGCAAGTAAATATTTACGAAAATGTTTGGTGTCGAACAAATAAGTTCGCAACTTTCCAAATTTCTTTTGCACACGCGTTTTTTCTTGTAGATAAACATCTAGAATTTCCCCAGACGGTAGTCTCTAAAAAATGATTGTCTGAAAAATACATAAAAGGGTTGGTACAGTCGTTTGCAGATTTCTCTATATCCCACCCCTTAATAAAACTGTAACGTCAGAACTTTTCCTAGGAAAATTTGTCATTTTCATTCTACGCATCGGGAGCTGTTCGGACGAGTTATTTGAAAATATCAAACGCGAAGTCAAACAATGACAGTAATTTTCAATACGACATTGTGTTGCAGGTCGAACTGGCCAAGCAGACTGAAGAAGGCGATGTCAGCAACTACCAAGCCAACGGTGAATTCGACTTGATTAGTTTTTCTTCGGTGAAACACATCGAATTTTATTCTTGCTGCCCCGAGCCGTACCCCGACATCACCTACACCATCAAACTGAAGAGACGCCCCCTATTCTACGTTTTCAACCTGATCCTGCCCTGTATACTCATCAACGGCATAGGTAATTTATCACTTTGCGGTTGAATACCCGGTCATCTGTATTTATTTGCAGCCCTGCTGGTCTTTTACGTTCCTTCAGAGTCGGGCGAAAAAGTAACCCTTGGGATAAGTGCGTTGCTCTCGATGACAGTGTTTCTAATGACGATCCGAGAAACTTTGCCACCGACCGAAAAGACCCCCTTAATTAGTAAGTACTCCCGTTGTGCTATTTTTAAAATCTGTTGACGGTCTTAGAGTTGTCATTCATCAAACACCCTTTGAGGGTTGCGGTTTCTTAAATTTCCGTCGCTGCCTCCGACTTTGTAGGTGAATATAAATTTTGCGATTTCGAATAATTTTGCTGCGACTCGGAATCCAACAGAGAGAATTGATCATCTTTCTCATAATCAGTTCAGCGTGTTGGCGTTTGACGTGTCTGAAATCTGAAACCACTGAAAACAGCTTATTCTCGTTAAAATCAGCCCTTTATGTTCTTAATAAAAAGCCTGACACCGTCTCGTTCAATCCGTTCGATAATCCACTCCCGCACTTCTTAATTTTAAAGATGGTTTAAAAATTTAACGAAGTTCAAACGAAACCGGCTACAATGAAGTTTCGTCCTCGGTGTTTTCTTTAAATTTTAGCACGAACTTCTAGCTGTACGAATTTCGCAAATTTTTTCGTCGCTCTTAATTGGGTCATGGCGTTTTGCGAAGATTGAAATTTTTATTTGATTTCGTTTCGTTTTGTGTGGACCCCCATGGAGTGTAAAAATACACCACCTTCCGTCAGAATTTTACGTGCAATAATAATTACCGAATTAGAAGTTGGTACGAAATTCAACGTCCGCAGGCGCATATTTACCTTGAAAGGAAATATTGAAGATAAATCTGAAATATTAAACAGCAGAGTAAAGTCAATAAACCAGAACAAACAACGCTCCGAATAACAGCCGCAGCATCTTGACTACAAGAGTAATTAGCACGATGAGTCTGTTAAAATTGTACAAAACATTACATTACATTAATCGGATTTGTCCAAGTCACTTTATATTGAGCCCACGATTCGAGAAAAATACGAGTACAGTTGATTTGACTGCAAGTCGGATATGTTGTAATGATGCATATTCGATCACAGTTAAAGGGACGCAGGTTCTTTTTTGCGATAATAATTTGATAAATTAAAAAAAAAATCCGGTTTTCATTTATTGTCGTACAAAGAACTGTAGGTATCGTTAGTCGATATAAAACTCCGGATGGTCTGAATTCACAGTCGACTAAATTTCACAGGATTACACGAAATAAATTTCCGTTTGCTGTTCAATTTGACGTCGTTCCATTGACAAAGCGCTAACTACGGGAAAACAAAATTAAAAATCCTTTGAAAGTGA
Organism: Tenebrio molitor; assembly: GCF_963966145.1. Taxonomy (NCBI): domain Eukaryota; kingdom Metazoa; phylum Arthropoda; class Insecta; order Coleoptera; family Tenebrionidae; genus Tenebrio; species Tenebrio molitor. The sequence goes on along the minus strand of NC_091051.1, from coordinate 14,574,703 downwards.
TATTTGATCGTGTGGCATTACTTATTTGATTGAAGTACGTAAATGTAAATTTAATTTAATTAAAATGGTCGATGATGGCCACGTAAGTCAAATGAGGAATTGTGTAGAAATATTTCGAGGCTCTCGCGTTTGACGTTTGAATTTTGTTGGTGTTCTCAACCGAGGGTATGAATTTTATGTTAAATTTGCTTTAAATTGGCGAATATCCGTTATTATTATTAAGCATTTGAACTGAGGAAACAAAATTCTGTAATTACGTCTTTTAATAAGTTTCAAGAGTCAAAATTAAATTTAAATGATTTCACATAAAATCAGATGAGTTAATCGTCAAGACTCTTTTGACGGAATCTCGAGATGGAAAATTGGAAGTCAGTAAAACGAGTTTGTTAAGCTTTCGTAATTATTACAAGTTGTTAAATGGCAATAAGATGTGAAAGAATTTTCAAAGGTATCGCTTTTGTCAATAAAACATACATATTGACGCATAGGATAATTAGACCAATTAAAAAATTACCTGCCAAGGGGAAAATGTGAAGAATAAATACTAACGAGAATTGATACGGTGGTCTGCTCATTCCATCCAGCTTTTCAAAATATTGATGAAAAAAAGTAACAAAGACAAAAATCAGAAGTTTAACACCTCTGTGACAATGATGTAAACCTTGAGGTAAGAATTGTCACAGAGGTAGTCGTGTTCTGGTGTTTGTCTTTGTTTGAATTTTCTTTAAAATTATTATACTAAGGACAACGTAACATTTTATCTGCCCAGCCCATTCCATTTTCTTAGTTACCAATCAAATAGGTTGTTAAGATAATCTGATTTACACAGTAAAAATTTCTGACACTCGAATTGTCTTAATGACATTTTATTTTTTAGAACCTACAACAATAATTGTGGACTTGACAGCAAAATTCTAACCTTAACTTTTTTACGTGGCAGATGTGATGAAAAGTTGTACAGATTGAATCTGGCTTTGATTCTGATTGGTCAATTTTAGTGGGCAGAGCAGATAAAAAGTTATAACGGCAATACTATAACTCAAAACTTAATCATATCACATAACATTTTTGGTTTACAATACAAAAATTTCCGATAATAATGCGGAATCTGGAAAAGTGCCCCGAATGCTTGCAGCGTTTCCACGTTGAATAGCAAGGGAAATCCTCTCCTAAAGGAATTTCTTTGATTTTGAATCGCCTGATTCCGCAATAAGTCGCTCTCCGATGACATTAATGAAATGGATGGCTTCTTTGCACCAAGGGCCTAAGGCTTCAAAACCCATGTACAGTCGATGTACAAATAAAACTGAGACAAAAATGACAATCACATAAGTCAAAATTTACAAATTTGCATCGTTTAATTACGGATTTATCACAAATAGGTTAACTTTGACAAAATAATTTCGAGTTTTGAAATTACCACCCAAAAAATAGCAATCATAATCAAGACGGTAATCATAATGACAATAAAGTATGGATTACTTTTTTTTTTGAAGTGACAGACTGACGGTTAAAATTTTTTGGCCGGCGTAGTACTATCGAATTCATGACAAACTAGAACAACAAAACGTCGTAGTTATGTCAACTTTTCGAAAATGTTGTAGTGTAACGCTTCTACCTATTTTATGTTAACTGGTTACTATTGTCCAACATGTCCAGTAGATAACCTAAATACGTTCGTTGGATTGAGCATTGCTAAATTCGAACTGTCACAATGACAGATGTAGTTGAAAATGACAAAATAATTTCGAGTTTTGAAATTTACCACCTAAAAAATCCAATCATAATCAAGACGGTAATCATAATGACAGTAAAGTACCTATGGATTACAATTTTTTGTTTTTTGAAATGACAGAAAGTGACGGCTAAAATTTTTTGGCCACCATAGTACAGTTCGGGACACGGAATTTCGGGCATCACTGTCAACATACCGTCAAAAAATGTTAAATAAGCTAGCTTTACATTATTAACCTCAATTTTACCGTTTGCGACGATTTTGATTGTCATGCGATTGACGTGAACGGAAAATAAATTTCAAAATTTGACTTTTAAATGTCACGTTGACAATAAAGAGTGATTTACATCGCAATTTTTTGAAGTGACAGAAAAATTATGCCCGAAATTCCGTGTTCCTAACTGTATTATGGCAGCTAAAAAATTTTAGCACTATCTTATTCTTGACATTCATGTAAAGTGTAAATAAACCTTTAAGAACCGTAACCCCACTTTCGATTCTTGTCATTTTGAAATGCATATTGTTATTCTGAAAATTAATTTAAACTGTTTAAAGTTCAGATTATTCCGACATGAATGAACAAAATTAAATAGATAACCTGAGCTAAACGTCTGTGTAGTAGAAAATGACAAAATAATTTCGAGTTTTGAAATTTACCACCCAAAAAATACCAATCATAATCAAGAGGGTAATCATAGTGACAATAAAGTATGGCTTACAAAATTTTTTTCGTGCCGCCGGCCGGCCGGAATTTGGTAAATTACAGATCTCGAAATCGTCCAGAAACACATGCATTGCCGGCCTAGTCCGGCTAAAAGTAGGGATTTCGAGTTGTCATCGGTTTCGGTTGGCATTTGTTATCAGAATTCTATCAAACGTCAATGTTTGTTCTGTGGATGGCTCGTTAAAAATGTTTTTCTATTTATAACAACGTACAAACTACAAAGAAGCAATATTTAACTAAAATTAATTAATTAAAATTACGTTTCGAGCCACTTCTTGAATATGGGCTGGTGTATTTATTACAACAAATGTTTCAGGAAAATGTCAAAAACAAAACCAATTAATTAAATGTAAGAAATGTCAGGGAACAAGAGCGATGTTGATTTTAAAATTTAAATGTTTAAATGTAAGTGTTGCCAACACAAAAAAGTCCCTAATACTAATTATTAAAACAAGTGCTTTAACTTCCATTTAACAAAAATCCGCAGAAGTCGGCACGAAAAATTTTGTGTATCGCACGTCCAGAAACTGTTTGCAGTACGAGTCGACAGACGAGTATTGCAAACCGTACTCATGCTCGCAAACGTGCAGTTTCTGGCCTAGTGATACAAATAACTATTTTTGAAGTGACCGAAATTGACGCTTAAAATTTTTTGGCCGCCAAAGTACTAGTTTTTCATGAATTCGATAGTAAGTTAAGAGCAGCAAATTAAAACATAAATATTCTAAGGCCCGGTTTATTCACCTTCAAGTAAATTTATCTGGCCAGTAGTTGCTATGATTTAGAATCTGCTATTGGTAGATCCGAGGTAATTACCGTTCAAATAAAGTTACTTGAAGGTGAATAAACCGGGCCTAAATGTAGTAACCTATAAAATAAGTCGGCATTCCGGTGCCGGTAATCGGAGCCAAATAGGATATTTTGATATTTTTTTCATTATTTTAACGACCTTTAAATAGACAATACCTCCATTGTGAGAAGAATTTTAACTGCGTAACGAAACAAAATAAAAGCTTGGTATGAATAAAACTTAAAAAATAAACAGCTAATTAATTTTTGAAACATTTTCACATTTTCAAAATCTTTAGCTTTTGTCAAATAAATTCAGAGTAAAACAAGGGGCTGAAGGAAATGAGTCGCACAGAACATATCGATTAAATATCTAAATAATTACTTTAAAGGAAGGTTAAAGGTCAGCACTGAAGACTCGGTTTAATATTTCAAATAATACTCGATATGTTCGGGTTTTGCTACAGCAGAGCAGGTAAGAATTCTTCTTTTAGTGGGTTATAATGACCTTCTAATTTCCAACGAGGCCATCACAATATTTTAAAGACTAGACAAAAAATGGACTTATTCTCTGTATTCAGCAAGCTTGATCCCATCAGATTATTATCATTTGATTCAGTGCCTACAAAGAAAATTTTGAATTACAACCGGAAGTTGTAAAAAAAACAAAGAAAAAGACATAATAAATGATAACATTTTTTCCTCATTTTCTTTACTGGGAGCTCTTCTTGCAAACTTTTACTACTCATGGAGTGACCCAGTTTGTAGGGTCCACATCAGCAATAAGTTTTTAAAAAAATACATATTTCGTTTTGAGTCAAATCTGAACCACCCTTACGAGCTTCCCGTCCTCTCCTGCTTCGTACAACATAATTAGCCTCCAACAGTTTTTGCCAACCTGCTGGACGCTGATTTACCGTCGTTTTCCTCCATCAGTTTTCCTCAGCGAATTAATTTTTTCGCTCCTCTCAGGTATGTACTACGGAGTGAGCATCTGTCTAGTTTCCTTCGCTTCCGGCCTCTCGGTGGTGACCCTAAACATATATCACCGCGGAGTCCGAGGTTCGGCGGTGCCGAAAATCATCCGGACCGTGGTGCTGGACAAATTGGCCCCCCTCGTCTTCATGCGCTTCGAGACCAACAATCGACATCGAAATTCCCAAATACAGGTAAAGAAAAAGATTGTGCTTCCTCGCGGAAAACATCCGCTGCGTGCGTGAATATGAAAATTGAAATTGTTAGGTGGAATCAGTAGCACTGCGTCGTTTCCTTCTGCCGTGTCGATCTGACTGGTTGCGACAGGAATATAAATTAGAAACTTACACGTGGTTATGAGGGAGACGCACATGCTTGGATAATTTCAATCAGAGCTTTATACAAATTAGACAGCCCCCGCCGGTGCAGTTATTCGATGACGAACCGAATTTTTATGCACGTGTGCCGCAAATTTCGTTAAACTGCGAATTCCGGCTTGCGTCGGGAATGTTAAATGACGTGTCTGTGCTGAAGAGCTGTACGCAATTCATTAAGGGCGACTTGAAGACTCGCCCCGAGTACAACCCCACACCAGAACTACACCTTCGCAGCTTATTAATTTATCACTCCCGGCCCTTATCGAATGAAAAATATTTTGTTGTGTTAACCGTTCTGTTTTCATGATTGATTACTTTGATTTAAGCCCCTTTCATTGTGCGCCGCGAAATTATAATAAAATTAATGACGTTATGAAGGCAAGAAAAACGAAACCATTGTCAAAACCACGGAATTTATCACTAGTTCTGAAAACCGGGTGCTATGAATTTTTCATGTTTTATGTGAGATATTAGAAACCCAAGGAAATGTGTAAGAAATGATACTCAACGTATCGCATTTTGTCTATGGAGAAGATGAGTTGTAATTTTTTCTCGAGATTGATTTATGATGATTCTCTTCAAATCGTACGTCTCACGTAAGCCGTCTAGAACCGTAAGTCATCACAGAACGCTTATTCCACCCGTTTTGACTTCTTGCCAACGTCTTTGTTATTTGCAAAATTTCAACAGTTCTCGTCAACAAAAAATTGATTTAGATCTCTCCGATCTGTTTGTTTCAATTTAACTGGAACCTCAACAAAATGCCGAAACAAATTAAATTTGTTTGAAAATTCGGAATTTACAAGATACAGAATAATCATAAATGATTGTCCCATCGCAGTTGCTGTGTTGAAAACCACACACATTTTGGATGTGCCGCTTACCTCGCAACGTAAAATCAAGCCAGAAATTTTGAGTGTTCGAATAAAACCCAAGGTTTATAAGCTCCGTGGGGTTTATGGGGTGGTTTTTTGGGTTTTATTCTAGTGAGGGAACACCTAATGTGTGATCGACAGACTCTGTAGTAAAAGTTTAGTGCATTATGACATCACGAGTAACTTTTTCGGGGGGAAAAAATTCAAACTATTGTTTTAAATGGCAACGAGGCAACCTACTATACAAATTACGGCCGTATTCACCAACGCCAGTTAACGTTAACTGTAGGTTAAAATACTTCGTTACTTTAGTTACCTATTGTTATAACAATGTTTTCGTATATTTTAACCTACAGTTAACTTTAACTGGCGTTGGTGAATACGGGCCTTAGTCAGTTCTACCAACCTGGTACCGCCGGTATCGTAGCGCCACCTATCGGCGATACTAGTCTCACTCATGTTGTGAGGCTTGCGGCACATTCAACTACGTTACCAACGCCTACTATGATGGGACAATCATAATGACGCTTTATGAATGTATAAAAAAATGTCTACAGATTTGTCATCATTTGCATTTATGCATTGAATCAGTCGTTTTAAACCTTTAGATTTTCCGATTACATATTTTAGTGTAGAGGCTTTGCTTGATAAAAATGCATTTAACGAGAAACACGATTTTTGTTTATTATCATTTTAAAAGTTCCGCATACCAAAGCACTCCTTTCGGCAATGAAGCTCCTTCTGTTAAAAGTATGTGGGTAGTGGATTCTTTGTTTTTACGAGTGATCCCATCCAAATGCGCAAATATATCAAAGAGAATGGCGAATACTTTGAAAATCAAAACAATTTCGTTACAATCTCCCTAATTGCTATTTATTTATGAAATTTAGTCTCTAAATTGAATCTAATGATCTGCTATGCAGAATGCCAATTATTTATCTATGTAGTTACAGTTCCCACTGAATTCACTGTGATTTCAGCGATGTGAGTGTTATTTATCATAATATGATGCTTGTTCATCATTCGAAGGTTTCAGTTATTAATTAACCATTTTCTGTTATACGGAATACGAATATGTAGTTGCATGTTCACCTCGATTTGTTGTACAGTTGGTTGCAAAAAAAAACCGGGAACTGTCAGAATAAAATTGACACATTTTTACAATTTTTCCATAGTGTGAATCCTTCTTACGAGAGATAGGTTAGAATTAACGTCAAAATTCATTGACATTTTTAAAAATTATTTGATAGGTATTATCAAGTATACAATTAATTGACAAATGGGCAAAACCAAATTTACATTAGGGAAAATTTCGTTTCCCGTTTTTTTTTGCAACCAGCTGTACCTACTGTCGCGAGCAAAAAATTCTGGTCGTCAATGTCATTTCAGGATTTGGTTAGATTGTCACAAATTAAAAAAAAATCCCTGCCTGATTATGCCCACGTCAACAAAGTGTCAAAAAATTAATTAATCATGGTCAATTAATGTCATACAACATGATGATAGGTTATGATATTTACGACCGTTTTACAATGGAGCATTTTCTGTTGTGTCAAAGCATGATTTTGACGACCAGTTTTTTTTGCTTGCGACAGTACATATTTGTTAAATATATTTGAAATATTCCGATGCAGTCATCTATTTCATTCTTATTTTTTATCAGACATAACACAATAACAATAAGTAAAGAGCAATTAAGAGATGTCCGATTTATGAAAAATGTTCAACCTTTCATATTGTGGAGTTTAAAAAACCTTCGTATTGTGACTTTTATTCTCCAATTATTCAGATCACCAAATTGGAAAGAAAAAAACAAACTGTAGTTACATTTGAGAATTTCTTTAATCTCTGTAATGACAATTTCAGAATATCAAATTGCACTTTGGTTTGAAAGATTGAGACTCAATTTTTCTAGCAAACTTTCTACTTTTTGTAGTCTGTCGTGTAGCACTTTCAAAGAGTACGGCTGTTCGACTTCGTTGTCTCCATGAAGCCAAAAGTCTTTGAAAACATTCTGCAACAGATTAATTATGGTTTGATCACGAATATATTGCATCTTGTTCGGATTATCCTTCACAAAAACACATCCAAAATTGTACGGCTGGATAACCAAAATCCGATCGCTTTGAAAGACACTCGACATCGTCAGCAACTTTCGAAATGTCGCTTTGAAGAACCAGACCGAAGAATTTTTGAATTTGCCAAAAAGAACCCGTTCGATGTTTGTGATGTAGTTCGCTCGCTCCTTTTTATCAATGAATTGGGCTTCTTTCTGAATTTCTTGCAAGTCGCTAACCGCCAAACCGATCAACAAATTTTGTAAGATGATTCCGATCAAGATAATAAAGCAGACGTATATTATGTGGCTGAAAATGGGATTTGAGGTAAACTGAGTCGGATAGCTTGAATCGGGATCACCAGCAAACATCGTGACAACATCGTAAAGAACCTGGAAAAATGCGACATCAAAATCTTCGTTGGTAACCTCGCGTAACATGAAAAAGCAAAAGAAGAAAGCTAGAACTGGGAAGACGTAGAAGACCATGTACTTGCAGAAGCTGATCGAGATTTGTCTCAGTATGATGACTTTGATGGTGAAAAACGGGAGGTTTCCCAACTGCATGAAAATTCCTAGTGTGGATGTGAGAAAAACAACAGAGAAAGCTACGCGTAAATTATAATCAAGCACGGGGTTGTTCCAACCAAAAGCCACGATGTATATAATCCCTGCGATGAGAAACAAATCGATTATGTTGTCAACACGTTTTATATAGTCAAATCGAAAAATTAAAATTTGGACGAATTCACGAATTCCCAGCAGTAAGAGGGCGGCTAAGAGCAAACCGTTGGAAATAGTCGAGTACTGGTTGTAACCAAACTCGTAGAAAACCAGCGATATGTATGCGATCAAATACAAAAATAAATTCCCATAAACTGCCCACTTGAAGTTTTGCCACTTGACCGCCAAATAGCTCGAGATGACAGGATGGTTCATGAGATGAGTCAAATCTTTGATTTTGATCAGCTGGTGTAATATTTCCGACTCGTGTCCGTTTTCCGTCTGATGTCTCGATATTAACGCTTCATAATCGATTTCTATCGAGAATTTCTCTTTCTGGTTGCGAAGCGAGAAAAACCAGTTGTTCATGTCTTCGGCGTCTTTAGGAGCGCGGATGCAGTTGTCGAAAAACTTCTCCAAAACGTTCGGTTCGATCGAATTCAAGGGACTGTATCCGAATATATCCTTTTCGGTGAGCGGAGCCCCCATCGAGAGCAGATCCAGGACGTTCTGGGAACTCCTGTAGTGCGTAGCGTAGTGAAGAGCGGTGCGATTCAGATCATCTTTAGCCAACAGATAGTCACTAAGCTTCGTCTTTTCAATATTGCGTAAATGCTTCAAGATGATTTCCATGTATTTGTCGATTTTTGCAAAATTCTTCAAGTTTTTGTACTTAATCTGGAGCTTAATTAGAATATCTTCGGGTAGGCGCAAATCGGGATTTTCCAACAACAACTTGACAATATCTTCGTGGTCTTCTTTCATGGCGATCATAATCGGAGAGTTTGGATTTTTTGTGATGGTTTTATTAGGAGAAGCGCCTTGATTCAAAAGATGTGCGACACAAGATGTTAGTCCTTTGGCACAACACAATTGCAAAAGAGTACAACTGGACAGTTCCTCGCTCGAACCGTCGAAAACTTCTTTACTAAGATCCAGAATTAGAAACTTTTCCACTTTGTTACGTTGGATCAACTCGAACGTAGAATTACAAGGCACTGGAGGAATACAATTTTGTTTCAAAATATCTTCCAGTCTGGTATCATTTATTTGTTTTATCATATCTAGTGGAGTCACCCCATTCGAATCTGGTTGATTGACGTTGATTCCTTTCTGGATTAACAATTCACAGCACTCGTAGAAATCATTTTTCCGATTTCCATATTTCAGAAGTACACTCAAGGCATTGTTTGAGTAACTTTTGATCAGATTTTTATTTGGACAAAAACCATACTTCCCCGGTACGTGCTTCGAACAGTACACCAAAGAATTGATCTCTTCGTGCGTCAGTCTCTGCACTATTGCTTTCAGTTTCTCTTGATTGGCGTTTATGGCAGCGTAGTGGATGGCTTCCCAGTGGTCATTCTTCGTAGGTTCCACACAGCTCGCCCCTAAATCAATTAACTTGGTGATGGTTGCACCTGTCACGTGTTTCATAAAATTCTGATCACTACAAGCGAGTATCAATATATTATAATCGTTATAATCATCACCATGATATTCTTGCGTTAACAGGTGGCTGTTACGCTTTACAAGTTTCTCAATTGTTCGTGTGTCATTGGATTGCACAGCTTTTAGTAGTTTTTTATTCAATTTTGAACTGGGGATGAGTTTTTCACAGAACATAACTGAAACTCACTGAACGCAACTTAGTAATTAAGAAATTATTTATTATTAAAATGACTTACCGCTGAATGTACACTCTTTGAAAAGATCACACGCTCTAACAAGAGCATGATTATTTCGCCTAATAATATCTGAAATTTATCAAATTTTATAGATAACAGTGATAAACAAATTGATCTAATCACTAATAGCTTTTAGCAAAGGATAAAGATGAACTAATTTGATATCATCCACGACAATATTATGTTGTTGCAAGCACTGTTATCATGATACATATTATCTTTTCAAAAGTCCTCCCATTATCTATTTTTAAAGTGTTAAAAAAGACTATTGGTGTTTTCCTCTCATTTTTCTTTTGTAGAAAAGCTGAGAAAATGTTATGCTAAAATAAGATCATTTAAAAAACGAATTTGTTGTTATCGACATCGACTTGATTGTTTTGAAGACATTGTCGGTAGAATGAAAGATAAAAAGTGTTGCGTAATAAAGTACTGAACTATCTCACCGGTATTGTAGTTGTTCAAATTCTTTAATATTGTTTCATGACACATCAGTAAATCAGTAACTATTAAATCTTTTAAGTCTAAGATAAGATAGAACAGTAGGTATTTTTGAAAAATAATTTTGTACTAAGTCGCAAGAGGACGAATTTTTGTATAAAGATTCACATATCTGATACGAAACATCAAAACTCGAAGTAATTTTGTCTTGTTTAGTTTAATTTTGTCCTAATACACTCGTGATGTTCAGAATGAAATATGTACTGGAAACAAATTCTCTTATTTCGGTTAAACGACAGTAGATGTCAGGAGAAAAGAAAACAACCAAAATTTCTTTTAACGTTAAAAACTTGTGTCAGTTTTTCTCCAGATCATGAAATGTTTACACTCAGTACTGAAAAATGTAATTTCCGCCGAGACATTTGGTACATCTTTTCATTATTAGCATAAATAGCTCCCCGATAGTCGCACACAACCCATTCCGTCGTTGCTGAAAACACTAAAAGAAACTCTTCGCGTTTAAATAATACCCGGTTGTAAACTTAGAGTTGATTTAATTACGTGCAGCAAAATTCCACGAAATGAACTTAATTCCCATTCACTCACATCTAATTAAAATCTTTTCACTTGTGGGGATTTCAGGTATTCGATTACGACCAGAAAAGTCGTCGAAATGCTCCGTCTTCGCCTCTCCACAATCAAATCGCACTAACTAAACTTCCGGTACCCCGCTACTTAGTTTCATTACCATCTCCTGCCTAATCCGCAAAGTTTCCTTTCCGCTTCATCGACAGACGATCGCGGACACATTCGAAATCTGTTTCTTCCGAATAATTTGTGACTGCGAAAGCCCTCAATCAGCCAACACAATTCAGCGTTTGGACTTGTGTTCCAGGAAATAAACCCTCAAACCGGAACTAGACTGGACTGCCCATGGCCTTGGGCAGATAAACTTCCGCAAGAAGACGGATATTGCCTGCAACAACGACAACAGAGGTCGCCTAGGTTCGTCCCAAGACATAGAGTAGAAGACTTAGGTAATACAAATCGATAATCGCACAAAACTTATTATTCATTCCTGAAACTGCAAACTTCTTGCAAATTGCAAAATGAAAATTAAGAAATAACCGAGTTCAGTAACACAGCACTTCATTTTTGAAGTGAAAACTTCTTTAGGCGCGCCACATACATTTTATTCCCGGGTAGTGAATTAGTTTCATGCGACACGGTAAAATCGTTCGCAGCACAAGCTAAAATCGTTCGCAGCTCGACACGGCAAGCTAAAATCAAGGGAGTCGAGTTTTTTAGCAGAGCGAGCGAAAAACAATCTGTGCGTCACTTGTCAATTTTAAATTTTCATTGTACGTTATGTTGTGACCTGACTGACCTCAATACAGGCAGAGCTGCAGGAGTAACAGTATATAAATATATACAGGATATTTCACGAGTGATAATGAGCCTGACGTAATTTAAAATGCCCCCCACACTATATTTCCGAAAAAGCTGGCTACTGTCATTAAAATGTCCGGCTTTTTTTTGAAAATGTATTGTGGGTTGAATTTATTATTTCGTCAGGCTCATTATCACTCGTGAAATACCCTGTATAGTTTTATATAATATAAACGATAAAGACACGACAAATATTGTAAATGTACAGATGAATGTAGGATTTAATACGTAATTATCAATTAACTAGGTAGGTATATGGCTTCAACAATTCATCTATTGGAAAAATTTGTGTAGCAAAATGTGAAGAGGAAAATGGACAAATTATTATAATACAGGGTATTGGTATTGCTATAAAAACTTGTGTTGTGTTCAATATCATCGTCAAGAAAATAAAACTTAAACATTCAAACCTAACCTCACAAATTTTGCTAGAGTGTACCGTGAGTGTACCTCTAAAAGCGGACATATTTGCAGTTTCTATTGAAAAATACAGATTTTTGATGTTTATTTAAAAACAGCATAGGATTTAAATAATATTAATTACTTATGCTTGCGCCTTATTCCTCGAAGTCATCCATAATGATATATTTTTTATAGAATAGGTACATATTACTTAAAATCAGTAACGAGCATCATAGAAGTTTTCACTTCTGTCGTGCGCTCTTAAGCACACACTCTTTTTTTTTTCGAGGGAACCCCACTAGCGTTTAGTTTTACTCAAATATAGTCTTTCTAGTGGCAAATCTTTTTTACCAAGTTAACATCTTCAACTCTTTCTTACTTCTTTAGAGAACACATTTAGCGGATAATGTTTTCTTTCTTAGCTCAGAGTGCAGAGACTGTAAAAATGTTGGGATATTTTTGTCGGGTTGCAGACGCCTTCGAGAACCAGATAATAAGAATCTTGAACAAAGTCCACGCCAGCATAGACCGAAACGAGCAGAGACTGAGCGAACAGGACAGAAAGGAGCTGACCGAGCTGGAATGGAAACAGGCGTCCATCGTGTTGGATCGTCTGTTGCTCGCCGTCTTCCTCCTCATCACCATCATCAGCACCACCACGATACTGTGCCGAAGTCCTGCTAATGACGTGGCCTCTTAGTGCATCTCGAACGGATGTGAATCGTTCAGTTCGAATCACGGACAAACATCGATCATCTGCGAAGGTTTGAGATTCAAAAGCGTTTCCCTAAGTAGCGGACCGAGGCAACCTTGAATTTTCTTCCACTTTTAGCCGAAAAATGTTCTGTGTTCAACTGCGAAAGGGGAACCGCTTCGGCTCGTAACCAACGAACATGGTTATCAGTTTGCGTAACACTACACAATGCATTATTGGTTGTATTAATGTGATAAATTTAATAAGACGTACTCTGTCGTGTAGATGTAAATAAATTGTCTTCAGTTTACGCGGAACGAATCCGGAGACAATGCGAAACCGTGTCGCACCAGTATTTCCGAAGAAAACGGCGATTTGATTGATGCCGCGTCCTGTCTGTCGAGATATACTGGTGACCCAGTGCAGGTTTGTTTGACTTGTTTATTTTACCAAAGTTGGAAGCGATGGGGCAACAGACCTAGATTCACAATTAATTCCCACCTAACGACACTAGTTACTCGGTCACTTAATCTGCAAATATTTGACGGACCATCACGTTCTAATCCATTAATAAATTCCAAAGCTGAGCTTGCAGCTGGATTTGTTTTTTGCTACGGATTCTATAATTAAACGAGGGCGTTGTCATTGTCTTATTTCAATGAAACACATGAAAAACTTATTCATTAATAATAGCATAATGGAATTATTCAACGCTAAGAGATTATCCCTCGCTTCGTCAAAAGAAACGCGGTTTTAGCTTACAACGGGTTAAATTCATTGAAATTATGATACTTCCAAAGCCCGGCCTTTGTGTAACCTGTGTAGGCCGTTGCGATCCTCGGCCATGATGAATCCTTGATTTCGGGGTATGTGTCGGACCTCAGGTCAAGGATTTATTGAGATCTATAGTTGGGGGGGCGATGGTGATTGTATTCCTGGCGCATCCACCATTTTTAATTATCCCAAACGTGTTACACAATTCTTCCTACACTCTTACACGATCGACCAATATTTTGTCCAACTACACTAACATCTCGAATTAATTGCATTAGAGCATTAGACGGTCCCGAACGATATTATATGCAATCCGTTGAGCACGAGCTGTAATGAGGTGCACTTAGCAATATGACTGGAATAATAATAATAATAGGTATAAATGCCATCGACCATATTACAGCCAAACTAATATAGAGGAAAATTTATTGGAACGTTAGTTCTTCAAGCGTAAATCGTTTAGTGCAAATTTGGGATCCTAAATCGTAAAATACGAATCCGAGAATGTGTATAATGAAAGTCTAGGCTAATTAATTTTTTTAAGTACAATCTACAGCCGGGATTGGTTAGAATTAACAAAAGCTAGTAGAATTTACAGTAATTTCTAAAAAGATGTGAAAAGAGGTTTCAAAAATACAGGGTGAGCAACAATAACTGTTTCAGTTGGCAATAAAAAAATTTACATAAAATTTTCAAGACTGAATTGTACCTATTTCGGTTTGTTTTATTGACATTATTGACAGCTGGTATACATTTCAAATTTAAACGTCTTGGTTTTTGTAATCTTTTATTAATAAAATGGTTTTCTCGTTGGAAAGTGACATAAAAGTCACCAAAAATCACCAGAATTTATTGCCAACTCAATCAGTACTTGGTGTTTATGTAAAAGTCAAAATTAAAATTTAGTAAAAACCAACAAATTAAGAATCCTTACAAAAGTATTAAATTATTTTTAATGTCGTTATTACACGGAAGCGTCGCTAATGTGCACCGTATCCTGTGACATTTAAACGAAAAATTTCAAATTTAATTTTGAAACTCGTCATCGTCATTTGAGGAAATCCTGATTTACGCCCAACTTCCCTGAAAACCTGACGACTCTGATCTTCATTCGTTCCTTCAGGTTCTTAAATGCACTTCAGTATTCATCATCATCGATTCATCGATGTGTTCATTAATTTGTGAGAAAAGCGAGTGCGTTCAGGAAAGACGTGAGTCTGAATTAATGACACAGAAATGTAAGAAGCAGAAATAAATACGCTTGGTGTTTCCCGTCGACGCCGCCACAATGGGATATGGTAATTTAAATGGTGGAAATTTATTTGAGAAAAATACATTTGGACATAATTAGTTTTTTCGCGAGTTTCATTGTTATCTTGAGGTTGGTGTAATTGCGAAGACCGCCGTTGACTCATTAGAAACAGTACATTACGTTGAAAGCGTCATCAGAGCGGCTCTAATTGAAATTAAAATTTATATCTGGCTTCCGGTATTGGTCGGTGAAGCCGTCAAAGGAGTATATTCAAGTCGCCAAAATAAATGTTTCAGTTTGCACGGCCGTTGATTTTTGCACAAAAAGGAAATAAAGATGTTCCCTTAACTGGAAGAAAAACTTGTGCAGATAAACTCCAAATAGTCCAATTTATAACCGTCTCTTAAATAAAAACGAACCATGCAGAGTGACTATGACGTTGCTCGTAAAATATTATACAACTCGGAAATCGCTAAAGATTTTTATATTGCGCGTTTCCGCCCCCATAAATATTTTTCTTTTGATGTAGGAGAGTATTTGAATGTCAAATTAAAAGGGCGCAATTTTTGATATCGATCTCTGTTTTAATCTCTCGTGCGATTACGTGTTTTAACCGGGATCGGTGAAAAAAGAATTTTCTCACGACGCATAATGGGCACGTGCATTTTATTTTTTTCATTAAAAGGATATTTTGTCCTAATACTGTGTAAGCCCAATGTTCTTTGACCTGTAAATGATCAGGCAGATACGAATCTCTCACAAAGAAGCATCTAGTCTTTTTGCGACGAAAATACTATTCTTCTGACCCTTGTGCCCACGGCGCTTATCTTCCCAATTCACCGACTTTGGTAAAATATAATCTTATTTCCTCTACCACCAAAAGTTTAATTGATATATTTTTTCAAATCGATAAAAAGTTGATGTTGCTCTGTAGAATGTTTTTATCCATTTGAGAAACATGTCTCACTAATAAATTTAGAAATTTTTAGCAAAGATCTCAGTTGCAGCTACGTATAAAACTTGCATAAACAAATCCAAGGATTAACAATTACCAAGTGTAATTTGCTTTGAATATGACAATTCGAAATGATTTTATTTAATTACGTCTGAACTATTAATTTTGTAACTAATACTTTGTAGAATACGTTGTGAACGTTAAAATAAAGTACTCAAGTTGTTACGTTACTGTTACTTTTTTGAAATATGATCCGATGCCTTAAAGCACTCCCCTTGTGTGTCTTAATCCTTTCTCAACCTTCCACAATGAAATTCACAAGTTCGAAACTTTAAAAAATATTTATTGAATTTCCATAATGTACATGCTTTGATATAATGTCAAAATTAAAGAGCGGATGTCAAATATAAATACGTCCAATTTTCCAATAATCACATTAAAAAATGTATTTAAAACATGTATATTATCTTCATTTGATTGATTCTAAACCTTGCAGGTGTAGAAACCTAGAATCTAGTGATAATTTACACTTTTAAGTATATTGTACATTTAAGATAAAACAAATTTCAAGGGATGAAGAAAAACAAAAGAAAAATTGTTGTTCTATATCTACATCTATCAGTACAATAAACTCTAGATAAAATATTTTGTGAATCCTAATAACTAGTTAACCGTATCAGTAATACTCTGCCGCCAAGTAGCGTGAAAAGGAATTTTGAGAATCTTAACCCTTGTGGTTGGTAGGCTTTGCAACAATAACTTCTGAAGGTTAGGCAGCGGTAGAATTTCGACTTGAGGTGGATCGTGGGCCGGCGGTATTGTATCGTCTTTGTCCGTGATCAACGGTACCGGTTTTAAAACTGGGATGCTGTCCCCGTTCCCGACTGGTTTCTTGTCCCTCTTCTCTTTCTTGTCCGGATCCTCGCACTGATCAACGAACAACTCCGTAACCCGCAACAATTCCAATGTAACTCCCCACACGAAATGCGATAGAGTACTTTGCAGCCTCAACACGCCGCCCAACACCATGTGGTTAGTCGTGGCACTCTGCGAAATGTACGTAGGAATAATCAACAATTTTCTTATATTCCTGCAACCCCCTAGCGCCACGTCAAAACCAGTTTTGATATCGAAATTGACAAGTTCCAACTGCTCCAGTTGAGGCATCTGTTGCACAGCGTCCAGTATCTCGAACGTGTGACAGTTGCCTTGACCTTTTTCTAACCTCAGCTTCTCCAGATTCTTCAATTTTATCAAAATCTCTTCCCCGAAGTTGGTGGGGAAGTCGCTACACTCGCCGAGATCTAACGATTCGAGACTTCTCAATGCCGCTATTACATGTAAATCCATTTTGTTCAAGTCCTTGATTGATGTCAAGGACAAATGGGTTAAGCTAGTGAGTTCTTTCAAAGATGTGATGTCGGACGATAGCGTCAAACCGCTCGTTGACTTGAGTCGCAACTCCTTCAGATTTGTGAGCGACGATAACATATCGAGACTCATGCTTTCGCATTTTATTGTGACTGCGTTTACCACCTCTAAATCTTTATTGGTCACGGCCAATTGCTCCACAACGGATGCTGGACACCTGTGGAGCCAATAAAATAAGCATTAAGCGAGACATTTGCTCAGGGCAAACGTAACTCAATTTTTATTACTATTAAAGTTAATTAATTAAAATCCGACAATATAAATAGAATATAAGTTGAGAGAAAAAAAAATAAACATTTGGTAACTAATGCACTTTCAAATTTGAGGTTAGATTGACAGAATTGTCAAACTTGACAACAAAAGCAAACGTGACTAGAAAGAAGTAACATCTAAAAAGCATGAGGTTCACAACCTAACCTAACATTTTTATGCAACAATATCTCCAGTACAAAATACGCACCTGCAGAGCTCAATTTTGCGTAAAGTTTGCACTTTCTCTATGGCTTTTGAGAATTCTGGCCAAATGTCGTCGCCCCCGTTGGTTGGCAATAACATCTTCCTCAGGTCGAGGTGAACAGTTCCGTGCTTCTGCAGACTGTTGGCTAAACCTTCAAAGCTGTGTACCTGGGAATTTTTCATGCGCACAGTCCTCCACAGCGACGGATGGCTCGCTATGTCGCGCCACATCGTGCAAACGCAACCTGCCCTCAACAAATCCTGCACCTTGAGATATTGAAAAACATAGAGGAGGGTGTTGTAGCCGTACGAAAGATTCTGAAGATAACTATCCATAAATTTGGGTTCTTCGACTTTGTCAGCCGTCATGACGTTGTTTCTGACAGCTCGTCTCTTCGCTCTGGGAGACTCCACTGTTCTGCAACAAGAGAAATAACATCATTGAAATAAACCTCTTTCAACACAACTGTCAGTTCCTACAGAAAAACTTCAAACGTGAATCGATTCGGACAGAGCCGTGACCCGTTCCGATCTCGTTTGATGTTCTTTCAACGCTACTTCCAGCATTATTAAACAAAATAACAGCAAGAATGTATTGGAGCAGTTTTCGCAAATAAAAACTAACGGTGAAAAGGATCTAAGGTGGGAGTGTTTGTAATGGGTTTGCCTGAAAATATAAAATCAAATTTAATTATTTCACAAAGAAACTCACTCTGGTTTATCTTGTTCGGCACGCGGTTCTTGAACTGTACCAGTTACTACCTCATCACTATCCCCCACCGCAACCTCTCTGTTCTCGCTAGTGCAATTCTGCGAATTTTTAGGTGACGGTGGTTCGTCTTTGATACCCTCGGTATCGACGCATTCGGTTTCGACTAAATTAAGTTGTTTCTGCGGCTTACTCTGCACGCTAGTCGGCGATACCGAGACCACATTGTGTTTTGGAATTATCAAAAATTTGCGTCCGGCCAGATATTCGACGTATTGGGGCCTCGGCGCCTCTACAGGCTCGTTCTCTTTGTTCCTTTGCATATTATCGACTTGAATGGTCGAGCTGTGGGGTAACCACGACGTCACGGAACCCACCAGACTCTTCGTTTCGGTTGCCGTTTGCGTAACGTTCTTCGTCTGCCTCGGCGGTGGAGGTGCGTCTTTCGCCACTTTCGGTAAGGGCAATAACCGCGGCATGTTCGGTACGACCCCGCCGGGGGTGGCTATCTCCTGTTGGGGGGAATCGCCGGGTCTTGGTATTCGCTGTAAAGTCGGCAAAACTGTCGACTGAGTCGTCATTGATTTCAAAGTGTTTATGGGGGTGAGGGGCGGCAGGACGATAGACGCGGACGTTGCGACGTTCTGACCGTGTTCCAGTTGACAGTTCTGTAGAACAACAAATAACATTACTGTTTGGTTGTCGGTTGTTCGCGTCGGCGTTCATCCACCCGTCCTTCTCTCAAGCACACTGCCGATAACAATGTGCGAATTAATTCTGACAGTTTTTTGGGGGTGGTGGTTTTTTTTTTCGCGGCCCGCACACGACATCGACCAATCTTCGCCGAGCGAGGAATTAATAAGCACATTATCATGACAAACTCTCAACTCAAGACGGTATTCAGGTTCGATTGACAGTTTTGATTTTCTCAGTACCTTGCAGACGTAAGCCTGAATCTGTACGTGGGGCGACAGTCCTATACACTCGTAATGGTAGAGACATAAGCAAAGTCGACATTGAAGAGTCGGCACCATACCCATGACACCTTGGCATCGAATTGAACATGGTTGGCACGGTTTGCCCTCCATTTCTACACTGCAATACGACGGTGGTGAGGGATTGGGGGTTCGAGGGGGAACGATTAGGTGATTTATTTGCGTGGAAGCAAAAAACTACGTCCAATACAGTTAACAAAACGGAAACAAGATCACACTTGGGAACCAAACGGCTTTCCAACATTGTCAAAAATAAACAATCCCTTCGAGCTCAACTGTTTCCAAGTGTTTTCTTCTATCTGCTGTTTTGAGTAGAGCATGCGCCAGATGAAATTTATCAAAATGTGATTGTACTCACTTCGGTGCTACTTTCGCGGGTGCTTTCTTGTTAGCTGCTCTTTTTGGTGGTGGGGGTTCTACTTCCATCGGTTCTTCTTCAACTTTGGCCTTTTTATCAGCTTTGGTCTTACTAGGAGGCAACTTAACCTGTAAATTCTTTCAAAAATTAAATATTTAGTATTTTCGCAAAAAATAAAAAGTTTCCATGGTGATGGACATGAAAACAAAAAGACGATGGACACGTGATTTGTGAAAATATAATACAGGGTTCTTACAGGGTCATTATAAATGATTGTCCAATCGTAGTTGGCGTTGAAAACCCACACAAATTTTGGATGTGCCGCCACCATCGCAACGTTAGACAAACTAGTAGACAGATTTCCACTACCGCCCGTAGCTCTATCGGCGATACTAGTCTCACTCATGTTATGAAGCTTGCGGCACATTCAACTACGTCACCAACGCCTACTGCGATGAGACAATTATTTATGACCCTGTATAAATGTTTCTAACGTCGTAGGTGGCTGCACGCTATACTATAGGTGCGCCACTACGCCAACTAGATCTTAGAAACATTTATAATAACCCCGTATTATTGCGCATAGGCTTCTCATTTACAGGGTCATGATAAATGATTGTAGTCGAAGCAAGCCATGCCCATGTAATGAAATGTTTGCCGCTCTATATAAACATAACTATAATGTGGCGTGCACTGTCCAATACTGTCAACTTATTCACATAATTTTGATCAATTTCATATGGAGCGGCAATAATAAATTTTACATTCAGTTTTCACGCCAACTACGACTACAGTCATGTACAATTATGCACAGTCGTTATCTACAGAGATGGATGAATAATTTTGGAAGAGTCCAAAATGAGAATAAGGGAAGCTAGGTTATCAGTGGCGTCTCTGGCACAAGTGCACGCATATCCTTGGTTATGATATATCCGTCATCAATTACAAACTTGTACTTACGTACGCCACTGGACACGCAAAATGATTACACCGCCCAGGTTCAACTCAAATGAAAAGATTTAATCAGCCTATAAATGTTAATGATAAAATTCGGGTTAACAAATGGAGTGAAAGATGAAGCGTTACTGATCTTACATTTTATACACTGCTACGCCACTGGCAAAATCTTCAAAGCTTCTTCACCAAAAATTATACAACTTTTAATTTTACACAATCGATTATGAAGATTCTCGAATAAAAACAATATTGTCTCGTTAAAATGTATTGATTTATTTTCACAACCTTGACCCAAGTTATATTTTAACTAAAGCCTTCACCAATTTTGAATAAAATTTCAACATAATCTAGTTCCAATATTTCAATTGTCAGTGCTTTAGCCCATGCCATTACCTTAATGTTGCCCAAGCTACGCGTCGACGTTTTAGTTCTGGTAGCTGGAGCTTCAGAGGGCGTTTCCACCGGCGTGGGAGCAGCCTTGGGACTGGAAACTTTGGGCGTTGCCGCTTTGGGTGTTGACACAACTTTGGGGCTGGATATTTTCGGACTTAAAACTTTCGGCGTCTTAGAGCCGCCTTTCGAAATTGATTTTTTATTCCACGCCTTTGCGTCGCGGATAATTTCTTTTTCTGGATCATTCAAACCTAAAGGCTCTTTAAAGAACGTAAAGTTGTCCAAAGATAACTCTTTATTCTTTAAATTTTCCGACACTTCCCTCATTGATCGAACTTTCTTGCCTGCTGGAGTGTAATAATAAATATCTCCGTTTCGTTTGTTTGGATTATCAGAAGTCGCCCTGTACACTAATTCACGTTTCCAACCGTAGATAAATGGCTTGCGATATTTTACATCTGTAACGTCTGTGGTATATTTCGGTCGTTTCGACGCGGGGCTGCTTGTGTTGGATCTCGATTTTAGAGATGTCACTGCAGGCATGCTTGCTATTTCTTCATCTTTTGTATCGAAAATATCACTTTCTGGTTCGATCTTTTCGTATTTATCGCCGTTTTCTAGATTACTTTTGTGTGATCGAGACTGTGGAGATAACAAAATATCACTGTACCGTTTATTTGGTATCCTTGCTCTTTTTCCTTTTCCCAATGTTTGCTTAGGCGGCATGCTTAAATCTGAAGACGATTCATTCGCAGAAGAATCATCTAAAATCATAACCTAAAAACATCAACTGACAATTTTGACGTCTTACCTTTTTCTGACATTTTGGGCAATACCTCTTGTAACTGCGCCTCTTTTATATCACTGACGCTCTCTTCTGACGCGCTCTCATCGCCCGTTTTAGCTTCACTTGCTTTTCGTTTCTTCGATTTGCTCCTTTCTGGAACATGCTCCTCTGATTTTTCGACATTCTCCTTCGGCGCACCGTCCGTTGCCTTCTCTATACTATCACTAATGTTTTCTTCCACATTTGCAGCAACATTATCGTTAACTTCAGCATTTGCACTTTCCCCGTTTACATCCGACGCCGTTTTATTCTCAGGTTCCTCGTTGGCCGCGTTGTCTTCCGTCGTTGAAGATCTGGATCGTGTCCGTTCCTTCTTTTCTATATCCATATCTCGGAAATTACAAATTTACGCAAGAAAAGCTAATAATGCCAAACACCAAGCATACGCTCCTTGGCGTTCAGTTCAGGTCAATGGATGCAGCAGCGTCGTTCGCATCATTGTGTCCCACGATAAATTCAACACTCAATACTTTGTACGATCACTTCACAACTTACAAACTACAAATTAAATGTCTTCATGGAATTCATTAACTGTAAACAATGCCAGATTGTCAAAATTCAAGCACATTTTCGCTACTACTTATACAGCGCACTAAACGGTGTTTGAAGAGGGCACCACTAAAAAGTGGGGAAAAATGGCGGGCAACGAGTTGTGGCTAAAGTATCAGCAAGAATACAAATCTACCCTTGTTTTAAAGTGCAATCGGACGGAAGTACACATAACACCAATAAAAAGGGGAAACTCCAATAATTCGAGAAAGGAGTACAAAAGGAGTAAAATTGTATCACTTTTCTCGAAGTAAATGGTGTCGGAACTATCTGGTAAGATAAAAACTGCAATTAGAGGCACAACAATTTGTGGAGTCTCGCAGAAGTGTTTTTTTTTTGTGTTTACCTTTTATGGGTGAAAATAATTCTCATTAAATGGTTTATTAAAGAGGAAGAATACAGATTGATTTTAAAATTAACACAGGACAAAATACCGGGCAGCTTGTATTGAGTTGTATGCTAATTTACCGACAGAGCAATTACCACTGCTTTTTATTTAAATGCGTAATTCGTGGATGTAATATTTATAATTTCAAAAATACGATAGTTCTGTAGAAGATTTAAATATTGGTAAGTAAACTACATTGCACGTTAAATCTTATATTTTTGCAGGGGAGAATAGCAGAAAAGTACAGATGACGTCTTAACCTCAATTTTACTGTTGAGAAGTTTTAGGATAGGCAGTCGAAATGTTTAATATCATTTTGAATCAATCGTTTATCATATATTTATACTATCTTGAATAATCTAAACGGTTGAAGTTGGTTTATTGTAGATGTAACCTGCATAGGCAACCAAATATACACATGTGCTATAACAGTGACAAAATTATTTCATCAGCTACGATGCGGCGATCCCAAACATTCGAGGTCAGCCTATTTTAATGCATACAAAAAGAGAATTATGTATTGATTTATTAATAAATGCCTCAAATATTGATTAGGTCCAAGCAAATTAATTATCAAAAATGTTCGGGATTTTTCTGTTATAACAGCAAAATGTTTTTATTTGAGAAAACAGTACAAAAAAAAAATACAGTTGCTTGTTATGTCTGTAGAATTCTGATCTACATCCAAGTTCTGTAAAATTCGTTTGTTGTGTGTCCGAGTGAGGGCACTACTACATTTTTTTCCGTATGTATGTATAAAAGAGTAATGCAGTTAAATGATTCCAAGATTAGGTATAACAAGTGCCGCCTGCTTGTGGTCTTGGAATCAGCGACAATAATAAAATAATTGCTCGCATTAACTGACCAACTCAACTTTCTGGTGTTATCCACAGTTATGCCGAAATAACTATTTCTTTGAATTTTCCTGGTAGGTAGATTCGATCAGGTAGCACCGCTAATTATAAAAATTAAAGTGGTTCAAAAAAGGTATGGAGCAGTTAACAAAGTGTGGGATCTAGAATCGAGCAAAAAGAAGAGTTTAGAATGTGCAACGATTATGGTTTGAATAATTTAATTATTTAATCGTTTGCGTAAAGTTATTCACTTGGATTAACTTTGGAACAAACATAAACGTTATCACATAAAATATAGAATTACAGGTATAAAAATATTCTGCTTTTTGCTTTGTTTATTCACACGGTGGTGTTTTTTTTTTTTTATTCTAAGATATGAAACTGTTCTTTTTTTTACTTTCCTCTCTTTTAAAATATTTTTAAATGAACAAACATGTTTTTTTTTTCATTTTTACGTGTTTCGAATAATTAATAGTTGCATGCATTTACAAATGATGACTATTCTCAGATTCGAATAACCGGACCTCCAATATCGAATATTCCGAATACTTATTTCAAAATAAATCAACAAAATGAAGACTGAAAAGATACTAGTTTAACGATGAAACTGGAGATCTTCACTTAAAAATGCAAGGATATAACTTCACTTTTTTCTGAAAGTTTTGCTCTTTTTACAATATTTGAATTTTTTTTCTGTATTCAGCAATTTTGAATTCTTAAGTATTCTTGACGCGCTATTCGAATTCCGTCGATTGGCCAGATTTCGAATGTTGAATACTTAGCTAGTACCTATATTATTTTCAAGGTATTTTACCTTGTACTAGTAAGACTAGCATAATAAATACATATGTATTTTTTTATTTTTGAAAAAATTACATAAAATATAATCGCATGATTCAAATCAAATGCTTGGTTTTATTTGTAATAGAAAAAAAGCAAAATTTGTGTAAACATACTTTGTATACTTAAATGAATACATATTTAGAATAAAATTAACAACGTTTATGTATATTTATGCGCATTGTAGTAAAATTATATCAAAGATATCTGTTTGACATGGTTAAATAACAAATACACGTTTTTATTTATGACTGTAAATAGAATTACTTGACCTTTAGATGGATGTACAGTTGTCGCGAAAAGTGGTTTGAAACGATTTTTTATGAATAAATATTGTTGCTTATTAATTATTTGTACATTAAGATTCGGTTGTAATCTTGTTGTCAGAATCCAAAATTGTTTTAGTCGTTCAAGAATTTTATTTGGACTTCTGTGAAGCCTAATCAAACTGAATATGTAGCAATTATTTTTTTAATGCTACCTCTTTTGGTTGATATTGCATACACATTGCGGTTTACTGGAGACAATAATTTATATTCTTAGGGTTACTGTTACTGTTAGAGGTGGCGTTTAGAATATTTATGAAATCAGAGTCATACTCCAAACATTGCGCACAAAGCGAGACATTCTTCCGTTATCATCGCAAAGATCTGTAAACAGAAACAAATCAAAAAATCGACTAAATTAGAAATCATCAAGTGGAAGAGAATGAAAGAACGAAGGTGAGATTTTGACGGTATCGAAGCAAAAAAAAACTGAAAATGCAGATGATTTTCTGGTGTTTGCGTACGATTCAGCCTCATTAGTAGCGGCGGCTGAAAAATGATCGATTAAGGCCAAGGCTTTCAAAAAGCACGATTAAAACAGTAGCAACTGAACGCGGCGAGCAACATGGGTATGCCTCCAAGGTCGTTCTTATATAAAGCTTTTTAGCGAGTTATCGAAGAGAGATAATATGTGTAAATCTACAACACACCATCGCCAAACTCATAGGTAGATACCGGATGGAACGGTATCTAGGAAAGTGAAAGGCAAAACGTATATTCTGACCTGGGACGCTGCGAACACCCGAAACCAACTCTTCAACAAACAAAAAAAAAGACCAATTTAGAGTCAACTTTTTGTTTGGACATGGTCGTTTGGGATTCGCGAAGCGTCAAAATCGTGCGCCGAATGCACAACAGACATGCAAATGATGGTTCTACCGATTGGTGGTTTCGAAAACCACCGCGTCTCCCATAGGTTGTCAGTCCGGGGTTCCCAAACAATCAAATAATTGAATTTCAGAACAATGCAAATTGTCAAAGATAAGTAAAATGAGGTGAAAGTGTGCATCGCGATTTAAAAAAATGCACGAGCGTTGCGAAAAAGAAACCAACGAGGAGGAAGACAGAATACAGAATCGAATTTTCGTGGTCACGGCTGGAGAATAATAAACGAGGAGGAGCGACGCGTGGCGCCCATGAAAACGGATTCGATTTACAATAATAAAATCAATCAGGAACATTAGCGAAAACGAATTCGAGTAAGTACCGGATGTGCACCGCGAATTTTACAGTCCCGCGGATCGCAGTCGGACACGCTCCCATATCACTTGGACAGTGGTTGACAAAATGTGGAACAGAACGCCCGTAGGAAGTGGTTAAGAGCACGAATTAATACACGATTAGGCAAAAAAAAAAAAAAACGGCCCAAGCTTGCTTCGGTTTTCGATCAATTTATTCGCATTGGCGGGCAACATGTATCTTAAATTCGTGACTATGTGAGCCGCGTCCAACCAATAGCGCGACAGCATGATGTCACGACGGACCAATGAGGGCCGACGCGCGTGACATCAAGGTCTAAAAATAGCGGTGTTATAAGGAAAACCGCACATGGGAGTGTATTATGTTTGAGTTTGGCGGAGCACGCGGGCGACTTAACTTCGTGAGAGGCATATGCGATGTTTATTATCCACGACGATACGAATTTTGGAAAATTGTGTCCGAATGATCATGTGGATAAGTGTCAGAGACTGTTAGTTCGTGACAAATATAAACTGATAACTTGTGGTTCGAATCCCGGCTGTGGCAGGTGGTTTTACGTGAGGTAAATATTTATATTTACCCTGTGCCTACGCTCATGCCCTCACCTTACCGCTTTTCTTGCAAACGCTTGATGCCCGCCTGCTGCACCCTCGCATCCACCACCACGACCGCCCCCGCTTCGCTGCATGACTTTGTTTACAGTAAACAGACGACGGTTTTCTGAAAAAAAAGCGCCACCGTCGCCGCCGCCATAAATTACCCCGACGAGTTTGTTTTGAAAATTTGCAACAACGCGACCACCTCACAAATATTTACACGAAATCCCTCTTCGGGGGCCGACAGTTATGACAGCATAAAAATGTAATTTATGGGCTTTAACGATTCCATGACCTCTTTCGTATCTGCATCCAGTTCTTGCTCCTGGAACGCCGTACATTGTAATTCCGAAAGAATTAGCGCGGCCTCCTACATAAGAATTAAAGTTCATTTGTAATCATAGGAGATCACAGCGAAACGGAGACCGTTGAATTGTAAATTATTGTTTTATAATGGTGGATATGGCAGATACAGAAAAAAGTGTTTGGTCGGTGTTGTCGCACTGCCCACGACACAACCGCCTCACTTGTAAACACAGCCTTACTTAAAGTGATTAATTAATAAGACCTATTAGGCGCAGGGTCCCCACCGGAGGGACGAGGCCTTCGAGAAGAGGTTGATATTTCCAATTTTTTTGACCCCTACACTCATAAAAATTTATGGGATCGAAATTGTAATTTTATAAATGTGGGTTAAGATACGCTCACATTTGAATACATTACGGCCGCCGTATGTACAAAACACATGGTCGACTTCCCACAGTCGAAAAGGGCAAATATTGAAAAATTTGCCTAAAAAAATGTCCCTCAAGAATCCATTTTAGATTCGCAAAGAAGTAAAACGTCAGTTCTAAGTGTTGCTACACAATTTGCACAAGTTTTTGATAATTCACAGCTTTTAAGACACCACAGATAGTCAAGCCGTAATAGACACAAAGTCATGTTTTTCATTTGTTGTGGCCCCTCGAATAGACATTTTGTCACGAAACTGAAGCGATTGCGCGTTGCAATTTTTTTAGAAAAGTTGCTAATGCAATAAATCTTTTGAGTACGGTGGTTTTGAATTCAAAGAAAACTTGACTCGGATTATAAATTAACCCAATAAAGGGACAGCGCTTCATCTTTTCAACATTTAAATATATTTTTGTTTATTTAAGTTGTAGAATCGGTCCAACTCTCTTGACGTAAAAACATTTGTAAGAAAAGTGTGTCCTCCCGGTTGACCACAATGTTTTATTTACGTACAATTTTATTCAAGTTTTCTTAGAATCTAAAAACACCACAGAAGGATTCTATTCTTGAGAAGCAATGATTTCTAAAGTGTGAGTTTTTATAAAATGCCGTCGGAAAAATAATAACTCCAATAAGTAGATACTTGTCAATACAAATGAAAATATGTATCGGTGAATCCGAGGGGTAGCAGATTAGTGTCAGTTTTGCTTAAGATACGTAGGTATTTCAAGATGTGTTCATATTTTAAATTTGGCGTTGAAGAGTCGATTGCGAGCGTACTACCGGATTACAACTCTGATAAGCTGTTTAAATCTAACCACACTTTTTGCGTGTTTTTAATATGCAATTTGAAAAATCACCCTTTTTTAAGACGAAAGATTGATCAGCTCTTTAAATTTAACCTCACTTTTTGCGTTGTTTGTGTTATTAATCTACAATTTGAAAAATCAGTGTTTTTAAGACGAGTGGTTCATTCACAATCGACTCTTCAACGCCAACTTCGACGGCAAATTAAAAAAAAAACACCCTTTATAAAGATTCTAAGTTGTAGGAATATCATAGCTTTCGTAATTTGTACTTTATATCATTCTGTTCAATATATTAAAAGATAATCTACAGTTTCTGTTTTTAGAATGGACTGGAATGGAATTTTTTTAAATAACTTGCGAAATGTTGTGAAGGTTTATGACAAAATTTTGCTATCTTAACAGCTGATAAATGCTAACGGTTCCCGGAAAGGGTTAGAAAAAATATATTAATCGCATTTTTTACTTTCAATAATAGAGGATGAAGGAAAGTCAGGGTATTGCTGGTTTGTTAGAAAGAATTAAATAAGAACTACATACAAGAAGTGCAGTAATATTTTTTTATTTCAATTAAACATCAGTCAAAAGTCTTCTAAATATGTTTTATCAGTTTTTCTGTCTTTTTTTGGTGTTGAATTCTCTCAGTTAATAGAAGTAACCAAAATGTCAGTATTAAGATGGACGAACACTACAAGCAATATTTTTATTTTTAAATATTGATCCTACATTTTCCGGTAAAGACTTCTCTAGTCAAGAAATTTGAAAAAATCATGACTTTCTTATAGGAGCTCGTTTTCAGACATTTCGAAAAAGTGTCTCTAAAATTCTATTCAAAAATATTCTCTTTGTAATGTGTTGGCCTGTGAAGCTTAAAAGAAAACGAAAAAAATCTATGGTTAAGTTGCAAAATACCCACATTTTCGTTGGCTTTCAATTTTTTTTTTCTTTTTGGTACGGGGTATGCACACTGATTAAGAACTTGCTCGTTTCTCATTTTGAAGCAAGCAAAACTGCTGAAATCATTAGTGTCCGACCGAAACCATGTTTTTCAGCCGAAACCGAAACCTAATTTCGGCCTTTGTATGTACCAGTTTCGACCGAAACCGAAACTCTCGCCGAAACTTTTGAATTCAGTTACTTTTTGGACACAGATCTTTGTAATTAGGTACAACTGTTTGTCTTCAATCCAAAAATAAACAAGAACATCTTTATGCTTACTATTTTTATTATAAATCAAAGTAAAAAAACAACTTCTGTCAGTCTTAATTCAACATTTTTATTGTTTTCAAATGTCATAAATTCTCATTTTTCTCCTTTGTAAACTGCCTCCTAACTGCTCTAAAGCAAAAAATAGCAAATAACCAACCGTTGCCCTAGACAACACATTCAAAGTGACATTTCTTGAAAAATTTGTCAAAACTGTCAAAATCATTTTTAATAGATTTGAATGCTTTGGGGACGTCGTTTCAATCAATAAAATTTTGTATGCAACTCGTTTCTGTGCAAATTGGGCTTTTCTAATTGCCCTCGAGGCCTTAAAATCCTCGCTACGCTCGTATTTCAATCTGGCCTCTCGGGCAATGGAAAAGCCCAAT
Source organism: Tenebrio molitor (assembly GCF_963966145.1). Lineage (NCBI taxonomy): Eukaryota > Metazoa > Arthropoda > Insecta > Coleoptera > Tenebrionidae > Tenebrio > Tenebrio molitor. The sequence goes on along the minus strand of NC_091051.1, from coordinate 14,544,765 downwards.
TTACACAGAACCTCGTTGCATAAATAACTAATAAGTATTATCGGGTGTTTTTTTTTTAATTTCACCTCATAGGTAGTAGGCGTTGAAGAGTCGATTGTGAATGCACTAACGGCTTACGGATCGCGGATCAGTTGTTTAAATCTTACGATTTACACGAGTGGTGCGTTCACAATCAACTCTTCAACCCCTACTACAAGGTGAAATTAAAAAAAAAACACCCGATACTTAATAATAATCAAATCAACAACGAGCCTGACGCGACAAAAAACAGTTTCGGTTGGAGCCGAAAGTTCGGCCGATTTTTGGTCGAAACCGGAACTTCTCTTATTTTCAGCCGAAATTGGCAACTTCTTAATATTGGGCAAATCAGAGAAATTATTAAAAAAAAACTTGATAAACCGATAGTGCTGTACAATTATTATCGATCAAATGAACAACAAAGCACTACGTGCGCGTGTTGTAATCCCAGTTTTGAAATTTAGTAGATTCGAATAAAACTGTCATTGAAAGAACGGTTAATTCAGGTTAATTGTGACTTCCGACCTGCTATTAGTACTATAAAATGCGATATTTAAATATCCTATTTACACAAAATGAGGCTTCATAGGTTAGAGACAGGACATCCTGCATACGACAAATTGAGAAATAATAATCTTATCACAAAACAGGAGAATACTTCGGTCTCTTCCAAAGGAATAAATCTTTCGACAAACAAGCCAACCAGTTTCTGGGACACCTACAAATGCGGAAAATCCTATTTGTTCTCACGGGAACGCAACCTTTGAAGGCGAATTTTACCATTTCTGGCAGTATTTCAGAACCTCTGAACGCGCACCGTTACAACCAACATTTTTGACACGAACCCATGATTCCATTATGGAGCTCGAATGGGAATTGCCATTTTATAACCGATCGAGAACCACAACCGGAAACGAAACCGATAAGACGAATTCACGCTCACAATCGGTCCAGATCGAAATGGCGACAAAAAGAAACGCCAATTCTTTCGGGCACACGCCCAACATCCTCACAGTTGCACCGCTGCAGGGCTCGCACTGCTCTAATCAAACCATTGCAACCGGATCGGCGATAAGCTCTGACAAGCCACGTGCGCAACGTCAGTTGCACCGCACCTCGACGTTTGATAACGCGGCGACTTGTCCAATCTGTCTGGAGGGCCGCCATTTTTCTGCTTTTGGAATCGGGGTCGCCAGTTCCCGCAGTTGTTAATCATCGACTCCCAAATATTTGAGCATTGAGGAATGTATTTACAAATATGTAAGAGCGCCGGTCGCTGTTTTGACGGTTCCTGGAGGGTGTCCATCTGGGACAATTTAACAGCGTTTCGCATCATCGGTCACCCTAATTGGTGCGAAGCGGTAATTAAACGTCCGAGTGTAACACGCAATTCTTGCCAGCTTTGTCTTCCAGACGAGGTCTTAATGGGCTCGAGCCGGACGCTTCCTATTATCATTTTCGCGACTGCTCTGGATAATTTTACGGCCAATAACTGAAATTTTCAAGTGGAGTGGGTTGCGAATTAATGTTCGTGTGGTGATAGAGTATCGCGGGTCTTCGGTGACCAAAATCTGTATCTTCGCCCACACAAGAATGCGCGATAATGGACAGTTTCAACCGAATCGGCGATCGCCAGCTCCAACAATTTTTATCCACTCGGGAATTAACTGATTTACAACTTCTTCACCAATTGAAGGCTATTTGCAGGTCGGCTTATCTCGCACCAACTCGCTTTTATTACTTTTTAATTAATAGAAGTTTGAGCGATGGTGCTCACTTAACAACACTCCAATGTAGTTTTTTGTTTTGCTTTAGGTCAAGATAATAAAGTAGCAGAGTTGATTGGCAGATTTGGCGGCGGTGATAACTTTTTTTTTTTTCTAAATATTTGCACGCCGGTGAATACACTGCAAATAAAGTCACTTATCTAAATATAATACCGGATGGAATTTACACGTCGTATTTTATCAAAAGTAATGTAAATGTGCAAAGACACTTAGTCTACACTTTTAAGCAATGTTTGTAACGGTATTAGGAACATTCCTGGCAACTCGTTTTTGAAAAATCCCACTTTAATTTACGATCCGAAACTTGATAGCCTCCTCCGGGCGGTTTTCGCCCGTTTCGGTCGTCGAAACCTCCCAGTGGATACGTTTCATGTAATTGGCGAACATAAAGAAATTACAGTTGTGGTGAGTAGGCAGGACTCCCGGTTTTATGGCATCTCTCTGGTTGCACTTGATCCGGACGAAGAAGAGCCATTCCAGCGGACAATTATGCAACGTTCGTGGCACAGAAAGATGCAATCGCTTAACATTATTGTTTCGGAGAAGTTAACACCGCGACCGCGCAAATAAAGAGGCGGATGTTATTTATTTTCACATACAATTACATTTTATTTATTTTTTTTATTAGTGAGGCGAAAATAATTATCGTCGGCGGGGCCTCTTCGTCGCCGTGCTAATTCGTTGCACATAGACAATAAAATGGCGTTGAAAATTTCCACGTGACGGCGGTTCTTGTGCAACGATGGAGCAGGAGGACTCCGAACGAGATTCGACCACGTGCTGCAGGATATCGATAAATAAGACGCGTCGAAGGTAAATAAACACGAGCTTAATTTATGCGTCACGTTTTTTCAGAGGGAATTAGCATTTTCCTCGTTAAATTCGATTTTGATGTCATAGATGGAATAAGGAATGAGGCGGATTAATCATTGCTTAATAATGCTAGGTGCAACTCGGCAAAAAAGTTCTATAAATAGTGGTTGTGTCCGGGCCCTTGGTACGAAGAAATGTGTATCGGCTACTACAATAGATCACTTGCTCTCTGGTTACGCCTTGACGCCCACGCTCTTGCATTTCAATAACTAATTGCTAAACGCGGCGTGACCTTAACGTATCGGATGAGTTCATAAGGTAAGGCAAAACAACATACAAATCGATTGAATGACGGTTTCCCATCTATTTACAAGGCCGCCGCGGAGCATCTTCAATGTTTGTTGTTGACGCCCGAGGCGCTCCGAAGGTACGACTTCTAAGGACACTGATTGTCAGACGGTCGGCGTTTTGTTTCTAATCTAGCCGGCTGCGAGTTCAATTAGATCTAATTGCTGCAACTAACACTTGGCGTTTTACGATCTTCTTGCAATTTACGTGTTTGCAACGTTTTTTCTTTCGTCGGGTAATTGATCAAATTGTTGGCAACTGGGTCAAGAAAGAATTGCCAAATTTTCTCGATAACCATCGCTTCTTCGTCCCACAACAAATTTGTTTTCGCGCCTGACCTTCCTCCTTTACCTTTTGACAATGCTGGTATTCATCCAAACATGAAGAATCGACAATTAACTCCGTTAAGCACTTAACTACTTACCACCGTTTTTTGTCACACGTAACTACATTCTCATACATTTTGCCTTCGGTGGTTTCGTCTGTTTCGTACTTTTGACTTTACCACGTTATCACCATTTATCAGCGACGAACTTGAAACATCGCCATACCACATGCGTCACAGGAAACGTAGTATCACGTGCACATTTTTCAGTGCATTTCCATGTGGGAAATCCGTTGTTTTCCTTCCGACGTCTGGCCGAACGATCAAAACCAGATCAAAATATCGAGATTCCTCAACTCCTTCGCGCCCCGTATTGGGCGCCAATGTTGTACGCAGCAGCGTTATCGCTGGTAATAAATTTTACGGGGAGCGCAATCAAGATCTGTATCGTTGTTGAGACCGTTGCACGGAAAAATATTTACCAACTTTCCATTCATTAAGTCGATTTTTTTATTGTTATATGTATTATGGTTCGCCTCCGCGTCTCCCACACAAAAGTACATAAAAAAATTAATAACAGCGTAAATCAAAAGAAAGGCGAATTAAAAATAAATGAGGAACCTAGAATGCAACAAATCGAAAACAAGTTTAATGGTTAGAGGGATTTTTAGACGATCTACGCGTAGGACTGCATTTTCAGATTGATCACACAGCTTTCAGCAGAAATCGGACTGTTGCAGCGTTTTTGCAATTTCGTATAAAGAAATTTGTTCTCGACAGGATCTGGGAAATTTGCCAAACAAGTGTTAGAACAGCCCATAAAATTGGTAGAAATCCAGTGTTTAAAAGATTAATGATTTGCAATAATACTAAAGAACCAGAATTTATAACTGGGCTTTGGAGCGAGCAATGAAAAATGGAACTTCAAAGACGCACTTCAGTTGTCCCCAAACGCAAACATCTTGAATCACACGGATTTAGAAGTCCGTCCTATTTTACCTGTTCGCATTATTGAAAAAAAGAAACCTCAGGATTAGTCACTTTGACCACCTTGATGGAAGATGGGAAACGGCTGTAAACAGGAGTTTTAACGATGGTGTGAAAGGATTTTTCTCGTTTAGTGATGATTCTCCACACATGACATCATCCGACATCGATAGACGTTTGATAATGATGATTAATAAATAATGAATCGATTTGCAGAATTTGGCCAGAAAATACATCCAACACCGCACTCTTGCCAGGCGAAGATCGGTGCACAACTGCACTTCGGGAAATTTTCTTTCGGAATGATTGAATTGCACTTGATTGGCTGCAGTCGGCGAATTCCTTTTTTAGTTTAAATTAAACTAATCGCCCCACAACGTGATCATTTATCGGTCAATTCAGCAGAGTGTCGAGTCATTCATCCTATTTTATGGTCGGCACCGCGTTTTTTCCATAATGAATTGTTTATCCGCCGATTTCACAGGCATTACAGCGTGCCACTTTTGTTTGTTACCAGTAAACAATTTTTGTTTACTTGTTGTTTTTTGGATCCATAAGAAGCAAGATAAACAGTTAGGAGGTTCAGGTCGGGTCGATAGAGAAGACAACAATGCGACCAACCCGGAAAGAAATCGGACCTCCGAACCGTGTTTCTGGCAAACCTGCACGTCTGGGAGCGGACCTAATGATAGGTTGGGGCCAAAGAGGCGAGTTTCTTTGTGGTGAATCTGACTTCATCGATATTTTCATTAGTTAATTCCCTTATGTCAGAGCGTTTTCACCGTTCTAGCACCAAACCTATAATCGGTTCGCTAATTAGAGAGACTGGCGGCTATTGAAATTCAAATTTTATGCACATGTTCTATACACATAAGGTCTAAATGTTGCTAATGCGAGCGGCAAGCCTTCAAAGAAAATGGGCGTGATCCACATGCAAATCTACACGCAGTTTAAAAAGCGATACGTTATCTGCGAATGTGGCCAAAGTCGTCGCCGGCTCATAACCCAGTTTTCGATCGGATCGCTCATTAGAGACCGATTGTGTGAAAAACAATGAAGAAAAAACCGATCGAAAGGTGTGCTGGCTTAATTTCATTAGCATGAAATCATTGTCACGGCCTGTTTTCAGTCATTCAGCAGGAAATATCCTGGCAGACCGCCTGACGCTACCGACCACACATATCCTTTAATACTGAATGTCTTGAATGAGTGTTATGACAGTGACGCAATCGCTTTGCAGAAATCTTCCATATACCAAGAAGGATTACTCACGTCGTGATCAGCTCTTACTACAACGGATGAGTCTTGTTCGATCGGACTAGTCCTGCAGGCGCTTCGCAACCCCCACGCGTCAATTTTGTGGACAAAGACCCGCATCTGTGCCCCATTACGACTGTCACTTTTATGATGATAGAACGTTTTGTTTTCGAATTTGTTTTATGGAAATTTCAGGGGGACCATTAATTTATTAAGCTAATTACGGGGTGAAACAGAACCATCGGCGTCACGAAAGGCCACCCGCTTGTCGTCACGAAACGACTTGCATTCGACAAATTCCGGGCCCTGCAGCATTGCATTGTTGGAGATGACCATAGATAAAAACTTCGGGAGATAGGACATGTGTGTACATTTAGCCAATGATGTTGTCTAACCTGTTATTAAATCGTTCCGCTCGCTATATAAATGTTAATGTTGTTTGGCTATTTAACAATGATATTGGTTAATTTATAGATGTGTAATTATTAGCGATTGTGATTCGAAAAAAATCGACGGCCTTGGTTTTTTCGCACGTTTCGACTGAAAATAATGTGGCCATTATTTCGTTAAAACAATGGACAAGTCGAAGTCGTACACAGGAAAACGTTGAAGACTTCAAGGCTCCCTCCTGAAATTATACACACAGAAGGAAATGGACCATGTGTTATGTCGGCCATAAAAATGTTAATATTACGTACAGCGTTTTTATTGCTGTTCTGCATATGTTATATTTAACGAACTGGTTATGTAATTCTCATTAGAAAAGTTCACAAAGTACGAAATTGCACGATCGAAATGCCGACTTTGATCTGAACCGGATCCATTGTTGGATTATGGGGGGTTTTAGGTTAATTAGCTACACACAACGCCACTCTTTACGACCGCTTTTTCACATTTCAACGTTTTATGGCGCGCCACTAAATTCGTAAGGATTATCTCCGATCTGTACTTTCTCGAACTGCACCTTCATTTCTACAACGAACAATCAAAAGGGGATCGCGTGCCCAACTTCCCTAAATAATGTTGATTAAATCCGAGTAGGAAAATTGTGATGGAAACATCGCCGATCGCTCCGCCGACACCGTTCGCGGAAGAGACTGGTGTGGTTGCTCTTTATTAATGAACACCCACTTGTTTGGTGTTCTTCTGGGAATATGCGTTAATGAGTTTACGTCCTCGGACAGGTGTTCGATGTTCGAAATTCGTTAATAGAACCAAGGTTATCCACCACGAGAACTCCTAATGTGCCACGTCTAGATGTTTCCCAAATTTTCTGATTAAATTCAAGACATGTCCCACTGTTAACTTTGTTTGTCCATTTCACAACAACACGACGAGGTGAGAAATCCACGACGTAATGAGCTTTCCAGAACTGTGATGATAGAACCAGTGAGTAATAATGAATGAGCACCTACAATTCTAATTTTGAATTTACAATGTTGTGGTCAACAATCGTAATTTTTACAAAGAACTACAACGATACCCCAGACACAATATTTTTTTGGAAAACATTCGTTCAACTTTTAAACTTCCTCATTCCACGATAAAAATCAATTTTGGGAACTTGAAACGATGATGTCAAGGTTTCAGCGTCTGGTTGATGGATGGTAAAAATTGATTTTCCTTTTTATAGAGATGTGTTGAAGGATATGCTGTGTTGAAAACCGAATTTATCACTGTAGCGCGTTTTAAAATGATTTTCAGTCAGTTTTTCTAATCTTAAACAAAACTCTAGAGATTCACCAAGAACCAGTTTAACCTTTCAAGTATACAGTATTTAGTTAACACTTGCATACTTTCCAACAAAATACCTCTAAAACTGATTCGAATTTTTCTCTTTTACTGCAACTGCTGTTACGAAACAAATGCAACTTTTAAAATTTTTAACAGAAAATTTAAATCCTTTCTACTCCTAGGGAAGATTTTTTTTTGGATTAAACATTCTCCAGGATTTCCTTCAGGACATTTTTTTTAATCCTTTCATTTCGAGTCTAATTTTTAAGCCCATTATGTGTTGTAAATTTGAATCGTCCAATTACTTCTTCCATCTTGCATTCAAATCTTGATGCCCAGAAGTAGGGGGCCGTACGGTTTAACTGATTTAACCAGTTAAAGCAATTAATCTGTGGTTAAACCGGTTAAAAAAGCGAAACCAGCTGAAGATCCAAAGCAGCTGAATAAATTAACTGACCAATAATTAATTAACCAAGTTAACTACTATAACTGAACGGGCTTAATTTTCAGCTAAATAACCAAGTTAAACCTTTAACCGGGTAAGCAAGCTGATCTGAGTTCGCTTGTTAATTTTTTGGCCAATTTAACTCTTGGGTTGTTTCAAATAGTTACCCATGCCAACCAGTAGAGCCCTCCTCACAACCAGACCTTGTTTGTTCCATCTGGTGGTATATAATTTCGTCCATTACCACCCAAGAAGACTCAGATTCCAGAAGTAAAATGTTGAAATCTTTTTCTGGGTGGCGCCAATTATCTTGACCCGCAAGTTTGTCACACCTTTTCGCCTCTTAACTTCGCCATTTATGCCCCATTGGCAATAATAAAACCCGTGAAGCTCCATCCTAAGCGTTGCATAACTATAAAAGGCCCGGAATAACTTTGGACCGTCCAGGATCATAAACGAAGCCTGTTTGACGAGTTTAAAATTTGTTTTCGTGTTGTTGTTGTTGTTCGTTTTCCAAACACATAATAGTTTTATTTGAAGATCGTGTGTCCAAAAACTTGTACTTTTTGAAGCATCCACAGCGAAGCGCGCATGTCATAAACCGAGAAATATGACTGTTTTTAGTTTACAATTAAGATGACTTTTTGTTTATACTCAAACGTGTATTATTTAAGTGAAAATAAATATTTACATGTGGCATCCGTGGCAACTTCTACGCTCGAGTGGATGTGTTCGGAAGTTTTGCGGTCGCGCGTTTCACAATTTTTTTTTTATTTGGGACTCATTTAAATAAAGCGGAGGATGTTGATGTTTGCCGAGAGCTGAGAAAGGAGTTTGAAGGGTCGAGTGCCCTTGCAGCTATGTTTTGATACAGTGCTAATGTGCAGGTAGGATGTTTTTTCGGATCTGTTTAGCATATTCGGCCGTGTTTCGGGAGAGATCGCGGAGTGAGTTCCGCGACTGTTGGGAAATTACATTCGCAAAATCTTTATTTATGATGGAGATAAGAGTCGCAAGTGGCGGCTCGGCTGTTTATCTAGATTCAAATTGCAAAAAAGTAGACACGCTCAATCCGAGTCGGGATTGAACAGCTCCATAAAGTCACTCAACTGCGATCGGATCCGTCTAATGGCGGCGGAGCTAAGGATGGTGGTATTTTGACGGCGGGCATCCTCCAATTCGGCTTAATGACGGTTAATTATTTTCGCAGCACTTGAATGAAAAGAGTGTTTGTTAGTCTGGCCACAAAAAGCGGCGACCTTGTCGGTCGCAGTTAGAATCCATTAAAGTTGCATTATTTTTCATTTTGGTGCAAAATTCTTTTGTTATCTAAACCAAGGTTTTTTTAAATGCTAGCATGCTAATTAATCGGAATTTATTTATTCCAGTGAGCAGTTGTGGCGTTCGTGCCAACCTTTAGACAGTCCATCACCGGCTCGGAATAGAAAACAAAATGGAAACACAAAAAAACCGAAAGTGTTTTCCTGCGAAACTAGTTTGGCAAAAGTCACGCCAATAAAACAATTGATGCATCACGCGTCAAATGTTGACCGTCGACCATTAATCACTGTCAGCAGCGCTGTCGATCATATTTTATTGGCAACGGACGGAGCCAGCTGCAGCTCCTGCAGGAGCGCAGCGCTCCTGCAGATTCGCGTAATAATCGCGAGGACGTGCGACATAAATTACACGGAACAATTTCCTGTTGCGCAACGCGGGCCCACCCTGTAGCATTAACAAAGTTAATGACGGCTATTCATAGTCCAAGACTACAAGATAGAGGCTCGCCCGGCCTAAATGGATGTCATGCTAGGACACCAACTAATCGCAGCCATTTGTTTTGGGCAAAGATGTGCGAAACGAACACGCCGCCGGCATGCCTCGCCGCTCCCGCCATTGTCTGATTTTATCGCTTCACCCTGTATCACCGTGTGGTCGCAGGACGTGAGGGCCCCTCCTGCACGCCTTTATTAACATTTCATGCGCGGTTTTATTTTAGACCTTTCGAAAATAAGCGACATCCGAGGTCATCGATGAATTTCGTTTGAATTGTGGAAAACAAGCGGACGATGCGGTCGGGGCACCGCCTCCTGCTGCACCAGGAGCCATCAATCTAATTTTACCATTTCGACCACTTCAAGACGCGGACCGTTAATTTAGCCCATAGGGGAACGCTGATTAGCCCCCCATTTGGTCAATTACGGGATGCCTATCCCGGGTTTACCGACAAATTTAATTATTCATCGCGGGACTGGGGCTGCCATCGGTTTCCTTCTTGACTTTGAAAAAATCACCATTTTTATCCACTTCAAACTAAATTTCCTAAATGGTTTAACTTAACACACTATCGCGTGTTCATTTAAATTTCTCCTAAAAGTTGGCGTTGAAGAATCGACTGTGAACGCACCACGGAGTACGAAGCGCGGATCAGCTGTTTAAATCTAACCTCAGTTTTTGCCCCAAAAACAGGATTTTACTCATCCGTGTACATTTTATGCGGTTTATGCCACATGAAATAATATGTTTAGTGAGGTTAATAAACATGGTCTTTTTACAGTAATTCGTGTAATTACTCGAATACCGTTCGTGATCCTTAAAATACAAGATATTTAATACCTGAGCAGTGGCAGTACCTACTTAAATATGTAAAATGTTTGCAAAAATTGTAACGAGGTCTTCCTCAGTCTCCAACGATTTGTGATTGACGAATTAAAACAATTGTACAAACCTCACCTGTGACAGAGGAAAATTGTGAAAAACTCCGAAAAGGAAAATAGCGATAAGGAACTTAAATATTGTTTGTTTGTGGAACCCATAGAGGTACCATATTTATTTGACAATATTATCTCAATTGCGGCAATATCTCGCCATGTTTAAAAACAAAATTTCTCTACTAATTAAGCTGCGATAAGTCGACCAATAAATTAAATTTGTTGTTGCAATTAACGCATTTTTGTATATCCGTTTCGTAAGCCGTTAGCGCGACGCAAAACTGTTTACACCTTTGATATTTTGCAAGTACGGGGAACAACTTTGAAAAATCTTGGAGGAGTCACAGCTCCGGTGAAATATATTTGCAAGCGTGGGTGTCCCATCTGAAACCCGTCCAGTTCGGACACCTAGCCTGGCCCACCTGAAAGGGGAAGATCCGGGATTTTTGGCGACGTCACGTCATCTTTTGACCGATTGTTTCCTGTCTGGTCTAGGTGGTACCGCATACAAAATTAGAGACGATTTATTGTCCACTGAATAAAATATAAGCAACGTTAATTTTAGACAGCCGATTCGCTTATTAAGAACGGGAAGTCGGGGCCCGATCGCGTTTCTCGCGTCCATAAAAAACCAGGATCCTTTTGTCCCTTGGAGCGCCAGGACATGGCATTATTTGTCAAGTCGCAAGTTAATCCGATTCTCTTTGATGTTGTGGCTTTTCGGTGGAAACCAAGTGATTTAATGCCAAAGCGATGGAATTATTCGACAGCGCAGCAGAAGAGAAAAAGCGGAGCAGATGTTTGGAATCAAGGACACAACGAAAATCTCAATAACAGACGGCGCAACTGGGCCATGTTGGAATCCAGTCGCGCTTTGTGCACTGAAATACCAAATTAGAGGGATTAGGCGTCGCATGTCGCCTTTTTGAATTCCGTTCGTTTTCTTTGATGGATTGCTCGAAATTATGCAAACGTGATTTATGAATGGCAAAAACGCGACTCGAATCGAGTCGAGTGGTGAAACTGTCGAAGGCGTGGAGGGCCATCGAAACCGCAGGTTAAAGTGCGTCTATTAAGACATGTGCCTCGAAGATACGATTTTTTCAGTGTGTATAATTTCATTATTTGGCGAGCTTTCACTCGTCGATTATTAAAAAAATCCTAATAAAATTGCCGACGATTAAAATCTCGAAATGAAAGTCGCAGTCGTTTTAAAATATTCATTATGTACGAGGTGATTGCTCAATAAATCACGCGATAAACATTTCGGGTACAATAATGGGAGTCGTGCACCCTATAGCTCGCGGGAGCGATCGAGATCTTTGCAATCTGTGTGGACGTGCAGGAATGTCAATGTCTCCAATAAAGAGATCACCTCAATAAATCGTGGAAAAACTAGAGAATACAGCTGCACTGTGACATATTGCGATACATTCGTTCAACTCCCAACTGGCAGAATCCATTTGTTAATTAGAACACGTTCGAAAATATTCCCGGACTTGCCTCGGCACCGGCAAATGCATGTAAAGCAAATTAAATCTCCACAGCATAAAATTGCGATGTTAAAATTAAGTATGAGGCTAATAATTATTATTTACTGCAAACGGCCAGAGTGTGCAAGTTAATATCACGTTTCTGCAGTTCGCATCGCATAATTATCGGCTAGTGACCTGCACAATATTTGGATTCTCTTAGGCGATAGTCTTTAATAGCAAATCAAATTCGCCGCTAGACCCGTTACAAGGATGTTGCAAATTAGTGTTAATCGACAAGGATTTGTTAAGTCCATTTACTGCCAACCGCTGCATCGCGTGCTTAATAGGGTGTTCACCTTTACTAGAAAATTCTTGGGGTTAGCAGACTTAACCATGTTGACAATACTGAACCGTTCAAGTTTTCCTGTTGCAAAACGATAATAAAATATTTAATTTGCTCAGCCCGATAAGCTAGATGACTAAGATAAGTTTATGCAGATGCGGCGTAGAAATTGTGACAGCTAATAATTTATCCCGCTTTATGTTTAAAAATATTTGAAATTATTCCAATTTTAAATTGTCCATAAAACTCCAACAGATCGATGTTCCTCAGATGTGGTTTCTTTATTTGCCCAACGCAAATTCAGACACTTCCGGAATGGAATCCATAAATATCGAACAATTTTGAACCTTCTCTATCACAGTTGATGTTTTCAACAAATTATTCAAAGTCGGAAGAGGTCCAGACGCTAAGAATTAAATTGACAAGGTCTAGATTAGATGTGTTTGTTTATACGTGCTCGGTTATTTTCAAGTTTCATTCAATTATTAATGTATTAATTATCACTCGGATCTTTTTCATTCAATTCGGTGTTATCTGCGCCACAATCGTGTCTGATTATTTTGATAACTTGATGTTCTTAGAAACCCAAGAAGTTGTTTTAAAATGGCGGATGCTAACGCTGTTTTGTCAAGATAAAAATATCCTGATAAGATTTCGCAAGCTTTGTGTTCAATTCAAAATAAATACTAGGTACTCACGCAGAATTTTATGTACTTGTGCACACACACACATCTAATTAATTCTGTTCAGTGTAATGAATTCTTCGAAAATGCATATCGATATCGAAATTTTATTCAAATTATTTGGTAATAACTGATTGCTGAACGAGATAAATCCCGACACTTTTAAAAATGTTTTTCTGTAATCAGCATTTGATCACAGATTATTTTTTTAAATTTCTATTCTTCCTGTCTGTCATTATGACTCAAAATAGAATGCCCCACTAAATAATCCCTTTTTGATGAAAATTATTTTGTGATTTAACAATCTGGACGTAACGTGGTGAATGAATTATTTTTGAAAAGGCGACCGTTAAAGAGCTAACCTCCGATCTTCATTAGCACTTCCCATCATTAGAAAAATAAACATTAGGAAATCGGTACAAAGGTGAAGATAACTTGCTGCATCGATAAAAAATAAATTTTACAACAGCTGTGATAAAGATTGGGGACGTATTTTTCGGCCTAGTTCTATTCAATCTGTCAATCAGCGGTCCGAAAACGATTCTCCAAGCCCATTGCTATTATGTTATTACCGGTTGATGGGCCTATACATTACATTTATGTCCTTTAATTTCCATAATTTTGATCCGTGTAGGCTTAACATGTTTGTTTAACTTCCTCTGCCTCCCGTTCTCGACCGTCATTGATTGTTGATTTCGTTTGAAAAATGCAAATGCACACAAATTGCCCAACAAAATTTTACAAAATTCCTGCACGGTTTCATAACGAAAATAAACAAACAGTGTGGGTCTGCATCTGATTAGAGTCGATGATTTTTCGAAGGATTGGGGGAATTCGAGTTGGCCGGAATTGCTTCAATCAATCCTTTTAAATACTAAATTCTGACATTTATTGGCTGCAGACGCAATATATTTCTCTTGACAGCTTGAGTAAGTTTTATGCGGACGGTGTTAATTATTTATGGAGTTTTTCATCCGGCTTCGACACCTGTGAATTCGACTCTTTGATAACAAATTCTTAGACAATGCCACCAAATGTCAAAATAAATTAGTGAAGAGGTCACGGAGAGCCGATTATCGTCGATCGAGTTCATCGTGCCATTTTTGTTTGGTAATTAAAGTGTTCGAGACGTTTTGAGTGATTTCTTGGGTAACGTCTGAAGGCAGCGTTCCCCTGCTAAGTAGCTTTCTACCAAAACAATCTTTCCATACGTAGGAGTGCCGGGGGCTCTCTTTTCAGCCGACTGGTGCGCGGATAGCCCCGTCCTTTTCGACAAATAACAATAAATAAAGACGCCCACAAGGTTTATGCAAATTTTATCTCCCAGCAGGATATCTTCTCCAGTTAATGACATTAGTAAATTTCGTACATTTTTCATTAACCCAGCCGTCTTGCGTCCGTCACCCTTTCAACACACCATTAACACAATTAATCCGGCGATCTTCGAACCGGATTTGTGAGAATTTTGAGGTTTTCGGCATCGGATTCCAGTATCTTGAAGAGATCGCCCAACAATGCCAATTATGTGGCGACTTATTAGAAAAACCTTGACCGCAAAAAGCCATAATAATTACAACTCTGGTATACGCGGCGTCTCTGTAAAAACAGGTGATAAATCAAAGGATAACCCTCATCTTCGCAATTGTTACGAGTTTACGACGCCCGTCAAGGCCCCGGACCTTTCATTTTGTCCGAATTCGTCGGACCGCGTGCGCGACAAAGCGGATTAAGATCGGGTCTTGGCGATGGACCCGTCCGAAAGAACCATTAGGAGCCAGCGATTGCACAAAATCTTTTATTTATGTTTTTGATGGGATCGAGCATTCTGATCGCAATTATTATTCAGTTTAACCGTTCCACGAGCGTTAGTGCAAATAAATAGCGACATTACACTAAAGAGACCAAGGGGGCCCAGTTTGGGCTTCCTCCAAGCGAGCTTTTACCCAGGTAGGTTGTGCATTTTTATGGCACAACTCTTTATGACATACGTGTTTGACGGAGTGATTCACAACATCAACAGACTTAATTGTATCATGTTTTACTACGGATTTAGACTTGGTAAATCTCCGACCATTGTAAACTTGTCTGGAGTGTTTTCCGATCCGTATTAAAAAAACACGACTATCTCAAGGTTATCGCCAGCGAATTGCTTTCTTTAATTCGGGAAAAAACCTAATCTTTTGCTGTATCGGAAAATATGGAGGCAATTTGTACATGTCAAGCGGACATGCGAAGGAAGTTCTGAATACGAAATGGCGGACTAATAAAAACTGTAAAATAATGGGTTTTACATGGGTTGGTGGGAAGCGAAATCCAATTTTATTTAAATTAAGCCGGAAATTTTAATTTAATTTGAGCGTTAATGGATGCATCGGTCCTGACTTTGTGCAGTTAACTCACTGGAACAGTCTTATCACGATTTTTTTATTTTGAATTTATTTTTCCGGTGGGTGTTCATCCAAAAAACAAGTCTATTAAAACAATCATTTCTAATTAAAATTAATGAAAAACAATTACAACAATACAACAAACGATCGTCTTCTCCTGCCATAATTTTGGAATCATCAAATTTCAAATGACAGGTTCTTAAACGTAAATGAAAGTTTAGATAATAATTAATTCATCAAAAAATCTTTGGAGGATTTTTTTATCTTCGAGATTGGTGCATGAGGGTTTTGCAAAAGTTCTTCCAAAATTATGTGTGTCTTAGTCTGTTGCTATTGTTAGAGAGAACGAAAGTTGCAAGTTGGAATTGTTACGTTTGGCAAAAGGTTCAAAGGTGCTTTTCTGCTGCACCAGCGAGAATAAGAGAAAGTTTTCTATTTTGTGTTCACACTCGTTTTTCTCTTTTTTTTTATTCCTCGCTAATTGAATTATCGCACAGACCAGCCTTGATTGTGACAAGTTTCTATTTGGACCTGTACATATTGACATATCGCTTGGCAGCGGTCCGAATCGCGTCCAGGAAGTGGTTTGAGCCCGCAGAATTTCGCGACAGGCAACAATGTCGGAATTTATTCGCCTAATTGTTAATCGCAGTTCAAATTTCTCTTGCCCCAAAGTAAATATTTGTCCGCCCATCTATCAAACTGCCAATCATGGCTAGTTTAAATTAGCCATTATTGCAATTATTCCAACTTGTTGCAAATTGGAGGTAGTCGCCGCCAGGAAGCAATTTTCCGTGCAGTTTTCACAAAAATCGGCACGTGTCTCACCGCTTTCCGCCAGGTGAAAACCCATTAAAATGGTAATTAAAAACGTTGGGCACGTTCCGAATCGGATGCAGAGCACGTCCAGGCGGTGCCTTTATAGGTTTGCACCGGTAATATAACTTGCAATGCAGAAAGTTTCGTAACAGCCGAACCCTTTTTCGGGTGATGCACTTTTCGAACGTCCTGGCGAGAAAATCAATCGAAAGTAGAAGTCCAGGTCGTGAGGCAAAAATAGAAAATTTTTGGTCCTATCGTGTTTGGCAGCAATAGTGACTGATCGATACAGATCTGAACCGTGCAGACTTCATTCGGTGAATAACGATTTTGGCTCCATGTCAATGATTTCCATTTTCCTCTTCTGTAGTTTCCAAATAATTACATGTGTATTTTGTAAAATTTTGCAACTAAAGTTACGAAGGATTTCCGAAACTAGACTAAATATAGACAAGATGTCAAAATACTAGTACTGGACCGCCCATCTCTTTCATAACCATCATTTAAAAAAAAATTGTCATCATTTTTAAATTACAATAAAAACTGTATTTTTTTAACAAATAAAAAATATGCACTAGTTTAATTAGAGTGGTTTTATGAAAAATAGTGTTGAAACGTCACCGTTAATTTACATCCTTTTTACATTACTAAAAGCCCCACTTATCATATATTTACGTAATATATCTAATACTGGATTATAATTTGTAATAAATCTTGAATGTAGAAACAAATACCTTTTGTCATAACACTTTTTTAATCTCCTTACACCGAATACAGTTTATTATTAAATTAAAGCTGACGCGCGTTTTGATACCAAAAGCTTCATCATCAACGATGTAAAAATGAGAGTCAGCTTTAGCTTAATAATAAAATGTATTTGGTGTAATGAAGATGAGAAAAGTTGTGAACACCAAGTGGTCCATTAAATTTCCATCTGTCATTTCTAGAAATTTTGAGCACCTTTTTGTTATATAGATTTTTTTTTAATCATCACATTTTAGCAGTATGGTCCAAAGCAATAACAAGAGTATCTAGTAATTTTGCCATAATAATCCTGTGGAGTTATTAAATAGTTTAGAGTAACTTCCTCAAGTCCTTGTCCATTTTTGTATTTGGACATTTAGAAACAGAAAAAAACTTTGACGATTGCTGTTGCTGTTTAATTTGAATTTGCTCCAAGGATTTCGGCAAGTAAAGTCGATCCATTTTTTGACGTTTCGAATGTTTTCTTGTAATTTATGCATTTCCTTGAGATTTCCAATTTTGCCTTTTGGATTTGTCCGAAAGAATTCCTGCGGCTCCGCGTCTGCTCCGGTTCACATTAATTCCAAGGATCTCGTTGGGAAAGTGTCGTAATCGGCGTCTGTTGCGCGAATGCACTTTTCAACCGGATCCTGAAGAGAAAATAATTTGAAAGTGGCAATTTTTTCAAATAAATCATGCGCGATTTGGCCCACCCTAGCCTGTGAGCGATTAATAAAAAGTCTCGCGTGGTGGCGGGAAGTAGGCCACCAGCAAAAATAGCCAATAAAATGTGCAAAAACAGTCGGAATTTTTATTGGCCATATTCATATTCTTCGAGAGGTGAGCAGGGCAATTCGAAAAAGTCGCGTGAATAAAATAGGTCAAGTGGTAAAAGGTCGCGCGAGGGGCTTGCCTCCGCGCAAAAATTACCGCTAAACGCAATTTATTGCCGCTCGTTGCATTAGCTTAGCATGAGCATGTATGGTTATTTTATTTCAGGATTTTACAAGTATTTACGATGCTCTATAAATTCGTTACGTACGTCGTAAATTATCGCGGGTTAATTTAGGCCCGCCGGCGGAGTCGACACGAAAGCTCGCCGAGGACTTGTCGCAATTTTTCCTCGAGTGATTGCGCCCAAGGACGATCAAAAATTCGAAAGCAACGGTAATTAATGGCGACGCTATTTTTAAGCAAAAGCCAGTTTTCTGATCATTTTACACAATGTTCGTAAATAATCGGCAAATGAATAAATTACACGCAGCCCATTAGTTATTAGCACGTTTACTTACTCAATCCTTGTTTATGTTTATTTTTATTTCAAAGATGTGTTAAATAATGACGGACGCTTATGGTGAGACGGTAAAAAATTAATGGATTGCCGCCTGATCGTGCTTGAGCAATGCTTGAGATCCTTCGCAGGATCACTTTGTTTCAAATTAATTAATTTGATCAAACAAATTCCTCTCATTCCATCAACACCGTTTTCCCACAGTTGACATTTCACTCGCGTCCTTGAGATACATCAGTTCGCACCGAAAATTTTGACAACTTCTCGAACCCTTCTCCAGATCCAATAATTAATCATGTTGACGTTTCGTTTGATAAGCTGAAACGTCACTCGGATAAGACAGATAATTACCGTTATCGCCTATCGAAGATTCGTTCAATAATATAATGAAGTCATGGATATATTTAATTCTGATATAAGTCGAAAAAAGTGTTGATCGGTTTTACCCTTCTGATACGATCTGATTGTTTCTCAGTACGGTAGCCGTATCTAGATCTAGATTAAGGACCCCCCTGAGATTGTTTTTGGGAATTTTCAAGTTAACGATACAGTTTCTGGCTTATCAACGATATAGCCTCTTGTGAATAAAGCACAGATTTTGTTTATGACGATGGATCCCCCGCTGTTAAATAATGGTCGGCGTTACCACATCCAGCTCCAGAGGCCGGCCCCGGACTCGAACAATCTGAAT
This sequence comes from Tenebrio molitor, assembly GCF_963966145.1. Lineage (NCBI taxonomy): Eukaryota > Metazoa > Arthropoda > Insecta > Coleoptera > Tenebrionidae > Tenebrio > Tenebrio molitor. The sequence goes on along the minus strand of NC_091051.1, from coordinate 14,525,907 downwards.
GAACATGTTTTGGTCGTTTTTTATTTGTGACTGAATCATTTTACGTTTTGTTTATGTCCGGCTGTAATTTCGGCAGCAGATGCGCGTTTCTCGTTATTTATACTGCGTGTTAATAATAAAGTTAAAAATAATTTTCGATCCTGGCCAAAATTTCGAAAAGCGCCATCACCCCCGGGTTGGCTTTTCTCTCAAGTGTATCGAGTTTCGGTGTCGGATTTAACTGCGAACATTTGTGGGACCGGAGAGTGTTGTCCCGTTCAGAAATGGCACTCTTGCGCAACTGGGCCAAGTGACGATCCTGGCGGCACAAGTAAAAGCATGTAAATGCGCCATTATCCTTCGTGCCACCCAAGTACTAAATGGAATTAATTCCTAATTATTGCTTTATGCAAATTCGGCGGCGAATTTATGTAAATGGCGGCTCATAAACACAATGATTTAATGAATGAACACGATGGAGCGCGCGCGCATTTTCAAAAGTTGCGTTTTCGGGATTCGAACGTCATTTTTATGTAGATTTTTGGTTTGTTATTTACATTGCAAATGTTACGAAATGCGCTTTTTTTTTTATTGCTTTCAGTTCCATTGTGGTATCCGCGGCTATCCGACCGGATGTGGTAATTAACTTTAGTCGAATGGTATTCCTAACAATTTGGACTAAATTAATTCGTTTGCCAGACAGTTTATTAGGCCTCGTTTTAATTGCCGCATAAACATTTTACACCGTTCTAAAACCCGAAATGGGTCAGCTTTGAAGAAGATTTTTCTGGAGATTTGTAGTCGAACGTGTGGACAAAGCTTCCGCATTTACCTGTACGCGAAGTTCCGTTATCATCCTATTTAATTGATTTTATTGTAAATAATGCTGAATATTCATGAGCTACTTAAGCCGAAGGACGTCCATTTAAGTTGCACAACGTTCGTCTAAAATTTCCGAAACCGACTCTCGCAGATGAGCTTTAATTATTATTTGGTAATACGAGCTGACATTTAACGATTATTTGAGAAAAAATATTAAGATGGTCGGGCTAACCTTACGCGAAGAGATTCCATTTGAATTACATCTGACACGTGTGTATTGTTTGTTTCAGATTGCCTTCGCCGATTCCAGTGGATTCTTTGAACCATACGCGAGAAGTCGCCCAAAGATAACCGACCGGTGCTCGCAGACATTTTGCTAATTTATTAATTTTAAGGGTGCGAGTCGAGTGCTCGCGTTTGATTGTGATCTAGTTTGTAAAAGAAGAAAAACCGTGATATTATGCATAATTTAAACGTAAACCTGGCCTCAACGGCCGCCAGCGCTGTCAACATCAACATCTTGGTGGACAGCGCTTGTACCACACCGCGCACTCCAGAAATTCTCAATTCGCTGATAGCCATGACAAACCCGATGGATACATATTCGTACGGGAACAACATCACCAGAACATCCACGAAGCCTCCCACGAACATGTCGAGCGATTCCAACAGCTCCAGCAGTAGTCAGTTGGAATCGCCCACGACCAACCCGCCCAGCGTACAACAAACGTGCTCTCAACTGATCAAGGCTGGACTCAAACTATCGATCGAGCAGAAACGAAAGCTCCAAAGCGACGGAGAGGATCTCCTGGACCTCGACAAGTGCAAACGCATCAAGAAGAACGAATGCAGCGAGTCCGAAGAGGACAAAAACAAACAAGATGGGGTAAGGAAACGTTCATGCTTGAAATCCTCTGTCGAAACGAACGCAACAAAACCTTTTTTGTCTTTTCGCGGTCTTGACGTTACACAACTGGGTGAATCAATTACACTGTGCATACAGCGCTTTATTGTATCTTTCGATTGTAAATACTTGTTGTCGGAATTTGAGGGAGTAATAGCAATTGCGCATTTAAATAATAAACAATAAGACGAACAAAGTCTAGTAAGTAATGTTTTTCTGAAGGTGGTCGACCAGAAGCACTTCAGTCTAGGAGGTCTATTTGCATGAAGGCAGACAATGCTGCAACGCAATTGGTAGAGTTCTTTTTTACTACCGGTTTGAAGTCATTTTGTTCGAGGACATGCATTGTCTATTTTACAAATTTGCAAATAAAACTTGACCACTTCAGAAGATATTAAAATTCCCAAGGCTCAAACTCTACAAGAAAGAATTTATTACTCTCGTCACATTTTGACAGAAATACGAAAACAGCACCGGTTCTAATGTGGGAGCAACAAAAATTTCGTTGTTGCATTTCAATCCGCAGATTTGGGAGTTCTGGATTTTGCCATATTTTTCTTGATTACCTAAAAGTAAAAAATCACGTTAAAAGTCCTTCAGGAAATCATTAAAGTTGAAAAAACATTGTTTTCTATTTCGACTTTTAGTGACTTTTATTTTAATGGAATTAGGTTGGTATTGATGAAGCAATGTCATTTGCATTTCATTGAAAATTAAATTTCAAATTGTCTCCCAATGTTGTTACAATAATAATCTACCCCCTTAATAGTTTATTTTGATCCGAAACATGGATTCAGATTCAAATGACATCACATTTAACACTGACATTTACTATCAATACCAACCCCATATTCAATAATGACTAGAAACGATGCTATAAAATTGAACTTTGATTACAACATATTTTCAATGTCACAAAATGCTTATTGTGAAACCGAAATAGAAAATAGTAGTTTATTTAACGAGTTCGTGGGTAAATTGGGCTCTTTATGGCATGAGTGGGCCAGTTTACACACGAACGAGTTGAATACAAGGTTTCGTTTTGACAAGTTGTGACATTTATCAAAATCCGTTCATACAGGAGAAATTTCTCAAATTTTGACAGTGTCGAACAAAAAACATTGGGCCGTATCACGACATAAAGTTGCCGATAACTCGAGTCGTGATTAAAGTAAACATAAAACGATATAGATTTATGCACTTATAACCTGCCAGAAAGAGATGAATTCGTCACCAAGGTAATTAGAGTCATGATTAAATTTAATAAGGGTGTCGTGATACGCTCCATCGTAGTTATTTGTTGGTCATTAGCAGTGCAACATTTTTAAAATTTGATTTATTTTTGTCCAAATTTTTCAATGAAACAGAAAAATCTGCCTCAAAATCGTAAACCACACGTGTTCAGTCTATGACAAATCGGGAAAACGTGCAGCCTGCAAAACTACTGCATTTTTTGTTATCTTGATTGATAACAAAAAGAGATTTTTTTACAACTCCGTCTCAAAGGTCTTCATAGTTCCTTATTGTTCATATAAATTTTTAAATAAATTCTTCAATCGTTTCTTGAGACTCATATTTGAACACGTGTTCGGAAATATGTTTTATTGGAAAATCCCCCCCATGCCAATAATTCGCATTCCTTTAACCTTGTTTTCTTGTAAATGCCAAATTCTACGGTCAAATTTCTATGAAATATTTGAGTAATTTCGAATATTCCATCTTCAATTGCTTTTCAACAACAGTGGATCTCAGTTTTCGTGAATTTCAAGCGAAACATTACTTCATCTGTCGATGTTTTGAAATTAAGCATAACGACCGCGTTGAAAACGTCTTACTGTTGTAATTTTGAGACCAGTGCACGCTATGCAACTCCACAGTCTCAGTCCCATCGGATGCTCATAAAGTGTAAAGTCGTGGATAAATGTATTCAGAGTTTTCGAGGGGGCCACTGTTACAGATTATGAAATATTTTGGTTAGAAGCAATTAAGTCGTGCACAATAAAAGGAAGTCAAAATAAATCAGCGGGACACTAATTGCACACGACAAGGTTAGTTTGTTTAAGGATTTAATTCCTGTTTAAATAACCAGCGGAGCAAAATATTTTCATAAGCGGCAATTCAGTGGAAAACAAAATATAGTCAATTTACAGTGGGGCAGATCCAAAAGTTTCGCCGGCAGAGCGCGAAGGCGAATTAAAAGAATGTGGTAATGTTAAATGCTTCGCAATTAATTAGGAGTGTTAGTTTATCTTAATTGGCATTTCCATCGGGTAAAAAATACGTCTAACGAGTTGGTTTGTGGCCGTTTGAAAGTCTGCCGGTGTACGAATGATTAGTTAATTAGTTTAGTCCCTAATTACCCGTTTCGTGATTGGCCCATTGTGGGCAATTGAAGATGGCCGCGTCGGAATTTTTTAGTCATCTTAACAGTGTTTACGTTAAAAATTGCAACACAAATGCTAAATTTCCTTATCATTACGCAAACAGACCAATTCAGTGTGTCCCAGATTAGCAAAAGCGAGGAGTCGGAGAGTGCCCCCTTTATCGTATTGTTGAGTATTTTTCATCGACTTAAGGAGTCCGACCGTGCAATTATCGCATATATCGAATAGCGTCCCCGTCAATCCGGTAGAAAGTCCCATAAACTTGCATCTTAACGCACCTCAATTAGGTAGATCGGCGCTTTGCAGAAACACAAATTGAACATAAACGTGCAAGTTTATTATCGAGAGTGGAAACTGCAGTCGCGAAGGAAAAAGCGATTCGGGGGGCCCACGCGAGCGCTTATTTGCCCCGGTCGGTACCGTTATGGTGCCAACATTGATAAATACGATTGCGAATTTTCTGTATTTGATGTTTGGGGACGTGGGCAGGCCGCAATTATGCAAAACTGGTTTCTTTCATGAAATAAAACGTCTTTTTGGACGCCGGCCAATACAACCTGTGCACATAACCTTAGAAACGCGATCTGACTCGCGCTGCCAACTCCTATTAAAAATAAACAACAATACTTGTGTACTTTCGGCGGTAAAGAGTCGACCGACAATGCAGATTGTATTCATATTTCGGCCTGAATTTTCGACGGCATCAATCCGCATTGACAGCGCGTGGGATCCCCACGGAAAAACAAGCCGCACGAGCACTCACGCCAACTCCCATCGTCCCTCTTGATGCCCCCATTGTTGTCGAAAGGGATTCCCCGCGGGCGGGCGCATCCTGTTGTCGCGTTACACTACGATTTTGGCTTTATTTTTCTGCAGGATAGCCCTCCAAGGCCGAATATTTTAGCAGCTAATTTGAAATTCAATGTGTATCCTGAATGTTTAAAAAATCGCATTGTTTGTTGTGTATTTCAAGCACATTTTTTTACTTTTCGAGATTAGCAACAACCGTGGCATGGGTAAAATTATTGTTGAACATGTTTTTGATCTACCCGGCGCATTAAAGCGCTATTTATCGTGAATTTTTATTAATTCGACCTTGTCGATTACAAAAACTTGTTTCACTTTTATTGCAGTTCCACAGCAATTAAGCGAAATACCGCGGAATGCGTTTTTCAGGGAAAAACTATCCCCCCGATTGCATGTTTGTGTAGTTCGACGTTGGATCTTGCCCCCCCCAAGTGTCCAGTGTCGGTTCTAGCCAAGTCATAATTTGAATTTTTCAATTTCAGATGCTAAATTGGACGTGGTGCGAAAACGATGATTATTTAAAAGTAAGTTGAAACACATTTAATCGTCAACAAAAATAAGAAGTCAAGAAAATGCATGATCAGGCGACAATATCATTGCAGAATGGAGGTTTTCCTGGATGACATCGGTTGACATTTCAAAATTTGTGTCACAGAAACATAAAACTAAAAGCAAACCGTTGTTGGACAAGAACTCTCTTGCAAAAATCTCATTCTCATATTGACGCTAATTGCACACGTGAACTTTTTTCTTTATTAAAAAGAAAAGAAATTCTCGTTATTTATGTGTTGGCACCGGTTCAAATTGGTATTTACACTTACATAATGATAATTAAAAGTTGCATGCCCGAAAAATAAATTTGTTAAATAAAATTTATTAGCTGCAGCTCCAGAATAGAACGATTTGTCTTTTTCAGAATTTATAGCGGAAGATTAGTAAGCGGATGAGTGTTTGTTTTTAAAATGGAGCACGAAACACAACAACATGTAGATGTGGGCCAAAATAAAAATTTGCGATTTTGTAAACTGAATATGTCTTGAGACGAGGAAGTCGTGTCTGAGCTTAAATCGACGCCGCGCCGCCACGAAACACGAGCACTTTGATCTTTGATCTTAATTTTTTAATTCTCTTGTTTATTTATTCGAGTTTTTCTAACTGTTATTACATGAAAGATAATTTATTTGCTATAAAAATGGATTAATTTGCACAAAGAAAACATCAATGTAATGTAACGCGTCATAAAAAATCTCAATTAGTTTAAGTACAATTTAATTACAGATAATCAGGGGGCAGCGTAATGAAGGTTGATCGTGGGTATTCAGAGTTTACATAACTTTACCACAAGAGAATAAATAACAATACTGCCGACTCGAAAAATCCGGGCAATTTTGAGATAATATTAATTAACTGCGAAGAAATATTTATGGGGAATAGTTCTGTAATAACTTTCAGCAGCGATTTTAGGAATCCGTAATGAAAGTGCTGAAGTTGGAAATCTCACTCTTCACGGGTGTCAATTAAGCGCGGACAGTAATTACAAAAAAATATTTGATATGAGTGCTAATGGGACGCTGCAGGATCGCAAATTATCTCGAGTCGTCATAAAAAATAAAAATACATATTCAGTTATTCGAAGCGTGTAGAAATGAATTTTTTGAAGATAACCAAACCAGTTTTTTGTAGTTTTGTGTTGGGCAAAAAAAATGCAACAGAATTCCAATTTTAGTTGCTACGTGATGTGCCCTACTCCGCATCGGAGCGACCGAACGATTTCGAAGGAGATGTGAAGGATCGAAAAGTAAAAAAAAATACGTTGAAGAGTTGCGATTTGCCTTGGGACAAGTTAGAAAAAGTTGGCGCGTGTGGGGCAGGTGTCCACCAATATAACTAATTACGTGCCCGGTTTGGTATTATTTTGGCACCATAACGAGCGTAGTAACTGTTCCGTAGAGGATAAAAAAAAAGATGGTATCAATAAGAACTGGGTGATGTAGTGTGAACGTGTGGTGATAATATCGTCCGTTATTTATTACACCTCCGATCTTTTCTATCTCCGGTCGGTTGTCCCGGAGCTGAATCCATTCTCTTTGCATGATTTGAGTAGGCAGAGAAACATTTTGAATCCGTCACCGGTTCTGCGATCGTGCAGATTGTAATGGCCGTGTTTGTTTGCAGTTGACGCCTGAAGACGAGGAGCGGCGCCGTCGCCGCCGCGAACGCAACAAAATCGCGGCGACCAAGTGCCGGCTGAAGAAGCGCGAGAAGACGGCGAACCTCGTCAACGAATCTGAAACGCTAGAAACTCAAAACATCGAACTGAAGAAACAGTTCGAGGAGCTCCAGAACCAGAAGCGCACCTTGGTCGAGATGCTGACCCTCCACCGACCCCATTGCCAGCACAACATCACCCCGGCCACCCGCGACAGTTTGTACCGACTGCCGCCGGTGGGATCGGTGATCGACAACCATTCCTACAACCGACCCGCCTCCGTGGACCCCAGCTTTCGGCCGCAGAGCATGGAGGCCTACAGCCGTCCCGCCAGCGTGGGGGTCACCAACAACATCACCTACAGCCGCCCCAACGTCAACTTCAAGACCCCCAGCATCGTCATCCAGGAGGTGAACGAGTCGTACCAGCCTCAGCTCACCAACCTGGACAACCCCATCGCGAATTCTTACCATTACAACAGCCAGTGTCATAATTACTCCAATCAGAACTACAACACCACGTCTGGGATGGACAATGGATGCATGGCCTAGCCGTTTCCGATCGTTGTTTTACTGTACTTTTCAGATGTGAATATTTTTTATACTTATGCATAATATGATGAACGAATTCGTCGACAGTTATGTTGTGCACGCCCATCTGCACTGGCTCGGCGGGAGTGAGCGACGTGGCTCGACTTCGATGGTATTATTCTTAGACGTCCGTCCGCATTTTCATGTCCCATCAGATTAAAAACGGGAAATGAGGTTGGGTAATTTAAGTAAAATAACTTCCAGTTTTATAGCCAATTAGAATTTAAATTTGACGTCGAGTAATCGATGGGGGTGTCGAACATAACTGCGAATTCTCTTGTTATTGTTAAGTGTCACCTCATTTGTTACCAGATCTGAGAAAAGCTACCAATGTTAAGAGTTTATATTAATTGTTAAAAATATTTTAATGTTGGTTTACAATTTCTTAGCATTCCAGTGGATAGAAATAGTATTTCTTACTTCATATTATTTATGTTATTTTTGTATATTACTGCCAAATTTTTACCTATTTTTACTTTTAATATTATTGTGTGTTGAAAATATTTAATATTGTTTTTATTACATATTTTTCTATTTTACTTTAGGTATTTAGGCGTAAACTGTTTCTTGTACCTTTTACTTCCATTTACCTCTTTTTAATCGTAGAGATTCCGCAAAAGCAGCGCATCCCGATGCACTACACCCTTCATTTCTCGATACGTTGCCTTTGTGGAATTCACTCAAATAATCTTGATCACACATTTTAGTTACTTAGGCAATTTATTTGCATAAATTTGCTTTAAGAACTTTTTTTGCTTTAATCACACATTTAACAAAGCTTCAAACTATTGATTTTTTCGTATTTTTTTTAAACAGTGCCTTATTGTTACAACAGAAACAATAAAGCGGCATGTGTTTTTTTTTTAATCTAAAAGACAACTTTTTAAAGTGAAATTGTGATATTGATGTTGCATCATTTGTAAATTTAAGAACTAATTGTAACAATTTTAAAATGGAAAAAAATCAAAAGCAAACATGTGCCATCACGAGCTTTTTCTACCCACACTTCTACTTTTATATTTTAAATATGTATTTTTGAAAGTTTTACAGTCTTCGCAACTAGAGTACCGTTTTCCATCTTAGACATATCTACTATTACTACTTATGGCGGTTCAGTTGATATTAACGATTCTGAAATACTGGTGCAAACTTATTGAATTACCTATGCGTTACCTGTACTTTTAATAAAACGGGTAAATGTTTTTAATATATTTTTTGAAATTGTGCCTTATTCTGTGAATTGAAAACATAAATAAAACCATGATATTATTCAGTTTGTTTTTTACTCGCCGCCAGTGAAACCAACGTCAACTGTAACAATCCATTTATTCCAGTATGTATTACAAACAGATGAAGATGAAAATACAAAATTTTAGAAATGATAAGTTAAATCTATATAAAAATTTATTTTGACGTCTTATAGTTAGAGAATACAATAAATAGCGTTTATGAACCCACAATGATGTTATTGATGGGTATGTGGATAAGTTTGACAAAGAAACCTATGAAACCCATAATACAGAACCCGATAGCTGTGGCAATGGCAATCTTTTGAAACTCTGAAACAAAACAAAACTCGTCAGTCATAAAATTAATTGTTTTCTTTTCATAAGACTGACATCACACATTTATTTACACTCAATATACTATTACACAAAATTTGGGGCTGTTCCAATTGGTACATGTCCAGACCGTCAGAAAACAAACAAAAATAATTCAAGTTTTCTTAACCTGATGATCACAAGGTGTATTTTAGTCAGATAATACTTGCAATTGTGAATTTCACCTTCACATTTGCAGAAACATACGATCCAAACTGTACATTACACGTGTTTCGTTTGTTCAACAGTTTGTAGGTACCAAGAGTAAGAAATTACAAGTATAGGTGTGCAAAAAATGAAACAATTCAATTCGTAAGGTCAGCTTACCTCTTCTGTCGGGTTTTGTGCATCTTTTGACTAATCTTATGGAGTCTTTAGTGAACTGGCGGCCAGGTTCGATAAATTTAGTGATTTGATCCATTTTCCTGCAAAAATTAAACAAATGACTTGCACAGTTCACAACTTACGATAAATACGAGCAATTATTGTTCGAATTTAATTGAACAAAAGCGATATTGTGGAATACGTACCTTTATACTGTGAGGTTTCGAGTTTGAATAACTGTACACTTTCTAGTTTCTAGATGCGTGACTACAAATTTTTCATACGTCAACAATCGGGTTGACAGATCACAGGCCACGATGGCAGGAAAGTTGTGACGTGTCTAGATCTGTTCGTTTGTAACGAAAACATTTTCCATTAAGACATCGTTCTAATTATTGAGATTTGCATTAAATTATGCAAATTGTATCAAAAGACGCCTCTGCATATAAAACGAGTCGTGTTAATAAATAATATTAAGATTAACAATGTGACGATTGTAACAAACGAACAGGTTTTTAAAAGTCAACTTTGATATTTGAGGTTATGCATTTGTCCAGGCTCTTCTGTAGAATGGGTTGCCTAGTTTACATAATTTTCTCTTTAAATTTGATTTTAATTTAATTATGTAATAAGATTCTGCATGTTTAATCGTGAACAATACTTTACGCAAAATTAACACATATTTAAATTAAGTGATTTACGAACAGCCATTAAAAATCTAAATTATTCATTGTTACAAATCTCCATTTCCTACATGACGAATAATTGGATTGTTTTAAGTTCATTTTTATTTTCAGACGATGATTAAAGAGCAACTGATTTTGCAATATTGTTTTTTACAGAGAAGTGAAGTTTAAAGAGAGCCTAAAGTTATTACGCGAGAGAACAAAAAGGTAAATCACAAATTAATACCTACCTATTTAATAAAATTATTAAAATTCATATTTAAGAGTTGGAAAGTGAAATACAGACTGATTCACATAACTTTCCGACCCTAACGAAATTTAAATACAGCCAGCATTACGTTTTTCATTCATAACTTGATTAATTTTTAACTTTTGTATAGTTCGGACAGCCCTCACAAAAGTCTCAATTATAAAAATGGCAGTAATCAACAATATTTCTGTTTATTTAAGAAACTGACCCATCGTATGTATATCAGTATCATATCGCTCCTTTCGTCAAGTGATTGTCAATAATGTCAGGAGCGTCCAGATTTTATAGTAAATTTTATAGTAAATACTTTTCGTTAGGTCAGGTCAGGTTAGGTCAGGTCAGGTCAAAGTTATGTGAATCAGTCTGTATATTAAATTTGTTTACAAAAATAATTGGGTAAAGATATATAACTCAAGTTGCAAAAAACCACTTGTCATTTGCAACAGCATTTTTTTTATATTTTTTAAACCAAATAAAGGTACAAAGGGACCAGAAAACATAATTTGGATTGAATATTTTCCATATAAGTACAGTTTTAAAGTAATTTCAAAAGACTAATGCCATAAAAGTGCTGTTGCAAATGCAAAGTGGTTTTTTGCAACTTGAGTTAACTTTTAAACAGTAGGTATTTGAGTAAAATGTGAGTGTTTAACAACTGGAAAAAATCAGATTGAATAAAACAATCACAAGGCAAAAATAATAAAACGGAAATTATCTACTACGAGACAAAGAAAAATTAATTAATAGGTAATAGGTTGAGAAAACAATCATCTTGTTAAAAACAACAAAATAATGAGATTGTAAATTTATGTAATAAGGTTTTGAGTTCCATTACTGAGCAAAATGGTGGAAAATATAAAAGTTAAAACGTTTGTGAATGATATATGAGTACCTAAGTATCTTTATAACAAAATCACGCGATATATTTAGAAAGTTGTTTAAAGGATCTGAAAAAACTAATGTAACAAAAAATTGTTACACTAGAGAAGATAAATAAACGGGGGAAACACAATAAAAAATATATAATTGCTTTGACAATGTTTAACACAGTTAATTCAATGCTGTTACGCAATTGAAAAAAAATATTACAACAAACAGAGGAGATTGGTATCTATTAATGAAATATAAATCAGTTTTAAAATTTCAACAAAGAACATATATTTTGTGCCTTAAAAACTGTGAATTTTATACTTCAAACACAAATCAACAAATTGTCACAGTATTTAAAAGAAGATTGGTTAGAATGATGTCTGTATTAAATGATATAAACTTAAAAAATGTTTTTACGCCCTCGTTAATCAATGTGCAAATTAGTGAAAAAAAGTGTATGACTTTCATAACTATCTAGTTGTACAGCAAATAAGTGAAAAAAAGAGACTTACGTGTTGTACACACTATTTTTTTGCATATCGATGTAAGTTGAGAAATTTGGCCTAAAAGGATTTGTGAAAAATTACAAAAAAAAATAGATATGCTTTGACAATCATCTCCAAGGAGATGGAATAAAAGCAAAAGCAAAAAAAGCAAAAAAGTACTACCGAGCGATCATTTAAAAAATAAATCGAATTGCTTTGGAGCCTATGCTATAGCATGGGTTGCCATAGGTAACACGCCGACTCGATTTATTTTTTAATTGATCGCACCGTACTTTCACTACATTTTTCGTGCAAAAAAGTGCTAGTTTCACTACGATTTTGCGTGTAAAAAGGTGCTACTTTCATTGCGATATGCAAAAACGGTATTTTTAGTTACCTATTGCGTTGCTGCCGTTTTCATTTTCACTTTCTGAGAGTTTTTTCTTTAACTGTAAGCTGCAGAACAATTTTTGGTACAAAATCGGGGTCTATGTTACGATATGCTATGCTACTAAAACGCCTGTCCGTCCTTTTTGACACACCCAATATATTTTTCTTATAAATTTCTTATATGTATATTATAATAAATATAATATCATAAAATGTCAGTTTTCTAGAAGTAAACACAACGTGATGCCTGCTCAGATATACGAGTATCATACACAATACTTCAATTGCCAACAGATAGAGATTTTGGGTTAATAAAAAAACTTGTTTGCGAGTTTATATTCTAAAACAATATTACAAATTATCAGAAAAATTTTTACAAGAGTACTACAAGACAACAGACGTTGACTGTGTCTGTTGTGAGTGATTTATTGATCAACTGCCTTAAAAATGAAATGGTCTCTACTTATACTAGTCAAGGATGATTATCTACAGTACAAGAATGCGCGTGAATGTTCAAATTCTGTGTTTAAAAAACAAGTAATTATTGACAATTAATGAGGAACAAAGAATTTGGAGTCATTTGCCGTTATTTAATCTAAATGAATATCAGAAAAATGAAGGCTAACATGCTTTTACCATGTGATAAGTAAATGAAATGAAATATTTGATTATACAGTGTGGAAACTACTTATGGAATAAATTCAGTAATGTCGAAACTAATGACATTTGTAAAAAACGCTGAAACCGGTCAATTTTGATTTCTGATAGTGCTTATTTTAAGTTGCTTCACTTGTTCATGACATCATCCATTTTTGAGTTATGATGTCATCACCAAATTTTTTAAATGGGAACCCCCACTTTTTTCTTCTGTTTCTGATAGACCTTCCTACTACCTAAACGATGAATGAGAAAAATTGGTACCTTACATAACAATTTTTTTGAGAAAATGACAAATTTTACTTCAAAAATTTGATGTAGGTAAATTTTGATGTAAAAATTTTAACTGACTTCAAACAAAAACAAACAAACATCTAAGCTTAACAATAAAATGTAACCCAAATGTTGAAATTGCCTCCCGCCAACTATTTGGCACTCACCGACACTTTGTACACTGCGCTCAATAATGTTAGGGCTGATTTGTTCCATTTCAGCGAAAATTCTCTGCCGTAAATCTTCTAAATTGTTTGGTCTATTCAAATAAATCTTCTATTTTAAATAAACCCATATGAAAGAATTTTTAAATTGAAAATTAAATGAAATTTTTGAAGTAAAATTTGTCATTTTCTCAAAAAAATTGATATGTAAGGTACCAATTTTTTTCATTCATCGTTTAGCTAGTATGAAGGTCTATCAGAAAGAGAAGAAAAAAGTAGGGGTTGTCATTTAAAAAAAATGAGAGTGACGTCATAGCTTAAAAATGGATAACATCATGAACAAGTGAAGCTACTTAAAATAAGCATTATGAGAAATAAAATTTCACCTGTTTCAACGTTTTCGACAAATGTCATTTGAAATTACTGAATTTATTCCATAAGTAGTTTCCACACTGTATAAAATATGTGTCAATATTGGTATCATAACAAAAACCATACATCGACTCCTGTGGGAAAAATCTTAAGATAAAAAACAAACTTTTTTACTTTCTAAATACCTGTAATTAATTTCAACAGGAATCTTAAAAGTCAAGTGTTGTAAAAGTACGTCCATTCATCATTAAGGAATATGTTTTGCATGGATTTTCCTTGGAAAAACCGTCTGTAGTTTGTCCTAATCTACCAGCAAAGCTTCTTTACACAGGAAAAATTCACATTGATAGAAAATTGTCAATCTAAAAAGATTGTGTCAGAAGTTCAAGGTTTTTTATTATACCAGAAGGGGACTATTATTAATTGGGGTTTTCAATCATTGGCGAAAGAAAGTTTTTTTAGGAAAACCTACAACGTGAGAAGCAAAACAAAAATTCACCGCCAATTTTGTCTGTTTTTCTTGTATAAATTTTGATATCATCATAATCTTTTGAGTTATTGTTAGAAATCGAAAAGTAAAAACTCAAATAAAGTCGAATTCAAACGTTTTTTGTTCTCCTCTAAAATTTACTTTTCTGAAGATGTGACCTTTTCAGTTACATTAAACGATAACTTAAATTGTTGATTTCTACTAATATACACATTTACAGTATTCGTTCTTCAGTCGCATATTCTGTTCAAGTCTGCGTTGACCTCTTCATTTGAGTATTATTATGTACAAAGTTTCCGAACGAAGTGTAGAGGCGAAAACTGACTCTTGAAGAATGTCTATGTTGTTGTAAATGATTAAGCATAATTTTATAATCTATACAATGATTTCCCCTTAATCGGTTATTTGTACAAACAAATGTTTGTATTGTTTGACTTCCATAATTCTCCATTTTACACAATAGCTTAGAGTGGAATTAATAACTTTGACAATAGGAGAATTTCAATAATTATTTCTGCATAGAAACGGCTCACATAAATTTAAAACCACAGATGAGTGCATTATAAAATTAGAAACGAATCAGAGATAAAAATTCCCAGAAGCGTACATTAAGGTGGGTACCGAGTAACACATGTTGTGCGCACAAGAATTTTTCATTAGTTCAGTCTCTGTGTAGATGTGTAGATTTCAATTTTATGTGCGCATGTAAATATCAAGTGTACGCACCTTTAAAGAAAATTGTATGTCGCATTACGCCCACTTTCATGATTCATTTTGACGAAAATATAATAATCGAGTCAGGATATTCAAAAAAGCATTGGAGTTCGGGATTTTGTTCCAGATAGCTGGCTTTTGGTGGTACATCTTTTCTCTCTTAACACATAGTGATAAAATAATTTGTCAGTACTCATCAATCTGTCGTACGGAAAACGTTTTCCAACACCTAAGAAGTGTCAAAAGTGTCAAAAATTAAAATATATATTTTTTAAATCCGCTTAATTGGTGCAAATGAAATCTTGAGTGCATCACAAATTTCGTTAGGTTCGTGAATCTTGTATAGAATCTTTTTTTAAAGGATTTGGAGAAATAAGATTCTCTACATAAGGTACGAACAGCATAATGGCATATGTCACAAATTAGTAGATTAAACGTAAGAAATGGTTAAGGTTTGTTGTTTTTTATTCGATTTGTGACGAGCTGAGGCGTTGTTGCGCGCAACGCAAACACTCTATTCATATTTTTTTCACGAATCTAAAAGATTTTACTACTTAAAAATTATGTATTCAAGAATCCGTCCAAATTTTGGCAAATTTTATGATTCATGCCTAATACGTTACTCGTTACTTAAGGTCCTCAATATTCTTAGACAAATCACACCGGAAATGTTACAAAACGTAAGGGATGCAGGTTACCATCGATTTGCAATTTGCCAACAAACAAACGGTGGCCATTTTGAACATTTTTTGCATTAAATAATGTTAAACTTATAAAATTGGTTTTTATTTTTAGCACGTAGGCTTTGAAAATATCTAGGAAACAAATAGTGCGTTGTATTCCTTGTGAACTGGTCTTTCAAACGAGGTGTCACTTGACATACCCTTCCATTTGAAAAAAAAAGCTGGGGGTGGTTGCGCACTTTCGGGAGCAGATATGCAAAAACCATATGCGTCAAAATGTGGGCAGGGAAAAATAAAAATCCACCTGTTTCGGTATTTTTTACAAAAATTGCCTATTTCCAAGTTATGAATTTTATTACAGTTAAAGTTTCCACCCTGTATATGGACAATTCAATGGTCTGATTTACATAGATTAAATTTTAAGTGTCCCAGTTTTATTTGTCTATATCTACCTAGTAGATACGAGTAGTTTACTTTCTTGGATTTTGACGCTTAAATTTTCGTAAGTTGACTGGTTTATAGCGCAGCTCATTGCCATGTTCTCCATTATTATTGAACCTAATTATATTAACTTAAGTAATTTATTGAGATGAGTCATCTTAACTATGTTATAGAAAATACAAAAATTGACAAAGCCTTTTTTCTACTGAGACTCTCGAACAATAAAAATAACTAACTGATCCTGTGTTCAAAATGTTTTTGTTCCATTTCTTGATTAAGAATCTTAGCAAATTGCAAACTGAAACGATACGTCAATCGTTCCTTGCAATGTATAAATTTGAAGAAACGTTCTAATCTGAATGAACGGAGATTCTTCGAGGAACTTAATCAAGAATGACCTCTCTTTGTGTGATGTCCTGATATCTGATACATATTTACTTATTACGTAGTTATTTTTTGTTGCAAGATATCAAACGAGGAAATGTTTTTTGCCTCATCTTCCCTTCCAAAAATAAAACCGTCGTCCATTTTCTGTTGTCCGCGACGATAAAACAGGAACGACCATAATTTAATAAAGTATAATTTACTTGGAATGTTTTTTCCGGTCGACCAATTTTTATATTAAATCCACAGAGAAGTATACGCAGATGCTGTATTTCTGCGGTCAAACTTTATTTGAATTAGATAATGACATTGTATATCCGTACCGTCACTCGTACAGAATTGTCAGTCCACATGTTCATTCCGTAGTGAATAGATCGCCAAGAGACAATTTTTCAATAATGTTGTGTAAAGTTCTTGCTTTGTTGCTTTTTGCAGCTTGCGTTTGTGCGTACGAAGACTGTGGTAAGCTGAGTCATTTTTTTTTTTTTAATTAGAGAATCCTTGATCCTTGATGTCTTCAGCAATTTGTCAATTCTTATGTACAAATGTGCGCAAACTTTTTACACCACAGAAAAAAAAAAACATCACAGCGAAAACGGAAACACCTTTTTTTTATCTATTCCTTACTTTTTCATGAAGAAACAATTGTAATTATAATATTATTAATTATAATCACGTGGTAATAATTTGTACTTATGGCGCTATCACATTTTTGTGATAAACGTAAATAAAGACAAAAATAGTCAGAGTCAAAGTTCAGCACAGTACATTCGGTGCGTTTTTAGTTCATTATATGTAAATAATAATTTTAATTTGTACTTATACAGTGAATGCGTCTTGAGAGCTTGTTCGCAATTTAATTTTTGCACCAAGTAGTTGATTTGTTTAAATTTTAAAAAATCTTGAGTGGATGGAAACGTTTTCTAGTGGGAAACCTTTTAATGGTATTAAGTTATATAATTTAATTATGGGAATAACGCAGTGAAACCAAGGTTGCATGATACTGCAAGAATTTTATCGAGTGCACTATACCAGCCAAGAATCAATATTTAAAATTAATAAATGATCTCATGTCAACAAACATAATCATAAAGCTTCGAAAATAACAGCAACTTGGATTTTGTTTGGGGTTCAAATTCAAAACATAACATATTATTGTCTTTATTATCGTGATAGAGGAAAGTGAAACAAGACTGATAATTTTCCCGATAAATGCTGCTCTGTGTATGTTTCATACACAGTGTTATTATAACACGTGCCAGTTTAGTAATTTCAGTATTTTTCAAACAAACAGATAGGTTGTTGCTTGATAAGATTTTCTTGGAAACATTGATGATCATCCTAAGTTTCTCAAGTCAAACTTAATTAACTTGTCTTAGGGATTTCTTGTACGTCGAGTTGATATCAATGCATTTAGCATTTAAACATTTTAGTAAAAAAGGACGTTTTTGTCTAATTTCACTATTGATCTTTTACTGCGAATCCTTTTATACAGGGTGTTTTTGAAATGCGTGCACAAATTTTAACCACGGGCTACTGGCTTCATGTAGAACTAGGAAAAATTATATAAAAAATTCCTTCAAAAAATAAAATGACATTTATTTTTTGAGCTACAGTTTTTTTTTATTGCTTTTAGTTTCTAGGTAGGTAAAATTTCGGCACATTTTAAAAATACACCTGTATATCATATTTTATATGTATGTATGTATATTTGGTACCTATACAGGTTTACAAAGTAATCCGATTTTTATACATTTCCACTAACTTAATATAATATATAATAACTAAAAACTAATCTAACTAAATAAATAAAACAGTGATTCAAAATCAATAACCAATTAACAAATTAACAATTATCCCTCCCCACATATTGTCCTTCTTATCCACTCAACATTCGTCATCCATTCGATCCCTCTTCCATCCTCATTCAACATTTCTTCTCTACTCTCATCTCTCTCTCTCTCTCTCAATTCTACGCATTCAGTCAACAAATGCTCTATCGTCTCCTTTTTTTCTCCACACATCCTGCACACTCTAATCCTATCCTCATTCCAATATTTATTCTATCTCTCCTCATTTCCACACCTAAATTTTGCTACTATCACTCTCTCCTTTCTACTCTCTCTGCCTAGGTACTTTGGTAATTCTTCCGTTATAGCATATTTTATAAAACGTACACCAATGCGGTTTCCTTGTTTTAAAGCATATTTCCTATAGGTTACTTCGCATTGGCGTACATTTTATAAAACATGATATACAGGGTGTATTTTTAAAATGTGCCGAAATTTTACCTACGAGGTTGTAGGACAACGTAGAAAACTAAAAGCAATTTTAAAAAATTGTAGCTCAAAAAATAAATGTCATTTTATTTTTTGACATAGAATTTTTTAAATATTTTTTCCGAGTTCTACATGAAGCCAGTAGCTCGTGATTAAAATTTGTGCACGCATTTCAAAAACACCCTGTACTGTTTATGAGATCATTGCAAAAATCTTTGGAAAATAGTTTTTCCTTTTTTTGTGATCGATGTTTACAGTAATTGGCCTATTAATCTATGTTTGTCTTATTTAAAGAAAAAAAAAACATGATTTGGATTTTTTTTTTTGTGATTTTTGGGCTTGCAGTAAATCAATAGTTCTATACTCCATTTCTGAGTTCGATGCCGGTTAAACCGGATTGTCATAAATCCAATAATAATGATCTCTTAACACACGCACATGCAAATTTCTTTTGTCGGGAAGATACTTGTGCTCCATCCTTGCTCTGAAAGCTGTGTGCGGCCGTAAGAGTAAGAAAACATGATGTTTGGAAGATGCCAGGTAAGGGATAGTACTTTAGGGCAGGAAATCCAAAAAGTTTAATTGTAACATTTTAATACCAGTAGAATGGTCTAGGTTGCTTATAATTAATTATTCATGAAATGTTTTGGGGGCACTGGAATCTGTCAGCGCTTCGGTTATTTTATGGCTTAGCGGCATCGGGTTCAGAAACAGAGTACATATAGTCTAAAATGATAATGCGAGATATAAAAATTCTTACGAAGATTATAAAAAACAAAACATAAGTAGGTAACATTTTTGTAACCAGTACATATGTATATCTAGTATCTAGTCATAATATTAAAAAATATATACAGGTGTCCCAGAACTGCCTCCCCACAGAAGAAAGGGAGTATTTGGGTAAATGTGATAATCTGAATTTTAAAGAAAAAAAGTGTTATCTCAAACGATAATTGAGAAAAGACATCTCTTTTACTGTTTTCTATGGAGAGGCAATTCTAGAACAGGCTGTATGGTTTGGTCATTTTTGCGGTTATTGTGTCAATGATCGATTGCACTAATGAACTAATTATGAAATGATTTATTGACATTGTTTCATTATGTATTGTTGTACATTATTTTTAATATACAATGAAAGGAATCTCTCACATAAACAAGGCCAGTCACGATTATTTTAAGTTAGTATTGAAAGTAATACGTTTAACGCTATTAATTATTTATTTTTTGTACACAATAGTTGTCAACAAAACCATATCTTCCAGATCTGTGGAAGTCATACGATCGATCATTCAATACTCACGATCAGGAATTCCTTTCTGATTGTACATTTTTAATCGAGGCCATGTTGTATAAGGACATTGTAACCGAAGGAAATTAACATCTTAAACATATTATTGAAATCTACTCACTATTTGCTAAAACAATAGAAACGTACAGTTGCGGATGAAGGTAAAAAGAGTCGTTTCCCTTAATTTCGTATTAATTATCCAACGCTTGTCCGCACCGTGAGTCGTTAACGTAATTAGCACACATTCTTATCTCTTTCAGGTTCAAAGGACGGATCAATTGTATCAGTTACGATATCAAATTGTAGCAACGATAAGAAATGTATACTGAAGAGGAACACGAACGCTAGCATCGAAATCGGCTTTACAACAAGTAAGTCTTGTTAACAAAACGATCACAATTTTGCATTGTCTCCAATTAACCACCGACACAAAATGAATTTTAATTTTTATACAATTTTGACCTCCCGCATGTGGAGGTGATTTTGTAATGGAAGCGGAAGCGTAAATCGCACGAATCGATGCACTCAATTCGCGAAACAATTCATTGTAAATCACCAGTTTACGTAATTTTTTGACGATCGTCACGGTCAACGAATAATTTAATCTGTGAACTAATGTGTCCTTTTAGTTGGCAACTAAGCGTAAAGTTATCTCGTTTGATTTGGACACAACAAACAACATATCAGTTGAAATCACTTTCAGATGACGACTCGGACGTGCTGACCGCCGTCGTGCACGGAGTGGTCCTTGGAGTGCCTTTTCCGTTCAACTTACCCAATCCTGACGGGTGCAAGGATTCCGGCGTGAGTTGTCCGATCAGCGCCGGTCAGACTTACAACTACAAGACCTCGTTGCCCGTCCTGGCGAGTTATCCGAGGGTGAGTCGACGAAAGGAAAACATTCAGTGAATAATTTTCATTATCCTTCAATTGAATCTACCGTCAGCGTCATTCAGTTTTTATTGCATAATTAATTTTATTCGTTTTTTGTAGGTCACAGTTGATGTCAAGTGGGAGCTGCAGGATAAGGATGGCAACGACGTCGTCTGCGTCCTCATCCCCTCGCAGATTAAATAATTCCTTTTTAATTTAGTTGCTGTGTTTTTATTTTTTTATATACCATGAATTCTGTTAATTTGATTACTCGAAAAGAAAGATAAGTAAATGTGGATAATAGAAACGAGTTTTTTTAATGATTTTGAAACTTTGACTTTAAAAATTTAGATAAGCGATAGTTCTGTGTTGTATGTACAGTGCGATCGAAAACAAAATGGAGTAAGTCGTGATTATCACGATTCAGTTGGCAGCCCTTCCTGTTTTCAGTATAGGCCGTGGCAAACCCAAATAACCACCACCTGTTGAATTTGGTTGGTGAAAACAAAATTACACTAAATGTTTAATGGCAATTTTGATATTACTAGGATGCTAGACAAAGACTATAATAGTTACCCATTCTAATACATACTTAAAGTTTTTTTTTTTGTATTTTATTTTAGAAAAGGCAGAATACGAACAACGATTTTTGCAACAATGAATAAACAATGTAATCAAGAAGGACTTCAAGTTGTTGACAGCTTGACACTGTAAGTACAAGTAAAATTTGACATTTCAAATTAAATTTAACATGCTGTTCCAGAGATTTCCTTTGATTAATTTTTGATAATGGTAATCAGGATTCAATTCTTTTTTACGGTTAATTTTTACTCTCATAACCTACCATTTTATGCTACGTCAAATATATGTCAAATAAACCGACAAAACATATCCAGTTGCAGTTTGCAGTGTTGCAAATAGCTGAATAAAAAATGTTCTTAACTCAAACACTCCTTGATCGCCGTGTATTTTGCTTTGCAAACGCGTCATATTTTAATATGTATAATGTATGGTATGTATATTTTACATTTAATGTGGTATATCGGGGTTACCACAATGTTTCTTTGCATTTATAACTTATTCAGAAATCAGAAAAGTCCCGTGACTTTGGCTGTCATTTGCAATTTTATACATATGTAAATTTTTTAGTTTATTTCATAAAGTACTAACCACCTAATATTTTAATTGGCTGTACATAGGACCTAATCATCCTATCATTATTTTTTATATCATTTTGAGAAATTCGAAATATCAAAAATGTTGGGAGTTTGTTGAATGGCTTATACAGGGTGTTTCTGAAATAAGTGCGTTAATTTTAACTGGTAATAGAATTCATCAAAAGGAACAACTTTTCTCTTTGCCATTTTGGCGAAAAACGTTGCGTAATGGCTTAAAAAACTAGGAAAGATTTTCCTAAAACTGTTCATATCTCCAAAACTAAGCTACCTAAAAACGTGAAACAACCAGATTCTTACGAAGTGGATATTTTGCTATACGGGTAGATTTATTTGAATTTCGATTTCGGCGTTAAAACACGTTTTCTGGATGAAAATGGTTGTTTTTTCATATTAGCGCTGATCTCAATTAGCCATTGCGGTGTTTAGTGGTGTAGGGCTATTTTAGTGAAAAATCTCTCCACTTTTTTTTTTGGAATGAAACATCGTTTTTCGGCAAAATGGTAGACAGAAAAGTTGTTCCTTTTGACGAGTTCTATTACCAGTTAAAATTAACACACGCATTTCAGAAACACCCTGTATACAGGTGTCCCCAAAAAAGAAGACGAGTTCATAACTCCTTTATTTATCGGAGGATTTTAATTATTTATACACCAAATTAAATGGTTCTGAATAATTTACAAAAGGGCCTCGTTTCACTCGAGTTTTAAACTGGCCCACTCATGCCAAAAAAAGCCCAATTTACACACGAACTCGTTAAATAAACTACTATTTCGAAACTGTAGTCCTCAATTTTCATACTTTGGTACTGGAAAAGTACCGGCTACAATTTTGATTAACAATAAGTATGTGCGTAGACATTGTTTACGACAAAATTTATACAATGTTTAAATTATAGATAACAAGGTTCTAGGTAAAGGGGTCGAAATTTACCGACATAAGAAACACCAAGTGCTTTTACATTCGTGAATAGAAAAAACATGTACTCTGCATATTTTTTTATATTTTCGATTTTTATGTCCTTGTCTTGGGGATTTAAAGACTGTGGTAAGTTAAAGTTACTGCGACATATTATTGTTATTTTTTTTTCTGTTTGTGCTCGTTGCTTTTTTCTTCAGGTTCAAAGCATGGTTCAGTTCTATCCGTATCGGTCTCTCACTGCGAGGAAGATCAAAAGTGTGTCCTGAAGAAAAAAACAAACGTTACAATTGAAATCGTTTTTACAAGTAAGTGTCCCAAATTTATTTCTGTAAATAGAAATATTGTTTTTTAATGCGTCAGTCCAAGAAGGAAATGTAGATTTGTATTCTAGACGTAGACTCAAAGACTGTGACACCAGAAATACATGGGATCATAGGTGCAGCCTCTATTCCATTTCCTGTACCAAATCCAGATGGGTGCAAAGATTCGGGAATAACTTGTCCTGTTAGCGCCGATCAGATAAATAAATATACAGCTTCGTTTTATGTCGAACCCAGTTATCCTAACGTAAGTTTTGTTTAAAATAGTACTTTCCAGTCTATATTACTCTACCTTACAGATTGCTGCTACTGTAAAATTGGAATTAAAGGATGATAGTGGAAAAGATTTTTTTTGCAAATTGATTCGTGGAAAAATTAAATGATGTAGCCTTGAAATATAAATATTTTGATATTTAGTCCACTTGCTGATTACATTTCGTAATGTAATCAAATAAATGCAGTCAGTTTTAATATACGTATGGTCGGTGGACAAATAAAACTGGGACACGTAAAATTTAATCTATGTAAATCAGACCATTGAATTGTCAATATATTTGTCAGTGTCTATATAATATGTCATACCAAAGTTAACCTATTTGTGATAAAGCCGTAATTAAACGATGCAAATTTGTAAATTTTGACTTACGTGATTGTCATTTCTGTCCCAGTTTTATTTGTCCATCGACTGTACATATTTACATTTTTGATGAGTCTGTACGGTACAATAGGTACCTATACTAGTAAAATATTCCCTAAAATATTTTGGGAGAATGACTTAATATTCTGTTAATCTTAAATAAAAGGATTAAATGATTTTATTGCTTTCAACTGTCATAAATCTCATTTTTCTCCTTTGTAAACTGCCTCCTAACTGCTCTAAAGCAAAAAATAGCAGATAACCAACCGTTGCCCTAGACAACACATTCAAAGTGACATTTCTTGAAAAATTTGTCAAAACTGTCAAAAGTAAATGCGAAATCATTTTTAAAAGATTTGGAAGCTTTAGGGACGTCATTTCAAACAATAAAAGTTTGTATGCAACTCGTTTCTGTGCAAATTGGGCTTTTCTAATTGCCCTCGAGGCCTTAAAATCCTCGCTACGCTCGTATTTCAATCTGGCCTCTCGGGCAATTAGAAAAGCCCAATTTACACAGAACCTCGTTGCATAAATTACTATTAGTAATTTGTCGGTATCATTGGACAAAACCGACATAACATTGTTTATTAATAAATTGTTAACGGGAATAAAGACTTTTTATTGTATTTTTCAGTGTAAAGACAGTTTGCTTCTTATGAAAATTCTTCTTCATCAAATTTGTTGTAATCTTCATAACTTTTCAAGGTATTAATTTTTTAGTGAGTGGCACATAGCGCCAAATTTGCAATTATTTTATACCACCCAGTGGTGGCGCAACGAAGATTCTAATTAGATATTATACAGCCTGAGTGAGCTAAAACAGGTCAGTTGTGTAAAACAGAAACTAAAGAATATTTTGAATTTTTTTTTTGTGGTAAATTTAATGTATGGTATACTCTTATTTTATGCACATTTTTTTAGAATTCTATGATAACCCTGTCAGGAGGTATTAATTAAAAGAAGGCGTCGACAATTTTTTTTAATGCATTTTATACCTTTTTATATTCAGTTGAAGAAGGATTTTTTTAAAATAATGTTAGTGCATTTGTTTTGGTGAGAATCGCCCTCAAATGTCACATGATTTATATTGACAAATCACTACTCCGAATTGTTTGAATAGCAACCAATCACAATTTAATTAAGCGGAAATTTTCCCTAGCGAAAATTCCCGATATAATTTACCTAGGGAAAAGTTTTTTCGGGCGATTCTCTTCCGAATATGCCTCGGGACAGATATATATCGCCAGAAATTTTTTCTTGCAGTCCCAACACTCGTGTTTGTCGCTCAAAATTACCCTTGGGCTGGCGCCCTCGTGTAATTTTCTTGCTACAAACACTCGTGTGTCAGGACTGCTCGAAAAAATTTCCGGCAATATATCTGTCCCTTGGTATATTATTATATGAGAACATCATGATTAAATATCGTCGGCTTTCTTTAAAAACCGTGTATGTCTAATTAGCAAAATTTTTCAAGAGACATAAAACTGTTTCAAATTCTATTTTTTTGGCGCTTATTCTTCCACAGTTTTTAAATTTAACGACAGAGGCGACATTGCCGACATACGAGATTTTAATAGCAGTTGAAAATCACAGTTTAACTTTAAAAAACGTTAAAAACAAAAAATTCTAGAAAACAGGACTTACACGGTTTTTAAAGAAAGCCGACGATATGTGGTCCAACTTCCCAAATTTCGTGTCCAGTTTTCGTTCCTAAGTTTCCAATTTGATCCAAACTAGAGGTCGCCGAGCGGTCGAAATTCGACCGTTATTCATTACATTTTTAAGTTTGAACGTTATTGAGCTTTTTTTTTATCAAAGAGTATACCTCTAATATTATATTAATAACCATTGCACATAATTATTTTTTTTGTTCGACACTGTCAGAATTTGAGAATTTTCTCCTGTGTGAACGGATTTTGATGAATTTGACAACTTGTCAAAACGAAACGTCAAGCTAATTTTAAAGATTTTCAGCCATTTGGAGCCTTTGGGGGGGCTCGTCGAACAAAAAAACGTTGTATTCAACTTGTTCTTGTGTAATTTGCGCTTTTTTGGCACTCGTGGACCTTTAAAACTCTCGTTTCACTCGAGTTTTAAATTGGCCCACTCATGCCAAAAAAAGCCCAAATTACACACGAACTCGTTAAATAAATAACTATAATTTTCTTCTATTACGTCAACTGCGAGCGTGTACAAATACGTCATTACGCATTTATTTTCGAGTTATTTGAAAAATATGAACCCCAGGAAAAATGAAGTATAGCTTGGCTAAGCCATATCTAAAAAACGATAACGCATTTTTTGACTTTTCCTTGGGTTTTTTTTTTTTTTGCTCTACTGGCCAGGTTTCGTCAAGGATACACCAGTTAATTTGCCTGTCTTTTTCAAATTATATAAAATTTAAATAAAAATTAATACAAAAAATGAAAAATGAAATAAAGAATACGTGCATCGTATTTTCTTATATATTTTTTATTGAAACAAAAAACCGGTCCATTGAATTTACAATAGTTTGAAAATTAATTTAATGATTCAAAACTTTGTGTAAATAGACGATGTTTTTTGTAAAATCTCTTTCATCGTTTGCCAAATGCCCTTGACCGTTATATTCGGAAATATAAAATCTCAAACAATTGGATGACCGAACTCTACTTGCTACGATGTACAATTGACCATGTGTAAAAACTGGCTGCCTCAATAAAATTCCAATTTTTTCGAATGTTTATTTTTGAGACTTAATTATTGTCATCGCAGGTATAATTGGAAATTGAATTCTTTGAAAGTTAAATGGTAACATAGGAATATGAATTTATCGGCGCAAACGAGTTCTCCAAATGCAGGTACCAAGGTGGATGTGAGGTCAGGTAGCAAAATGTAGAGGATTATCAGGGACGGGTTAATTTCACGAAAATGACATGGCAAAGCAGGTACACTTCAAAGTATTTATTCTTTCTCAAAACTTTTCTGTGCACCTCCAGCGTGTTTTTCCATCTTTCATCACACTACCTTTAAAAAATTTTGCACCATTAATAACCAATAAAGAGTTTCCTTTTTCACTGTAAATAACTTTTTGAACATTTATTGTTCGCAGAGACAGAATGTTAACTTGTCACAAGAAAAATTGATACTAAGTGTTGTATACTTACCCTTAATTTTAAGTGGGGTGGGTAGGGGTACCGGGGGGTACCTACCTTATTGAAAATATTGGAAAAAATTAAACATTTTACTAAATCTTAACTGGTGGCTAATGGCTAGTCCAGATGGACCGCCGCCGCCGGTCTCTAATCCGATTACAGGTACTTGGAGGAATTCGTTTGCCGATAAGGATCAAAAAGGTAGAGCCCTGCAAAAATTTGACCGCGTAGAGGAACTCGTTTGCGACCGAATTTATACGTGGATCAAAATTCTCTTATTGCGTGCGGTTCCAGTTAAAACTTCGCAATCAATAGCATTTCGATGAATAAACTTGATGCGAATTCTTGTTCCATTGACTAATGCATTCTTTGTATTTAAGTTTCTATCACGATCAGTAAAACGATGCAATTAACTTTCAATACTAACTTATGTGGTGGCAAACCACTAATAGTCAAAGAAAAATATTTTATAATTTATTTATAATTTAATTTTATAATACATAATTTCATGTCTTAAACCGAACAGTAGAAAGTAGACAAATCACACCGGAAATGTTACAAAACCTAAGGGGTGCATGTTCACTATCGATTTGCAGTTTACCAAGAAAGAAACTGTGTCTATTTGGAACCTTTGTTGCATTAAATAGTTTTTAACTTATAAAATTGTGTTTATTTTTTAGCACGTAGACTTTGAAAATCTTCAGAAAACAAATAGTGCGTTATATTCCTTGCGAAGTGAGCTTTCAAACGAGGTATCACGTGGTATACCCTTTATATTAAAAAAAAAAGTTAAAGGTGGTTGCGCACTTCCGGAAGCAGATATGCAAAAACCATATACGCCATAATGTGGCAAGGAAAAACAAAAATCGACCTGTTTCGGGATTTTTCACAAAAATCGCCTATGTCCATATTATGAATTTTATTCCAATTAAAGTTTCCACACTGTTTAGTATTTGATCACTGTTGCTATTTAAATTTTTTGAGTTGTTCCCCTTACACCGCCATTAGGTGAAGTAGAAAAACAATTTAAAAATGTTTGCCAGAAATCGATGACATAAATTGAAGCAATTTTATTCCGTATTTTACGCTTGCATTGTATTTGGAAAATTTGTATCTGAATCTAAAATTATGATCACAAGGAAAACTGACTAACGACTAACTCATCTATACGAGAATACATTTGTAAACCTAATTTTTTCTCTATTGTATGTTTTCAAAAAATAGAATACAATAGGAAACAAAAACGGTTTTTTGAAAAGTGGTACAGTTCTGACGTGTGAGGAGTAAGGTAAAAAAGTTTGGAGGGATGGTAATGATAGAGAAGTGTGTGTAATATATTTTTTTAATGCTTATTGCGGTATAACAATCAAAGTTCGGAATAAAACTAGTAAAAATTCTCTCGGAAAAATGCTCGCTTCGGAGACTTTAGTGGTTGGTCGCCGTAAGCTGTCGAGTGCCACACGCGAGCAACAATACTCGTGCAGCTTCACTAAAAAATAATATCTCGAAAAGACCTGAAGAGTAGGTACAACAAATCTGATGAAGAAAGATCTTCAGAAATGTTCAAGGTATAAAATATTTTGTTTGCATAAAAAAAAAATAAAAAACTAGGACTACCACAAGACGAGGTTATTTTTGCAATAAATTTTGTATTCCATGGCAATGATTCATATCGTTCGAACGACATTTTAAAAGCAGTTCCAGTGTCAATTTTAGATTAGATTTGTTTGTTTAATTTTCAAGGGTAGCAACTGTATAAATTAGTTATTAATGCAACGAGGTTCTCGCTACGCTCGTATTTCAATCTGGCCTCTCGGGCAATTAGAAAAGCCCAATTTGCACAGAAACGAGTTGCATACAAACTTTTATTGTTTGAAATGACGTCCCCAAAGCTTCTAAATCTATTAAAAATGATTTCGCATTTGCTTTTGACAGTTTTGACAAATTTTTCGAGAAATGTCACTTTGAATGTGTTGTCTAGGGCAACGGTTGGTTATCTGCTATTTTTTGCTTTAAATTGAGAATTTATGACAGTTGAAAGCAATAATAGTAGTTTATTTAACGAGTTCGCATGTAATTTGGGGTTTTTTTGGCATGAGTGGCGCCAGTTTAAAACTCGAGTGGAACGAGAGTTTTAAAGGTCCACGAGTGCCAAAAAAAGCCCAAATTACACAAGAACGAGTTGAATACAACGTTTTTTTGTTCGACGAGTCCCCCAAAGGCTCCAAATCGCTGAAAATCTTTAAAATTAGCTTGACGTTTCGTTTTGACAAGTTGTCAAATTTATCAAAATCCGTTCACATAGGAGAAAATTTTCAAATTCTGACAGTGTTGAACAAAAAAATAATTTTCAGTAATCTGTTCATTACAACTGCTGTGATTACTGATTACCATTTCTTTAAAATAATCGACATTAAAGAAGGCTTCTGAATATGTAGAAGGCTTCTGAATATGTGTTATGTTTCCAGGTTCATTTCATATTCTTTAATAACACTTTTTCCACCACTCTTAGACAACGTGTCCCAGAAATAAGTACATTAATTTTAACCAGTGACAGGTCTCATCAAGAACAACAAAATTATTATGTACCATTTTTTCAAAATATAATTTTCATTTCAGTATTTTAACCCCCCACCCCCTAAAATTAACGAACTGTCTATTTACTCGTATTTTCTAGTTATCTGACCGTGAAATAATAGTTTTTGTAAAATCAGCGCAAAACATTGTGTTTTTAGAATTAGATTTTTCGCTCTACGTGCGAGGTAGACATAAGAGGATGACATTTTTATAAAATATATAGTTAGTTTTATGCGCCTCCAAAAGGCAGGTGTTTATGTGTTGATTCTGTGATTTAATCAAACATTTTGTGAAAATGGCACGTTTATTTTCGAATAGTGAATAGGTACATAAATATTGTTTTGGCGTATGGTGAAGCGTGCGGGAGTGCTCCTGGAGCCCAGAGAATTTTCATGAGACTTCTTCTTGTGGGGGTACATGAAGGACTTGATATATTCGGTCCCAATTGATGCAATTTAGAGGCTCCGCATCCCCTCATAAAAAAATCAACTTTGAAGCAATGCATGTCTTTTGGGGTGGTTAGTAGGCAACTAAACGGAGGTCGGAGACATTTTATTTTTGAAATAAGTATAATAATTAAGAACGGGTGAAAAATGCTGCCACAACAATTTGCAATAACAGAGGAATGCTAGAAAGAGTGGAGGAAAATGATTTCGTCGGCGGCTTCAGTATTGTACCTACTGACAATAACGGCGGTCAGTTTGAACACTTCTTGTAATGATTACTGATTACTGATTACTACATGAGAATTTTCACGGATTAATAGGTACCTACACTAATTTTAGAAGACATTTTGTCATCATTTTAGGCATTAGGGTCGGCTTAAAATATTTATTATTAAAATTGTTTTCATTTAATTTCTAACATATGATTCCCGTTTTTCTCCTCCACCCTTATCATTATAAGTCACAGCAACAGGCGCAAGCCGCTGTACTTAAGTTAGCAAAAAACAAATGAAAGTTTTCTTGTATTTGTTTTTTTTTTGTTCTTTGTTCATCGGCATCGGCCAAGCAAGTAATCCCCATAGGCGGGCAATGAAGTTTGTGTCAAATCTTTCGATAATTTTAACTTGATAACTTTAAAGTTTAGGAAAAAACTATATTTAAATATATTGTTGTTATTAACGAGTTCTATTACCAGTTAAAATGTACTTATTTCTGAGACACGTTGTACTTGCAGTGTATTCATTCAAAAAAGTAGGCAGTATTTTTGTAATTTGTTCAGCCTTCCAAAAAATGTAAAAATTATTGCCTTTTTTAAAAGTATCCAAATGCATTATGTACCTACCTGCTTATGACATCAAATTGGACATATTAGGATTCATATGTAAAATGCGTCATTGGTTAAGTAGTGATAACATTTTTACTACTAAAACTTTTATGAATGTTTAAATGCGAAAATATGTATTTGTAGGATGTGTATAAAAAAATTATTGGAAAAGTGTAAAAAAAAGAAACGCAAAATATCACTCCTCATATAATTGTGGCTAAATAAACTAATATAATCTGTTCGATTATTTTGCATAGAATTTTTGTTTTTGCTCCCAAAAAGTTACATAACAAGCAGTACCTATGTATGTTTGAGTATTGTGTATTTTACGACTTTAGTAAAATATCGCTGAGTTGAATGTTGCTTTATTTTCTATTTTATTAATCTCACCCATTTTCAATCTTATCGAAGTTCAATGCGAAAGAGGGACAACAAAGTGTAGCTACTAATTATTTTATTTCAACAAATTCGATCTACGTAGTGTTAACTTGTGGTTAAAATGAACATTATTATTTTACTTTTTTTATCTATTTTTTAAATATACTTTCACATAAAAATTTATGGCTTGAAAAAAGTACTTACTTTTTTCAAGCCATAAATTTTTCAGTTGTATTATTTTAACAAGTCCACAAGTGCCTTTTTAAAAACGTCTTCTTGAACAAAATTTTAAAAATTCCAATTTAACTAATCTCTTTCCGACGTTATCGAGCACTTCAATAAAAAAGGAGCTTAGCAACAGAGGTTGTTCGTCCACGTTTACAAGTACAAACTACACTTTTGTCACTCTTGTTTACTCTGCTGCATTTATGGTGGCATTAAACAATTTTAACAAAATCAACACTTTCATCTTTTTCTTTCGTTAATAAACAACATTCCGAATTAGAAATTCGAAGAATTTTGGGAATGTTGAACGATAAAATTTTATTTTAATAACAGAAAAATTAGCACGAACATAAATTAACGTAAAAAAGTGCACGTGGTTTCATTTAAATTATCTGGACTTTTGATCTGCCAATTTGGTGTTGTGTGCTAATTTATGAAAATGAAACGTGATTAGTGAGTTTATCACAGTGCAATTAGGTACTTAGCTGGGTGATTAGCTCAACATTCCTAACGATGATTAAAAGTTGTCTGGGGGCTGCAATCGAACGAAAACAAATTTTTGAACACTTAACATATTATTTATTTCATAGGAACGAAACAAATGTTACAAAAGTACAAAAATAGGTTCTTTTACGCTACTATATCAATTTACAAGTTTCATAGAAATAGGCACTATTTTTATATACATAGCTGGAAAAAATACTTAATACAGTACAAATATCGGTTTCATGAGGAATTTTATACTTGTCTAAAGACGTATAGGGTGTGTGGTTATACTGGTTATTTGAGACCGAAAAATCTTAGATGCAGTGACTTAAGTTCGAAAATTGGCTTCACTTGAGCCAGGATGTACACTTTGGGTTCGACTGTGAAGTCACTTAAACCGCCTTAAGTTAATGCACTGGCGGTGACTTAAACCTTGTAACGAATTTATTGGCGTTCGTTTTTAGGTCTCAATTGTTTGCGTTATTATGCTAACACGCTAAAAATTAAGCTGTGGATGACATTCAATACAGTTTCAAGTTTATGAGAAGAGTTTGACTAGTTTTGAGTCAATGAAATTGACGAATTTGGAGAAAAGCTCAAAAAATGTTGGATGGCACTAAAGAAAAATAATTCTTAAAATGACGTAACTTCGTAGATAAATGAAAAAAATTATAGAATCTTTGACATATTATTTTTATACTTATATAGAACTTAAGTAAAAAAATCAACAAATATATAATCATTGTAAGGTACATAACAAAACACATTGCAAATGTGAAAATAAATCTTTCATAATGAAAGAATATGGGATAATTGGATTAGAGAATTGTAGACCCAAAGTCAAACTAAAAATTAATAAAGGAGATTCTAAACTGGCTTTGAGTTTAATGCAACAAAATAAAGAATCCAATTAACCTTCGTTTTTTACAGAAACCTTTAACTTTTCTTCATCATCCATAACTTGTATAAATGGTTCGAAAAATCTGAGGCGGGTTGGCAGTTAATTACGTGGTTATTGTTGTCAGAAATGGGACTCGGTGGTGGTTGGATGAGATCATAGTCCACACTTTCGCACAACTGTTCCGACTTACGCTTCTGACGTCTGCAATCGTTCGACGTCTCGCCCCTTTCCAGGGTCTGTCTGGCTTTGTAAATAGGCTCATATTCAATGAGTTGTGCTAAAAACCCTTCATTTGGATGAATACACCCGCGTCGCCTTTTCACGCACTCGATGGCCTCTCTACAACAAAAATGAACAACAATAACGAATACTTACACACAAATTAACACTCTTACTTGCTACTCAGTCCGTATTTCTCCATGATATATGCTAAGACTAACGTGGCACTTCTGGAAATCCCATTGTTGCCATGTACTAACACTTTACTGTTTTTCTGGAACGCCTCGTCGATGAACTGTTTCACGGTGGGAAAAAATCTGATAATGTTTTCGGTAGCGGTGTCCGCAATATTCAGTGTTAAATATGTGATAGAGAGATCGTTGATTTGTGGCTTGATATATTGCGCTTCCACATCTTGCCTGACACAAATTATGTGCGAAATTCCGTGTTCGCGTAATATTTTTTGGCAGTTTTTTTGAGCAGAGGAATAAGGCCCTAGAAATAGCCCTGGAACGATTTCTTGCATGTTCCTCCTCATGGTGTAGGTCCATTCGTTACATTGAAAGGTTGGAATCTCGTGCATCGGCTGAAAATCATAATCCATTAAGCGCCGGTGGTTCCATTTATTGCGTATTTTTAGAAAAACTCTCAAGTTTGAGTGATTGTCAAGTGGGGGTTAGGTTTTATGTCAAGGCGCCAGTTAAGTAAAATCCAAGCGAATATTACACCGTCTATTTATAAACGCGTTATTTTGCAGAAAAGTGGACTGATAGTACCAGAAAATTGTGCCAATAGGAGCCACACCAAACGATTAAATCGTGAAAAAAAAACTAACCTCATCTTGTTGAAACTTTACTGAACTCGAATTGACGTCTAACATCTTGGTGTATTTCACACTCTCTTGCAAAGAGCTTTTCGAGTCCTAGTACTTCACCACATCTATGGCATAGCAACAATCATTTAAACTGTAACGAAGAATTTTAGAATCATATCACTCGGTGATAAAACTCTAATAATTAATGGAGTAGCTTTTCTCAATTAATTCATAAAACTTCACGACTGCGCAAGTGCACGCTGGAGTTTGACATAACGCCATAGACGGTCGAGGACTCGAGGTTGGCACTATCGCGACTGATAACGCGGGAAATTTAAAATAAGTCAAATTTTATCAAAGACAAATCTAGCAAATTGTTGCTTGCGACGTGACACATTTAGTCGTATATTTGTTTACTTCGTTAAGGCCAATTACTTGAAGGACTTTTAGCATTTCTGCGAAATCGTGAAGAATGGAAATAATAAATGTTTCTACAATAAAGGTTTATTTCAGATAAGGGACATGTGTCGACATGTACAAAACAATTTAGTTCACAATTTGTCGATCGAAACAAAACAAATACAGCCATGTTGTACCAATTTGACTATGATTTGTGAAAAGTTTTCTGCCAATTTGCATAAAATCATGTGTTCTATTTTCGCCCGGAAAAAAACTTGTGAACTCGCTGAAGCGGTCGTAATCGTTACAACTACGGTCTAAGTAATTCTACAAAAATATTTTCGAAATTTTTACATACTAGGTGTACTTTTAGCATCAGCTAAAATAAACAGTGTGTCTTGGATTGAGAAAAATTTATTTGAGATCTACAATTATCAACGGCTGGCTCTTGAAACAGGTAACATTTAAGACATTAAATGTTAAATTCACCTAATCTTTACCTTATATTTATTTAGATATAATTATGTTATTTTCTCGTCAGCAAAAACATTTCCACAAACGCAAATTTGGCAAGAATAGTAAAAACAGCAATAATAAATATTCTTCATAGAAGCTAATATCACTTTGTACAAAAAATATCAGTTTAAAACATAAATCGAGTGCATATTGCACGAAATGTAGAGCAGAGATGTGCATATAATACTTATGATTAATAGTTTCACATTCAACTTGTTACTTTACAATTATATAATTATTAGACTAGAATGTTTAAGCAAAATATATACACATCACTAAAAATTAATCATAAAAAAATATACAGAGGAACAATATTAACAACCATAAATAAATTAATATTGCAACTTAAATCTGTGCTATTTCAAGCCTATACTAGATATTTAAGCTAGATTTAGTTGTTTCTCAGCTTCTGTGTGCTTCTTGAAAATTACTTTACGTTGGACATATAACTGCAACAATAAACGAGATTATTTTCGAATGGAGAGACCGATCATCGTTTTGGCGACATGTGCGTCATCAACTTACCTTTCAAGATGTAATCCGTTAATAAGGTGGGAACCGTCGGGCTATCTTCGTTTATGGCTTTCAAAACTGAAAAATACAAGATTTATCAATCAAGCGATCGGTAGGGCGTTTTGTGGAATTTCTTACTTTTAATCAGTACTTGTAACGTTTGATTATCTGGCGGCCCGCTATCTAGGTGGTACGGAATGACGGTGGTTAAATACTGAAAACAGAAAGAATCGTCAAGAACTGCATCAGATACATACCGTGAGTTTTTTTATTTTACTGAACATACGTGTAATACATCTGTACGTTTGGTTGCCTATCTCAAATGAATTGACTTGTCCACTTTAGAACTGAACATAGTCATTTTACATTGTATGTTCAGCGAAATAAAAAACGCAGTGTATATAACGGCGTGGACGTACTTTCGGGTCGAGTCCACTTGGCGGTTTGGACGCATTTTTTAAACTACGCTTTTTCTCCACATGGTATTGTCTACGTTTGTTTTGCACGGCAAGAAGTAACGAAATAAAAGTATTCTTCAACTCCTTCTCGTACTCCAATTCGTCCCTAAGGGCCAATTCTGAAATGAGGGTTTCAGAAAATTCCCTAATTAAAACTTCTAATTCCAGAAATAATTCATTTAGTTGCGACAGACTGAGGTCCCGTAGTTCTGCAAAAGAAAATGAAACGACTTAGCGTGGGAGCGGCTTTGCGGCGACAAAACGCACTGTCTTCGTACAGCGGCGAGCTTAAGACTTCTTTAGCTTTTTCGAGGGTTTCATTTGTTTCAATTAGAGAGTCTCGGGAGCCGGGAGAGCCGTCTAATGAACAAGTTTCCTCTTGCATCATGTCGTCGATCTCTTGGATAACTTCGTCTGCGGTTTTCAGCGGTTCGGAGTCCTGATGCAAGCCGCCCAAGATCAGGGCGTGCATGTCTAAATCGCTGGCGACAGCCTCGTCCTCCGAACTTAACTCCAGCTCGTCATCCGGCGTTGTGGTTTCCTGATTAATTGCAGAATTGATTAAGTTAGTTTAGACGTGAATCATGCCATCCCGACCGTAATGAGAGTAATGAATCTATATTAGTGCGTGACGCAATAAGAAAATGCGAAAACGTCGTACTCAATGTGACCTTATAAAGCTTCCTCCACTAATTGGGAGAATTATCCTGCCAAATGTCGACGCATGTTTGCAGATCACGTTACTCATCATAAGTAAACCAAAGCAGCGGCTTACTATAAACCATTTTTGCGGTTAACAGTGTCTGACTCATATTCCAGACTTGCACTAAAATATTTATGGAATAATCAAAAGGTACCTTCTCGTTCAGGTTCAGAGCGGGCATGTGTAGCTTCCTGGCGTACGATTTTGACCAATCGATAGGCAGGATGTTGCCGAAGTTTCCCGTTATGGTCCACCACATTCTGTAAAAACAAGAAACAGGTTAATCTTGACCTGATCCAAGCGGCAATATCGATACAACGCGAACAAGACAATTTGAAATCGTGACGTAACGATTTACATACGGCCTTGCTTGGGGCTAGAGCCCATTTCTGCCCACATACCCAGAAAAGTACAGACTCCCGACACGTCTCGCTCCTATTTTCTGGACGATGAATAAGGAACCAGCGAGGTACGAAAAAGGAAACTCAAAAGCTCCTGCATAGTAAGGACCAGCCGAAACTGCGACGTGCGTCATCGCGAATAATACAATCTATAGGCGAGATTGTGTTTATTTATTTGAGCAACGTGCATCCTCTCGAGTAGTTTGTGTTTGCATTTTGAATTAATTCTATCAACGCGTGAGCATAAAGCGAATCAAAGTGTTACAATTACGGTAATTAAGCGAGCGCGAACACTTTTATTAATCGGCAACAGATAAACAAAACATTCTTTGGGTGGATGGTTCTGAAAAATCTTGTAATCGGGGTTATGACATGACACACTTTGTCCGACCGAGTCAATTATGGAAGTTTTCATCAATCCATGGTCAGGCGGTCGAGACAGTGTTCATCGACAGCTGTACAAATAAAAATGTTATGTCACAGTTGTAAAAAATACTTTAAAAAGCGAATGTTTTACGACGCCCACGCAAGGTCATGGAGCGAAAACCCTAGCGGTTCTGTGGCGAGTGCTAATCAAGATGTGGAGTACGACGAATTTTTTTTTTTGGTTTCTTTCTAGATTGTAGGATGAAGTCCTAAAAAATGCGGTGTCGTTTAGCTTTTGAATTATTTCCACATTAACGTCGCCCACTGTCAAAAACATGGAAACAGCTAACGAGAGTCCCATCATGTTAACAAAATTCCTCGCATGTATCGTCTCTCTCCAGCTGTGTTTTGGTTGTTATCAGTTTATAAATTGCGGCTCCCACACGTTCAACTGCATTTTCGACTTTGTACAGTTGCATCTAGAAGTGCACAATCCGTTCTTGTGGGCTCACTGATAAGCAATTTGCAATAGTTATTTTGAGTCATGACTCACCCAAAATTTCGAATCGAATTCGGTGGATCGATTCAATTTCACCCACCCAGTCGAATAACGATCTGATCAGCTGTTTGGAGCGAAAACACATTTTTTTGATCAATTACAATTCACGAAGACAAAGCACGAATCTGTAAACAAAGAAAAACTGGCACGAACCAGAGGAGAGCTAACCGTTCGGCATAGAGCTTATCAGATGATCGTTTAGATAAACTCGAAGAAAAAGGGAAGCGAATTGTAGCCATTTTAAACGAATGTGCAGCGTACTGGAAAATGGTGGTTTTTCTTTTGATTTCAAGTGTTACCAAGTAGAAATATTTTTTGTATCTGTCCTGATACGAAAAAAACGTGTGTGTTGGCTAAATCGTTGAGAAGTATTCTTTCATGTTCGTTTTCTGAGGTGTATAACCTGGAAAGTCGTATATAACTAAATACAGGGTATTTCACGAGTGATAATGAACCAAGCGAAATTGAAAATGCAACCCACAATACATTTCCAACGCTAACGTGGATATTTTAAATATCGTATTAGCCTGTTTGCGGTAGGCAATTTTTTGCTTATAAAGCGTTCCCCTATGCTTATAATCATAAGATCCACGTATAAGCTTATCGTAATATCCGATTCCTTACACTATTTTAAAAAATAACGTAGCCAATCAAATAGTTTAACGTTATATTATAATAAAGATAGATGTCAGGATCTGACAAATATTAACTTGTCCATTGTGCACATTGTGATATCTAGCTAAATAATATCATTGAAAACTTCGAAATAGGTACTCAGAAAAATTCGAAGATGTGCTCCGCAGTCGAATGGTTGCGAGAAAGTCAAAAATTTTGGTGACAGTTTTCTAAATGAATGTCAAAATTATAAGGGCATTACATATTTTAATATTTGTGGTTATGAAAATTTTCCGCAAATACTTTTGAAAATTATGAATTACGTTATATTTACAACATAAAATCAGGTATAAGTAGGTATAACGAAAAATGACGTTCCGCAAACACTCTAATGTTTTAAAATGAAATTATGAATCCATGATGGCTTTGTTTCCAATAATTTTATTTGTCAACTGACATTTACGAAAAAGTTAAAATCCGACGATTAAAATGTATTCGAACGATGAGAAAAGAGGCATGATCTTTATTTAAGGCGAATGTAATAAAAATGCTTCTGCCGTTGCGCGTTTGTGCATACAATAAACATTTTCCCAAAAACTCTTTGTTTTTTCACAATTTCATTTAACCAAGCAAATATGACATTTATGTCAAAATTTACGAAACTGCATGTTCTACATTTTTTAAATCAAAAAACAAATATCCACGTTAGCATGGCAAATGTATTGTGGGTCGCATTTTCAATTTTGTCGGGCTCATTAGGTCGCATTTTCAATTTCGTCGGGCTCATTATCACTCATGATCATGAATTACCCTGTATATAATTGATTTCATATAAATGTTCGTCAAGTGAGCTGTGCATTTGTAAAAGCACCTTTAATTTAGTTACATTACAAAAGTCACATTTATGAAGGTCATGTCCAATAAATCTTTACTTGGTAAAAATACAAAGACAGAAACAAATAAGAATTACTTTACTTTAATCAGTAAAAAGACGTAACATTGCTTTTGAAATCAGCAATGTTAAAATGGACAAAAACTGAAAAATTACTCAAATCGGGTTCGCGCAGAGCAAGCAACTTTGAAAATCAAAGTTACTAGCTTTAGCTTTAATACCAACAGAAAATCAGATTTTCATGGCTTGCTTAGATGCACATTTATATGAAATTGAGTATATAAACTTTACCGATTATATACCTAACTTGACATCTGTCAAAGATAACCTCAAAATGTACAATTAATTAATGTTTTTTAAAACAAACACAAAAAACGTTATTCAATATTCGTGCGTTGTCATTTTTGCAGGTATTCGGCCTGTTTTGCATCGCTCGGCTGAGCCCTTGTGCGTCAAATTTCGCCCTCATTCCTTAAAAGTGATCTGACAGCGCACTAATAAGAAAATAACTATGTAATTTCCATCTTGTGGGTCACTCGACGCGATGTCGACATTGGAATTTCAATTAATGTCATATTTGTCTGAAAGTTCTTCACTTTGCTTCTTACAAATGCATTCGGTAAACTTCTACCATTTATCGATACTTTGTGAAATGGTACCGAATGGTAAGAAGACTTTTAGGTCAAATTCAGATTAATAAAAATGTTTGCGTGAGAAGAGCGATAAATTTGTAGAACAGCGTAAGTTAAAAAAAAATATTTACTATTT
Source organism: Tenebrio molitor (assembly GCF_963966145.1). Lineage (NCBI taxonomy): Eukaryota > Metazoa > Arthropoda > Insecta > Coleoptera > Tenebrionidae > Tenebrio > Tenebrio molitor. The sequence continues at coordinate 14,485,742 of NC_091051.1, read as the reverse complement.
AAATTTTTTATTACAAATATTTATGCTAATACTAACGAAAAAGTCTTCACATTAGAAGGTTGCTCAATCTGTAATTGTAAGTTTGTACTAAACAGTCTTATTAGTTTGAGTCGTTTGCCGTTGCCTTAGGCAAAATAATAGCTATTACTGGAAAGACGGTGTTCTTGAGAGTTTCTCCTTAATAGTGGTGTAAAACAATGGGTAAAAGGGCTTTTGTGAATTGACAGTTAGAGGAGAAGCGTTCAATTTCACTAAAGTTAAATTTACTCTGATCATGTGATACTGGATGTTGATTAATTTAACCGAAGGGAGACTTTGATCGGAAGGTCACGGTATAAAACTGCAGTTTCGACAAAGTCCAATAGGAAATGCTGCGATTTGAATTATGAATGTGAAGATGCGAGTGTGGGTAGAAACAGGAAATTAAAGATCGAATGGAGGTGCTGAGTGATGAGAAAATCTAAATAAGGATATCAATCAATAACGTTGTACGCTGTGGTAAAATCTTGATTTTTTTAAATACGACGCTCGTAACGGTTACCTGAAAACACAAATTATTCGACGACTTATATTAAACAGCCTCGCCGTTAAAAATTTAATTCCTTTTCCTGTTTATTTACCGGATCAAAAATAGATCCGTGTAAGAAAGTCCGCAAAAAGTCTGGTCTGCAAGGGTCGGAACAAGTGGATCGTTGCACCAAAAATGCAGAATAGTCTGCGTCGTTTTCTCCGACTTTTACAACATTTCAAGCATCACTTATTACTTAACCGAGCGCGTAGACAAAGTCGTGTTCCACGGGGCATAAATTACACGGAGACTTCTTCATTTCGACTTTACAGGGGTCTAAATCTTTGTTCGATAAATTCGACAAGGCGGAGTTCCTGACAGTTTTACAACCTTGAACGCAACATGCAAATATTCCTAAAGCTGACTATTTATATTCCCGAGAAAATCTATACGGCGGAATATTTTGAGAACTCGCTCGATTCAATTACAGTATTACACGTGATGCTGCTGCTGTAGAACAGGTTTCAGGTTAAACGTCCGGCAATAACGCATCTGAGGCCCATCTGACCCAGCGCAAGAAATCATCCTTGTTGGTTGGAGTTTTTGGTCGATTCAAGGTAAACGGGGTGTCGAGGCAAATGGGGCTGCGGACAGTGCAGACTCGTCTCGGCCGTGCTTTCCACCCCGCGATGAACAGAGGGAGGACGGCATAAAGTAAACTGATCAATACCAAGGTGAATGAAACCAGGTACGTATACAACATAAATTATGCAGGGAACAATAGATTTACTTCCTTTGTGTCGACATGGTCTGCTGGGTTAAGGGGAGACAGGTGCCGCTTTTGGCAGATTTCTGGGATAAAAACCGCAAACTGGCTTCCAACAGGTGCGAAATGGAGCGCAGATTTTGTTGGGGATAGATGATGACTCTGATGGTCTCCAGATACGAATCAGCACGTTTCAGCTTTGTACGCATTAATCAAGCTCTTTATGACTGCGATAAATCACCGACATTTCTGCACAAGATTTTATGGACACTTGGGATATCTGTGTCACAGAGAAAGTCGAAATCTTCAGCCATTTCACTTGAGTTAATTCCATCCAAATCTATTGTCAACGAAACTAATTATTTGTGTAAAGCGTTGTAGGTGTGCGATAAACGAACCATCAAATCTTTGTGTTCTTTGGCACACCGAAAGATCTGGAAAAGTCGACTCGTCTTTGAGATTTTGCACAAAAACACAAACTTTCAATTTCTCAAATTACGCCGTGCGATAATTATTACGTAACGACACGGTTGAGATTGCCATGTATGGACACACGCACAACCAGTCTCTTTTTATGTCGACTCTAGTACAGCTGTCGCACAATATTGACCATTTTCTTTTGATTTATCGCGTCTGGACGTGCTGCAAAGATAGCGAAACGGACCTAAGATAACTACAATTTGTGAGGGCAAAAGAGACCCACGCAAAAACGCCGGACGGTCTGCTTTCAAATCTGTTCCAGAAGTTGTCTCCATAAAAATATGTAAAACTAGCAAATTTACGCAACTTAACTGGTATTTATTACTACTATCTACTAAATGAACACGTTATCTTCAATTTGGAACTTTCGCACGTCTAAATCTACCGGAAGATCAAACTTGTACGGTGTCAACACATCCAAACTTCTCAGACCGTCTTGGTACCTAGTACTTGCAACGTAACTCCACGGATGGTAAAACGTTTCGATAATGCGACCACAGTGAAAAATAAGATTCAACCAAGTCACAAGTCTTTTGGCGTTCAGCCCCGCACAAACGAAAGCTTTGAAGTGCGAATCGTGACTCCTCTTGTACCGCGAGTGCGTCGAAATGATTTCTTCGATGACACAGAGGAGATTCTTTTTGGTGTTTTTAGGGGAGACCCCCGCAATTGCGAGACTGAAACTGCGCGACAACTTTTGTATCGGTGTCGAATTGAACTCGGCGCCTCTTTTGAAGTGGTAATAGTAAAGGATGATGTCCCAACCGTGTGTCGCCGCGGATTGGGAGAAGCAGTCGAAGAACGGTACCACACAGTGCGACCTGGTACCGTGCTGCATCAAATCTCTGATACTCGTGGCCAGAGACCTCCGCACCGCTATCGTGATCTTGTTGGGGTCTTCGTTCGAGTGCAGCATCCGTTTGAGGTCGATGATGGCGAGTTCAAGTTTCGCTCTCAGATCTGCCCAGTGATTGGTCTTGTCGCTTCTGGGGAAACAATTAGCACCCCAAGTGAACTGGAGTAAGGCGAACATTTGCAAGAACGCGAAGCTCCGATCGACCACTTCGAACAGGTAACTCTTGAAGGTTTTTTTGTTCCTTCTGCAAATGCATCTGGCGTCGACGCTCTTCAAGTAGAGAACAAACCGTTCGAGGTCCGCGATTTGTGTCCTCAGTTGCTCTTCCAAATTTTCCTTCATCCGCATACGATCCAACATCTGGTTCCACGTCATGTCCGCTTGTCGCGCTTTCGCATCGAATTCTCTTAGTTCCTTCAACTGGGATTTGAGCCGTCCTAACAAAATTCTCTGTTGATTCCGCCTCTTTTTTACCGTTTCCATTAAATTATCACCAACCCTACCATTATCTTCCAGGAGATTTACGTCAGCGAACGCGAACTCCTCCAACGTTTTCAGCAGGTCTTCCTGTTCGTCGAAGGGGGCGTTGACGACTTGCCTCAACCGGAACTGGACCTGGGCGAGATGTGTCGTCAAGGCGAACAGCGACGTCTGGAGTAAATCTCTCTCGTCTTCTAAACAAACGCATTTGTTGCAGCTACTCTTGTCCCGGACAATTTCGTCGTTCCTATCGTCGGAAGCACCGAGAGGTTCTAATCTTTCGCCGTTTGGATGCATCGCAAATTTTGACCAACCTCATTAGTCGGACCAAAGAGAGTCCTTCATCCGATCGAACGCCACTTACAGAGTAAGTGCGCTACCTAACAGTGGTGACAATTTACTGGACATCAGTGTTACGACTACACAATGTCAGAATGACAGTGACGTTATTGACCATTGTTAAACAGGTGGATTGGGCCTAGTGGTATAATTAACTTCATTTGGCACGGCCACTCGGCCCTAACGTCGTATATAGCCAGTTAGTTCGAATAAGTCACGCGATGTGACCACGAACCGGCGACTCTTAACACGAACCATGTGCAGAACTACTGGAGTCGAATCGATAGGGAGGAAGAGGAGTTTGGTCAACACCGCAATTACAGCTTCAAAAATGAACGTTGGCGTGGCGGCGTTTCTCACTTGCATTCCTCACGTTGTTGACAGAAAGACTCTTGTTTATCAAGAAATTTGTCAACAGTGGTTTTAACTGTTGACTCAACTTTAGCAATTCATGATTTTTGCAACACAGATTGCTGACAGTTCAGAATGTGTGGCGCAGCAGAATTCTGACAGAGCCGATCCAAATTTTTTGAACGTTTCTTCACGGCCTAGAATATATAGTACATACTTCTCTATTCATGTTTTTATGAGGCATTTGATAGATAAAACACCTTCAAAATGAACCTGACGTTATAATTCAAAATCGCTAAACTTCCGGCCTATAAAATATCTATTTTATGAACGATAAAAATAGAAAACCTGTTTGGGGATTTTTAAAAAAATGTGTTATTACAACAACTCTGAATAAAATAAAATCCAACAAATCTCGTTTTACTAGAATTGGTGAAACTTGATATGTGGTAATTTTGAACATTTAGATTTATTTTAGCGAGTTTTGATGGTTTTGTGTTGTAATTGGTGTTGTTTTCAGAGGAATTAACTTATCTGGGGATTGGTTCGGAAAGTGAGCAAACATGTGGCGAAATTGGTCTCGTAAAATCTACAAGAAATTGATAAACAGTACAATTACAGACTATTTGTGTTATAGATTATCGACCGGAGTGACCTGCAGTGGCACTTATCGACTACATTAATAAATTAGGTGTTCCAAACAACTAATAATTTTATTACGGTGCACATAAAACGGATCAATCAGACTTTTTATGGGTTTTCGATGCGGATTAATTACTACTGGTGGACTCAAGTAGCCATATTTTATTGGTAATAAACTGGTAATGTCACTACAGGTGTTCCATAAATCATTTAAACTTTCCCCTAGTTTTATTTAATTGACTATTTAATTGACTTTTCTATTGTGTGAGAAAACAGGTAGGCAAACATTTCTGCTCCGCTGGTTTTCCATTGGATTTTCATTTGGTGCGAAAGCTTTCAGGTGTCCTCGTGACACACGTTCCAAGAGTGCGGTTCAGTTTGTTTTTTCACCACCACAAGAGGAGTGCTATTGACGTGCTAAACTCCCCTCAGCCTCTCACATGGTGCACATGGTGGCAAACTGGAACATCTGGTTGCACTATAATTAATTACTAAACTCACATTTTCTGTTGGTGCGATCTACAAAAATTTTATCGCTGCGGAAACATAAAGTGTCGCATGGTGACTAGTGCGCAAGAATGTTGACAGATGAAACACGCCGAAAGCTATTAAGGGTCCGATTGATCTTATCCGGATTCGACATGTTTACTGTTTAAAAATGTATTGTTTTGTTTCTTACGAATAAGCAAACATGTTGGGTATTGCATCGACGCGCTTCCTAAAAAAGTGATTTATGAATGGTGTGATGCGGGTCTGAAAGAAGTAGAGTGACGCACGGAAAATGTCAACACTGACGATATTGCGGTTTGTGGGAAAATAAGCCTGTTGTGGACCACAGGAGTGTAATGAGATTTCACAAATACGGGAAATTTCCAGATCAAATAATCCAGTTTTTAAAAGGTTCAGGTTTCAAAGCACTCGTTTAAAAAAACAATTTGCTTCAACTTGATTGAAAAAAGGCAAAGTAAAAAGTGTGTCAAGAAAGTTAATAACTCGAGTACCATTTAAATAAATGGTGTCCATGTATGACAACGTCGCTTGCAGTGGACAATTTTCACTTGTGCTTGTTGCTTCCAAGTATAAAAATTGTTGGAACTTGAATTGAATATTTTCAAATAAAATATCGTGTGGCTACAACTTTATCTGTGCACGAAGACAAAACAGAAGAGAACATCGCAATTCAAACTTTAAATTAAATTGATTCAAAAAAGCACTCAAGTTAGGGATTTTCTCCCAAAATTCAGTTAATTTTGGTATACCTGGAGTAATTACTATCTGTCCACTTCTAGTGTAAATTTTACATAATTGAGTAATCTAAGTTGTGTTTTGGCGACAAATCTGTCAAACGTCAAATATCGCAAACGTCAGATGAGATCGTGTGAACATGAAAACGGGATAATTTGAGTATAAAACGCGACAATACCTAATTGATATAAATGTACATAAATAGAATTGCAGGAACTATCAAACATATAAAAATTATTGTGAACAAACTAACATCAAAGTCGCCAAACAGATAAAGCAGAAAGTACAGGAAGGTAACTTTGCCAACCTTACTTTTTATCTATTGGATGGATAGTAGTGAACTGTCAATAGTGTCAATTGTGGGAACGGTGTGTATTCACTTATTCCGATAATTTTGATCATTTTCATATGCAGTGGCAACCATAAATGTTACATTCAGTTTTTACGCCAACTTGGACTACAATCATTTATAATGGCCCTGTATATTTTGATTCAATACTTACAAATAATATATCAAAAATACTCATCAATACGTCGTACGAAAAAATATTATAGCGCATAAAAAGTGTCAAAAATGAGTCGTCAGTATTATCTCCTTATCTATTACTCCTACGACTAAAAGAGTTAATCATCAAATGTATACATTAACAAATCGTCTACGAAAAAGATCCAATACTTTCTTTCTTGTACGAGCAACCGTTTACACATATGTATTAGGGTTTACTGAATTTAAACCTACATCTTACGCGGACAACCAAAAACTTCCTTGAGAGTGGTATCCACAAACTGTCGAAACGTTGGCGTAAGTGTATTACAGTATTACAGTCGATGCAGACAATATTGAAATATGTAGTATATTACATGCGAGGTGGAAAACGTTTTATTATAGCGGGGCGATCATGTTGAATGACCGAAACGGGTACCGTCGAGGTTAGTTACTGTCGCGAGCAAAAAAAACTGGTCGTCAAAATCATGATTTGACACAATGGAAAATGCTCCATTGTAAAACGGTCGTAAATATCATAACCTATAATCATGTTGTATGACATTAATTGACATTAGTCAATTATTTTTTTTGACATTTTGTTGACATGGGCATAATCAGGTAGGGAAATTTTTTCATTTGTGACAGTCTAACCAAATTTTGAAATGACATTAACGACCAGAATTTTTTGCTCGCGACAGTAGATCGCGATGCTGGAATGAATTTTCCACCGAGCATAGTATGTATACTATGGTGTGATCAAGAATGACTGAGTCTGTTGGTAACAATGAAATTTGGCAAATTTGAAATTTACCATCAAAGGTTCGTTTTTGTAATAGTATAAACATAACCGGCATAATCAAAAATGTTTTTAATGTCGTCTCAAGTTAAAAAATTCAGTGATTGCGAATTACGAGACAAAAAACACCAGTATTTTTCAATTGTTTCATTGCCAACAGACTCAGTCATTGTTGATCACGCTGTATTTTATTCGCAATTATTACTTTTTATTTTATTAAATTGTGTATGATCTCAGCAATTTTTTTGGGAAAGAAAATTTCAAGTAATCATTGCATTGAATTAGTTATTTTTTCTAATTTTTTTGAAGTTACGTTCAGCAAATTGAACAAAATATACAGGTGTCTCAGCTAAGACTTTCGAGCCTAATATCTCGGTTATTTTCCAACGGATTTTTGTGAAATTTAAACTGCAGATATTTTAGACGGTGAAGAATAAAATCCCATTAATGGAATATCCCAAGTCTTAAAAACGTAATTTTTACATGCCTTTTTAAAATGTTGAATCACTTAAGATTTATATCGAAAATTTTATCATCAATAAAAAATACTGTAAGAAGAAACTCGTCCTTGAAAGACGTTTGGTTTGCAAGAAAAAAGAAAAAAACTGTGGCTGCAGATGCAAAAACGTTGACGCGTATGAAACAAACGCGCACTATCGCCGAATTTTGGTCACCCCTCTTCGCACAAACGCAGGTGACATATTTGACGTTTATCTTTCAAAGTTAAAGACAACATTTGGACGTAATTTATTATACTGGATGCTTTAATTCTTCCATAAAGTACTAAAACAGGATCTGGATATTTTAGCAAGGTAATTTAGTTCACGTACGTTTCCTGTGTCTTCATCTCTTCAAATAAATTGACGGTTCGCTAACCTTAAATTTTGTAAAGCCTACATTTGGATAGTGTTCCACGAGAAAACGAACTGTGTCATTGAAGTTCTTACGACACTGTCGATAAGCAAATATTGTTTCCTTTTTCAACAATATTGAAATTTCTGCCATTGCAGTCTATTTTTAGAGTATTTTCCATAAATTTACACAATTTGACTTTTCTAATAAAGCGCGCCAACTTTTGACAGATGTTAAGGGGTGTACAAAATGTTGCTTGGCAACTTTTCATCAATTGTTTCAAAAGATAACTGCTCAAATACTCAAAATTTAGATTAAATTTTTAACAAGAAAATCTAATCTTTTCGTTGAATTAGACGAGTGATTTAGTTAATTGTCTGTGTAGACACCTATTTTTAATGATTAACAATCTAATAATAATTACGCTTAATTTTCAATAAAGGAAACACGTGTTAAAATTATATTTTTTAACTTGGGGTGATTTTATTATTACTAATTGAACCTTCACCGTCTAAAATATCTGTATTTTAAATTACATAAAAATCCGTTGGCAAATAACCGAGATATTAGGCTTGAAAGTCTTAGCTGAGACACCCTGTATTGCTGTTAATCGGTTGGAAATTTAAGCGTGTGTTTCTTTATTCGTCTGACAATTGAAAATCTCAAAATAATAAAAATTAACACCTCTTCTAAAGGTTGAACCGATATTTGACATTGATATTTTCGAGATTTGACGGAAACGCCACTTTCCGATCATGGGATGCAAGTGATGATTTTTCAACCAAGAGAAATCATTTTCAGACAGCAATGACGTATTTTGCAACCTCAATCAGGTTAAAAATGGGCATATTACAATAAGGATTGCGAATAAAATAGTAAGTACATATATGTACAGTCGCTAGCAATAAATTTTGGTCGTCAATGTCACTCTTTGACGCAATGGAAAATGTTCCATTGTAAAACGGTCATAAACATCATAACCTATCATCATGTTGAATGGCATTAATTGTCATTTTTTCCTAATTTTTTTGATATGGCCATAATCAGGCGGCGAAATTTTTTTAATCTATGACAATCTAACCAAATTTTGAAATGACATTGACGACCAAAATTTATTGCTCGCGACAGTATGCACTACATATTTCGAACGTCGTAATATTATGTCTATAAGTTACATAGTAAGCTGTAATATGTGAAAACTGTTTCTTGTAGGTACTCGAAAATGTATAAGCCTTTTTTGTAGAAAATTTCCTAATCCATAAATTTCATAATAACAATTTTGGTCGGAGAACCAATAAATAAGGATAATGAATAAGCATTGGTGTACGTTTTATAAAATATGATATACAGGGTGTATTTTTTAAATGTGCCGAAATTTTACCTATGAGGATGTTTGACAACGTAGAAGACTAAAATCAATTAAAAAAAATTGTAGCTCAAAAAATAAATGTCATTTTATTTTTTGACATAGAATTTTTTAAATATTTTTTCCGAGTTCTACATGAAGCCAGTAGCTCGTGATTAAAATATCTGCACAACTTTCAAAATCACCCTGTATGTACTACCAAAAATCAGCTAACTTGAAGAAAATTCATTCATAATTATTGGACTGTGAGTACCTAATAGTATTTGGCGTTCAAATGAAATCCTGGGCTGGGAAGGGGTTAGAAACCGTCAATTGATTTGCTTTTTTCAAGTAAAACTTGATAGTTTTCAAGCGTGTTGACAGCTAACCTAAAATTTATAAACAAAACAATCTTTCTGTTTTTTTCTTTCTTTGCAATGTTTTGCGTTAAAAATAGGAAAACTAACGATTCCTACTGTCGAAGCAAATATCTAAGGGCACCCTTTGCTGAAAACAAACATGTTCAGTCATGTGCGAATTAATCATAAACAAATGTCATTCGTGTCAAACGGCGGGAAATTCAAACTTTACACTGTTCCAAATGGTTTACTTTTTTCAATGCCTCTTTAGTCCTGGTTTTCATTTGAACGCATGATACATAATTTTGTGTGAGGTGTATTCTATAGTTAGAGGCTCAAGCCCGAGGGCTATACAAAGCACCGAGAGGAAAATATCATTCTCTTAGAAAGTGTACATACGAATTTTTTTCACGACGCAAGTACGACTAAAACGAAAAAGTAGTTTTTAAAACCTACTTTACTGACATTTTAGTTGACATTTACTACTAATTTTAAAATCATTGGTAGTCTGGTAAATTAAAAACATTCCTTGACAATCGTGCATGGTAAAAGATGGATGTCGAAGACTTTTGTAGAAGAATATGGAGAAATTAGGGAAGAAGCAAATATTGGGGTTTCAACTTTGATATCATGACTTTAATTGATATGTAGTATTTTCTAGTTTTCGATTTTTATTTCAACACCCTCAAATGCAAATGTTTCAACATCTGTAAAGTTGTTTCCGGTGAAACAGTAAACATCATTATAAACAATCTACTGCGGTACAAATGTCCTGAATATTTCTTGTCGAGGACCGAGAGTAACAAAATTTATGGAATAACTAGCATGCCCGATGAAATTAAAACCGAATGCGACAAACATTTCGAGAGTTTAATCGCAAAAACTTTATCGTCGGTTTTCTATCAGTCTTCTAAACCTTGCTGCTCATATTGACGAAATTTTTAACTCGAGAAATAGAATTAAATTTACACGAAAGGACTCATTTTGCGTGCAGCACCGAAGCTCGGTTTGTGGAATAAACCGGGATAATTCTACGAGATTACAGCAATGTCGTTATCTTCAGTCTTCACGAGCACAAAGAACGTATTCTTTACCCTCGGGTATTATTTTGATCCTCCTCTTTACTCTATGCGTGCAGTGCTACTCTCACAATAATATTTATTCCTCGAACCGTTGACAGTAAACTCTGATATGATAATATTCAGAGCAGTAACAATTTTCTCATGACTTGAACCCAGCAATGCAATTTAAAAATTGCACAATCTAACCAGTCCAACAGCATCTCTCTGCCTTTGGAATTTTCAATTCTACAAGTTTCAAAACGACGCGCTGCAAGGGTCAGCATTGGGACTCACACTCCAGCCAATCTACTTTCCAGGAGATACAAACTGACTTGTTTCAGTCGCGACAAAATGAAGAAATTGAGAGTAACAATGTTTGGGGTCATCAATTCTTTCCAAAGGAAGTGGGCCGTCGGTGTGGGCGTCCGAGTAAATTCGCTGCATTATTAAATTTTTTTATTTACGAGATGTTCATCCACAGAATGGTTTTGTCGAGTCGACTGCAGAGAGCCAACAGGAGGTCTCAGTCTCCGCATAACAAGTAGAATACACCATCATCTTGCTTTATTGCCTATCGTAAAGTCGTCGACGCTCCGGAGTCATTTTTTACTCTGGAGGTCGCTCAAAGACTCAAAAAATTGTGAAATTAATTCCGTGAAAACTGGTCGGGCGATCAGTGACCCGTCATGAATCTTAAAAATAAACTGCACTCGAGATATATCGACGGCGATATTCCCCAGGCAGATTGGAGAGAAAGGTCGTGAATTTTTAAAAGGTGAGTCGGAGTCATGAGAGCGCTCAATAAAGCGTCACGCAAATTGCCCTTTTTTGAATTGCAGAATGTGGAATCGGTTTTTTGGGCAACGCTAATCGGCGTCGCGGCTCAAGACCTACTTTTCCAATTTTTCCCGAGTGATAGCGCAGTACAAATAGATAAGGAAGTTAAACGAACCGAAGTGACTAAACATGGAAGCAAAACATTTACAAAAGTCGAGTGTCGGCAAGTTTTGAGTGCGCCGCAAACGGAGAGTGAAATTTTTCCGGGGGGACAAAATCTCCTGTTCTTAATTAGAATTCGCAGTAAACACCGGCACCGCTCGAATTTCCCTTAGAAAGTATCATCGTCGAGTTCGAAACGATACTTTCGAGACGAGTCGAAAATTTTAACGAGACAAACTCCACCGACAGGAGACATTTAATCGAACTTTGCTCTTTATGCGACATAAATCCGGAAAATTGAATTTTCTCCGGTTCTGCATCCTTTACCCTTTAGACGGTGTACTTTCCACGTAATTAACCTCCGCGTCGTTGACATACATGCTGGGGCCGGCACTACCCCAAATGATTGCCCATCGACATCCTCGTCTCGCTTTTGACGTCACACGCTATATTGAGAACTTCCTTCGCAAATTGGTCACAACGGGGTCCGACCCGACCCCCGAACCTTTGTCATGCTAATGACTTTTTGCGGCTGTAACAACACTCGAGTCGTGCCACCGCATAAACCAGGTCCTGGTGGATCGTCGCCGGCCGTGCCACCACACGTCTTGACACCTTGAAGATTTAAATTGCTGAATTGCCAAGAACAATGGATATATGCAAACCGAGTGCCTACTCGGAGCCTGGCAATTTTAATAAAGCGGAACTTGCTCAATTAGCGGAAACGACAAATACCGCACGGCGTTTACGATTTTTCCGTTCATTCTTGAACGGTTCTCATCCGTCATCTCGTTGTTTGTGTTGAGACGAACGACTTCCTCGTTTGTTCGCCGGCCTATCGGCGATGGATTTAATTTTCATGGACGTCGTCGCGACGGCGGGTTGCGAACGGCGCCGGAACGTCTGCACGATGGTGAGTCAACGGGGGTGATTCGCCAATAAAGCGTCCTGATTAAAACGTTCAAGTTCGTCCGAGGTAGTTTCCGGACGTTTGAGACATTACCAAAACAGAAATTTTGACGTAATAACGGCGACGGGGAGGGGGGACACACCACCCCAACTAGAGGTATTGATTTTCATCCCCTCAAATAACCTCTACGTGTTACGCCTAGCAGTACGCAAGCGTAGTTACAGAAATTGTTGCCAATTTTATCAAAATAGGTGAGACTACGGTTACGAGTTGGAAAAATCGCTCCGATTTGCAATCAAACGTTGACCTTGACGTTTTGAGGGGGCGTCGGGAGTTATCAACACAAACATGCAGTTGTTCAAAGACATTTCCGTCGATCTGGACTTGTTGTGACAATCAGATTGGCACGTTTACGCCCTCTTCCAAACAGTTCTAACAGAACTCGCTTCCTTGCGTTCGTGTCCCATGGAGGACGATAAGCCAATATTTTTCGTGGGTACAGTAATGAGTCACTTTATATCCTCCCACGAGGTTTTTATTTTGGTCCCCACAAGAGTGACAACATTTTCGTTCCATCGGGATGTAGAGCATCACGTTTATTTTAACACAATTGAAAATATTTCGACTTGAACAGATGTGAATCATTTTCTTTATCTGGGTGCCCGACCTTATAACACATCGGGAAACTCTCGCAGGTCGCGTTTATCGGCGCTTTATCTTATTGGAGTTAATTTGTTATTTTTGAAGCACCTTGGAGGATGCCAAACGTGCTTTCCCACAGCTTCCAGTCTTTAAATAACTCTTGAACCCCCTGCGATCGGTACCGTTTGGGAAAGATCGAAAGTGAAGAGGTACAAAGTCGCTGTTAACCGTGTGTTAACAATAAAAACGAAATAAACACGAAGGCAATTATTGGCAGCACTCAAAATATCCATAAATCATCCAAGCGCACTGTAATAATTTAACAGCGGCTCTTTAAAAAGGCACGGGGTGCATACCAATTGGCGTCTACTGACCCCTATCAAAGTGACTTACTGGCATTCGTTCATGATCTCCTCCTGGGTCCTGACCTGGACGGGGGCCAGCTTCTCCACCGACTCCTCGTAGTTGCCGAAGCACTTGGTGATCTTCTCGTCGAAGGTGTTGACGAGGTCCTCGAGCGAGCCGGAGAACGTCTCGGTGAAGTTGTCGGCGACCGACGCGGTCTCGCCGTTCTTCAGGATCACGTTTTTTGGCGGCAAAGCCTCCGTGTTTGAATTGTTGAGGATGTCCTCGTTGAAATCGTTGAGGACGTCGTTTATGTCTTTGATTTTCTTGTTGAGGTTGATGTTGTTCAATTCGTTTTCGTTTTTTATGGTGGCGTTTTGGAACTCGGTCGAACCCCATTCATCGGATTCCTCGAATTGGGCCAGTGGTGCTTCAAATTTTAATTCGGCCATTTTGGTGGCCAAATCCCGCATGGCGAAACACCAACTCGCGTCACAGCCTGCACAACACTGCGGAAAGCGGCGACGAGCAACGTTCTATGCTGATCGCTGAGATGGGCGCGGGGCGATGTTTTCTTTTGCGCTATTTTCGTCGTTTGCGGGAATTCGAACGATACGTGCCCGACGAGCGACCTTTGGTGCGATCTTGGACACTGTCGAGACGTGATTTTTTTTTATTAATCTCGGTACTATCTGTGTTTTTTGATGGTCGATAAATCTGAAATATTTTCCATTATTGTGGGAGAACAATAACAATAGCACAAATCAACTTATCAAAGTTTCACAAAAGTGTTTTAAGCAGAAACACTAAATGGCACACCACAACAACACAGGTCTTATCAACATTACTTGATAGCAGTGATAACGGCTCGCAGTTAATTATTATATCTATAATTCCTTCAACAAAAGATCGTAAAGTATCAAAAGGTTTTATGTCATCGTATTTTTTTTTCTTAACATTCCTATTAAATTTATATACGCATAAGCCACTTTTTATGTTGGAAAGTAAGATAAATCCGACTCAGCTAATTGCTTCCGAACATTTCGAATAAGAATCTTGAAAGTGGATAGGATAGATAAGTTATTGACTTGTACTCTCGACTGTAAATGGCTTAGTTGCACAAACACTGATTTATTTTGATGAGAAATCAAGATTTCAATCTTCACTTTCACTGGAGTTGTGTATCAACAGTGTTATATAAAAATGAATCGAACTGGAATTGCATTCGCAACGCGCTCATCTCTAAACGAATGCGTGTGGCTCGGTGCGCAACATCGGTACAGCATCAGGACTGGACCAACGTGATGGACCATCGCTTTCAATTTTTTATACATTGATTTTGAAAATCTGTTTTTTTAAATACCCTAAAAGTTTTAAGGTAAAACATGTTGGTGACATTTGTTCGAGTTGTCACAAATTCAGTGGCCGATATTAATTTCAGATGTAAAGTTGGTTGCATACTCGACGCAATAATTTTGAAACAATCAGGAAATGCAGGGTATTTCACGAGTGACAATGAGCCAGACGGAATTTAAAATGCACCCACAATCCATTTGCAAGGCAAATCTGGATAAGGACGCGGACAATATCCAGGTTTGCTATGCAAATGTATTGTGGGTTGCGTTTTTAATTCCATCGGGCTCGTTATCACTCGTAAAATACCTTGCACATTAAAACGTTGACAGTAAAATAATGAATATGTGAAGCGATCAAAGAAAATAATAAATATGTTGACGTGATGTAACTGAAGTCCTTTGTTCTGGTGCAACAGAAAAATGAAACATACAAAGTGTAGCAATCGTTGATTTAAGTATTATTTTTTATAAATCTAGGAAGCTAGAAACTATTGGAAATTGTAGTTTCTGTTGCATATAAAGAAATTTTCATCGGAAGTCTCTCGTGAATAACCTGTACATATTGCATTATGTCGTATTTGGAAGCGATATATTTAAACTTGTTATTATAAAACCGATTGTTAATGGTGATGGTATTGTTCATTGCAGCGGCGGCCCTAGCCCTTTATCAAGGTAGAGCTAGATTGACTTTCGGCGCCCTTGAGTCGACAACTTCGAATAAATTATAATTCAGTTTCTGGTAATAAAATAGAAACATTTTCAAAAATCAAATTTTGGCGCCCCTTCCCACCTGGCGCCTAGAGCAGCCGCTCCTCTCGCTCTACCCCAGGGCCGCCACTGGTTCTTTGCTATTAAAGAATGAATCGTGCCAATGCAATACCAAACGTAGTTTGTTTAAAGTCATTTGTTAATATCATTGTTAAAAACACAAAATAATTTCTTAAATATTGTAATAATACATATTATGATATTAAATATGTAATCTCTTTAAATATTTTTTTTTTCACAGAAAAAAGGTGGTCTGTCAGATTTACTTTATGTTGAAATAAACTAGGCAAAAATGAATAGGGAATTCCACAATTTTTCTCGGAAAACAAAGAAATTGCCCCAATCCTCCCACGTATTATTAAACACTAGATAAATTTAAAATGTAACAGATACTTGAAACATTACATTTAATGTGTATATTTATATATTTCTAACACATTTCATTACAAATTTTAAACTGTATTTATAAAAAATCCAAAAAAGGAAAAAATTCCCTATTCATTTTTGCCTAGTTTATATTACTTTTACGAATCCTGATTGTAATAAAAGTTGTTTACCAATACAGAGTGATTCACGAGTATAATGACATGTACTGTTGGTTACCTGACAAATTTTGTTAGGCTCATTATTACCCGTGAGTTACCCGGTTTTAATGTTTACTTGTATACAGGATATTTCACGAGTGATAATGAACCCGACGGAATTGAAAATGCAACCCACACTATTTCCGAAAAAAGCTGGCTTTGAAATTTAAAAATCCAGTTTTTTTCGAAAATGTATTGTGGGTTGCATTTTGAATTCCGTCGGGCTCATTATCACTCGTGAAATACCCTGTATTTTAAATTCATCACTGTTTAGTTTGTTTTTTATAGAAACTTGCGTTAGGTTTTAATTAGTTCCTGGTTCTATTTGATTAACTTTTAAAACAGATTTTGTTTGTTTCGTTATTTATTTTACAATTTGCTATTTACTTTAATATACCTATGGTGGATTTTATATGTTTTAAGGGATGTACACAGATTCAGGAAGAAAAACTGATATCTTACCTTATCTGTTTATTATCCCAACTGTATGAAGATTTTCCCTGTTTCAACACTGTTTTATTTTTAATCTGTTTCAAGTAAACCCGGCCTAGTTTGATTTATTTCTCATTTACCTCTTTGTTTATTATCTTAATTATGGAATTTTCATATTTAAATACTACTACTTTTTTTTTAATCTTTTTTCCGAATAAATTTATTTTGTGTACCTATATGTATTTTTGATATTTTAAACACAGCATTTAGTTTGTTTAAAGTGAAATATGAAAAATATATTAAGGATCTGTTTATTTTACATATTTATTTTTTAATATTTATTTAATGATTAAAGTTAAAAGAAAGAGACCGAAAAAATAAAAGGTATTGATCTTGGCTAGTTTTAGTTTGTAAACTCAGGTTCCTATTACTGCTTACATCGTACGTATCTATCTTCTCATAGATGGCGCCACAGAAAGGATTTGTAATTTTGTCTGCGACAGTCATACCATTGAAAAAAAAAACTAAAATTCTCAACGATTAAAATACTGTTTATACATGGTAGCTTTGATTCAATGTTTCATTTTCTAATCAGATTAATTGTAAATTTATTTCACTACTTACTTACATATAAAATTTTGAAGCTCATATAGGTACAGGGTGATTCACGAGTAATAATGAGCCTAACGAAATTGGTGATTCAGCCAACATTACATTTGTACCGATTACGTGGATTTAAAAAATATATATTTGATGAAAGAAATTATTTATTAAAATTTAACATAAAATAACATTTTTAATTTACAATGCGAAAATTTCCGATAATAATGCGGAATCTGGAAAAGTGCCCCGAATGCTTGCAGCGTTTTATATATTTTAATTTTATACAACGTAGTCAACATGCCCGACATTACATTAGTCATATCTCATCAAAACCATTAGGTGGAATGATTGCTTAACTTATCAATATGTTGTCGTATAGGGGCATGTATTGTTGGTTGCATCACAAATTTTGTTGCGCTCATTATTACTCGAGAATCACCCAGTATGTAGTATCAGTTACTATTAATTACTAATAATTTAAATAATACATCAAGTATTACATTACGTTAAGATAACCAATCTATTTAATGCTTGCAGCGTAGATTAAACTGTTCAATAAAAAATAATTTATAACACTGAGATAAAATATTTTCTATTCAGAATTTGCTTTGAATGTTTAACATTATTTCCCAAATAATATCAATCAGGATGTTAAAGATTAGCTCCGACAATTTGATAAGGCTTCTGTTGTTCCATTTCAGTTATCTGCAGCAGTCCAACTGGTGCTATAATTTCCTGACAATTTGGAGATTAATTTATTGTTATCTTCTGCTAAAAACAACTTTATCGGGTCTGTTATACTGGGAGAGAAATATTTTAGATACATGACAATAATGTCGATTCAAACTCGGAAGTCGATGAAACTGTTATTTTTTAGATATTCATTCATAGACTGAAAATATTTAGTTTAATATGTAATGAATTAGAACAACTTAATTAAATCTAAAATGTCTTGCACATAACCAGTCTTGCCTGATACAAAATACTGAGAACTAAAGTAATGGCAGGAATTTTTTTTAAAAACCTTTCTCTAATTAATGTTCCACAAAACAGTCTGCCAATCTTGCTTGTTATTTTCCTCTTTGTTCTACCACGAAGTAATTCAAAATGATCGAGAAACAGATCGAAACGGGATTTCAGGAATTTAACAGTTTTTACGTCATCTGCGTTGTTAGTGGTAAATAATGATAGTGTGGTTCTTTAATGATTATTCAGACGTGATTTGCATATAAATTTAATAACTAATTACACATTGTGGTTTTCACAGAACCACATGACTACACTTTGCAGGTCACATGCTACCTCTGTTACAACAGCGGTCTAGACCTCTGCACAGGTGCATATACAGCATGACCCAAAAAAATAATCGAAAATTAATAATAACAAGTTCTATAAGTACATCGCTGTATTGGTAACCTAATAGTCACACAAACGTCAATAATTTTCAACGAATTGTTTTTCAGATTTAATTTGACTCAGAGCCACTCACTTTGACTCTGAATATTTGACATATTTTTCTGATTCTTGTTTGCGTCAAAAGTCATGTTGGACATATTGTTCAGGCTCCAACACCTACAATTTTTTTATTTACACATTATAATTAATCAAGCACCAGACGTCAGTTCATATGTAAATTTCTTTTCTCCGAACCACATTTTTAACGAGATGGATTTACCCAACTGTAGTTTATTCATAAATTCTGAACAAAAATTTTCTATGCGTGCGCTCCAAGAGGGTGTATCTACAGTTTAATTATTTTCACAAAGTGAATCTCTATACCTACTAACTATACACAAAAATTTTATTTTCATGATGTTGGAAGAAGCAATAAGTAATTTAAAGAGTGATTAATTAAATCTGTCACAACCAAGTTGTGCATTATGATTTTTGTCATGATTTTGTCATGCCGAATACAAACTCGTGGGTACGAACTTGCCGGAAATTTTCTTCTTAGACCACTCGTATTTGCTTCTTAAGACAATTTGTCGCCGAAACCAATACTCGTATCTGAGAAAATTTCCGGCAATTTCGTACCCACTCGTTGTACAGGGTTATTTAAATGATTGTAGTCGAAGCAGGCCATGCCCATGTTATGAAATTTTTGCCGCTTTCATGTGAACTGTCAATTTTTGTCGCTGTCACTGTCATTTTTTAGGTGAAAAGTGGGGTGATGAGAATTTTATTTATTTTTTTTAAATTAACAATTGAATCCAAAAATGTTGCGTTGTTTTGCAACCAATTCTAAAAATATTGAGTTGTTTTGCACCTAGTTTAACTCCTGTGTGTGAAAGGTGTGTACTCACTTATTTACATCATTTTGATGTTTTTTATACGGAGCGGGAACGATAAATTTTACATTCAGTTTTTACGCCTACTTGGACTACAATCATTTAGAATAACCCTGTGTTACTTATGAAAATCGCATTCATGAATCTACTATCCAATGAGACATCTACGTTTATTGTTATAACCATGGATACATAAAATATTTCCAGAAAGAATTTTGACAACTCTAGGTGGAAAGAAAAATATTTCCAGTATAACAAAAATAGCAAAATTTTGAAGTGAAACTTTTTATGGGAGGGTCTTGAAATTCTGACCGGCAACCTTTTTGTGTGACGAAAAGTGGTGGGGGTAAACACTGTCTGGCACAACGGTTGCGCCAATATTTCCATCTCACTTAAATGTAAGTTAATCTGTTTGACACGAAACAAACATCCCTTAAAATTGTGTATACTTCTGTCTTTGTCCCCTCTTTAATTTGGAGGCTTAAAAATGAACAATGATCAATGAGTTACGCATTTCGATATTGTTTAGTGTTATCGTTGTTTATAATTTATTTTCTTCATTAAAATATACAATTTTGTTGTGAATATGCTATTTAAAAGTGATTGATGAATAATTACAATGTTTCCCTGTAATACAAAAGTTTCACTTCTATCGTGCGTCTTTACGACACATTCTGTTTTTTTTATTAGAATTACTACATTTTTATAAATAAAAGTTCAATGTGTTGAGGAGTTAAAATTCTAGTCTTGGTATTAGGCATTCACGATCTTTTTGGGACCGAGTTGGCTATGATTTTTTCTTTTCATGTTGGACTAACTGACTGATGCCCGTTTGCACCAACCTCGGTTAAAGTACTAACCCTGATTAAAGTCGTAAACGCCGGTTAAAGCTTTGCACCATCCTCTTAATCACGATTAAAGTGAACGTTAGCTAACCGGTCGAGTTTTGGCCGGTTAAGAATTTAACCGTGATTAGAACGAAATCGTATATGTCATATGTCGTTGCGACTGTTGACTGTTGACAAAATGAACGCAATAGAATTCGAAATTGTGGAAGATGATGATCTTGAAGTCCTTGATTTTATTGAAAATGGTCAGATATATGTAAGGCAACATTATTTTGAGGATTTAGACGAAGGAACATTCAGAAGAAGGTTTCGCTTGACAAAAAACTGTGTATATCAGCTTCTAACGACGATAGAAGATCAGCTAGAATACACAACAGACAAGTAAGTAGATACCTATCTGCATAAATATTTTTACATTTCGATAAATCACTTTTCATTCAGTACATTGATTTATTTTACAGAAACAGCAGCGTTGCCCCCATAAACTAATTGTTAGCGTGCCTACGTTTATATGCAACTGAAGGGCATTTAGACCAGATAGCGGATTACATGGGAATGCATTTGGCAACAGTTTCAAGAATAGTTGTCCGGGTATCTGAAGCCATTGCACAACTTTATAATGTGTACGTTTGTTTTCCCAATACAGAAAATGATATACGCACAATCCAAAAACGTTTCTATGACGTAGCAGCATTCCCAGAGTTATTGGGGCCATTGACTGTACTCACATTAAAGTGCAGTCTCCTGGTGGTGAAGATGGGGAGATATACCGAAACAGAAAATCGTATTTCTCTCTAAATACCCAAATGATTTGTGATTAAAATGGGTGATGTTGAACCTCCACCTGTGCCAGAAGAACTTGATGAACATGAATTGAACCGCTTGATAGGAGAAGGTCAAATTCCAAATATACAATACGAAAACAATGCTGGTGTAGCTGCAGGTACTTTAGCAAGAAGGCAATTTATTAATGATTATTTCGTCCGACTGTAGGTTATACATATAAGTAACAAAAATAAAATGTATAGAATTTTTTAATATATTTATACAACAAATACAAATCTATTTATTTATTCATTTAACTCCTTCTGCTTTATTTGTAATGTCACAATCATTGTTTCCTTTTCTATTTCAAATTTAATTAAATCATGTTCTCGACAACAACAACAACCAACATAATATTTTACAAAAACGTGACGAACGTGACTTAACCACGATTAGTTAATTTTGGTGTGGTGCAAAGCAACACAATTTTAATCATGGTTAAAAGATAATCATGATTAAGTAACCCCGATTAAGTTGAAATTCGGTGCAAACGGGCATCAGTGATGCTACGGATGCAATTTTTTTTCCTGTCAGTGTCTGTTCGACATTTTCTTGCCACCGCCTTGCCACATTTATAATTTTAATATTCGTAAGAAACTATAGTCTATTTTTTCCTGGTAGGCGCGTGCGTGCGCATTTACAAAATCCTGCAACGAAATGCGACTTTCCTATTGGTCACTTTATTTTTCTACTTACACTAGAGAAATGTGCAATATTACAGTGTTCTGTACTGTCAATCAGGTCCAAGCTGCCATTTTTGTTTCATCCTGTCTTAATTTTCCTTTCGTGTTTTGTGTGTGTTTTTTTGTTTGTTTTGTGTTGTGTCCATTTATTTATTAAAAAAACAGTTCTTAGAGGTTAAGAAGTTCTTATATGTCAACAAGATGTCTCAATTTCGATCACCAAATAAACGGCGTAAGTTGGATTTATGCTAACAGCAAGTAACACTTTTTTATTAATGCATATTTATAGCAAATTTCTCACAAGCCGAGAAAGAAATGATCGTTAAAGTATTTCGTGGGATCTCCAAGGATTTTGCCTAGTTAACCAAGATGGCTCAAATGGCAAAAACTGCATATTATACTGGTATTGTTTTCTGATTTTTTTTTGTTGTATCACAGCTTAATTACTTTGTGTTGAAGGTTGTGGATTTAGAACCATTCAACGATACTTGGCGGAAGAAAAGAAGTGTGGGCAAT
The DNA here is from genome assembly GCF_963966145.1 of Tenebrio molitor. Lineage (NCBI taxonomy): Eukaryota > Metazoa > Arthropoda > Insecta > Coleoptera > Tenebrionidae > Tenebrio > Tenebrio molitor. The sequence goes on along the minus strand of NC_091051.1, from coordinate 14,463,437 downwards.
TACAGGCACCGAAGAAACCTGATGGGAAATGTATGATTCAATTGGATGAACATCAAAAATATCTCATTCGAAAAACAGTGCACTCATTTTTCTCTGCAAACAGAATTCCTACAATTGATGCTGTGTAAATTAAGCCTTTTCCTTTTCTCTTGCAAGATTAATGGTTATTATAAATGATTGTAGTCGAAGCATGCCATGTCCATGTTATGAAATTTTTGCCGCTTTCATGTGAACTGTCAATTTTTGTCGATGTCACTGTAATTATTTTTAGGTGAAAAGTGCGGTGATGATTATTTTATTTTATTTTATTTGAAATTAACGATTGAATCCAAAAGTATGGAGTTGTTTTGTACCCAATTTAACTCCTGTATGTATTAAATAAAAATAAAAAATGTTGTACATTTAATATTTGTTATCAATTTTTCCACGAATTTATTCATAAACTTTTTTGTTTACATTTTACAAATTATACAAAAATTAAATCATGAATATGAGTTTTAATGTGCAACCACAACCCCCTAGATAATATGCAACCAAAAATACTAACAATTCCTGCTTCCTGCTAAAAATCTTAGCTATGTAATTCTACCTTTCGGAGATGCGCACGCACGCGCCTACCAGGAAAAAATAGACTATAAATGATTTATTAAGTGTGTAAAAATAATTTAAATTTCCGTCAAAGAAACAGTCAAAATTGCCAAAATAATTTTATTACGATAAAATTTTTCTAATAAACGATTTAATTTAATTTAAAAAGGACAGACCAGATTTAAGAGATCCGGCAACAATGTACAATGTCAGAAAATATAACCCTAAACTGAAAACGACCTAACCTAACACAAAATGTGTCAATTTCCTTTAGGGAATGTAGTTATCACCGAGGTACTGCCAACAAAATCACTAGATGGTCATAGCCAACTCGGTCCCAAAAAGATCGTGAATGTCTTATATGTATTTTTAAAAAACTTTAGATACATTTTTTGTCCTTCAATGATGGTTAATGTATTCATCCTATTTTCTTGCCGAATATCCCTCTGCATAGATTCATGTCCTGAAAATTTTATTTTCGTGCATTGCTGACAAAGCAATGCACTCACAAAAATTTTCGGATAGAATCTATGCATCGGGATATTATAAGTGAATATTTCTATGTTTCTATATTTTCAATCTATTAATTGGAAAAAATTCCACTCTTTCTACTTTTACTATTATGTAAATGTATTTCTTAAGTTTGTTTGACACGATGCTAAATTTTGTAGAAAATTTGTTAGAAAATGAGAGAGACCCCGATCACGACCAATGAACGATCAGGATCATAGTCTGTCTTTGTCAGATCCTGATCGTTCATTGGTCCTCTCTCATTTACTAGTAAATTTTCTCAAAAATTTAGTATCGTGTCAAACAAGCTTTAGAACTATTAAGCTTCTGAAGGCACGCACTTGCATTGTAATTCCAAATACGATTTTATAATATAGATATTTGAGGTCGTTTTCACAAATTCTATTGTATCTCAACCTTGTAATTGCTTTAAATATTTGAAAAATACGTGCCATGTATATTTACTATTAAATTTTGCCATATTTTCTTTTAAACACCCATGAAGTAATAATAATATTAATAATAATAAAACATTTGTATTCAAGAAAAGGAAAACACATCGAGGTAAAAATAATTAAATAAGTACCTGATTAATCAAATTATGTAATCATATCAACTATTAATTTTTAATTAAACATTGTTTTAGTCAAAACACTTACAAATCACCACCAGATTTCAATGGATTTACGAGTAGATTCTTCTCTCTGTACCAATTATAAAAATTTCTAATTATAATATAAAACATATAATTCTATGTACTTATAGCATATCCCTTAAAGTAATGTCTTTTTTCTACAACCGTCAAAAAAACGTGACATTTATGCATCGTTATCAAGTCGCAAAATATGTCATTTTTGATAGTGAAAAAATATTTGTCAAAAAGTTTCCTTGGATGCTAAAATAATTATACCTAGCGATCATTTAAAAAATAAATCGAGTTTGCTTTGGAGCCTATGCTATAGCATGGGTTGCCATAGGTAACACACCGACTCGATTTATTTTTTAATTGATCGCACCGTATTTTAGCATCCAAGGAAACTTTTTGACAAATATTTTAGCATCCAAGGAAAATTTTACAAAAATTAAAAAATTCAAAAATTTTAAAATGCGGTTGTAGAAAAAATAGTGTTTGTATTTCGTGCGAAAGATGATTGTTTTGTTGGCGCATTCGAATGAGTTTGAAGTCTCGACCTGACGGTCTCGACCAAAAACTCATTCTCATGCCCCAACAAAAAACAATCATTTTGCGCACTTAATACAAAAATAACTATTTATACAGGATGTCCCAAAAATGGCGTATTAACGGTGCACTACGCTGTAGAAGAGATTACCGTAAACGTCAAAAAAATATTTAAAAAATTCTATCAGACTTATTTGCTGATTTGCCGGTCTTTGAAAGTGGCACTTAACAGTGCAATTATTTCGAAATATATGTGTGTACTAAATTATTATGACAGCTACCTCTAATCGTACATATTATCACAAAGTACAAGATCACTCACTATAGTGGAACCAGAAATATAGTGATTTTATGAGGGATGGAGTACATTAACTTGAGAGGGTCAGTTATGGCAGGACAATAAACTTCTGGCACTCGTCGCGCGACTGGTCTCTACGTACCTTTGTCTCCGATGGTCCACTTTCAGACGGCTCAAAAACATCTGTCATAGATTTATAACTCTCTTCAAGTTGGTAATAAAAATGACCCCAAAATTGTAAAAGAAATTATCGACCATAAAATCACTATATTTCTGGTTCCACTATACCAATATCTAATCCTGCAGTTGGCGTTCATTCCACACTTTCTTTATATTGTGCACAGTGCTCCTGGCTATATTGAACCTGACTGCTACCCTCCTTTCTGAGCAACCCTCTTTCAGTAATATGACAACCCTTAATTTTTCTGCAAGAGATAAATGTGGTATTTTTTTCCGTTGACGTTTACATCAACATGACAGTTTTCCAGGTGACTATCCGCACTTGAGCAACAATCTAACTCAGTCATATTTACAGTAGGAAAATGTGCTGCTCAGATTTAATTGACCGCAACCGTACATTAATATTATATGTATTATGCATATAACGTTTTTATTCTAATTTAAACATGCAGAGATGACTTGAAATAAGTACATACATATATCTAAATCCGGTAAATAGTACATAATTGAAAAATAAATAATAAGTAAGACTATTTGCACCATATTACATATTATTTACTTTAGGGTAAAGATAACAACAAATGACACCTGATATCAGAGTTATTTCCATTGTCAAATTATGTAGTACACATCTGCAAATAACAAAAGATTGTAAAGATACAAGCTTGCACTTTGAAATTCGCCTTTGAAAATTAAAATTAATGGTGACGCCACGAAGGCGCCAAGACTTGAAGTGATTCTAGATTTGCTATTTCTAGATCTGGTATTGATGATTCTTTTTTTGTGCAATTGTTAACCAAAAACTTGGGCTATCGGCTATCGGGTTGCCTGAATTTTATATATTATTGAAATTTTAGCAACAAATTGTGCAACTGTTTTTTTTGGAAAGGACCACCAGGTACTAATAAAGTAAAAATTGAGTTGTGTGTTTGGTTAATGATCATGATCAAGAGTAGAAAGAACAAAGCATCGCAGCATGTACGATTTGTGTTTTTCTATATTTCCTTCGAACGGAAATCGCTCCTCCTCGGGTTTGGTAAGGCTCGACGCCCTCCATTCCTTGTCGCAAATCCCTCTAAATTCACTCAATTCCTCAAACAAATCAGAAACAAGAGGCTGTCAAGTGCCGCCAATCGATACATTTTGAACTGCCACCCACATTCCGAAAAATTGATTTCGTATCCCACAAAATCCACTTTAATAATTTATAAACAATTAGGGGTATCGAGTATGCGCAACAGTAATGTGGATAAATAGGGGTTCACCATATAAACGGACCGTAAAGGGAAGAGAGATAGTAACCAAGTGTTCATAAGCTTCCTCAGTCGAATTACATATCTCCGGGGAAAACAGAGCCTGGAGCCCGGAGTCGAAGCCGCGCTCCGGATCTGCGAGTACCACAGTGAAAAATCGAACTGCTTCGCCAAAATACTCGATGGCCTCCAGGTTCGACATAAAACTAACTTTAAAATGTTACTTGGAGTGTTTCAATTAGCGATAAAAGCGTTACGTCTGTATATATAGCTTGCAAAATTGCTAATGCATTAGAGCTATTAAAAAGCGCTACGAATAGCTCTTGAACAAAATGAAAACAACCATACGGCTCGTTGACTGTACAAAAATGAATTTTAATGGACACGTCCCTTTTATATAGCAGGATGCTGGCGTAATAGGATCATTTGAAATTGTATTGTAACCCCATATCTGTAAATAAATAATACACGGTTCAAATTGCTGCTTCTGTCAGTGATAACACGACACAGTGCTCTAGTGATAAGATAAATACTATAACAATTTCGTTTTTTATATCACTTTGTGCTCAGTTTCTCCAGAACTGTGTTGGTTGCTTCGGTATTTGCTTCAAACATCATCACTATGGTAAGAATTCTTTGTTATTCTTCTAATCCCGCAGCTCAACTCTTATCACGCAGAAGATAACGGCCCTTGCAATTTAAATATGCAATACAAAATAATCGCGTCTTGACGCTTAATTAAGTAAAATGCCAGCTTCTAATGGCACCTTTTTAGTAGAGCTCCCGGGCGATCAAAAAACTTAGCAAATTTTTGGTGTTCATGAAATTTAATTATCGACAGTTAGATTGCGTAATACATATAATGTTAATCGCGATTAATCTCTACCGAACACACGAAAATAACGAGATAAAGCCAGGTTATTATTTTTGATTTTATCTTCATAATCCAGTTTGTTTAATGATATGTATTACGGTGAGTCTAGCTCTGTGATAAATTAATAATGAAGTGTTTTCGAATGGTCTGTAAAACTCCAAAAATAAATTTTCCGGGAAAACGCCCTTAATCGTCCATTGTAGCTCGAATTATTTTTAGACCTGTTACAATTTTACGACGATTTGAATTGGATTTAAATAAAAATCTCCACAGGCTTCCTCGAATCCAGTTCAGTAATAAGTAATGAAGGTTTCTATTATTGTCAATAGATCTGATATAAAACGCCGAGGTGTTCAACGCAATTGCTAGGTTTCCGTTCTTGTCGACCTCGACTTTAGAGGGCTATAATTTTAAAATAAATAATTTAGTCCGTTTCTTATAGTTTTGTAGTTTTGTTTTAATTTCCCTCGACGCCGACCTTGTGTTTTTTCTTAATTCCAAAAGTGATCAAGGTGCGGAGGTGCGTTTCAGATTTGACTAACTGAGATGGAATCGATTTGCAATCCGAACGTTTACTCTTAATTCGGTGGAGAAGGTTCGCCGGAATTTAAAGTTCTCCCGGGAGTTTACGTTAGAGATTTGGGCTGAATTTAAAATTTAATTTCGTGTCAAAGTTGGAAGCGTCGGCAGCTGGATGGGTTGCAAAAAGGATAAGCGGCCGAATAGTTCGCTAACTTGAGTTATGAATTTTAAATTAAATTACAGACGACGGATTTTGCATCATAATGTCTCATTTCCCCAAAATTCATTCAAGATGTAATGTTTCACTTTTTCAAGTTCAGAAATACCACAGAGTTTTTCTGAATTTATTTAATGAGATAGCACAGTAGTCCCGTTGCCATATTTTTTCATTTGTACTTCTTGCTTGTAGAATTTTAACCCACTGCTCTATTGTAATAACACTTGACTCCTTAACATGTGAAAATAAGTGGAACAAATGTGATAATTCCGTTACTATTAATTTCGCTTGATGTATGGACGGTTATTATTAGTAACCACTTGTTTACTCGCCGGTCGTGCATTGGACGTTATTTTGAAATAATTTTATTTAAGACGCAGATCAACAACAACAACAAAAAAATCAATCAAAGTACATACATATATTATAAGTTATAACATCCTGCGGGCCATATTATCCACAGTCGGGACAGTGACCATCTGTCGTTCCAAATGTAATGGAATACGTGTACGCTAGGTCATGGGAGCAATAGCAAGATCCCGAATGAGGCGCAATATCCTGTGGGAACATTCCCAGAATCGTCCGAGCAATGCAACTGTCGTGTGGAATCCTACGTAAATAAGTATGCAGAATATTAAACGGCAATCCCGCCGATCGTGAATGACATAATTCCCTTTCTAATCCCTCACATGTTATTAAATTATAGACTTGAAGTAACAAAGTAATTGTCTGGTGCGATAAATCAACGCTGCGACAATTTAGGTACGACTGTGTCGGTGGAATTCCTGTTTAATGTCCTGTTCATCAACCGTCACCGGGTTTAATTTTATTGCATCCTTCTCATATAGTCGACCATCAAATTAAATTGCAGGATTCAAGTACGAAATAAAGCAGGAGCGAATTGTAATCAGAACTGACACCCGCGTTTGACATTCCTTTATTTAGTTTCATTGCGCACCTTCGGTTTTTATGTCCGGGTAATGTTTCATGAGAAAGAGAATTGCGATATGCATTTCAATGCTAAACTCAGGATATTGTTACAAAGGTTAGACTAGAATCGGGTCAAAATGCTCGCGTTTCGTTCAGCGACGCATTTAAATGGGACAGGGCCGCATTTGGTCTGGGCAACACGAAAAATATTGCGGCGGTTTTATAAACTTACTGTCTGTACTCAGTTATTGATGGGTTGAAAATTTGGTGGTTTATTTTAGCGCAATTTCAAGCTCAGATGATGGTCTGCAGTGGTGCTGTCAAGTCTTTATCTCCTGTTTTATATTAGTGTATAAAAGCATTCCTGAGGCAATCCTTTAGATATAAAACTTTTAAGATGTGGTCTATAAACTATATACTTGCATATAAAAAATGGATAATTATGTCAGAATACTTATTTATTACAAATAATATTACTTTTAGCTGCTAAGAAGAGATTCTGGTAAAGTAAACAAAAATATTTTCACATTTACGATTTGAAAACATGATTTTAAAAAAGTTGCTGCTCGGGTTCTTTTATAACCTTATGAGAGCTTTTTTGAAATAAGTTGTTTGAGGTTGCTGAAGCTGCCTGAAATTCTCATTATATTGGCTCACACAGATTGCTAAATCTAGAACACAACACACTAAAAGTACATCTTTTAACTGTCGTTGAATCTTTTAATTGTGTACACCACTGATATAGTGATTCACTTCCAAAATATAGTGTCACGTGGACCCATTACCTCTGGCGTACCAATGACATAATCTTGTAAAAAAAATCAAAATTCGTTCTTTGAGATAGATTGCATTGAAAGATTTTGCAGTATGTATAATGAAACAAACTTCATTTTACATTTTTAAAAGCGTTCATCGTCTAGTTAAAAATATACAGTGTGGAAACTACTTATGGAATAAATTCAGTAATTTCAAAACTAATGACGTTTGTCGTTATTAAAGTTGCCGATAATTAAAATCGTGATTAAAGTAAACATAAAACGATATAGATTTATGCAATTATAACCTGCGAGAAAGAGATGAATTCGTCACCAAGGTAATTAGAGTCATGGGTAAATTTAATAAGGGTGTCGTGATACGGCTCATAGTGTTTATTTTAAGTTGCTTTACTTGTTCATGACACTTTTTTAAATGACAATTGACACTTTTTTTTCACTTTCTGATAGACCTTCCTACTCCTTCGTCAAAACATTTGGTACCTTACATAACAATTTTTTTGAGAAAATGACAAATTTTATTTCAAAAATGTAATTTAATTTTTTATATAATTTCTGTTTTCTATGTCTTATTTAAAATCGCGGGTTTATTTTAATAGATCAAACAATTTAGAAGACTTACAGTGGATGATTTACATCTAGTTACCTTTGCATTACCCTTGTAAAAATACGAAATGCCGCTTTACAAAAAAAAGAAAGCCTAACCCCAAAATATATATCCAAATTCCAAATAAACTAATTTTCTCAAAAAAATTGTTATGTAAGGTAGCTTTTTTTTTTCATTTATCGTTTAAGTAGTAGGAAGGTGTATCAGAAAAAGAAGAAAAAAGTGCGGGTTGTCATTTAAAAAAAATACTGTGACGTCATAGATCAAAAATGGATGACGTCATATAACAAGTGAAGCAACTTAAAATAAACATTACGAGAAATAAAAATCGACCTGTTTGAGCGTTTTCGACAAATGTCATTAGTTTTGAAATTATGTACTGAATTTATTCCATAAGTAGTTTCCACACTGTATATTTGATGGAACTAGCCATAAAAAATATACTATTTTCTAAATTGCTTCTCAAACAATGTTGAAATCTTTCAGTGGTTTGATTAGAATTTAAATATCGGAAATCTCAATCTTGGTCTAGGCAACAAATGGTAATCAGCGGTTGTTTCAATTGAATCTTCCAAAAGTACTTTGTTACGTAGTAAGATGAAGCATGGCCGTGATGCAAGACAATCTCACCTTTTCCCCTGCACTTCTGTAATGCAATTGACTAGGTTTAATCGTCTTCCGCAGACCAGTTTTTTTTTTTTTTTAATTTAAAATTATTTCCTTTTGTACCATCCGACGCATTGTTGCTTTTGAGTTAAATGATATTATGAAGCACTCAATGACATCAGCTTCTTGGAATTCTGTAGAAGATTTGGTTGTCATGTTCTTGGAGCAAAGACTATATTTTCTTCAGTAACAGTAATGTTTTCTTCATGTTCAGTGAGAGCAATAAATTTTGGTCGTTAATGTCAGTTTAACATTTCAACGTATTTACGTCACACATTAAATTTTTTCCTTGATTGACTATGTCCAGTGTCAACAAAATGTCTATAATTCATTGAATTTTATGAGAACTATCTAATATCCAAAACCCATTTCATATATTTAATAAAGGAACCACCTATTTCATTACTTTATATTGGGTGATTCAAAATGATTTTGGATAAGTATGGCAACTATGTACAAAAATTTATGTGGAAACTGTTTGGGTAGGATAGAGCTGACATTTCTTTGACAGTTCATAGTCGGTAGTTTTGAAAATTGTCAACTTAATGTTAAAAAAAATCAAATGCACGCATATGAAATGTCATATAAATGTCAACTTTACCCCACTCACACAGGTGCCACATAAATTTTCGTACATAGTTGCCATATTTATTCACAATCATTTTGAATCACTCAATATTTCATTTCATCAATCGAATTTGACAAAGAGAATACAGGCTGTTTGATGAAAAACGCCTCAATCCATAACTTTGTTATTTATTACCCGATTTCAATGAACAAAAAAATCAAAGATATGGTTTTTCAAGCGCTACAAAACAGTCATAAAATGTTTTTTTTTTGGCGTTATCTTTAATAGCTAACGATAGTCAACTTTTTTTTTAAATGGACACATGTAGTTTTTTTGGCTCAGTCTGGTAAAGTTTTTTTTTTCTGAATCTAATGATGTATTAAAAGTTATCATTTGGTCCATAGTTAACTGAAAAAAAAAAAAAAATTTTTTTTGTGGTTCAGCTTAATATAAAATTTTTAAGAGTGCCGTGAAAAACAATCGGAATACAAAGTACGATAAACGTCATCTAAACGTCAGCTTAGAAGTTTTCATCTGCTTTTTTAACATTTTTTTATGTAAGTATAAAATAACATTGTCAGTCATGCAGGATAGCAGTCATTTGACTATTATTTTATGTTCGAGTGTAATAAAAATCGTAATTAGTCAAAAACAAAAATAATAATTATTATTATTTATGTTTTCCAAGAAAATAATAATAAAACTCTTCAAGATTGCACCTGAAAATATTTAAACTCACACTTGACATTTGTTGCTATTTGTATTCCAATTGTTTTTCACGGCACACTTGAAAATTTCATAATAAACTGAAACACAATTAAAAATTGTTTTATTTTTTTTTCAGTCAGCTATGGACCAAACGATAACTTTTAATACATCGTTAGATTCAAAAAAAAAAACTTTATCAGACTGAGCCTAAAAAACTACATGTGTCGATTAAAAAAAAAAAGTTGACTATCGTAAGTTACTGAAAATAACGCCAAAAATAATTATTTTATGCCTACTTCGTAGCGCATGAAAAACCATATCTTCTGTTTTTTTGTTCATTGAAATCGGATAATAAATAAAAAAGTTATGGGTTGAGGCGTTTTTTATCAAACAGCCTGTATAATCACATAGCGTCATACAACATGATACCGGTTATGTTGTTTGACAATCTGTTAAATAATTCCATAGTTGAAACTGATATTTCAGTTGGCAGATATTTTCAGTTATAATCTTCCTGGTGCATGAGTTATTTTCGATTTTTTTTCCGATGACTAGAAAGAGAGAAAAAAATCATGGAAACTAACTGCCGTGCACGTGCGAAATTCTACAAAAAAATCACACGCCAACACCAATTAATTGCTTGAGGAAATGTAAAGTCGAGTTCATTACTACCCGTACACTAAATAAAAAGCACCTAAGGTTAACAGAGCTATCTTTGGTATTTTCTCCTTTACATGGTTGGCAGCGTTGATCTTTGTCTCCAAGGACATTCAGTCAATATTTATGTGTTTGAGAGTTACTGCAATTACATCTACACGCTCTAGTTAGGTATTGTTGCGTTTTATAATAATAATTCTTTCGATTTCATGTTAGCTCAATGTTATTTGTCGTTTTTGACATTTGATGCTTTGATAGATTTGTACCCAAAACACAACTTACACCACTCAATTTTGTAAAATTTACGCTAAGTAAACGGTTGGTAATGACACCAGATATACAGCGTGTCCCAGAACTGCTTCCCTATAGAAAAAAGGAAGTGCTTGTGTAAATGTGATAATCTGAATTTTAAAGGAAAAAAGTCCTATCTCAAGCGATAAATCGAGAAAGGGCACCTAAACTTGACCAATCAGAGGTAAGGAACATCAAGGTATAATAGGATGACCGCCTGTCTTCTATGGGGAGGCAGTTCTGGAACAGGCTATATGTACATATTTATGAATAAAGCTGAACGTTTAATACAGGCATGCGATTTTCGATTATAATTTCCCTAGAAAGTTACTAATCTTGATTTTTAGGACTGACCATGAGATAATTTTGTAATACAATCACAATATGTATTTAATAAGACTCTAACTAAGACTTAACTAAGAATGATAAAAAAATAGTGCCATTTAGACATTATGCCTTGATTGTCACTGATACCGTCCTGTAAAAAATTCTAAACTTTATCTTTCTACAGGGTCTCTATAAATGATTGTCTGGTCAAGCCAGCCTTGGAAAAAAATTTTACTGTTCCGCTTTTTTGAAACCGATGCCAAATTCTAGTTCGTTTTCACGGTCACTTTTGACATTAGTGACTGACGTTTCGTTTGCGCTTGTCAGTCGAGTTTTGGTTCCTTATATTCGTTTTATCGCAGTTAATCACAGTTAAAATACACCAAAAATCAGTATTTTTCAATAAAAATTGCAAGTACGTCCGCTTTTAGAGGTAAATACACTGGCAAAATTTGTGAGGTTATGCTTTAATGTTTTATGTTTTATTTTAGCTTTATTTTCTTTACAATGGTTTATTCTGTTGAACAGAACACGTTCATTGTTGTTTTTTACTTTCGAAATGGAAGGTTTAGTAATGGGGAATTATCTGTTTGTAAAAATGAATTCCATCAAAATATCTGAACAACATTGTGAACAGATTTTTAACAATCAGAACAATTAGCAAGGGTAAATCATTAGGACGAGCACCAGTATCTGATGAAATACTCGAGGATTTGAAAGAAATGGTGGAAAAGACCCTACAGATATCCATAGCCTGTTTATCTCAACAATCTGGTGTACCACGATGCACTTATCACAAAATCATTAAAACCCTTAACTAAGAAATGCTGCAAAATATTTTTGAAAATAAATGAAGAATTGTCAAGTGTTTAGAAGTTAATGGGGGACATTCTCAATCTATTTTATAAAAAAATACCTATTTGTTATCGTTATTTAGTGTTGTAAATTATGTTGTTCAATACATTTGATTTTATTGAAAAACTAGTAAGACTTATTTGTTATGAAAAACACTGTTATTTATATTGGAAGAAAAAATGGGAGTCAATACCATATTCGACAATTCAGTCTAGGTCGTATTTACCACTAGCATAAAACAAGAAATGTGAAAGCACTAAAGCAGACAAAAAGGCAGTACCAAGTATTGTATTGTGGTATACGGGGACAAGGTGTTCTCAATATTTATCTCTATCTGTTTGGATTTGTTCTCATACCAATTCCTGTACAGTGTGTGGCGGTACGATGGGGGCAATAATTGTTCCCCTGTTGGTGTTGATATTAAATAATAAATACATTAATGTTAGCAAGAGTAAAGCACAGTTGAAACTTGTCTCTGGTTAAAAGCCAACAACCTAACCTGAAAATGTGACATTCATTAATTGCCGAACAAAGCGGCACATTCAAAATTTGACAACTTTCCATGGCTGGCTGGACCCGACAATCATTTATAGAGACCCTGTACTTTGTTTTCATTATCTCCTGTATATAAAAACCGCAATTTATTAAGTTCTTGACAAAACATTAATTGTTGATGGAATTTTTTTTTAATAATTGTATGCCGAGAATGAAATACCGGTAGTGGTTGTGGATTCATAGTAGGACCGAAATTCCCGAATTACTAAATTTTACGACAACAAATGATTAATCCTACCGACATTTCTTTAATATTTTTATTTACGAGTACAGAGCCACAAATATGAATCCGGCCCTGAAGCAGACGCACTGTTATGTAAAAGAACTTGTTTATTTCGTGTTTATTAGAAAACAAGTATGTTCACAATTAAATTTTCTAATTAATCTTAGAAATGATGCGGCGCTTAATTAAATACGTCCATTCGAAAAACCTCACGATGACTCGCGCAGACTTCGCACTTCTGCGAACCGAACACACTTATTGAACAATCATTAACTTGTTTTCCTAATTAAGCATTTTTCACCGTTCTGTGAACTCTTCTGATTGAATCATTCGTTTCTCTACGAATCACAATCAGTGGTGGATTCGAACACAATTAGACGCTCATTTCGGGATATGACGTCGGCGTCGCCGGCGTCTTCACGATAACAACCGTGACTATGGTAACGCAGACAATCTTACGGCAACATGAGACTTTGTACTTGTGTAACTACATGTCAACAAAAGCTTGTTTTTGCTCTGCAGCTTATTGTGAAACTTTGAGCTTTCATATTGGGCTCGCGAAATGTTAATTAATCACGAGCTTTTGTGTACGTACGTACGAAACGAGCAAAGCTCGAGCTTTATTTGTTGATGGTGATTACTGTGCTGCATCACCATTACACGGCAATGAATGTCAATTCATATAAAATCAATATCGTTTATTGCGGATTTAATTGGAATTTGGTACATCGTTTCGAGCTCACTGATGTAAATTTTCTTCAAAGTTGGTAATTTTCATCGCTTCTAAACAATGTAAAGCTTCATTATTCATGAAGCTTAATATACATGTACATACAAAATTGTGTAGTAGTGAAGATAAAAGCAATATTCCCAACTGAAATAATTTTTGTGTTCATTGATGTTAATTTTTATCAATCTTATTATTATCATCCAAGCAATATTGGAAAATGAGTGAAAAAAGACAGAGACAGACTACAGTTACTACCACGGCATTGACACACAATAGAAAATGTCCTGGATGTACTGGAAATCATTAAATAGCTTTAGAAGCATCATAAATTTCAACAAGCAATTTTAATAAGCTAAGTGGAACAATCCGAGCAAGGTAATCAATAAGAGTACAAAGCGTTCCTTTCACTCCTTTTGTTAGAGCAAGATAAACGTGTGTACTTATTATTTTCCTCATTTATTGGAGGCGCAGAACCCCTACGAGATTAGATTTTTATGAGTATGCGAAAATTGAGTTTGGCGTTTTTTGAGAGGCTGAAAGATGACCCAGAAAATTCGCAAAAAGATTTTGAAGTTGATTAAAAAAAAATGCATTTGAATTAATGTCTAAAAACGTTTTCGTTGCAGCCTGAAATGCCAAGGTGTTGTTGAAAAACTCGACAGGATGTGGACATTTTTCTAAAAATTTTTATCCACTAAATTCCTTCGCTGACCATTATTTCAAGATCAAATCATTTAAAAATTAATGTTCAATTGAAAGGTGAATATTTTCTGAATTGCGCATTAAAATTTTGATTGCTTCGTGTTCTGTAAACAATTGTCCAGGGCGCCAGTTGAAAATGCAAATATGTATAACTGCATGGACCGGTTCTTTCGTGTTTTATTTTGGTTTTATTGTTTCTAAAATCGGTATTATTGTGTCAATAAAAGTATTATGTTTATTCAAGAACTTACAATTTCAGTGATTTATAAAATACTTAATGGGTACAAATAATTTGTACTAAAAATTTAGTGCTCATAAGGTCTGGAAATACCAAAATTAGTTACCACCATAATGTTGCAGTCACAAACAAGTTGTTATAGTCAGAGACTACATATAGGGAGAGATAATTTTGCGAACAAACTGGTTTACAACGTGTAGGTGGCAGACCCCATTCTAATCTAAAGTAATGAACACAGTTTATTTGAGTTTTTTTGTAAAATAATTTAATTCTAAGAAATACTTTATGTTTGTACTTCACACTCTTATGTGAGTGAGACTGTATGTAATAAACGTTATTGTAAAACAATTACACCTACTGCGAATACATAATTAACTTCTATCTATACAATACTGATTATATTTTTGTCGTGAACGTACTTTGAATAATAATAGTATTTAGTACATACACAACGAAGTCCATTGTACGGTGGAAAATATGCTTATCATGAACATTATAAATTCTTTATGATGGAGATAAAAATTTAAATATCAATGAAAAGTGGCTGACCCGCTGAGAAAAAGAATGAAAAGTAATTGGTTTTACCATGAGTTCTTGTGCCAAAAGTGTAAGTTTAAAATGTGTATTAATATTTGTTGTTTCTAAGGGTCTGATAATAGTAGTTTATTTAACGAGTTCGTGTGTAAATTGGCCTTTTTTTGGCATGAGTGCGCCAGTTTAAAACGCGAGTGAAACGAGCGTTTTAAAGGCCCACGAGTGCCAAAAAAGGCCAATTTATACAAGAACGAGTTGAATACAACGTTTTTTTGTTCGACGAGCCCCTTAAAGGCTCTAAATCACTTAAAATCTTCAAAATTAGCTTGACGTTTCGTTTTGACAAGTTGTCAAATTTATCAAAATCCGTTCACACAGGAGAAAATTCTCAAATTCTGACAGTGTCGAACAAAAAAATTAGTTTCAGTGTTTGTGATCACTCTTTTTAATCACTGTTTAAAATATTAAGTACATATTTTTGTCAAAAAATGGAATATAATCATGGGAATAGTTATTTTCATATGAGTAGCGCTGTCACATTACTTTTTAGGTATGAGTCCGAAATTTGAAGCACGAAGCGTCAGTCGAGTGATGCAAAACTGCCGAATACCTGAAAAGTGACAGCTCACGAATATTGAATAACGCTTTTCATGTTCGTTTGGGCAAAGTCTTAAAAAACATTAATTTGTTGTAAATTTTGAGATTATCTTTGACAGATGTCAAGTTAGATAGTATAACCGGGAAAGTTTATACATACAGGTGTGCCAGAACTCGCTCCCCAGAGAAAACTGACCAATGCCGACGACAATCTAGATCCCAAGAATGCAAACGAAGAAAAATTAATGGCTTGCATAACATAGTTGTGAGACGTCTAAGATACACCAATTCCAGACAGGGAACTCCAGGTGTTAATGTGAATAGAATCGGTTGCTAAGCGTATATTAATACATTGTCAGAATAACATTAACATGTTAGGTTAAAGCAGATGTCATTCAAAAGGTCACATTCGCCATCGATCACATTAATCTAAAGTAGCCACCATTCATTCATAAAATCATTGCTGCAATGCTCTTGAAAATAGAGCATGTGGATTTTTTTCATTTCCACATTCTGGAGAGAGCACGGTTGACCACGACGGCGGCACTAAAGCGATTTGATTGAAATTTTGACATTGACGTTTCTCAAGAGTTTCATAGCCGATCAATTTATTGAAAATGTTATAAAATATGCAACCTACCAACAATTACGGGAAATAGACCTGGATGGCTTAAAACGCTTTGATTGGTTGAAATAAAATACCGTTCAAGATAGAAACATTTTTCACTGGGATTATTTATTTGTCCTTTTATGAAGATTTCTCCTCTTTTCTCTGGGGAGTGAGTTCTGGAACAGTCTGTATATTTAGTTCATACCACTTTCCCCGTTTCAGGAAACGAACACGAAAAATGTTTTTCTAAATGGTTGAAATTTGAATTTATATATTCAAAAATGTTGAAAACGTGCTTGTGTTAATATTTTTAGTTTAGTCTTAACGTATTTTGAATAAAATTCAAAAGTTAACAATGATAATACTGATAAGAAATTAACATAGGTAGGTACGTGTATTTGGCTAGGGATTTTATAAAAAAATAAAATGCTCTTCAGACTTTTTTGAAATTTGATAACATTGATAATTTAGTAACATTATCGAAAAGAAATGGAAAATAAATTTGCAATCAACATTTATTTACTCAAGTTGTTATTCAATTGATTAGCGTTATCTCTAAATTCAATTAAGTTAGAGGTTTTGATAATAGCCGTGTTAGCAACAGGTGATAACACATTTGTGGTTAGTCTCCAACTCAGATCAATGTGGCTTATATTTTCAATTATTTTTACTTTATGGTTTATTGATGTTATTGCAATAATTCTAAGAAAAACAACAACGAACAGTTTAGCCGGTAGATAATTTATTACATAAATATTTGAAGTTTTTTATTCTTTTGTAAACTCGTTCCAAATTCATTTTAAATCAGAACAAAAAGAATAATATGATGGCTTTCGCGGGATTACCTATAATTAATGACGGGTACAAAAAGAAGGTTTCAGAGAGGTTCGTACCCAAAGCTTTTATCAATTCTGCATCTGGCTCTGTCTGAAGTCTGTTTTGTTACAACATTATTATAAAAGAATTTCAGGAGTGGTAAAAAACGTGTTTGAAAAGAGACAGTAATTAAATTAGCATACATTACAACTTAAAAAATTACATTAATTATAATGCTATTCGATAATAGCATGTGTAAAAAAAGAATTATTTATCGAACACGTGTATAAACCACCATTTTTTTACGAGGGGGAGGAAGTTTACACAAACGAACGTAGCAAGTGTTGTCAATGTTGTCATCTCACGCGTAAAAAAATGGTTCATAACTACTCAAGTTGCATAATTTACATTTTTTTTCAACATTATTGTTTAACAAAAAAATTAATTACGAATTTTTTTACCGCTATTGAGTAATTGAGACAACCAGCTAAAAGCTGTCACCATATTTTACCAGAAATTTATTTTGCGTTTCAAGTCCAATTGTACTAAAATGTAAAATAAAGTTCTCTAAACTGTGAAACAAAGTGGTTTATTTCACTTGTAAAACGGTCCTAATTTAGACGCATGATATTGTTTAAATACGAACTTTTTTTAGATAGGTGTAAAATAGTATTTTTTCAATAAGTGCATAAAGTAGTACTTTTTTTCACTCATTCCATGAGACAATCAGATACGAGAGACACTTTATGCATGAGTTTCGTTCTACGGCTCCAAAAACATTTATTTATGATAATAATGTAAAAAAGTAATCGTCAAAAAATTAAAAAGCATTAGAAAATCTGCATGTTTTAATGCATTTCTTTCTTTATAATTATGTTTTATGCAGGCAGAATTATGCAGTACAGCTTTTTTCAATTTAATTTAATGACTTTTAATGTTCAATAACTAAACGATAATTACTCAGAATAAATACAACATTTTTATAATAAATAATTTATTGTAAAACGTATTTTTATTGAGTTAATTAGTTGAAAAACTGTGAATTCGGATTTTTTTTTAAATATCTACAATTAGGTTCATAAGTTGGTTGTTAAATTGAATTAAACCAATTATTATAGAATAGTAATTTATTTAACGATACACAAGAACGAGCTGAATACAACATTTTTTTGTTCGACGAGCCCCTTAAAGGCTCCAAATCGCTTAAAATCTTTAAAATTAGCTTGACGTTTCGTTTTGACAAGTGACATTTATCAAAATCCGTTCGCACAGGAGAAAATTCTCAAATTCTGACAGTGTCGAACAAAAAAAGTATAATTTTAAAATCAGGGGTTACATTTTTGTTACTATGTATTAACCTATCCAATAAAAAATGTTTTTTTAATAAAATTATTCATTATTATCTTTGACGTGTGATCGGTTGGTAATTCTGTGAAGTCAACTGTTTTCTTTGAAGAAAATAAACTCGACCTAACTTCTCTAAACTTCCTATATTTATTATCACTAATTTAGTTACGCGTTTTTACGTTAAACAAAATCTAACCCAATTACTTCCTGTTGTTGATCGAAACGGCAGGAAATTTTCTGTCCAGAACTGCATTTGTAACTTTCCGTTCCCTTTACTTTGAAAAATCCACATACCCACCTAACAAGTTCCACTACCTAGCAATTTCGTTACTAATGAGCTACAGGAAACCACCGGGTGGTTTTTCACGTTTCTCAGCACAGTTCCAAGACGTCATTAAATTTTGTGCGTCCACCTAACAGCAAATCTGTAATTTATGATTCTCGCATGATGGCTGGTTAATTCCACAGTCGAGCGACTTTCAGAAAAACAATTTTTTAGTCAGTTGACCGACAACAAAAATCGCTGCTGTTGGTATCTGCGTGACCGCAGAAAAAAAACCGTGAAGAAAGAGATTGTAGAATGAGTGAGTTTCCTAATGCAATTTTTATCACCTGACGCATTCTTAATGTCTACCCATGGAAATGTATATAGGTATCGATTAATAGTAATGAAAAAAATTATAATAAACGGTTCTTACATAAATGGAACAATAGCTAAGAAAATCGAGATTTTTATTGGTGGCGTTGCTCACACCTCTGACACACCCAATTGCAACATGTTGTCCCCTGGGGTAACGAAACACATTTTGCAAATTTTTCCAAGTGTTTCCGTGTTATACGCAAATAGGTGCGTGATTTTGTAGGTGTGGAATTGCAAATCCAGACCAAAATGATCGTTTTCTGGGGGAATTTTCGAAAACAAGACAAAACCACAATCAGCTGATACTTTATCGCCTTCACCTTCGTTAAAATGGCAATGGAGCGATCAAGGACGTGTCAAAAACTGCCTCTTACTCGACAGTCTTGTGGAAGGATGGACGATTTTGTTCGAGTGGCGAATTAATTGTTGTTTATTTATTTATTCATTTATTTAAAATTACGACACGTGTCGCTCGCAAGGCTGAAATTTATGGATCGTAAAAAGAGTAATTCTTTATAATAAGATGGATATCGGTTCGCGCTAATATAATTTGTAAAATAAATTTTAATGATGGGGAAAAATCTTGACGTCAGTCAAAGCGACTTTCTTCGGGCACTCCACGCTAATTTTCTTTTTCCGTTTTGATTCTTCTTCCACGCGTTCAGGAAATTGTTTAAATATTCATTAAAAATTCGATTGTGACTCGGTTTTAAAATTCAAATGGGACAATTAAAAATATACGAATTGCGTCTTACCGCGTTAAAACGTGAAATTCAACCGCAATTTCGAATCAGATCCGAAGGGAATAATAAAAAAGACATCCTGCGTTTAAGCCAATTAAATACAATTATTTTGTGACATAAATGACATAACTCCGGTAATGACATTAATATGAATGATCGCAATTTGTATTTTATAATCGCATTATAATAATTATTTCGTCCTTGCTTACTCTCATTAAAGCTTCAAGTTCACTGTCAGGTACCAGACATTTCAAGAATAAGGTTCTTGCTGAAATTGGTAAAAAGTTGTCTGTTGCGCTAGGTAATGGCCATGGATTTATTTTATTTTTGAACGGTGCGGTAATTGTGCTTGTTGTTCTCCTTAATAATCTCTATTACGCTTAATTTGCGTCAACTTTGACGATTTTTCTCACAATTTTGGATGCGCCTCTCCGCTCGTTTGATTCATTTTACCGAGACTCCATTACCTCCCGAATACCAAAAACCATGATGCAAGTCATAAACTAAAATGTTGATTAAACGAAGACTCAGAACCGGCCTTAGTTGTTCGATGTAGGTCGAGATTTATCTCTTGGATATTGTCGCTCGAAGGTCGTAAACCTTGGGTGGCTCTCGG
This sequence comes from Tenebrio molitor, assembly GCF_963966145.1. Classification (NCBI taxonomy): domain Eukaryota; kingdom Metazoa; phylum Arthropoda; class Insecta; order Coleoptera; family Tenebrionidae; genus Tenebrio; species Tenebrio molitor. The sequence goes on along the minus strand of NC_091051.1, from coordinate 14,443,082 downwards.
AATTGAAAATCTCCGACTGGGACTAAAATGCTGTTCAACAAGAGGAATGTCGAGTGCCGTGTTGGAACGACCATCACACCCTTGGCAATCGATGTCCTTGGACTTTAAAAATTAACACCGTAAATTTATGCTCCGCTGACTATTTACATAACAACTTTTTTGACAGCATCAAAAATTTGGTTTTTGAGTGTAATTTGTGAACCATAAGAGACAGGTTAAGTTGAAGGACCATTAGTCATTACATTTAAGATTACAACCTTGCTTACAGCTGTACTGATCTGAACCAAGGCCAGATTGCAGACAGAATGATTGTGAATTAATTTTAAGACACTATGATTTATGCTTTATCACTGCGCATTAACATATTAAGAGAAAATGAATGTAAAAGGACAATTATTATTTTTTTAGGGTCATGTGTTGCTACAATAAAAAAATTGTCAAAAGTGCAACATCTGCGATGGGAGGAACCCTTCTAATGGTAGTGTGACACGATGACAGATTAGCTGATGAAGAAATATTATCTTTAATGTTCATCTTTAACAATTCTTAGCTTCAGTGTCCTAATTAGCAATTCTAGATTCTTTAATTTAACTTAAGACAATTAACCACAACCTTAATTGCCTTGCTGCTGCTATTATTACATATTTTAAATGATAAAATGTGTAGTACTGCAATTTTACTTTTGGAAATTTCAAAATTGCTAAAAAAACTGTAAATGTACAGAGCGTCATGAAAAATGCTGATTTCAGTGTTATTTCGAACATAACTAAATTTAGCTTTAAGGTTTACTTATTCTACAACAAAAGTGGAACTAAAAAAGAATGAGAAGGGTTGAAATTTTTTATACTTGCTATAACTTGATGAAAGGAATTACTTGATTTTTAATCTAATCTGATTAATTGTGAATTGGTTTTGCATTAACATCAAGTGGATCTTAACGTCGTATTGACGATTAACGTGGTTTTGGCATTACTAGGTATTCTAAAACTGATTTTCTACAAAATACAAAGTACACTAATTATTTACAGTGATTCAATTTAGGGAAATTTAGAATGGAAAAAAGTGAGGATACACTGGGAAAGCCAGTTATACACAATTTCATATGAATGTGCATCTAAGCAAGCCATGAAAATCTGATTTTCTGTTGGTAGTAAAGCTAAAGCTAGTGATTTTGACTTTCAAAGTTGCTTGCTCTGCGCGAACCCGATTTGACTAATTTTTCAGTTTTTGTCCATTTTAACATTGCTGATTTCAAAAGCAATGTTACCTCTTTTTACTGATTAAATTGAAGTAATTCTTATTTGTTTTTGTCTTTGTATTTTTACCAAGTAAAGATTTATTGGACATGACCTTCATAAATGCGACTTTTGTAATGTAACTAAATTAAAGGTGCTTTTACAAATGCACAGCTCACTTGATGAACATTTATATGAAATCAATTATATATTAATTTTCCGTTGACCGCTTGTTAATTTCAATATGTATTAATGAATTATTTTGTCTAAAATAATTTTTTCATTAATCAACGATTTTTGCGATTTGACGTTTTGATGATATTTTGATGTATAAACAACCTCGAACATGCATTGTTTGCACTTACCAACACTGTATTTTATAGCTCCATAACTGCACAATTACGAATTTACTTTTTCAAAAGCCGACCTTTTTGGTTATAATTCGCATGTCTTATTTTTCAAAGGTAACTAGGTTTTCTTAGCAACAGTGATTTTTACGTGATATTGAATGTGAATGGAGTTGACGTCTTCTGACACTCTTTGTGGAAAAGTGAATAGAAAGTGTTGAAAAATTTAAAAATGGCCTACCCTGAGGACAAAAAAAAAAGGATGAAGGTATTTTATAAGGTCTCATCTTTATCGAAAAAGATGAAATTGGTTTTGATCTGGATTTAATTTGAAATTTTGTCACAAAAATAAGGTTTGCGGTCAACGAAAAAATGTTGTAATCAACTCGTTTGTTACTGGGCGATTAATAATCTCAACGTAGGTCCCGTCTCAACTATTAAAGGCACTCGTTCGTGCTTTAAACAGTTTCGATTTTTAATCGCCTTCATTAACAAACTAGTTTATTAAATAACTTTTCATTATTTTGCATATTCCGTTATCTTATAAAATGTATTTTAATAATTTTTACTCTGGGAAATTACCATGACATTTTGGTTGGAACACACTGTATCTGTGGTAGTTAATCCTTGTTTTTAATTTATTTTCTGTTTTCACTTGTACGACATTTTCGTGGAAAATCTAATTAGTGACAAATGTCAAAAAGTACTTGCAAAAGATACAAAAAAAAAATAAATATGAATAGAACGATAATGTCTAAAATATTTTTTTCATGATTTAATTAAACTACTTTTTCTAGATTTTGTTTATTTTGTAATTAAATAAAATAAGGAGGGTTTTAAATTTTTTAACAACAGTGTATAGCACTTACGATGAAAGCAACGTGGAAACGAAAGAAATGAAAAAGAAACAACTTTTTATACCTAAGCAAAATATTCAAAACGTGCCCTGTTGGTGAGATCGCAGCTAGCTAGATTTGAAACTTGAACTTAACACTTCAAAAGATGCAGTTCTAGGACTATGCAAAAATTCTACTCTTAAAAATATCGATAGCTGTTTTTTGTTTTCACTAAGCCGCTCTCAGATATGGATTACTTTTTTGACTCATTTAGATGGTTACAGGTAACATTAGAGAAAATCATCGAAGGTAAAATAACAAGACTTAATTTTTTTATCGGATACATTTTTCAATTTCACGAAAACTTTTTGCTTTGACAATTTTACGAGTTAGTTCTGGCTAGGCTCGAGAGCTTTAGCTCGAGGGTTTACACTTTTAATGAAAATGCCCAAATATCAACGAATAAAATTGTCTAAAACAAAAATGTTTAAGTGAAAATTGGGAAATTTATCAGATATAAGTAAGATTAATTCCAGAATACGAACTTTAACGTTAATTATTTATTTATAATACCTACAGTTATTACACACACAATTATTAAAAATAATTTGAGAATCTGACAGGAGTAGCATGCAATTTTAATCACTTTTGACAGATGACAGAGTAGTAGGACGTTTTTATCGCGATAAACATTTTTGATTGGATGAAAGCAAGCGCTCTGATTGGCTGAACACGCACGTTTGATGTATGTGGGAATTAATCAGTTTTATTTTTAAGTTACTGTTTCTCATTTATTCTATTTTAATAATTTTCTTTTGAGAATTTGTATAGGTACCTTTCCTTTTTTTAATCATTTTTGGTGGTTTCTTTGACATATAAATCGGACAATACAATCAAAATAAATCTTAAAAATTCTTTTTTATCGAAGTTTATTTACATATTCACTTCGTACAAACTCACCTTTATGGTTTCCAAAGGTTTTAGAATTAAATATACATATTTTAATAATATTCACTGTCATGATAATAAACCAGATGCATCGAATTTGCACTTTTTTATGGTACAAATTTATTTATATTTTTAGGTTCCGTTTGTAAAATACTCAGGAAAAACCCACCAAATGGTAACATATTATTTTAAAAAATTACCACAATATACAAAAAAAATGTAAATAATACTTTTTTTCTTATTCGTATTAATAGTTATTTATTGTATGAGTGTATTATAAAGCAAATAAAACTTGCGAAAATGTTTTGGCACGAGGCCGCAAGGCTGAGTGTCTAAATTTTCAAGAGTTTTACTTGCCGGTAATCCACGAATGCAATACAATATTTTATCCACAACCAGGTACAAAGAATCACGTTTTTCCTTTATTTTTTTGGAACATTTTTATTTTAGATTTTCAAATGACGTTTGTCATTTTACGATGAATTAATTTATACCAGCAAGTCATGGAACGGTTGCTATGTGCAGAATGTTCTATGTAAAAACTACAGTTTGCTGTTTTCCGTAGAGTTAAATTTTGCAGAAAATTAAAAGTTGACAGGTTAAGTTATGAAGATTGTAGATTTGATGAATCATTTAATTTTAAAATGAAATTAATTAGTTGATAGAATCTTTGTGCATTAATATTAGGCTGCTTTTTATTTACATGCTAAGAACTCTGACAGTGTAGCTTTGTCACTACCATCTCAGTAATCTCATCAACATTATAATCACACTGTAGAGGATATTCTAAAATTGATTATGTACTATAGTAGTCCAAGAATTTTGACGTGCACTTTTACTTCAATAATTACAGGATTGACACCTCTCACTGAGAAAAGAACCACTTAGGCCCGGTATTTCGGTCATGGGTTAAACCAAAAAAAAATGGTTAACTGTTAAATTCCCTGGTTAGGGGTATTTCGGTGTCGGGTTGATTCTAATCAAGGTTAAATTTAACTGGAAAGTTAACCCAGGGGATAGGGGTGGGTTAACCTGCTTTTTCTCGGTTAGACATGCGCATTACTCGTTGTGGTATTAATGGCGTGCCAAAAGTGCACTGCAGAATGATTTATTTTTCTATTTTGCTAAATTTAATATTAAATTAGCACTTAGAACGGCCATTTCGCATTTTGAAGGGGGGTAAAATGATAGTTTGAAAATGGATAGTCGTCGAAGATCCAAAAATTAGAGTTTGATATAAGTATTGTATTTACATTAAAAGGTTAATTGTGAAATTCAATTTAATTTAATTTTACAATAAGTATTACATATTTTTTACAAAAGAATTATTTTTTGTTAGTAAAATATTATTTTATTTAATAGGATGTATCTACGTACATATGTACCTTGTGTTTCAGGGTTTATTAATTTTTATATAAATTCTGATTTTTCCCGAATTGAAAAGAGCTAGATTAATTATTATTTTTATTGTTACATTAATATTTATAATTATTTTCTTGTAATGAAACATTATTCGTTTTTTAATATACATATCTCATCCAAAAGTCGGTATCTGTTGTAAAATTCCATTATAAAAAATAGGTATGTATTTTTGAATAAAAACACTTCACTCTTTAATCAAAACAACTCTACACGTGGGTTAAATACTGTCACAGCCGACGGCAAACGGCATTCTACACCTGTCCGCTACGACATGGCTACGAGTTTTTCAAATATGTCTGCCGAAAGCACTACCAACATTAAGAAAAAGTTGGTTAGATACTTTAACCCGTAACTAAGCACTGAAATACGCATACAAGGTTAAAAATTGGGTTAAAATTTAACCGCGGTTTGTAAACCCAAAAGTTAACCCTGCACTGAAATACTGGGCCTTAGTCCAGCACACACTAACTGGACCCTCAGCCCTCTTTCCAAATACAGAACCGATTTACAAAATTTAAAGACCTATTTCTTTATGTCCGTTAAGTACCTCCTTCATTGTTAAGTTAGCTAACCTTTTAACGATAGGGCCTGCAATAGAACATTATAGTTCTTGGACGACTGTACATATCTTGAGTACATCTAGTGACTCAGTTCAACCAAATTTACAAGAATGAAAAAGAGAACATTCAATAAGAAGAGTTAAACCTTGAATAATAATTTTATAAAAATTTTGTATTTCTTAATAAACAGGTTTTGATAATTTTTATTTTCTAAAGACAATTAATTATCGTGACGGTATGTTCTTTTATGTTCTTTATTTATTTTGTGGTTTCTTTTGTTATATGTACCTATTCAGGAAAAACCAACTAAATAGTTAGTTAATATTAATTAGAAGATGTTAGAAAAGCATAATCACAAATTATAATTGATTTATCAATTTTTTATAACCAGTGTACGTATTATAGGCTTAAGTATCCGTAACTGTAAGGAAGCCATTACACGTTAAATTTATCCGAAGTGATGATTGCCAATAAATTCAGAATTTATTGGGCGAATTTGCAAGTACCTAGGCCTGTGCCCAGGTATAATAAAAATCTATTTTGAGAAATTTACACCTCGGCTGCATCACCGTTAATTAGATAATTCACTTAAATTTCATCCAACAGTCACATAAGACACGGGTCATCTCAAACTTGAAACAGATTAATCAAAATTGAATTACTCAATTAATTTGGTTGCACACACGAGCAGAGAGAGATTGTCGTTATGCAACTGTTACGTTTCAGCGCCACCGGCATTAAATATTATCCAAAAACTGCACCGGAGTTAAAGTTTTCGCGAAGTAAATTTCCACAGGGGGTCGGTGTTACCATAAATTTTCAGCACACGTGTCGGCACATCACGAAAACAAATTACTTATTGGAAACCTGTTAACACTTGAACGAAACATATGCCAGCAGCGGTGCAGCATGCAGTTTGCAGCAGGTTCACATCTAATTGCGTCTCGACGTGTCATCTCATTAGTCGAGATGAAAAATCTCCACGTGAAAATGACAAAAAACAACAACGAAAGCGTGTAACGAGCGTGCGTAGAACTCAATACTGCTTTTCGAGTTGAACAGGGTTCGGGGATATAATATAAAAGTGCTTGCGATGTAAAAGCAGAAGTCGCTGAAACTTTGCCAGTTCCAATCCGGATATTTTCGTGCAGTTGTAAGGATTCTTTCAGTGTTGCGATTATTTACGGTGTGTTTGTGTACAATTAATCGACATGGCGGTCCAAATGCAGCCCAGTTTCATTCTGACCGAGAAGTTTGAAAAGCTCAAGTTCACCGATTTCGTGGTAAATATGAATTTTCCGTTTTGTCCATTCATGTTTACGCCAACTTGATTTTAACATAAACATCGCTATGAAGGACGTCCCAACTTCATTAAACTCGATTCCGTGTTTATTTGAATTGACTCCTGTTAGCAAACAACTCTCTTTTTAAAATTTGTCTAAATCGAACCGAATTGTACTCGCAGTGTGGGTTTCAGCACAGTTTAATAAACATTCGGCGGATGATTCATATTTTCATTCATCAGAACGCCACGATTAATACACTGATTGCTTTTAAATGATTTCTGGGATTTTGAAGCGTTTTCTGCGAAAACTACGTCAAGTCGGTTGATTGGAGGAATCTCCACGAAAGTGCAGAGACAAAAGCTAATGATCGTTTAATTTTTTTAATGAAAGGCGTCACTGATGTGCAAATGACAATGTCGTTAAACAACATCATTAGGAAACTTGCGAGGAAGTTACGCCTCGATTCCCAGCAACATCGAAGAGGTGTCGATTGGTATGGAAATTTTTAGGGTTTTACACCGTTCTGAGATGTAATTAAAGTGCTATTGCTAAAACTGATTCCTCTTCCGATGGCTACGGACGAAATCTAATTAGGTATTTCGATTCGTTTTTATTTTTCCACGTTGGATTCTTTCCATTTTGTTCAGTTCGAAGATATTTTGCTGCTATAAAATACCTCAAAAATGTGCTAATCAATGGAGATGATTTAAACAATTATCACATTTCGCGGTTAAAATATTTACATATTTAATAACTTTAGGTTGCTATATTGTATCCATGGACGATTTATTGCAACATTTGCGTCTACTGTGAAATTTATAAATATTTAAAAAATTATGCAAGGTGATAGACTCAACTTTTGCTTTTGACTAATTTTCATTCAGATAAAAAAAAAGAGTGTGTGCTTAAGACCGCACGACAGACAAAGAAGTGAAAACTTCTATGACGTTCGGAATCAGGAATAAAACGGGCTTGTGATAGCTAAAATACAAAATAAATCTTTAAAAAACTCCGTCTATTGTAGTTGCATATTTTGTTGCACTCCCTTTTGGGTCATTTGACTCATTTGACATATTTAAATCCAATGCTGTTTTTAAAAAATCAATTAGGGGCTTTGATTTTTCTGTCTCAGATCGATATTAAAATTTCCACTCAAAATCTGACTGTTTCTCGCTCGCTCGGCTAAACTCGGCACCCCCGAACTCATTCGAATGAGCCTTTCACCTCGGAGCGTGTGACGTGACGCGTGACGGTGAAACTAATTCACCGCCTGGGAATAATGTGGTGTGCCTAAAGAAGTTTTCACTTCAAAAACTTTCTGATGTGAAAAGACGATTGCGAATTCCAGTATTGTTTAAGTTTGTTACAAAAAATATTTCCAAAAACTGATTCAGTAAACAAAATATTCTTCAAGTTTGGAACATGTTTTTACTGGTATCCAATTTCTTGGAAAGTTTTATCAAAATTAAAAGCCAATACGATTTTTGCAAAAAATAATTAAACCATACAGAAAAGACAATTCAAGGTAAAACCGTTTTTTGTTGAACTTAATTTATTACCTATCACGGGTTTTTATTGTTTCTGACTTTTTTTAATAAAATTTTAATAAATAATGACTAAGTGAACGCAGCCGGAATTGCATAGTTAATTGACTTTTATGCTTAATACATTACCTTTAAAACAATTTGCATTAATCATGTCACCTTTATAAAATGTTTCAATAATTAGATAAATAAATAATTAGATTTTCCGTAAATCACTCAGTAAATGTTTAATTATCTAATAATTCAATATTTAAATTTTTTTCAACAAATTCTTTTCGATTTTTTTTTCATATTTTTAAGAATTTGTTTGTTTCACAAATCATTTCAGAAACGAAGTACACGTCAGTGACTATCACCTATACACTTAATTTAAAAAGTCATTGGCAATATGCAATGAAGTAATCAAATAAATTCGTATAAACATTTGTCCCACTGGAAGTGACATTGAAAAGAGACGAATGAAAAACAAATACTTCATAATATGTTAAATATGGAAATAATGGAATGACACTCGTTCAACAAAAAATTGTTATTTTTATTTTTTGAATAATTCAGAATTGTCTGATGTCTGACAAAACGAATGCTTCAACTGTGACAAGAATTAGTTGTGTGGTCGTGTACACCTCTTACGTGTCAATAAAAACCACCAAGGTTGTGGAATCAATGCAACAAGTTGATTCTGCGATGATTTGTTGACCTTGTTGGATATTAGCTGAGTAAAGTAGAACGCCTGCAGATCTGTTGATTTTTTCGACTCCTCCGTTTTCTTTGCAACTATTGTATTCAATCCTCATTACGTAATGATAGTAAAGCTGTTACGCATATGGAATAAAAATTACCATTTACTTGTAAAAAAAATATCCTCAACAAATCTTCCATCGCATGTTAATAATTAAATTTGTCGAATGCCCACGTGTTTATTTATACAGCTTGTTTGTTTGCCTCGCCGTAAATTCAAATGATGCTAAAAGCCCTTCACAAAGGTATTTGTTTATTGACTGTTGTGCTTCCTGGAATTCTAATTAATGCCGAACAATGCTAACACTTGAACAATATCGACTGCACTGTTGCAAGTGCATCTAGTTTATAGACAAAAAACTGAGCTGTAGAATGTCTTATCGATTTTATGTTAACTACATTGCAAAAAGTATCCACTTTGAGAGCGTCCTTAGAGTTAGCTACTTCGAGCTGTTTCCATGGAAATATTCTGTTAAAAGAGCGGAGCTTTGAAAAAGCTCGCCCGGCAGACGACTGGAGCAATAATTCATCAGCGAGTCGTTTCTCCTCCACGGCCGAGCCATTCTGGTAATGCTTTATTGTTGTTTATAGTCAGTCGATTCCGTGTCTACGCCCTCTACACCTTCCACCCCCTGCAGTCCACCTGCTGAACCCTACTCAATCGAGTTGGTCAAAGACAGCGACAGAGAAGAACTGCTCCAGTTCCTCCGCACATTCTTCATCAGGGATGAACCCATCAACGACAGCATCGGCCTGCTCGACGGCAGGGCCACCTGCTCCGAGCTCGAGGACTACTCGCTGAAAGAACTCGACAACGGCATCAACCTGAAAGCCGTCTCCAACGGCAAAATAATTGGGGTGTGCCTCAACGGGATCCTCGAGAGAGGCTACGTCGACGAGATCGAGGAGGTGAACTGCAACGACAAGAAATTCGCCAAGATTCTGAAATTGCTGGACCACGTGGCGGTGGAGTCGAAAATCTTTTCGCACTTCCCCGACGTCGACAAGGCGATGACTGTCAAGATCCTGTCGGTGGACAGTTCGCTGAGAGGGCGCGGGATCGCAAAGGACCTGATGAACAGGACGAGGTAAGGAGGAAACGCACTTCCTGTCCCCGTTTGTAATTCGGTGTTTAGAAAAACAAACAGTTGGCGCCGAGCCAAAAGAAAGAGAGCGCAGATGGGTCAAGGTCTGCATTAATCTTAAGGTAAAGGTCGTGGTTTTTCAGCGGTTTTCTCGGGGAAATTAATTTTCCGCACGCGAATTTGCTTTTACGCCACCCCAACCTACATAACTCGGATCTCGTTCGGGTCTTTTTGTCAACCCTCCATTTCATTTCTGCCGATGATTGGAGGGATGATGGAGACGACTGGAAAACACCCGCAGGAATATTCAATTGCTCGCTCCCCCTTCAAGAAAATGTCTTGTTTTGACCTGACCTTAAACTGGATTTCGACAGCTCCCGCTTTTATATTCGTACAATTAAATTAATTCGACTTTTGCGGTTCTAGATGAAACCAATAATTGCTCTGTCTGTAATTTTCCGCGAAGCCATTGGCTTTTATTGTTGCATTTTACGATCTGTTCGATAATTGATTTTTTTGCAGAGACCTTGCCCGAGAGCTGGGCTGTGGTATAATGACCGCGGATTGCACGAGTCACTTTACTGCGAGAGCTTTGAAAAAGCTCGGCTTCGAATGCATATACTCTCTGAAGTATGAAGACTACAAGGTCAACGGAGAAGTTGTGTTCACCCCGGCTACTCCTCACGCTGCTGTGACCGTCTACACCCAAAGAATAGCATAATCCGGACCTAGATCCGAAAGTGTGCCACAAGCACTCGTTTCAGTTTTTCACAAATCGCACAACCATTAGCTTTACGTCGGTGTCTGTGGGACAATTTTCAGTTTACGTTTGTTGAATGTTACATCGATGTCGTAAATTTTATGGCCTCTCTACTTCTTGGAAAGCATTCCCCCAATTTTCACGGATACATTTCACTAATCGGTTTTCCGTTTATTCGATGTAACCAGTGTCCTCTAGTTGTAATGTTAGCTTCGGAAAAAAAAACGATATTTACAGGTGATAAAATTATCTAACTAGCGTAGATGATTGTGTATTTTTGATGTATTCGTTTTGGAATACAAGGGTTAGGTTTGTTTGTTCCCTTTGTAAAAAACTGTTTTATTTGTTTAACAATAAATTTGTATGTTTACATGGATTTGCTCATTATGGAAAAATGTATGAGATAGGTACAAAGTGTATTTTAAAATAAAAAATACAAAGTACAGCTTGACTTTATTTTATTGTGTTGTTTCGGTCATTTCAGGTGGAGATACACAAGTGGGGTATCAATTTTATGTGACTGGGGTCAACAACACTGTTTCTATTTATTTAAAATATGGTTATGTAGCATAGCTTGTTGTCATGTGTTGCGTAAGAATTATCAATTCATGCGAACGTTGTAATACGTGTAAGCAATTTCCTGATGCAATACTTATACAGTAAATTGAAAAGCATTCGATAAGACATCGGTAACATCGTAACAATTTATACACTTTTTATCGGTAAATTTGCACCATCATAGAATCAATTTTTACTTGTCAAAGGAGACAATAGTCATCGGGAGTTAGTTGAAGATCTAAGTTTTTTGAATGCACTTTGGTTAACATACATTTCTTCTTTCACAACGTTGATATTTTTCTTTCGTGAGATTCTTTCGAATAAAATTGTCTATCATGAATGTATTTTTATAGCGAAATACTATGAAGAAAGGGCTTCATAAACTTCCTTAAATTTCATTTGGACTCTTCTCTTTTTTTTCAATGACAACTTCCTGAAGATAATTGTTGTTCTATCATATTTCACCGAATTTATCCGTTGTTTATGTTTGTTGTTAGAAAAAGTTTCCAGACACTCTCCACAAGTGTTACGGACTTCTGCTGTTTGATTATAAAAAATAACAAGGTCTTGACCTCGTGGTATTTTTTTCTAGATTCATAAAATTGTTTTTATTTTAATTTGTTATTTATTTCTGGTATTTGTGTAATTCTGAAAACTTCTGACGCTAACATTAAAATTACAAAAAAAAAAATTTAGTCTTCATTGCTTTAAAACATTATTATTATTATATTTGGACAATAAAGAAAATTATCACTTCATGACGTAAGAAATTAAAATATTTAAAATGATTTCAGGTTGTTTGTGGAATTTTAAATTAATAATTTTCCTACAACCAAAGGCAAAATTACATTTGAGACTTTCTAGAAAAAATGTACAGGGTGCCTCACGAGAAATAATGAGCCTAACGAAATTTGTGATGCAGCCAACATTACATTTGTACTTATTATGTGGATTTAAGAATATATTTTAATTTTATAAAGCAGCGTCAACATGCACGACATTATATTTGTCAAATTTAATCAAAATCATTATGTGGAATAATAAAAAAAAAACCTAAACAACAAAATCATGGGAGACGACATGTATTGTTGGTTGCATCACAAATTTTGTTAGGCTCATTATTAGTCGTGAATCACCTTGTACGTTTTTTCACAATTGTTTGCTTCTTCAAAACGTTTACATCTAAGAACTTTTGCATCTAAGAGCGAACTGCCTGTAATGATCACAACTTTTTGTCCCTCTTTCTAAATGTGGCCAAAGAATTTACCCAAGTACCTACATACTTTAGACGACTGTATTTTCTTCACGGTCGGGTCGGTATTCCTGTTGTCTTTTTATGTTTCAGCAAAGCGGTTCCCTTTGAACATGAGCCAGAACAAGTGTTTGAACAACACGACGAGAATTCAGAATGATAAAGAAAAAAGTGGTTGCGAATGGACCTCTTTTACAAGAAATGAATAAAAAATTACTTTGCAACTGTTGCATCTGGTGTAGCGTAACGACTGCCGCCACCAGTTTTTCGCGGTGAAGAATTTGTACTGTTAGGATGAAGCGTCCATTGTTGTGTTGTCTTTTATAAAAAAGTGTACGGCTATGACCTAATCATCTCCTTTCTGTTTACTGATTTCATTTAATACATACTATCTCTTCCCCTTGAGTGGCTCGTTTTAAATGTTGCAAGAGAAGTGACGCAGTTAAAATATACCTACTGGTCACTAAAACCGGCAAATTTAATTAAGAATTGATTAATTTTTATGTAAAGCAGTCTCTCATTAAGAATTTGCATTCAGTATTTATGTGTAAGAGTTTATTTGCAAAAGCCGATGAATTAAAAATAAACAAATTTGTCGTATAAATAATTACACTGTATTTTAGATGACCTCATTTAAGTTTCCTGTTGAATTATTAAACGAGCGTATAATACACAAATTATATAATTTTATTTCCAAAAATAAAAAAGCTGTTGTCTTTTGTCAGATCACCTTTTTTGACTTGACTCTCGTCAGATTTTTTTCTTGAACCTCATCACCTCTAATTTAGCAATAAACACGATGTTATGCAAGTCGTATTAAAATAAAAACATTGTAAAAAAGCGACTCAGCAGATAGACTTTAGCTCAGTGAATAAACGTTAAGAGCTTTACCTGCCGACCTTGATCCTGATGCTCTGTTGTTGCATCACGGTTACGTCAAAACATTCATTTTCAGCAACATGTAAATAACACAAATAATTCGACAATGTTGTGCAAAATTTGCAGTGATATTCTACGAGTCAGTCCCCTAGCTAATACATTTTGCAGTTTTACCAGGTACGTCCTTACCTTCCACTCGAAAAACCTATTTAACGAAAAGTGAGGTTATGTCCCTGTAACATTTTTTTTTAACCTTCAGTAGCACTTACGACTAATTTCTTTCTTTCATATATTGTCTGATAAAAAAGATCGTATCAAACGCATTACGATGTGTTAAAGTTACCCCAAAATTGCACAACAAAACAAATTAAAAGCGCCTTCATCAATTTGTCAAAGAAGGTAAGATAGTGTGTGTCGAAAATAGGAGGTAATTAATTGTTTATTCAGCATCACCCCGACGTTAACAAAAGCAAACAGTCTCATGTCAGGTTTCAAGAAATCAGTGAAGCTTATAAAGTGTTAGGTAAACCTGAGAGTAGAAGGAATTATGACTTGGGGTTGGCATTTCCAAGATCTCACTCGAAAACTGTAGAACATCATACTAACTCGTACTATGAAGAGTTTAGCCGCAAGTAAGTTACCAAAGTATGCAAATTTTCAATGATGTATGCTGTTTTAGTCCCTATCATGATCCATCCTTTTGGGCAAATAGAGACAGAAGAAGAGATGAATATTATTATGAACGGTCATATTATGGAGTCGATGGCGTTCCAAGACTATCTAATGGTACTATTATGATGTTTTGTATATTTTTTTCGCTAATAGGAATTGGTACGCAGTACATACTTATCACGTAATATATCCTAAAACAATGTATTCATTGTTAATTGTGTTTATTTCAGCAAATCATTCGCTTTTAGGCGTGACGAGTTGATTAGAAAATCACTAGAGGCTGAAAAAGCCCTGCAAGAAACAAAAGACAACGCCTCAAGTAACGGAAACGTGATGCAACTAGAAGCTTTAAAAACTAGACTGTTAGGAAGAGCACTGAAGGAAACAGATAATAAATGAATTAATTAAATTATTTATTTCAATACAATACATATTTTAAATATTGTTTAAAGTCTATTTAGATAAATTACATTTTCCTTCCACATTTATAAAGGGGAAAGGTTGCAGACAAAAACGTGATGGTACACAATACTCTAATTTTTTTGGAAACGGCAAACCTATTTACAATGAAATTTTAATTTTTAAAAACGCATTCTATTTGGATCTCCATGTCAAACTACTTTTGTTGGGGACGAATGTATGTGAAAAATTACATTCGCCTTGATTCTTGCAGTATTTGCCAAATTTGCAAGGTTTTGGATGATAAAATGTACAATTGACGTTTGCGCAATTAGGGAAAAATTTACACGTTTGCATCGGTTGTCCTGTCATCTTTACTGGACTTGTGGCCGTGATTCGTGACGCTAGAAAATAAATAAAATTACTGTACAGGTGTGAAACGACTGAAACGTTCGCGACGTGCGCAATTCAAGATGCACTTCATTCCCGACACTAGATGGGGATACTAACCGACTAAAACAAGGTTGGTAGAACTGGCTAATTTGTAAAGTAGGTTGCCTTGTTGAAAACTGGGGGCGGAAGGGAAAAGTAACTCGTGACGTAAAATCAACCCAGAAATTTTGAGTGTTCGAATAGAACCCAAGGTTTATAAGCTCCGTGGAGTTTATTGGGTGTTTTTTTGGGTTTTATTCTAGTGAGGGAACACCTAATGCGTGATCGATAGACTCTGGGGCGTATTCTGTAATTTTTAAAGGGGCGTTAAAATTTTAGCGTTGTTTAAAATTTAAAATTTCAAGCCCTGATTGGTCATTGTTATGACAACTTAATTTAACGTCCTTTAAAATTTAGCGGGGCAGTTACAGTAGTAAAAGTTTAGTGCATTATGACGTCTCCAGTAACTTTTTCGGGGGAAAAAAATTCAAACTATTGTTTTAAATTGCAATGAGGCAACCTATTGTGCAAATTAGTCAGTTCTACCAACCTTGGACTAAGACTAAAAACTGATCAGGCAAGTGTAACAGTTAATCTGTTATGTGCAGGTCAGCAATATTTGTAATTAAGAAAAAAGCATTGTAAACGAAAAAGCTGCTTTCGGTTTTGTTTTTTTTTGCACACACTTTTTTATAAATGATTAAATATTTTTGCTGCATCGTGAGTTGCACATTAGTTCACTATTACCACGACCTGCTGTATTATAACCCGCCTGTTCATTTGAGCAAAATACCATTGTGTACTTGTGAGTTGTTTGGCGCTGGCGAACAGGCTATTTGAGTTCATAACCACGCCAAGAGTCTTGCCTATTTAATGTTGACTCAAGTTGCAAAAAACCACTTGTCATTTGCAACAGCATTTTTTTCATATTTTGGAACCAGATAAGGGCAGAAAGGGACCAGAAAATCATAGTTTGGGTTGAATATTTTCCATATAAGTACAGTTTTAAAGTAATTGCAAACGACTAATGCCATAAAATTGCTGTTGCAAATCCAAATTGGTTTTTTGCAACTTGTGGTTTTTTGCACTTGAGTCAACTTTAGAAATTCATAATGAAAATATCTCCGAGAAAGACCCAATTTCCGACGAACCACAAAACGGGCGCTTCACGCTTAAATAATAATCAATGCGCTAACGCGCAACATAATAAATAAAGAATAATATACAGAAAAATAACGAACAATAAGGAAAAGATTCACGAATTTAATTTCAAAGCAGCAAAAAACAAGAGTTTTTTGACTTTAAATTTAAAATGTCATTTGAACAAGAAAAATTCTCGGTGACAAAAACTTAAGATGAATAATATCCCCAAAAAGTGCCCGTACACTAGCGCTCTGCGGGGATCACTCAAACTACACTTTTGAACAGGCCTGCGACTCCAGCGAGAGCCAAGAGTCTCGACTATTTAGAAGGTCGTGATTATTACAATGGCAGATTTTACACTACTCACCTACTGCTTTACTTGCGGGGGCGTGAGTGTACACGCAGTCTCTCCTGGTGCACGAACTACCGAATTTACAAGTGGGATGTAAAAACAAACACTTTTCGCCGAATTTGCAGTGAGGAAATTTTTCGCAGTTTGTTGTTGGGTGTACAAATTCGCATTTCTCACCGTGTCTGCACGACGGCCAGTATTTACATCTTTCTTTATTTTTCACTGAGGGCGAGGCGTGAACTATTGGCAATTTATCTGGTATGTTGGATTTAGCTTTGACTGGTGTCGTCACTTTATCAAAAATAATGGGCGAAGGGGATCTCTTCTTGTCGAGTCTCGATTTTATTGAAGGTTTTGCGCTATCTTCTCCCACTAAATCCTTGTATTTAGTTTTCTCAATTCCGTCAAGTGTGACAATGAACTGTTGCTTCATTTTACCGTTTTCAACAGAACACTCTTCTGAATCACTGGTAACTTTGGTACTTGGAATATACTTCGGGACCGAGTCTTGCAACTTCTTTGTCGACGTCGGGACGTATTCCAAATTCTCACCTTTACTGTCATCAGGTACTGGCGCTAGAATTTTTTTGATTTTGTTTTTTTCAACTTCCGGTAGCTTTTTCCCAGTTAGTTTCTCCTCTTTCAATTTTTCCTTATATTTCTTTGTATATAAGGCATCAGGCTAAACAAAATTATATCATTTAAGATTTAAAACGCACACCCAACAATACCTTGACGTTATTTCCTACTTGCGGCGTCTGCGCAATACTCCTTTGCGCTTCAGCCACAGCTTTCAGAAGTAGATTCTTGTTGGCTTGTGGCGCATCGTGAGGAATCACCCTCGGCTTAATTTTGACCATACTTGGTACTTCACGATTTTTGAACGGCTCCTCCGGTTCTTCTGGTTGTTTAGACGGAATTGACACCTTTGACATGACTCCCAGTCTATTCAAGACGCTCTGCAAGCACGCATTTCTCATCTAAACAGTAACAAAAATAAAACAACAATTACCTCTTTGGGTTTCTCATTATCTCCTTTACTCCTCAAACTACTCCTTGAACGCTTCTCTTTTCCTCCATCTTTTTCCCTACTTTTTGAACTGTCTTCATCTTTTCTGAACTCTGACACACTAATCCTGTTCTTCTTCACATTCGAGGGCAATTCTTCACTTTCATTTGAACGCCTTTTCCCCAACCTTTCCAAAATAGACTTGCGTTTTGTTGGGCTGTCACTTTCATCATTAAATGTGATTCTAGTACGTTCAGGTTTCTTTGGGAGTTGGGTGTTTATGGTGTTTTCCACAGGAGTAGAAGTAACTAGCTGTATCTTCCTATTATTTTTATTTTCTGAATCAGGAACAAACAATTCATCTGAAACAAACATCACAACAATGTGAAACCTTAAAGTACTTACTTACCTGGTTCAGGTTTCAAAGTGATACAGTCTTGTTCTTCATCACTTTCAACCAACAGTCCCAACCTGCTCTTGACATTTTTAATTTTCTTCTCAATATCTTCCAACTCTTCTTCTGTAGACATGTTAACTTCTGAAAGCAGAGGAATATCGAAACTGTCTTGGATCACTTGTTCTGCATTATTGTTAGATTGATTTTCTTTCATTATTATGATTTTTCTTTGCTCCGACAGTCTATTGGCATTTATTGGTAAGTCATCTGTGAGTGATTTGAAGACAGACTCTTCACCACTTGTTTTCTCTTCTGGTTCATTTTTTTTCAATTTCTTCTCAGGTTTCTTGTCTTTTTTTTCTTTTTTGACGTTAACATTGCCAATTTCATCAGATTTTCGTTTGGCAGTCTTTTTATACACTTCTAGAAATTATTTAGTGGCAGCTTCAAGGATACAACTCTATTGATTTACCACTCACCTGGATTAGTTACAGTGACTTCTTTAAGTTTTTTTAATACTATATGAAGCCAATCTACAAATGCGGCCGTCTTGCCGGAAAGAAATAGTTGTAAATCTTCCTTCATTTGCGATTTTGTTCTTTTATTTGCCACCATAACCATAACATAATCTGGCAGTTCATCATCTAGAAGTTAACACACATTTCAGACAAAAACTGATGTTCTACAAGTGTCAGAGTACTTACCAACATAGCAATTTAACTCTAACAGCTTCGCCTTGATTGCAGACTAGAATTATAAACAATATATCCATTTATTTAGAACAAATCAAAACATAACCTATAAATTCAACGAAACTGTGTTTTTCTCACTTACCCGCATCTTCTGACCCACTTCAGCACCTATACTGGCCATTTCTAATGTTTAATTATAACTTACAGTAGCTCAATTAATGAATTTTAAATTAATAACTTAATAATATGTACTAGAACTATTTTACATGTTTGACGTTACCGACCGGTAAGAAGGATAACAAAATCCTGATCCGTTTAAAATATGGCGCGACTTTTTGCTAATCTAGTCGGAAAATGTATTACATTTTAATATTTTGAATGGAAATGTTTTGTGTAACAATACAGCGGATAAGTTTAATAATAGTTTCATTTAGTATAATTATGCTAAAGTTATAAAAAGTTTTACGTAAAAATTTTTTTTAGAAGTTCAAAAAACACCACAAATCACAGACATTTATTTTCTGGGTTAAAATGATAGAACATTTTATTTAAGAGAAAATAATTTACACATGTTTCATATAAATAAAATCAATGATACGTTCATTAATAATTCAGCGAGTTATAACACGCTGTTAGGAAAGGATTTTTATTACTTTACTCGCCAGTTGCAGTAGTGCTTTATTTTTTATTGTATAATTTTTTTCGTAGAGATATTGGTCGAGTAAAAATAGAACTGGTGCGTCAAAATGCGAAGGAGTGGCTCAAATCACTTCCATCTAATTTGACTAAAATTTTCTGAGATCGAACATATCCGAAAGGTATTAGCGCGGGGTTGATAAGGACATAATATCTAATCAATATTCCAGTTATTTTAGCTTCATTATGCAAAGTTATCGTCGAATTGATTAGAGATTGTTCTGATTGTTTCCTTTTAAGGGTGTGATCAGTCCACATGTAGCGGCCACCCAACGGTATCATAAAATAAAGTCTTGGGCAAGAATTGCAATTGCACGTATATCGTTACTAAATGATCTGGATTCTAATCGGCGATAAAAAATTGTTACAGATCCAATCCAAAGGTGAAAGGAAATCTTTGCCGTCACGGTACTATCATTGCTATTCTGTCGTTGCACCTTCTTCATAGCCTTCAGCCATTCATTTTACCACACTTGCATAAAACGATCATTTTTTTTTAATTATATAACACTTTAAACGAAATTACCAAACGGAAAAATTTTCTCCGACTTCTCGTTTAGGAAACTGGTCAGATTTCACATTTGTTGTTTCCGAGTCGGCACAAAATGAAAAATGCAAAATATTCGAACGTTTTCACCGTAAATATGACAAATAAAAAAATAAAAATTTGATTCATGAATCTTGCTGCTTCCGATCTCCAATTCAATGGCGATCTCGATAACCGTCCAATCGAAATTGCGCAATTGTGTGTGCTTTATCAATTGGAATGTTGTTGTATTTTATGGCACATGTCTTACGTTAAATTACAACGAGCGTTAGCCAATCGTCCCTATAAAAGCAATCACAGGAAGAAGTCGCTCAGTTGGTATTTACTTCATCCGCAAAAATGTTCAAACTGGTGAGTCCAAGTCGGGCAAAGTCGACATTATCCTTTCCGCAGATTCTTTTGGGTCTTTTAGCCACGTTGACTCGAGCAGCGCCAGGATACGACCTTCATGGTTTGGGCCTCGGTCCACTAGTCCCAGCGCCGCAGATTCTACCAGCACCGGTCTTTTCGGCACCGATATTTAAAGCTCCGGTGGTTGCTCCAGCCCCGATTTTTGCACCCGCCCCCATCGTCAAGACCATCGGCGTAGCCCCAGCCACCAGTTATGCGACGGTCACCAAAGTCCACATCGCCCATCCTGCCCCCATCGTAAAGGTAACAAACAAGTTTTTAAATTTGCAGCGTTCAAGAGAATTAAACTGAGTTTGGATGATTTGAGGTCGGAGGGGGTCATTACTAGTGATGTCAGTGACAAATTCGATCTAAATTTACCTTCGCTTTATGACATGTCGATAATGTTAATGGGTGCATTAGGGTGGTCACACGTTATTTATTAATGGTAATCCTTTCTAGTTTAAAGTACTGATTGTGAATACCGAATGTGACCGTATCGTGTCACGCCACATCGCGTTTATAATGTTATTATCTGGTAGATTTCAGCCATTTCCATAGCAAATCTCTAGTTTATTCAATATCTCTGCGATACTTCCGGAAAGGTAGTACCGTCATCTTCAATAATTGACTCGGATTTGGATTAATTATTCAAAAAAGAGACTCCAGTAATGAGGTGAAATTGTTTACATATGCGGAGTTTGATAAAAAATTGATCAATAAAAACGACACAAACTGTTTGTATTTCACTAGAGCCATGTGAATGATTTTTACCTGGAAGTGTGTATTGATTTGATAATTGGAAAATTTCTCTCGATGTTTTAGACGATCCTGGCCCCGCAGCCCATAGTCAAGAGCTACTTCCCTGCACCCCTAGCTTTAGGGCACGGTTATCACTGAACGCCGCTTTACTTAATTCCTTGTACATAATTTATTGTAATTAGACGCCTATGTACAGTCATTTTTGATAATTTTTGCTAATAAATGCTTGCAATTTGTACGTTCGTTTTTCGTCCGATTACCAAGAAGTGCCACCTTTATTTATCCCTGTCGATGATAAGTTAACAGTTAATGGGTTTTTAAAGTACCATATATTATGATAATCGAGGATATGTGTGCAATTACGTCGAGTATTGTCATTCGGATACGCGTGTGTGCGTAATATGGACGGAAGCAATAACTTTATAAATAATTTATAATGTTTAAAAGTTCTTTTAATCGATATTCAGAGAGCATCGATTTGTTTTATTGGTGGTACAGTAACTGACGAGTAGTTTACCGATAAAGTCCTCGCGCGCAACATGACACAGTTTGCGTCAGGTAAAACCACCCTTAGTAGTTTTGTGGACAACAGACATGGATAACTATGCATATCAGCCGGATGATAACGGCAAACCCTTCGCCATCACGAGTAAGTTTCTTTTTGTGAACGTGTGAAGCTTGGCGGGCTGCGAAATGCAGAACAAATTTATGCGCATAATAAAATTTGAAATTTTTATGAGCCGACTGTTGCAGTACCTACATTTCTTTTGAAATTAAATATCGTTGCAGGATATCCGTCAGTGCCGAGGCAAGCTAATGATTACTTAGTTGAAGTCAACTCCAGGTCTAAGTTGTGAGTAAATTACAATCAAATCGATAGATTAGAATTCATACATCTATTATCAAACACATTGTCTTACCATATTCTAGTCTGGTATCCTTGACACGACAAACGTTGAACTGTATGCGGCAAACTGTAATTTTCGAAATAGAAAAATGGGGAAAATTGAACGCGCGATGAAGGTAACGCGTTCGATAAAATAAGATTTCCATCAAATTTGTAAATGACATAGGTATGTAATTAATATACAATTCGTTGTCAATTATTTTAATTATACATATATTGGTAAATCCAAGTTGAAAATTTCTGATACATAATTCATAATTTCTTTGTGTTGCAGAAGATTTGCAAATTTTGAAATTTGTGTTCTTAAAGTTAGATTACGCAGTTCTAGATTCTAGAAACAAATCTAGACTAAATTCTAGATGACTCGTATAGTCGTGTACGTAATTGATTTTTAACTTTCGTTATTAAATTCTGGGTGCCCCAAAATTCGCGGAACAACTCAATGGGGCAATGTCAACTCATGTTAGAAAATAATGAGGAAATAGTTATTTTTCACCGTAAAAACAGTGAAAATAGTATATTAAAGAACGAGTTTTATAAGGGTTGATTTGGCCTCGGATTTGGCGCACGAGTCCCAAGTGTAGAAAACGACCCGTAGGGGAGTTTTGTATGGGACGAGTGCGCCAATGCCCTTATAAAAACGAGTTTTTTATGTTATTTTTTAGAATTTGCACCCTTGTTTTAATTTTTAAATAAAAAAATTAAATTTTCAAATTCTAGGGAATTTTGTATTAATTGGTAATTCAAGGTAACAGATGCAACTATATCTGCAACAGATGTTATAAAGTAGAGTTTGAACATTAATATTGGAAGTTTTTTGGTGTAAATGACAATAATACACTGAAATATTGATAAAAATTTTCTTAGAGATCTATTAAACTACGAGTGCTTTAAGAGATAGCCATAAACGACTCCAAATTGAATACAATAATAGACCTATTAGAGACGCAGAATCTAAAATAGTATATTAAAGAACGAGTTTTATAAGGGTTGATTTGGCGCACGAGTTCCAGGTGTAGAAAACGACCCGTAGGGGAGTTTTGTATGGAACGAGTGCGCCAATGACAATAATACACTAATACACTGAAATATTGATAAAAATTTTCTTAGAGATCTATTAAACTACGAGTGCTTTAAGAGATAGCCATAAACGACTCCAAATTGAATACAATAATAGACCTATTAGAGACGTAGAATCTAAAAAAAATTATTAAAACATCGAAGGAAACTTTTTGACAACTATTTTTGATCTATCAAAAAATTACATACTTTGCGACTTGATAATGATGCATAAATGTCGCGTTTTTTTGACGGTTGCAATAAAACTATTTTGTTTATTGGAGAATGGATTAAATTTTTGTGACTAATACGGTTCCTCTTGTCCCTTTTGTTATCACGCTATCAATTACGCTGGTCAACAGCCAAAATGTTTCCTGGACGCAATTAGCAATTTTAGGATAGAATAGGGCTGCTAATTACGAATTAAATGGAAAAAAATAATTATTAGCTATAGATAACTCACAATTAATACAATTTTGATTCTTGTTGGGATCACATTAGGTCTAGATAAGATTCATAAAAACACTACATTGTTTTTTTAAATTAGAAAAGACAGTCACTTTTTCTTGAAGTTTGTTACATTTTGTTACCTCCTTTACATCTAATTATTATATTATACAGGGTTATTATAAATGATTGTCCCATAGTAGTTGGCGCTGGTGGCGTAGTTGAATGTGCCGCACGCCCCATAACATGATGTTAAACTAGTATCGCCGGTAGATGGCGATATTGGTAGTAGTTTTACCGCCAGAAATCTGTCTACTAGTCTGTCTCAAAGAGTATAAACTAAAGCTTTAAACTAAAATGCGTTCACGGTGTTTTAGCATAATGGGAGGCCATAGAAATTTTGCATTTAATTTGGTATTTCACCTACCCAGGAAAATCTGGTGTAAATTAAATCGTTTTAGAACCGGCCATGGCAAATGCAATAATATGCTGTTTCACTGGAACATTCGTGAAAACCCTTCTTGTGAATGCGGTGCAGAAAAAGAAACCATCTAACACATTGTGGAAGAATGTCCCCTTACTAAATTCCAGCAAGGTTTCTCCAAACTACATCTACTTACTGAAGACGCCCTAAATTGGCTACAACAAATTAAAAACATATAATTTACCATAATTATTTTGTGAATTTCGAATTTTAATTGTATTTTTCTTCATACGAATATATACAGTGAACGGCAAAAGTATGGAATAAATTCCTTAAAAATTAAACAAAAATTTCCTTATGTAAGGTAACAATATTTTTTTACTAGCGTTTAGACAATTAAAAGGGCTATCAGAATCAAGAAAAAAAATAGGGGGTTTCCATTAAAAAAAACTATCGATGACGTCATAACTCGAAAACAAATGACTGCTTGGAATTTAATTTTGTATTAAAATATGCATTTTTATAAACTAAAATTGACCTGTCCAAAGATTTTTTTGAAAAATTTTTTGTTTAACTTTTAATGAATTTATTCCATACTTTTGCCGGTCACTGTATATATAAAATCTGTTTCAAAATCAAAAATCCACCAACACTGGATTCTATCTCGAAAATACAACCGACAACGTCGCCAACTTTTGTTTTTAGTGTGTCTGCATGTGTCAGAAAAAAGTGGGGTTATGAAAGAAAACTGTTGACAGTCGTTTTGGTCGTAGTTCATCCTGTTTTTTATTCTCATTTTATTATTTTACTCAAAATGTATGATGTGGTAGCTACCACCTTTTTGCACATAATAATTATTTTGTGTTAGGTAAATAAACTCAACAGTTCATGTCAAATTTTGTCGGGAGGTTGGGCCAACCAAAAAAATTAAACTTATTCTAGGGATTTCTTTTTTTCTACCAACATAATTCAACAGGTGGTGGATTTTTGATATTGAAACAGATTATACCGTGTGAGCAACAAGTACTGATTGAGTTGGCAATAAATTCTGGTGATTTTTGGTGACTTTTATGTCATGTTCCAACGAGAAAACCATTTTATTAATAAAAGATTACAAAAACCAAGACGTTTAAATTTGAAATGTATACCAGGTGTCAATATTGTCAATAAAACAACCCGAAATAGGTACAATTCACAGTCTTGAAAATTTTATGTAAAATTTTTTTTGCCAACTGTAACAGTTATTGTTGCTCACTCTGTATATATTTAATTTGGTACTAAAGCTGTCTGTTGAATTAGGTTATGTTTTTCTAAGTTTGAGGTTATAAATAGCATCAATGTCTAGTGCATTGTTGTCAGTTTAACTAGTTTGCAACAGAAGAATACTCAGACATCGCACGAAATTCAGCAACATGTTATGTTCATTTTGACAGGTACGCTTGTCAGGCACTTTAGTGACGGAAATCAAACAGTGTGTCCAACGTTAAAAAAATAAATCATGACTTCTCATTATGCCAAAACAACGTGAACGGTATTTACCTCAAAATCCAATTCCTAGTAGTTTCTATAGTGATTCCTTGTGATGCTAAAATTAAGGAAGGTGTATTTTTATTCATATCTTGGAGTCTTTGACGTTCTAAGTTAAGAAAATTTACGAGAAAAGTTTTCCAAATTAGAAGTAATTATTTTTAAAATTTTGTTTTCTTAGTTCGTATTACATATTCGTATCCTTAATTTTTGGTACTTGAATAACTTATCGTATTATAGGTATTTACACTTCCTAGAAAAATTTATTTTATTCATATTTTAAATTATGGTGTCAATCGTTTTGTAGTTTTAACCAAGAACTTGTAGATATAATGATACAAAAGACACAAAATTTATTTAAGAACATGTAGGTATTTCCAGAAAAATTTAGTTGAACTAAAAATTTATCAAAAATCATGAAATATAAAAGTAACGCTTAAGGTATTAGATTATATGGCCCTTTAAAAGTATTTGACCGGAGATAACGTTCCTTTTGTCGCAATTGCAGTAGGCGGTCAGCCCAACCATAAATCATGATTCAAACAATTCTCTGTTGTGAATTCCAGAGTCAGCCTCAAAACAAATGCGTACCGACGAATCTTTACTGTTTTTAAGACACAAAGTACTAACGAAATTTACAATAAATAGCAAAAACACGTTCTATCACAAATTTTTAATCCCTGCCCTGTACGAAGGAAAAGGGATGCAGCTGCACGATCCGAGACAACCATCTTACCGCCAATATTGGTTTCCATGATTGGGATAATTTTAGTACTGCCATATAATCTTATCCCGTTACTTTTAAATACCGTCCTTCATTTTTAGTTGAGAGATAACAAGATAATTGCCAAACTTTCTGTAGTACCGATAAGTTTATGAAGCGAAGCGGCAAATACGAAAACTTGCCTGTTTAGTTCCGGTTAGCAAAGTTTTGCTCATGTTTCGAACTTCGGAACATATTTTAGTTAAATGATGTACCCAAGGCACCGTTCTTGGCAAAACATTAAACACATCTTATTTTGTACCAAGCGTCGTAATCTGAAACCATCTCTTTTCAGTTTCAAGAAACCAAAATTTTATAAAATACTATCTGCCATACTCGTAGTGTTGGTTCTGCTCCTGCTCATCGTGGTCATAATTTTATCAGTGTTGTGTAAGTTTAAAAACGTCTCGTTTTCCGATTTTCCAATTAATCCCAACACCCGACATTCTAGACTGCAGTATATACTACGAGAATCAGATATGCACTTCCGAAGAGTGCCTTCGCTCTGCGGCAAATCTGCGTTTGTCGTTGGACTTCAGCGTCAACCCTTGCGACGACTTCTACAAATACACTTGCGGACGCTGGTCCAAAGAACACCCTAACCATGGATGGTTCCCGTCGTTCTCAGCTTTCTCAACAGTCAGCGAAAAAGTTCTGATTGCCACTGAAAACTTTCTCACCTCGGAAGAAAAAACCGAAGAACCTTTTTCAGTGAAGCAGACTCGAAATTTTTACAAGTCCTGTATGGATACAGGTTTGCATGCTTGTCTACATCTTGGTCTAAACTAACATTGAGCAATTGCAGAAGCTATCGATAATTTAGGGTTATCGATGATTTATAAATATTTGCAAGAGGTTGATTTACCGTCAGTTCCGAGCATTTTCACTAAAACCGAACAAGAAATAGAAGATTTTAAATTTGATTGGTTGAAATCTGAAACAATGATCAAAAAGTTCTTTGCTATGGACGTGCTGATTGGGTTTTTCGTCGAAGCTAACATATTTAACCGTTCGGAAAATGTGATGTACATTGGAGTGCCCGGACTTCGGTGTCCTTTGCCAAGGTGAGTTTTGTCTAAGAGGTTATAGAAGACGCAACAATCTCACCGGTTGTAGTCCCCTGAAGAAAATGAACGACAAGAAGAGTGAAAACGAGAAAACTGATTTAGAAGAGCTTCGACGAAAAACTAACCGAAATATTATGAAGTATGTTTTGGCGACAGTCTTCAAGAACGTTACGTCTGAAGAACCCAAAGCAGATATTCTTGACCAAGCTACTGAGGTTCTGTTGAACATGACGTACCATGTGGACGAGTTAATCAGTAATTTTACCGACCCTGCAGCTGAGTTACACTCGCAGAACGTTAAAGAACTTCAGACGAAGGTTAACGAATACTTGACCAACACGATAAACAAGGATTATCCTGAAATTTTTGAAAAATACGTAAACTATTTGTTCGAAGGCACTAACGTCACAGTCGACTTCGACAAAGATCTCTTCTATTTAGGCGACGACGATAGCGACTATCTGCCCAAAGTGCTAAGCTATGTGATGACCACCTCCGATATTTATCTAGAGTTGTACATGTGGTGGGTAACCGTGTTTGCAATGATAATCAATACTTCGTCAGACGTTGTTGAATATATTTTAAAACAGACGGCACCGTTTTACGCCGGGACTACAGTTTTGCGAACGAGGTAAATAGATTTTCGCAACTTTCTGCTAATCCTGTGTAGATCTTTGGATTGCAGTGCGCTGGTGAACAGTTTTATGGGAATGGCGGTCAGTTATGGACTCGCGGACAGGACTTTTTCGAATGAAACCAAACCGAAAGTAAAACAAACATACGATGATTTTTATGATGTTCTCATTTATTTTGATAGGTAGAGCAAATGTTGTACGACATAAAAAATGCTTTCGTCGATCACGTCAACCACATAAAGTGGATGGATGAGGAGACGAAACAAGCCACATTAGAGAAGAGCAAGGAAATGATTAGCTTTATTGGATATCCTGAGTGGTTGTTTGAAAAGGGTGCGTTAGATGTTTACTATCAAGGCGTAAGTTATTGACAATTAATATTCGAGGCATGTTTGTGACTAATACAGATTTAGATTGTCATCAGTAACGATACTTATTTGGAAAACATGATGAGTTTCATCAAAACTTACATTCCGAGCAAGTTGGAGAATTTAAGACTCGTTAACGAAAGGAACTGGAGCACTGACCCTACAACAGTCAACGCTTACAACTCGTTTCCGGATAATGCCATCAGTAAGTAAAAACAATTTTTAAGCGGTAGCGTGAGTCAATCGTTTTTAGATCTACCAATGGCGATTCTGGCGTTTCCAATTTATCATCTGGGACTAGAGTAAGTGAAAACTAGAAGTTGTGTGAAGACTGACTAAATGACCGTCTTTCTAGAGTTTTGAATTACGGAGCCATCGGATCCGTGCTGGGCCATGAATTAACTCACGGCTTCGACAACACTGGTAGGTCTTGCGATCATTAATAACTCAGCCGATCGGGTGACTTCATAAATTACTTTCCTTTAAATTATCGCGCTCATTTATATTGAAAAAAGAGTACGCGTAAAATGAAAGTAAAAAGACGATAACTTTTACCTCGTGGTAACACGAAGACAGCGACTGAAGAATTTAACCGTGAACAATCTTATCTTTCAAATGTTACGATTTCCAGGCAGAAAACACGACAAATTCGGGAATTACAAGGAGTGGTGGACAAACGCAACTGTCCATACTTTTGAAGAAAAAATCGAATGTTTCGTCAAGCAGTACGATAATTTCACGGTCGAAGGAGTCGAGAAGCACGTGCGTCGTTTAATTTATTGATGTTGCACAATTGCAAGACACGTTGAATTTTTAGGTGCAAGGAATGAAGACACTTGGTGAGAATCTGGCCGACAACGGAGGCCTCAGCCACGCATACAGGGCGTACCACAGTTACTTGAAAAAGAACGGGCCCGAGCCCAGACTTCCTGGTTTCGAGAATTTCACCAGTGATCAGTTGTTTTTTATTGCGTTCGGAAGCGTAAGAGACACGAACGGTTTGATTGATTGTTTTGTTTATGATTTCTTGCAGATTTGGTGCGAAACAATCTCTGCGGATGAGTTGGAAAGTCAGATCGAGTTTGATGAACACTCTCCCAACAATGTGAGAGTTATAGGGTCGCTGCAGAATTCGCAAGAATTCTCGAAAGCCTTCGAATGTCCCGTAGGGAGCAGAATGAATCCTAGTGACAATAAATGCAAAGTGTGGTGATACGACCAAAACATATTTTACCATGTGTGATATTAGATTTTTGAATAGGAAATATTTTAACTGTAGACCTAAATGGGTTTGAAATGTGTGCCTTTTGTGTGATATTAATTAGATTTACGATTTTTGAAAAAAGTATTTCAACTTGACGAGTTTTTTTTTTGTCTTGTACTTTCCCTGCTTTCAATTTTTTTAATCGTAAATTGTAACCTGACCCATCGAGAAGAAAAAACACATTTTTGTGTAGAATTTGCAATTCGAAATTTTTTACCACTTACATATGTATCTGTTTGCTTGAGTTTAAGTGTTACTTACGAGAGGAGAGTTTTATCCTATCTACCTAGCCATGACGAAAACAAGTGACGGTCGCAAATTTTTGCTGTCAAGCTGCTGTGTAACTAACAAAAAATAAGGAAAATTTAGCTAGAACATACAGTCAGTTCATTTTTTCTTTAAAACAATTGTCAAAGTGTTGTCATGTTGGTACGAGCCACTAGTTATTTGATGGTTATTAGGTTTGCAACGTAAAATGTCAATTGTACCATGCCGGCCAAAAAAATTTAGCCGTCATTTTCTCATTTCAAAAAAAAAAAAATGTACCTAATCCATACTTTATTGTCATTATGATTACCGTTTTCATTATGATTGGTATTTTTTGGGTGATATATTTCAAAACACAGAACGTTTACCTCATGTTATCTAAGTACGACTGCTCTAATTTTGTTCATTCATGTGGAATTTTTGGAATATCTGAGCTTTAAACAGTTTATTTAAATTGATTGACAGAATAACAATATGCATGTCAAAATGATAAGTATTGAAAGTGGGGTTATGGTTCCTAAAGTTTTATTTACACTTTACGTGAATGTCAAGATAGTAACGGCGAAAATTTTTGGCCATTTTGATGAGAAGGCGCTTGGGCTACTGAATATCTTCAGTTGCTTTTTCAATTTCATTACCGTCTTTATTTCTGGTCTTTTGGTATGAAATTTGCGTACACCTGAAATTTTTCGTACTTTTGAAAATTATTGACATAACCTCAAACCTGATCTAGGGAGATGTTCCGAAACGAAAGGGTTTAGGGTGGTACAGTCTAAGTACAGTCTGGTCTTTAAGGCAATTTTGACATTGACAATTGTTAATAAAAGGACTTTAGAACCGTAATCATATTCTTGACAAAGGAAGGAAATGGACCCAAGAATATTCACCAGAGGGTGAGCATGGCGAAAATGCGCCGCCATATTTTACAATAAAATTTTGGTCCAAACAATTTCGATGGGGTAGGGAATCACTTCAGGATTTCCTAAGATGAGCAAGGCCTGTTAAAGCAAAAACCAACGAAAACTCCAAGAAAGTTGTGATTTTGGTCTTAGCGGATCGAAGAATAAGAGTTTCAATGATTGCCGATGAAGTGAGGATATCGGAAGCGACAGTAGGTATTAAAAATTTTGGATGAAAGATTTAGGAATAAATAAGGTCTCAGCACGTTGGATTCCAAAATTGCTTAATTCCGAACAAAAACTGTGTCGGCAACACATTTGCCAAGAAAACTTGAAACCTTTGACTGACGACGAAGGGCTTTCTTCGAAAATTAGTCGAGGTGATGAAACGTGGGTGTATCATTGGGATCCACCGACAAGAATTCATGCAGCGGGTCCACAAGGCATCTCCACCGCCAAAAACGCAAAAACGCAGAATTCATCAGGAAAGATGATGGAGATGGCGACGGTGTTTAGGGACATGAAAGGAATCTTACCGATTGAATACAAGAAAAAAGTCTATAAGGAAACAATCAGAAAGTTGAAAAGTTGCAATTGCAGAGTTCACAAAGCTCGTCGAGTCCTTGAAGTAATCGATGAGTGGGGCTTTGTAAAAATGGAACATCCACCCTACAGACCAGATTCGTGACCGAGTGACTATTACCTTTTTCCTAAATTAAAAAGTATTTGAGGGGACACCGTTTTTCTTCGGATGAATGCCTGAAACCTGAAAGAAGCGGTAGAGAAATTTTTTGAGGACTCATTAAAGGATTTTTTTTTGAAGCCTAGCCTTATTGAAAAAAAAACGTTGAAATAAATGTGCAACCGTTAATGGATCATACATACATACATATGTTGAAAAATAAAGTATTTCTTTTCTCCCAACTTTTTTCCTTCATAGCTAGGTAGTTCATATAAAAATCTCCTCTCGTAATATAACAAAAATATCTGTCTGACGGAATCTCGAATTAAAAATAAATCGGCGTTGCTTGCGTTCTTTGACGTTGTCTGTCACTTTTTACGTCTTTTGCGGAACCGTTGCTTTCAGAATAAAGAAAGAAAACCCAAAAGTCGAGCTTGTAGAGCAGCGTAACCGTGAAAACTAGTATAGGATTAAGATAGAATGTCTCCTGCAATTCGTAAGGTTAAGGTATCCACTTTTCTTCTTATAGCAGTACCGTTAGGTGTTCTGATAATTATCGTTTTGGCTATAACCCTCCCACGTAAGGAATCAAGCATGTTTCATGTATTTGGTTTACATTTGCGGTTTTCAGGAATTAATCGTTCGTTGCCCGAAGAGACAGGAATATTCGATGAAAACGATGTGGACGATGAAGACGAGGAAGAAGGTCAATACACACCCGACTGTCCGACTTCGAAAATCTGCACCAACGAACTGTGTCAACGAGCTTCGGATTATTTTATGTCGTCCATTAATTTTTCTGTAAATCCTTGTGATGACTTCTATAATTTTACTTGTGGCAGATTGCAAGGTTTGCTTTCACCTATAGAAAATGCGACGAGACAGATGCAGGAAGCTGCAAAGAAAATTTTAACTGAATCTGACAACGACAAGGATCCCCTTCCTCTCCAGATGGCGAGACGTTTTTATCAGTCTTGCTCTGGTTTAGCGTCCGTGATCATTCTTCGGAATTCAACGATATTATCTTTGTAGGTAACACTCGAGCGTCTCACTTTGGAGACATTATGTACGTACTGGATAGACTTAAACTACCATCGCTACCGTTTTTGATTAAGCGACATAATTTCAATTTCGATTGGAGACAATCACTTGCACTAATAGAAAAATATCTGGATTTGGACGTATTATTTTCATTTAGAGTTGGGCCTGATTTTAATCAGGGTAAATTTGTGATGATATTTGAAGCACAGTCGCCGCATATTAGTAGTTTCATAAAGTGACCTGATAAAATATTTTACTTAAGAAAGTCATGATACGTATTTCGTTTTAGATTCGGTAAGTATTTGAGCAAGAGAGAAGATCATATCTACTTTCGTGAGCAAATATTAAGGGATATGCTAATTCGCCAAGAGCTGGAAATAAAGGATCAGATTATCAACAACGCTCTAACAAACTTAAATAAAACTATTTATAAAGTGGGACAAGTACATAATATACTGCATGTTTAATTTTTGCCTTAATGATTTGCTTCAGATGATCCGAGGTTACACTGAGTCTTCGTTAACTCCTCTCAAATGCTACACGATAACGAGTTTTCAGAGGTTAATTACTTCTGGTTTAGACAAAATTCTTCACGCCGAGGACAAAAATTTTTGGCAAAAATATATTGAAACTGTATTTGAAGGCACTGATGTTACGATTGATTTTGAAAAAGATGAGATTTGTGCCACAGCAGTTAGTAAAAAGTTTCTATTAAAAATATTTTCATGGATAAAAGATATACCCACAAATGACCTTGAACTATACATTTGGTACAGTGCAGTTGCTGAACTAGCTTATTACACAGGAGCATATTTTAGAGAAGTAAAAAATCCGAGGTATCTATGCTTTATACAAATGTGATTGTTACCACTGAAACTTTTTATTTATTTATTTATTTATTGCAGACCCTACTATTGCGTCGATTTAGTTACCGAATATTGGCATATGGCTGTGGCATACAAAATGCCGCTACAAAACTATTCAAATGTAACGCAACTAATCTTGTCCTAAAATTTGTTTTTTCAATATATATTTAGGTGGAGCCGATGTTCAAGGAGATAGATCAAGCCTTTATCAGACGAGTTAGACAAGCAAAATGGCTTGATATAACAACAAAGAATTTTATTGAGGATAAGGTTAGGAACAGGCAAACTGTAGTAGGCTATCCTGATTGGGTTAGAAATGAAGAAAAGTTAACACAATTCTATGAGGGGGTAGAAATGTCTGCCGTAAAATTACATAAGTCTTAAGAAATACATTTTTAGTTAGGAATTCAAATTGAGAGAGAAGAAATTTTAGTCAATGTGGTCAATATGACGGCATCTGAAAACATTCGAAATTTGAGAAAATTAAGAACTACAGCTGAAAGGGTGATGACGAAGTCTCCTTTAACTGTTGACGTTAAATATGAACAAGATTCTAATGTTCTGAGTATGTAAATTTATTAACAGATAATAGACTGAAATACATAAGTCCTCCTAGTTTAAAAAATTGTCGGTTATTTAAAAATTTTAAAAGCATGTTTTCACTGTTTCAAGCCTTAGTTCAACACATTGTTTTCTTGAAAGTTTTTTTTAAGATGTTCTTTGTTCGGGAATTTTCAGGTATTTTATTCTTTTCTCTGAATTCTCTCAAATTAACTTTCATTACAGTGATTAACATGGGCATCTTGCAGTTCCCGTTATATTTTTTCGGTCAAAAGTGAGTTGCTAATATTTGTTTGCAAGTCCGTTAATTTTTGTTGTCACAGGAAGATCAGTTATGGTCTCCTGGGATCAGTTGTAGCTGGTGGTATCCTGCGAGGATTTGACTCTAGGGGTAAATGCTTCTAAAATTCAGTAAATCTATACATTTCAATTATTTACGTTAGGCCTGCATTTTGGAAAATATGGAAATCCTTCAGAAGATTCATCTTGGTGGACACCAAATACGGCAAAACGGTTTCACCTTAAGAAAGGTTGTTTTATTGACCAGTACAAGTCCTACTCAGTTTATGGCGTCAACATAACAGTAAGGATTGATTGTTGTGTAAGATATTTATGTAGTTGGATCTGTTTCGAATTAGTCGCGAGGTGATGTTACTGTTGACTCAAATCTTGTCGATAACGGAGGACTTCGCATGGCATATAGAGCTTACAAACAACATATTAAAACAAATGGTTGTGAACCTAAGCTTCCCCGTTTCAAAAATTTAACTGACACTCAAATATTCTTCATTGCCTTTGCTCACGTAAATTTACCTAAAGTGAAATTTTGTTAAATTGATTGATTTGGTTGTAGTATTTTTGCGAAAAGCCACCCGAAGATGTAAAATTGTTTCGCAAGAAGTTTCAACATTCTGATACTCCACCCAATAAAATACGGATGCTGAAAGCGTTGAAAAATTCCGTAGAGTTCGGAAATGCTTTCGATTGCCCCGTAGGAAGTGAAATGCGTCCTGGAAAAAAGAAAACGTGTAAACTTTGGTGACTGTTAAATAACTTATTTGAATTAAGATTCCCATTGATGTTTCTTTCGTTTTAAATTGTCTTAGAGATGCACTGGCGTGAAGGTACGAATTCTGCAACACAACAAATCTGCTAAATTCGTTCCATATTCTACACCATCGTTGCTAAATTAATTGAATCAAGGTTTAGATTCGACATTACCTTATAAATATGTGCAATTAAAATCTTTAATTTCTACTGTAATATATTATGTAAAAAGTGTTCAATACATGTTAGAGATTATTAAGGAAACATATTTATTCTTTTCTTCTTGATGAGGTACTACCAACTACCGGGTGATTTTAAATGATTGTGACTTTTTTTCATAGGTTGGTAATATTATTGTTGGTTATTCTGCTTTTTAATGTGATAGTTGACATAAACATAGGCGTCCTCGCCTATTTGATACAATTTATGAATACATAAAATGTCAAAATGACGTACGTACGCCGATGTGTTGATTAAGGTATCAAGTTTTAATTTATGAAAAATGTTCCCAACTTAAGAAAAAAAGTCACAATCATTTAAAATCACCCGGTACAACTAGGAAATAATTTTTTTATTTTGGTAAAGGTTTAAATGATCCTTGTCGTCAGAAAAATAGGAAATATTTTAATTAAAATTTTTGTATAGTTTGTCCAGCCAGAGATTGAGATTGAGATAAAAATCACTAAATTCTAGGTAGAGAAAGTAGTAGAGGTCTTTCAATCTCTCATGGGTTGTGAGCGATATTTGCGCAAACGACGAACATCGGTTTCAAGTACGCGCTACAAACCGACCGGAAAACATCGTCATTCGCAGAACCTTTATTATATCTGAAGTGGCAAATCTGCAGCATTTTCATTTTTCACAGCTGGCTTGATCATCAACGAGCCATGGTCTTGTGTCATTATGAAATTGTAATTTTGAAATTTAACGCGAGACTAAAATAGTAGACGTTTTCAGTTTTTATTTACCAATTCTTCACTGGTTTATCGCCCCGCCTTCGCGCAGATATTTCCAAGGTCAAAACCCATGAGAGATTGAAAGACCTCTACCTAGCCCACGTAAAATTTGAAATATATCCTTTAAGCAGTAACATTTTTGCTCTGAAATTATGCTCTAATTAATGCATTCTAGTGCATTTTGTAGTGTTGGGTTACAAGCCTACAATTTAAAATTTCCCAATCTCTGGCTGGACGAAGTATGTATATCATCAAAGTGTCGAAAAATTGTGAGTTAAGTCGACATTGCTATTAATATTTGTCAATCAATTAAACAGAATTGATAATAAGCCTATTTGAAAACCACTTACCATTGGGGTTGGAAATATTGATGGATGCATCTCTTTAGCGCGGCGTAACTCTCTTGTGTAAGTTCGAGGGCAAATTTGGTAACTGCTTCTGGTAAGAATTAAGGTTCACTGTTTCATCCCCTCCCGATGGAAAGCGGGCTGCTGAGGCTTCCCTCAACCTTTTCAGATACGATCACGGGAAAATTCTGGGTGGACAGGGTGAGGATGGGTGCGGAAGGAAAGTGGTAAGTAGTCACCCGCTTATCTGTGATATGCGACCTATGCGCATATCAAGATGTGGTGGTGTGGGAGAACGCCGGAAAAAACTCACAGGCGTCAATGGGATTTGAACATGGCACCTCCCGAATTGAAACTGGCGCGCTAAGCGCGTGGCCATAGTGCTTGGTGCTTCTACTGAGGCCGAACCGAAACTTTTTGGCAAGTGTATAATCGTTTCCGAATAGACGAATGGAGAATTGGAAACGCGCCAATATTATGAACCTCGATAATAGTGAAACTAATAATTAAATATTGACAAGAACAGAATAAAAAAAAGGAAAAAAGAAACTATGAACAGTATATCCAAAACTAACAATTTTTATACATAACAGTTCATATCTTGAATTACATTTTTATTTTACCTTTAAAACTTCTGTTATTGACATCGGTTAAGGGGCGCTTTGACTAACAATCTGCGATCTGCCTCTAATAAGGTCGCTGCAGAATTCGCAAGGATTCTCAGGCAACTTCAAGTGTCTTCTAAGGATCAGCATGAACTGCAGTGAAAATAAATGAAAAGTGTGGTGATAGGTCCAAGCAAAACATATTTTCTATGTGTGATATTAGATCTTTGAATAGGAAACGTTTTAAGGATGAACTGGAGTAACAATCTCAGCAAAAAGTTGCGGAATTCTTATAATGCTATGAAACGTTTATTACGAGAAATCAATATTTGAAAAAAAAGTTTTTAATTTTTGGAAACGAATTGTAATGAGTTGCAAGTAAATTTTGTGTTTATTTTTTTGATATTTAGATAATTACTTACATGTGATTTTACAATCTTTTGACTAAGACTGTACGTGAAAGTAAACAAAAGCACACTGAATTTCAATTTTCAACGTGTAATATTGCATACCGACGTCAATTATATGCATTTTGTTCACTTTTATTGAAATTAAAACAGATACATAACCCCAAAAACCGTGTTTTTCCACGTATAATTAGCGATTACAAGGAAAATCCTCGACCAACTTTTTTTGTAAATTCATTAGAAAATTCTACGATATCGATACTTTATGTGTGAAAAATTTAAGAAAAATTGGCCCTTTTGAAATATGTTTTTTATCAATTTTTATGCGACCATTGCCCGATTTCTCATAAGAACACATGTAAAATATCCCGAAACTTTAAAAGGTAATAATTTTAAAATTCCTCGATCAATTTTTTTTAAATTTGGCACAGTACTTTAGAATGGATGAAAGGACTATTGTACCAATTTTAAGAAAATTTCGCCATTTTTCAATGTTACTCCAGTTCATCCTTAACTATAAACCTAAACGGCTTTGAACTGTGTGCTTTTTGTGTGATATTAATTAGATTTGCGATTTTCGAAAAAAGTATTCAACTTGACGAGTTTCTTGTCTTGTACGGTTGGCTTCAAAAAAAACGGGAACTGTCAGAAATAGTTCTGTCAGATTTTATTAAATTTTTATAGTTTGAAACAGCCTTTTAGAGTTTAGGTTAAAAAACTGCACTTATTAGGCATTTACGATCTTTTTGGGACCGAGTTGGCTATGATTTTTTCTTTTCATGTTGGACTAATTGACTCAGTGATGCAACAGATGCAATTTTTTTTCCTGTCAGTGTCTGTTCGACATTTTCTTGCCACCGAATTGACAGATTTTTTATTTTAATATTCGTGAGAAACTAAATGATTTATTAAGTGTGCAAAAATAATTTAAATTTCCGTCAAAGAAACAGTCAAAATTGCCAAAATAATTTTATTACGATAAACAATGTCTATTAAACGATTTAATTTAATTTAAAAAGGACAGACCAGATTTAAGAGATCCGACAACAATGTACTTATTCAGAAAATATAACCCTAAACTGAAAACAACCTAACCTAACATAAAAAGTGTCAATTTCCTTTAGGGAATGTAGTTATCACTGAGGTACTGCCAACAAAATCACTAGATGGTCATAGCCAACTCGGTCCCAAAAAGATCGTGAATGTCTTATATGTGTCAGAAATACTACTGTCAAACGGACGCAAATTGACATAAATTGACAAATTAAATTTGCAATTCACATTAGGTCAGATTTCAATTCCCGTTTTTTTTTGAAGCCAACTGTACTTCTCTATTTTTTAATTTCTTTAAAACCTGATATTTTGCTTACTCTTCTCTTCGCATTTCAAGAAGAAAAAGACACATATTTGTGTAAAATTTGCAATTTCATATTTCATATTTATAAGCAATAGAATTGACTTTTACTTACTTA
This sequence comes from Tenebrio molitor, assembly GCF_963966145.1. Taxonomy (NCBI): domain Eukaryota; kingdom Metazoa; phylum Arthropoda; class Insecta; order Coleoptera; family Tenebrionidae; genus Tenebrio; species Tenebrio molitor. Next base: position 14,404,530 of record NC_091051.1, on the reverse strand, counting down.
TCTGTTATAGTAAACTAAAAAATATACAATTTTTTATCAGCGTTGCTTGCTTTCATTGACGTTCTCTGTCATCCTTTATATTGTTTAAAGGGCAGTTGCTTTCAGAGTGAAGAGTAAAAGTTGAGCTTTTAAGCTTAAAGAGTAGAACAATCGTGAAATCTAGTACAGCATTAAGATAGATGTCTCCTGCAATTTTTAAGGTAAAGGTATCCACTTTTCTCCTTATAGCAGTACCGATAGGTGTTCTGATAATTATCGTCTTGGCTATAACGCTCCCACGTAAGGATGCTAATTTCCTTTTGTTTTTTGGTTTATATTTCCGATTTTTAGAGATTAATCGTTCATCGTTGGACGCGGAGAGTGGAATATACGATGAAAATGATGTGGATGAAGAAGACGAGGAAGAAGGTCAATACACACCCGACTGTCCTACTTCCGAATTGTGCACCGACGAACTGTGTCAACGAGCTTCGAAATATTTTTTGTCGTCCATCGATTTTGCCATAACACCTTGTCACGACTTCTATAATTTTACTTGTGGCAAGTTGAAAACTTCTCCTATAGATAATGTAAGGGAACAGATACGGACTTTATCAAAAACAATTTTGACTGCTGGTAATTCCAACGGGGATCCTCCTCCCGTTCAGATGGCAAGAAATTTTTATCAGTCTTGCTCTGGTTTAGCTTCCTTAATTATTCTTCAGCATTCATTCAACAACATTCTGTTTTTAGGTAATACTCGGGCTTCCCACTTTGGGGACATCGCCCTGATACTGGAAAAACTTAAACTGCCAACACTACCGTCTTTGCTTGTGAAAAATAATTTCAATTTTGATTGGAGACAATCACTTGCACTAATAGAAAAATATCTGGATGTGGACATATTATTTTCATTTAGAGTTGGGCCTGATTATAATCAGGGTAAATTTGTGATGATATTTGAGGCACAGTCGCAGTACCTTAGTAGTTTGACCAAGTGACCTGATAAAATATTTTACTTAAGAAAGTCGTGACACGTTATTCGTTTTAGATTCGGCAAGTATTTGAGCAACAGAAATGATAATAATTATTACCTTCGTGAGGAAATAGTGAAGAGTATGATCAAACAGGAAAAGGTGACTGTACCCACGGGCAAATTTGACGATGTTTTAAGAAACTTGGGCAAAACTATGGATAAACTGGACAAAGTATACATTTTCTGTATGTTTAATTTTTATCATAATGATTTCCTTCAGTTGACCGGACGCTATACTGATCCTTCGTCAATTATTCTCAAGTGCTACACGATACCGGGCTTCCAGAAGTTAACTAGTTTTGGTTCAGACAAAATAATTCACCCCAAGGACAAACATTTTTGGCAAAAATATGTTGAAACTGTATTTGAAGACACTGATGTTACGATTGACTATGATAAAGATGAGATTTGTGCGACAGCAATTAGTAAGAAATTTTTATCTAAAATATTTTCATGGTTAGGAGATATTCCTACAAATGATCTTGAACTGTTAATGTGGTACAAGGTAGTTCTTGAACTAGCTCATTACACAGGACAATATTTTAGAGATATAAAAAATCCGAGGTATCTATTCTTTATTCAGATGTGATTGTTACCAGTGACTCTTCTTATTCATTCATTGCAGATCCTACTATTGTGTAGATTTAGTTAACGAATACTGGCATATGGCTGTGGCATACAAAATGCCGCTACAAGACTATTCAGTGGTAGCGCAATTAATCTTGTTCTTAAATTTGTTTCTTCAATGTACTCGTATATTTAGGTTGACATGATGTGGAAGGAAATAGATCAAGCTTTTATCAGGCGAGTTAGACGAGCAAAATGGATGGATGAAGCAACAAAGGATTTTATTGAGGATAAGGTTAAGAACAGGATTACTGTAATAGGCTATCCTGATTGGTTTAGAAATGAAGATAAGTTAACACAATTCTATGAGGGGGTAGATATGCCTGCCATAAAATTACATAAGTGTAAGAAATACATTTTTAGTATGGGATTAAAATTGAAGAAATTTTACGCAATGTGGTTAATATGACGGCAGCTGAAAACATTCGGGATTTGAAAAAATTAAGAACTACAGCTGAAAGGGTGATGACGAAGTCTCCTTTAACCGTTGACGTTAAATATGAACAAGACTCTAATGTTCTGAGTATGTAAATCTATTAACAGTTGGTAGATGGAAACGTGTTCTCTTAGCTTAAGAAATCGGTGAAACTATTATTGGTATTTTGTCCTGATTGTTGTTTAAAATATTTGGAAAAACATTTTGACAGTTAAGCCTTAGTTAAATTGATACAAGTAAGCTTTCGAAAATTGTTCTATTAAGTTGTGTTTTTTTTTTTGTCCGGGACTTTTGATGATTAATTTGTTATGGTAGAATATGCTATCTGGTCATCATTTTCTTTCAAATTAATTTTCATTACAGTGATTAACATGGGGATGCTGCAGTTCCCTCTACATTATTTCGGTCAAAAGTGAGTTGCTACTATTTGTTTGTAGGTTCATTAATTTTTGTTGTCAAAGGAAGATTAGCTACGGTCTCCTGGGATCAGTTGTAGCTGGTGGCATCCTACGAGGATTTGATTCTATCGGTAAGTTCCTTATCAATTGGGTAAATATGAGTATAAATCTGTTTCAAAATCAAAAATCCACCACCTGTTGAATTATGTTGGGAGAAAAAAAGAAATCCCTAGAAAAAGTTTCATTTTTTTTGGGTTGGCTCAATCTCCCGCCAAAATTTGACATTGAACTGTTGAGTTTATTTACGAAACACAAAATAATTATTATGTACAAAAAGGTTTTAGCTACCATATCATACTTTTTCAATGAAATAATAAAATGAGAATAAAAAACACGATGAACTACGACCAAAACGATTGTCCAACAGTTTTCTTTCATAACCCCACTTTTTTCTGACAGTTGCAGACACACTAAAAACAAAAGTCGGCGACGTTGTCGGTTGTATTTTCGAGGTAAATGCACTGTTGGTGGATTTTTGATTTTGAAACAGATTATATGTACATTTTATTGATTCACTTTAGGCATGCATTATGGAAAATTTGGACAGCCTGTAGAAGATGCGTCCTGGTGGGATTCTCATACGGCAAAACGGTTTCACCTTAAGAAAGGTTGTTTTACTGACCAGTACAATTCCTACTCAGTTTATGGCGTAAACATAACAGTAAGAGGTGATTGTTGTGTAAGAGATTTATGTAGTTGAATCTGTTTCGAATTAGTCGCGAGGTGCTATTACGCTTGACTCAAATCTTGTCGATAACGGAGGACTTCGGATGGCATATAGAGCTTACAAACATCATATTAAAACAAATGGTTGTGAACCTAAGCTACCCCGTTTCAAAAATTTCACTGACACTCAACTATTCTTTATTGCCTTTGCTCATGTAAATTTACTTAAAGTGAAATTTTGTTAAATTGATTGATTTGGTTGTAGTATTTTTGCGAGAGGCCACCCGAGAATGTGAAATTGTTTCGTAAGAAGTTTGAACGTTATCATTTTCCACCCAACAAAGTGCGGATGCTGAACACATTGAAAAATTCAGTAGAGTTTTCAAATGCTTTTGGATGCCCTGTAGGAAGTGAAATGAATCCTGGAAAAAAGAAGAAGTGTAAAGTTTGGTGATTGGTACATCATTTATTTTTAGTAAAAGATTGATACATTTCTTTCGTTTTAATCTGTCTTATCTGTCTTATTTGTGAGAAGTTATTATGTGACAAATACATTAGTTTTGACGATAAGTTTGCATTATTTGGTGCTACCTGGTGAACTACCTACATCGAATTTTCTATTTTTTTTCGTCATTAAACTTCAATGAATGCATGTGTATTTGTTTTTTATAAACATTTTATTTATTTATCATTTTTTCCGCAAAATTTTCAAAACAGTTAAAATTAAATATAAAGTCCATTCACGTTGGATTTTCCTAGTCAAGGTCAAATAATTCAATATTATGGCGGTGTGATTTTTACTTCAAAAATGCTTTAGCTGTGTATGTCACCAATACGGGCTGATAAAGGAACCAAGTCATTCGTAGACTGTAGAGGTTATGTTATTCGCTGTCAGCAAAGGAACAGTCAGTTTTCAAATATTGTTTTTAGAGGATAACAGTAGGTAATAATACATCCATTTTGTTATCATTTGCACTAAAAATAGTGTCAGTTCTTAATCGGTATGATAGGATTAGGAACATACAATAGGTACCTAACTCCTACCTACTGGTGTTGTATTTTTCTGCTTGCGCTGTTGATTAAGTGAAAAAACCCTTAATGACTACAGTGATGACTGATGAGGAACCAGAATAAGTTATAGAAAATGAACCCAATAGAAAATTGTGTGAAGTTTCTTTCATTGGAAGCGATGGAAGTAAGCAATGCATCTAAATGATGGAACAAATTTGGCAATAAAATTTCAGTTATTCAGAGACACTTATACGTTTTGATTGTGGTTGTGACGTTTCAAGAATGTATTGTTACAATTGCATACCACAAAAGAAAGGTGTATTTTGATTTTTAATGTTTTTTTTCTAATTTAAGTTTTTTCGATGTACACATTATCTTTAAAATAACGTTGTATTGTTAAAACTGCTCAATAAAGGTCGTAAATAGATTATAATCATGTTAATACATACAATACATTAAATATTAAAGGATTCTGACTAATTAATTTTCGAACTGAAGCTATTGTTTCTTGAGTCCGTATTAGCTTGCGGGTTTCGTCACATTACGTCAGTTGTGGAAGGTTAACGCAATTTTAAAATTAACCTTTTTTCTTTTCGCCATGGTAAAATCACCCAGGAATAGAATTTTATTAAAAAATCTGTGACTTTATTTCACACGTTAAACTAACATTCAAAATTAAAGACGTCAAATCGCTCTCAATCGCTCTATCACGAATAAAACACGATAATGTAAAATTTACTAGGAAAGGAGGCGCAGGTTTGCAACGTGACAACAATTTGGCAGAGAAAATCCAACGTGAATAGACTTTACATAATTTGAACCCTAAAATTCATACCCGCTCATGTGTTTACACATCCATTGATAACAAAGTACGAAAAAAGAATTACTCGATTAATCTCCTCGAATGAAAAACAGTAAAAACTACTAGTATTAGAACAACGATCGTTCTTTCTTCAAAAAACTGGTAGAGTTTTTACCACACAAAAACATTTTCACTCTCTGTTTCGTTTCAATTGATGATTATCCCATGAGCGAAGTGTCAGATTAGGGGGTTGGAAAAAAGTATTATTGAGACACGTTAGTAATAATTTCACTGACCTGATTTAATCACATATTATATCCCAAGTGCAAAATTTTTTATCGGAATTTTTTTTGCTAATGAACGAAAACATCCATAAATGACGTCAGAAGAACAATTATTAGCAAATAAGAGCACGAAACGAAGTCGAGGGCTTTTATTTGATAATAATTGGTCTTCTGACCGAATAATTTATGGATGTTTGAGTTCATCAGCAAAAAAATTGCCGATATTAAAATTTTGCACGAGGGGTATACGGCTGATTATTTCCTTCATGTGTTTAGCAACCAATTGCGTGACAAATATTGACCAATCAAAACGAGAAAACAAAAAACAACCCGATAAAATTTCTCTAAAATGCACACTGTGCAATAATCTGATAAAAAATGTCGGTACCTAATTTTTTTTTTTAAATAAATTATTTTGAATAAAAAGGCTTGGAAATAATGCGTTTGGTTTCATTCTATTCAGGAAATAATCATAATAATATAACGGGTGACTATTAAAATTTTCACTTAGGGTTGGCTATGGATCATTCTTTGTTTTCCGTTGCACCTTAGACACTGACAAGTTTGACATTTCAATAAATGTTTTTTCTTTTAATTTGGTTATGTTTCAAATGTACTGACTGACATTTGTCGTTCGTTCTTGCGTGTGTCTAAAGTAACAGAAAAAATAAAAACTCGTTCAAAGCCAACTCCAAGTGAAAATTTTAATAGTCAGTCACCCGTTATATGTGTCTTTCGAGTCAAAGGAGCCTGTGTTCGCACTAACATTTCCGGATCGTCCGGCCAAGCCATTGACAAAAAGCAATCCTCCGAAATGGATCTCCCTGTTGAAGAGCTTGAACACGTTGGACATGGTAAAGATGTAGGTAATTCTTGTTCATGTAATGTTCGATAGACAATAAAAATCGGAACACCGACGCGTAAAGCAATCATTTTGAATCACCCAATACCGTGTGAGCAACAATAATTATATGCTGTTTGAGTTGGCAATAAATTCTGGTGTCTTTTGGTGACTTTTATGTCATGTTCCAACGAGAAAACCATTTTATTTATAAAAGATTACAAAAACCAAGACGTTTAAATTTGAAATGTATGCCAGCTGTCAATAGTGTCTTATTAAAACAAACCGAAGTAGGTACAGTCACGGCCACGGAATTTCATCAGTCGTTGTAATTCAACTGACATTAGCTGTAAAACAGGTTTTATATATTTCTAACCCCACATTGGAATTTTTGCCATGGATGTCAAAAACGTTACTGTTGGCATTTTGTTTTTTATTGTGCGTGATAGAATTTCTGTCACAAAAATTTTGAATGTCATTCATAATGACAATAAAGCTTAGGCAACACAAGTTTTTTCGAATTGACAGTAAAATAACTAACAAAATGCCATGGCCGTAACTGTACATACAATTCACAGTCTTGTAGTCTTGAGATTCAAAAAATTGTTTTATATTTATAAATTCTTTTAGTAAACGGGTTTATAATCTTCTAAATAGGACTGTGGCCTCAATGAGAAATCAGTAAATAAAATTAGAAAAAAAAATCCTTAGCAGTGCAGATACGGATAGAACAAAAGGCAAGAAAAGTAACAGAACACGAATTAAATGCACGGCTACAGGAAGAATAAAATGCGAGAAAAACGGCAGAACACGAATTAAATATAACGGGTGACTATTAAAATTTTCACTTGGAGTTGGCTTTGAACGAGTTTTTATTTTTGCTGTTACTTTAGACAAACGCAAGAACGAACGGCAAATGTCAGTCAGTACAATTGAAACATAACCGATAATGTTAATTATAATGTCAAACTTGGCAGTGTCTAAGGTGCAACGTAAAACAAAGAATGATCCATAGCCAACCCTAAGTGAAAATTTTAATAGTCACCCGTTACGACTGTCTGTGTTGGAATTGGGAGAAATATCAAATATTTTGAAAAAGCGGATCATAACAAAGGTGTTCTCTAATAAAATTGTAAAAATAGACGATATCTCAGAAATTGAACAGTGTGCAAAAGGACATTCAACAAAAATCCAAATGGATCCTGAGAACTCAAAAATGATCTCATCTGCAGTGGGTTTATAGCGTAAGAGTTAAATCGGACTGGATTTTAGACTTCAGTCGCTTCGTGAAGGGAAATTAGAAGGGGATGTGCAGCAACGTTATTTCGTTCGACCGTTCTGTGGTTGGACCAGGTCCATTTATTCATAAATAAGAGTGGTTGCCATTGGTTGGATATTTGAGCCGCGCAAGTTTCCCCCACCAAATGTCCCTTCAGCCGCTAACAGAACTCTACGCAAGGCACCTGTAGGAAATAAATTAGCCCATCCTCAAATCAACGACCATAAGTTTCAGAACGAAATTCCGTTAATCATCGATGTGTAATATCATATTTAATCTTGGATGGGTATTGTTACGTTATTCATTTTTACTATTTTCGCCCAAAATAATGCTCGAGAGTGCAACCCAAAAAATCAAAATAAGCGGAAATATTTTAACCACCAAGACATTTGAAGACGATTTGCACCACGATCGGCGGGACCGTTTCCTCGGGCCTTGCCTCGTTTCTCGAAAGAAAATAGAAAGAAAAAAAAAAAACGAATACTGGTGGGTCGGTCGTTTGCAGACGAGCAAGTAGCTGGTCAACCGATAACCCGAACTCGAAAAAAAAAAATGGTCTACATAAAACAAGGTATTCCATTCCTGGACGAATCTTCCGGTAATAGGATACCGCGACAAACAATCGAGCGAGACACCGAGGTTTGAACAATAAAAAAAAAAGTCCGGAAAACTAGACCTAAAACTATCACCCTCGTCCTAACCTTGGTCGTCGCGGGGCGTCGACGTCCCTGGGAAGATCCGGTCGTTCCAACTGGGTTTTTCTCGGGACCACGGTGGACGACGAAATCCGAGCGTGGAATATGACTCCGCTCCTCGGCGTTCGGTTCTTTGAGAACCTTCCGTTAGGGAACAGCAAATCCGCTCCTGGGGGTCTGGGTTCGAAAACCCTGGACATTGGTTTCAGCCTCACCCTTGTCGGACCCCTAAACGTCTCCACACCCTTTTTCGCCACTCAGCCACTCACACCTTTAGCCCCCGTCATACTTTGATTTGATGAAAGACCAAAGACAAAGACCAACATGGACATTGGTTGCCCTGTTTTATACCTTCGCCCCTCTCAAGTGGGACTTTTTTCGTTTGCAGCGGATAAAGGAAATCTTGGCGAGTCGTGCGCACGGTGATCAGAATAATTCAATTTAATTTGAATTTTTAAAATGTAACAGTATTTTATAGCCAGAACGTTATAGATGTGGATTGGGGACTCGAAGTTAAGTTGGCACTACCAGCAAAAAGGCGGTCTCTATTTTAACAGGCCGTGCACAGAGGCCGTGACTTCAGAAAGTGGTCTGTGGGATGGCCCATTAACGTCTGACAATGTTGCTTCGCCAACCTTCAGAAAAAGTTAGTAGTTTTGAAGTTTTTTGATCACTCACTGTCATCCACTATTTTGTCATTGTCAATCAGTCAATCATCATTCATCACTGAAAGATTTTTCTAATTCTCCTATTGCAATTTTACTTCAGTCAAAGTATATCAGGTGTCCAAGTCTAGGTAATTATGTGTATCCTGTTTTATAAGATAGCTATTGTAAGTAAAATTTCATAGAGTCCTGTATTCTGAACAAGTATCCTATCCAAAATGAACATAGTACTCCTTTTAGTTTTAGTGAAAATAAAGACCGCCTTGCTATAAGGTACAATCACCGCCACGGAATTTCGTCAGTCGTTGTTATTCAACTGACGTTACCTGTAAAATAGGTTTTATACAGGGTGTTATTGAAAGTTGTACAGATATTTTAACCACGAGCCACTGATATCATGTTGAACTCGGAAAAAATATCTAAAAAATTCTGTGTCAAAAAATAAAATGACATTTATTTTTGCAGCTACATATTTTTTTAATTGCTTTTAGTCTTCTACGTTGTCAAACAACCTCGTAGGTAAAATTTCGGCACATTTTAAAAATACACCCTGTATATTATATTTTATAAAACGTACACCAACGCGGTTTCCTTGTTTTAAAGCATATTTCCTATAGGTTGCTTCGCATTGGCGTACATTTTATAAAACATGATATACAGAGTGTATTTTTAAAATGTGCCGAAATTTCACCTACGAGGTTGTAGGACAACGTGGAAAACTAAAAGCAATTTAAAAAAATTGTAGCTCCAAAAATAAATGCGATTTTATTTATTTTTGACATAGAATTTTTTAAATATTTTTCCGAGTTCTACGTGAAGCCAGTAACTCGTGGTTAAAATATCTGTACAACCTTCAATAACACCCTGTATATTTCGAACCCCACATTGGAATTTTTGACATGGATATCATGTGGCATTTTGATTTTTGTTGTGCGTGACAGAACCTCTGTCACAACAATTTTGAATGTTAGTCGAGACAATAAAGCTTAGACTACACAACTTTTTTCGAATTGACACTAAAATAACTGACGAAATTCCGTGGCCGTAACTGTATATATTTGGAATTTATGACAGATCTCACTAACGTACAGTGGAATCATAAGTTTTAAGCGACCTTGAGTTTGACAATCCAGATCGTTTTTACTATACATCTTTATTTTTTGCAGGCTCTTTTTTCTTAAGCTTAGTCCAAACCCAAGGATTGTATGGTCTGGACTAAGCTTTACGTTTTGTGTTTCTACATGTGGAAATAATGTATACTCGTAATCGTTTCCGAATGGAAGAATCAAGAATCGGAAACGCGTTACCATTTTACGCGAAAATAATAATTAAATACCTAGGTATTGATAAGAACAAAAACAAAAAAAGAGAAAGAAAAACTAGGAAAAATGTACTATTCCGGACATGGAATCTTGGCCACAACTGACATTTAACTGACAAATATGTGTGAACTGCCCTTTATTTAATATAACCCAACTTTTGACTCGATAATGCCATTTCCCTGCTTTTTTGATGTCACAAGAAAAACTTCAAAGTGATTTTTAATAATTGTCACTTATTAATGACACTAATGGTTGGTTTACATCATTTTTTAGAAATGTCAAAAAAATGTTGGCCAAGATTCCGTGTCCGGAATAGTACCTATGTATAAATACAAGTCCAACAATTTGTAGTATACAGTCAAATTAAAGAAAAAAAAAGGTTGTTGTCAATATCGTTTCATTTCATTCATTTTATAGCACACTGTGACATTGACGACCACTTTTTTTTTAATTTGACTGTACAGGGTGTTAGTAAATGGTTGGGAATAAATTTCAGGGTGAATTCCTTATGAAAAATGTGACTTAAAATGAGTATTTTTCTCAAAAAAAAATGTATGCTGGCATATCCGGATTTTTCTGAAATACTACGATTTAATAATGGTTTAAAGAAAAAATGTAAACATGGAATGTAGAATTTTTTAACGTATGTCAAAATTCAAAACAAATGCGATTTTAGTCAGACAACTGAACTAATTAGAGAAATTCTTCAATAGTGGACTACATTTTTTTTTTTTTTTGAGAAAACTACGCATTCGAAAATCTTTATTTAGGTTTGAAGCCACATTTTTCGTAAGGAATTTTTGAATCGATACACTTATTTTTATTTGTGTATAAATTAATGTTACAAAATGCTATCAGTAGAGTTAAACGAAGGGCCTGTTTGTGCTTGGAACAAAATGGTGAACACCTTCAGCATCTGTTATAACATTGTTTAATAAAACTAACGTTACCGTTGTAATTTTTCTCTTAATTTCTCGAATCCTTAATTCGCCATTTTCTGTTTTACAATTGCCATTAAATGTGACGTTTGTCGCGGTAGACATGCGTTCACAGTTCCAGTGCCAACTCTAATTACAAATTCAATGGATCGCACGATACGTTTGGTGGACAAAAAAACTGGGACACTCAATTACATTTTTCAAATACATTTTTATCAAGCTTTTAATTGTCAAGATAAAGGCAAAATTAAACTGACTTTTACTGTTGACAGTAATTTTGGCAGCTGTAATGCCGAATCTAACTGAATTCCAAAAACACCTAATTAGACAACGTCTTGGGGGAGGGTATTACCATACGAGCAATTGCTAACGAGCTAAACGTAAGCAAAAATACTGTTTTGTGGTATTTTTGTCTTACGCTATCATGCCATAGTTAACCTATTTGTTAGCAAGTATGAATTAAACGGTGCAAATTTGCCAAATTTGGATTTGAACAGTTGTCATTTTTGACCCAGTTTTTTTTTTGTCCACCGACCGTACTATTCCGGACACGGAATCTTGACATTTAACTGACAAATGTGTGTGAGCTGGCCTTTATTGAATATAACCCAACTTTTGGCTCGATAATGCCATTTCCCTGCTTTTTTGATGTCACAAGAAAAACTTCAAAGTGATTATTGTTATTTATTAATGACACTAATAATTGGTTTACATCAGTTTTTTTAGAAATGTCTAAAAAACGTGACCAAGATTCCGTGTTCGGAATAGTACAGTTGCGGAATTAAAATTTCGGGTACTATTTTTCTGTCACTTCAACAAAATCTCTGTAAAGCAGCTTCTACTGTCATCATGACTGACATTCAAAAATTAAACTTTTCTGTGTTAGTCACTCAATCAATTTTGAATTTTGAGATTTCAGTTAGTTGCACTGAGTGTAATTAAATCATCGCTTTGATATGTTGCCTACTCGTTATTATGCCACAAATGACAATTTTTGAATGCCAAAAAGACAAAAACATGACAAGAGTAAAAAATAAGGTTATTAACGTAAAGGTTGTTTTAGAGTTTATATCATGACATTGAGAATAGTGCCGGAAATTTTAATTCCGCAACTGTACCTAAATTACATTTTTATTTTACCCTTAAAAGTTCTTTTATTTACATCGATCGCTACAGAATTTAAAAGAATTCTCACGAACCATCAAGTGTTCTATAATGAATGAACTCTAGTGACAATAAAATGCAAAGTGTGCAGTGGCGGCCATTAATTTGGAAACACCAGTCTAATCTAGTTTACTGGATATTTCTAATATTTGATAGTGTAAAGCGTTATGTCATGAACTGATGCCACCCATGTCATCGTTGAGCGCATTCAACAGACTGTCTCAGCCGAAATTGATATGTCAATAACATTGTCAAAGTGACAACCAATTTACAATAGAAAAATCTTGGTGCTTTCAAATTAATGGCCGCCACTGTACAATGGGGGCCAAAAAATTCCGTCCGTCACTTTCAAGGCACTGACATAAAGTGTAAACTACCCTTAAGCACCAATAACCTCGTTTTTTATCCTTATTGTCATTTTGACAATCTGACAATGAGTCATCAGTTCAAATTTTGTGAATACAAAGGACAAGTTCCACTCTTACACAATCACCACACGACTGTCATCGTCAGGGGCAGACTTGACACTAATTTTGGATTAAAGTACAGTTGGCTTCAAAAAAACGGGAAATGAAATTTGACCTAATGTGAATTCGAAATGTAATTTGTCAATTTATGTCAATTTGTGTCTGTTTGACAGTAGTATTTCTGATACATAAGTGCAGTTTTTTAACCTAAAAAGCCGTTTCAAACTATAAAAATTTAATAAAATCTGACAGAACTTTTTCTGACAGTTCCCGTTTTTTTTGAAGCCAACCGTACCAAACAGAGAACCGTGGAAATTATATGCGGTTGTTTAAAAAAAATAAAACCAAAAACATTAAGGCAAAAACAAGGAAATGGATCATTTATTTTTGTTTAAATAGCTAAATCAAAAGATCAAATTAATGAAGTTTTGTAAAAAATTAATACTTGGTCATCCCTCCATTGGCATCTATAACTCGCCTTACACGAGGCGACATGGAGAAGCATAAATCTGGGTGATAATTCCTAGATATAGCCAAAACCAAATAACCACCAACACTGCATTCTACCCAAAAAATCAACTGGCAACGTTGTATACTCAGATTTGATTGGTCTAGCATCCTAGTAATATCAAAATTTTATTATACACTTAGTGTAATTTTGTTTTCACCAACTTAATTCAACAGGTGGTGGTTATTTGGGTTTGGCACGGGATATAGTTAATGATTGCCATGCATCAGTAATCAGTAATCACAGTCAAATGTTCTGCCCTATTCCGAAACACTTGTCGTCGCTGCTGCAAATTACGAAACAAAAGTTCCCACATATATTCTACAAGGTTCAAATCTGGACTGCGACTCGGCCAGTCAAGGACGTTTATGTTATTATTCCTGAACCATTCTGCAACCCTATGTGCTGTAGGCTCTGAACAATTGTCTTCAACCAAAACATATTTTAGCATGTGTGATATTAGATTTTTAAATAGGAAACATCTTAACTGTAAATCTAAATATTAATTGAATTTAAAATCGTTTCCCTTATATCAGCGTTGCTTGCTTTCATTGACATTCTCTGTCACAGTTCTCTGTCTGTTACGGGACAGTTGCATTCAGAGTACAAATATAAAGAATAAAAATCTAAAAAGGATAAGCTTTTAAGTTTAAAGAGTAGTGCAATCGTTAAATCTAGTGTAGAATGAATATAGATGCCTCCTTCAATTAAGGTAAAGGTATCCACTTTTCTCCTTATAGCAATACCGATAGGTGTTTTGATAATTATCGTCATGGCTGTAACGCTCCCACGTAAGGATACTAGTTTGTCTTTCTACTTTTTTGGTTTATATTTTCGATTTTTAGGAATTAATCGTTTGCCGTCGGACGATGAGAAAGGAACATACGATGAGAACGATGTGGACGACGAAGACGAGAAAGAAGGTCAATACGTGCCCGACTGTCCGACTTCCGAAATATGCACCAACGAATTGTGTCAACGAGCTTCGGATTATTTTTTGTCGTCCCTCGATTTTGCCGTAAAACCTTGTGACGACTTCTATAATTTTACTTGTGGCAAGTTGGAAACTTCCCCTGTAGATAATGTAATGGAACAGATACGGAATTTTTCAAAGATAATTTTGACTGCTGGTAATTCCGACGGGGATCCTCCTCCCCTTCAGATGGCAAGAAATTTTTATGAGTCTTGCTCTGGTTTAGCTTCCGTAATTATTCTTCAGTATTCAACAACATTCTGTTTTTAGGTAAAACTAAAGCTTCCAATTGGGGGGACATTGGCGGCGTGCTGGACAGACTTAAACTACCAGTACTACCGTCTTTACTTCAGGACAAGAAATTCAGTTTTGATTTGAGTCAATCACTTGCACTAATAAAAAAAACTCTGGATTTGGATATATTATTTTCATTTAGAGTTGGGCCTGATTTTAATCAGGGTAAATTTGTGATGATATTTGAAGTACAGTCGCATCGCCTTAGTAGTTTGACCAAGTGACCTGATAAAAATATTTTACTTAAGAAGGTCGTGATACATATTTCGTTTTAGATTTGGGAAGTATTTAAGTAACAAAGAAGATAATTTGTACTTTCGTGAGCAAATGCAGCGCATGTTAACTTATTATATTAGTGACACTAGTATTGATAAGGCACCCCTAGCTGAGAAGGCTTTAACAAACCTGGGCAAAACTATGGATAAACTGGAACAAGTATACATTCTACTGCATGTTTAATTTTTGCCTTAAGGATTTCCTCCAGATGATCGGAAGCTATAGTGATCCTTCGTCAATTGAGCTCAAATGCTACACCATAGCGGGTTTCCAGAGGTTAATTAGTTCTGATGATGACGAAGTTGTCCATTCTAAGGTTGAAAATTTTTGGCAGAAATATGTTCAAACTGTATTTCAAGACACTGGTATTACAATTGACAGTGATCAAGATGAGATTTGTGCCACAGCAGTTAGTAAAAAGTTTCTATTAAAAATATTTTCATGGATAAAAGATATACCCACAGATGACCTTGAACTATTAATTTGGTACAAGGTATTTGTTGAACTAGCTTATTATACAGGAGACTATTTTAGAGAAGTAAAAAATCCGAGGTATCTATTCATTATACAAATGTAATTGTTACCAGTGAAACTTCTCGTTTGTTCATTGCAGATCCTACTATTGTGTAGATTTAGCTAACGAACACTGGCATATGGCTGTGGCATACAAAATGCCGCCACAAAATTATTCAAAGGTAACACATCTAAATGTTGTTCTTGAATGTGTTTGTTCGATGTGTATTTTTATCTCGGTGTTTATTTAAATTTATTCTCAACGTAGGTGTTGAAGAGTCGATTGTGAACGCACCACGGATCAGTTGTTTAAATCTAATCTAAAATCACTTTCTGCGTTGTTTGTTTTTTCTGTGCAGACTGACGAGCGGTGCGTTCACAATCGACTCTTCAACACCAACTTTGAGGATAAATTTAAATGAACACCCGATATATTTAATGTATATTTAGGTCGACACGATGTGGAAGGGAATAGATCAAGCCTTTATCAGGCGAGTTAGACAAGCAAAATGGATCGATAACGCAACAAAGAAATTTATTGAGGATAAGGTGAAGAACAGGATTACTGTAGTAGGCTATCCTGATTGGCTTAGAAATGAAGATAAATTAACACAATTCTATGAGGGGGTAGAAATGCCTGCCATAAAATTACCTAAGTGTAGGAAATAAATTTTTAGTTAGGGATTGAAATTATGAGAGAAGAAATTTTACTCAATGTGGTCAATATGACGCGAGCTGAAAACATTCGGAATTTGAAAAAACTACGAAGTACAGCTGAAAGGGTGATGACGAAGTCTCCTTTAACCGTTGACGTTAAATATGAACAAGACTCTAATGTCCTAAGTATGTAAATTTATTAATAGATGTTAGACGGAATCGTGTCCTCTTGGCTTAAGAAACTGGTGAAACTTCTTAGAATATACTTACTTCATAATGAGTGTGTTGGTATCTCATTTCTTTTATCTTGTCTGTTATAAAAATATTTGGAAAACAATGTTTAACAGTTTTAAGCCTTAGTTGAATTGATACAAGTTATCTCGTTGAAAATTGTTTTTTTGTCCGGTGTTATTGTTTATGATAGATGTCTGATCATCATTTTCTTTATAGTGATTAACATGGGCTTCTTGCAGTTCCCGTTATATTTTTTTGGTCAAAAGTGAGTTGCTAATACTTGTTTATAAGTTCATTAATTTTTGTTATTAAAGTCAGATCAGTTACGGAATCCTGGGGTCATTTGTGGCTGGTGGCATCCTGCGAGGATTTGACTCTACTGGTAAATGCTTCTAAAATTCAGTAAATCTGTATATTTCAATTATTTACGTAGGAATGCATCATGACAAATCTGGAAAACCTGCAGAAGAGGCAACTTGGTGGTCACCAGATGATGCAAAACGGTTTCACATCAAGAAAGGTTGTTTTATTGACCAGTACGATTCCTACTCAGTTTATGGCGTCAACATAACAGTAAGAATGATTGTTGTGTAAGAGATTTATGTAGTTGGATCTGTTTCGAATTAGTCGCGAGGTGATGCTACGCTTGACTCAAATCTTGCCGATAACGGAGGACTTCGAATGGCATATAGAGCTTACAAACATCATATTAAAACAAATGGTTGCGAACCTAAGCTTCCTGGGTTCAAACACATCACCGACTCTCAGTTATTCTTCATTGCATTTGCTCATGTAAATTTAACGCAAACTTAGAATTTGATAAATTGATTGATTTGATTCTAGTATTTCTGCGAAGCGCCACCCGAAGATGTAAAATTGTTTCGCAAGAAGTTTCAACATTCTGATACTCCACCCAATAAAATACGGATGCTGAAAGCGTTGAAAAATTCCGTAGAGTTCGGAAATGCTTTCGATTGCCCCGTAGGAAGTGAAATGCGTCCTGGAATAAAGAAAACGTGTAAAGTTTGGTGACTCGTATTTAATTTACTTTTAATAAAACTTTCATAAATGTTTTCGTTTGAATTTGTCTTAGCTAAAGTCCATTCATTTTGTATTGAACTTTTCAAGGTCAAATAATTTTATTTTTTGGCTCTGTAATTATGTTTTGTAAATAATGACATGCAGGTAAACACCGTAAACGTTGAATTGAGCATTGCTAAATCACATTATGTTGGTTAGATGCATGTCACTATTTACAAAACATAATTACAGAGCCAAAATTTAAATTATTTGACCTTGAAAAGTTCAATACAAAATGAATGGACTTTATTTATTTTACTTGTGATGACAATGAGTCAACATGTTGCATTATCGGGTGCAAGCTAGTGAACTAGACACAATCGCGTGCACCTTTTTGTCTTCATTGAAGTTCTTCAGCGAATGCACTTGAAGGCCTTTCACGGACGTCGCTAATTTATTATCTGACAGGTGAGTGTTTAGATTGCGATCAGGTCTTTAATCATCAGGTCTTGATGTTTTAAAAGTATGTGCTACAATTTGCTCCGATTAAATTGTTCGTAATTGTTAATTTCCAACTCGAGTTGTGTGATTTGATACGAAGAATGGCAGCTAACTTAATTTAAAGAAAGTTAATTATTGTTACTTTAATTTACCACTTTTACTGCATGTCATACTACATGATATAATTCCACTAAACTGTAACAGGGAGTGGGTATTTTAACCACCGTTGTATTTAATTCTTTCTCCATATTTTTTCTGCCGCTGTGAACGGCAGAAATTTGAGTGAAAGCAATTCAAGCCATGGGCAGACATGTACACCTGAATAATAATCTTACGGAGAAATTTTCAATAAAGAAAATAACTAGTATTATAAAATAAAATGGATTTATTTAAAATTCGTAAACAATACAGGGTCAACAAATTAATTAAAATGAGTTATCACAGCTCAAAATTGTGTGGGTGATGTCATATGATGAGGTGTTTATGAGGAGGTGCTTTCTTCAATATTTTGAACTTCCACCCGATGAACCTCCCGATAAGCTGAACGATTTTCCGCCGGTGCTTCCAGATCCGTACGACAACGAATTTCCATAACTACCTGAAGAAATGCTGGAGAGATCCAAAGTTTTTCCACCAGATCCCCCAGATCCTAGGGAGTTTCCATATCCGCCTGACGAGATTCCAGAAAGATCGATGGATTTACCACCGAGGCCTCCAGATCCCGAAGAGAATGAGCCTCCGTAGCCCCCGGATGAGATTCCAGAAAAGTCGATGGATTTCCCTCCGCTACCACCGGATCCAAAAGAGCTGAACAAGTTCGAATGTCCACCTGATGATATTCCCGAAAAGTCAATGGATTTTCCTCCGCTGCCCGATCCCAAGGATAGTGAAATCTGATGACCACCTAGACTTCCAGAATATCCTGACCCTCCAGAACTGTATCCACTTCCTCCGCTTGAAATTGGTTGCAACGTGATTGAACCGTGTCCGGAGTCACTTCCGGAACTTAGAGAACTGTAGCCGTAGGAGCTTCCGCCGACAGAACCCTGATCTGAACCGTAGCTACTTCCACCTCCAGAGCTGAAGGATCCGTAACTTGAAGCTCCAAGACCGCCAGAACCGCCGGAACTGTCACCGCCACCAACTCCACCTCCCAATCCGGATCCACTGTCGCCGCCTCCAACTGCAATGGGTTGTGGTACTGGTACTACGATGGTTTGTTGTACTCGAACAGGGACAGGTTGTGCTACGGCGACCGGGAAAGGTTGAGGAACCGAAACGGGATAAGGTTGCGGTACAGGTACTCGAACTGGGACTTGGACTGGGTACGGTACTGTTCGTGTGACTGTGACAGGTACTGGTCTTGGAACTACGACGGGCCTTGGTACTGGAACACCAATCTTGACAGGACGTGGTACTGGTACAGCGTAAGGTTGGGGAACTGGTACGGGCACTGGACGGGTTACTGTGACGGGGTAAGGTTGTGGCACTGGAACTGGAACCCTGTGGCTTATGGTACTGATGGTGGCACCTCCGCCGCTACCACCTCCAGCTCCACCTCCGATTCCGCCGCCGATACCACCTCCAGCTCCACCTCCGATTCCGCCGCCGATTCCGCCGCCGATTCCCCCGCTACTGCCTTGGCTTCCTCCATATCCGCCTCCAAGGGAAATTCCGCTGCTGTAATCTCCTCCAGATTGTTGACCGCCTCCTAGAGAAATTCCACTGCTATAATCGCCTCCAGATTGATGACCTCCTCCAAGAGATATAGCGCTGCTGTAATCTCCTCCAAGCTGGTAACCGCCGCCTCCAAGAGAAATGCCTCCAATATAACCTCCGGACTGATGACTTCCACCGAGTGAGATTCCACTGGATTGATGACCTCCTCCAAGTGAAATACTGCCGCCTCCCAGTTGTTGTCCTCCTCCATATGAAATACTGCCGCCTCCCAGTTGGTGTCCTCCTCCATATGAAATACTGCCGCCTCCCAGTTGGTGTCCTCCTCCATATGAAATACTGCCGCCTCCCAGTTGGTGGCCTCCTCCATATGAAATACTGCTGCCTCCCAGTTGGTGTCCTCCTCCATATGAAATACTGCCGCCTCCCGATTGGTGTCCGCCTCCAAGTGAAATACTGCCGCCTCCCGATTGGTGTCCGCCTCCAAGTGAAATACTGCTGCCTCCCGATTGGTGTCCGCCTCCAAGTGAAATACTGCTGCCTCCTGATTGGTGACCTCCTCCAAGGGAGATGCCGCTGTATCCTCCACTGGACTGTTGACCGTCTCCAACAGAAATGCTGGCGCTCACAGTTTTTTCAGATGATCCTCCACCACCAATTCCGCTGATGATACCTCGTTTTTCATTGTTTTTCTTATCAGCCTCGCCTCCTTGAACCATGCAAGCGACTGCCAATATCAGTGATGCCACCTGCAGGGTCAAATATTCAATTCATGAAACTAGAATGTTCTGTGCATTGTACTTACAATAAAGTGCTTCATGATATGTGTGTGTGTGTTCAAGAAGCAAATGAGAAGTGATGTCTTACCCTTTCATTGCCACGCTTTTTATAGCTCTTGCGGTAGAGAGGGCCTATGGCGATGCCATCCACTTGCCAAAATTACTTTCACTGGGTGAATCTACTGTGTACATTCACGAAGTTAAGATATGTCAGCAGAACGTACCGTTAAGACACACGACAGAATTTATAACAATTAATTGAATCGTTATTACTGTTATTGTTCTAATGAACTTAATGGCAGATTTAAAATTTATTGCGGATGTGAGGAAGCGACCGAGATGTGGTAATGAAAGCTGCGGTTAATATTCGTAATTTTGCACGAACAAGATACAATTTGCCCCGAGAAATAGTTACAGGGCGCTGTAAGTTCCCACACAAGTAAATAATAAGCGAAAAAACTGTTGTTAAACCAATCGAAACGACTTCGCTGCATACATTTAATTACAGGATTATTTACCGGTGTAAAACGATCACGATGATTTTGCATTTAAGTGTCGGTGAATCGTTGGTTTTTCCAGAACACTTTTGTTTATTAGAGCAAGCATCACATTTTTAATTAAGGCAACAAATATATTGAAATGCTGTTTGTCAGACTGTTAATTATTACTTCCTGTTAACATTTTTGGGTCATGCTGCTGATTTAAACCCACATAACTCCGATTCCTTTTTTTCAAGTGACCCATGAAGGAATTGTGCAAACGGAAAACTAATTCATTCTTTGCTTTTATTTGATATATCGTATTATCCAATACTTTTATTAGATAATGTTTTCGTCTAGAAAAAATCATAGGTGTTGTTTTTTCTTTTGTGGATTGTCTGTCTCAGAAGATTATTAATTAAGTTTTCTTCCTATTTGGAGCAAATTGTTCAGATAAACAGCTCTCGAATGATTACTTTGCATAAAATCACTTTTATCATGTAATCTCTTGACTTTTACCGTGGGTTGTAAATTCTATGAAATCTGCAATATCTTGACTTTTACACGTACAATGGACGAGAGCTGGCACACAAAACAATTCATTTCTTATCTTTAGGTACATAAATATCAAAAGTTAGTAATAATTGTTTCGTTTAATTTTCATGAACATTTTAATCACTATAGTTTTTTTTTTACTTTCTTGGGTACCTCTAAAACCTGACTCACATAAGTGAGAATGCAGATATGGAAATTTTTTCTTTGTCGAAACTGGGTGGGCAAGACATCAAAAGGCCTCAAGCTGTTGGTTATACACAAATGTTACGCTTATGTCTTACATGTCGCAATAATGGTTTAATTGCAGTTGTCAAAAGTTGTGTAAACGCTAATGACAACAATGAAAAACAAAACATTAATTTTAAACTATATCATTTCAACTTTAGTTTTGTATTTTAGAAAATTATTATTTCTTTTATTTTTTAAAGTCCATATGCTGCCTCTTTTTTTTAATTTCCATGTCTGTAACTGAAGAAAGTGTCTCGATCTGTTGATGTCACTCTTATAATGAAATAAGAAAGTTTTACTTCCAACTTGACAATTGATAATTGAATTCCGTAATTATTTTACACGAATTTCCTTCTAATATTCCTTTTTGATAGTTTCCGTTCGAATGATATAAACTCAAGCTTAACGCTAAACGGGTTAAGAGTGACATTTGTTTCATTTCTCTAAATTTTAAACTGTTGAAAAAAAAAAGATTATTATCAATGAAGGTTTTGACAAGACAAAAAACTGTCGATTTATTTTTCTTGAAAAAATGTGTAATTGCTGAAATATCTCCCCACATATTTTTAGTAAATTAAACAATTTGTTATAAAAATCAAAAATGGAATATTTCTTTAAGTGCAGTGGCTAAAATTGCTTAATTAATACGGCGTATAACAAGCTTAAGTGCTTTAATATTGCGTGGAAAATAGTAATACTCCATCATTTTGCAACATGGATGATTTCCAAAATTTCAATTTTTAGCAAAAATAAATAATACATAATTCTATTCATAATGACCAAAACATTGAAAATTGGTTTATACTACAATCACTTAACTCAGGAATATTTTAGAAATATTCTCATGCGGATATTATTTTTCTTAATACTCCACAAATTAATTGAAAATCTAAAATCACTTACATTTTCAGCCACAGAATATTTTATTTTTGATTTATATCCGCGTCTCTATTCGTCAAATTTGGCACATTTCAATTGTGGTATCTTTTGAGATGTAATGTGATTGTTTCATAATCAATACATTATTATAAAAAAAAGAATTAAAAGAAATATGTCCGAGTAACTAACTCTCAATGTTATGAAACTGTTAATTTTGCTTTGAGCTAATTTTTGTTCACAAATAATTAAAGATTGCGAATAATAACAATTAAGTAATTTAATTTTAATGACTGGAGGTGATGACCCTAAAAATCATTAAGCAGATCTCTCAATATGCAGATTTATGTTTATTTGTACACTTTCAAAATTCGAATTTGTTTGGGTTCTCGACCCCACCATTAATTAAAATTTTATCACTTTTAATTACTTTAATAAATATACATTTTTGAGATGTTTCCCATTTTATTTTAATTGTTTTTAGAGTACTTATTTCATTAAAAAGTGGTCAAGCGAATTGTGTGGTGAGCCGGATTAGTTGGCGGAACGACTCTTTAATGTAGATCATTGGCATATAATTAAATTATATAATAGACTAGATGACGAAAGGAAGAATTCCATCGTGAAACATAATAATTCGGCGATTTTTTGTCCAACTTTCATTAAAAAAATGACACAAGACAGATACTTTATAATGATTTATTTGAAATATTCATTGCCATTGATTTGTTGTTGAGTTTTTCACAAATTTAGTATTTTGAGTGACCATAAATGTTGGCTCCATAACCGTAGCCGCCACCAAGACCTCCGGATGTGAAACCATATGAGCTGCCGATGCCGCCCAATCCAACACTGCCGATCAGTCCACTGCTGCCGCCGAACAAACCGCTGCCGCCGCCGATCAATCCGCCACCTCCTCCAACAACAACAGGCTGAGCGACTGGAACCACCAACGTCTGTGGTACTCTGACCGGCACGGGTTGTGGTATTGTGACTGGGTACGGTTGTGGAACTGCTACTCCAACAGGCTGGGGCACTGGTACTTGAATGGGTACAGTGACTGGGTATGGTACTGTACGAGTTACGGTGACTGGTACTGGTCTGGGTACCAGGACTGGGCGAGGAACTGGTACGGGTACTTGTACTGGACGGGGTACTGGGACGGCGACAGGTTGTGGTATTGGGACTGGTACTGGACGGGTGATGGTGACTGGGACGGGTTGGGGGACTGGTACTGGTACAGTCTGGCTTATAGTGGAGACAGTGGCGCCACCTCCTACTCCACCGCCACCGATTCCTGCTCCACCGATGCCGGCTCCGCCGAATCCGCCTCCTGATCCACCGATTCCGGACCCACCGAATCCACCTCCAGATCCACCGAATCCGCCCGATCCCAGTCCAATTCCACTACCTCCTAATCCATAGCCGCCTCCGTAGCCGTAACCTCCAAAAGATTTGTAAAGGCCGGCCGAGATGCCATGTTTCCCGGTTTCGGGAATGTTGGCCTTGCTGCCTTGGATAAGGCAAGCAACTGCCAACAAGAAGACGGCTACCTGTAGAAAAACAGCATTGGCAGTGAACAGTAAGCAACACTATTATTAGAGGGACTTACCGAAAAGGATGTCATGATGTTGATGATGGGAGCCAACACAAAATGATGCCTTCCAGATGGTTAAATTTCTTTTTATATTAAAATTATGTGGAGGGGTCTCGTTGTAAAACATGAAGGTCTTGAATCTACATTCATTGGCAACACATGGATGAACAAATAATTTCAAAAATGATAAATAATTAAAATGTTCTTTTTTAAATTTATTTCGGGCCTAATTAATTGGGCACGGTGGTTAAGAATGTGCGTTGTTAAAATACCAGAATATTATTTCGACAATGGTTGCCGTTATTACCAGGAAATATGGTTTGAGCAATCATACATCAAAGATACATCGTGAATTATGTATATTACAGAAATTTTTAAATATTCGTTTTTAACAGTACGATGTTCTTCTTTACGAGTATTGTTCATACTACTAGACCGGATGTCCTTTTGTTTATTGTAGAGTTAGGTTTATTAATTATATCTATAATTTCATTCTTCTGGAATGCTCAATGGATCTTTCTTTGTCTCATTCGGAGTCTCTACAACCTTTTAACTTTCCTGAAAATTAATTTTATCATTTAGTCCTGAACCAAAGTGAAAATTAAAGAAATACTTCATAGGTTTCGAAAAGAAAATAAATCGAGTAAATCTCCGATGCTATGTCATTTAAAATTCAATTGGGATTGGTTTTTTAATATTTGGTGGAGGAGAGCAAAGCACAACTGCCTCGAGGGAACCCTTGCTTTTCTTTGCCAACTCCTGAATGACCTTTGGAGGCAATTTTTTGTGCTATATTTGGCTTGGATCATTCGCATTCATGCAATTCTTAAAATCTGCATTGTGGTTCCTTCACACCGGTAATTGCTCGATCTTGCTGCCTCCACATCTCAGGCCTGTCCTTTGTTGCATGACCCTGGTCACTATATTGCCATCGTATTCCTCAGAAGTGCAAGAAGTATCCGTTCTAATGTTACACAGGAACAAACGATGACCTTGAGAAGGTCATATCTGCGAACTGAAAATGGGTTTCGTTATTCATGATCAAATTATGAGTTAGTGAATTAAAATTGAATTATTTTTATACGTTGTTTCAGTGAGAAGTTTCATAAAGTGATTTATGTGTAGCAAGTAGGTAATTAACTTTTTAAAAATCACCTCATTATACAGTCGTAACTGTTAATTGAATCGGAACAATTACAAAACTGGGATGATTCCTTTAATTGTATAACAATTTGTAAATTAACAATCGTATTGTTTTTGAAGTTCAAATTATTTATTATACAGACTGATTCACATAACTTTCCGATCCTAATGAAATTTAAATGCAGTGAGTAATAACGTTTTTCATTCATAACTTGATCCAAAAACATGAATTATTTTAAACTTTTTTATGGTTTGGACATCCCTCACAAAAGTCTCAATTAAAAAAATTTAAAAATTGCAGTAATCGACCGTATTTTCTTTTATTTAATAAACTGACTCATCATCATATATCTTTTATTGATAATATTGTCAGATCTTTTGAAAAGAACAACCATTATAAAGCCATATTTTTGGACTTAAGCAAAGCGTTTGACACGCTGTCCCACAATATTTTAATTAAAAAACTTGGATACTATAAGTTCTCTTCTAGTAGCATTTCCATGATAACTTCGTACCTTAGTAATAGAACTCAAAAAGTAAAAGTAGATGGTGTTTTTTCAGAAAAATCTAGAACAATTCACGGTGTTCCGCAAGGATCCATCCTCGGTCCCGTTCTTTTTTTGATATACAGGGTGTCCCAGAACTGGCTCCCCAGAGAAAACAGGCATGTGCCGACAACAAAAAGACTCTAAATTGACTAAAATAAATTTTCTACTAGCTCAAATTACCGAGTTACAAAGTTTTTAATTTCACCAATCCCGGAAGCTCGTCCTCAGGTATTACTAAAAAATCCGATCGGTTGCTAAACAACAACAAAAAATCTCTGATATCGCACAAATCAATAAAATGTTTGGGCAACTGGAATTTTGACGTTTTCCGATATAAAAATTCGTTGACGTTTATCTGTCATCAACATCAAGACTTGACAATTGCAAAATTCGAAATAAAACAATAAAAATGGAGATTCTAAAAAGAACCATTTATTTAAATAGGTAACAATGTTAAAGCAGATGTTCGAAATGACCACCATTCATTTATATGCACAATTGTGCTCTACGTAACAAACTTCTTTTAGTAGCGTTAGTTATCATTTCTTCAGTAACTGAAACAAAGCCTCCTGAATTCAAACTCTCAGATCAGCCTCTGAATTTATGGGCCGCCGATAAATGATTCAGATCTGGAGACCTGGCAGGCCAATGATGCGGTCCTCCTCGACCGATCCAGCGCTGTGGATATTGGTTATCCAAAATTTCCCGAACGTTTCTGCTAAAATGTTGGAACCAGTCATTTATGCGATAAGCAAGAGGTACAATTTCAAGTAAATCAGGTAGCTCCGTTCCAATGAACTGAGCATATCTTGCCCCCGTTAATCTTGCGGGGAATTCAAACGGTCCAATCTAGAGCCGGGGATTCGGAATTCGCTTATACTTGCCAAACGATCGCCCAACAGCCCAGTCCACAAATTAACAGAAAACCTATGTTGAAAACCTCTGAGAAATTATTCTCTTGGATTTTCCTCTGTCCAGATATGAAGGTTGTGATAATTGGAACAACCTTACCGGCAAAATAGCGACTCATCAGAAAACAGTATCCGTGACAAGAAGTGTGAAGCATCGTTTTGGTTTATTAACCATAGATAAAAGTCTCGCCTAATTAGATAATCCTCTGGCAGAAGATGTTGTACTCGTGTATAGTGGTATGGATGCCTCCTATTATCAGCTAGAACTCTCTGCACCGAACTCTTGGATAAACCCATTTCACGAGAAACTGTTCGAATACTCCGGGTGCCGTCTTCCTCAAAGACATTCAGTACGGCTTCCTCGTGTTCGACAGTCCTTACATTTCTTGGAGCACCCCTAACTTCTTCTTCGAACTGGTTGCATCTGACCCGTTTCTCGACCCCGAGCGATTAATTTCAGGATTGTTTTGTCTTTGTGGAAATTGTCACGGTACAACCTTACTGCTTCACGTGCATTGTTCCCACATCGCGCAAAAGTAAGAATCATATCTACGTACTCAGAGGAAGAATACAGGTTAAATGATACACTTGAATTAAATATCGCAGCGAAATTCTATAACAAATGTCAAACTGACGTAAACAATCATTCTAATAAATGTAGTGGACCAAATCAAATGGACAGAATTATAGAGGTTTACGGATAAAAAGGAAACCTAGGCAACGCAAAATTGCGATTATTCCACCTTAATGATGCTCAACTCTAATTGGTCAACTTCAGAATGTCTTTTCTCGGTTATCATTTGAGATAGGACTTTTTTTCTTCAAAATACACGTTAATATATTCGTCCTAAGGCTCCCTTTTTTCTCTGGGGAGCCAGTTCTGGGACAGCCTGTATATTAACGACTTACCATCTTATATTCCACAGGCTGATACAGTTCTTTATGCAGATGATACTACTCTCGGTCTGTCAGAGGCATCAGCTGTCAGATTAAATTCAGAAATAAATAGCATTCTTTCCAAAGGACGAGACTGGTTATTGTCAAATAAATTGCATTTGAATAACGAAAAAACAGGAATCTCAAATGACGAAACTGAAAGCGCCAGATTTCTTGGTATTTTCGTAGACTCACATTTACTTTGGCATAAACATATTGATTTCCTGGCAAGCAAAATTTGTAAAAATATTTTTCTTTTGAGGAATCTGTCAAATTGTGTTTCACAAAAGACGCAAGTGCATATTTTGCTTTAATACAGTCTCAGTTACAATACTGCATCACCTTGTGGGGCCATTCTCCCGCTTCAATACGTTTGTTTAAGCTCCAACGTAGAGCAATAAGAATAATGGCAAATATAGGATATCGCACAGATTGTCGCCTATATTTTAATAAATTAAAAATTCTTACCCTCCCTTGTTTATACATATTAAGATGTCTGCAATATGTCAAAAACAATCCTAATCAATATAAAAAGTTAAAATCCTTTCATAACTATTCCACAAGAAAAAGCGACTACAGTTTCGACGTTTTCAGATTGAACAGATCAAGACACGGTCTTAACTTTTATTCAATAAAATTTTATAATGTGTTACCTCATGTATTCAGAAAGATGTCTCCAGACCTGTTTAAGATGAAAATTGAAAAATACTTACTTGCGAAATCATTTTATTCGGTGGAGGAATACCTGAATGATAACTTTTCCGACGTTATAACTGTGTGTAATTGTTAGTATAATCAACAACATAATACATTTAATGTCTCTGGTAGTATTAGTGTCATTTATTTATATCATTTTCTTTTCTCACGACTGTAAATACTGTTGTATAGGAACAGGAATAAAATATTTATTTATTTATTATTTATTTATTTATTAATAGCATATCAACCCTTTCGTCATTTGAGCACATTTTAATTAATAAAAAATATTTCAGAATGATATTAAAAGAATTGTCAAGTGATTGTCAATAATGTCATGAGTGTCCAGATTCCATAATAAATAAAGATATCAAGTTATAACTGAATAACGTATTACTGGCTGCATTTAAATTTCGTTAGGGTCGCAAAGTTATGTGAATCAGTCTGTATATACAAATGATAGCTTATTTAAATTTTAAAGTTATTCAATCCAATCAGGATGCTGTGGAACTCGAAGTGAGCCTGGATGTGTTAGTTAACAACTGACTAGGTACCTTTTATCTTTAAATGTCAAAAGATATTTTGCGATATTATTTATTAACATAAATTTCAACCTTCATGTTGATTAACAATGTTTCGGAAATTAAAAGTTTTTTGCAATAAAGACTTAAATATGTCTGAGTTTATTTGGTGTCAATGTAAAAATTAATTTCCCTCGCCTTTGAAACCTCCTTGCTTGCTCTTTTGTTCGACCACATTTTGATTATTGTTCGTTCGTTGGCTTTTCAATTTACAATGTCGACAGTGAGATTGTACTGAAGAAAGGTTATAAGAAACTTCTGTGTACTTAACAATCTAAGGTGGTTATAAACAAGTTAGAAATGATTACAGTTGGATTATGAATAGTTTTATACAAAGCCACTTAACATTCACAGGAGGGTTTCTGATATCCCTGTTCTACATTGTATTGTTAAGAAGCTCATTGATAATAATCCGTGTTTGTTAGTCAGGTTGACTGTTATAATGCGTGGTCTTAGCAATCATTTAATTAACATGCCGTAAAATATATCTAGGATTTTCTCTCGGAATTATCCTCTGTTAGGAATGAAGGAAATTATAAATAAATATTCCGATCCCAGTCAAATATAACAGTGACGTCTGTTTGCCACAAAACACCGGTTTCAAATTATTATTATATATACAAGTTTTGGAGATATGTATTTTGGGTTGCATTCTTCTTGGTAAAGATTTGTTTAATATTAGAGGAATGGGAATATATTTCACAGTTCCTCTTCCCATTTTATGAAAAAAATCAAAGTTATCAAATATATATTTATTCTTTTCATTTATTTGGTTAGTTATTTAATAATTTTTTTGTAAACTTTTGAGTAATTTTCTGGTTTTTTCTTTGTAGAGATTATTAAATCATAAGGCTGTAGTAAAATAGAACTTTATTGTAAGTGCATGTAAAATATATACACAGATGGCAATACCATCAAAACAAAACAAACATATTTATGGTATCACAATAGGATGAATCGATATGAAATTTGACAGATGATGAAATGAGGTGAAAAGAAAGTCTTTACTTAGTACTTGTGGCCTCCTCCAATAGAAATACTGGAATAGCTCGTGGCACCTCCATGACCGCCCAAGGATCCACCTCCCAAAGAACCTCCATGTCCTCCTAATCCTCCGGATCCCAAAGAGATAGAGTGTCCACCTCCGTATCCACCGGATCCCAAAGAGATAGAGTGTCCACCTCCGTATCCACCGGATCCCAAAGAGATAGAGTGTCCACCTCCGTATCCACCGGATCCCAAAGAGATAGAGTGTCCACCACCGAATCCGCCGCCGGAGCTACTTCCAATGCTGATGGAACTGTGACCACCTCCTAATCCTCCTCCGAGTCCTCCGTAGCCACCGCCGTATCCACCCCCGTATCCACCTCCGATTCCACCGCCGATTCCACCGCCGATTCCGCCACCGATTCCACCGCCGAATCCTCCTCCGATTCCGCCAGCACCGCCAGCTCCGCCGCCACCTCCTCCTCCGACAACAACAGGTTGAGCTACTGGTACAACGATGGTCTGTGGTACTCTAACTGGGACGGGCTGAGGTACGGTGACTGGGTAGGGCTGAGGTACTGGTACGCCAACTGGTACTTGAACTGGTACTCGAACTGGTACTTGGACTGGGTAGGGTACTGGACGGGTGACGGTCACTGGGACAGGTCTGGGAACAATAACTGGACGTGGTACTGGCACTGGTACTTGTACGGGACGAGGCACTGGGACGGCGACAGGTTGAGGGACTGGAACCGGTACTGGGCGAGTGACAGTGACTGGAACTGGTTGGGCGACTGGTACTGCCACGGCTTGGGTGACTGTGGTCACGGTCGCACCACCGCCGCCACCGCCGCCGGCTCCGCCTCCGAATCCTCCACCGGCTCCGCCTCCGAATCCACCGCCGGCTCCTCCTCCGAATCCTCCGCCGAGGCCGCCGCCGAAACCTCCGCCGATTCCGCCGCCGTATCCTCCGCCGAGTCCGCCGCCGTATCCGCCGCCTAATCCACCTCCATGACCACCTCCAATGTCTCCTCCGCCGATGCTCCCTCCGAAGCCGCCGTGGCCGCCTCCGTAGCCGCTTCCAATACTGCTACTGAAGATGCCACGCTTCTCAGTTTTCTTATCATCGACCTTAGCCTCGCCGCATTGAGCAATGCTGGCGACTGCTAGTATCAATGAAGCTACCTGTTTGGCGAGAAAATCCGTTAGATGCAAGCTGCGGACGTGAACTGTGTGCTTACCACAAAAGGCTTCATGTTGTGTGTAGAAGAAGAAACTGACAAGTGATGCCTTACCCTTGGAGAGGTGGCTTTATATATGGATACGAGTGGAAAGGGTTCCTCCCCAATCTACCCACTAACGAGACGTACTTTCACTGGGTGAATCTGCGACGATATACCCATACCACCCATACATTCACAAACTCTGGACGCATCGCTGAACATGCAATACCACACGCCAGTTAAGTGCTGCAGAAGCAACGAACTATTTAATAACAGATGCATGCTTCACTCATTGCTCACCAACCATAAGAAAACCATTCAAAGGAATAGCCAAGAAGATTAAATTTGGTCCTGCACACACACGTAACATTCATAACATTTTAAAAATAACACTTAACACAAACACTTCCTGTATAATTTTTGAGAAATTCGCTATTATTCGCGTAACAATGAATTTGGAAATTGGGTTCCTACAGACGCGGATCTGTTATTATTTGATAATTTCAATCAACCACTATTCACGATGCTTACGTAACCTCGCATAATAATTAATTAGGGGGTTGATCCCTCCAATTGCTCGATTTTTTCAGACAACAAAAGTCACCCTTGTAAACTAGGTCACTAATCTAAAATTAAACAAATTATTTCATTACTCTGAGCGTCGAACAAACTGTGCTTTGTTGCGCTTCTCTTTGTTAATTTTCGCCAAACATGTCAATTATCGGTAATTACGTAACGATTGGGTAATGTGCCATATCGCAGGAGACAAAGCTTTTTTCACATGTCTGTTCTTCGTCCTAAACGGCAAAAATGCAATCAGCTTATGAATGGAAATTTGAAAGTCATCATACAATAGCGACCACTTAGTGCAAACTGTATCAACAGTGCAATTATCGGGCACAAAGAATCGCAACTTTCATCACACACAAAGAGCTAAAACACTCCGAAATCATTGATCACCAATTACGCTAAAATTACCAGAAATTCTAGTCTCTCGCATCGGTGTTATCTGACTTTCATAATCAATTCCGCAATTACCCCAAAGTAAGGAAACGCGCGTGCTTTTAATTTAATTAACATTGTTATCTGATTCGACGGAAACGTCTTAAAAAAATTGGCGCAAATAATTGATTGAGTGCGACTCCGGGAAGCGGTTGAGATCGCGGTCCAGAGAGGGCGCCACGGTGACGGCTCGGTGATATATCGTGGTAGCTGGATGGCAGTCTTGGTCCGTTTCACGTACGCCTCTTCCTGCGATATCTGTCGCGGTAATTCGAGTAATTAAGGCTGCGATCGAGGCAACGAAAGCGGTGCAGTGGCAGTTTTACGTAAAGCGATGCAATCCCGGAGCAATTATGATAATCGCTGAAAATAAGATTAATAGAAATAGTTCCCACACGGTTTACGTGTGTTTGGATAGAACGTTGGCATCTGGTGCACTTACTGTAAATCATTTTTGTCGGTTAATTGATCGAGCGATTTGCGCATTTCCAATAGAAAGCGAAGAAATGTGTTATCGTTGGCGACATTTTTCCTGGGAAAATTCGCCGGTCGGGCTAATTAAGAAGCGTTATGAATCTCTAATTGCATAAAGACAACGACATTGGAGCATTTCTAATTGGTTAATTGTCGCCGTACATGTCGTGCAACTAGCACATTTCTGTAAAATTCCCACTTCCGCATCCATTGTGAGGCAAGTCGGCACGAAAACTGCCCCAGTTCTGGAATAATAACTGTTGCGCAACAAAAAATATTCAAAGTATTGCACAGACCCCACTTATTGAGCCCCAGCCCGATCACCTGAAGGTAAAACCGATGCAATGCTGTTGCGGTTCGAGCAGCAATCTATTATTTTAATGTGTCCAAGATCGAACGCTAATAGCAGGAAACGAGCGAATATCGTGGTTCGGTAGATTTCGCTCTGCACAAAGCAGATCTTTGATTTTGAAATTATTTTACAAATGGCGATCCTTCGACAATGGTTAGATCGTAGAAAGTTGCCCGGGTTGAGTGTTTGGACTGGAAATGGGAAAAATTGCATAATTGGGTAATAATCGCGGCGAGATTTTAATAATCTCGGAAATTTTTGCGTTGCATTAATAAATGCTGCAGGCACGGATTCCGAATTCCGCCATGCATAACGACCGGATTAAATCTCACATATTTAGAACCGAATGTTTCTACAGAATAATGAGACTGCTTCATATTTTGCGGTTCTCACATCGCATAGAGTCTTGAGTGTTGCACTAACACTCCATAATGAGGCGCATTACTAAACCACGCGTTTGCATGCAACCTCACTAGTAAAGCAATCGACGTGGATAATAACTATTCGATTTGATACAGTTGGATTAGAGGCTATAAGCTATGTAATCGAGGGCAAGTCTCGCTACGCTTCTAGAATCGACGGTTCAAAATGATCAAACAAAAATGTTTTGTTACAATCATGCTACTTTGAGTTTCTTTACGTTCACTGCAATATATGTACGCTGTTATTTAATCTCGACAAAATTACGTAGTTACCTATTTTGTTCTTTGTTGGTCTTTTATTGGATCACACTGGGAGCGCTGATTTTTCTTTTGGAAACGTATGTAGACGTTTTTACAATAAAGCGGTTGCTCAACAGATGCAAGAAAATCACGTAATATGCAAATTGTACAATGTAACGTGTTCTTTGCCAACAAAATATCAAGTCTGATAGAGATTCACATAGGAAAAAAATTTAATATGAGGAGCAAGTGTTTTATTATAGAAAATATGTATTTCATTCTTCTGCTGTGCAGGCAACTTAAAACAATGATCTCTTTCCACTTTGAATTGTTGTACAGTGTGGAATAAAATGATTTACATCTAGTTACCTTTGCATTACCCTTGTAA
The DNA here is from genome assembly GCF_963966145.1 of Tenebrio molitor. NCBI lineage: Eukaryota > Metazoa > Arthropoda > Insecta > Coleoptera > Tenebrionidae > Tenebrio > Tenebrio molitor. The sequence goes on along the minus strand of NC_091051.1, from coordinate 14,370,790 downwards.
AAATACGAAATGCCGCTCTACAAAAAAAAAAAGAAAGCCTAACCTCAAAATATTCCAAAATTCCAAATGTGATTTATTACGAAGGGATGATATGAATGCAAAGTAGAGATTGAAATTAAAAAGGAGCTAACAAAAGCAAGTCACAGCTAGTGTTGAAAGTGGCCACCAACGTTTGTTAATTCAATTTAGTAAATTGTAACAATTGTCAATTCGATTGATGACATTTATTGACAGAACTAATTACTATTAGTTCTACTGAGCGGTACAGGAAAATTTACATGTGCAAAAATTCCAAAGGTAACTACATGTAAATCATTTTATTCCACACTGTATTTGACATTGTAGTTTAACATGCAGAAAATTTTGGTTTGTTCATTATTTAAATTTTATTTGCTTTAATAAATTAAGCGAAACATTTTCACGCAAACCTAAATTTTTAATGAAGTTGGCGTTGGAGAGTCGATTGAGAACGCACCAGTCGTGTAAAAGCATAATGTTTAAACAGCTGATCCGTGATTTATTATCCGTAGGTATAGTGCGTTCACAATCGAGTCTTCAACGCCAACTTTGAGGATAAATTTTGAACGCACGATACATATTTATACAGGTTAAGTCACATAAGGTTTATTTCTGAATTTATTTTGTACGCAACCAAAAATACTGATGACGCTGACTTTTTGATACCGTTTATAATGTGATTTAATTTAGTAATCAACGTATGTAATTTGACTAAAAATGTCAAAATGACGTTTTCCTGTTCTGAATGATGAAATCAAAAATTGAATTCATCAACTGTCATTTTGACAATTTTAGCCAAATTACCTACATATCTACGTTGATTACTAAATTAAAACACATTATAAACGGTATCAAGTGGTCAGCGTAATTAGTATTTTTGGTTGCGTACAAAGTAAATTCAGAAATAAACCTTACGTGACTTGCCCTGTACAATGAGGGACATGGAATCCTGGGCAGTCTGCTATTGTCATTTCAAAAAGTGTCAATGTAAATGCATCTTTACTGTCATTATGATTGATATTTTCACAAAAACTGTCAAATTAACTTAAGCTTGGTTATGAGTAGCTAAGGTATGGTTTAGAACTTTTGACAACTGAATGACACATCTGCCCAGTTTTCCGTGTCCCCAATAGTACATATAAAAAATATAATTTATTTATGGAAATTTCTTTTTGCTAATTTTTATTTAAGTATTTATTTTGTAAACGACAAGTTGTGTTTTTCCAACTTTTCATGTACAGTTGCGGCCAAATAAAACTAGGCAGCATTTTTTTTATTGTAAATCGGAATTAAATATTAAATCACCTGAAAAATCATCTCCTAGGAGATAACATAAAAAATTATTTTTCAAATTGACATCATCCGTCACTGATATGTTGTGCCACAGGTATGGGTATCTGGTTACCAGAGAAACTTTCATTTTAAAAGCCTGAATTACCAAAATTTATAAAGATGACATAAAATGTCAATTTAGTGGTCGCTTTTATTTGGCCGCAACTGTACATATACATTTTTTAATCAGTAATAAAGAAAAATCCACTAGTTGGGATTGTGATTCTTGTAATACATCGTTCTATAAAAAATAATAAAAGGTATCTGAGTAAAATTTAACTTTTTTATTTTCCTTATCTGATATTCCATAAAACTGCTTCACTTTCAAATTCCTCCGACGAATGGAAGATTTATCTTGTTCTCTAAAAACAGAAATAAAATCCGGATCTGTTTGTTGATATCTTCCCAACGTTTTTGCTTGTTTACAAAGTACATGTATCTATTGTTTTCTTCGTCTTGTACCTTTCTCTTTCTCTAACTGTACGCTATTTTTCTCACGTCTAACCCACCGCGTACATTTTCTTTTCCTTATTTTCTTTTTTAGTAAAACTTGTTGCTAGCTATCGTTTCAGTATTTAATTAGTTGCTTCTGCTTTTTCATTAACATGTATATCACTTTCACTAGTATGTAATGTACTACCATATTTAGATCCGTGTAACATCCAATTACAATCATGAGAAACAAGAAATTGATTTTGCCAAACGGTATGACGAGATTGCCGAAAATATTGTTTTGTAACAGCTTATCCTCAATTTAGACTAATTTATTGCGGTTTAATTTTTTTTATATACTGGATCGGATAAGTTACATATTACACCATTAAAAAAGGATGATGAAGTATTAAATTACCACGTGTTAAACGTTAAACAGTTTGATAAAACAACGATAAAATCAGTGAACTGAGCTTAAGGCGACTCTTTTACTGACGCTAGCACTATTTTTTTTTTGCAGTTTAAATCCGATAATTATCAAGTTAACCACTAATTTTCATTAAAATCTCCACGCCTGAGGTTTTTAAATGTGGACACCATAAAACAGAACTAAAACAAATAATCGATCAGTCAAATTTGGAACTTGCTAACATTGTTACCATTTAAAACCACAATTAGCAATTAAGAAATCATTAAACATTAATTGGCATTTATCATCGAAGCAAGTAGTGTTATTATGTGATTTAGATGATGAATTATTTATTAAGTATTTAATGGGTTTGTGTTTGGGAATTGAGTCATGTCAAATTATTTAGGGTAAAAGAATTGCAAGCAGTTCTAAAATATCTTATTTTTAACGATTCTTAATGACCGAATATAAAATGTTAAAGCGGAAAGCCCCAATTTATGAGACCAATTTAATTTGGTAATAAATTCCAAGCACCTGTCTTTACTTTCTTGATTTTTGTTGAAGTATTCCAAAAATAATTGTCGCTTAATTTCTACGCTCTGCTACTGTTAGTAATTCATTTATCAATAAGGTTACATCGATTTGGGCAAATTTGGGTAAAAACTGGTTGCCACAATCCGAGTATCCTCCGATTGACTTAAATCGCTTCAGACTGAAACAAATTTGCGTCTCAACTTGTTAACGAGAGAGATTTTGCAAGACTAGAGGACAAAGCCGATTTTCAGTCAAAACGTTTCTTTACTCTGACATTCTTTAAGACGTCAATTGCTGTAATCAGTCTCAAAACTAGAACACATTCACGTAAACCATCAAATTAAGTAATTTTTCATCATTACAGCTTTTGCAGACTTTTTATCTCGTTTTTAATTGGCAAACGGTTAACACTCTGATTGAAGCTGAAATTACTGAGTGACTCAGCTAAAAAGAATTCATTCCACAACTTCCCTAAGCCAAATTTGAAGATACACACTAGACACTATCAATACTACCAGCCAATTGCACAATAGGCAACCAGTTATACACCAAGTTTTTATTTCGATCCAATTAACACGTTATGTGTGATCATTAGCTTTTTTGCCTAAAACTACCGCATTACTCTGTCACGAGTTTTGCAACCGTTACAAAACTCCGATTTTAATTATTGTTGTAAATTTGGGACATGACTAAAATTAATTAAGTGCGATTTGTTGCGTAAGCGATTCTTTAGGGGCAGTGTCCGCTCTCAACTTGACATTTGGCTGGAAAACATATTACGCGATTATTGGTCTAGTTTTTTGGAACTGCGTGGAAAGTGCAGAAATTATCATCTGATCGTCGTTCTTCCTTATGGGCAGCCACATATAAAAAAAGTGAACGCCAAACTGTAGCTGCTGGCGAGGTTTCTTCCCCGGTGTGCACATCGGTGTTGATGCACAACTCAACTATTAGCTGTGAGCGAAAGTTGGGTGTGTCCATGGGAATTTTGGTATTGTCCCAAAAAGATGCCGCACAATTTTGATTGCTGTAATTATCTCGCAACAGAAGTATAAACGGCGAGAGGTGATTGATTTCTTTCCGAGATTAGTTTGCCGCTGTAGATTGTCTCACAAATTTCATCTTGGGCCTTGCACAACGCAGGAAGCCACCCGGAAACAGCGCAGCAAATATTATTTAAATGATAATGGCCAGTTTTATGAAGTGAAAAAACAAGCTATCTACCAGCTGTCGAGCTCTAAATGCTTCTTAATTACTTTGCTGCGAAGGAATTGCACTGATATTCAAACGGAACCATTCATTTATCACAACTCATTTTACACTAAGTAATGAAATAATGAATGCACTTTTGGAATTGGGTCATTTGCGAAATTCTCCTCGACGCTTTAATGCATCTAAAACAATCTCTTCAATTTCAAGTTTAAATTGCATTGTATTGTTTACGAAATCATTTTAATAATTGTCACTCGAGTGTTGAACCATTACTGGGTTTTTTTGCTTTTGGGGCGAACTGTCTGAGCATGAATGAGTTTTTTCTCAATGTTGGCACTAATGTACCAACGCTATTATTTATTTTATTGCTGTTGCATATGTTTATTTCCAAACTAACAATTATAGTTCAATTATCTTTGGACGCAATCATGTATCGCCTACAAGACAAAAAGTTGATGTTTTTTTTGATGTGGGCATTTAGGCAATAACAGTCACTTCCTCCAGCAATAAATTATGTTTCTGATTGCTGAAACGCCCAATCGGTCGTTGTTTTATCAGCTAGACAAATTCCTAGATCGAAACGGACTCATAAATTAATCCAAGACTTGGACACAGAATTCTTGGACAATTCTGCAACGTATTAAAAGAGTATTTAATGTGACTCTCTGGCTGAAAGCAAAATGTTTGTCCCAGAGATAAAAATGAGTTTCACCTGACAAACTTTCAACCTTTTAGTTTTTGTTTCCCCAATTTATTATCCCAATTATATCTGTTGTAAAAAGTGAGAAGAAATCTGGTCCAGAATTATACTATTAATTTTTTGTTGTTAAATATCTCTCGGAGGTGACAGAACTGACCTTTCCTTGCTAATCACGTAAGAGTGCATAAAAAATTAGAGCACATTCAACCATAATGGATTTTTTTCTTCGTGAAGTAAATGTGGTAAAATGCGGAATTTTAATGGAAAGAATTGCTTTGAAACGTTTCGGCTACTGTGAAGCACCAAAGCTAAATTAACAAACTTATAATGACTTAAGTCATTTGTTGGCGCTGTGGTCGCTAGATGGCGCAAGGTTATGCTGTCGATTTATCAAGTTGGCGTGGATGTCGCTAGAGTTCGTCCAGTCGACTGGATTCGAATGTTTGGAGGGAAAACAAAGAACAACGCAATTTCAAATTAAAAAGTGAACATTACTCATGTCTGGATAATTGATAAGGTGTGGCAAGATAATAGTACATTTAATCAAAACGCTAGATTCTCGCCGCTTACGTAACAAAAAATCACCATTGCGCACCAAGATCTTAAAAGCCTCCCGGAAGTGTCCATTAGAAGGTCAATTTCCTGTTGCAATATATTTCAACTTTCATAATAAGTGTCCAGTGTGAAACCGATGCGTTGACGGGGGTTGCAATAATCGGATGTAGGATCTCACTTTCACGCGGTCCTGCTGGTCGTCGACGTGCCGACGATCATGACTCTTTTATTATAATGAGGATAAACTGTCGGGTTGGTTGCGCTGATTGAGAACAATTTGCGAAATGTGAACCTCACCAGACCGTAACAATTAGTTCCGAGGGCGATTTTTAAGACAACAACCTCGCAAATTGTCTTCATCACGGCATCCCGTGAGTCTGTAATCGATCAAATTGTGTATTGATGGATGGTCACGACCGTCAAGGAAAAAAATCCGACAAGAATAAGACGGAAGGGATCGTGCCATGAGACTAGAAAAAAGAGGTGCGGTCTTGTAATGTGTTTCGAAAAAAGATGCACCTACTCTCACCTGTACCTATTACTAACAAATCAATTAATTTTAATGGATGCAGTTAAATAAGCGGCCATTTCGGGAATGCGGCAATGCAAGATGATTACTTGTATGATCGTTTTTGCCTTTGCTCAAGATTAATGCGTGGTGGTCTTTCTGTACCCGGTCTAGAGGAGTGATCCTATCAGGTTCAATTAGCTACGCAACATGTGTAAAATCGGTAAAGGGAACAAACTGCGGGCGTTTTTTCAATGTATTTTGTTTGTTTTATTTAGATCAGACAGCGAAAGTGTTTCAGATTCCCTTCACTCGGCGACTGGACTGCTCTTTGTATAACTTATTTGAAGCGAGGAAGAATATACCTCGTGTGACAATGCCTCAAGCACTGTGGTTCCGCTCAAATTCAATCGACGGCTAATGGGTCCTCCTATCTTACACAATATCATCGATTAAACTAATTTTTTCCGCCGAGTTAGCTTCCATGTCAGGAATTCGCTGAGTTGGTGTACTTATAGATCGACGGTCGGAAAATGTCGATTATTATTTGATAGAATCGGATTAAAGTCGTTGCAAATTCTTCTGGAGGGGTTTAATTAGATTTGGACGGCGAAATTCACTCAGGAGCAGTTATAGTGTTCTCGTTAATTATGCAAGCGGACTAGTTTTGTGTCCTCATTATACATATTTTGCTTCTTTTCGGTGCATTTTTTTAATAATTTTAATTTGTAAATTGACATTCAAAGAATGTTACAATTGAAGAGAAAATATAAAAGGTGACATAATACGATTTGCGTTATTGTTTATCCAGAAATTCTTGTTTAAATCTATTATCTAGATATGTGCGTGTTTACTATTTCTTATGCAACAAACAAAAAGAAAACACACTTGGTGGACAAATGAGTGTTGCCTTTATGTAATAATAAATTGAAAATATTGTTGTGTTCTTGTACTGAATTGATCTTTTCTTGTCGAAAGCAAATACTGAGGAGGGTATTGTAATTGAAAAGAAAATAATGGCTCTTGGAAGTCATTTCATTCGTTGGGTATTTTTGGTGGTCGACTACAATAATCAAATTATTTTTAAGTTGTGCATTTGAAAGTTGCTTTTTATACATATACTTACTTACTTCATAATAGTTATTTATGATATAAGTGTTAAAAGTAAGATTTTATTTTGAGAGAAGGGAAGATTTCGGAACGAGCGCAGCGAGTGGAGAAACCCCCCGAACAAAATAAAATCACTTTTAACACGAATATCATACACTATTTTTTCTACAAACAGTACAAACGCCATTAAAAACACCTAAAAAAACGAGGTTATGCTAAAAATATAATTGAAAGCAGGACGCAGAAGAGCATGGAGTGATGGAGTGTTGCCTACTTTCAACACCGTCCCTCGATTGTAGGTAGGTAGAGCTTATTATTCTGGTGTTCACGGGTCTTTCTGTACTGCTCTGTCAAAACGTCATTGTGACAAACGACTTGTCATTACTTTTAACACTAGTGGAAAAAAAATTTAATTCATGTAGGCCGTGTTAAAAATTGACTTTTTACTATACTAAGGACAACGTAACATTTTATCTGCCCCGCCCATTTCATTTTCTTAGTTACCAATCAAATAGGTTGTTAAGACGATCTGATTTACACAGTAAAAATTTCTGACATTCGAATTGTCTTAATGACATTTTATTTTTTAGAACCTAAAACAATAATTGTGGACTTGACAGCAAAATTATAACCTTAACATTTTTACGTGGCAAATGTGATGAAAAAGTATACAGATTGAATCTGCATTTGATTCTGATTGGTCAATTTTAGTGGGGGGCGGAGCAGATAAAAAGTTATAACGGCAATACTACAGTGCATTTTTTTTTAACTGTTGCCATAGGGAATTGCATGGTAAAACTTGTACCCCCTGTTAACTTTTGTTCTGATCAAAATATTCAAATCATTTTTGGAACAAAGTTGGAAGATTTTTTAAACTATCGGATAGATTACAATTCAATATCCTAAACTGTCGAAAAAGTTGTGAAAAAATATTTCTAGCGCGCCGGAATAATAGTACGTCGAGCGGCCGCCAGAATAGCGTTCCTGTCGGCTCAACAAGCACCTGAGACCTGACTATCTCCACTTTTGACTTTTGTCACTTTCATTTAAAAAATAAATAGCGAGATCTCCTCGAGGCTATGATTAAAATAAATAATAAATAAAAATATAAAACCTAATTTTTGTTCCCATATCGCCTACTACGTGTTTTGTCAAATTCTTTACGTTCATTAATTTCAACTTTGAAGAGTAAAATTAGTAAAATAAAACTGCTTGTCGTTCGTTGTTCAAACAGTATGCATTACATAGTCTTATTAATGATTTATTAAAAAAAAATAAAAATTCGCACCAAATCTGCAGTGGATCATAAGTTAACAGAGGGTATAATTTTTACCATGCAATTCCCAACAGCAACAGTTAAAAAAACGCATAAGAGGTCAACCAGAAACTGGGGAGGAATTAAGGGCAAGATTAACACGCGAAGAAACTTTCAAGATCGCTTGGGACATTGTCTAGCAGTCGAAGGAAAACACTTTAAACATTTCTTTTAATAATTTCTGTTAATTTTTAATAAATAAATGTTTACATGTTCTGCCTTCCAAAAGCTAATTAATTTAATCATAGCCTCCAGGAGATCTCGCTATTTTTTAAATGAAAGTGACAAAAGTCAAAATTGGAGATGGTCAGGTGCTGGTTGAGCCGACACGGACGCTATTCTGGCGGCCGCTCGACGTACTATTATTCCGGCGCGCTAGAAAATATTGTTTTTCTATTATTGATTCAAAAAATTGAAATTCACGCATAGTTATCGGTGCCTGAAGTGGGTCATTTTCTAACGTGTATTTCTTTTTGCATTGTTAGTAAGATCGAAACCATAGAAACTATACAAAACAGTGTGTGAAATGCGATTTCACGCACACGACTATTTCTGTGTTTCACTTCACGCACTGTATTTTATTAGTTACCTAGCAACATGGTCACTGCATTGAAACTTCAGAGTTCCTTCAAAAATTTGAATTTTTAATTTCAATTTTTTGAATCAATTATAGAAAAAATATTGTTTATATTTCGTGCGTGAAGATGTTTTTGTGCATTCAAAGGCTTATACTGCCTCGACCTTCGTCTCGGCGTAAAAGACCTTTTCATGCACAAAAAACACTCTCTTCACGCACTTAATATAAAAATAACTATTTCACAACTTTTTCGACAGTTTAGGATATTGAATTGTAATCTATCCGATAGTTTAAAAAATCTTCAAACTTTGTTCCAAAAATGGTTTGAATATTTTCATCAGAACAAAAGTTAACAGGGGGTATAAGTTTTACCATGCAATTCCCTATGGCAACAGTTAAAAAAAATGCACTGTATAGTGTTTGTAGAAAAATATTTTAATGCAACGTAGGAGGAATATGACGTAAAGAGGAATGTGTATAGAAAAATAAAAACTGGAAGGAGAAAAGAAGTAACGAAGAATTCGATTATATGAGTTATAGTTTATGTTGGAGAGAATTCATAAAGCGCAATAAACAATAATTTGTATAAACATCAAAAATCTGTTTTAACAAAGGGTAAATCAAAATGTGTGAAGGGAACTTATAAATGTTCGGCAACATCGTTAACGTAAAACTCAATCGGAATGGAACAGGAATAAAAGAAATGTTGAGTGTCTGCATTTTCTTAGGTACTTTAACAACTATGAAAATGGTTTATACCTTGTAATAGGATATATTTATTGTAATGCCTAAGTACTGAAATGGAAAATTCAAAAATAATGAGTGGGCTTGTTCAATGTTAGCCGGTCAGACTGAATACTTTAGAAAAGATTCCAATTTTCCAAATCAGGAAATGTTTAAATGAAATTACACGTCACTGCCACAATATTGGTCATGCAATATGGCAACACATTTTTGAAAATAAATAAAAAAGAAGAATCAAGTGTCTGAAACACAGCGGTGAACAATTTTTCCTTGAAAACAGAACTTTTGTTGTTATGTTATGTTTTTGTTTTATAATCATTTTTATAACATTTTAATCAATTGAGCAGACGAAATTTATTGTGGGCTAATTTAATTTTAATTATTTGTTTTTATTTTAAATTAGGTACATTGTCTTAATTAAAGCTCCTTGTAAAAATAAGGATTGTCTAAATTTTCTAAAAAGACAATCAAGTACTTTTATTTCTATAAATAGGTATATGAACTGTATAATATTTATATGATATATAAACTAAATTTTAAACAAATAAAAAACTTCTTCAAATCCAGAGCTTTTGGCCACAGTTCCCAAAACACTAGCAGCATTTCCTCTTTGGATAGTAATACTTATTCTTTGCTGGAAATAGCTAGAGGATTCGGGAACACCAGATTTTTCAAGGAGCAACTTGCTTATATCTTCAAAAAGCTCTTTCGGTTCTGGGCTCCATGGGTCAAAGGTTTCTAACGAAAAGGCGACAAAAGTATGATTTTCTTTAATGCTACAATATTTGCCGTGTTTTAATTTTTCGGCTGAAAGAGCAGCGGAAACCGATTTTCTGGAACAACCATCTAAATGTGTTCTACCACGTTTCCAAGGAATTAAGTAACCCCATCTGGTCTTTTACCATCTTCACGAAGCAATCCGTAAAGTTCAATGATACAAAAAATGTTGACCGAAGAAAAGGTACGCTTTAAAATATCATTTAAGGCACTGCGGCGCGGAATTCTACCAGCACTTTTTAAACACGAAAGACCATGATGACCCCATTTATCCACCTGAGAGCCACAAATGCAACTGCAACTGCAACTGTGGAGATGACAAGATTTCAGATCCAATTCTAAGAGCAACAGCTATTTGAAGTGTTTGACTGTCCAATAAAGTACCAAGGTTAGAAGATGGTAGAGCTTTTAACCAGGCTCCAGATTCCAATTCAGAAACAGCTAGCAGTCTTGCTTTATTGCGATGATCAGAAGAATTCAAAATTTCATTAAACTTTTTGTTGATAATAATTGGAGCATCCCAGTCTTTGCAAAAAATTACTATTCGGTTGTTCCATATCCATTTTTTTTTTTTTGGTTATTTTCCAATGATTTTTGCATGTGCCAATTGATCTAGTCCAGAAATAAAAATTCATTTTGGGGTGTATAATAAGCGAATTTGTAAGGTTTTTGTCTATCTTTCGGTTGATTCTTTTGGTCGTTTTTCAATGATCAATTGGTCTGGTCCACAAATAAAAATCCATTTTCGGTTGTCAAAAAACAAGCGAATTTGTAACGTTTTTTGGATGCTTTTAAGGCAATTAAATGGTCTATAGATCTTTGGATGCTTTTGGGGTGCATAAAATTTAGGGATTTTAGGTCTTTTTCATTCTCCCCCCTATGTAAGTGTAACTTTCTATTTTAATAAGGCGATTGAAAGCGAAAGTAAAACATGCTAGGGGATCAGTTGCTAGCTATGAAAAACTTTCATGCCCTGGACGACAAAAAAGGAAAAATGTCAAAAACATCATTCGTTGCACATCATTTAATGAAATTTTCATAAACTTGATTGTACCTACCGGTCTTTGGAATTGTTGGGTAACACACTTCTGCACGCAATATAAATGCAGCTTCTTCAGTGAAATGCATTTTAAACTAAAGTGGAACCAGAAATATAGTGTTTTTATGAGGGATGGAGTACACTAACTTGAGAGGGTCAGTTATGGCAGGGCAATAAACTTCTGGCACTCGTCGCGCGACTGGGCCATACCTACCTTTGTCTCCGATGGTCCATTTTCAGACGGCTCAAAAACATCTGTCATAGAAGATTTATAACTCTCTTCAAGTTGGTAATAAAATGTCCCCAAAATTGTAAAAGAAATTATCGACTAGAGTCCATAAAAACACTATATTTCTGGTTCTACTTTAAATTATGACCAAGTATTCAACGACAGCGATATTTGATAAATGTCATAAAATAAAGTTTTTGTACTGTTACTAAAGTAACGTTAACCAACAAGTCAGCTTATACTAATTTTATTATAATCACTGAATCATTGTATTTTATTAAATGTCGATGGGAGAATGAAAAGTTTAATACATTACACGCTGCGAAAGCTCTTTCACGTGCTTGGAGTTTTTAAAACAGCTTCATTTTTAGGATTCTGCCCTGTTTTTAAGTAAGGCGTCAAATATCCTGGTACCATTCTTCTTTGATTTGGTATTGTTTTTCCTTTTTTTGCATGCGCCAAATGGCTTGGTCCAAAAATAAAAAGCCATTTTGGGGTGTTTAAAAACAAGGTATCTTGGAAGTTTTTTGGGGTGCTCTTGAGGTAATTTTGCATGATTTTGAGTGATTTTCAGGAGTTTTTCCGTGTGCCCAATTTTTGGTGGTCTAGGTATTTGGGTACTTTTGGGGTTTATAAAAATTAGTGCTTTTTGAAGGATTAGGTCTTTTTCGGGTGTTTGCTTTTGGGAAAACAGCTAAATTTTTAGGATTCTGCCTTTTTTAAGACGCCAAATATTCTGGGTCCAGAAGTAACATTTTACATCCTACTGTTCAAATTTGTTCACTTCATTAGCAACCATTGTTACATCAACTCCAGAATAAAGTCGTAGGTGCAAGCCATGGTTGCAAGCACACTGCTTTGTAAATGTTTCTACGGAAATGGTCGAAAGGAGTACCTACCGGGTGATCAAAAAGGACTGTTTAAGTTGGCAATACATACAATTAATACCATCTTGTTATTCGGCTGTTTGTAATACTGCAACCGGATACGTCTTTTGACAGATATTTGACGTGAAATCAACAGCGACAAAATTGTAGGTTATGTATAAAAATGTACAAAGAAACAACTTGAACTGTCAACTTTCAGTGCGAAGTCGTCAACAATCGGAAGTTACTCCAGTTATACCATTTAAAAGTAAAAATCAGAATTGCCAACTCAAACAGTCCTTTTTGATCACTCTGTATATACCATTCACGATTGTTTCAAATTCGGTCTATCTATGAAAATCTGACATTTTAGTTGGCAGTATTGTGATTCGTCATAATAAATGTATTTTAGGTTATAATTCAACTGAACACTGCTCCGAGGTTATTACATTTTTTAAACAATTCACGCATTAGGAACAATAATCGTAAAATTTTAAGTGAAATGAAACATACATACGTACATATTTGTAGAGCAGTTCTGGGTAAATTATTATTAATTAAATTAATGACGAAATTGACAACAATGCGAATATTTAAAAACGAAACGTCATATAACAGGACCTGACGCTAATCTAACAAAATATCTTGGCCTGCTGCGTGTTTAAAACAATCGTGAACGGTTTATAATGTTACTACGTTTGTGACTACGGGCACCTTTTACCTTTGATTATTGTTGTTGCTAAACTGCTGGGATAATCAATGAATCATTTTTAACTCAGCAGCGTACTAGCAATTTCGACCAAATTCTCAATCATTTTTATAAGAATAAGATTTTTTTTATCTATGACTTTTTCCATCATCATCATTGATCACTCTGTATAGTACAGTACAGTCATGCTTTGCGTTGTAAGTGGCAAATTTCACAGCCAACTGCGATGTAATAAACATTTATAATAAAAAACCTGTATTAGTTGTAATGTAATTAATTACGCGGGCACTTATATAATCTTCATTTTCTATTTCTTTATGCTTTAAAAAATGTATTGGACATTACGTAATTATAAATTCATCTTTACTTTATATTACTCCATTAATGGGTACGTTCGGTCAATTTTTTGTATTACACATTTCTGTATTACTTTCATTATTTCCATATTTTTTTCATTCTTTATGCCTTGCTGTTTCTCTTGTTCTTTTCACATGCTATTTTGTTTCCACGAGAAGTCCAAGTTATATTTAGATTTAAAAGTTTAACTTACGTGTTAATTTTCTCTTTTTAGTTCCTACACATTGATGTCAAGTTCCTTAATTTTTCGTAAAAAATTTTTTTTAGAAGATATGTTTCGTTTTTAACAGTTTTAACCTTCCACGTCCGTGTCTGTTTATAATCTCTATTTTCGCCTTTTTATTGTTATTTATTCACGTTTTCTTCCTTGTTGAATTATGTATGTATGTTGTTCCTGCCTGTTTTTTACAATCTTGAAAATGGCCTCCAATTAAAATTTTATTTTATTTATCAAATACACAGTAAGGTATCAGTATATGTAATAACTTTTTATTTCAATACTTCTTTGTAGGATAATTAATGAATTTAGGTAATGGTATATTATAATACAAGTGTATAAAAAGCACGTGCGACGAATTATGGCCAGTTTATAGAAGCGAAATTAAGTTAATCATAATCAAGTATGAGATTAACTGAACACGCGATCAGATTGAACGAATCGAAGTTTCGATCGAATTCATGGGTTAATCGCGCATTAACATGTACTTAATTATTTTAGTTTAACTAAATTTTAGGAAGACTGCTGTATGACAGTTTTTGCTTTTTCGAAACCAATTGCAATAAAATAAAGTAATAAAAAGAATACTCCTAAGTCGGAAAAGAGAAAGAGCCTCTTACGAGATATGGAAAAGTAGTAAGCATGTGAAATATGAAAAAACAGCCGGAAAGAAACCGGAAAGCACCAGTTAAAATATTTTCTATTTTTTAGAAAAGTAAAAAATTAAATTGTAGAAGAAGGAAACATGCTTAAGAAGTTTTCGTTATAATTAAATTTAATTGATTCATTCCTTGGGGTATGAAAGAAATTCATTTACACTTAACAACGATTGATTGTACTACATTCACAAAATTGAACAGAAAAAGTGACATTCTACTGGTAAAATTAATAAGAGGTGTGAAATATTTTTTGATTGTGTGACAACTGTCACCTGCAGGTTTCTTTGGGAAGTACATTTTATTTCAAGGAAAACTGAACAATAAGCACAACTGATTACAAAAAAACTTGTTGATTGAATTTTTTTTTACAATTTAATAAGAAAATTCTTCACTTGAATCAATTTATTTTATTTTTGGAGAAATTTATAATCAGTCCAATTAAAGTTTCTAGTAGTTGTAGATTTTTTTGTCACATACTTGATTTATTCTTATTGATTACCGTTTACCTATTACCTATTTTTTGCCAGATGAGCAAGAGGATCTTTACTACTAAATTTTAGCGTGCTAGATTGTAGTTCAAACAGATTCTTTCACCATTATTAATTTGATTGAAAGTGGTAATAAAAACGTCCTTTTTAAACAACGTCTGACAAATTTTGCATTTGAATATTTATTTTATGAAATTTGAATCTTAATTTTAATTTGCAAGTCAATTATTTTTTAGTGATTTGAATTTAAACGATATTACCTTTCAAATTCCGGCTAACAGTGCAATGACTTCAAGATTATCATCCACGCCCCTTCATTATTTTCTTTACATTGTACAAAAAAACGCATTAAACATATGAAGCTGTAAGTGCGTTTTAACAGTTTGCTGATCACGGAGAGTAAAATATGGTAACATTTTTGTCAAATTGGGACTCGAGTGGGGCAAGAAGTGTTAAAAATGCTTCACTTCATTTCAGACGTCGACTGCAATGTCACTCACCAAAGTCACTGCAAATAAAACTTCGTGAAAGTCGTATAGAAAGTAAAAAAATGATAAAAAAGTTATGGCCCCAGTGTCAAACAATCGCGATTTTTGTTGCAAACTTTATCGTGAATAAAGGATGCGACCTTCTATTCTTTTACGAAACTAGCGATTTAAATGTGAAGCAAGTTCAAGAGACTGAGTGGTTATTAAGAGATTGTACTCTTGAGCAGTCTGTGAATAATTACTTTCACGTTCCAGCTTCCATCATTATCTCTCTTTCGAGGTTCAAGTTCATTTAATAAGGATAGTAGAAACGTGTTTCTGCAGAGAAGGTAAATCTTTGTTGTACTAACCACGTAAAAGGAAAGGTCGCTAGTAAATTTTTCAATTCGCGAGCAAAATTTCTAGTTCTCTCTCGAAACCGTAACAGTTTGTTAATTGAAACGAGAGAGCAGATTCGACGTTTTTGTTAATTCGTTGGTAATGAACTTCGAAGAAAGTGAAATGGAAGTGAATTTTAGAATTGTTGAGGAGTCTCCGGATATCGTAATTTTGTTCCGTATATAAGTAGTAACCGTCGGTGGTTTCCTCCAGTTAATAGCCTTCATTGACGACAAGTGTGTTATTATGAATCCTTTTGTAAGTAGCCGTTTGAACTTTAAGGACTAAATGTGGTAACCTGTGGTGATTGTGCACGCTTGTCGCAAACAAGATAAACATTTATCTATTGTCAATTTGTGCTTTCAGGCTGTTATTATTGCAATCTGCTGTTTGGCAACATCACAAGCACGACCCGGGTACGAGCATGGGGGGTCCACAATGCAGCTTAAAGGAGTACCCGACGAGTCACACTACGGTAAACTGACCTACCCTCATTTCGACGTCATCCATCTAGGAAGCGCCATCAAAGACAGTTTACCACCCGCGGTAGTCCACATTACCAAAAAAGTCATCGTCAAAGAACCACAACCCTATCCCGTCAAAGTACCGGTACCTGTACCTCATCCGGTCGAGGTCGCCAAACCTTACCCAGTAATACAAACAAAAATCATTAAAGTACCACATCCGGTACCATACGAAGTTATCAAGAAGGTTGCCGTACCTTTCGAAGTACCAAAACCTTACCCCGTCCCAACTGATGAATTCAAAGCACCTCATATTGAAGCACCTGTAGCTTCATACGGAGGTTCGTTCTCTGGACATGACCAGTTAGGAGGACACCAGCAGCTCAACGAAGTTTACGAAGAGAATCAACAAAGTGGAGGTTACGGTGGCGGCTACGACGGCGGATTCGAGGGGGGCGACAGCGCGGGTGGTTATTCCGCAGCTGACCAGTCGGTAGCCCACGAAAGTCAGGTGCAACCCCAAGGCATGTGGGTCCCCTTGCAGATGGGCCAAGTGGGGGGCGAGGGACAGCAGGCTGAAGAGCAACACTAGGGTGTCGTAATAAACCAAAATTGTACCTTTGTAGTTTCCTTGTTAAGTTTTTGTTTTTGTTGAGTCTTGTTAATAAATTTATTTTCTTTTCTAGTATCGGTGTGTTTGAATGCGATCGAAAAGTAGAAAGGAATTTCTACGTTTTTTGTAATCTGTTAGTAGGCTATCACTGACATTACGCGAAAGTTCACAATTATCGATTAACGATTAAATTATGTAGGTATGCATGCGCCAGCTGATTGGACATTTCACTTGCCCTTCTCAAGGTTGAACAATTTACAGACGCCCTTAATACATTTTTAATAATAACGTATTAGTTAAAGGAAAAAAGTACGAGTATGTTTTACGTAGGTTTCGTTTGTGTCCTCAAATTTCAAGGATACAAAATCGATGTGGTCGAAAAATTTGGCAACGCTGCTTACCAGACTTAAATTTTAAATTTACAAAAAAATTCATGGGAAATATCATTAAAATATATTTTTTTAATTTAAATTTTGTAGGGAAGTAAACAAAGTAGAAATAAATTTAAAATTATTAAAACAGTATATCAAACTAAACATCAGTAATATCTTGACAACTTTCAAATCTAACAAGTATTCAAATAAATGCGTAGTCAAACAAGCAATGATTTTCTCTTTCTTTCAAACGTAGCTCGGCTCATTTTTTTTTTCTGAAATACGTATTAATAGCCGTCCACTTCCTCTCTTTCGTTCTACATTTCCTGTTTCATTAAATATTTGACAGCTGATGAGTGATGATGCTAAGTCATACGGTAACGGAAACAAAAGCAGACACCAGATCACTTGAATACAAAATTTTCTGAACACACGTTATCCATTCACCCAAAGTATGTGCAAGTCATTCGGTGCGATTCTAATTCAACATGGTTATCCTATCCCTTAGCAATGTCAGAAATGGTTATGTAAACATTTTCTGGTTATATAAAGAGTCTTGTCAAAAAATGCTATTCTAATTTGCCAAATCATAACCATTTTTCTAACAGTCATGGTTATGAAGATTCTTATATAAACGTGTGACAAATGATCTTGCTAATTTGAAAGATGGACTTGGTTGCAGCAAATTTTCGTCTGCATTTTCAAAATAACGTGGAAAATGTTGAAAATCAGTTAGTGTAATACATATACATATAGGTCAAAAATTTGAATAATATGTACCTTTTTGCTATTACGAAGTTCTGTTGTGCTTTCATGGCCAGATTGAGATTAAAATATAAATTGATAAGAAATTAAAATAAATTAAAAATCACTAAAATATGCTCCTTCTCCAACGTTTGGACCATAATTTCCATTTGCTGGAAATTAGTCTTCTTGTTCCTTTTTTTTAACGTTAGCAGAAGAACGGCAAGAATCAATTTTTAAATTAATTGACGCGAGTTTGACGTTTGACTTAAGCAATGTCCACTAGCTAAGGAAACTGCGCATGCGCGACGCTTGTTGAATAACGATGTTCATAATAGACCGCGGCAATAACAATCATTGCTCAAATTTTGTGGGTAGAATAGGAGAAAATCATAAAATAGTTATCGACATTGTTACAACATTGCCAAGATAGCAATGTTGTTACTTAGCAATCTTGAATTAGACGAAAATCAGAATCGCATCGAATGTATAGTCCATTTTTTTAAAAACAATAATTATCAATGTCAAAATTCCCTCGAAGACTAGGCCGTACCACCCTAAAACCTTTAGTTTCTGTATCGTAAAATCTCCCTAGATCAAGTTTGAGGTTATCTGAATAATTTTCAAAAGTCAGAAAAGTTTCAGGTGTAAAGAAATTTTATACCAAAAGACAAGAAATAAAGACGATAATGACACTGAAAAATACAACTGAAAACTGAACATATTCAGTAGCTCAAGCGCTTTTACTTCAAACTGGCTGACATATAATTGACATTTTACGTTGCCAACCTAATAACGATCAAATAACTAGTGGCTCATACCTATATGACAACACCTTGACAATTGTTTTCAAGAAAAAATGAACTTTAGAAGTTCTCATAATTTTTTGTGTCTTCGATTTATCCCAATAATCTGCAAAAAATATTTAATTTTTTTGTTTCCATGGAAATAAGAAAAAACAATCAAGGTCATGTTGTCACATATTATTTGAAGTAAAACCGACATAATCTCACTTCTTGGAAATGCTGTAAATAATAAAGTATTAAATAATAAATAATTGCAAACCTGATCATTCAGAATTATGTATTATACCACTGACTGTTTTGTTTTGACAATTGTTTACTAAAAAATTTCAATTATAGGTATAGAATTTATTTATTATTTTTCTCTTAATTTTCTAACATGAGTTGACATTGCCCCATTGAGTTGTTCCGCGAATTTTGGGGCCCCAGTATATACAGGCTGTATGAAGTACATGTGTTAATTTTAACCAGTGGAAGAACTCGCCAATTTGTGCAAGTTTTCTCTATAACATTTGGCAAAATTCGAAAAAGTTTGCAAAATTTTTTAACCCCCAATTTTTATTAAATGAGTGGTTCTGCGTCTCTGTTTTATTGAAACCATGAGAATTTTAAGGCTCCGTTTCTATTACAACAGAAACTTTTCACTCTTACCCATAGACAGGTATACATTTTAATGGGAAATTTGTTCCAAATTTTAAATCAATTTGTAGCGGTTTTTCGTAAAAACGTTTCATTTAACAAGGTCTACTACGTGTTAAAATAAACACACACATTTTAGATACACCTGTACCTATATGTGAATTATTTTACACAAAATATTGATTTTCTTTTTAATTTTTAATTAACCACTTTTAAGGGTTTTGGTGTCACACAGTTAAATTGGTAGTCTATTAGGTGAGTTTTTGTACGTTCGTTGATTTAGAAAGCATCATTTAAACATGTTAGCAACTTTCCACCCTGTTAATTGTTACGAGGTGAAGGTGAATGAAAAAGATGAAACTGTATCTTTGCAACTACCGGCTATTAACAACATCAAAAATGTATTAAAACTTTTCTAAGATTTGTATCTTTATATTTATTTTTCTTATTTTACAACTTAGATCTTGATATAAATAGACCAATCGAACTAATTTCTAGGTTGAATGTCCATTTATGATTTAACAGAATCTTTTAATGTCATTTAAAATAATCTTTCGGTTAGAAATTTTTAAGACCACGCAAAAATAAACACGTTTTTCTCTTAACCGTTGGTGTAACCAATTGCATTTTAAACCTAGACAATATGTTACAATTATAACAAATTCACATTCCTCTGTAACCGACGATGTTATATTTTGCACTAAATGACTTAACTTCCCATAATAATTAGTCATTATTTACTGCAGGTTAATTGATTGAAAAATTGTAATTAAATAGGTAGTAAGTGGTGCATAATTTTTGAAATTAAATTTTGACTTTTACTTTAATATCCATGACATGAAATTGTTTTTATTGTGTATACATACATTTAGGTAAAAAAACCTGTTTTGCTTTCATATTGGTTAATCAAATTTTAAACTAGTTTAATTTTGTTAGTGGCAATTAATTAATTTAATTGCAATTTGTGTAAATTATTATTACTTATATAATTTTTAACACCTGTAGCATTTGTCGTCAAGAGCAAGGAATTTGTGATTTTTCGCAAAAGAGAAGGATCGCAAATTAAAAGACATTTTAATAAGAACATTTTATTAAGTAGAAAATAAAAGAATAAATATAATTTAAATAGAAGAAGACGAAATGAGCAAACATTGTGCAACAATACTGATGACAATCATTTTGAAACGGGTTGCGCTTCCCTAATGGAACCCGTGTCCGTAACCTCCTCCATAGCTTCCCAGTTCGAGTCCGTGACTCTCGAAACCACCGAACCCTTCGTGTCCCTTGACAAGAACTGGCACGTGTTTCTCGACGTAGACTGGTACCTTCACTGGGTACGGTACAGGCTTGTGCACTGGATAAGGTACTGGTTTGGGTACAGGCACTGGATGTGGCACTGGCACTGCAACCTTAACAGGTACTTTGACTGGGTAAGGTACTGGTTTTTCGACCGGGTACGGGACTAGTTTCTCTACTGTGACTGGGTAGGGTTTGGGCACATGAACGGGGTATGGGCGATCGACAGGCACGGCAACTTTGACCGGATAAGGAACCCCGACCTTCTTCACCACCGGGTAAGGTACGGGATGTGGTACCGGAACTGGAACTTCTTTGGTGATGGTGATGTGCTTGACGTGACCGTGCTCTTCAAAACCGCCGATTCCTCCCAAGCCGATTCCGTGACCCAAGCTGATTCCGTGGCCGAATTCGATGCCGCCCCCGAGTTCGTGACCGTATCCGTAACCTAGATCTAGAAGTCCACGTTTGTCCTTCTTCTCGGACGCTGCGGCGACTTTTTCAGTTTTTTCTTCGGCGGGTAAGGCCGATACTGCCACCAAACCCAGAACCAAAACTAGCGCACAACTCTACAAACAGAAAAGAATAATTTAATCCTGGTTGGGGACCACGCACACGATCACTTACTTGAAGCTTCATATTGGACTTTGCTAAACGACTGCTGACTGAAAGAGTCAAGTTGGTTGTATTTATATTTCTTGAGGTATATGTGTCAAAGTTTGCGTTTGGCTTTCTACATCCCCCCTTTCCTTGTGCGTAGCAATATCAAAATACAATGCCGCGACAGGCCAATACAGTTATTCTAATCACCTAAATATAGACCAGTTCCCAAAGTTACATAAAAATTGTGATATGTTGCATGAATTCTTCACATTAGAGTTACCCAATGAAGTTTCTTGTAGATCCGTGCGTAGCACGCACCTCATTAGTATCTTGGCTCGCATCATTACGCCGAGAGTAAAAGTCGACCTTGAAATCGTTAGGTAACTGAAGAGCTCTTCCGCAACGCTTGCAGGTTGTAGTTTGCGCTTCTGATGCCAAATGTTCTGATGATCTAAACCAACCTTCATCTTTCGGTTTCTACCAAAGAATTTCAATGTAATTAGCGGTGGCGAAATTTAGGGCATTTTCTGCGAAATGCAACGAATTCGAATTAACTTAATTAACGTTTTATATAATACGCATTCATGCTCGACTCGCTAAAACAACGCTCCATAATAATTGCAAATGAGCCAAGATATATCGCTTTGTCGTAAATTATTGCAGTCACAGGTTTTAAGATCCTTTGCGGTAACGCTCCTTTGGATAAATGACCGCGGTTAATGCACATCTGACTGGTCGTAACATCATGTCGTTGTGTTAAAGTTGCATCATATGGAATCTTATTCTCAGATGTACTTTCTTGAGAAGAACGTGCATCCGTATTGACAGCAACGATCTGCACAGAAGGAAACGGAATCAATAGAAATCAAAATATGTAAGAGTTGTTGTTCAACACGTTTGCCAAGCAGTGAAATAAAATTCACATTTCGAAGAAAATAGAGCGTATTATATGACTTCCTTTTATGTAATTTGTTTGTAAACAAATGAGTGTTGGAAACTCCTTAATTCAAAAACGAAATACAAATTGGTACCACCTGGTGGAAGCTCATGCCGACTCACAATTTGTGACAAGTTTAATTATCTCGTACTTTGACAAAGTCATTTGGCTTTCCTGATGTTGCAAATGTCGGAAGTGGTGTAACTCCACATTTGGAAACGGTTATTAAAAGAAATTTTTATTAATTACATTACGACCTTCCAAAATAGAAACTCCTGTTGCGGCAGGATTTTTGTTTGACAACATGTCATGTCGCAACTGTTGGATGTTACAACAATATCAGTTGAGAATATGACCGTGTTATATGAAATCGAGTTCTGGTCGTGTCACTGTCAAGGTAGAAGAGACAACAGGTTTAGCGATGCATAACCCAGAAAGGATGTTGAAGTGCAAGCACGAGTTTACCAAAGATGGTTCCGCTTATGCAACACACTCTATAGTTCCAATAATCTCTCTATCAAAACGTTGTCTAGACTGAATATTATTTAAAGTATGTACATATGTTTAACAGTCCACTGCATAAAAACTTGACCTCGTTGATATCTTTATCATAAATTCTAGTAAAACTATATGTTTCAACTTGCAGTATTTTAAACAAGTTGTTTAAAATCGCGACTCGTGTAAGTCTCACAGTTCTAAATTTGTTTATTTTTCTTTTCACTGTGTTATCTCTGTTATCGAAACAAGTTTATCGGGATCTCTTATACAGGAAGACAATTTTGCCCGGCTTCCTCTACGCATAAAATTAGACAGGCAACCTAGATCCATAAAGTTTGATAACTTGACTGTTGGTCCGCTGATCACACGAAAGTTAAAACCAGTTGAATTATCTAAAAATGAACACTTCCGTTTCTGCATGCCTTACCCTTTCACTAGCACCCTTAATTCTCCGACAATCGCACCCACATTTTTCCCATGGTCGTAGTACAATAGTGCAATTATTTGAATGGAAATGGAAAGATGTAGCGGACGAATGCGAACGCTTCTTGCAGTACAAAGGTTATGCTGGTGTTCAGGTAAAGAAGTGTTTGTTTAATTCTAGTGACAATTTAAACCGGTAGGTTTCACCACCGAATGAAAATCTAGTGATTGGGAATCGACCTTGGTGGGAGAGGTACCAACCCGTAAGCTACAAACTTGTCACCAGATCGGGAAACGAAGAAGATTTTCTAGATATGAGTCGACGTTGTAACATTGTGGGAATTAGGTCAGCGTTGTTTATTATCATGACTAATCACTACTGATGTGGAGTACTCCAGGATATACGTGGATGCAGTTTTTAACCACATGACCGCTGGCAGTGGTACTGGTACTGGAGGAAGTAAAGCGTACTATCAGGAGAAATTATATCCAGGCGTAGTTTATCATAGACACGATTTCCACAAGCCTTGTCCTATCACCACTTACCAAGATGCTGCTGTCGTTCGGAATTGTCAGCTGAAGGGCTTGTTGGACTTAGATCAGGCAAGTATGGGTTGGCAGATAAGATTTGAGTCTAAAGTAATTTAAGGGCCTTGACTCTGTACGCGGAAAGATTGTAGATTACATGAACCATTTGATAGAATTAGGAGTAGCGGGATTTCGAGTAGATGCAGCAAAGCACATGTGGCCAAGAGATTTAGATTATATCTACTCCAAGTTGGATAATTTAAATGTAAAGTTTGGTTTTGTCAGTGGTTCTAGGCCCTTCATTTTTCAGGAAGTGCTTGACGATGGTATAATTCTCGAGTTCTGTTTTTGTAGATTAAAAGATTATTGCTCCAGGACATGAAGCCATCAATAAAAATGAATACACCAGGATTGGACGAGTAGTGGAATTCCAAGTTGGTTACGAATTGAGTAACGCATTTCGGGGAAACAACAAACTGACATATCTCGAAAATTGGGGGCCTGCATGGGGTTTACTTAACAGTGACAAGGCAGTTGCTTTTATTGACAATCACGACACTCAACGCAACAGCCACGAGATTCTTACTTACAAAACGCCCAAACAGTACAAAATGGCAACAGCTTTTATGTTAGCGCACCCATATGGTACCACCAGAGTAATGTCCAGTTACGAATTCGACTCCATGAATCAGGGTGAATATCTTGTAACCATCAAGATTCCGTTGTGACACTCGTTGTTGTTAGGACCTCCGGCTGATTCCAACGGCAATCTGATATCTCCAGGTATCAATCATGACGGTACTTGCTCTAACGGATACGTCTGTGAGCACCGATGGAGGCAAATTTTTAACATGGTCGAGTTTCGAAACGTCGTGCATGGAACTGATGTTACTAACTGGTGGTCGGATAACAATCAGCAGATCGCTTTTTGCAGAGGGAATAAGGGGTTTATCGTTTTTACTAATTATGGGGATGTGGATAGAACTTTTCAAACTTGTCTGGAGCCTGGAATTTATTGCGATGTCATTTCAGGAGTTGTAGTTGACGGCAAATGTACTGGAAAAGCTGTTAGTGTGGTAGAAGGGGGATGGGCGTACATTGTTTTAGGAGCTCTGGAGGAAGATGGGGTCTTGGCTATTCACACAAAGGCAAAAATAATGTCTCTCAACGTTTGATTGCATTTATTTAGACAGTCAAGAAGAGTTCAAGCATTACTTAACAATATTAGACTAAATGAAACGTATTGATAAAATATTTATTATACAAATCGCTGATTTTGCACATTTATAAAACTGAAGAACCACAAATACACAATATTTATTTTTTTTTATTTAAAGATTTGCTAGGTACAGAGACTTTGGTGGCATTTGTCAATTCAGTATTTTGTGTTGAAGTAGTCAATATTTGATAGAAAAGTAATTACGGGAAATGCGTAATGGTAAAGCTGTAAGACGTAATTTGTTAAAAATAATAAAAATAAATTGAATGTATTTTACCGTGAAAAAGAGTTTGAAATTGATGGTGATTATTCCAGAGCATGATATAACGAATCTATTTTGTGTCTTTGTTAGAAAAATTTGAACAAGTGTTCTATTCTTTTTGTTGAAATGATACCATGGTAGGTTACACAACGACCAGAAAATATTTTCTGACTAGAAATGATAATAATATAAAATTGTTTAATTTGAAACAAGTTTACCTCATTTTCTAGATCTTGTCCAATAATCCCCAAAAGAGTAGTAACTAAAGCCATGACTATGCCGGAGGTTATTCCTCTTATATAGCTGCGAGAAGTAGATTTCTGCGTAAATTTCAACAAATTATGTTTCAATATAAATATTATTAAAGATCTTCTTACCACATAAAATATAAGACATACGATGACAACGATACCACAAGAAGTAAAATAAAGTATGGGATAATAAATTAAGTCGTTGATTTGTTTACCAAAGCTGAAAATGCAAGTTTGATAATATCAGCATAAAATAATGTTTCCGTACTATTCAAGTTTTTGATGATGCTTTAAGCATATTACGAGTTTTCGTCTGACCATTTCTTGGTAGATAGGATCCAGTATCACATCTAATTTTTTCTCATCATCATCTTTAATACCTTCTAATCCTCTATTGAGTAAGAAAAACTGAAATTTTAAGTGCAGCAGGAGATACAGTAAAAGGAAAATATTTGAAACGATAATCATTGCGATATGAAAAAAAGAGAAATAAAAAATTGTCAACACCAAGTTGCTCCATTTTCCCAAATTATCAACGCAGAACTTTACAGTGATGTAGAAGTCGTATTCGTCACCGAACCAGGGGAGTGCTAGAAAGGCTGTAGCTAGTGCAAAAATTGTTATTATCATAATGATCAGTTTAGCTAGTTTAGCTTCCATTTTTAATTCTTCAAAATGTTTGTCTCCTGCTGTATCAAGAGACCAGAAATTTGTCCCGATGTAATAGTGAATATGAAAGTACATTTTTTGATTTAAAAATAGCGTGGTGTAACTGAAAAAGGCCTAAATTTGTATAGTTATTATCTTATAATTGAGATATATTTTAATTACTTACTATGCAGGATCCCATACCGATTAAACTGTATCTTCTCCAAAAGTCACTGTTAAGCGTAGTCATAAATAAATATGATCCAATTAGAATTTCCACAGACAGAAACAGAAATAAAGCTCCAGCAAGGTATTTTTTCCATTTTGAATCAAAGACCAGTTTAGGCAATGTTAGAATATCGAGCAATATGTCATCTAAAAGTTTTATGTAAAACAGCGATGAACAGCACTTATTAAAGAACCTTTAAGTGAAGTATTCTGTTTGTTTCTTGTCATATTCTAGAGTGATCTAGACCAGACACATTAAAACAATGATTATTGTTAAGATAAAACCGTGGATTTAATGAATATATCAGGAACAAAAAATAAATTTATTTCTGGGGTAACGAGTATAATTTGAATTAATTATTAAATTATTAGTAATTATTAAATAAATAATTTGATAGTAGAAAGCTTTGGGAAGCGACAGTTGATTCCTAAATTAACTCGTAGGTATATGTAATTAATTATACAGTTGGTTGCAAAAAAAACGGAAAACGAAAATTTTCCTAATGTAAATTTGATTTCGTCCATTTCTCAATTAGCTGTCTACTTGACAATACCCATCGAATAATTTTTAAAAATGTTATTGAATTTTGACGTTAATTCTAACCCATCTCTTGTAACAAGATTTCACATTTTGAAAAAATTGTAAAAATGTGTCAGTTTTATTCTGACAGTTTCCGTTTTTTTTGCAACCAACTGTACATAGATATTTCTTATATTTGTGACTCAAGATTTGTGTGTTTGTTTCACATAATTATGTTATAAAGTGAAATAGGTATATGTACAGTGGCGAGCACGGAATTTCGCACTCATTGGACATTTCACTGACATAATTTTATTAAAATGAGATACTGGCGGCAGTTTCGTGACAGTTTAGGTGAAACATCACTCATGATAACATATATCATGATTGATTATAATGACCATAAAGCTTAGACTAGATAGTTTTTTTTTATTGACATACAAATTGGTGTGCGAAATTCCGTGCTCCCCACTGTACATACATACAGTGCGTTCGTAAACTTCGGAATAAATTCGATAAAATTGTAAGTATTAATTTCTGAGAAAAATCCTCGAAGAGGTCAACTTTGTTTTTAAAAAATGCATGTTGTACAGTACGTTATTTAAGTTGACAGCTTGTCGTCTCCTAATAATGACGTCATCAATAATTTTTTTAAATGACAACCCTCACTTTTTTCATCTTTTTCTGGTAGACCTTCTTAGTACTTAAAGGACTAGTGAAAAAAATTGATACCTTACATAATAATTTTTTTGGGAAAATGACAAATTTTACTTAATTTTTAATGTAAAAATCAAACGAACATCTCAGGTTAACAATAAAATTTAACGCAAATGTTGAAATTGCCTCCCGCCAACTATTTGGCACTCACCGACACTTTGTACACTGCGCTCAATAATGTCAGGGTTTATTTGTTCCGTTTCAGTGCGAATTCTCTACCACAAATCATTCTAAATTGTTTGGTCTATTAAAATAAACCTTCCATGGTAACTAAATCTATTGAAAAAAAATTAATTCAAAAATTAAATTAAATTTTTTGAAGTAAAATTTGTCATTTTCTCAAAAAAAATGTTATGTAAGGTGACAATTTTTTTCATTGATCGTTTAGCTAGTACTCAGGCGTACCAGAAAAATTAAAAAAATGGAGGTTGTCATTTAAAAAATTATTGATGACATCATTATTAGGAGATGATAAGCTGTCAATATAAGCAAAGTACTGAGCAATATGCACTTTTTAAACAAAGTTGACCTGTTCAAGGATTTTGCTCAGAAATTAATACTTACAGTTTTACCGAATTTATTCCGAACTTTACGAACGTACTGTATACCTATTGTAGTAACATATACTTATTGTAGTAATGAGTACGGTGTTATTAATGAAATGTTTATAATAGTGTATTAAAACATAAGTTTTATAAAACTTAATATTAAGACATGAGTCAGATTTGCAGCACGACTGCCGCAGACAGGAGTGCCTAGTGCCTGTAAGTGACAAGCGTTCTTAAGTTTTATAAAACGAGTTTTTTTATGCTATTTTTTCTAATTTGCATATTAAATACATGTTTTTTACAAATAAAATCAAATTTGGTTATTTAGGGAATTTTGTGACAGTTGGTAACACTTTTATTTCAAAGTTGATATTTAAAGTAAAATTTTATATTTAGATCTAGACTAAACATAATTGACATTTTTCGCAAGCGAAATTGCAATTAAAGATGAATTATCCAGAAATACGACAAACAGCAGAGAATAACACTGTAAATTTGCTTGCGGCAATGTGTGTTACCAACTGAAAAAAGTTTCTAGATTTCGGATGTGTATTGGCTTATTAACGCATTTAAAATGATTGCGTTAACAGCTTTGTTAAAACAGCAAACTAGAAAAAATAATGAAAAAAAAGCAATATTTAAAAAAAGATCTTTCCCAAATTAATAGGGCTCATAAGACACTTCATAATTTATAACACGTTAGAGTTTTATTAAGTTGTTCTAAAAAAATCAACAGTTCTTACGAATACATGACGTGTCGCTGAAGTTTTGTTTATTCAATTATTATGGGTTAGTTATATTTACTAACATTAGTTATGAACTATCTCGATAAAAACGGTAATAAAGTGAAATAAATCGGCAAAAAATACGTTTATCTACTTTGCGTTACTAATGGACTCATTAATACATAAACTACATGACAAAAAAAGGTAAACACCATTTTATTGATCTTGATTCTCTTGTTATCATCCTACGACGTCCGGTGTCCCTAGCCCTGTATTCATGGCCTTCTGGAGTCCATGCCTGACAACATCTTAAAATGGTGCCTACAGATCTGCCAATTCTTCTGGAAATTTCTAAAATCCGCCTTCTTTCAAAGTCACTAAGCTGAGGAATCTGACCAAGTGTACGCACTCGCGGCATTTCTTGCCTTACAAAAACACTTTTTCAACAAGTTTTCTAAAATTCAAAAGTCAAAATTTTCAATGTAAACTAAATTTCCTTACACTTGTAATAATCGACCCAGCAGCACAAAAGGCAGAATACTGCATAGATAGGGCTGCAAATTTAATCATATCTTATCTGACCCAAAACACATTTGCCCGCAAAAACTGGAGCAGCCGAAATTTCAGGAATTAGTAAAGCAAAGTAGATAATAGTTATTTATGTAACAAGTGAGTAAAGTAATACTTTTTGTTACAAGAATGAAAATTTTGCCGCACGAGCGAAGCAAGTGGCAAATCTGCCGAGTAAAAAAAAGATACTTTACTAACGAGTCCTTTATTAAAAGCACAGGTTTTTTCATTCATTTGCATTCATAATAGTATATTATGTTATGAGGATCAAAAATGAAGTTTTATGTGCTGCGGCTGGTAGACCAGCCAAAGCCAAAGCTCCGAATAACATACTATTTTTTCTTCAAACCTTCATAACAAATTTTTTAAGACATGTTCAGAAACCAGGTAGGAATTTCAAATGTTTTAGCTAATTTACTTTACTGCCGCTCATCAGCGGAGATAATAACTTCACGGACGCCCTCAGCGGAGATAATAACTTTATCTGCCGCTCGTCAGCTCGTGAGATGCCATGACAATGAAGTGACACTTTAGCATTATCAATGCAGCAGGATAATGTCATAATTTACGGACGTTTGAAGAAAAAAAACTTTTTTTAACGCAAATGCGTGACGCCAAAAAATAGTAGGTACAGTTGGCTTAAAAAAAACGGGAAATGAAATTTGACCTAATATGAATTGGAAATTTAATTTGTCAATTTATGTCAATATGTGTCTGTTTGACACTAGTATTTCTGACACATAAGTGCAGTTTTTTAACCTGAATTATAAAAGGTCGTTTCAAACTATAAAAATTTAATAAAATCTGACAGAAGTTTTTCTGACAGTTCCCGTTTTTTTTGAAGCCAACCGTATATTACATTATTATGTTTTGGACAATAATCTATTAAATTTGTTCAGTTATTTTATTTACATATATTAGACCATGGCCAGCTCCATTAAACCTATGATTATGGCCATCCCAATTTCCCTAAATTAACGACATTTCAAAGAATGCCGTGGAGTGCAAGGAGTATAGAAGTAATAACAATAATTTAAAAAAAAATCTACTGGAGGTCACTATATGACCTCACGTTACACGAATGTCACAGAATCAATTTTTCATGTGAATTGGGATGGCCATAGTCATAGGTTTAATGGAGCTGGCCATGATTATACAAAGAGAATTTGTCATAGTGTGTTTTTTACTTACAATTCTCATTATACATTACGTTGTCTGTTGTTGTTCGGATGTCACTTAAATTCTCATTGGTTGACATTTACTATCGGGTGATTTTAATGGACATATCCGGATAGACGTAAATCACCGGATATGGTGGAATGGCTTTTATAAATTATTAATTCATTAGGTGTGGTTGAGCTCATATTTTAAATTTCGTTCAATAGCGACCGGGTTGGCTGATATCGTGCTCCACCGGCAGCAGTCAGCTCCTTTTTGTTAAGTTCTTTTTATAATAACAAAACCGATAAGACAACAGAAAATTAAAAACTTCTCACGACACAACACGTCGTTTTAATTTAACAAAAACGGTCCTTCGAACAACCTATCATCATACGTAACATTGGTCTATCTCCGAGCCGGATTACGAAAAAACCCACCCGAATCAGGATACCAACAACCCGCAAAAACAGAAATCGAAAAAGTCATTCAATCAAAAGTGAAAAAGCAGTTCATCACCAAGACGTAGGAGACGGCACAAGGTCAGTGGTTCTTCCCCCTTTACCTCTCCAAATTACCCCCTGGATTCTTGCGTTGTACCGTTTAATTTGAAGTCAATCAATCAATTAGTATTTTCTTCGTACAAAAAATTGCGACAATGCCGGACTTAGCGGAGTTAACCCTCGAGCGTGATAGAATAAAAGCCAAATTGAATCGAATGAAAGAAATAATAAACGATTTCAAGGAAGGTGATGATTTGGATGAACTAAGATTACGTAGACCAGACTTAATATCGGCGTACAAAGAGTTCGAGAAAATTCAATCGGACATCGAATCTCTCAGTACCTCTCGCGACCAAAGCAAAGCAGTTGCAACCGAATGGATCAATTTTGAAACTCTGTATTACAATTTATTAGCAAAAATAGCTAAATTTCTAGATAAACAATCCATCGCGTCGGAAAACGGATCGCAACCAGTAGTAACGCCATCAGAAGTATCGGTAAAACTACCGGATCTAAATTTACCAACGTTTTGCGGAAAATATTCAAACTGGACTAGTTTCCACGACACCTTTCAAACTTTAATACATACGAGAACGGATTTAAATAATTGTCAAAAATTCCATTATTTGAAATCATGTTTAAAGGAAGATGCTTTCAGTACAGTAGAAGCATTATCAATTTCGTCAGGTAACTACCAAGTAGCGTGGGACCTTCTCGAAAAACGATACAACAATCTTCGATTAATCGTTCAAGAACATGTCAATTCAATTTTATCAATTCACAGAATTTCGAAAGCCTCAAATACGGCATTGAGACAATTAATCAATGATGTCAACACTAATATAGAAGCGTTAAAATTTTTGAAACAACCAACGGACAAATGGGATGCCTTATTAGTGCCGATAATAATCGAAAAATTAGATTACGGAACAAATCGGGAATGGCAGTCCAGATTAAAAACTGAAGTTCCAGCATTAACTAGCTTAATGGAATTTTTAGAACAAAGATGTCTAACTCTAGAAGGTCTAGAAAATTTAAACAAATTCAATGTGAGTAAACAGCCCACTTCATCAAAATGCAATCCCAACGCGAGTAAATACACCAAAGGCTCAGCGACTCAGATCCAGGTAGATAACCAACAGTTTACATGTCATAACTGTAAAATCCTACCCATAAAATTTACAAATGTGCACAATTTTTGAATCTCTCGCACCATGACAAAATTCAAAATGTTAATAACAGAAATTTGTGTAAAAACTGTTTAAGACCGAATCATTCAACAGCGGATTGTAGGTCTAAATTCAAATGCAAATATTGCCATCAAAACCATAACAGTCTTCTTCACCAACAAGACGTTGTCCTAAATTCAATTGAACAAGGAACGTGTAATTTAGCAACTCCTCGAGTGAACGAACTGAAAAAGGGTAACGGACCACATAAGGTCGTTTTGCTTTCGACGGCATTAATTTATGTCAAAAACAATAAAAATAAACTCCATGAATGTCGTGCCTTACTGGACGTAGGTTCGCAAACCAGCATAATAACGGAATCTTTAGCGAAAAAATTAAATTTGAACTTGAGTAACAATAATATTTTCCGACGACCACTATGCAATATGGCACATTTCACACAGTTTTCCCTTAGTGAAAATTTAAAATTGCAAACAATTTCAACACGAAGAAATGTAAAATTTGAGAAATCTGATTGGCCGACAGCTGTGTGTTTTTATTTTGCACACA
Organism: Tenebrio molitor; assembly: GCF_963966145.1. Lineage (NCBI taxonomy): Eukaryota > Metazoa > Arthropoda > Insecta > Coleoptera > Tenebrionidae > Tenebrio > Tenebrio molitor. Next base: position 14,338,127 of record NC_091051.1, on the reverse strand, counting down.
GGCCGATGATTAACGATGTCTATCTTTCCGCGCCACGGCATAATTATTTTGTCCGCAGCTAGAGTGCTCTGCCGAATGATATTTGAAGTTTCAACTTGACGTTTGCGCCGTTAGCAAGTGGAAGATAGAATAAATACTATCTTTGGGAACGAGAAATTGGAACTTTAGCTTCTTCACTTGTAATGGGTTTAGGATAAGTTGTAAAAATTATAATAATGACGATTTGCGATAGTGGTAAGTTTTTGCCTGCCGACGTGCTAGTCTAGTCTACCTTCTAGTTACAAAATATCGGAAAAATATCGTCTATAACACGTGTTGAAAATTCGATTTCACACTCGTTTGCTTAAGCCACGCGCCTACGGCTTGTGGCTCAATTCTGCAAACTCGTGTTAAATCTTTCATTTTCAACACTTGTTATACAACATATTATTCCATACAAGGAATAAATCAAAAAATTATCACTTCAAAGCAATCAACTACGGTAACAATAAAATCGCGAGTAAATACGTTTTCGTCAGAAATTTGAGTTTTACCAAAAATCACTGGAAATATTCCTGAGTATTCTGTAAAGAATTTAAACATTAACATTCCGGAAGATATTCAGTTAGCGGACCCAAATTTGTATAAACCATTTCCTATAGACTTATTACTTGGGGCCGGACTCTTCTGGAAATTATTAGATTCAGGAAAAATATCATCACCGGGACAACCCCACCTGATAGAAACATCTCTCGGTTGGTTGGCGGCGAAATCTCGAAAAACTCGCTAACAAACGTCAGTAACATAAGCTTGATTACGGACAACACAGTCGAAAACCAAAATTTTGGGAAATTGAAGAATACAAATCAAAAAGTAACTGGTCAGCCAAAATCTTTCAACCAAACTATGGGCGATTTACCAAAACAAAGGCTCGAACCAGCACGACCTTTTGTCAAAACCGGCATCGACTACATATTATAGGTCCTATTTTAATAAAGGAAGGAAGTGGTCGTGGAAAACTGAGGAAAACGAAAGCTTACATAGCACTGTTTATTTGCCTTGTGACGAAAGCAATTCATTCAGAATTGGTTGGAAATTTAACATCGGAATCATTTTTAGCAGCATTAAAACGCTTCATTTCGAGACGTGGTCATGTCACCGATCTCTTTTCGGATAATGCAACGAACTTTAAGGGCGCCGATAAAGAGTTATGCAACTTTTTTTTAATCCGTTAACTTTCAAAATGTTACCGATGCCTTGACACCGTGCAATATTTCATGGCACTTGATTCCACCACGTTCTCCCACATTCGGTGGCTTATGGGAAGCCAACGTTAAGTCCGTCAAACGACATTTTAAACGCGTGGTAGGAGATACGAGTCTTAATTTTGAAGAAATGTATACGGTCTTAGCAAGAATTGAGGCTTCCCTTAACTCCATACCTTTATGTCCCGCCTCGAACGATCCTAACGACCTCCTGGTCCTAACACCCGGGCACTTCTTGGTTGGAGAACCACTGATGGCTCCGGTAGAACCGAACCTGTCATCGCTGCCAAGAAATCGTCTATCACGCTGGCAGTACACTGAACAAATTCGTCAGCATTTTTGGACTCGTTGGCGTAAAGAATATTTGACGTCATTACAACAACGATCAAAATGGAATCGACCACCAGCCACAATACAGCCAGGATCAATGGTCTTCATCAACGAAGACAACCTCCCTCCTCAACAGTGGCTTCTCGGTAGGATAATTCAACTTCATCCAGGCAAAGATGGAATCACTCGAGGTGTTTCCATTAAAACAACTTCCGGCATCCTAAAACGAGCGGTCAACAGAATCTCCATCCTGCCCATGGACAACGACCACGAAGTGGCGAACGACAAGGAAGTGCAGTGAAGTGAGAGTTGTAAATAACAAGAAAACAATGTGTAATCCATTGTGTAAACGAGTAGAATTTTACCATACTTTGTAAAGTGCTACTGAATTTGTACCATATTGTTTATAACTAGTAGAATTTTCTTTAATTTAAAATTGTTTACACCATGTAATAGAATTTCAATTTTTGTTAAACTATTCTAAATAGTTCAACGGGGGCGGCATGGTTGAGCATGGTTTTAAATTTCGTTCAATAGCGACCGGGATGGCCGATATCGTGCCCCACCGGCAGCAGTCAGCTCCTTTTTGTGAAGTTCTTTTTATAATAAAAAAAAAACCGATAAGACAACGGAACAACTTCTCACGACACAACACGTCGTTTTAATTCCCGGCCCTTTGGCAAATGTTTATACAGGGTTATTCTAAATGATTGTAGTCGAAGTAGGCCATGCGCATGTTGTTACGTTTTTGCCGCTTTCATGTGAACTGTCAGTTGTGTCGCTGTCACTGTCATTTTTTAGGTGAAAAGTGCGGTGATGAGGATTTTATTTATTTTTGTTAAATTAACGATTGAATCCAGAAATTTTGAGTAGTTCTACAATCAATTTTAAAAATATTGAGTTGTTTTGCACCCAATTTACATATCATTTTGATGATTTTTTTATGTGGAGCGGCAACCATAAATTTTACATTCAGTTTTCACGCCTACTTCGACTACAATCATTTAGAATAACCCTGTACCTTAAACAAAAACGGTCCTTCGAACAACCTATCATCATACGTAACAAGGTGTGCAGCACAGCACAGCCTCCTTGTGACACGAATAATTTATGGAAGCCCTGTATAAGCAATACAAAATAATTTTGATTATTAACAATATTTTATTTAATAATTTTCTAAAAAAAAATTATATATTTTTTTTTGATTATTAACAATATTTTATTTAATAATTACACTAGTTTACAAATAATAATTTTTTTTATATACCTTTTATCAAAACCTTGTTTTTATGTTTAATTGCCTTCTATAAAAGACAAATGATAGTCAAAATTGTTTTATCACCTCACAGTTTTTTGCTAAAAAATACAATATTTCTGCTTCTCTGCATGAATGCCTGCAATTTAAAGTTCATTGTTTTAAGACATCTGGTATCAGAAAGTGTCCTAAATTGTACAAAATGTATGATAGTAGATCGTGTAAATTACCTTCTGATCGTTTTTGTTGCGTTTGTGGAAAATTTATATTTGCAAAAAAAGGAAGACCTATATCAGAAGCACTGAAATCAGGATATCTGCATTAATTTGGTTTTGCAATAACAAATCAAGAGAAGAAATGGGTTTCACACGTTTTTTGTGAAAGCTGCAGGATAACTCTAACACGATGGGTATCTGGAGAAAAAAAAATTCTTCAATTTGGAGTTCCAGTATTTTGGCGAGAGCCCGTGAATCACGAAAACGACTGTTATTTATGCATGACACGGACTTTAGGTATAAATTCCAAAAACAAACATAATTTTTTTTATCCTGATGTTCTGTCTGTCACAAAGTCGATTCTACATTCAGAAATCCTACCCCATCCTGTTTGTCTTTGAAAGAAAAAAATGCTTGCATATCTTTTAAAAATTTTGTCAAACGATAACTAATATCGGGAAATTGTCCCGCAATTATTGCAAAATTATCACTAGATGGGTGTAAATATGTCTCTTAAAATACATTTCCTTCACTCGCATTTGGACTTCTTTCCTGAAAACTTAGGTAGCACAAGTGACGAGCAGCACGATGTGAAATTTTTTGGAGATCGGTACAAAGGCTTTCGGGATGAAAGTATGTTAGGGGATTACTGTTAGTCTGTTATAACGGAAACTGCTGCAGAAAATTATAAGAAACAAAGTAAAATAGGTAATTTTTGATTTTGTTGATTTAGGAATTACTCTTGTATTATTATTGCTAATGATTAAATAGTTCTTTAACTTGACGTGATAGAATTTTTTGAATATTTTTTCTGAACTCAGTGCCCCAAAATCTACAAGAAATTACAATTTTCAGCTAAGGTATATAAACCGTGTAAACCAGTGTTATCTATATTATTGTGTCCCAGAACTCGCAAATCTGATTTAGAGTGCGCTTTCGATGGTGATAAACTGATAAATGAAAGCAATAGTGTTAAAAAGATGGTCAGGGTGTAGTAAATTTTTTGTGATTAACAATTAAAGTTGACCGATTAGAAGGTCGCTGTTAATTTTTATTACTAATACGATTCATACGTATTACACGTTACTTAGAAACTGAGGGAAAGCACTCAGTTTTCTTGTAAAGGTGAAAACTGTTCGAACACTATTGGTCAATTTGAAAAATTCATAACTAAGCTATTGCACCCTGAATATTTTTCTGAACGTTTTTCACTTCCATTACGACTAAGGAACATGTTCTTTAAATATGGTTCGCCAGTTCTGGGACACCTCTATATTAGCAGTATACTAGTTTCAATTTGGTTGTAGGTCGTAAAATTTTATGGTACTTTAAGTTAAAGATCTTGCGGGGCTTATAAATCCTAGTTTACCACTAGCAGGTAATATTTTAAGCAGGGTTGTATTGTACATTTGGTATATTTGCATTGTACGGCAAACGGCACGCGCCGCTTTCCAACCTTTTCAAACCCAACCATTGTGCCCGTTAATCGCTCATAATATCCAATAAAATTTTACGACCTACAACCAAATTGAAATTACAATACATCTACAGTTACAACTGTTATTATACCCTATCTTCCTCGCCGAATTCATTTTCGTGCGCATCCTTCTTCGGTGATTTCCGTTGAAACACACTCTTTTTTTTTTTCTATTTATCAAACGTGAATTATTCTATGGTTAATTTTACACGATTTTCTGACTTTGCTTATCAATTAAGTGAAACGTCTACTCAATATAACCTTATTAGCAGTTATAATTTATCTAAATTACATATTAATTCTGTTTCTTGTGATGTACGTTAAATTTAATAACTTTTTAAGTGCCTTCATAACAGTGAATGTCATTATTGATGTGGTGGTCTGTTTAGAAGCTGTTAAACATTCATAAAAAATGTTAACACAGAACTAATCTTTTTATAAAGCTGAAACAAAATTGTTGTTAGATAGTTAGAGAAAATTAACTTTAATTTTGAAATAAGAGCAAAAATAAAGAATACACTTTGCACATTCATATATTCTTATCGATGATTTTATTTCATAGATTGAATACCACAAGGTGTTAGTGAATTTTTGAAATATCTTTTTTTGGAATCTAAAACATTTGTTGAAATGATAATTTAACTTACTGATATAAAGAGTGTGTGGTTAATGATGACGATGCCTGAGCTCGACAACATTGCATACATTTGCGACTTTGTTAATAAAATTAGATAAATTCGTCTATTTGGCAAACTCCACAAATACCACGGTAATTCTTTTGCAACATCATGTAATTGTACTGACTGTAAAACAACGATAATTTTCACAAGAATTTTAAATTTGTATTGGTACCTCATTTTCAATAGACTGTCCAGCGATGCAAAAGCCTGAAGTTAACAGTCCTCCTGTTAGTGCAAACAGTGACCCCCTCAATAGCGAATTGTCAAAGTCTTTCTGAAACGTTCTCTTATAATGTGAGTTCGAACGTGATAGTGAAACTTACCAAATAAAATATCAAAGACACGGAGAACAAGATGGAACTTGTCGTAATAAGAAATATCGGATAGTAAATAAACTCGTTAAGTCGATTTACTATTCTGAAATCATATATGATGAATGAAAATGACAATAATTTTGAAACTTACGATAAGAGATTTTGGTGGTACTGAATGCAAAAACTCAACTCTTCTTTCACATGATCCTGGTACTGTTTGCTGCCTATACATTCTTCGACATTCCAGTTTTCAGGTACATCGCTTAGTTGCTGTAGTCGTTTATTTAATAAAAAATACTGATATTTGAGATGTAAAACAAAATGAATTAAAACAAAACCACACGACATCATAGTAAATCCAACGTGATACATCGATATGTAAAATAACGCCAAGAATGGAGGAGCGTTCTTGCCTAAATAATCAGTGAACACTTTCACTGGTAAAACAATTTCATATTCGTCCCCGTACCAAGGGAGACCGGCAGTTGAAGTGGCAAAAGACGATAAAAGTGTGACCACCACGAAGATATTTATGAACTTAACTTGTCTGCATATATACTGAAAATTATCTTCGCCCATGCTCCTCAAAGGCCAAAATGTTGGGAAAACTTCATCGACAAGTTTCATGTAACCCTCTTGCTTTGTAACCACTACTAAGTAACACGAAAATCCCTAAAATTTATGGAATATTTATTCAATTTAAACAATTGTGGGAATCGTCAAACAATGCAAGAACCGAAAGTTAGTAGACTATATTTTTTCCAAAATTCCTTATCCAATGTTGTACACAGAACGTATCCACAAGGAGCGGACGTTCCTACCAAAAACAATATTATGCAGATCCCTATTCTTCTTGCAATTTTGGAAAGGTACAGGAGATTAGGTAACAGTCTTAATGCAAACAGAATGTCTTCTGAAGAATAGAATAGGAAACCACAGCATTGGTTAGTTTTAATGAAGTTACCTTGAAGTATTTGTTTCATTTTTATTTTCAAAAATATTATGTAATTTTCACATGTGTTAGCTAGCACAACGAGGAGCTTTATTAAGCTTTTCTAAGAAAGAAAAGGTCCTTGGGATTATATGACGTGTCGCTGAAGTTTTGTTTATTCAATTATGAGTTTAGTTGTTTACTAACATTAGTTGGGGCTACGGTCATATAATGTTCTTTATTTATATTACAAAAAGAATATACATAATCTGTTTTTTTACTTAGAAATCTCATTCAGTAGGTTGTCTATTTTTCTGGAGTTACTCAAGTTCTCATAGATTGACATTTACTATCGAGTGGTTTTCATGGAGTCATATCTGGCTGGATCTAAAATTTAAGAAATCACCGGACGTATGAGCAATAACGAATTTTTGATTATTGATAATATATTTTTTCTTCAAACGTCCGTAAATTATGACATTATCCTGCTGCATTGATAATGCTAAAGTGTCACTTCATTGTCATGGAATCTGACGAGCTGACGAGCGGCAGATAAAGTTATTATCTCCCCTGGGAGCGGCCGATAAAGTCATTATCTCCGCTGAGGGCGTCTGTGAAGTTATTATCTCCGCTGATGAGCAGCAGTAAAGTAAACTAGCTAAATCATTTGAAATTCCTACCTGGTTTCTTAACATGTCTTAAATAATTTGTTATGAAGGTTTGAAGAAAAAATAGTATATGTTAATCGGAGCAAAAATGGTTTTATGTGCTTTGGCTGGTTTGTCTGCCTCACTGCGTTCAGCAGCCAATCTACCAGCCGCAGCACATAAAACTTCATTTTTGCTCCTCATAACATAATATACTATTATTTTTAATAGATTACACACAATTGGTCCAGGCTTAATATACTCAAATAATGTGGTAGTGGTTGCTGGTGAGTGGCCATAGAAATATTTCTCATAATTAATATCAGAGACTGCAAGTCCAAGCATTGAAACTAAGATCTGATTTTTTTTAATAAAAGTGCAAATAATTGTCGAGGTAAATCTCACTCGTCAGTTTATACATATTTGGTATAAACCTGAAACAAAATTGTTGAATTAAGTTAAAATAAGAAAAAGATATGCCATTCATATCAAATAATTTTTAAAATTGTGGTCAATTTTACTAAGTTTGTTTTGGGTTAGTTACTTTAAATTAAAGTTAATTGCTGTATTTACTTATTTAAATAGCATATGGTGATTCTTAATAAGTCAGATAAATTTCGCAATTTTGCAAGTTCCACAATTATAGCTTCAGTTTCAGTGCAGAATCAGGTAATCGTTCTGACTTCTGACTAAAACGAAATTTACTGAAACATTCTTGACTTCAATTTCTACTTCTTATGTGAGAATGCAGAAGTCTGCAGTTTTGAGGGCTTTGAGAGTACTGTCGCGAGCAAAAAAAACTGGTCTTCAAATCCAGGCTTTGACACAATGGAAAATGCTCCATTGTAAAACGGTCGTAAATATCATAACCTATCATCATGTTGTATGACATTACTTGTAATTTTTTTCTCATTTTTTTGACACATGGTTGACATGGGCATAACCAGGCAGGTCATTTTTTTTAATTTGTGACAATCTAACTAAATTTTGAAATGACGTTGACGACCAGAATTTTTTGCTCGCGACAGTAATATGATTATTATTCCTATGAGTAAGGAATTTTCAAAGTTTTTTTTAAATATACAGTCTGTAATCAAAATACACGGAAATGCGTTTATCTTCAAGCGGTCCAAAATTGCGCCTTTGTGTATCTCCATAGAGACGTTTAAACTGTCTTTTTTTTCTGAGCGGAGTAGAAGTGTCCCACAGGTGGTTCGACCGGGTCAAATGTAAGGTCATTTGAAGTATTTGTCACGATTTATTTATCAATTACAACTATCAGTTACACGAAATATGTAATTAATAAATTATCCCCATTAAGATAAAGCCTTTAAAAAAGCGAAATAATGAAATAAGAAATTATTATCCAATATTTAACCGATTTGACTGTGATTAAAGACGAGCCGCCCATTGTGGGACTTGTGGGCGTGTCCACTGTCCAAGGATGTCAGATCAGATGTCAAGAATAGCACAAAATTACCCTTCAGTGTTAATAGGTAAACAGTTGTAAGTTGTAATCGTTTGCTATTTACGTTTTGATAACGTTTGTTGTACAGAGTGATCAACAAGAAACCAAATCAAGAGTGCTACCTCATCTTTTGTTTTATCGAAACGTATTTCTATCATGAATCAGCCACTTTTACTTACTTGCTGTGCACTCGTTTTGTTGGTTGCCTACCTCTCAAAAATCTATTATGAATTGCCTTTATAATTTTTTTGTAATTCATGAATAATAGATTTAAAAGAAAGTTATAATTAATTATTATTTATTATTGATTAAGGAAAAAACACACAGTTACACAAAATTCCTTCATAAGGCACAATCTTTAGATACAACATTTTAAAAATAATTATTTTTTACAATTCTTTGTTTTGTTGTTTTCTCTAAGAAAAGGACAAAAGTTATTATTCTCTAATTTTTGGGTAATTGAGAACTTACTCGTATCTTTTCTAGCAGTGTTTAAAACATTTAAATTACTCCAAGGTCAGAAAATAAGTTTTCACAAACACTGCTCAAAATGTTCTCCATTGTGGTCCAGACAGAATCAAACTCGCCTCTCATAATTTCAAAAACCCTTATGAAGCTGTCAATTTGTTTAGGGTAATGTGTGGGTTTTATTTCTTGCAACACACAAAGGGAAACAAATTAATATCCTTCTTAAAAATTTCCTGATAAGTGCCAGAACACAATTTAACTTGTTGTCTTAAACGCCTTATGGAAGTTGAGGGATGTTCCTTGATAATTTATTGAACATTTTGCACCATTTCTAAAATGTGAACTAAGGATTGACCTGACTTCTTCTTAATGATGGATTATAATTTGCTAAAATTATGCACTATAATTTTAAGACATTGATAAACTTGTTGATAACCAATACCATCAGGTTCGGACATCTGGCTTGAAATTCTTCGGTGTAAGGGGGTACAAAGTAAGGCCAGTCTTCATTTTCTTGTTTCACCCTCTTTCAAAAATAATCTAATAAAAATGCCTTCTCTTTAATGGTAAAACCCATTTTACAACTTATTCTGGGATAATTATTGCTTACAACTTCAATAAACGTCTGTAAACTTTGCCGATATCGAAGATTTATTTTCTAGGTTAAATCACTTAAATTGTCAACAACAACAACCTTGAATTTTGAAATGTGACATTTCAAGGAAGCATCTCCGTACCAGTGGCGTCGCGTTTGGTAATAAAGATGATAATTTACTTACTCTTACAAATGTAAAATGTTGCTCTTATTTAATATTATAAATTGTTTCCCTTATCTTATAATAATAATAAAATGCACAATTATAATTCCAACGTCTAAAATTCATAAGGTATCATTTTTTATTAAGTAGCGTTTAAGACCATAAATTGTCTACGCCCATGTTTTGACCGCTTATGTGCATATGATTTTGCTACGACGTGACCGATAATTTGCAACGCTTGCTCTGATTTGGATTCTTGTTGATCACTCTGTATTTAGCGAACATCTGAAGTAAGTGAAGTAAATTGATGCAGATCGCGGCAAACTCAATGTAGATCTAATCCGACCACAGTGCCGGGCGAAAAGTGTATGATTTCTACATACATAATTGCTCATGATGCAAAGTTTCTGGTTCCATAGGTAAAATTTCTGAGTTCGCTAGAGGGCTAGAGGAAGAATTATAGATTATAATTGTAGGTTAGGTATGACTGCTTGTCATTAAGTGTGACCGCTTTCGATGCAATGAAATCAAATGAAATGAAATCACCAGTTTGACGATGAGAGATATCCAAGATTTGGGCTCTGCTATGCAGTGGAACTTGTCGTAGGAAATATTGATTTTTAAATAGATTAGTTAAATCGATGTCCTCGCTGAAATCAAATATGTACACATTTTATGTAAGAACATCAAAAAACTAGAGATCTAGAACAAGATGAATCAAAATAAAAGAAAAACAATATGCGAATCGTTAAAACGAGAATTATTTTTCCAGTATGCTGAAATTGTTTAGTTAAGTTTCATCCATTTAGGCTCATTCCAGCGGAATTATTAAACACTAATGGAGGATTACAAAGCAGAAGTTCTTTTTCTGTAAAGTTGAAACAAAGTTATTGAATTGAGCTGAAAAGATAGTAAAGATACACTTTACGTGGTTGAATCAAATTTTATATTTTGGTAGGGCTAATTTTAAATTGAAGTACCTATTGTACTCATTGGAATAAATAATTTGCGATTCGGAATGTCCCACAAATACTACGCAAATTTCACAGTTTAGAATCATGTAACAGTTCTGACTAAAAAAATTGAAACAAATTTTCTGAAAAGTTCTTGGCTCAGATCTCATTTTCAAATGCTCAACTAACAGTGCCCAAAGCCAAAGGTAGGAGGTCTCCTGACAATACAATCATCTCTCCTTTCACTAATGAATTTTCAAAATTTTTCTAAAATGTTTGCGTAAGTTGATTTTACTATGCAGCTTTCGAAACACGCCAAGCAGAACACAAAAGACACTGCACACCCAGTGCAACTTGTCATTATAATACATATAATATTGGATAGTAAATAACACCATTAAATCAATTTCCTACACTGAAATCACACACCCACATTAGTACGAACATCGCAAAAAGTTCAGTACAAGAGGTAGGTATTGAATGTAGTGAGAACAAAATAGAGACACTCCTTTACATGGTATTGGTACTGCTGACTGTAAATATTCTTTTTACACTAAAAAATAAATATTGCAATTTGAGGTGAACAGTAAAATATATTACAATCAAAACACAACAAAGAATAGAAAACTGGTCGTAAAAGACAGTGATGTAAAATAATAATGTAAATTGCAGGTGTAGGTAGCACCTTTGCTAAAGTAATCAGTGCACATTTTAGAGCACCAACTGAAGCACCGAAAGATATTACGGTATTAAATATTATAAAAGTACTAACTGTTCTTTCTGAAATTTTTTGATTACTTTTAAGTGGATTGTTCATCATTGTTAATCTGGAAGTAATTTTAGCTCACTATGCTGACAGATTGAAGACAACATTACTGTAATATTACTGTAGTAGTCTGACGTGTCTTTTCCGATTTGTTCATATACTTAGGTACATTTTAGAAAAAAGCCGGATATTTTAATTTCAGTAGCCAGCTTTTTTCGAAAGTGTGGTGTGGGTCGCAATTTCAATTTCGTCGGGCTCGTGGACTAATAAAGGACTAATAAAGTAGAGAGAACATACAGGAGTTGAGAGGAATTGTTTAAAACAATCGTTGAATTAAAAGTTTATTATTGACAATTAAAAGTATCACATAGTCTCCTTTTTAACGTCTGGATATTATTAGACATAACCTTTTTCATTTTGTCAATTCCTACCTTGCTAATTTCATCATTCTCATTTGCAACATCCTCCGGTGTGATGTGATTCACACAAGACGTACTTGGAGATGGATCCTCTACGGAGCATCAATTTTATTTGCTACGCATTACTGAAAGTAGTCTTCTTCGACACTGGACACTGTGGCGTTTCAAGGTCGTAATATCACTACCCGCAAGTGCCGGACTCCGCATCTTGTAGTTTCAAGAAAGAGGCAATTTTCGAAGGTATTTTCGACACTGTGTTAATTCCAAAAACCTGCATCGTGCATTTTTTTATTTATTCATCACAGAAAGAATCTGCTGTAGGAAATATTACGTTTAGGGCATGTATTTCCTGTAAATGTAACAGCAGGCGATCCTTCTCTCATAATTGTGACTCTGTGTGAAAAATTCGTCTTCGTATTAGATATGTCAGACTAGCATATTTTGAAATAGTAATGTTTTTAGGTACTTTTAAATGTTGCCTCCAACATCCATATTTTGTCCACACTATCAAGTCACAAACCTTTCCTTAACATGTCAGCAGGGCATCTTCAGTTACTGCTGTTGCACCCTTTTTTCTTCTCCAACCGTTAAACTTGAGCTTCTTCGCTGATTTCCGTTGAAATGCATTATCTTCCATTTTATCAACGTGAATTATTATTTTTACACACATTTTACACGATTTTGTTATTTCGATTATCACTTAAATCAAACAACTCTATTTAATTATATGTTTATTAATAGTCATAACTTAACTATATTATTGATTTTATTTCTTGTAATGCACGTCGAATTTAATAACATTTAAGTGCTTTCGTAATAGTGAATGTCATTATTCATTAATCATTATTGCTGTGGTGGTCTGTTCAGAAGCTGTTACGACTAAACGTTCATGAAAAATGCTAACACAGAAGTTATCTTTTTATAAAGCTGAAACAAAGATGTTGTTAGACACTTTGAAAAAATTAACTTTAATTTTGAAATAAGGCCAAAAATAAAGAATACACTGTACACATTATTATATTCTTATCGATGATTTTATTTCATAGATTGAATACCACGGGGTTTTACTTACTTATGTCTTATATGTAATTTAAATTTAGATAATAAAATGTTAGTGAATTTTTAAAATATCTTTTTTTTGGAATCTAAAACATTATTTTGTTGAAATGATAATTTAACTTACTGATATGAAGAGTGTGTGGTTGATGATGACGATGCCTGAGCTCGACAAGATGGCATGAATCTGGGATTTTGTTAATAAATTTAGATACATTTGTCTATTTGGTAAGCTCCACAAATACCAGGGCAATTCCTTTGCAACATCATGTAATTGTGTGGACTGAAAAACAATGATAATTTTAACAAGACCTTTAGGCTTGTTATTTGTACCTCATTTTCAATAGATTGTCCAGCGATGCAAAAACCCGAAGTTAACAGTCCTCCTGTTAGTGCAAGCAGTGATCCTCTCAATAGTGAATTGTCAAAGTCCTTCTGAAAAATTCTCTTAATGTGAGCTCGACCGTGATAGTTAAACTTACCAAATAAAATATCAAAGACACGGAGAACAAGATGGAACTTGTCGTAATAAGAAATATCGGATAGTAAATAAACTCGTTAAATCGACTAACTATTCTGAAATCATCTATGATGTATGAAAGGGAGAATGATTTTGATACATACGATAAGAGATTTTGGTGGTACTGAATGCAAAGAGTCAACTCTTCCTTCACGTGGTGCTGATACTGCTTGCTGTCTATGCATTCTTCAACATTCCAGTTTTTAGGTCCATCGCTTAGTTGCTGTAGTCGTTTATTTAATAAAAAATACTGATATTTGAGATGAAAAACAAAATGAATTAAAATAAAACCACACGCCATCATAGTAAATCCAACGTGATATACTGATAAGTAAAATAACGCCAAGAATGGAGGAGCCTTCTTGCCTAAACAATCAGTGAACACTTTCACTGGTAACATAATTTCATATTCGTCCCCGTACCAAGGGAGACCAGCAGTTGAAGTGCTAAAAGACGATAAAACTGTGATCACCATGAAAATATTTATGAACTTAACTTGTCTGTATATATGTTGATAATTATCTTCGCCCGTACTCCTCAAAGGCCAAAATGTTGGAAAAACTTCGTCGACAAGTTTCATGTAATCCTTCTGCTTTGTAATCACTACTAAGTAACATGAAAACCCCTAAAATTGATCAAATATTTATTCAATTTAAACAATTTTGGTAATCGTAAAACAATGCAGGAGCCGAAAGTTAGTAGACTATATTTTTTCCAAAATTCCACATCCAGTGTTGTACACAAAACGTATCCACAAGCAGCGGACGTTCCCACCAAAAACAATATTATGCAGATCCCTATTCCTCTTGAAATTTTCGAAAAGTACATAAGTTCAGGTAACAGTCTTAATGCAAACAGAATGTCATCTACAGAAGATTAAAACAAAAACACTAGCACTTGTCAGTTTTAATAAAGTTACCTCGAGGTAGCTGTTTCATTTTTATTTTCAAAGATTTTCAGTAATTTTAAGATGTGTCAGCTCACTCAGCTAGCACAACGAAGAGTTTTATTAAGTTTTTCTAACAAAGGAGAGATCCTTGGACTTACATGACGTGTCGTTGAAGTTTTGTTTATTATGAGTTTAGTTGTTTGCTAACATTAGATTGTAATACTGTTATGAAGTATCCCGTTAAAAACGTACCTGTTCTCAATAAAGTAAAACAAATCAACTGAAAATACATTAGGTTTCGGAAAATAATCTATTTGTTCAGTTCTTTTATTTATACATATTACAAAGAGAATATTTATCATAATGAGTTTTTTTATAAGACCGTAAAATTGTTGAAGTAAATCGCACAGGTAACTTTATAAAGCTGAAACAGAATGATTGAATCAAGTTAAAAAGATATGGACTGTTTATTTAAATTTATCTTCAAAGTTGGCGTTGAATAGTCGATTGTGGACGAACCAGTCGTCAATTTGCAGAGTAAAAACACAAACAACGCAAAAAGTGAGGTTATATTTAAGAAGCTGATCCGTGATCTGTAATCCGTGGTGCGTTGTGCGTTCAAAGCTGACTCTTCAACGCCCACTTTGAGGATAAATTTAAGTGAACACCCGATACTTTATTCCCAAACATCAATTTTTATTTTATTAAATTATGTGTGGGTTTTTATTAGGAAAGATATTTTCAAGTAGGCATTACTTGAATAGTTTTTCAATTTAAAATTTGAGGTTATCTTCGGAAATTGAACAAAAAATATTGCTGTTGGGCGGTTTGAAATTTTAACGTGTGTTTCTTTATTCGTCTGACAATATAATAATATTTTGTGCACACTTGAATCATTTCATATTCATCTCTATAAGTATAACTGAAGCATCGAAGGATCTTATTACAATATGAAAAATTACAAATTCTTTTATCAATTCCACTCGAATGGAAATTACTGTACCTAACAGTCTGACGTGTCTTTTCGGATTTGTTTACATGTGATTGCTTGATTCATATACAGGGTGATTAATCTTTTACCGCCGGTGGCAAAATGACCTTTAAGAATTGAGAAAAATTTATAATAGTATATTATGATACAAGTTTATAAGGAAGCCTTTAAAGCACGCGCGACGAGTTTAAGAGCACGACGCGTAGCGGAGTGCTTTTAACGTCGCAAGTGCTTTAAAGGCCCTTATAAACGTGTATCATACGCTATTTTTTATTATACCTGCACTACAATCTCAAAATTATAACAAAAAAAGTAAATTGAAATACCTTTTCTGAACAAATCTGTGTCATTTATCGTTGATATAGAAATGGTCAATTGTTGTTGTTTTGTTGCTATTATAAATTTTCTATAAATGTCTATTTATCATTGTTCAAAATGTAGGTGAATTTGTTGTTACCTAAGCAACCCTTAAAGCTCGGCGTGCTTGAATCGCCTGTTTTCGCACGCTCAGGCGTGCTTAAAACGGCGATTCTGATGCAGGTATAATAAAAAAAAAATTTATTGAGCAGATATTTATAAAAAACTGTTTTTCAAAAAAAAAATTATGTTCAAATTTTTGCATCAGAATGTGGCTAATGGCGTATAAAATCAATATCTGCAATCCGTTTCGAAAAATGTTTGATAGTTTTTGAATTAAATCGATTTTAATGGAAAAGTTGCTTTTATTGATGGTTGTTGGCTTTTAGTGTTGTAAATTTTCTCCAACAATGACTACCTTGTAAAACTGACCTGCTTAGACGAATTTCTTCGATTTTACAAAGGACCCCCTGCTGTGGCAGTAAAAATTCTCTAATAAATCTTATTGTTAAGATATTTGGACATTATGTCGTAAATCATGAAGCAAATACAAATTTGAATATCAAAATGCGTTTATTTCAATAATACCATACGCTAAAATTAATTTAACATGGTAAAATTGTGTGAAAATACCTGAGTGTGCATATGCTACAAAGTTGAATAGATTAAACAATTAATAATTGAAAAAATGGCAAAATTTGACCTAATTAACTTATAAATTTCATTTTTTGATATTATGTGCCTTATGGATAATAATCAATTAGGTCTGCAAAATATGAAAGGGAAATCGTAATTTTTAAGGTCAATTTTGCCGCCGGCGGTAAAAGGTGAATCAGCCTGTATATTAAATAGGGCACAGAGGAGTTGTGAGAGAATTTTTAAGAACGATCGGTGGATTAAAAATGTATTACTTATTGACACTTAAAGGACGAATTGATTTTCGATTATTGTAGTAACCGAGTCATTCAAGTATCACATAGGTTCGTTCTTTTACATTTTTAATGTTTCGACAAAGAACAGTATTTCATCAAGTAGAAACCGATAAATAAGATATTATTACATTTGTGAACTTAACACAACCCATTTGTAATCAGGTCATAACCATACTGAATTTAAATGTATTAGGCTATCAACTTTTTGATGATCTGGCCGTATTTTGGGGAACTGCCGGAAGTGACGTTAAAAGCCAGGCTGCTTCAGCGTAGCGCCAAGTAATAGGTTGTGGATAAAATGTGTTGTAAAAAGTGTAAAGTGTAAAAAGACCTTCAGTCTTGTATTTAAAAGCCATAATTATCATTACCAAGATTCTTCGTATTCTGGTGTTTCAATAAGTACTGTTTCAATAAAAACAAAAATGTGAACTGTTCAGGTGTTTTTTAAACATTTTTTAATATGAAAAATACAATTTCAACAAGTACAGACGAGACTATAACTAGAGATATCACATGTAACCATGGTGGAATATTGAGCGTCTCAGAGATCTGCAACTGCAACAAAAAAAAATTATGTTAACTGTTGTAAAAATATCTCGACGACGTAGCATACCAAAACAAATCAATTAAAGATGTAAACTATGTGATAATTCAATTCCTCCTCCGATGACGTCAATTTCGTGCCCACCGAAACCTCCAATCGAACCCCCAAAGTCGTGATGGTGGTACTCTTTGGTGTACACAGGAATTTTCTTTTCCACCACTACGGGATAAGGTACTTTGACTGGGTAGGGTTTGGCTATGTGAACTGGATAGGGTTTTGGCACTGGAACTGGTACTTTGACTGGGTATGGCACCTTAACGGGAACCTTGACAGGTACAGGATACGGTTTTGCGACAGGTACTGGATAAGGTTTTTTGACAATTACTGGGTACGGTTTCGGGACATGCACTGGGTACGGCCTATCCACAGGTACCTTGACTGGAACTTTAACAGGGTAGGGGACATGTTTCACCACGGGGTAAGGTACTGGGTGGGGTACAGGATAGGGTACTTTCTTGGTAACGGTGATGGTCTTGACGTGCTCGTGGTGGTGACCGCCTCCTAGTTCAAATCCGTGTCCTCCCAACTCGATACCGTGCCCTCCCAACTCGATACCGTGCCCGAAACTTTCGTAACCACCAAATTCTATACCACGTTTGGTGTGTTTTTTTTCACCTTCTTCGGCCAAGGCGAAGCCGACTATTGTCAAGACAATCTGGAAGAGATTAACGCACTGTTAGTAGAGGAAGAGAGTCGAGCACTGATCACTTACAATAAACTTCATTGTGGTACTAGTCCCAAAGGTAAACACAAACTGATGGTTGTCCAACGACCAACAACTATTTATACAAAAATTACTTTCCCCAACGAACCCTTAGTTCCGTTCATGTGTAAAAACTCACGCATTTAGGTCGCGCTTAAAATTAATGCCTTTTCTTTTACATCATGAGTATGGAAATAGTATTACAGAGTATTGGTTAACGGACAGAAATTAGATAAGACTTCCTATATTGTGATGTAATCGTTATGATTTGGAAAATGCGACAGAATGTGATATTGATATTATGCACAAATTTAACTAATTTGTTATTGGCATGTGTTGGATAACATAAGTGGAACACGAAAATCGCAGATTACTATCGACGATTTATAATATGTGAAGTGTTACGGTTATGAAAGACGCTAATCGGAAAAGTCTATCATCGTGATTAACACTTATCTCGGATTAAGAGGTGATCAGCGATTACACCATTTAAATCAATTAAGAAGCGTTACAAATGTGAATTTCATTGCTCGGAGAAAACATGCAAATAAACATTGAGAAATAATAGAAGTGTTGATGGGAATACATTTCGATTTTAGGGAAAATTAGCCACTGAAGTTTGAAAGGATGTCTAAAAATAAATGCTTGCAAACGCGATCAGTTTCTATACCATTGGGTCTAGAGTACAACTGTGTTACGCAATGAATGAAACTGGTTCGCACAAATGTCCAAGCGTTGTCTTCCTTTTATCCGGCTATTAAATAAAATCCATATATAATTAGACGGAAAATTATATAATCTGTCGCACGAGTGAACATGTAATGTTCCATTGAAGACTACTGAATACATATGTACAGTGGGGAGCACGGAATTTCGCACGCCAATTTGTACGTCATTAAAAAAAAACTATCTAGTCTAAGCTTTATTGTCATTATAATCAATAATGAGGTGGGATACGCATGATATATGTGATCATGACTGATGTTTCACCTAAACTGTCACGAAACTGCCGCCAGTAGGTATCTCATTTTAATAAAATTAAGTCAGTGAAATGTCCAATGTGTGCGAAATTCCGTGCTCGCCACTGTACATATTTAATGTAGGCGAAATTATTTTTCAATGTCTTTTTTTACACTATACATAAAAATATTTTTAAAATTTGGTAATTCTTACTTAATCAGAAATTTTGTTACTCGTTTTTTTTTAATTCTAGTTACCAGCGGTAGCATTTAAAAAAATCATCATCTAGGTGTAAAAATCTTCCTCTTATCAGAAAAAGATTTTTTATTAAAAATTGACAGAACCTAATCCTTTCTTTTTTTGACAAAAATGTACGGAAATCTTCTTTCAATGTTGATTGAAAAAGACTGATTTAATCATTCATCTATCTGCACTTCCTCGTTTCTCGGATATTTGATTACCATTGCAAAGCCAACGTGTTACACAAAACTTTGGTTCATATACAGGGCGGATGACAAAATCCACTCCCATAGCTCTATAACTTTTACTACAAGTCTGTGACGAAAACACCCAAGTTTTTAATTTTTTTTTAATTATAATATTTTTTTTTTTACAGATATTGAGAAGAAAATTCTCTATAAGAACGAATAGAAAAATATATACAATGTTCACACTGTATATTCCGTTGCTATGATATTACGCAATTAAGCCACAGATCACTCGTAAATTGTTCGGGCGTTCAAATGAAATCCTGGGCTGAGTAGGCGTTGGAAAAATTAAACCGTTTAGAACAGTGTAAAGTTTGAATTTCCCGCCGTTTGACACGAATGACATTTGTTTATGTTTAATCGGGACATAATTGAACATGTTTGTTTTCAGCAAAGGGTGCCCTTAGATATTTGCTTCGAGAATAGGAATCGTTACGTTTTCTATTTTTGATGTAAAACATTGCAAAGAAAGAAAAAAAAGAAAAAATGTTTGGCTCGAAATTTTAGGTTAGCTGTCAACATGCTCCAGTTAATCTACGCTTTAAAAAAGCACAACAATCCACCTATTCAACGGAAGAAGGCAATGAGTGGGAAAAAGATAGAAGAAATAAAATTCCCAATGTTAAAATAAGACAGACGATTGCGCAGGAGTCGGTATGGAAAGCGTTATTAACCTCTTTTTGTATATCGCGCGCTGTCACTGCTTAGAAGTGGCTAAAGCTACAAACAGTCATAACACTCATTCACAGCTGAATGTCGGTTATTGAGGTTAAAACAAGAGAAAATATTAGTTAATTCTTTAAAGTGCTATCATGGTTGCGAATTGCTGTGTACCTGGTTGTAAAGAAAAAGGTAGAGGATCGACAAAGTCAAACTTGCTTGCTTCAAACCTTGAAACGTTAAATATTACTAAAAATTGCACCAAAAATGTTACTAACTTCTGGAAGTGGTTAAAGTCACATAGGCAACACTCCTGACAACTGCGCATGTATGGAAAAGCATTTTACGCACACTGAATAGGTGGATTGACGGTTTCCAACGCCTTCCCAGCCCAGGATTTCATTTGAACGCCCGATATTAGTGATGAAAGACAAGCAAAATTTACGAATCCTTAAATATTAAATGTTCATGGTCATGGTATCATGAAAAGTATTAAACGCACACGGCCGATACGCAAATAACAGACTCGGCTGATTATAAAATCTCGGCTGTCGCCTCTGTTTTACGATATTCAGCCGCGTCTGTTATTTGCTTCATATCGGTCTTATGACGTTAATAACTACAGGGCAAGTCACATAAGGCTTATTTCTGAATTTATTTTGTACGCAACCAAAAATACTAATGTAATTTGGCTAAAAATGTCAGTTACAGTTACAGATCTACTCGTATTGAACGAGATAGATAGATAAATAGTTATCAAATATTGGTAGCACCATGCACTGCTGTCAAATGTCGAAAGCAGACGCAGGTCATATCGACTTCTTGATTCGGACTAAGCTCATCGGACTATAATTGAAAAATGGACTATATTTTAAATTTTTTGATTAGGCAACCAGTTATACCTTTACAAGTTAACATGGGTGTCGTGCATTACATAAAATATAAAAAAATAAATAAAATGGAATCAAAATGTATCATGTTTGTTTCCAAGAACAATGCAAATTACTGGTGTTCATGGTGACCATCAAAGGATATTTATTTAGAAGAAATGTAATATGTAATATTTTTTCTCCATGACCGTTAGTGAATGTAATAATTCCGAAATCATTTTTAATAATAGAAAGTAAAAATTTTCACTCTTGCGATTGGAATATTTATTCTGAAACACTTGCTTCTTATGCGTTTTGCATGTATTTTCATTCCATAACAAGTAACTGAATGAATTTTCCATAATTATGTTCAACGAAATATGTACATAGATTGCCATGGATTTCAAAACTGTCAGTGTCAGATATCAATGCGACGTCCAAATTGTTTTGTGACAAGTTTTAATTGAAATAAATAAAAATTGTTCAGATTTCATTGTTTTCGATTCATACTTTCTAGTCGTGGTGAATTATTACATGCTCGTGGAGAAAATACAGTCTGTTACTCGGTTAGAATGAAAATTCGATTTACTCGTGGTTCGTCACGCTCACTAACGCTCGCGCTCGGAATCTTCCACTCGTAGATCGAATTTTCATTCTAACTTCGTTACAGAATATACTATTAAGTACATAATTTTCAGTAAAATAATATTTAGTGAGTAGTATTCAGTGTTTTCAGATATTTCTTATGTTCATTTCGACCGGATCTGTACCGGTTGTTGCAATTTTTAATTAACTAATGGAAAATGTTGTAAAAGACAATGTATTATGTTAAGAAATAAGACAAATGAATTAATGCTTTTGGAACGTTTATTGAGGTATTCAAAACACAGAAAGAGGACAAGAATTTCGTTAAAATGTGGAATTGTTGCCTAGTTATGGAAACAATTCTCACATATTTAACGAAATTTAACAGTTGCGCGACAATCCATTTCTGGTTGCGAATAGTGTGGAAACTCTCCACTGAGTGAAGCTAAACCACACTATTTCTCAAGAACGATGTTGACATATTTTAATTGATAACGATGGTACTGTTATGATGTTTAGTGATGTCCAAAACCGCTCCCGATGGAAGAGAGCCCGTGACTTTCAAAGGACAAACCATGTTCACTGCCGAAGGACAACCCGCTTCCTCCGGAGAAACCATGTCCGCCTCCTAAAGACAATCCGCTCTCTCCAAATCCTCCAGATGAGAATTCTTCATGTCCCTTGACAAAGACTGGTACTGGTTTCTTGATGATCTTGTACTCAGGAATGTGCACTGGAACTGGTTTGTGAACTGGCACAGGGTATGGTTTTGGGTATGGTACGGGGACCTTGAATGGTACTGGCACTTTGACATGTACTTTCACTGGTACAGGGATGGTTTTTTCGATCTTGACGGGGTAAGGCTTGTCGATGTGGACTGGGTAAGGTTGAGGCACATGCACAGGATAAGGCTTGTCAACTTTCACTGGTACTGGCACTTTAACTGGATAAGGTACTTTCTTCACCACAGGTACTGGTACTGGATGAGGTACCGGTACATGGATCTTCTTGTGGAGAGTGATGTGAGTCACATGGCCGTGATGCTCTTCTCCGAAACTGCCACCCGACAATTCAAGACCTCCGCCATGACCGCCGCCAAAACCGCCGCCTAAGCCACCTCCCAGAGAAAGACTCTCGTGTCCAGAATAAGATCCATAATCCCCTAGTCCAGGGATGTTTCGTTTCGTCTTGTTGGGTTCTTCAGCAAGGACCGCTGATGTAAGCAGTATAGCGCAAACCTGCGTAACAAATTTCATTTAATGCATAGATTAATTAACAATTTTTAATTGACTTACCAGAAACTTCATGATGTTGCTTGAAGGATTGACGATGCAACTGTGTTATCCGTCTTCTGCCAGTCAAGTCTTTATATACCATTGATGTGTTTCCCCCAAACCAAATTTTTGTTAAATTATGAATATTTTAGCTCCAGTGTAGCGCAACAACCGTAACATAATTAATTTTAATAAAGCCTTTAATGTATGCATGTTTAATGATATTGAGGGGCCGAGTATAATTTTTGTACACTCCAATGTACGAATGTGATGGAATTTTATGTCAACAAAAAAATAAGTTTAGCTGAAAAGTTAAAGTAAAGAAAATCATTTTATGAATACGTACGTTTGGAAGTAAATTTTGCAATTTATTATAAAATGTACCTATAAAATTTCATGAAATTGAAAATAAATTCGGCTTGTGGTGTTAATTACGAATATAATTTCCACATCTAATTAAAGTTGTATAAAATTATTTTGGATTTGTAACAACGTGGTTGATTATTATGGTTAATAAGAATAAATAAATAGTAATGATAGTGCTTTCGGTGGTATAAAAAGTATGATTGAAATGTATGTCATAGTAACTACAGTGTGTCCAAGAAAGTGGTAGCAACTTTTACGCTGCGTACTGATAGGTGGCACTATTCAAGACACAAATCAAATAAGGGTTGCAATGTTGTTTACTACTTATTACTTTTTTATAGGATACAAGCATCTCGATCTTTTTTTTTGACTTTCTCAAATGTCATCATTCATGCTGTTTACGTCTGGATTTAAGCTTGGAACAAAGAATAGCTCTTTTTAAATGGTCAGTATAATGGTGGACAATTTGAACATTTTAAATACATTTTTGAATGTTTAAGTGTTCATTATTTTTGACTTTTGCTTAACCTAATTTACACTGACAATGACAATGTTTTGTAATGTTGCCATATATGAAAAATATTTTCTCTTAATAGTTCCATCTAATTGGAAAAAATTTGCCACTACTTTCCTGGGGATACTGTACATGAAAATAGTAAATCTGAATAATTAGAATAGATTAAATTGGAATTAAGTCGCATAAAATAGTATATTGTTATACGAGTTGCACAAGGGTTTAGAGCACGACGAGCGTAGCGAGGAGTGCTCTAATCTAAAGGAACGAGTTCGACAACATGTCTTGTGAAACGAGTGTAACATGCTATTTTTTCTACTTCGGCTTCATTCATTTCATTTTTTAAAATATAAAATAATTATGGTGTTCTAAACCTCGTTAAAATGGATGCACAATTTATGTTTAGTGAAAAAGGGGAAAAGTTTCTTGTAGTGAAAAAGTTTTCAATTTTTTCAAGCACACATGGCAAAATGTGGAAAAGTTCGCTGCCGGTGCGTGAACAAGGACTCTTTCGCCAAAGTTTATACAAGTGATATAAATAGTGCTAAAGTGTTACATACTCTTCCAAATCATCATCATAGTGAAGATCTAAATATAAGCAGACAAGCTGTCAGTAATAGTGCTAAAAAAAGAGAGCAAGAAGACTTATATGAAAGGCCTTCAAAAATTATTCACAGGGAGTAAAAGGAGAATAAATTCTCCTCCGGAATTACCACCAGTGATATAACTTGCATTCGAAAAAATATTTATTCTGGTCGGCGTGATAATCTTCCTCCATTACCAAAAATCCAAGATGATGTAAATGTGTTCAAGGTAAGAAGCATTTTTTGTGTGCTTGACTAACGATATTTATCAAATAATATTTTCAGATTTGCAACCGAAGACACATAAACAAGAAATGTTTCTGATTGCTTTGGACAATAGAATAGTTATTTTTGTATTAAGTGCGCAAAATGATTCGTTAAATTAAAAGAGAGTTCTTATTGGTTCCCAACCATGGATAAAATTGACAAGATCTTTTATCCATCGGACTTGGACCAATCAAATTTAGAGATTGCAGTAACTGCAGCAACCTAACCAAATATAAGAACGTAATCATGGTAATCATGGTAATCATGGACACGATGCTAAATTTTGTAGAAAATTTGTTATAAAATGAGGGAGACCCTCGATCAGAACCAATGAACGATCAGGATCATAGTCTGTCATTTGTTTGTCATTTTTACAGAATTTTCTGTGAAATTTAGTATCGTGTCACACTAGTTTAAGAATTTGTTTTATTATTTTTTGTATATTTGATCGTAGATGAAGTATAGGATTAGGTATACTCGCAAGTAACGTTTTTTACTTGCTCATGTAATAAATATAACGGGTGTTTTTTAAGTTTGGCGTCGAAGTAGGCTGTCGATTGTGAACGCACTGTACAGGTTACGGATCACCGATCTGCTGTTTAAATCTTACGCTTTTACACGAGTGCTGCGATCGCAATCGACTCTCCAAATTTAAAAAAACACCTTCACTATTTCATATGAGTAGCGCTGTCAGATCACTTTTCAAGTATGAGGCCGAAATCTGAAGCACGAGGCGTTAACCAAGTGCTGCAAAACAGGCCGAATACCTGAAGCGGCGATGTCAAATTACAGCGAGGATCGAAGATTTTAAAATCCTAAGTATAATTGTCCGTTTTGTCTAAGGTTATATTGGGGCCGTAAAAGTAGTTACCTCCTAATAAACTGCCCTTTTGTGTGGGTTTCAGAAGCTACGCGCCCCTGCAATAAATCAAAAAACTCTGAACGAAACAACCAGTCGGGTTTGTTTGATGTTCACAACCACAAAATGTTTCCTATTGTAGACAAATCAACTTTTACATAATGGGATAATTTTACGGCCCCAATATAACCTTAGAGAAAACGGACAACTATACTAAATTGCAGCGCGCGGTTAGTTTGGGTCTTAATAACCTGATGTAAACTGCAGCGCTTATAAATGTTAATAAGGGGTCGGCTTATCATTTAGAAATTTTCAGGTAGCACTGCACTTCTCAGTTCATTACGCAGATGTATCAAAGATGTAGATGATGCTCTTGAATCGATTCAAATTAAAACTAATCAAAATCAGGAAATTCTTCAGGTGCATGACAAAAGAAAAAGATAATAATTTTTTCTTGCCACAAAAATTTGAAATTTTTGTCAACATCGTCAAAAATTTACGCGGACGGTACAATTAGTTACTGTTCACGGATATAAAAATGTACATTATGTGCCTCCTTCGTCTCAATTTTTCAAACTCTTTCTCGATTCTGTTATAATGCACTTCCTAACCTTATATCCCAATATACTAGATATTAAAATCGTTCTACTGCAAAATGAGGGTTTTTGAGATGTGTCACTTTTCTTGGCACCAACGATATTTCTGTATTTCAATTTACGTATAAATAAATATAATTTACCTTCCAAGAAAATTTTGTTTCTCGTTACTATATATACAGTGAGCGGCAAAAGTATGGAATAAATTCATTAAAAATTAAACAAAATTTTTTTCAGAAAAATCTTTGGACAGGTCAATTTTAGTTTATAAAAATACATATTTTAATAGAAAATAAAATTCCAAGCAGTCATTTGTTTTCGAGTTATGACGTCATCGATAGTTTTTTTAAATGGAAACCCCCTATTTTTTTTCTTGATTCTGATAGCCCTTTTAATTGTCTAAATGTTAGTATAAAAATTTTGTTACCTCACATAAGGACATTTTTGAGAAAAAAGATAATAAAGTTGGAAAAAATAAATTTTATAACGAACAAAAACAAGTCAAAAACTGTGTTTGTAAGTACTTAAAATTATGGAATTAAATGTTTGAATTCCCATCCCGCAGCTTGTTGACAATAAGCAAGTTTATGAAGAAATTCCCCCTGTTTCAGTTTTATCTATCGCATCCAATCGAAATGAAAATTTCTATACGTTGTGTTTCTGTTAAATGAGTCATTTTCGAAAACGTTTTGTAAAACAAATAACACATACGAATGAAATTAACAGTAACAGTTGACTGTTTGATTTTACTACTTGATTTTTTGACTTGTTTTTGTTCATTATAAATTAATTTTTTACAATTTTTTTTTTTTTCTCAAAAATTTCCTTATGTAAGATAATAAAATTTTTATACTGTCATTTAGACAATTAAAAGGGCTATCAGAATCAATAAAAAAAAATAGGGGGTTTCTATTTAAAAAAACTAGCGATGACGTCATAACTCGAAAACAAATGACTGCTTGGAATTTTATTTTCTATTGAAATATGTATTTTTATAAACTAAAATCGACCTGTCCAAAGATTTTTTGGAAAAAAATTTTGTTTAATTTTTAAAGAATTTATTCCATACTTTTGCCGCTCACTGTATATTCTCTTTAATCGTCTACCTGGGGGAGTGCTATTTACTTATTTGGAAATCAGTACCTGCTTCCCCTAAAAGATTAAGACCAATGCGGTTTTCTTGTTTTAAAGCATATTTGCTAGAGGTTACTTCGCATTGGCGTACGTTTTATTAAATATGATATACAGGGTGTATTTTAAAAATATGCCGAAATTTTACCTACGAAGTTGTGGGACAACGTAGAAGACTAAAAGCAGTTAAAAAAAAATTTACCTCAAAAATTAAATGTCAATTTATTTTTTGACATAGAATTTTTTAAATATTTTTCCGAGATCTACATGAAGCCAGTAGCTCGCGGTTAAAGTTTGGCACGACATTTACCTAACATCCTGTATATTCAATGAAGAATATCCAAAATTCCAAAAAAATCTTAATCAACAAGTTAATAAATTAAAAATTATTATTTTTATTCTTATGTTTATTATCGTAATTGTTGTTATTGTTTTCTTAGTTTACTACTTCAACATTAATAAAAAACAACGATTTATTCAACAATGTCCATTAACTAATACGTGTCCATATGCTAATCTGTAGAATTGGATAAAAGGTGTCTTTTATCACTTTCCAACTTAGAGACGTTTTCTTTACTTTTTCAGTAAAAATATCATGTTTATTTATGACTGCTGATCACTTTCTGTCCATGAAAGTATTCTTTTTGATTAAACAAGCAATTTTTGTTATCTTGAAAACTCATTTCTTTTTTCAATGCTGCTTTCTTGATGCTCTTTAATTTTTTAGAAGTAGAATTGTCTGTTCTGTAACTGTACATTTTTGACCTTAAACCTATGTACTCCAACATCTTAATACCATTCAATTCATCTTTGAATTTTCCTATTACTTTCTTATTTTTATAAGAATACAATGGATGATCTTTTGGATAATTAGATGTATAGTTTGTCCAGCGAGAGATTGGTTGACATAAAAATCACTAAATTCTACGTAGAGAAAGTAGTACCTAGCGCACCTAAAATTTGAAATATATTCTTCAAGCAGTAACATTTTTGTCCTGAAATTATGCTCTAATTAATGCATTCTAGTGCATTTTGTAGTGTTGGGTTAATTTAATAAAATTTAAAATCTCCCAATCTTTCGCTGGACGAAGTTTATCAAAATAGTTGGGATTGTTTTACATACTCGTAAATTCGTAGAAATCAGCCCTTTTAATCTTATACTTATATGAAACTATCAGTATCTCCATAATACATAGTTATTTTTATATCGTGTGTTCATTTAAATTTATCCTCAAAGTACTCGATTGTGAACGTACTATACGGCTAAAAGATCACGGATCAGCTGTTTAATATACGCTTTTACACGAGTGGTGCGTTCTCAATTGACTCTCCAACGACAACTTTGAGGATACATTTATATGAACGCACGATATTAAGTGCGTGAAGTGAAATGTTCTTTTATGGCGAGGCAGTAAAGCCTTTGAATGCACAAAAAACATCTTCACGCACGAAATATAAACAATATTTTTTTCTACAATTGCTTTCAAAACTAAATTTTAAAATTCAAATTTTTGGAGGAATCTGAAGTATCAAGCAGTGGCGATGTTGCTAGGTAACTAATAAAAAACAGTGCGTGAAGCGAAAAACAGAAAAGGTTAAGTGTGTGTTATGTATGGTTTCTATAGTTACTATAATACTAACAATGTTAAAAAAATACAATACAATATCAACTTTTTGAATCAATTATAGAAAAAGAAGTTTTATGTTTTCATTGAATTCTGAATTCGACTCGTGGGGCGCACTCGTCAAATTCATATCCCATCAGCGCCGTTGACATTCGTAACACCACCACAAAAATAATCGGCATAACATTGACTACTCGTCCTATTGCAACAGACAATCTTCCTGGCAGTTTATAAGCTAAGTATCAAACGCATTTGTTAATTGTATTGGAATAATTACTTATCGCGGAATTAGGCGATTCAAAATCAAAGAAATTCGTTTTTGAGAGGATTTCCCTTGTCATTCAACGTGGAAACGCTGCAAGAATTCGGGGCACTTTTCCAGATTCCGTATTATTATCGGAAATTTTTGCATTGTAAATCAAAAATGTTATGTAATTATGTTTTCAATACATTTCGCCATTGCTGTTAAAATCATTTTGCATCATTTTGAAACAAACACCGCACGGACGAATCGGAAATAAAGTTTTTGTCATAAAACCTACGTGAGTGGAGGAAAGGCTAAAACGAGGCAGTCAGGTTCTGGGGCTCTAAGAGAGCGGAAGACGGGCGATAGGGAGTAAAGAAGTGATGGGGTCCTGAGAAAGGGCCTTCGATCAAGGGGGTTGAGATCAGGAAGATCGTCCTCCAGCGCCGTAGTGCGGATCAAAGATCCCTCACACGGAAAGCTTCAGGAAAGCTGAACGCCCTGGTGGCGGATTTTGTTTCACCCTCGGCCACTCGAACACCATCGCTCCGAGCAGTTGCTCAACTGCCGAAGAAGAGAAGGTGCTGGAGTCTTCATCCGGTCGTCGGGACGTTGCTGGACGAGACAAGGATCTTTTTCTGGCGAAACCTCCAGGTGATCGCCCAAGGTCGCCGCAGTGGTTCTTCTGCAGAGCATCGGTGACTGTAACCGACACTATATACGAGTAGTTTTAGGCAGTTTCGTCATTTTATTTTGTTTGTTTTGAATAATTTCTAAATATTAGGTTAGCTCTTTTGGATTGTTACCTTAGCTTTCCCTTTTTTTATGCACAGTTTCGTTCTCTTGCTGGCTTGGTGGTCTTGCCAGCAAGAGGACAATCGATCGGTGTACTTGCTTTTTCTATATTTTTTTGTGTGTTTATCGTCGAGGCTTTTTGTTACTACTTTTAAGACGAGACGAAGATGACGAGGATCTCCCGCAGATCGCGGCCGCCGTAAATCTTTCGCGGGTGGAAGGTTACCTTGAGAAATTCTGTAATACTTCAAAGGCTACTGAGCACACTTCCTCTGTAGGGACATTAGCCTAATTTACTTACGATTCTCTAGGAACAGGTCCTCGTTTAGAGTTAACTCAATTGCCTGCCATATTAAAGTCACGGATATAATTTTAAAATATCATAGCTGACACAATTCTATCCGATGAACGCACTTCTAATTGGGGTATTCCAGGCCAAGTTGCAAAAATTGATAATATGCCTTCTAACATTATATCTGCTCCCTGAGTGCAGGTACAAGGAAATGCGTTTCTTCCATCCCTTGTGAGTTTATTGTGCAGTTTATAACTTTTAATTTTGTATCGCGGTTACCTCCACTAAGAAATGTTTAAATACGGCGCATTTCTGAACCTTCAATAATTTAAGTAATTTATAACGGCCGACAGCAATGGGCTGGCTCAACCGTTCCAACCCTCATTATTATTAGTAGATTATAAAGACCTGCATAAGTCCTTCCCAATATCGTTTGAAAAAAATTGAAAATTTTCAGCGTTTCCTAAACAAAGTGATTCCTTTGAATCTTTCGATTGAATGGATTGCGTTTGACCCAGTTTTATCAGTTTTAATTACTGATAATATTTTAAATTTTCTTGGAATTTTAAATGATTGACTTTACACATAATAATCATTCTAGAGATTTATTTAAGTAGTAACATGAACTGGAACGGGTTTGTGCACCGGAACCGGGTACGGCTTGGGGATCGCAACTGGCACTTTAACTAGTACCGGAACCTTGACGGGTACTTTCACTGGGACGGGGATGGTTTTCTCGACCTTGACAGGGTAAGGTTTGTCGATATGGACAGTGTAGGGTTGGAGCACCTTGACAGGGTAAGGCTTATCGACCTTGACAGCGACCGGAACCTTGACCGGATAAGGTACTTTCTTCTCGACCGGGTAGGGCACTGGATGTGGGACCGGAATTGGAATTTGTTTGTGGAGCGTGATGTGGATAATGTGACCCTCTTGGACGGCACCGCCGCCTAATCCGCCGCCACTTCCGCCTCCGCTTCCGCCGCCGATTCCACCACTGTATCCTCCCAGAGAAATTCCACCGCTGAAGTCGCTATGTCCGCCGCCTCCTCCCAAAGACAGTCCACCGCCGTGGCCGCCGCCTCCCAGTAGACTACCGCCGCCGTCTCCGCCTAGAGACAGACCACGCTTTTCTCTGACCGCGTCGTCAGCAAAAGCAACTGTGACTAAGAGAAGAATGCAAACCTGTCGGAGGGTCCGCGAGAATTGTTTTAATAATATTTTTAACGAACACAATGGAAGATCTTACCAAAATGTTCATGTTGCTTGATGGAAGAAATAATGCAACTGTGATAATTGATTGAAGAGGCGAGGCTATATATGGTTCTAACTTCTCCTATGGTGATAGTACTTTCCATTTAGCTGCACATCACAGAAATCAGTGACTGCACGAACAACAATACACTTTAATCTTCAACAATTATAACAGAAAAAAACCATTACCTAACAGGGCAAAGAAAAATTATGAAAAATGAACAAATAAAAAATTTCGTTAATTGCTTCCTTCCTCGAATTTACTGGAATTAAGACAAACTGCCACTCTCGAAACGTTATTAAATAATCGATTAGTAATTAGAAGGAAGCAACTTTGGTAAGCATCGACGAGGTATTAATTGTATCGATAATATTTTACATTTATTTTATCTGTGATTGCCTAACTCGCAGTTGATAAAAAATTAAACACTTAATTAACTTGTCAGCCAAATAAATTATATGGTAAAGTTGTTATACAAATGCAAAAAAAAGAATTATGTCTAGAATTACAAGTGTATAAGGAAGACATTTTTATAATCAACAATTTTTTAAATTATAGATACTACAATATTAATTTTTCAATAATTTTTAAAAATATATGTATTGCACAATACTTATACTTCTTCTTATTTTCAACACTTTAAAATCCGGTGTCGATGCCTCTTCCACGTCGGAGTGACTCAGCCAAGAGCCGTTTGTGTTCGCCTCGGGAAATACGTTGTCCCGAAGAAGAGCATCGTTTTTTTGTCCAGCTCGCTTTTACGGAGCCACAGTCTTTTTTGTACAGGGAGAGGGTCAACGAAACGGATACGCTTACAGCGTGAACGAATTTCGGAGGGCGTCACGTATTTATCGGAAAATTAGGACAAAGGCGGTACGAACGGAGCCCCCTTATTGGCCACTGTCATTGCCATCTCGAACTCCAGGCCTTAAGCCAGACAACGTGTGACGTCACGAGGAAGACCAAACGTCAAAATTTGACATTTGTTTACATTTCCAGAAAGTATCAAATACGGTGTTTTAATCATTCTTATGGAAAATTATGAGATAAGCAAAAGCTTGGTGGCAAGTGTATATAATAGTTTCAGTTAATACCAGGGTATTTACTGTTCATAGGACGTCGCAAGAGACGTTGAAACCTGGGAAGTATTTTTATACCATATCAACATTTTCGCGATTACAAGTCGTTGTAAGGGCAATTTAGTTGAAACTATATTTGCTACACATATAATTAAGACGTAAGAAGCATTTGTTGTGATTTGGTGTGATTTGAATGATTCACAAAGTAAAAATTACGCAAAAACAATAAATACACAAACTTAACCTCACTTGTATATGACAATTTTCACGTTATTAATGGCATTTTACTCCACGACGCAGTAATTGTAAAGCCCAAACACATCGTTCTACTAAAAAAAGAGTGCTAACCAAAAAGTTTACTGTTTTTATTAAATTCTGGAGGTTTAATGCGTTTTTCGATGAAGCCTTTACTGTGACGTCACGATCAAAAACAATTGCTGCCTTAAGGCTTTGTGTTCTAGATGGCAATGCCATTGGCCAAGGGCGCGGCGCCCGGGTGACACAATCCAAAGAATTAGATCTCCTTTTATTTAATTACCGAACATTGGTTCCAGTGTAGTACCGTGTGAGCAACAAGTACTGATTGAGTTGGCAATAAATTCTGGTGATTTTTGGTGACTTTTATGTCATGTTCCAACGAGAAAACCATTTTATTAATAAAAGATTACAAAAACCAAGACGTTTAAATTTGAAATGTATACCAGGTGTCAATATTGTCAATAAAACAAACCGAAATAGGTACAATACAGTCTTGAAAATTTTATGTAAAATTTTTTTTTGCCAACTGTAACAGTTATTGTTGCTCACCCTGTAGGTTTACTTCAACAAACTTTAGGGAAGTCAATTTTTATTTTTATTTCTATCGAATGTTATTTCAGGTCATCGATCAAAAAATTTCACTAGTCATTAGAGTTCAACATGCTGTAACCGGATTCGTTATTGACTAATTTTGATTATTACTCTCATTAATACATATAGCCAATCACGTATTATTTCAAGCATTTCATTTTTTCATTTAGTTTTTTTTTTAATTTTATTGTAAAAACTATGAATGAATTCTTTATCAAATTATAAGGGTTATTTCACAAGTGATAAAGAGCCCGGCGGAATTGAAAATGCAACCCGCAATACATTTAAAGTCTAAATGCGATTTGAAGCTTTTTTGACTTGCCCAAATATGCGATTTCGTGTACCGAATTGTATATAACACAAATTTATTCCAACTTTCATTAAGTGTTACTGGATTATATTATGAAGATGTATAATTTACACAATATACAATGTGTCATTTCCTGTAGAACTGAAAGTGGAGTTAATTGTTTTGTAAAGTAAAATGCAAGTAGTATGATACAGTTAGAGTAACATTTTGTAAAAGTACAATAGTGTTATAATGGACTTATTAATTAAATGAAACTCGAATAGATAGCAATTAGCCTTACGGCAAATGATGACTTGTGATTGTGGTTGAGTTAAATTATACTGTAATGTTGCTTTGAAATTATATAATTAATCGTCTTCTTGTACTTCTTGTTTGGTTATTCATAAATTAAAGTCTGATAAATAGAAAAATAGTTTTATTGCACAACTAAAAAAACATAAAGGTTGTAAACACATACAACAATACTAAGTGATAAAAGATGAAATGAAAATGACACATGTTGCTATCAGATTTGCTGACAGTTGTTCAATTGCCTAGGTGGTAATTCATTTGCCAAGCAAGATGAGAAGCTATTTAGGACAAATGTAGAAAACAAACTTAAATAAAAATGAAGACAAACAGAATTACTTTACCTAAACAAATCTAACAAACTCGAGCAAAATAGTCAGTTGCGCAACAAGCAATTTCTGGTTGCAAGTCTAATATGGAAACTCTCCAAAAGTGGAGCTATCCATATCAAGATCAAGTCGATGGTAATTTTGGACAACGTGCGTGTTAGATGAATGATATGTGACAACTATATACAGGATTCAACTGAATTATTTTTGTTGATGAAGCATCAACAAAAATAAGTGAGTCGAAGAGAGGCGAAAATTAATATCACATATTTGATTTTAATGGTGTCCAAAACCACCACCGCCGAGGGACAGTTCGTGTCCTCCGCCGAATCCACCAGAGAATCCACCGTGTCCTCCTCCCAAATCTCCACCGAATCCTCCGTGGCCACCGAAGTCGCCGCCTCCGAATCCTCCTTCGTGTCCCTTGACAAGAACAGGCACCGGCTTCTTGACGATATTGTATTCAGGAATGTGCACTGGGACTGGCTTGTGCACTGGTACTGGGTATGGCTTGGGGACTGGATATGGTACCTTGACTGGGTATGGTACTTTGACCGGTACTTTGACTGGAACGGGGATGGTCTTCTCAACCTTGACGGGGTAGGGCTTGTCGATGTGGACTGTGTAGGGTTGGGGCACGTGCACGGGGTACGGTTTGTCGACCTTCACGGCCACAGGTACTTTGACTGGGTATGGTACTTTCTTCTCCACTGGGTAAGGTACTGGGTGTGGGACCGGCACAGAAATCTGCTTGTGGAGGGTGATGTGAGTGATGTGTCCTTCCTCGGCGCCGCCGCCGCCGCCGAACCCACCGCCGAGTCCGCCACCGTATCCTCCGCCGTATCCTCCACCGTATCCTCCGCCCAGAGAGATGCCCCCTCCGTGTCCTCCACCCAGAGAGATGCCCCCTCCGTGTCCTCCACCCAGAGAGATGCCACCGCCGCCGCCGTGTCCTCCCAGCGAGATTCCGCCGCCGTGTCCGCCGAAATCGCCGCCTCCAAGCAACAAGCCACGCTTCTTCTTAGCGGCCTCTTCGGCGAAGACCGCCGATGTTAGCAGCAAAGTGCAGACCTGTAAAAATTTGGCGGTTATGCCGTTATGTAATTTTCGCAAGTGAGCGGCTTACCAGAAACTTCATGTTGCTTGTGTGGAATTGACGATGCAACTGTGTCTGTTCCAATTTAGTACCCGCCACTTTATATACAAGTCCATCCTCTCCTACAGTGATAGTACTTTCCCATTTCCCCCTAACATCTCCCTGCAGCAGCAAGTGCATAAAATGTTGTTCAAATATAACAATAAATTGCAGGGTAAAGGTTCACACAGAGACGATGACAAAGGCTCGTTTTAGCAACATTTGGACCTTTTGTTCTTCGGCCGCTACAACAACTCCTTTGTTCGATACCGTTCTCACCTTACGTCATCGTCGCCGCCCCTTCGATTATTTTTCAGATAAAAACCCTTCAATCTCGCATTATATGGACGACTTTAATTTTGTCAGAGCCGTCAGCCTCTGCCTCAATTAACAATATTAATTGGGCTTCAAGATCTGCGAGCAATTTTCTTATTTAATTTGAGCGTTACGTAAATAGTGCCGGATGCTGATCTATATATTTTGCTATGGTTTAATAAATTGTGAAATAATTATTGTTGCGGTATGGGTGCATTCGCGTTGCGATAGTCTTTGTCTGAAAATTCTGCAATTTATGCAAATTGTGAGGGAATTCGTTGAGAAACCAGGATTTTACGTTAGTAATAATTGCACTCGCTGATCGCTGTCTGTTCATCAATCCAGTAAACGCATGATGTGTTGCAGGCAAGGTAAAATGAATAAATTGGAAAGGCGTAACAGCACGATAAAGTCTACCGGATGAAACGATCTGATCTAGAATATATCACTTCCCTGTAGAGTTCCTAACTTTAGGTGAATGTGGTTTCAATTATGGCTATTATTGCCAAACATGCGATCGTAGGAAGAACAGCAAAAATCTGTTACGTGTGTGGAAAAAAAGTTGCTTTGTTGGAAATGGCATATGGCGGCTGGAATTTTTCGCTGATTTATTGCATCACTAATTATATGAAGAGTGATCCAAATCGATTATCGACCGGTTTCTAGTCCAATTTGCAGAAGAAAAAACTGTTTCACGTACTTATATTCCTATTAATTGTTATTACTTATTAGCAACGTATCTACTGAAACGTAATAATTGTAGGCACGATTTTAAATATATTATGTTGAAATTCTCGAACTGTCTGTTACTGTATTAATTCAAGCATTAAGTAGAACATTTCGTTTTGTTGTCTTTCTGTTAGGTGGCTAATGATACATTATCGGTAACCTATGGTACCATAACAATTATTATTAGGCTTCTGCTAAAAATTTCCTTCTTTCATTTGCGTGGTCAAATGTATAGCGTCAAACTAGTTTTTAAATGGGAAAGATAGTATCGGCAAAGTGTCGTCCGGTCTGTAGGATTAGCTTTAAAAATGAAAGGAAAAAAGTCGTGAAAACAAAAAAAATTAAATAGAAATAAGACTAAGTTGAATAATTTATTGGAAAATTCTAGTATGACAAGAATTGAATAATTTTCTAAAGAAAAATTATGTTGGATTAAAGGTTTATAAGAATATATTTATGAAGCGTAACCGTTCTACCTACTCATCAATTTAATTTGTTTCGTTTTAATAATAAAGTTTCACTTATAATGTCGATAGAACAAATTTTTCCTCATTCAATTACGGGACTAAAATAAAAGATTTAAAAAATGTAAAATATTGAAACAAAAATTTATTTATGTCAATAAAAAGGATATGATATTTCTCATTTTTATTGTTTGTACGAATTGTACGATACAAGGAATTTCGAATAAAAATAGAGACAAGCTTTTCTTAAGGATGAGTTGTTGCTGAAATGAAAAATACCGTGTGATAAACAATTACTGTTTGAGTTGGTAACAAAACTATGGTGACTTTTTTGCGTCCCTAAATTTGTCACATAACCGGAAGTGACCTGTTTGATAGATCGTCGAAACTTGGGTTATTTGTGATACGAAGCAACGATTTATTGAAAAATGAGAAGTTTTTAAAAACAAACAAGTTAGAGCGAGGAAAAAGTTTTTAATTGAAAGGTGCTGCTCCAAATGAGTCCAATGATCAATAAAAGATTACAAAAACCAAATAAATTTATGTCAGCTGTCAATAATGACACTGAAACAATCAAATTCGAGAGGAATTTTTTATTGCCAACTCAAACAGTAGAGAGATATTGCATTCAAACTTTATTTAAGTAATAGATTAATAAATGCATGCGCTATGAAATAACGCTACCTACGCTTTAATGGCATAGTGATTTAAAGTTAATACTGCAATTTATCAAGGCGTTAACGTTATTAAAAGACAATGCAAAGTTGACAAGTAGTGTCAAAAATGGACTAAATGTTAGAAGCTGCAATTTTAGGTGGTGCAAATGACGATGATATTGAAGAAGCAGTTCATCACTTTATTTTTAACTTATTTCGGTCAAATCGCACTCAAACTTTTTTGAACTGTTGACATATGAGGAATGTCAAAAATAACGTTAACGTCTTGCGGTAGGTATCCGTTCGCAATTTACGTAAAGCGCAATCGTTATTACTTATTACCGTCTATGTGCTAAAAATTGACACTTGGATGTCAAAATAACGTCTTTCTAAATACTGCTAACCGCTATATGACACTGCAATATCTCTCTAATATAATTGTTGCTCACGCGTTATTATTAGTGAGTAAATTGTTTTGTTACTACATTGTAGTGCCATCTACTGTACCTACGTTTTACTCTAACTTTATTTTATTGCATTTTAAGCAAAATGTATAGATCACCGTTGATACACGTCGAATAAGTTGCTTGCCTATCCACATACCGGTTTTTTTAAAGGTGGGTGATTAACAACATCCAGGTCTTGTTAAGTTGGTTGCATATGGCACAAAATAGTCAAATTTTATTTTATGATAATACAACAGCTTTATTATAACAACTTACAATAGCTTATTGCATAAACACGAAAAATGTTAAATGTAATAAGCATTATTTGGAGCAGCCCTCGAGGATCAAATTTGTATAATTTGAGTTACTGTGCAAGAAGTAATAATTCAAAGCTGAAATGGTATTTGACTATTTAGATGATTTTATAGAAACATACAATTCTACGAATAACTGTAAATGAATGGATTTAATTAGACAAATATTACTAGTGTTGTTTGGGAGTAATAATTGTTATGTTATTCAATATGCGACTGGTTGAGCAGCAGGGGTTTTATTTCGATTAGTGAATTTGAGCTTGTGTAAGGATATAGTACCTATAATTTGATTTCAATAATGAGAAGATTATGATCAGATACCTCCTACTGAGGAAAGTACCACTTAGGCCCAGTATTTCAGTGCAGGGTTAACTTTTGGGTTTGCAAAACGCGGTTAAATTTTAACCCAATTATTAACCTTGTATGCGTATTTCAGTGCTTAGTTATGGGTTAAAGTATTTAACCAACTTTTTCTTAATGTTGGCAGTGCTTTCGGCAGACATATTCGAAAAGCTCGTAGCCAGTCGTAGCGGACAGGTGTAGAATGCTGCCGTTTGCTGTCAGCTGTGACAGTATTTAACCCACGTGTAGAGTTGTTTTGGTTAAAGAGTGAGGTGTTTTTATTCAAAAATACATACCTATTTTTTTATAATGGAATTTTACAACAGATACCGACTTTTGGATCAGATATGTACCGGGTGATCAAGAAGGACTGTTTAAGTTGGCAATACAATTAAGAAAATTTGTATTTATAACACTGTAACTGGATATGTTTTGTTGGTTTATTTGACAAATATCTGATATAGGTATAGCATTAACAACGACAAGCCACCAACAACCGGAAGCTACTCCTGTTATACGATTTAAAATACGATTCAGTGTTACCAACTTAAACAGTCCTTATTGATCACCCCGTATATTAAAAAACAAGAAAATAATTATAAATATTAATGTAACAATAAAAAAAAAATTAATCTTCTAGCTCTTTTTAATTCGAGGAAAGTCAGAATTTATATAAAAATTTATGAAACACAAGGTACGGGCATACTATTAAATAAAATAATCTTTTATTAACAAAAAATAATTCTTTTACAATACTGTAAACTATAATAAAAAAATATCTATTCAGTAAAAATAAATAATACCTATTGTAAGATCAAATTAAATTGACAATGCGAAAATTTCCGATAATAATGCGGAATCTGGAAAAGTGTCCCGAATGCTTGCAGCGTTTCCACGTTGAATGGCAAGGGAAATCCTCTCAAAAAGGAATTTCTTAGATTTTGAATCCCCTGATTCCGCGATAAGTCGGTCTCCGATGACATTAATAAAATCTATTGTTTCTTTGCACCAAGGGCCTAAGGTTTCAAAGGCTAAACCTTTAAATATGTAGTTTGACGAAATAATTGAACGATATTTGTTATGTTTGCGTTTGCAAGCCATTTCAGCGGCAAAACCTGAGACTTCAGATGTTTTCAATACGTAACTGTCTGCAAGTGTATCTACGACAGTAACGTCCCAAACCAAAGGTTGACCTTTATTCCACGGTATTATAGTCATCCCATCAGGGCGTTTTCCGTCATCACGAGATAGACCGTTTGGTTCTAAAGTTGAATTAACATGAATAGAAGTCAAAGACCGGTTGATAATAGAATTAATTTCAGTGTGTCTTGAAAATCTACCACTGCTTTTGGAACAACTTAGACCGTGAATTGAATTTCACAATTAACATTTTAATGTAAATACAATGCTTATATCAAACTCTAATTTTTGGATCTTCGACGACTGTCCATTTTCAAACTTTCATTTGGCGCCCCTTCAAAATGCGAAATAGCCGTTATAAGTGCTAATTTAATATTAAACTTGCCAAAACAGAAAAATAAATAATTCTGCACCGCACTTTTGGCACGAGTAATGCGCATGTCTAACCGAGAAAAAGCAGGTTAACCCACCCCTATCCCCTGGGTTAACTTTCCAGTTAAATTTTACCTTGATTAGAACCAACCCGACACCGAAATACCCCTAACCAGGTAATTTAATAGTTAACCATTTTTATTTGGTTTAACCCACGACTGAAATACCGGGCCTTAGTCCAAAAGAAACTACATACTTGGTACCATTCGCACTCTTTTTAAACGCAGAGTGGCTTTACAAAACTTATAGATCTTTTATTTACGTTCATCATTTGCTTCTTTGGAACCTGGTTAATCTTCTAATGGGTGAACCTGCAGTATAACGTTCTTGGACGACTATAATATAAAATAATTTGTGAAAAAATACAGATTATATTGCACAAGCTAGGAATATTTCAATATTTATCACCCTAGTATTGCCAACTAAATGTCCACAGCTGGAGAAGCTCTAAACAAACAAATGTCGGTAAAGAAATTTTGAGTGTTCGAATAGAACTCAAGGTTTATAAGCTTCGTGGGGTTTATTGGGTGGTTTTTTGGTTTTTATTCTAGTGAGGAAACACTTAATGCGTGATCGACTCTTTAGTAAAAGTTTAGTGCATTATGACGTCACGAGTAACTTTTGCGGGGGGAAAAAATTCAAACTATTGTTTTAAATGGCAACGAGGCAACCTACTATACAAATTAGTGTGTTCTACCAACCCTGTATTATCATTAAAAAGTTCGGAATAACGATCATATTTTTCACGTTAAGCTTAGAAAAGAATTCAAACAAGTCGTTCCTTTTTTAAAGAAAAGATTTTACGAATATTTTCGCTTTTATGTTTTTTAAATAAAAAAACAAATATAGTAATGTCAACAACAAATTACTCCCTAGGATTTAGGGATATTCGTTACCAGGTTGCCATAAATTTGGTTAGGTTGAAGACTATGTGGTTTCTGGTGATAAAAAAAAGATATCGTAACCATTACAAAAATGTAAGGCAGCGAATTCCTTGCAACAGTTGAATGCAACTAATCGATGTTTTTTCGTTTCACAATCAGTTTTGGTTTCGGACGGCACATTTATTTGGACTTGCGCAAAGAATCTCTCAATTCCTTAGGCATTCAAAATTACTTATGAAAATTCTCGTTACATACGTAATTTCCCTAAAAGTTCGAATCCTAGGAAATAATTTCTTGTTGAGATTAGATACTGTATCCACGTTAACTTTGCAAATGTATTGTGAGTTGCATTTTGCTCATTATCACTCGTGAAATGACCTGTACAATAGGCAAAATTTACATTTTCTGTAAACTGACATTAAAGCCACTGATGAGACTCCTACACTATAAAAACGAAGTATTGAATTACGCAAATAAAAACTGAGGAAACAGCAACAAACAATACTTATATGATTTTTAGTATCAATGTAATTAGATGAATGGTCAGTATTGAAACTTCCTTTACTATTTTTAGTTTCTCATAGCAAGATTTAAATGTGAGAAGTAACCGGATCTTAAAATTTAGTAAAGTACTACAAATCGCATATGACGATCAATTATTTTACAGTTAGATCTTGATGAAAGTGTAATATCATCAATAAAATTTAGAAAATGGAGCTCTCTTAAAACTGTCGAACAAATTGAATTTTATCATGTGTTGTACGACGTGATGTAGGTAGCTTTACGAAGGCGGTTCATTATTTATTGTAGTAGTCGCAGTAGTAACCTGGTAACATAGCGTAGTAGTATTGAAAGACAAAGAAAAGTTTTATTTTTCTACATAGAAACCTAAGACATTAAAATACACTATTCACTACTACATAATGATGCAATAATTTTGGAAATAAACCTAAGGGTACCTAAGATCTGACAAGTGTGTAGGTATGTACAGTTAATTTCAAAATTATAGAGTACACCTGAAAAATCAAGAAGTCGATTTATTAGTTTTTTCCACATGTAAAGATGCCTTTTTGAAATTTGAACGTCATATTTTTTATATACAGAATGCCCCCCAAAAAAAAAGACGAGCTCCCTTATTTATCGGAGGATTTTAATTATCTGTACGTCAAATTAAATGGTTGTTAATAGGCTACAAAACGGCTTAATAAATTCACGTATAGCTCCAAGGGCTTCAAGACTAAACTATGAAAATATTTTTTTTCAAATGGGATTACATACTTTTTTTTAGTAATTCTGATAGAAATTTTAATTCTGAAAACAACAATGTATCACAAGTATAACTTCACATAAAAAAAATTACACTAACTTTTGAAACAAATGACGAGACCAAGCGAAAAGCTATCAAAATACATTGCGTTTACAATGTAAGAACCAAATTAAGGTAGCTGGAAAAACAAATGACAAATAATAACATGTGGGATAGCGCAGATATGCCGCCAATGTTTAGCGCAAAATGGAACATAGACGATAGTAGCGTTTTTTTACATTTTTTTGGTGAAATTCTTGGTATTTAAGTGTATACTTGTGATACATTGTTGTTTTCAGAATAAAAATCTCTATCAGAATTACTAAAAAAAATATGTAATCCCATTTGAAAAAAAATATTTTGACAGTTTACCCTTGAAGCCCATGGGGCTATACTTGAATTTATTAGGCCATTTTGTAGTCTATTAACAACTATTTAATTTGGTGTACAGATAATTAAAATCTTCCGGTAAATAACGGACTTATGGACTCGTCTTCTTTTTTGGGGACACCCTGTAGGTTAAGTAAGTTTGACAACATAAAACGTCGCTGATATTTAGAACACCATAATATTGCCTGTTTTATCCTCTGCACGCTGCTCTTCCCGATATTATAATACTGGGCAACCCTCCGGATCGACCACCCTTCTTCTAATTTGGAAAGAATGAGCACTTTCGCGTTTTGGGTTAGATTAGGCATTTGGATTGTCAAAATTGACATTGATCATTGACAAAAATGTAAGCGCATTTCACACTGTAGAAAATTAGGTGTACTCTATAATTTTGAAATTAACTGTACAGGGTGATTCAAGTTTTACCGCCCAAGCGAAAACACACACTTCTAATCGATTTAAAATTCTCAAAAAGTTCAGGAATGATTATGTATGCCTGTAGAACATTCTGTAAAAATTTCAATTTTTTTAATGAAACGAATAAATATTTCGTTTTAATTCAATAACCGCTAGATTAATTTACATAATTTGGCACTGAGAGTCCTTTCAAACATTTAGGAAAAATTTGATGTCATTTAAATCATGAAAGCATTACCGGTCTTTGAAATAAATGGAATTCCATATTAAATTGGGCGGTCACTTCCACAATAGAGGTTGACATGGGTTATTTATGGTACCTTAAAGGGACTAAAGAATTACTGGAAAAATTCTCAACAGATGTTTCCCAACAATAAA
This sequence comes from Tenebrio molitor, assembly GCF_963966145.1. NCBI lineage: Eukaryota > Metazoa > Arthropoda > Insecta > Coleoptera > Tenebrionidae > Tenebrio > Tenebrio molitor. The sequence continues at coordinate 14,294,583 of NC_091051.1, read as the reverse complement.
GTATTTATTTATGACACTGCAGTTGTAAATCTTGATCATTTTTCGGTGTTAATATTAAAATTGGAATAATTCAAAAACTAATCATTTTCTTTTGATACGAATTTCATAAATATGTTCTTTGAATTAATTGTGAATTATGAGTGTGCACGGATTTTTTTTTTTAAATTTTGGTCAAAATCAATTTTTTAAATTTTATGGCTCCGATGGCCGTTTGCACCGACATTCCTTATTTTTAAACCAAGCTAAAAAACAATTGTTGCTACGATTTCAATAATTGTAACCAAGGTTTTAAGCTCTTCTAAATTTTAAACTACGACGGTGCAAGCGGCTATTAATGAAGTGATACGGGAAAATTGATTGCACACGTTTGAAGCCTTATATGTATATATGTATAAAGGGAATGTAACCCTAAAGTTTCGTAATTTTTACTAATTTTTTAATAGGGTTAATCGTACATTGCTCCAAAATTACTTTCATTAGCTAAGGGAATTCCTCGGGATTTGCACAATTTAAGTTTTCCTTGTCCATTCTTCATTTATGGCAATATCTGTTTTGAAAAATAATTTCATACTCTTCAATCAAACGTGTCCGCTCAATAAACCAAAAAACAATAATTTTTCTTCTGAGGTGCCTGCACAAGATTTTCTACCTGTGTTCCAAGTTTTGACGCCCTAATCCAGATCAACGTGATCAATTCAGATATCCATTAAGTATAGCAAATCTTTCTCACTACATCCATCCAGTTTCTGTTTAATGATGACTCAGCATGTCTCAGAATCATTTATTGAATGTATTTGTGATGTGATGTTGACATTTTCGCCACCCAGCAGTTTTATTTAGCCTTTTTAAGACTGATTCATTCCATACAATGTTTACTACTACGTTATCTATTGAATACTATATTCTAACCTTGTAACTCAACGGAGTGATACTGAGTAATGAATTCTTCCAAAATGTTTTGATACCACATCGCTGTTATAGATACCTACTTCAGAGAAAATTTTGGAATGTAATGGCAAATCTTTAAAAAAATTGAGATTTTCTGTATTCCACATCCGCATATTTTCTGAGTTCATATACGAGATGAAACCAAGCTTCATCGCTGAGGTAGGATAAATCCACGAGATCATTGTTCATTATCTGATTGCACCAGTGACAATAAGTAATCTTCTTTTCATCATCTGGTGTCCGAAGTTCTTGGAACATCTGCATTTTACACAGATACAGGATCAGATGCTTCTTAACACTTTTCTGACATGACATCTTAAAAACCTTGGGGGTCACCATTCTTTACATGACTCACATTTTCAACACTGCCAGGTGTTCGTTTCGTTGGTTTGCTACTTCCTGTTTTTTTTAAGTTACCGGTTTCACCAAATAATTTACCATATAGCTATGTATTTATAAAATGTATCTCAATTGCTGCAACATTATGAAGACATACTTGAGTTTTATATATCCATTGGCCACTAACGTGCTGGTTCAATTAGGTGTATATTATTGTTATTGTAAACGTTGAACGTCCGAAAAGTAAGTGAAACTCGGAACAATCATCGCTATTTTTAAAAAAATTAAGAAACCAGAAGTATAGTTGCACAATATTGTCCTGTCGCACAATATATTTTAATTTAACGATGTCAGAATCACTTTCGTTATTTCTCATTATCATTTAAAACATCAAATTGCTCTTTTAAGCTGTCGAAATGTACAATTCCTGTTGTGAATGTGGTACGCTGCCTTTATCCACGAGACGACGTTCATAAATTATCGCCAAAAATCTCACTCATCCAGTAAAAGAAAGTTGAGTGAATCAGTCTTTATAAATATTAATAAGCCTCTTAGAAAAATGTTCTTGTGTTTCATTTAATGCGATTAGTGATCGATTTTACAATAATTATGTAATATAGGTTTTACACAAGTTACAAGTTACAAATAGGTAAGACGAGATAAATGCAACAAGGGGAATTTTATTGCAATCACAGTCACATAATGGGAATGTTGTCAAGTTTTGTAATATTTGCATCAGAATCGATAAAACTAGAACATTTTTTTCCTGACGTCGCTTTTCTAAACTGTCTGTTTAAATTTGTACGATTTTAACATTTTAACTGGTTTAAGAAATTAACTTATCAACATGTAGATAAGATGAAAAGGTAGCAATTAAACGTTGAAATGTCTTCATTAAATGTATTTTCACTCCTGTCACATAATTTACTGAAACTGATATTTCCTGTTCTGTAAAAGTGCGAAACCGCTTTTGTGGGACCAAACTTATCAAAAATCATAAAAATGAATGAACAAGTAGTAACACGTTTCACGAATGTAAACATTGCCCAACACAATTAAATATGGACTTTCCAAAGTGGATTTATCAAAGATCAGAGCGCCGCACGAGCACCATCTAGTGAAAGTGGAGGCAATAAATTACGAACCAGTTTAAATAAGAATTAAGCTTCCTCAACATGGGTGGTTCTGGAGGAACGGTATATTGTACTGCACACTATACAATTTTGTAACGAAATAAACTACATATGTATTTTATAAAAATAACTTTATTATGCGAAAATGCAAAATACATGAAACCACAACGAGACTAGTTTCTATCGTGTAACTATATGGCATATTTATAAATGAATGAAATGACTAAACATCACAGAAGTTTACCACGATTTCAAACTAGAACCCGAACCCAAACCGTACCCGTGGGACCCTAGCGAAATTCCGGAACTCAGTCCGATACCGTGGCCGATTCCATATCCGCCGCCATATCCGCCGCCATATCCACCACCGTATCCACCATCCAGAGAGATACCATGTCCGATTCCTCCAAGACCGATTCCTCCGATTCCGATGCTTCCAATAGACGAGCCGATGTCATGACCGTGTCCGATCAAAACAGGCACTGGTTTCTTGACGTACACTGGATCAGCGACTGGCACTGGTACTGGTTTGTGCACAGGAACGGCCACAGGTTTAGGCACTGGTACTTTGACGGGATACGGGACGGCAACCTTGTATGGGACTTTCACCGGGACAGGGTACGGCTTGTCGACTGGATATGGGATGTGTTTTACTACTGGCACAGGGTAGGGCTTGGGAACATGAACTGGATAGGGTCGGTCCACCGGGACTGGCACTGGATGCGGCACCGGCACTGGGACGTTCTTGTGGACCGTGACTGGATACGGCTGCGGGACAGGAATTCCCACTCTGTTTGTTACTGTGATGTGTCGAGAAACCGACGATCCTAGATTGATGTGTCCCAGTCCAACCCCCGATCCCAGACCGATTCCCGATCCCAGACCGACTCCTGATCCTAATCCTATTCCTGATCCTAGAGAGGTGGCGTAGCCGCCTCCCAGACCGTAGCCGCCTCCCAAGCCGTAGCCGCCGGACGAGATGAGCCCACCGGAGTGACCACCCGATCCTAGAAGTACTCCAGACGACAGTCCATGGCCCAAACCGATGCCACCGTGGCCCAGACCCACACTCCCAACACCCAATGCCAGAGATTCTCCGTAGACACCACGTTTCGTGGTCTTCTTCTCCTCGGCAAGGGCGGCGGAGATGCAGAAAAGGACGACAAACACCTGTAAAGAACGTGAGGTACTGAAACTGAAACTCGCCTGAAACGGGTAAGTACTTACGGTGGTCTTCATCATGCTTTGTTTAGAGGACAGCCGAAGACTGGTGTCGATTAAACGAACGTCCAAAGCTTTTATAGGAGATAGAAATCATAAAGTACGCGTGTTGAGGGGGGCTGATGGCTCATATGCACAAACGAGTTGCCTTTCTACAGAGTACTCCCGAAAGATGGACTACTTTCAGGCTTACGCAACACCGGTTCAGCACGTGGGACCGGAAGATAACCACAGACGACACATTTGTTGAGAGGGCGTGTACTAAGAATATTGGTCACGCCAGCTCCATCACCTACGGTACCTACATAACAGTTTCAAATGTCACACAATGATACACTTTTCAGTGGCAATCAGTGGAATTCCAAAAGTAACAGGCATGGGACTTAATTATCGGTGTTTCCCAACATTTTCATCGAAACCTTCAATCGCTACGTGCGCGATCCAATTTATGGCTATTAAGAGAAACCCCCAAGACATAACGACATTGCAAGATTTAACACTTTTGTGCGATTTTTCTATTAAACAAAATAACTTTCTAAGGCTGAAATATTTACAAGATGACCAAGTCGTTAACATGCAAATCCTGAACCAGTTCCTTATCATTTTAAACAACAGTCCGATGCAATAATTTGTAAAGTTTATTGGCAACATGGTCAAAGACAGTTTTCAAAGAAATCACTAGGTTCACACAATTATCCTAGTTGCACAACGCAAACCTTTGGAAATATTTAACGAACCAAATTAACACTTCCAGACAAAGAACTCTTTAAATCATTTAAAAATTTTCTAAGAAAAATGTTATTGAAATTATTTTAAGTGAAATTACAATAACATCCTTTGTCTTCTTGTGCAAATGTTTACAAACACTTTATTTGAAATATTTGGCTGGAGATTGTAGAGAATTACTTTACCACCGCAAACGCTTGGAAAGTGCTTCCACCTGCCACTTTTCCTGCCAGATAAGTGAATGCTAGCTTGGTCATTAGATGTCTCTCTAGAAGCAGTTTCTATTTATTTTGCAAACTAGACGACTGATTTTATTCTATCAATTTTAATTGGTAGTAAACGTCTATTACGTAAGTAATAATTGTCAGTTAGTTTTGTTGCAGTTCGTTAAAAATTTAGTGTTTTCAGCATGCGAAATATTTTGAACTTTCTGCACCGATTTCTCTAATTTATCAAAAATCAAGTTATTGCATTTTTGATTTATGCAAATGTGTCGCATTTCTGTCCGATGGTCTGCTTCTGTCAATAAAGCTTCTTTTTAATGTCAACGTTCAAATTTTAGTTTGTCATAATAAATTTGCTCGTTCGGCAATTCTTGCATCAATCTGAAATAATAGTGTTGACGTTCTGGATTTAGAGAAACTCCAGATTTTCTTTCAACATACTGAATTAATTATTAGTGGGTACTTAATTATGCAAGCTTTTCCTTGGTCCCAAAAAATATTTGATTTTATTTTAATTAATGGATATAATACTTTCAGTTCCCACGTTTGCACCCACTCATTTATTCAATAATTCAGGGATGATTAATAATTTGATCAGCGATTGGCCGCGCCGCTACTAAAAATATTATTTTAAGAATTGATTGAATTTAACGGGTTCGGGGTGCCTCCTTCTCGTCTACAGTCTCTTACAGTCTATTATTACTTATTAAAAGTTCGATTGACTAATTACTGGTCTAGTTCTAATTTATAATTATCAGTTACTATTTGAGATTTTAATTAAAACGTTCTAACGTTTAATGGCTAGGGGGCTGACTGCAAGCCAAGTTCATAGATCTCTTTTAATTATTTTCAAATTAATTACACTCATCTAATTTTCTTAGTCAAATTTCTTTCTGCTGCTGAGGTAAAAAAATATTTTACATGTACAGTCGCGAGCATTAAATCTTGGTCGTGAAGGTCATTTTGAGATTTCCCGTTACCGTCACAAATTAAAATTTGCCTGATTAATTACGGCCCATGTCAATAAAACGTCAATAAAAAAAATTGTCAAAATTTTATTCTAAACATTCAAAATTATGGCCCCAATATCGTATTTTAACAAAGTAAAAATTATTTCGCTGATAGAGACGCATGTGTCAGAAGCTAGGATGGCATCCCAGTTGGGATTTCCAAAAACATGACAAGATCTTGACAAAACAAGACAAACAGAGTTTATTAGAGTTATGCCCGTTTCACATTAGAGCACTTTCCGTTGCGTCCCTTGACGATCAAAATTTATTGCTCGCGACAGTACATACAGGATTATTCAGATAAGAATACTAATTTACCTGAGGGCAGTTCACAACCCAAAAATCATCAATCAGGGATGTCTTTGCGATATTTATATTATGTAATCAAGCTACTTAAAATTTTGACGTTTTCATGACATTTCACGTTTTACTGGGCTTTAAATTACGAAAAAACTGGCCATTTCGAAAGAACGGCAAGAAATTTGAACAATACATAATAGTAGTTAGTAGTACTTACCTACTTATCTATTTAATAAACTGTTTGAAATTATTTTCCTCTAATCATTGTTGTTTTAATTTTGACGTATTAACATGACAGGATGTCAGTGTTGTGATGCCATTATTTCTTTGATTGAAAATAGTTATTTTTTGTATAAGTGTTTTAGATAGCATTTTATCCACGCAAGAATTTTTAATCGCGAGTGCGAACGCACGAGCGTTTAATATTCTTAAGTGGATAAAATGCGACTAAAACACGAATGCAATACAACGTTTTATCCACAATTACAGCGATTTAAAATCACAATCGCCAAAATTTCATCTCATGTCATCAAAAAATGATTTGACATTACACTCTGACAGCGGATGTCACCTCAAAAATCATTGAAATTAACTAAAAAACATGGGAGGTGTTGAATAGTCGCAATTTATTTTTGATTGTTTATCGACTCCATTTGTACAAAACGCTGTGTAAGTTGGTGAAAATGGAAGAAAGTGATCCTGTTCGATTGATTTAAGATTGTATTTTTTCATTATTCCACTAGTGGATAAAGTGTTACTTTATACGGTTCATAAGTGTGGATAAAACTTCAATTATAAGGTAATTGTGGATAAAAATATTTTATTTAATAAGTTATCAACGTGGTATTGGTAGACGTATTTTTGGCTGCCTATGGCCCTCAGGTAAATTTGTATTCTTATTTGAATTACCCTGTATTATTTTTCCGATAAATGTTTTTTTTAATTTGTTATTGACTAGGAAATAATCATAATTATGAAAATACAACCTATCGGGTTGGCAGCTCTGTATGTCAAAAAGCTTGACATTTGTTATTTCATAAAAATCTGCAAAAGTTCAAAATAAAACATTTTTGGTCAGCCGAAAAACCTAATACAGGCCTCGGCTTCGCCTCATGCCGGAAACCTAGTTTTTGCGCTGTAAAATACCCCTACCGTACTTTAATGTAAATAATTATTTATCCCGTGGCAAATGACACTGGCAATTTCTTTATTAATATAATTTAATTTTTTATTAAACCATGGAGGTTACAAAAACTCTCATCTCAAATCTTCTATGGGATTCAAGTCTGGATACCTACAGGTAAAATATTTTTCAAAACAGCTAAACATTTTAAGAGATGTAGATTTTTTTTATTCAAATTGTGCAAGATATCTTCTTCTCCATTAACGTCATCGTGAAAATCTCCCTTTTCTTATTATTTCAGTTATTTTTCTTAAGATTTTTTTTTGTAAATGTACTTTTTCTCGTGATTAAAAATGAAACAAGCTATCGAACGTTTCTCATAAGGAAATGCAAGAACTACTCTTATTTATGAAACCAGCTTATTTGCATCAAGTGACACGTTCAGCATAAATCATTATCACAAAGGAGTAGGAAGTAAGGAGCAACCTGTCCTAAAAGTCGGGCACATTTACTTTCTTTCTTGGATGTTACTTTCGTTCGATTTTTATTAAGACATGGCGAGTTCATTGTCATGACTCATGACCCTCCCAGCCGGTTTCATAATCGATGACAAACCGGGTTCTCCTGGAGGCGGTATTATTTTAACGTTTCCATATAATACTAAACGATACTAAAATAAAGCTTCGTTTATTTATATTTTGGAAAATTTCGATTACATAATGTACAAAAACATGTTAAAACTCGGAGGAAAGTTACAAAACCGTCGCTATATTATTATACAATCTGGCAACAGTGACTATACAAGTTTCTACAAAAATAAATAATCATTTTACAATGTAAGATATAATCTAGGATGTATTTTAACAGTGGTAAATCTAACCTATTTGGTTCACACCTTTGGAGCTCACAAATTGCAAAGTCTTTTTGATTTTCTACCATTAACTCACTAAATCCACCAAAAACACTCCAACTTGGTGAAAATGCTTACTTTTTACAAATAAATTACTACGTGTACACAATTAGGCTAGAACGGGGAAACCACCCGAAGCTGAGTGACCAAAAGGTACAGTAAACTGTATATTATCAGTGAACTGGGGGCCTTGAGGTTGCAATTGCAAAGCCGTGGGAGTAGCGAATTGTTGTCTGGTCCTAATAGGTCTTGGAGGATTAGGCGTGCCAAAGCCGATTCTGTTAGGCGGCAAGTACTCATATCCATTTTGATCAACTTGTGGAACTTGCGGAACGTTCAGCAGAGGATGGTTGAAGTCAATGCTACCAGGAACCAAGCCGATCGGTGGTATTGGCTGAGCAGGAGCAGGACTGGGAACCGCAGCTGGGATTAGATTGGGAGCAGCTTGTATCGGGGGAAAAACAGGAACTTTCGCGGTTGGCCTGGGTCTGGAGCGACTGCCAGAGTACCCGATGGAACCCGAGCCCAAAGCGTACGCCCCATTTCCAAGATCGACAACACCGAGTGATCCAGACCCGAGGAAAACTGCGCCTCTGGAAGCCGGTATGTTTGCAGCTGCGGCGTTCACCGGGGTGGCTGGAATCGGCATACGCGGCAGTACTGCGGCACCGATTGATTGGGGAGGGATGTACTCTTGGCCTTCCATTACCGGTTTGTCGAGAGAGTTGGATTGAATGATGGCAATTTGTGGAGGTGGGAGGTGGCGCGGTGGTGGCAGGTCAACTTGTAAGTTGTAGTCACCGGTGTTCACTACGTCAAATGGAAGGTAATGGTAATTGTGTGGTCTTGATAAAGGTATGTTAGCACCTTTCCATCCTGAGGGCGAAAGGGTCAAGTCGTCTGAGTAACCGTGGCCGAGGGTGACAGCATCGAAACCTCGCTTGGATTTTGAGATTCTGGCCCCCTCTGATGCTTGCAGGCCGATCAGAGCTACGAGAGCTATCAGTTGCTGAAAATATTAGCAATTTATTATCTAATCAAGTAGCACCCTTGCTTAGTCAGGAAACAGAAGATCTAGAAAAGTTTAATTTATTAATTTATTTTTCTCTTTTCCACAAGACAGAAGGTGATCAAATAGCGAAAAAGTGTAAATAAAAATATACTTTTCAGCTTTACAGAAAGAAGCCAAGTTATATTTTCAAAAAAGGAGTTTTGAAGTCATCATTTCTACTTTTAAGAACTATGTATGATGACTTCTAGAAATTAGTCCTTGACTAATTTATATTCACTTTTTAAAGTCATAGAATGTAGATGCTTTAATGTTAGATCTAAAACTGATTTTTACGCAGTTGGTTGTTTTTGCTACCATCTTATTTCTACTACAGAAAAAAGTAAATAAGTACATATATCAAAGCATATAACCAAAAAAATATTATGTTCCAAAAAAATATTATCAAAGACGTCAGCGAAGAACAAAGGATTTAAAAACATATGGCCTCATTTGAATAATCCACCCGTAAATGTCATTGGATGGTTGCCCCAAACCCCCCCAACGAATATAAAAAATTGTTTTAGTTTGAGATCGGTTCATAGATGAATGAGTAATTGTTATCAACATTTGACCGAGTTACCGTTTCGTACTTAGGGTCATGAGTTCATGACATAGCACTATAAATCACAATATCAAAGTTAGGTTATGTAAGAGTGTGCCACACGTTTCTGATGCTTTTGGTTTTCATAGCCCCTCTTGATCGTCCATTTTTAAAAAATACGGCAGTTTCAAAACCAAAAATCCTTTAAACACAAAGAACTAAACCTGATTTTTTACAATTGTACCCTCACTGACATATTTTTATTTTGCTGTTAGCTCATTTTTGACGGTTTTATGCAAGATCTTCCAGATTTTGTTAATATTGGGTGATTCAAAATCGAAATGATTGTGGATAAGTATGGCAACTATGTACGTAAATCTATGTGGCAACTGTGTGGGTGGTGTATAGTTGACATTTGTATGACATTTCATATGCGTGCATTTGATTTTTTTATACCATTGCACACTGACTTGACAATTTTCAAAATTGCGCGATTATGAACCATCGAAGAAATCTATCCTATCTAGAGAGTTGCCACATATACTCAATTTCATATAAATGTGCATCTAAGCAAGCCATGAAAATCTGATTTTCTGTTGGTAGTAAAGCTAAAGCTAGTGACTTTAACTTTCAAAGTTGCTTGCTCTGCGCGAACCCGATTTGACTAATTTTTTAGTTTTTGTTCATTTTAACATTGCTGATTTCAAAAGCAATATTACGTCTTTTTACTGATTAAATTAAAGTAATTCTTATTTGTTTTTGTCTTTGTATTTTTACCAAGTAAAGATTTATTGGACATGACCTTCATAAATGTGACTTTTGTAATGTAACTAAATTAAAGGTGCTTTTACAAATGCACAGCTCACTTGATGAACATTTATATGAAATCAATTATAAATCACCCAATTCGAAAAAACTTGTGTAGCCTAAGCTTTATTGTCACTATGACTGGCATTGAAAATTTTTGTGACAGAAATTCTGTCACGCACAATAAAAATCAAAATGCCACCAGTAACGTTTTTGGCATCCATGTCAAAAATTCCAATGTTGGGTTATAAATATGTAAAACCTGTTTTACAGCTAATGTCAGTGGAATGACGACGACTGGCGAAATTCCATGGCTGTGACTGTACTATTGCGATCATTTTTCTGTCATAAAAAAATTACTCTAAATCATGCTTTATTGAAATTGTCACATATGAATGATGAAATTGTCAAAGTTATTTACAATTTGTCAATATGAGTGATGATAAAATATTAAGTTCATAGTTTTTATTTATTTATTTTCTATTTTTTATTAATTAAAACCTCGTTCTATTCCATTTTTCTGATTTTTAAAACTTCTTGAATGTTTTGTCGGTAAATCTAACATTCACATTTTCAAAATTTACACAACCATCAAAATTAAGGTATAGTTTGGGTGCCTTGCGTGATCCGTTATCCGTGGTGCGTTCACAATCGACTCTTCAACGCCTACTTTCAGGATAAATTTAAATGAACACCCGATACTTCTAGAAGAGTTTTTATAAAATACTAGAATTTTTAAATAGTGACAAATCATGAATTCAAGTAGATGATACTTCTAATGGCTAATTAAATTAGGTTTAAGCAGATATCGAAAGTAGCTTGGTTGTCACCTTGCTGCTACAACCTGAGCAAATAAAATACTTCTAGTCACACCTTTAAAATTATACAATACAATTTGTAATTTATGCTTATTTATTAGGCTTCTTCTTTGTTATTGCATTGTCACGGTGCCGTATCACGATTTTACTCTTGCAACAAAAAAAAAAAATCCAAATTACGACTTCGAGAGCAATTCGAAGGTTCCATTATCTATTCAAAGCAAAATGATTTGTGAAAAAATTCTATTATTTTCGACTTGGTTTTCCTTGACCATTATGGTTACATTTTTTTGTCCTCTTATCTCATCTACTTCAGACATTGATCCAAGTTATTGTGTTGTGATATGACAATAATATGCGTGAGAAAAGGAATTGTATCATTGAATGGTAATCGATAGCGTAATCGTATGCAAGTTGGAACCATAATTTGTAAGCAACGCAATAATGGTTTACGGTGAGTATATAACTTTTCATCGAATTGGGTCACAAATTAAGTAATTTGTGAGCTGAAAGGAAATATCACTCAGTATCTATTGTTTTCCATGGCAAATCGTCTGGTTTAATGATCGGAAAGCACTTTTCTTTTTTACAAAAGTTACAATTTTAAATATTTCATTTCCCATAACAATTCAAATAAATAAAAAAATACGTATTTCATTAATTGTTACGAAATGAGCTACAATAGAAATTTCAGGCATTTTGATTCAATAACCGCGATAATTAGATTATTTTTGACGAAATCAAACGATTAGAGAGTGCAACAATGAAACAGAAAACTAGTTCTAGAGTTTATAAAAAATTTACACCAATTAATTTTTGTGGAATGTGATAATTACACATTTATTATACGTTGGTTTAAGATGTATGTTAATTTCACGACTCAGAAAAGTACATTATGTAGCAGTAAGTAAATTACATGAATGAGTGAATTATAATGATACGAGTAGTTATGTCAACAAAAAATCCGATCGCTTTTACTGATAAATGAGTTTGAATAAAAAACAGTGAGAAAGCTGCCGGCAAAATGAAAAAAAAAACTCTCACTAAGGAAACAAGCAATTAATATTTGTTACTATTTTTTACTATCAAGATCGCGAACATTGAACTATTGATCTTCGCCAATAAAAACTGGTTCAAGTTCGTTCGTGAAAAATCACTTGACAAGACCACCACCGTGCAATCCTTCACATTTTCCTAATCTGTACGTGAATCGCTGCATGTGATTGAATGCACTTACGCGACTGCAATGAGCCGTATTAGGAATACAGATCAAGCAGGAATGAAAGTAAATGCAATACAAAAGCGCAACAATTTCGGGATCAATTGACCAACATCAATTGTTGCAAATTGCCACCGAACAGAGTACTGATTGTTAAGAAACCACAAGTAAAAGTAAACGTGTGTCATTTAAATGTAACACTTTGCTGCGTTTAATTATTTTTAATTACAAAATGGATTTTAATTAGGAGTTGAGGCGATGTATTAATTTGCGGTGGATTTTCTAGAAACACTTAATTCGTGGATTTTACAGTGATTAAGCGATGTGTCAATAGGCCAAAATTCCGACTCGTCGTTGTGAACTTGAGAGATGAGTTACTTTTACTTTAAAGTTCAAGTCTTGAAGGTGATAACCCAAATAACGGAAACAAATCGGCAATATCGACGATTTCTGCATCGATACTCCTACACGACATTTATCCTCTGCACAAGTGTTTTTCAGTTTATTTATAATTTCTATTCAAATCGATTAAATCGACAATCTCCTCCTACAAAACACACGACCTATATTTATTATCGTAGGTTTATTTATCTGTTTATTTATAATAATTACTCGAGAACGATCGGTATGTTCACCTTGTAGCACTTTATTCCTAGGATTCCTTTTGTTTACATGTTTTAAATCATGTTCCTTTCTACTCGTTTCTTTCCTCTTGTTGCACTTTTTATTCATGTTCGTTTCGGTGACTCTCAGCAACTCCAACATCCTGTAAAAGTGTCTGCATATCTTTGCGAGAAATTGAATTGTTTCACTCGTTGATTTTATTCGCTGTTTGTAAAAGTAAAAAATGATAATTGTTTGAGGACCGTTAAATTAGAAATAATTTTTGTATTTATTTCACTCCGCATTGGCACTTCGCATTATAAATGCACTCACTGAAAATTGTTTTACATAATTTCTGCATTCATGCAGGGCTAATTAACGCAAAGATTTTGATTAAAGGAGAATCGTGACGAGAAACTGTCTTTCTCTTCACACTTATCCGTAGAAATATGAACATAATTCGAGAAACTATAATTAAATGGTCACTTTTTATCGATCATTCCAAAAGAACACGCTTCAACTATTACTTACATAAAGTGCTTACCGGAATACTAGTTATTAGTTCCATTACGTCTACACTTTTTGCAGACTACCAATTTCTAGGTACCATAAATTTTGTAACATTTTTGTCACTGTGACAAGACGAAACGGTTCAAGGCCGATGTTCAAATCGTAAAGAATTCACAATTTTCTTTTAATAAAAAAGTTTCTATTGTGTGGCTTAATTAGTAGATATCCATGTTTAATTTGATTCGTTATGTGTTCTTTTTTCTGTAATTAGACGATTTGCGCTTTGGAATATTGGCCTTGTGGGTTAATGCGTGCGTCTTATACGAAGAACAAAAAGTTTTGTTTGCTGTGGAAAATTTTTGGTAATTACTGTCCCGAATGGATTTTCAGGGAGTAGTTATGACTCAGGAGTTACAAATGTGCTGTGTAAGGTGTTGATAACATATGTTGGTTATTGAATTCTATTAAGTGTTAATTTAAATTTGAATGTTAATTTAATTTTTTTGTGCCACACAGAGGCCATAGATTGCAAAATTAGTAAATATTAAAAAAAAATCAAAGCAGAAACTGGCAATTAACTGCTCAAGTTGATGCAAACACTTGAAAATACATATCTATCAATTGCAAATTCACAAAATTATTTATAAAAATTCAGTTAGTGAAAATTTCAAAATGAATTAAAAAAAAAGGTCAAATTCAAAATGGCACCAACACAATGCTTATTGAATTGTCATTTTTTAAAATTTGCCTTAAAATACTTTAAGTGAAGAATCGGGTGTTCATTTAAATTTCCGGCCAGAGCTGGCGTTGATGAGTCGATTGTGAACACACTACGGATTACGGATCACGGATCAGCTGTTTAAATTTTACGTTTTTACACGAGTGGTGTGTTCACAATCGACTCTTCGACGCTAACTTTGACCGGAAATTTAAATGAACACCCGATACATCTTAACCTACTACTTGCATTGTCAATAGGTTTCACCCAAAATTGATTTATTGAAATGAAGTACATAAATGTTCTTATTGCAAGAACAACATTTTAGAAATTTATATTTTTGGAGTAATATTTTTTGATAATTCAGATTGACAATCTAAAATTTAACCTTAACCCAATTAGAGCAATCGTTTTTAGATGTATTTTGCTATTTCCTGTCACACAAATTAGCAAATGTTACCTTGCTCCCTCTATGTACTTAATTAATTTTTTTCAAATATAGTCAAACGTATTTTTAAAATTTCTTATTTCTGTAATTTTACTGAAACGAAAACAACAAATTTAATAATTTTGACAACTTGTACATATGTATATACTTTCCATGTCTGTATTTTTCTTGTAATTTTTTAAATCTAATTTATTGGTCCATAATACCTATATAAAATATGATTCAGACTGTTTAACGACTTTTCACGAAACTGAAAATTTCATTAAACATTTTTTTCAAGTAGAACATGCGTATAATATCACGCGTTCAAATGAAATTCTGGGCTGGGAAGGCGTTGGAAACCGTCAATTGTTGTGCTTTTTTAAAGTGTAAATTAATTGGAGCATGTTGACAGCTATCCTAACATTTAGAAACAATTTTTCTTTCTTTGCAATGTTTTAGATTAAAAATAGAACAACTAACGATTCCTATTCTTGAAGCAAATATCTAAGAGCACCCTTGCTGAGAACAGACATGTTCAATTATGTGCCGATTAAACATAAACAAATGTCATTCGTGTCAAACGGCGGGAAATTCAAACTTTACACTGTTCTGAAAGGTTTACTTATTCCAACGCCTACTCAACCCAGGATTTAATTTGAACGCATGATATATTACTCGGTAAAATCATTGAAATTATTTTAAAATACCGTATTGTCGCCTTGAACGTTTCTTACCTAATGATTTATTAACAATTTATTAATAATTTACAAATATGAACGTTAAACGTGAAATAGCGTTTGATTCTCAAAGGTGCTATTACAGAAACAACCAAACGTTAGCATTTACACGAGAAGGTACTAAATAATTAAATCGAACAAGAAATTTATCTTTTTCGGTTTCGAACATTCCGTTTGATCCCGACAATCCTTACACTGGATCAATTAATTTCCATTTCATCCAATAAGGAAACCTGAACCGTGCAATTGCAATAAATACGGCGCGACAGCAGAACTGCATATAATAACCTGCCCGTGACAGATTTATCGAAAAACTGGCCGACTTAATCACTTCCGAAAGAACCGAGCGTCGGAATGAAAAAATGTAAAAAGCCTTCGAGATACTTTTACAATTTTACTGAAAAATCACCGCCGATTGAGGCCACAACACGTGTAATTATATTAACTGCGAAAGAACCACTCGACTAAGCGAAGCGTGAAAACGCAAAGGGCACAAGCACAGGTTAGAAGCACTGGAAGAGCACTCGAGTTTTTGCGAAAAAAGAAGAAAAAGAAGAGAGACACAATAAAGTTGATTACCGTTTTCATTGCACTTGTTAACACTTCAAAATAGTCCAACTACAAATTGGAAGAGGCTTATATACCCCTTCACTTTTATCTACACTAATTGTCGGTGGAGTATAGAGTAGACTTGTGCAGTGGTCGTAGTTTATAATGGTAGGGCATTGCTCGAAGTTGGCGTCGAGCGCTTTCGCTCGCTCCACCCTGTTTGTTAGTAATCCCGAGTCGTGTGGCCACGGATTCTTCCGGTTACCCGGATTAATTAATCAGCATAAGGCCAATTAGAATAGAATTCGGATGCAGGAAGCGATCGGACGGGCCCGAGGCTTGTCTTGTGCTCTGCAAGATTTTTTGTTTGCTTTGCGTAAGAGCGTTGCAGGAGAGGCACCAGCTGTTGTCTCACCTTAACACGACACAATCATTTATTTAAGCGGACGAGCAGGTAGCGATATTTACGGTCGAAAGGTCACATATTTGGTAATGGTGCTCCCGCTGATCAATTGGAAAATTGAACGGCTTTAAGAAAAGTGTATCTTTGAGAGCGTTAGTCACGTGCGGTCACGGTCATAAAACCTATTTAAATGAAATCGTGATTGGCAAGTTATGCAGCTTTCTTCTAATAACGGCAAGAAATTTGGCGTTTCTCTACGTAGTGCCGTTAATTGTCTCTTTTGAATTGATTACAGGAACTGTTGACTGTAAATATTAAAACTGACATAGTATCGTAATTTTGGGGGAATTGTCAAATGGTTTGTCGTAGATATCGTGCACTAAATATTTTAGATAATTAAGAGTGCTTACGTAAAAACTTTAAATTAAAGGCCATTCATTAGGTAGACAAATTTTTGGAATGTTGAACTTATTTTATAATCTTATAAATATTTCAAATTGACGGCTGAAAGTGTAGCGTTGCCTTAAATAGAAAATTTTTTGTGTGGATTTTTGTCAGTTAGCTTGGAGACATTCTTGGGAAAACCTGTCAGTAATATGATTCTGAACATGTGAAAGGATTTTTAATTATTCACAAAAAAAACACAACTGCATTAAATGAGATGAACTGTTGTCAGATTTATTGGCAGAACTAGATGGTCATCATGTTTATAAAGAAAGAAAAAATATGTATGCTAAATTCTTCAGAAAATAATGCTTCGGAACTTGAATAATAGATTGTTAAAACTGTTTGACAATTAAATCGTTGACTTTTATAAATAGAAATTATTAGAAATTGTTTAAAGAGACAACTCTAGTGGGTATCACTTGTTAGTAATGCTGTTTGAGTACCAGCTGACATCTTAATAAAAACGTATATGTAGTCGTAATGTCGTTTAAAAGTTTCTAGTCGGAGAATCTTTAAACAGCATATGATGTATTGTTTTGTCATTGGTTCATTTCATTTCCTCAATAAACAAACCACGAACTAATTGTTGTGATAAATTAATTCATTTGTCACCAAAATCAGATAAAATCCTGACTAAAATCCATTCATGTTCACTTCTTAGCCAATAACAAAAGGCTTTGTGATGGAATGTCGTTTTGCTTTAGAACTATGAGGTTATGTTATTTGAACCTAATTATTTTTTCAACGTTGCATTTTGATTTCTTATTGATAATATTTTGTGGATTTGTAAAGTAATAAATTATATGTGCATTTTCAATTGAATGCTGGTTCAAAAAAAACATTTAAAATGGAATTCACGAAGTTAGTCTATTATTATTAAATTCGAGGAGAAATTTTTTGACGTAAATGCAACTAGTGGCTAGTACCTACAATTTTTCATTAGGAAAATTTCAAGGTTACCATACAATTGCACTGGATAGGTGTATCTCCAGATGCGTAAAGTTTTTGACATGACTACAGTCGTCATGTCAATTCCTGATATTTATTAATTTAGGTTTTGTTTTTCTAAGTTTCAGGTTATAAACAGCGTCAGTGTCTAGTAAGTACATTGTTGTCAGTTTTACTAGTTTGCAATAGAAGAATACTCAGACAAAGCGGGAAATTCAGCAACATGTTATATTCAATCAAACAGTGTGTCCAACGATAAAAAAGTAAAAAAATAAACAAATAAATCATAGCCTCCCATCATGCCAAAACAAAGGGAACGGTGTTTATTTCCCTATTTGTGCGCAATTACAATTTTATGAATAAACCAAAATTATTGTTAATTGTTAATGGTTATTAAAATTTTAAATTATTATAATAACACCGTTTATGCGGTTTATTATCAATAATTGTCATAGCTTTGCTGTTCGAGCAATTATCCTTTGAAGTAAGACCGAGACACTAAAAAATAATTAATGATAAGATCAATATGGACTTGGTAATCGTGATAATAATTATCTCAATTATCTAACCTAGCTTTGAACAAGGTGGAAGGACAAATTTCACGATTATTCTTAAATTCTGATTTTTAAGATTTAGTTTTCGGAAGATAGTATATAATTTCCTTGGGTGGCAATTCGTAATTAATTAATATTCCAGTTTTAGTTTGGACCCGTTGCTTGTCCGAAATTGATCTGTCGAAATATTGTTACGATTAGAAATATTACTTATTCTAAATAATAAATTGGCTAATTGAGTTATGAATGGCCATGAAGACGTGAAAGTTTTGATCAAAATCGTTAATATCGATCGGTTTCATTTATTAAACAAATATTTTTTTCTTCAAGGATTCTAAATATTTATGTTAATCTGTGCGTTCGAATGCAGAACAGCCTGATTAGTAAATTGATATGTGTACTAAAATCATATAAAAATATTTATGCAAATATCTAATGCGGTTTTATTAAACTTAAACTTAAATATTGAGGTGAAATAGTAATCATGATGGTGTAAGGAATTGTAAAGCTTTATCAAAACATATTATCAGTGGATATTTTATTTTCCTACAATCAAAATTATATCGGATGTTCATTTAAATGTATTAAATATATGTAGGCGTTGAAGAGTCAATTGTGAACGCACCACGTATTACAGATCACAATCTAACCTCACTTTCTGCGTTGTTTGTGTTTTTAGTGTACAAACTTAAGAGTGGTGCGTTCACAATCAACTCTTCAACGCCAACTGTGAGGATAAATTTAAATGAACACCCAATATCTTTTTTTACTTTCAATCGAACTAGCATAGCAACTGTAATTTACCTAAATTACATCAAAATATATAATTTTCAAGAGAATATTCGGTTCAACTAACTTACATTAGCAGAATATTGTTCCATAGGTTTGGAGTGACACATGTCTTTGCGAAAATTGTTTTCATTAGGGACACAGATTTTTTTTTCAAATTTTCGCTTTCATCTAAATATTGGAATCGTGTAGCATTCGTAATTCTAATATTTTACAATTTAAGGAAATCTACATTTAGAGTTTTTATCGTGAAGATATATTAACATAAACTGGTTAAATTACTCAAGAAAAAGGAAATGAGGTTGTTATATTAATTACTTTCAAATAATTTTAATGTGTTAGTCATAAAATGAATACATAAAACGCATTTAATTTTAATTAAAATAATTTACGAATTACAAAATTAATAACAAATAAATTTTAATTTATGATTTTTGCAACGTAATTCGAGATTATTTAAATTTACATCATTTCATCTCAAAAGTAGTATCTACATTAATTAAAAGAATTAGTTTTAATTAAGTCATACTAGGGCGACTGCACCCGTTATAAAAATTCAATTAAATTTAAATAACTCGACAAAAAATATTAAGAAAATAAAACTTTTTTCCGTTGTTCATTACTTTCTATAATTAACTGTTATAATATCTAGTGGCTAGATATTTATTTTAAATAAATTGGTGCAGCTATACAGGCTGTTTGATGAAAAACGCCTCAACCCATAACTTTTTTATTTATTACCCGATTTCAATGAACAAAAAAATCGAAGATATAGTTTTTCAAGCGCTACAAAACAGCCATAAAATGGTTTTTTTTGGCTTTATCTTCAATAGCTAACGATAGTCAACTTTTTTTTTAAATGGACACATGTAGTTTTTAAGGCTTGGTCTGGTAAGGTTTTTTTTTCTGAATCTAATGATGTATTGAAAGTTATCATTTGGTTCATAGCTAACTGAAAAAAAATAAAACAATTTTTTGTGGTTCAGCTTATTATAAAATTTTTAAGATTGCCGTGAAAAACAATCGGAATACAAAATACGATAAATGTCATATAAACGTCAACTTAGAAATTTTCATCTGCTTTTTTAAACTTTTTTTATTTAAGTATAAAATAACAACATTGTCAGTCATGCAGGATAGCAGTCATTTGACTATTATTTTATGGTCGAGTGTAATAAAAATCGTAATTAGTCAAAAACAAAAATTTAATAGAAAAAATAATAATAATAATAATTATTATTCATGTTTTTCAAGAAAATAATAATAAAACTCTTCAAGATTGCACCTGAAAATTTTCAAACTCACACTTGACATTTGTTGCTATTTGTATTCCAATTGTTTTTCACGGCACACTTGAAAATTTCATTATAAACTGAACCACAATTAAAAATTTTTTTTTTTTCAGTCAGCTATGGACCAAACGATAACTTTTAATACATCGTTAGATTAAAAAAAAAAAACTTTATCAGACTGAGCCTAAAAAATACATGTGTCCATTAAAAAAAAAAAGTTGACTATCGTAAGCTACTGAAAATAACGCAAAAAAAAAATTATTTTATGGCTGCTTCGTAGCGCATGAAAAACCATACCTTCGGTTTTTTTGTTCATTGAAATCGGATAATAAATAAAAAATTATGGGTTGAGCCGTTTTTTATCAAACAGCCTGTATAGTTTCATAACTTATTTATTTATAACTCAATACTGTAACAGATGTTTTCTAAAAATAAAAAAAAAATCTTGGTGCACACTGATTTTTAATCCTTAATCAAATCTCCTCATAATACATATTATATCATTGAGGATTAAATTAATGTTGATTAATTCCCACGTACATCAAATCTGCGTGTTCAGCCAATCAGAGCGCTTGCTTCCATCCAATCAAAAATGTTTATTGCGAAAAAACGTCCTACTACGCTGTCATCTGTCAAAAGTGATTAAAATTGCATGCTACTCCTCTCAAATTCTCAAATTGTTTTTAATAATTGTGTTTTTAATTACTGTATTATAAATAAATAATTACCTAACGTTAAAATTTGTATTCTGGAATTAATCTTGCCAAAAATAACACGACCTAATTTTTTATATCTGATAAATTTCCCAATTTTCACTTTTAAACATTTTTGCTTTAGACAGTTTTACTCGTTGATATTTGCGCATTTTTATTCAAAGATTAAACCCTCGAGCTAAAGCTCTCGGACCTGACTAGAATAAAAATGCTCAAATTCAACTCCTAAAATTGTCAAAGCAAAAAGTTTTCGTAAAATCTATCTATCCGATAAATCTGATAAATAAAAAAAAATATCCGTCTTGTTATTTTACTTTCGATTAATTTGCTTTCTGGATAAGGTATAATTAAATACAGGCTGTCTTAAAAAAACGACCCACGCTATAACTTTGCTATTGATGACCCAAATGAAAAAAATTATACAGGAAACGGAATGGCTCTAAAAACACTACAAACCTGAGTGAGCACATAATTTTTATTTATGGGCAATGGAAAACTTTTATTTTTCAAATGGTAATCTATAATTTTTTTTTCACTACTAGTCTTAGAAGGCGTCAGTGGTTAATAATGAACAGCCGTCACCTAGCAACGAAAGATTTTCTTTGATATCATTGGTTAACGTAGACAGACGATTTTCAATTTTCATAGCAACCGTTGAAAAATGAGAACTCGGATCGTCGCATCGGACAAAATAATTTAATTAATAATTATTATTAGAAAGGGTTTTAACGTATCTAGTAGTGAAAAAAATTATACATATATACACCACGGTAGAGAAGACAATTTTAAGCCTCGTTTCTGTATACCTCGGCTTAAAAAAATGTCTTCTCTACCTTGGTGTATAATTACTATTATTGATTCTGTTAGAGTTTTTTTTTCCTGATTGTAATGGCATAAAAAACTATACCCTTTGATAACAAAAATTGACGAAAATTTATTGAACTTCACTCAAATGTCAATTTTACGCACGTTTCATGTTGCAAATTTTATTTATTTAATTATTATTCATAAAAATCATTGAATAATGGAGGTCGGTTAACTTTGTTATCAAAGTGTATAGTTTTTTATGCCGTTACTATTTGAAAAATAAAAGTTGCCCATTGCCCATAAATGGGTAGATGGTATAAAAATTATATGCTCACTCAGGTTTGTAGTATTTTTAGTCATTTCGTTTCCTGTATAATTTTTTTCATTTGAGTTATCAATAGCAAAGTTATAGCCTGGGCCGTTTTTTTTAAAGACAGCCTGTATGTAGAAAACGTTTGAAAATAAGCCATCGTGACTTGACTTGATCAAATTTGATTAAAAGATGGATTTTAATTAAATCGTTTGTTCAATTTTTGACAAGTTTAGAATTCCAGTATTATTACATTATTTTCTGCATGAAATCCACTCAAATTTGATCCTCGCGGTGACGTCAACCATCACAGGATTACCAACGATCCTGTGATATGCATTGTGTCAAATCGATAGGATATAATAATTATTTGAAACTAATACCAGAACTGTAGCAAATAGTGCACCTGATCTAATATTTATTGCACAATGGTCTTTTATTGATTAAACGTTTCTATTAACAATGAAACATTGCAGCACTGGACAGCTCTAATCTTGCCAATCAATTCCCCTCAAACTAGACAGTGCAGAATTTTGATATCTAATTATTCTTTCACAGAGATAAGGAAGTAATATGCAGCGACACTGATCTACATAAAAAAGACAGATTGGCCTTAAGATATTTGTAGGCAATTGAAAAGTTATTATCCTTCGTGAATGTGTTCTGCAGCGTAATATAATAATATGCAGCACAGATCCAGAAAATAATATGGCTTGGCGATAAATGACCTTCTTCGATCCGCAAGAACTGTGTCAGAGTAAAATCGATATCATTCAAAAATCGTGTGTGGAGCGAGGCATAGTACTTGCACAATGAATAACAATTTAAGAAACATTCCGTGATTGCTGACTGAATTCCGCAAGCGGTTTTGTGGTCGTAGAATGTAATTTCTCCAAAATTTGAAATAAACATTAGCAAAAAAAAAACTACAGCTTTCGTAACAGTTAAAAAATGAGATTGGACATTTAATCAGCGAACGGTCCGCAGATGTGACTGTGATCCAAATTGCATCGACCCTGATTGCTTGAATTTTTATGCAACACCCACCTAGACATGCAAATTGCGAACAAACGCCGCCCGAAGTATTATTTTAATGTAAGAACTGGAGCATGTTGGCTTTTTACGAGCGCAAAAGTTGTAAAGACCACTAATCCCCAATTAATGCAGGCACGCTTGCAAAAAACAATAACTAGGTAAAGGTGACCTGTTAATGCAAATTTCGAACGCAATTCATCAGCGTGTTGTGTTAGAAGGTTGGTATTAATTTTGCTTGTTGCACTTGGATGATTAAGAGATCGTCGACAAGTTAAGCT
Organism: Tenebrio molitor; assembly: GCF_963966145.1. NCBI lineage: Eukaryota > Metazoa > Arthropoda > Insecta > Coleoptera > Tenebrionidae > Tenebrio > Tenebrio molitor. The sequence goes on along the minus strand of NC_091051.1, from coordinate 14,271,090 downwards.
GTTAAGTTGAGGAAAGCGTGCAGGTGCTGTATCAGGAACTGTAGATGAACGAGCTCATGTTTCACGTTTTTCTCGTAATGACCGTAGGATTAAAATCAGAATGTCATTTTGTAATTTTTATTAATTTTACACAAATTAATTACGTTTCTTTCGACTTCCTGTATTATAAAAATTGTGAAACTGTGTAAAGTGAAGGATGATTTGAGTGTTTCAACGGTGAGACCTCGTTCTTTGTGAACTTATCCTTGTCATGCAGGCTGGAAAGGTGAAATATCGTCTGCACCAGACACTTGTCTTCGCGAAAGGGCTACGAAGGTGAAGACGTGAGCGGATTAACCGCAAGTCTTTAGGACTTTCAGATTTAAAACGGTTCACTTTCAGTGATGCAACCCGTTATCCAATCGACTGTTATCAGTTGTTGGGCAATAAACATTTTTATGGGTTTCAAAAAATGCTAAAATAATGGAAAGCGCTTTGAGAAGTGGTGTCTAATTAATTCGAACAACAATATTTAGTGACAGATTCAGGAAAAATTTTTCCGGCTGAAGAAATATAGAAAGATTAATTTGTTAAATGACGCAGACCACCAGTGTGAAAATCTTCTAGTGTCACATATTAAGTAACATTAATTTACAATACATGTTTTTAGTATAATTTATGCTTATTTTTAATTGACTGTCGATGTAGAAAATTGTCAATCAAAAGGACTCCGTCCTAGTCCCAAAAAATATTATCATAACTTTTCCTGGTTAGGTCCATGAAAGCTTCTAGTACTCTACTTATCTTCACACCAGACGTTGTGATTCTGGATCAAACTAAAGAACCCAAGATCATCCACTGCAACACATTTTTCGACATCTTGTTGAATCATTGCTACGTTTGCTTCAGAAATCTGTTGTCTAAAATGCTCTTCAAATCTGGTGTCAACATTTTCGATCCCATTCGGCAGCAAACGTTTTAAGCCCAATTCAGTAATTAATTATGTGAAAAAAAATTCTCCATCACTTCAGGAGAGTCACAAGCCATTAATTTCACTGTGACTCGTCTGTCACGGAGTACCAACATCCTGTACTAAATCAATGTTTTCTTGGGTCACACCGGTTTTGGATTGTCTGTAGCCTCAAGGAGATTTATAAAATGCTATGTCGGGTTAAAATGTGTAAACAAGGTTTTCACCATTTGATATGAAAATACAGATTCTCCTGATACTTCATTTCCACCTAAATCGATTTCTGACGGCAATGAAAGCCCCTTTTGCAAAAGTAATTTATAACTGCTCGAATTTCGACTTTTGTTGTTCCATTTTTTTTATTTGTCAGTCAATGCTTTCTACGTCAAGGGCAGTAAGTGACGAATGACTTTCATATATTAATCACTTTATACGTTATACTCCAAGTTCTATCGTTAAAAGGTTAACTGGCTTAACAAAGAAGCACGTAATGGACGTAAAGATACAGATTTCTAAACTTTTTAATCTACTATGCATTTACAAAGAGGGCGAGAGTTACCAGATAGTTTCTGATGGACTAAGTGATTTCTTAGGAGATGTCAAATAATAATCCACATTATGAAGTTAAAGTGTCCTTGCAACCTTAGAATTCGTAGACAACTGTACCATCAATAAAGTTAGTCCTTTGATTTTTATTTAAAATGTTAAAATAAGTTAATTAAAGTTTAAAAACATATGGTTTGCGGTTTCTATGTCGAGTATTGTATCTGCTTTAAACGATGACATCATCTATAGTTTTGAATTTGGCAGTGTGTCAACGTGCCATTCAAAATCTGAGGTTAGAAGAATTAGAAAGATATTTCTTATTTTTACCAAAACAATTGATATAAAATATGGAACTAAAACTATTGTTAATAACAATCTGTACAATTTTATATTCAAATAAAAAAGCTGAAACCTGAAAACAGTAATTTGTACTATTGCGAGCAAAAAAAGTAGGACATCAACATCATTGCCTTGACTTTTAATGTGAAATGACCCTTATCTGAGTTATCTGTTTCTAACCCTACTTTGAATTGACAGACGTTGTCATTAAGTATTGTAGGTTGCAGGGAATGAGTGTAAGTAAGCACGTAGTGAATATTTATTTAACGCAAAGTCCGAATCAAAATCTACCTTTATCAAAAGAAGAGGACATTTGCAAAAGGAAAATAGGAGTATAAAATAAATTTTTAAACTGTCAGCTAGAACAGTGTTAAATTTCTATAACAATAATCAAAGGCAAAATGACAATAAAGCTTGAACTATGTACAGCGTGATCAACAAGGACTGAAGCTGTTGGCAGCAAATGACAGCAAAATATGAAATTTTTTTGTGCGTTAGTGTTGGCACCTGCTGCAAGTTGTGAATGTCAAAAAATTTAGGTCATGTTACGGGTTGGTAGTTTTAAAACACGATACGTACAAAACGACCAAAAACAGTATAAAAAGTAATTAGCCATACTTAATTAAATGGCCCACTGTTTCGATATTCATAAAAGCGACAGGCCGTGCCCCTCCTGAGAAACAGAAACATGTTTTATGCGTTATTATTTTCGAGCTGAGAGTCTGCGGGATGCAGGGATTGGATCCGGAAAAATTTGTAAGGGTGGAACTTTAATTTCTTCTGTAAAATGGTTAGACAACTTCCATATGACAAGCCTGTAAAGTAAGGAAAAGGAATGACGGGATTTTTAATGGTAAGAATTATTAGGCCCTGCATTAAACGTGCCCAACAAAGAACATTGGATGCGTGTGTTTTAAATAAGAATCACACCCTTTTGGAGTGACAGTTTTCGCATTGAGTTTCGAGGGCTTTGTTTCATTCTACCTCGAACGTTCTCGACTACATCTTCTGTGAGTGTAGATGTTCTACCTGTAGGTTTTGCCTTTTTCACATCACCTGTTTGCAGGTAACGTTGCACCAATCTCGTGCAATGCTGCCTAAACGCAACTAAGGTAACAACTGGCTCGGGGAACATTTGTTGAAATTGGAGAAATGCATCGTCCGTGGTCCGTGGAATACTGCCAACCGTTAGCAGCATCAAAATTTCCAGTCCGAAAGTACGCCATACCAATAAAAATGTCTTGCTCTAGTGTAAAAACCATTTTAATTAATAAATTGATACAAAAATGACACTTGATTTTGAAGTTTGAATTTTCCCGTCAAAATTGACAACTGAAAATGTAATGCTACCAACTTCACTGAAATTTTTATCATGTTGTCATTGTTGCCAACAGCTTCAGTCCTTGTTGATCACTCTGTACATCGAATTTTTCAAAACTGACAGAAATTTGATGTCCCACTTTTTATGCTCCCGATAGTACATGTTTATTCATTATATTCTTACTTATATTTTTTATCAATAACTAAACTAAAGAATTTAATGACAGTACTAAGGAGAATTTTAATTTAATCAATAATACTTTGAGTATTTGTCGAGTGCTCGAATGCACACGAGAAGGAACTGTATAAAGTTTGACATACACGCCGGATATTTTGTCAGATTATTTCCTGCAAAAAATTAAAAGGTGCAAAAAAATTATGTGTACAAAAATGCATTATGTACCTACTAAAGTTTTCTGCAAAATTTTTCATCTTTTTTTTTCAAAATTTTACCAAATTTAATAGTTAAATACTTTCCTATTGCAATTTTCAACAATTGCAGTGGTGGATTGATGGTCGCCCTCATTTGTTTATTATTGACTGAAATTCAAATTTGGCAGCTACCTAACTGGAGTAAATTTTTGAAGGTAACAGTCGATGTTATAACATTTTTTTTTGTTCGACACTGTCAGAATTTGAGAATTTTCTCCTATGGATTTTGATAAATGTCACCACTTGTCAAAAAGAAACGACAAGCTAATTTTAAAGATTTTAAGCGATTTGGAGCCTTTAAGGGGCTCGTCGAACAAAAAAACGTTGTATTCAACTCGTTCGTGTGTACATTGGGCTTTTTTGGCACTCGTGGGCCTTTAAAACGCTCGTTTCACTCGCGTTTTAAACTGGCCCACTCGTGCCAAAAAACCCAAATTTACACAAGAACTCGTCAAATAAACTACTATTGCAAAACTGCAATAACCCATTAAAATGTTCGGCCACGCAAACTCACAGAACAAAGCAAACAAAAATACTCGTATATGTATTTAAATGTTGTTATTACAAAATAAAACATGTTATTTGTTGTATATATTTATATTGGTGTAATTATGGTTCTATGTTAAATAACAGAAACTTGACTGCAGAGGTTGATAGTTACAAATTGATATATGTAATTTAGTGAAACTATACTCTCGTGCTAACGAGACTTTATCTTTATGTGTATCTATATGTATTTGGGTAGGTATATCAAGTTATTATACCTATTATAGGAATGTAAATATTGCTACACATACCATTACTGAAGATCTGAACTACAAATCTAAAACAAAATAGAAAGCTTTCACTCGCTGCCAGTGAAAAACGGGTAAATGTTTTTTGAAAACTGCGAAAGATCAATACATATCGATTATTACTAAGTAATGGAGTGTGTCCTATGAAGTAAATATTTATTTTGCCTTAATTCAATAAAAAGCTATTATTTTTTACTGTTAATTACCTCGTAATTTATGAAACAAACTGCTACTTCTTTATTTGTTGGAGCAGTTTTCCAATTTCTCTAGAAATGTTATTTTTGATTATGTAGAATTTGTTACGAGTTCTTTATCTTGAGTGGTGATTTTTCATTCACTTGGATCTATTGGCATGAGAATATTTTTCTCCATAGCAAATAGTTATTTTTACAATTTTGAATCAATATCACAACATTTTTTCATCATTTTGAGTGCTAAAATGAGCTACTTTTGCGCACTAGTGGACTAATGTGGACTTTCATTTTGCAACGATTTTTATATGTGCAACAATTTTATTTAGAATTAAAATAAAAATTACAATTGGTTAAATTCGAAAAACAAATACCAGAAGTTACACGCAATTTGTCAGATATGTGAACATTCGAAGCTCCCGAAGACGATGAAGCAGTAACAGTTTCATTAAATTTCATTTTTTTTTAATCTGGGTGATCTTCTCCACCTACTAGCAACTTGCAGATCTTCTTTTTATTCTCTAAAGAATCATCTACGTATCTTTCAGCTACATTTGAGGATTTCCAGGCTCCATTTCTTTTTATAACCGACATTTATCAGCTCCTGCATTAGCTAATAAAGACGCTGAAGTTCTTCTAAAGCAATGTCTAGTATATTCTTTTGCACTTGGGTGTTCCAAAAAATTTTACTGTTGTGCGTGCTTTGAACATTTTCGGTTCCATGTCTTCATGCTCAAACTACTAATTTTCAACAAGTAACAAACAGTAAACCCTAAACTTGAAAATTTTACTCTATACAGAATTTAATGCCAGTAGAATATTTGAGATAAATTTTAACCACGAGATCTTTAATTCAAGAGTGGCATAATAATCTTCTTTAAATTAAAAATACCTTCAGTGTTTCTGATGGAATTAGAATTAGATTCTTAAAGCTTTACCATGTAACGAATTGACTTGTTTGTTGTGTATCTTTTAGTTACGTAACATGACAGGTGTTGTGTAGAATTCTTGGCTAAAAGAAATTAATTGAACCACTAGAAGATATTGATAAGGGTGAGTCAGACGTTATTGATTCTTGTATTTTTTTTAAATAATAAAGAAATGTCTTTAAAAATCAATACAAATAAGTCACAGATTAATTCTTGATAAATTATTAAATTTTAAAAATCAATAAATTGAGAAGTGTTCGTCAGGTAAGCGTGAGAAAAATACTGCCTCGTCATCTGTTCTCCACTGTTGCATGCTGAAACTCATTAAATTGCTGAAACATTTATTTAGTAACAGAGTGCATTCGACTGCGTTTTTGTTAATAAATTGCAACCAAAACTGGCATAAAATATTTTATCCATTTTCGGACAATAATTTAGAAATCGTCACCTTCGAATTAGATTTTTTTCCGAAAAATTATCCACTTTCATTACACAGAAAACACGGACAGACCATTAATTATCGGTTCACATTATTGAATTTTAAACACACATAAAAAATTACATAACTGCGAAACACTGTCTAAATTAATTGGACTGACGAAAAAATACATCTGACAAAGTAATGGAAAGTTGCAGCAAAAATCCGAACACGATTAAATTTTTATAATAAAATGATAGAAAGTTTGAATGGGTGTCTGAGTTCCAATTTACATTACAAACAAGAGAATACGATTGAGTGATAAATACCTAAATGAAGTTAATTATATGGGGCGATGTAATTATAGCTTCGAAGACACACCCTCCATTAGTGAAAGGCTTCGGTGCAATCGATTAAATTATTGAAGGTAAAGGTTTGTTGTGACAATATTGTCCTGTCGACTTACGTAATCCGACTTATCTTCGCTCTTAAAATAGAACAGAATTTTGATCGATTCTTCATACTCTGTCTGTTATTATCGCGGCCAATTGTGTGGTAATTCCAGGTAATTGCAGTGCATTATGTTAATTGAAACCTGTCTCAAATAAAGCCATTAAAAAGTCGCCTTTCAATTATTGGCTCTACAACTTATTCGGTTCCAGTTTAATTTGAACAAAACAATTTCAGTTCCAGTAATTTTTGCATTGTTGCCCAGCTGCGCCGCCGATTGCAAGGAGTGCTCGCTTTGTTCGTTAATGTCGCATATTTCACCGTGGAAGATTCTTCAATAAAAAGCACACCCACTCGAAAACTTTTACTTTCAAGAACGGCACTTATAAATAATTCCGTTGTAATAATGACGGGCGCGGGACACATAACTTATTTACTTTCTTGATCCGACTTACGAGAACATCAAAGTTAATACTTGGAAATAAATAATTGACGCGGACTCATTTTTAGACTTGGATCGATCCGCGATGGTCGAGTCCGGTCCTGACTCGGATGCGATACCATCAACTCTAATTACAGTTGGAAAGGATAATCATCCCAATTAAAGCAACGCGAGTTAGCCGTCTAAACAAACCATGACCTATAACAACCTCGTGAACAATTTAGCCGCTAATATCAACTATTATCTAACAGATCACTGTGGTTTTATTTGCTTTTGTAAACTACCAGAGATTGAGTTATGTTTTGGAATGGTGGTTTGCAGGTTGAACGTGTCTTAACCCAGTTTTTGCGCTTTTTTGCAATATTGTGTCCATTCTGGATTCCATAATGGGTCTTGTTTGTCGATAGTGATACAGCAACGAGTGCATTATTTACGTCAGAAAGTTGCACTTTAGTCTGGATAACCTTCGAACAATAATGAAATTTATGGATTTGAGATAATTTATGACACTTTGTCAATTTATGGTTATGATGACAGCTTTGCTGCTGAAACGCGCGTCAGATTTTCTTTAATAATAAAGTGTATATTTGGTGTAAGTAAAAATTAATAAAATCGTGAAGACCAAGTGGTTCAGTTTATTTGTGAATAGAGTTTGATATCGAAATTATTTTTATCTACTTTGTTTTTGGTAACTTTTTGCTTTGTTATATTGGCAACATCAGCCGTTTCACGTCAGGCGTCAAGGTAAAGTGTGAAACTACCATGGCCTCTTAGATCGAAAGAGAGTTTGTCTCTTTTGATGGAAGCTACGAAGTAAATTTAGGAAATACATATGTATAACCTTACATTTTTGTGAAAAATGTCTGTTAGAACCAACCAACCCACGCAAAAGTCCCAAGTCAAAATGAAAACTTGAGCAGCCGAAATTTCAGGAATTAGTAAAGCAAAGTAGATAAAATAGTATATTACACTCGTTTAATAAGACGTAGGTATTATCACACTCGTTACATTAAAGCACTCATGTGATAATAAAGCGTCTTATTAAACTCATTTAATAATATAGTATTGTGACCGTTTAACCTCAAAACATCGCTTATAAAGAAATTAGAATTGATTAGGTTCGTACTTCAATCAATTTTCCCGATTGTGGTTGCTTCATTACTACTACTCCATAGTCCATTCATGGAATAGATATACATATTAATTAGAACGACACATGTGTATATGGTTCTAATTGCTCATTTCTATTTCAATGTATTCATTGAGTAACTATGTATTATGGATATAGTATGGAGATATAAAAAAGGAAAAATTATTTTCTTGGAAAACAATGTTACCACGTTTAAAAAAGTTTCAGCATTCAAATATGAAAAAGAAATACTTTCTTTAATTACTTGAATCTTCAATAAGGAATTGGATCTTAAAGGCATTCTTCAAAAATATAAAAGAATTATTCACTCGGTGTATGCATTTATCATATTGGTTCTTTCTAATCATTCCTTATTTATTGACTTTTAAAAATAAAAGCTCAGTCGTAGATTGGTGCAGACGATCTCAACTGTCAAATTAATAGTGGGGCAAATCTGTCAACAATTATTCCTTTTAGAAAATGTCAAGAGATTTATTCTAAAATCTTCTTCCTCGACTTTAAAAATGTCGTTTCAGTGTTACTGGCATTCAATCAAATGTGATTGTTTTTTAATTTCACGAGCCGACTTGTGTTTCTTTTGGCCAACTGGGCTTTAAAGTTTTTCTTGATCATAGGATAATTGGAAATTACTAACATTTATTTTACTTAATTGCCAACTTCTGAATAATCCATTCACAGCTTAATCCAGTAATGATTTATTATAGGTCTTAGTTAAATTATTTCTCAATTTATTATAACTTGTTTTTTTTTTGCTTTTCAAGCTGGTTGTGATTTGCATGTTATACATTTCAAATGTGATAAAACTGTACTTTCGAATGCTGATTTTTAAGTTTGTTAATTGCGGAATCTGTGGTTTGCTATTAAAGTTTTTTCTTCTTTAAACAATCATTTAGTGATTTGTTAGGTATGTAAATTTCACTTGATGTGTAGTTTTTCAAACTCCTAATTTTAGACTGCTCGACTTTGATATAACACCTGAGGGTATTAAAAACCTCCAGTTTCTGTTGTTACTTTTTTTTGCCACAAGAATAACACGTAACAGTCAAGGCAACACCACCCGACGTAAAAATTTACTTTATACGTACCTACTTCATTAATGGTGTCGTGTTTAAAGCCGATAAATTTTACACTTATCGAACACAATTTCCACTCCAGAAGCTGAGCTTTGTTTTGGTGTAGATTAACAAGGTTGTTTCCTGAACAGAAGGTACATAAAAAATATTGTTATAAATGTAATAATTAAATATTACTTAAGTCATTTCAGTATTCCTTTCACTAAACAACTGTCCAGCGAGAAATATAGTAATAAGTTTAAAATCCATAAAAGGATTACATTATAAGAAACATAATAATCATTCCATAGAACATAAGAACTCAGTTTTGAAGATGTCAATTGTACCTTGACAACTTATACACATTTGAATTTGGCGGGTCCGCCCTTCTACCCTAAGCCCCACTCCTTTCGGCTTTTTCCACCCTAAACGCACCTTTTGCAGTTATTTCCTCTTTCATTTCGTAGCTGCCTGCTTTCCTTACTTGTCCTGTGATGGTAAGTTAAATTTGTCCCCACATGTTCTTTTGTCAGAGCCCACGTGGTAAATTTATCTTTCATTTTATTTCTACTTAATAACTGTTAAAATCCATTACAACTTACAGTTTTTGTTCAGTATGTTTCTTTTTAAATTGTTTTCTTCTTCATTTTTCACTCGTGACTTCAAGAAACATACAGCACCACCCTCTTTGTTCTTCTTTGAAATTTAATTTAGCAAAACTAAATTATCTATTTAGTTTGTTGTTTTAGATTGCAAACGTTAAACTAAACAAAACAATAAATTTGATAGGTGTTACTATTTTGAATATCTTATAACCGTTATTTCGTTATTCTACTGTTATCGCACGTTCCAGGTAGTGAAATATTTTGAAAACTACCTGACGATATTGTTTCCTGTTAACTCCAGTTTATCTTGAAGTTAGTTATTTCTTTGAGTCTTCGAGGGACGGTGACGGAATAGAAAAATGAAGTAAATTTAATAAATATAACCTTACATTTTTGTGAAAAATGTCTGTTACGAACCCACGCGAAAGTCCCTAGTCTAACATGAAAATTTGAGCAGCTGAAATTTCAGGAATTAGTAAAGCAAAGTAGATAAAATAGTATATTACACTCGTTTAATAAGACATTTATCACATTCGTTCCATTGAAGCACTTCTCGCTACGCTCGTCGTGCTTTAAACACACTCATGTGATAATTAAGCGTCTCATTAAACTCGTATAATAATAATATACTATTTTGCCGCTTTGAAATATCTAGAATTATTTGGTAGATATCGTTAGAATTGTTACTATCGAGTAATGTACTCGTAGAAAATGTGGGGTAGTTAAGGGATGTGTAAGAAAAGTTGATCTGAAATTTGTTAAATAAAGAGCTAGAACAGTTCTCCTGCCTTCTACTATTTTCATTTATAAATACCACATTCATGATGAATAAATGAATTCTTTCGCGGTTTCCACCAGAAGAATATTTTCTTATGATGGTTTAGAATTCCTGATATTTAAAAAATTTATTATCTCTCTTCATCAATAATTAGGACTGATAAGAAGTCTTAATTCTTTTTTTTTTGTGTTACAGATATGCAGATTCCTAATAAATAAACGCACTTCTTTCTTCGAGTGGCGACCACTCATAAAAATGGATGAAAGTCATGCAAGGTAAAACAGTTATTGCTTTTAAATATTTTCAAAAGTACTTTAATAATAATTAGTTTACAATGATGAGTACAACATTATCCTTTCGCGGTTTCCACCAGAAGAATGTTTTTCTCATGATGGTCGATAATTCTGAAGCTTTAAAAACCAAATATTATATTATTTTGTTATAAGGGATGTTTTAATAGATTTTTTTGCCAGGTGAAAACCACTTTATCAGATCTTCAATGCAGGCAAGATATAAATTGATGAAATACTCGACTGCAATCGAAGAAGATTGGTGCTGCAGCAAGGTAAAAAGTCAGCACATTTTGTTTATCTACTAGAGATATAATGTATCCTCTTTAGATAATATTTTTATGATGAATAGAATGATACTTTCGCGGTTTCCACCAGAGGAAATTTCTTATGATGGTTAATAAATCTGATCACTTAAATAATTTTTGTCAATATTTCAACCATATCCAAGGAATTATTTCAAAGATTACTTGTTGCAGGTGTCCAAAGTCCTGACTACTCACATAATGCACATCCCTGAATTTCTAACAGCCAAAATGTAATTGTTAGGAGTTACCGAAAACCAGTTCATGGGACACCAATCTGCTTCCGTTGCATTATGGTAAATAATGAGTAGAGCAGGTTTGGGTATTTATTGATCGTTTGTCAGCTAATATGAAATTTAATGATGAATAAAATTATTCTTTCGCGGTTTCCACCAGAAGAATTTTTTTCTTATGATGGTCAATAATTCTGAAGCTTAAAAAAACAAATATAATATTATTTTGTTGTAAGGAATGTGTTAATCGAGTTTTTTTGTCAGATGTTGACAACGACTGAACAGCCACTTTAGCAGATCTTCAGTGCAGGCAAGATTTAAATTGATGAAGTACTCGACTGCAGCCGAAGTAGATGCTACATTAAGGTAAAAAATCAGTACATATTGTTTTTCTAAAGAGATGATTATGATTTACCCTGTTTGGATAATATTTTTATGATGAATGAAATGTTACTTTCGCGGTTTCCACCAGAAGCATTTCTATGATGGTTAATAATTCTGATAACTTAAATGATTTTTATTGATATTTCAACCATATCGCAAGAATTAGTTCAAAAATTAGGTACTTGTTGCAGGTGTCCAAAGTGCTGACTACTCAAATGCGCATCCCTGAAGTTGTAACAGCCAAAATGTAACTTCTAGGAGTTACCGAAAATCAGTTCATGGGGCACCAAACAGACTGCTTCTGTTACATAAGGTAAATAACGAGTAGAGTAGGCTTGGGTATTTTTTTTATGACTTCAGCTAATATGGAATGATGAATAAAATAATTATTCTTTCGCGGTTTTCACCAGAAGAATTGTTTCTTGTGATGGCTTGAAATCTCTGATACTTTAAATAGCTGATTATTAATAAATTTGCAGAACCAGAAAAACCAATTAAAAATCTTGTGTTACAGATGCGAAACTGTGTTATCAATGAGAAGTTGACGTTAGCTCTTAACAAGCATCACGCTCGTGCTTTGTTGCGTCCATATCAAGCTAGGAAATTAAGTCTGGGATACTTTACGACGTTCCTAGACATATTTATAGTGATCTCATTCAGGTAAGGCTATTCGGAGCGTTCTGCTCCATGGTGATGTAGCATGTTGTCTTAGATAACAAGATCTCTGATTCAATTAATTAGGTATTTGTTTCAGAGCAGTTTTCGAACAGGAAGTTCTTGGTAAAAGGACATATTCGACAGTACACTTTGGCGTGGATGTGCTGTATCCCTTAATTTTATTACAATATATGAAAAGGAGTACATACTGTATTTTGACAACAATAAAACAAAAATTGAGAAACACGATTTTTATTTAAAAACTTTACTCTATGTATTATACAGGGTCATCATAAATGATTGTCTCGAATTAGGCGTTGGTGACGTAGTTGAATGTGCCGCTAGCTTTATAACATGAGTGAAACTAGCATCGCCGATAAGTAGCGTTGCTGGCGGTATGTAGTTTGTCTAACGTTGCGAAGTTAGCGGCACATCCCAAATTTGTGTGGGTTTTCAACGCCAACTGCGATGGGACAATCATTAATAATGACCCTGTACAAGGTATAAAGAATCGAACGACTCTTTCCCAAAAGAAAAAAATATATTAATTTCATTTCTTCTTTATTTAATTCCTCCAATGTTTGTTTGCTTGCTTTTTCGATCTCTTTGTGTAGTTAAATTGTTGTAAGTACTTCTTTCTTTAGTTTTTTGGTTTGGCTTCTTTCCCACCAATAAGCCCTCTTCTCATTTTTTTCTTCCTTATGTTCATTCCTTTCTTTCTTGGTTATGACCTTTCTTGACTGTTTTCCTTCCTGGCAGACCCCCATTTCTGCGTTCCTTGAGACCCAATTACACTTCAAGAAACTGTACCTATCAATCAAGACAATGCTTGTTTTACATGGCCAAAGAAATTCACAAATTAATTCATGAATAAATTGAAAATGTGAAAGTGTTTTACACGATCAAAGTTTTGCGCACAATAAACTAGGAACTTTTGCACCGCCAATGTGCTGCCAACTTTATCCACTAAACTTGTCCTTTCAATATCAAAACAAATAAACACTATAATATAAACGATGACAATAATACGCCGGTTGCCGAAACGATACCCTCACATGTGACTTGACAGTCTTCACACTAAAGTTGGTACAAACTTATAAACCGCTATGTAACTAGAATTCTCCAAAAAATTCACAAAAAGTTAGAGCTGGTTCTATTTTGACAATTTATTTATCAATTTATTGTCGTCAATTTATTCACGACAATTTTGTGTATTACACGCAACAATAAATTCAAGGTCAAAAAATTCATCAATTTCTTTGACCGTGTAAAACAAGCATAAGTTGAGTAGGGTAAGATTAGTTTGTATTTGGCAACCGCTGCTACCACTATCGGGTCAAAAAAACTTTGAGAGGCAAATTGCGGGGAGTAAACGCAGATATCTATCTCATTAAAAGCAATATTTTGGCGGTCAATTTTAGCTATGCAAACGATGACTCTTTAATATTAGATATGTTCTTCAGTATACTACATTCAGTAGTCTTCAGATAATAAATTAGCACGGCAGTAACTAATAGCAGTAGTTACAAGAAGGTCAAGAATATAATTACAAGGTGCTTAGTAAGCCGACAGATAATTAATACTCTTTATAAACCACAAGCGCGTGTAAGAGAATCAGATTTCAAGTGAGCTTCAGTTGTCTTCATTCGACAATGGTGGTTTAACATCGGTAGGTATTTACCATTACGGCATTGTAAATTTTAAATAGTATTTTATTTTAACGTTCAGATACTTTCGACTCATTATAACTGAATAATAATTAATATCTGTATGTTACCTATGTCCTTTATTAGAGGTCGTATTTTTATGTAATCGAGCGACAAGCGACCCAATTAAAACTTACTGGATTCATACATTTTTGAGAAATCTAAACAAGAGAAAAGTAGAACAATGTTGTAACAATAAATCTGTACGAATAGTAAATGGTAGAACTACTTTTTACAATACACTGTTATTACACAGCATACTGATGTTCACTGTTCATTGTTCAATCGGTTCAATCACCACGAAAGCCCATTCTCAGTTGACATTTTCTCTACCATAATTGAAGTGTGATTTCGGAATTTACATGCTAATTGAAACCGGTACCATATTGCAAATGGTAACGCTTCCATTGCGCAGATGGTGAAAACGCATTGCATAAATTAGTGCATCTCCAGAATGATTTACTGCAAAAAAGTACTTTCTTAAGTGCGCCATTGCATCTTGCACGCTACATTTGTCCCGACCGATTAACAACAATATTGTTACTTTTACCTCACGCCATATGTCAGAGTTCAGTATATGGAACAGCATCGTTAAGGAACAAGAAGAAAGTGTCAGGGTAGGCGGCAGGTCTAATTTTAATAACAATTCAACAATGGTCGAATAAAAATTATCCGGATGCAGGTGTTGCAGTTACGTAATGGCGTTACGATTTTTGTTAAAATTATTGTGAAATTGTTGTCGGCGTTAAGATTATAATTTTATATCGCAGTCAAAGGTGAAAAAATGCAACAAGAGGTTAGGGAATGGGGAAATTAGCAGGTTTTCTCTCGGTTATGTGAAAAATGGCTCATTCCTCTTTCTGTTTTAGTTATGGCTGAAACTAATGCTAAACATTATTTCCTTAATTAAGAGAGTTGATGAAAATTTTCTACAAAAGATGTCGACGGGCAAATCTAGTGGTGACATTTTCTAACCTGTACAGAATAAAAAGTTTGCATCCTTAATAATTAAACACAAGGACACTGACGTTGATTGTCTAAGCACTATTTAATTACAAGTTTCATATCACTACTATTTTACTAACAGTGTCCGGACGAAATAGTACCGGTCAAGTCGACCAGTACAACTTTGCGTAATACCCCACTCACATATAAACACGATTCAGCTGGTTCGTTTTCAATAACAGGGAACCAGCTGAATCGTGTTTATGTGCGAGCGAGGGATTACGCAAAGTTGTACTGGTCGACTTGTCCGGTACTATTTCGTCCGGACACTGTTTATTAATCATCTGAAACAAGTTTTACTAACGTGCGATCAATTAAAAAAAATCAAGGTACCTGGATTGTGCTATTCTGATGGTTTGATTAGTTCAAACCACCATTTTCGCCTACTCTGATTTTTTTTTATTTGATCGCACGGTATTTTTTACTTTACTTCTTATAATAGCAAGTTGCCAGAGAAGATCTTGAATACCAATATACTCTGTAGCTATTTATTATACACTTGTGTCTTATAAGGCAAATAAGTCACGAAAGAAATGTTTCGCCTCGAGAGCTTGCTCGAGTGGGCTAATTTTTCTTGAGTGATTTGCTGTTAAGGCACGAATGTAATACATAGTTTTATCCATTTCTGTAACACTTCTTAAAACATCACCAAAAGTCAAAACCCAAACATTTATTTTATCTTTTAATATAAATGTTAACGTAAACCTCAACAAATGATTTCCTGTTTCATATACATATCTACTTAATTCTAATTTTATGTAGGTATTACATTTTTTAATGTTCAATAAACTGTTCAATTCTCTCTAAACTGTTTAATTATAAAAACAGTTTCATTATGGATTCATAATTCATAATATAATCAAAATCGGCATTATTATGACTTCATAATAAACAGGTGTTGGATAAAATAATATAATGTCAATCTCGGAACTGCCGAAAATATATAATACAGGGTGATTTATGAGTAATAAGGAGCCTAACGAAATTTGTGATACAGCCAACATTACATTTGGCCCGATTAGGTACAGTCTGTTTTTTTAATTAAAGCACCACCAAGACCGCAATTTAACCCAAAATAGAACTGGCAACATTGTACACTTTTGACCTAGGGTGAAAAATCTCATAATATAAAAATTGAAATTATTAGAGATATTTGTAGCGCAGCATGTTAATAAAGTTAATAACAACCAATGACAAATAATTTGAGAGATTAATAAATGTCTAAATGATCAAATTTTAGCTGCGAGTTTGCGTACTTTCAAGGATATTAAAAATGACAGGCGTTGGCTGGTATAGCCAATAGATATCATTAGATTCCCTTAATTTAGTAAAATTTTATATTTGCAAACCAAAATCAACAGGTCATGGTTCTTTGATTAAAAAACAGACTATACGTGGATTTAAAAAATATATATTTTATACAACATAGTCAACAATCGCAACATTACATTTGTCAAGTTTGATCAAAGTCATTATGTGGAATAATCAATAAAAACAAACTAAAAAACTATGGGGAACATGCATCACAAATTTTGCTTTTAAGTTGGCAAAACAATTACCAACATTTTTTATTGGGCTATTTACAGCACTGCAGCTGGGTACATTTTATTGGTTTATTCCAAACTGCGATTTTCTAGTCCCTTTGTGCCTTTATTTGGTTCAAAAATATTGAAAAAATTCTGTTGCAAATGACAAGTGTTTTTTTGCAACTTGAGTCAACTACAGGTTATGAGCATAAAAATTAAAGGCAAAAAGAAATTAAACTGTACTGTACAGGGTGATTCAAGTTTTACCGCCCGCACGATTAACCCTATTAAAAAATTAGTAAAAATTACGAAACTTTAGGGTTGCATTTGCTTCATATAAGCCTTCAAACGTGTGCAATCAATTTTCCCGTATCACTATATTCATGGCCATAAAATTTAAAAAATTGATTTTTACCAAAAAAAAAAAAATTTTTCCGTGTACGCTCATAATTCACAGTTAATTCAAAGAACATATTTATGAAATTCGCATCAAAAGAAAATGATTAGTTTTTGAATTATTCCAATTTTAATATTAACACGGAAAAATGATCAAGATTTACAATAACAGTGTCATAAACAAATACCTCATTGTTGGGAAACATCTGTTGAGAACTTTTCCAGTAATTCTTCAGTCCCTTTAAGGTACCATAAATAACCCATGTCAACCTCTATTGTGGAAGTGACCGCCCAATTTAATAATAAATCATAGATAAATTTTGCACTTTAATATCGAATTCCATTTGTTTCAAAAACTGGTGACGCTTTCATGATTTCAATGACATCAAATTTTTACTAAATGTTTGAAAGGACTCTCAGTGAAAAATTATGTAAATTAATCTAGCGTTTATTAAATTAAAACTGTACTGTACTGTACTCGCACTCCCAACCAGTAATTAGATTGTAAATCCCGCCCAGAAAATATACCATTTAATGAAAAAATCGTGTTGTAATGTGAAAACAATGTTAAATAAACTAATTTGAAATATTCAGCGCTTTTGTTTGAAATGTCAAATAGTTGTCATTGATGCGGCTGTCAGTGTCAAGCTGTCAACAATCGGAAGTTACTCCAGTTGTATCATTTAAAAATAATATTCAACATTACCAACTCAAACAGTCCTTTTTGATTACCAGAGATCATAATAAATTCAAATAAATTGTTAAAAATGATGCAGTGATTGCAGATTCCTTTATTCAGTATTTTGTAATAGGTACACGTGATTGCTTTATTTTTAAAATTAACATTTAATATTTGATTAATTCAAAGACTAGTAAAGGTAAAATTGAGGTTAAGAATGTAAAGCCTGTTTTACATTTTTTGACAGTGATACCCGAAATTCCGTGTCTCGAACTGTACAGGAAAACAGTAACAATAAAATGAAGTAGTTAAAAATGATAATAATAATAGACAATCGGTCTAAGCGTATGTTAGGCAACCAACATTCACACTATGAAGACATTTGAGATAGCTCTAGTTGAGGTTGTTTCTTTTCAAGACGATTATTTAATTTTTAACGTCCCTTTTTTACATTCTGGTTAAAAAACTTCTGAAAAATTGATTCATTGAAGCTAATTTATTGAAACATTTCTTTATTACAATAAAATATCTGTATTAGGAAGAGATCACTTAATTAAGAAAGTTTGACAAAAATACACACCAACAATAAACAATATTATGAACAACAATAAATAGATAAACAAGTCAATAAATAAATAAATAAATAATTATGTTGGCACTATAATAAATGTGGAAAAATAATTGAACCCTGTAATAACTCTGTTTTAAGTTTCATTATCTATCAGCAGGGGTTCGTTTTTGTGCGTAGTTGAATTAACGGCAACAGTGCTTGTTGAAGGTTTCACGGTGGTAGAAAATTCGGAATGTTCGCAATTTCGCCCTGACGTTCCCTCTCGACATAAGCACTTATAATTACCCTCCTCTTTTATGAGCGAAATACATTTAGCCCCATTCTTGCAAGTTCCGGCGTGAGTCTCGCAGTAATTGAGTTCTGCAAAACCCAAATAAAGATCGACATAAACTCCAGTTACGTTTTTACCTTCGTCGCACAGCATTCCACCCCATCCCTTCTTGCAATTGCATTCCCACGGCCTCGTGCAGTTACCGTTGACGCAACCCGGGTAAGGATAGCATTTCTCACAGTTGTCACCCCACCAACCTACTTTACATCTGTAAATTATTGACGATAATGATTCATAATTCATCGATTTCTTTTCGTATCGACCTCACCTACATTCGCCCGGTTTCCTACAGTAGCCTCTTTCCTTGTGGCAGGTTTTTGAACAAATCGCTGTAAATAACAATCAACGTTACATATTTTATTACCGTTTATTATTTTATTTATGGGAGGTGAAACTTACGTGTCTGACACAATATGCCGGTGTATCCTGAATAGCATTTACATTCGAGCGGCTTGTCGCAGTAGCCGTGTTGGCAGCCAGGAAGGACTTGACAGTTCTTGCAGCTCTTTCCGGCCCAGCCGAGGCGGCATCTGCACTCCCCGGGACTGTCACAGTAACCTCGGGTGGAGTGACAGTCCAGTTTGCAGATTGCTGAAAGTTACTTTGATCACTTATACAAAATCTAAGAAAACATTTGAAGTTTATAAAATTAAAGAAGAATACTTACTCATATTCAATTTGTTCCTAAATACTTAATCAAATGTCATCTATTTTAAAATTTTTATAAAAGAATAATTTTGAATGTTTTGCCTTTAATGAATTAAATGATAAAAGAAGAAAACTTTTGAAATAATTAAGCAAAGATAGATAAAAAGTAAGGTTGGCAGAGTTATTTTTTAGTATTTTCTGTTTTACAGGGTGGCCCATAGAGAAATTCAACCGACTTTTATATATTTAAGAATTACTGTAATTAAATTTACGTGTTTTAATCAGGTACCTATTGCTGTGTTTCTAAAAAACATTATTCCAAATTCACGTCCACATGATTTCAATCTGACTTTGAGATTTGACAATTTGACAGGGGATGAACGAAGAGCAATGACCTCAGGTATAGTAAGCGACAAAGAAATTAGACACATCTGCTAAACTGAAGTGTTTTTACTCACACTAAGACAATAGACAACTCTTTGATGCCAAAAGATGTTTTTCTTATGAAAATGGTAAAATGGCAGACTTTGACGAATCGCAAATTGTTAGTGGTGCAAAAGCTTTAGTAGTTCATTGCATTAGAAAACAGAAATTTTGCTATGAGTGCATATCCGTCAATTAATGTTATTAAGCTGAGCCACAAAGAATTGTTTATGGTCAAGAGAAATGTCCCATAATAAGTGGTAACCAGTGAGAAAGAAAATAAACTAAAAACTAACCACTAAAGTGATTGCTTTAGTGGTTATTCTAAGTAATACAAAAATATAGTACTTCTAGTGAGTCAGCAGAATTGGAAAATCCGTTATCTCGTAAATGATATGTTATGAAAGTACACGCAAAGCTGAAAGACTTTCATTCATTAAATATTTTAACTTATTTAATCTACATTACCTACAGCATTTAGTAAGCACATGAAAATCTTTAGGCTTTAACACTGATTTTTTTTAAATATTAGCACTTGAAAGAATACATATTGATATATCAACACAATACTGCTACTTTGTTAAAAAGATTATTATGATACACCTATTGGTGGAGCTTTCGTTTTGAGAATCTTAAAATTAATTTTATATACCACAAGATAATTAGACATTCCAGGGAGCAATCAACGTTAACAAAGAATGCTAAATTATTTAGGTAAATTGCTCACTAACCACGAACTTGATCGCGTGTAAGCTTAAAACTTCCAACTTCTTGATTAAGATTTTAGGTGATTAATTGGTGGGAGTGGTCGATCGAACCCAACTAACATAACTTCAGCGAACAGCGCTATACTTAATATTATTTTTAAGTTCAAATTGAATTTAAATGATTCTATTATTTTAGAATTTTTTAACAATTATTTAGCAATTTATTTTATTTCATGTAAAAATTGTTGGCAGAAGAGTAGAAGTTTTCAAACTTCTTTAATCTTTCATTCGGCACAGTTCATTAGCTAATAAAATACTAACTGAAATATGCCGTTAAGCATATCATTTGTTTATATGTATAAATAACGAGCCTTCAAATAAATTTATATTTAGAGCAACCTATGGAAATTCAATTGTTTGCAACATTTTTCCAGCGTAGAAAATGACACAAGAAATGCCTGACATTTTAACGAAATAAAATTAGGTTAGAAAATATTTTTAATGTGCATTCTCCCTATTCTCGCTCCACGGAATATGACAGTATGAAATTGGGAAAAAGCTTACTATGCATACTATGCAACTCCGGAGAATAATTGGTTACCTACAAAAATTAGTTTACACTGTTAAAAGAATTAGAATGTCTCCTACGCCTACTCTAAATATATATTTATTTGAAGGCCCGATATTATCAAATTGCTCTAAAAGTGTAGGTTATAAGAAAAATAGTATATAACGGTATTAGGCCGATATGGGTTATATAACAGACGAGGTTGAGATATTGTAAAATCGAGGCGGAGCCGAGATTTTATAATCAACCGAGTCTGTTATATCCATATCGGCCGTATGTTGTTTTATAGTTTTCTTTATACCAATAATACTTAACATTTAACCATGATTTATTTGTAAGACTGACATTTCTCTTTACTTCAAAAATTAAATTTAGTTGTCATTTGTGCCGTAACCGTAGCAACGGCAGCAAAAATAACGGCCTCGGTCTGATAATTTTGAATAACGGCCTATAATTTTGAATAACGGCCTAGACTGTTATTTATAGGTGTTATATCAATCAAGCATTGAGTACTGATAAATCCTAATAACAGTATGGTATAAAGAAAAAAAATTAAAGGTTGTTTTCATACAGCCATATGATAAATAAAAAGGTATTCTATCAATTTAAGTATGTAATACGGTTTTTGAAACAAACTTTTAACTGGAAAGTACATACGAGTATTGTATGATATTGTATAATACAAATTCTTATTGCATTAAAGATTTTAAGCTTAACTACAAGTATTAATTTTTATCGTATTTGAACTTTCTGACTTTGAGCAAATTTAATATATCTTCAATAATAATTATCAGGTGTTCATTTAAATTTATCCTCAAAGTTGACGTTGAAGACTCGATTGTGAACTCGTCCGTCTGCAGAGTAAAAACACAAACAACGCAAAAAGTCACAGCTGATCTGTGATCTGTAATCAGCGGCCGTGGTGCGTTCACAATCGACTCTTCAACGTCAACTTTGACGATAAATGTAAATGAACACCCGATAGGTATATGATCAACAAAAAAAAAAGAAACAGATAAGAGGTGGCTATAAGAAACCAAACTTTTGAAACGTCCAGCGCAGCTTCAGTCATATTAAGAGCTACGATGAAGAGAGTTTTTGTTGAAACTCCAGCAAATAAGGTTGTGGTTATGGTAAATCCTGTTACCAATTGCTTTGTTTCTATTTCAAAAATAGGTTTCTAACATAAATTTTATGTTCCAGCATTAAAATCAATATTTAAATAAAATTCACGTAAACGTCCAAATTGACAGTTTATTAAGTTACGCCACATGTTTGGAGAAATTTAACATTCCCCTACCACCCGTTATTTCTGATTTGTTGATTGATTATACATTGTCTGAATATGGTTTTTTTTTCACTTAAAATGACTTGATACCTATTTTCCTAAAAATACATTATGATTGTATCGTAATGAGAATGAAGCAATACTTAATAATAAAAACAAAATAATGAAAGTAAATCAGTCACATTATCTTATGTTTTATCTGCCATTGTTCACTTTATTAATTACCTTACTTGTGCTATATTTAAGACAAGTAATAATTTTGTAATTACCGTTACACAAAGAGTTTTAGATCAAAAACTGTAACACCGAGATTAATTTATTTTACACTTCCAAGTCATGAAAGTAATAAACGTGAGGAACATAATAAAAAAATAGAGTAATTTCTTTCAGGTGATACAATTACTCGCACAATATGATGAAATTCCACCTCATGTGTCATATATTTCTTGGACGAAATGTATTTCCTGCAGTTATATGATAACCTGAAAAGTGCTCGGAGCAAAATCGTTCTCTCCTCCATTTAATTTAAAAAAAATCCCGTTTCCGTTCTACAAGAGTGTAACGTAATACTCACGGTCAGAGCAGAAGAGACCATCCCACCCTTCGTGGCAGATGCATTCGAAGCTCACATTGCAATATCCATGTTGACAGCCTGGTAGAGGAATGCATTTGTTGCACTTTTCACCGTAATACCCCAATTTGCACAAACATTCCCCCGGCCTGTTGCAATATCCTTGCAACGGATCGCATCCTGGTCTGCATTTGGGCACATCGCACAAATCCCCTGTCCACCCCGGCAAACATTTCACTTCCCCATCGTCGTCACACACGTAATGCGAGTGCTCATTTTGGGAGGTGGGTATTTCGCAAGCCTTCGGATAAAGAAGTTAACACACACACACACACAAATAAAAGAATTAATCAAGTACCTGCTTTTTCCATTTGGGCACGTAACGAGCTGGCAGGACACAAGGTACCACCACACAAATCACTACAATCCCCAAAAAACGATCCATCAATGACTGGCTGGTCTCTAGACGTTTCTGCCACGGCCGTGAACTTGATGGCAAAGACGAGCTGTGATGACCTCCTTCGGTTACCAGTTCCTCTTGCATGTAACTGTTAAGTCATGACGTTCTCGAGGAGGAGTGCAGTGCTTCGACGACAATGAGGACGAGTAGTTAGCATAACTTGCGTCATTGTTTGTCTTCGTAAATAGAGGGTACCAACGGCAGTTCGCGGTTCTTTTCGACGGTGATTTGTTTCACAAATAATTTTTGCTCCATTACTTACCTCGGGCCGAATTGCGGTTTACAGAGTGACTTGGAAATAACAAACGGATAACTGTTAACAAATTTATTTAAGACTTGGACTAAATCATCATAAACGATTTCCCTCGCGTGTCTTCCGTAGACGAAGTCGATGTGGTTGAAGT
The DNA here is from genome assembly GCF_963966145.1 of Tenebrio molitor. Taxonomy (NCBI): domain Eukaryota; kingdom Metazoa; phylum Arthropoda; class Insecta; order Coleoptera; family Tenebrionidae; genus Tenebrio; species Tenebrio molitor. Next base: position 14,247,543 of record NC_091051.1, on the reverse strand, counting down.
TGGGGACGTCCACACGTCTCATGCCGAGTCTTACCTCTTCGGGCAGTTGGTGCCAAAGGTTAAGGGCGTCCTGAAAAATTATTCATCAATAATCTAATAAGCTATAACTATCTTTAAATCTACTGTCGTTTATAATTTGACATTTCCTTTCGAAGTGTATAATAGCATTGCTAGCCTAAAATTAAACTTGATTATACGGTGCGATCAACAATTCCCTAGCTATGACTTTGCCAGTGTTAGATTTCTCGTATCTTTGCTAACACAGCTCGGCTGCGCCTCGGCCAGAAAACTCAGACTCGGACGAAAAAGATGCACTTTTTGGCCATGATACACAAATAACTATTTTATAATTATGTAAATACTTGGGTGTTGTTTACTGGTACACATAACCACTTCATATTACTTTCTACGAACAAAAGCACCGACAACTGTTAAATAATTGCAATTGATAGTTATTAATCATGGCTGCATGTCAGTTCCTAGGAGATAAATAGTATAGCACGTGTTAAATAATGAAAATAATACTACAAATCAGCAACTGTCGTGTGTGCAGAATAATCAAGGACATTATTTTTTCTGCTACAATATTTCTGTAGCGTGTCTGCACTAAGTTAATTAAGACATCCTGAAGGCCATGCCGGATCAAGCTTAATAAAATGCTTGCGCAAAATATGCAAGAACACAAAGAAGCAAAATCAATTTAAAACAAGGAACTTGTGAATGATTTACAAAAATCTGAAAATGTTTTTATTTTTTTTCCTATGTAATATTTTTTTTGAAAAACAGCTTAAGATTTTTGTATTTTTGTATAACAGTGTTTCAATTACGATTTAACGCTTATATCTTCATTTCTTTTCCCTATGGAGTACCACGTCAATTTTTCAAAATTTTTGAATTTTGAACTCACCGGTTCTGTTGTGGCCCAATCCTGCGTGCTGTACACCAAATAAACCGGAACCTGAATCTTCTTGATGTCGTAGATCGGCGGCGTCGACGTGCCGTAATAGCGGAAATTATCGTCGACAAAATTATATTTCCGAAAATTGCCCAAGACCAAATCTGCCGCGTGGTTCAATATCCTCAAAGCCGTTCCACCCGGTAGCTGATTAAAGTACACTGGAATGATCTCCTGCAATTACAAATCTTGTACGGCAGCTCTTAACGAGAAGTCAGCTCCTTACAGGACTCAGCTGAGTATGTGCTCCATAAAATAGATTGTACAGCTGCAAGCAGAACTGCATCAGGGGCGGTGACTCCAAGCAAACCGTACGAACGGCTCTTTTTAATGGCTCTGCTTGGGAAACAATCCGGTACATTTCCAGGCCCCGGACGATGTTCTGGAATTATGCAAATGCGTTATCGCGTGCAATTAGGGATTAATTAGCCCAAGTTTGCATATTACGCATATTCACGGACGGATTGTTCGTGCCAAAGTATACGGAACGCTGTGGTTAATTCAATGTCAGAAAAATTAACGTGCGTAAAGCAGAGATTCTTTTGTACCAAGGAGCGTCGGTTTAAGAATTGAATCCGCTTACGTTGTGGTTTTATAATAAATCACATGCATTATTACCAATTAGTGGCAAACTGTCTGCTACTGGTATTTGTGAAGGTGAGTGGTGGAAATCTAAGGTAATTTTCGATTATGTTTATGCATTTGATAAAAATGAGGTACGTCATGTAACAGCTGTCTAGTGTAAATGGTACAATCAGCAGGAAGGTTCAAGGATTTTGTAAAGTGAATATTTCATGGGTAATGCTGTAATTTGCAGCTTGAGGGTTTACGTGTGAGGAATGTCTCGGAAAAAATATTGAGGTCAGGTTATTTATTAATTTAAGGACAAAGTATCGACAAGGGTAGTTTTCTTATACAAGTTACGATAGTTGAATAGGCATGCATTAATAAATATCTAAGAAAATATTGATTCGATTAAGTTTTAGAGCAGCACGATCCATTCAGTTTTTTACATATGTATGTATATCTAATTTGAATTGACAGTTAAAATAATTTATTTTTGATAACGAGGCTGTTAAATAACCGTAATATGCAAGGTGAGTCAAGATATTTCTTAAAAATAATAGGTAAGTACCGTTGGATATTTCTCTTTGTAAATTTAAGTTTTCAGAATTGTAGTTGATAATTTTTGATTTTTCTCTTTTTTTGTCCTGAGAAATATTAATCTGAACTGTAAGAGTAAAGCGTCTTCTTAACATTTCGCATTTTTTTCAAGATTATTGTACACACCTGTCTGATAATCGATATGTATTAATAATATTTAAGCATTTTTTTAATGACACCCAATCACTTTCTAATTAGTCGAGAAACATGTCTCCTCCTGCAAAAATTATTAGCTTTCCTGCAATAATCATACGTCTTTCCAAGATAACCGTACGCCTTCCTTTAATAAAGAAACGGTAAACGTCGTAAAAATTGTTTCACCGCCACTTTCAAGGGAAAGATACAAGAAAAATAAAAGAACTCAAAATTTGTTGGATGAATTTTATTTTGTTTTGTGTGCAATAATCTTATCGAATCTCTTGCGGGCTTCTATGATTATGGACCAATTTGACCAAATCAGGACTTTTAAATAATAAAAAAAAACTTCAATCAGTTTCTATTGTAACAATGTTGCTGTACAGTGTATTGCAATGTTCTTATTGAAGAAATTTGAAGAAAAACCTTTTTGAATCAATGAAGTCTTTTTCGTTTCACTAGTCACAACGACAGGTTCGAAAGACTGTATAATTCATTTTCCTCACTAGTGAGTTTACTTTCTCCATTTTCCTCACTAGTGATGCAAACGCCTATTTTTCTCACTAAATTGAGTGATGAAAGTATCATTTTCGTAAGCGATGTTGCAAAAATAGTATATTACACTATAAGTGATGAAAATGCCTGATTTTTCAACGAGCAATACATGATATACTCACGAGCGCCAGCGAGGGAGGATAGTAATGCGTGTTGAAAAATCGCACTTTGATCACGAATTGTGTTTTTTTTTTTTAAATTTTAAATTTCTTTATAATTATTTTACTCCCCTATTTTTTTAATCTTCCGGATCTGGAGTTTCAATTAATAATGCAAATAACAGTATTTTAAATTTTTTATATTAATAAGTAGGTATACTTCGTCCAGCGAGAGATTGGGAGATTTTAAATTGTATTAAATTAACCCAACACTACAAAATGCACTAGAATACATTGATTAGAGCATAATTTCAGGACAAAAATGTTACTGTTTGAAGGATATATTTCACATTTTACATGCGCTAGGTACCACTTTCTCTACGTAGAATTTAGTGATTTTCATTTCAACCAATCTCTCGCTGGACAAACTATAGTAGATTGTTAAATACATTTTCCTCACTAGTGAGTTTACTTTCTTCATTTTCCTCACTAGTGATGCAAACGCCTATTTTCCTCACTAAATTGAGTGATGAAAGTATCATTTTCATAAGGGATGTTGGAAAAAACGCTCTTTTTATGTTAAGTAGATATCCTGGTGATGGCGTCTTATACATTTCTTCTTTGATAAATATGCATATATGTATATGTTACATTGACCTGTACTTGACAACATATAAACATTCACTTATGAATTATACATAGATTGTTTCCGATTGACGATTAATTGAGATTAAAATTAGTGGAAAATTTGTTTTGGCAATAGGAAGTTATGTGTGAATAAAATTAAAAAATGTATAAAACTTACTATTATAGCTGAGCCAAAAGGTGCTGCCAGCCTGTAGGGCGACTTCATATTAGTCAGGGTATAAGCCGGCGAAATTAAAATCATCAACTTCAACGTGTTCCTGGCGATTTCGGGAAACTCAGCAGCATACATTAAGGATAACGTGGTCCCAAGAGAATGTCCTATATAAATAATTTTCCCATTAGGATCAGTATTAGCCAGAATCGTACCGAACATTGCTGGAAAATCGTACGCAACAATTTCGTCCATGCTGAAAACTTTTCACAGTCTGTACAAGGAACAAGAAACCGTCAAATATAATACCTGTGTTCCCAATATTCATTATCGAATACTGTCATATTTATGTGTCCTTCTGAATATTCTGTCCCTCGGTAATTACCGAGCCAGACGTCGTAACCGGCATCGGCTAATACAAAAGCTAAAATTTACAATTTAGGGATTTTGATCGTACAATCAGTATGATGACTTTACCCAGAGAATTTTTCTTCAGCGCTATGAAATAGGCACAAGTGGCGACTAAACCGTGTTGAAGATAAACAGGAAATTTCAACGCGTTCGGATTTTTGGTGGGTATTCTGTACATGGTCAAAATGTAGCCATCTTTAGTAGGAACTTTGTATTCTATTACTGGGTAACCGTTAAGTCTTATTACGCTAGGCTATAATGAAAAAACAATGTTTATTGAAAAGAACAACTTTTTTGAAAATTACTTACTACATCGTAATCTGCGGAAAAATCGTACCAACAGTTCGAGTTATTCTTCACGGTGTAATAGTCCTCAAAAGTCGGACATACGTTGTTATCTTCACCAAAACTGTTTTGAACAAGGCACCCTAGAAGCACTAACACTAGGAACATGTTGTATCAGTTTCATTGCACTTTACTGGCAAATTATTTTCTGAGGTATTTATAAGCTCGTATTGGACCTTGACATAATGAATATTAACCAGGATAAGTAGGAAAACAAATTTAGTTAGAGAGAGTACTACACCCTTTACTTTACTGTCCAATTCATTTCATTTACATTCAATTGTATGCGCACAAATAATGAGTAATACATAATATTCTGGTAAATTTATGGTAATATTTATATCGTACCTGCGGAAATATCCTTGAAGTCTTTTCCGATGATTGATTCGAACGGCAAGTACCGCCACGACAGTGAAATAAATAGTCGTGCATAAAACAGAAATGTATGAAATTACAATTGCAATTTTTTTCAAAATTTCTAAAATAATTTCGATTGGTGTACTATTCAAAGTGCTACTAAAACTGAAAAAAAAAAAACGAAACTGAAGTAATCACGTTACAATTTGCTGAAATGTTTATACACTGAATGACAAAACCGTGAATTTTGTCTTTAAAATGTATTAATGAAAATAGTAAAACTGGTTTAGAGTCTTGATCAGTGGATGAAAACTAGAAAAATGGAAATAACTACAAACATGATCAGAATTATTTTTAATTTTCGTTCATTGCAATTCTGATTCATTTATTGGTTCATCAATTTTAACCGATTCGTGTTTTGTGATTGTGTTTTTTTTTGCTTTATTTTATCCGAGCACTATCTATATCTTTCCAAATTAAAGTACATTAAACTGTCAATATTACATACAAATGAAAATGCATTATGCATTAACCAATTAAACACAAGCGTGTCTATTAAACTTTATACTTTTTAATGTAAATTGTTAATTGTTGTGTTGTCAACATTCAGATAAGACTGAAAGCATGGTGAAGAATGTAAAGTTGCTTAAAATTTATATTCAATTGAAAATGTGAGTTATTAATATATTGTTAAAAAAATATACAAAGTAAAATGTATACCGGGTGTCCAGGAGAAAAGTTGTAATGGGTTTATCTCTACAGTTTTCAACGATAAAAATTTTACATTTCAGGATGTGAGTCAGTGCATAGGGTGACATAACCTAAAGTGTGATTTTTACTTCAATAATATTTTAGCTGTGTATGTCGCCAATACGGACTGATAAAGTAACCATGTCATGCGTAGATTGTGGAGGTTAGGTCTGGATAGGCAATTTTCAGATGTGTGTTGCCTCTTTACGAACAATGACGTATTTATTTATGACACTGTAGTTGTAAATCTTGATTATTTTTCACTGTTAATGTTAAAATAGGAATAATTCAAAAACTAATCATTTTATTTTAATGCGAATTTCATAAATATGTTCTTTGAATTAATTTTGAATTATGAGCGTGTACGGGAAAAATTTTTTTTGCTCAAAATCATTTTTTTAATTTTATGGCTCTGAATGAAGTGATGCGAGAAAATTGATTTCAGTCATTCGAAGCCTTATATCAAGGGAAACGTAACCCTAATTTATCGAGTGGGCGGTAAAACTTGACTCACCCGGTACAGGAAGTTTGGAAAAGGGAATATTTTTATAGACTTTTGAAATGAAGTTTGTCTACTTAGAGCAATAAAAGTAAATTAATAAACAGTTAAAGAAAAGAGTAACAGTTAAAAATATAACAAGGCTTTTGTTACAATTACAAAACAATTAGGTAATAGAGGTTGTAATTTTAATTAAGTTAAGGTGAGCTTGATTTTCTAAAATCGATAAGGTATTCAAATTTTTTAAACTTCAAAGTCAAATAAAACTTCTTCTTTGTAATCAACTTTTTTTGGACAAACGTACTACCAAAGGTAGTTTGGGGCAAAGTAATAACGTAACTATATTAAAGTACATCTGAGGAACATCCTGAAATTTCGAATTTGTGACGTTTAAAACATCAGAGATAAATCCATCTGAACTTTTTCTGTGACACCGATATATTGTAAAGTAACTGTGCTTCATCTCTTTTTGGGATAATTTTATTACAAGAAGAGAATGTAAGTAAAATCAATTGACAAATTTATGTCAATAAATTTACTGGTAGTAACGTGTATTCAAGAAAATATAAAAGGAACCGAAAAGTTCAATAACAAATGAAGATATGATCAGATGAAGTTACACATATGAAGAATTTGTCAACTAAAAAGACGACCTACGTTTGGCAAAGAGAGAAAAAACCACGGCCTGCTTGACCACAAATTTATTCAGAATCGATATTATCCATAGTAGTTTTGCCAAATTAAATTCATTTTGTAAAGTACATAACTTGTTGTTTTCAGTTTTCATTCACTTTCTACCTCGATTTGAACAAAGTTGAGAAATTCTATAACCTTCAGACATTCTAGAATACCTACATATCGACAAATAATTTTTATGTTCTTTCTCTCACTCGATATTTCTAACTGACATTTTTTCACTTACTTTTATAACAGTTTTTTTAAGGTTAATTACTATTTTCATTTAGTTATTTACAGTTCTTGATATTTTTTAAATATCACACTTGACAGTACCTCGATACTTCAGCTATTTCAATTTCTTCCGAAAGCTTTTCTTTTCCTAAAACTCAGCTTTTTTTTCTTTACCATCTCTTTTTTTTGTTTTCCCAACGAAAGACACATGTTGAGCAAATACTCCTGAAACAGTTCTAATTCTTTTCATTTTTATTTTTATAGACGACATTACTTAGCAATATTTCTTCCACTGTTCAAAAACTAACACTACGGAATGCTCTTGGAGAAAATAAACATCTCATAATCAGTTGTTTCACGTAATTATTAGCAAAATATTTAACCTTTGTCTTTCAGTATTCTCAAAGCATCTTGTTTTTTCAAGTTTTGTAGATCTGTTACTTACTAGATTTTATTTTTCAATATAAAACAATGTTATAACAGATGTTCAATTGAAAAGTTCATCAAATTGGCTTTGATCTTTGTCTAACCAACTTAATTTATGACGTTGTTGTCTTTTAAAAAATAAAGTGAAAGCTAACTCGATGAACTTTTCAAATGAACACATGTTATATGTAATACAGGATGTTTCAAAATTCGCGAATTCCGAATTCAGAGCATGGTAGGAAGGACCCAGTGGAGTTCGAAAAATATTTAGAAATAAAAATTCGCTCTTCCTGAAGAAGATATAATCACTTTAATTTTGGTCAATACAGAGCAGCCTTCATATCATTGCAAAAATTTAAGATTTTTTTACTCTAAAGTAAACCTATTCTTCAAAAATTGTTTTACGTTATTATTTTCCACAATCATCTATACCATAAATAATAATAAACACTGAACTTTTCAGTCTGTATTTGAAGAAAACGCACTTCAAAGAGTGCACCTTCAGACCAATGTATCTTTGTGGGGGGAGTCCCGATTTTTTTTTTATTTCAATATTTGGACTACTGAAATGATCCCTTACAACACTCTGAATTCGGAATTCGCGAATTTTGAGACACCCTGTATAGTATTACTTTTATTCTCTTTCGCTATCTCAATTTTTCTTCGTTCTATAACAATTCGAAAGTTAATTACTACTACTTCTTATTGCTTAGTGAACTTATCATTAAAAAATATTTCATAACTGAAATGTTTTTAATATTTATTTCAACGATAAACAAAATTTAAGAAAAACTATGAGCTTTTTAAATTTTTTATAGTAACATTACTCTTGCTCTTTATGTTTTATCTTTATTAACATAAAAAATGTTTAATATGGAATATTTTCATTTCCTGTGTTGTGTAGTAGTAATTAAATCAATTGCTTCTTTTATCTTGTATTTCCATTTTTTAATTAATTTAATGAATTAAAAAGAATTATCTGATGTTTAATAACTATCATGAATACTATTAGCAATAATAATACATATTTTAAATTAAATATTGTAATTGCAGATAATTTACTATTATATTATTTAATACAATTTTTTTGTAAATTATAATACATAATTAAATACAGTGTGGAATAAAATGATTTACATCTAGTTACCTTTGGAATTTTTGCACATGTAAATTTTCCTGTACCGCTCTACTTTTTTTTTGAAGTGCCGAACTATTAGTTCTGTCAATAAATGTCATCAATCGAATTGACAATTGTAACAATTTACTAAATTGAATTAACAAACGTTGGTGGCCACTTTCAACACTAGCTGTGACTTGCTCTTGTTAGCTCCTTTTTAATTTCAATCTCTACTTTGCATTCATATCATCCCTTCGCAATAAATCACATTTGGAATTTTGGAATATTTTGAGGTTAGGCTTCCTTTTTTTTTGTAGAGCGGCATTTCGTATTTTTACAAGGGTAATGCAAAGGTAACTATACTCAATTTCATATAAATGTGCATCTAAGCAAGCCATGAAAATCTGATTTTCTGTTGGTAGTAAAGCTAAAGCTAGTGACTTTAACTTTCAAAGTTGCTTGCTCTGCGCGAATCCGATTTGACTAATTTTTTAGTTTTTGTCCATTTTAACATTGCTGATTTCAAAAGCAATGTTACGTCTTTTTACTGATTAAATTAAAGTAATTTTTATTTGTTTTTGTCTTTGTATTTTTACCAAGTAAAGATTTATTGGACATGACCTTCATAAATGTGACTTTTGTAATGTAACTAAATTAAAGGTGATTTTACAAATGCACAGCTCACTTGATGAACATTTATATGAAATCAATTATAGATGTAAATCATTTTATTCCACACTGTATATCAGTATACTTGTTTGTTTATTAGTTACGAAAAATTGTGTGGTAAAATGAAACACAGAAATGTTTTAATATTACTCAGCGAACAATAATTATTACTTAATAGGTACATATCTGCAATAATTTTGCTCTTGTCTTGAAAATAAAAGTCCGTTAACAAATAGATATTTTCTCGACAGAGAAAGTCAGTGGGAAAAACAAGATACACCAATTGTTTTTATAAATTATTACATAAAATATTCAAAGAGACAAGGTTAAAAACTTGACATTTGAAAATTAAAGTGATTAAGTTATTATTATTTAATATTCCAATGAATCGACAACACAACGAATAAAAACATTTATTTACTTCATATTTACATAAAAATGAGCAGTACAATAAATCTTATGAAACTAAAATAATATTATCGGAGCGGCACCTTATCGGGGAAATTCTCCATGACTTGAAGCAACTTGTCGTAGACCAAGCTCTTCGCATTTTTGCCGAAGAGGAAATCGAAATGGTTGAACCTCAAATTCGAGACTTCGTAAATCCCAAATTTGTAAGCGGGCTGCAAGCTCTTGTACAAATTGAGCGAATCCTGAAACCGAGTCAAGCTGAACCAGAAGGCATCACCGGGAGCGGTTTCTTACAGGTTTGGTGGTAGCCCAGTCGTGTGATGCATAAAATATAAAAACGGGAACCTCGATCCTGCTAATATTGTATTCTGGCGGAGTAGAATTGCCATACATAAACATATTTCTGCCCCCGTAGTCGAATTTTTGAAATCGACCTCTGACAGCGTCTTGCAAGTAGGTCATAGTTTTTAGGGAAGTACCGCCTGGTAGCTGATTGAAAAATACTGGGATTGTCTCCTGCGAACCAAGCGATACTTAATGAGAAAAGGTCGATTCTCGCCGATACTTACCGGAGATATTTGAGTGAACGGTCCCAAAAAAAGATTCACTGCGCTTAGACATAAGAGCATTAGATATGGTGAAGCTAGACACGTGGGTCTTGTCAGCCTCCTCGAGTATCCTCTAGAAACTACTTGCACTACATTCAGGTTATTGGAAAGGGACTGAAAAAGTTATTCATTTGTAAGGTGTGCTTGCGTTTCTTTAACAATTCAACCGTTAATTTACTTCTTACGCCATTAGCGCGTTTAGATACGTGTAATTCCAGCAGCGCGTGTCACTAATTTAATTACGATTAAGATTTATTGCAATGCTCTCGTGCTGAAGAAATTTCGATTTTTCTCAAGATCGTATTGTTTAATAAAATCACGAAGTGGATTATTTAGTTTATAAAATATACCTCTATGTAATTCGGAAATTCGAAATTTGTTATTTTAGAAAATCTAAGGGAGGTACCCTTAATGCTCATTAAGACATATTAATTGTGATCTTTTTCTTTTCGAAAATATCTTTTTGGATTCCTATTAGATAACATATTCTTACGGGTTAAGTAATGACTAATGACATTCATTACCCACGGCAGTGAGGGATGACTCATAAAAAAAATTACATGTGCAAATCATCCCGTACACTTTAAAGTTGTTATTATACAACACAATACTCATATACTCATATACATATTATAATTATATATTTTCAAATGTCATAATCTGTCAGTCAACATAGGTAATTTATTATAAAAAAATGAAAAAAATGATAGTGAAAATGATGAAATTCGAAGGTCACAGAAAAAGTATCGAATTCTACTCGCGTGTAATAGCTATTAGCTACATGACTGATTACAGCACTCGCTTACGGTTCGTGCGTAAACGTCATGCTCGTGGATAATAACCATGATTACACACAGAGTTGAATAATATACTAGTATTTAAATATGCAAGCTTATTTGAAGTATGCCTTTGCACACTGCAATAATCTGATTAACAAGTTCATGCACAGCCTTGAAAGGTTGAGTACCTTGGAAGAAAATTATTTTGAATTATATACTAAAAATCCAATAAAGACAGAGTAAATTCTTCAAAATAATAATAGGAATCATTAATAAGTGAGGGGAGTCGTAAACATATGAGAAAAAATCGAACATATAAACTGCGATGAAGAATTGAAAAAATAAGTAAATAAGTATTGGGTGATTCAAAATGATTGTGGCCAAGTATGGTAACTATGTACGAAAATTTACGTGGCAACTGTGTGAATGGGGTAGAGTTGACATTTGTATGACATTTCATAAGCGTGCATTTGATTTTTTCAATTCCATTACACATTGATTTGACAACTTACAAAATTGCGCGACTATGAACTGTCAAGCAAATGTCAAATCTACCCTACCCACACAGTTGCCACATAAATTTTCCTACATAGTTGCCATACTTGGCCACAATCATTTTGAATCACCCAATACATAATTTGGAATGTATAAAATTGAGATTGTTTAATAGATTTATTGTAAAGTAATTTATCATAAAAATGATTTTGTGTTTTTGATTCAGTCTTCTATGGCATAATTCTAAATTAATGAAACAGTTTCACTTCTATATTTTTCAAAATGTTTTCGGTAACTTTTTATTAAGTAGATATGTATTTATTTCATCAAAACTGACTACATTTTATCGTATTCTGAATTGCCTTTTTCAGCATTGTTCAAGTGTCATATCTCGCTTATTTCTGATTACAAAATGATAAAATACAATATATTAACTAATTATCATCATCATTAACACGAAAATTATATTAACTCGTATTAAATTTCTGTTTTATTCTTATTTGGAATTTCGAATTTTCTGATTTTTTTGTATTTACTAACCTAATAAATAATTGTAACGAGTGTTCAAATGAAAAGTTCATCAATTTTGCTATGACTTTTTGATGAAAGAAGATAGAGCGTTCTTTGACAGTTGACAGATGTCATTTGTGTTTTGCACGTGCAATAGTAGTACAGCTTCAAGATAGTAAGATTTTTCATTTTATTTACATTTTTGTGAGGAACTTGATTCGTTTAAGTTATCATTGGAGTTGTTTTCGTTTTGCAAATCAAGTAAAAGTTCAGGTGTTTATTAGTTTGGCGTTTGGTAATTTGACGCATGAAGCAAACGCTGCCACTCTTAAGAACTAAAATTTTATCAAAAATAGTTCCATAACAGGATCTACTATAAAACTGTTTTCGATGTCACAACAACTCCATTATAAACACAAAGTAGAAAAAACAATTTTATCATTGATATCCACAATCCATTCTCCGAAAACGTTTTTTGCATGAAATCCCTGATACAAATCTGTTATTGTTGTGACAATTATCTGCAATCAGTGTTTAGATCAAGATTAATTAACAAATATCCAACATTAAAAACCCATCAACTCTGATCTCTTGATGTTTAATTAGTGAAGCGTGGACCATTGTAATGTTAGCTATAGCTTGCAATATATTTTAAACCGGTGCTAAATATAATGAAGCTTTTCATACAAATCTTAATTTTACTAATTTTAGATTGCAACTACTTCTTCGTGAGGGTTAGACTAATTCGAATTAATTAATTCCAAGCTTGATCATTTTCATTTCAGGCGAATATTATTGTGAAAAACGATTTCGCCAAACTGGTGGAGTACGATGACAGTTACTTAAAAGTAACTTCTTTCAAATTCTACAAAAAGAGCAGAACCAAGGCTGCCCTTAACGTGACCTACACGACATTGTACGATATAGTCTCGGACGAGGACATGAGGGTAACAAGCGATTGAGCCCGTTGTGATTATTTATTCATGGGGTGATTATAGATTAGTGTGGCCGCCTTACAGTTCAGGGGTAATGAATACAAGAGAACCGTAATCGATTTCTCGATAGGGATATGCAGCATCTACAGGGCCAACAAGTTCGACGCCCTTAACCTGATCAAGGATTCCAATCTCAAAGGTTGCCCATTCCCCAAGGTAAACACCACTGTTAGAAAATTAAGATGCGATAAAGCAGCGAAATGTTTAAGGGTCCCTACTACATTAACGACATCGCACCCACCGCCGATTTTATTCCCCCTTTTTTCCCTGAGGGTAAGTGGTTGTTGGACATGACCTTCATCCACGCCGACAAAATTGTGACTCGAGTACACTGGATGCTCTCCATAATGAAAAAAATCTAGACTTACCAAAGCTGTCCTCATCAGTGGCAAAAATATGCGATAAGGCGACCTCATATTGTTTAGTTTGTAAGCGGGGGACATAAATATGAACAATTTAATGGTTTCTTTGGCATGTTCTTGATACTCGCAGGCGTACATCATCGCCGCCGTGGTCCCCAAAGAGTGTCCTATGTAGACAATTTTTCCTCTCTTCCAAGTGTTGTACCTGACCAAATTCAGCATGGTCGGTACGTCGATCAAAGCGATTTCGTCCACTCTGGAAAATGGAGCCATTCAAACGTTTCACTTCTAACAAGGCTACCGAATTGCAATATGCAAGAAAGTAGACAGTGGACAACAAAAATGAGTAAACGTTAAATTCGCGAAAAATCCGGACCTGTCCATTTAATCATTACGGATTACAAAATTACACTTTGTGCAATTGGTTTTCGATCGAAATTGGACCTGCAGGACGTCGTATTAGAAACCGTCTAATTTGCGCTTTGCACAATCCGGTGCATTTGAATCTGATGTAATGAGAGTAACAAGTCGAAGAAAGGCGATCGATGTCGCTTCAAAAATTCCCTTTTTACATCACGTGGAGGGAGAAAGTAAGTAAGTATGTGGTTCGTTACGGAAATTCACTTGAAAACATCGATCTAAGAATGAATTTTTACAATTGAGTCGAAAGTAGACCGGCTGCAATTTATATGGCATACCGGAAGAACAATGACTTCAATGTTCCCTTTATTGCTATTATTGCTGTGCCATTTCAAGCAAACGAGCTATTTGATCTGATTGTCTGCACTGTTAGATCTCGTTGTAGAAAAAAACGAAACCATTTATCCGCTGATTAGTTCTTAAGCAGGGAGTGGACAAGGCTTTACATACAAAAACTTTCTTTGCGCGCGCTCGTGCAACAACAAGTGGAGAAAAATCATGAAATATTGAAACTTCCACATGACATTTGGAGAGAATTAAAATTGCATTGGTCGATTGCGTTAAATGGTCGCTCCGTTTGGGTTAAGCAGCAGGTGCAGTCGATGCAATTAATGTAATCTCCTTTCAAAATATCGGTAATCGAAGTTAGTGGAGCAAACTGCAATGGAACGTTTGGTTCACCGAATTTTAATTTAGTAAGTTTTGCAAGGAAGTGGAGCGTGTTGTGCCCACTTGTTGACAATATGTTGTAGTGGTCTAAAATTAATATGTAGTTAATATGCGGTGATTTTTTAAAGATCTGCAAAATATTTGTTTTTGTCCATTCACTTGCAATACATGTTTGGGAGAAGGAGGAAAAACAGCAATATATAACAGGAATTTAAACAAGACTTGAGAGTAAAGCCAAAATCGAAGCAAGAGTGTATTGTATGAAAAGGGTTGTCTATAAAGTTGATAGAGAGTCAGCAGATTCAAAAAAAGAATAGACACAATTTACAATTCAAAAGCAAAGAATATAAAATAGAAAGAATATAAAACTAAGAAAATGCAGCAGATTTGGGTCGTTTGAATAAATGAAAAATAACCGTCTCTTTTTAAATTAAATAAAGTGTAAGTAAAGATATTTGTTACAAGATTCAAACATAAGAGCAAAAAGAGAATGTAGATGGAAGTGAGAAAGAGGAGGGTGGGACCGAATAGAGCTCATGTTTATTATCTTATCTAGGAAGAAGGAAATGAAGAAATCACTTGCTAATGGGATATATAAGTGTGGTAACGGAAACAAGAAAGAAATGTTTCATTTTTCTTGATGTGCAGAAATACAAAAAAAAGTAAACTCGATTTCAGTGTACATTTCACAAAGACATTTTTTACTGTACACCATGTACAATTTAGTTTACGTGGGTTTAAAGAGACATTAACACGTATATACAGGGTCATTATAAATTATTGTCCCATCGCAGTTGGCGTTGGTGACGTAGTTGAATGTGCCGCAAGCCTCATAACATGAGTGAAACTAGTATCGCCGATAAGTGGCGATACTGGCGGTAGTGGAAATCTGTCTACTAGTTGGTCTAACGTTGCGAGGGTGCGACACATTCAAAATTTGTGTGGGTTTTCAACGTCAACTGCGATGGGACAATCATTTATAATGACCCTGTATTATATAACATTGTTTTATATTGAGAAATAAAATCTAGGAAGCAACGGATCCACAAAACTTGACACTTGACACTATCAGTGCCACTTTTAATGTGTTGTTGCAGATTGTAATTCTAAATTGCCACCAACACTGCATTCTACGTTAGAATTGTTATAAATGCAACTGGCAACACTGTTTGGTGAAAAATGTGTCAGGTTGTATTTGTCAGGTTAACAGTCTCTGTGTCTGTGAATTTTCGTTTTTGCAACTCAAAATTTTAGAATTAAGGAAAAAAATCTGTCAACCTTTTTATTTCTTCGAAACATTTTACTAGAGCATTTTTTTTCATTTTAGCATCAAGTAAATTACGTTGTTTTCGAATCATGTTTATAAAATAATTATGCATATTGCCAACATTGGTTATAACAATCCCCAACTTAGAAATATTTTTATTTTGCCAACATAATTCAACAGGTGGTGGAAATTTAGAATTTATTTTCTCGTATGGGAAAAAATAATATTTTTACTTTAACTATATGTACAGTATGTTGCACTTAAAAAGAAGACAGTTTGAGATTTTCGTGGAAATTTAATGAAAAAAACTGCCTCTGAAAAAATTACTCGTCCTACGGACTCATAATTTTTTCTAGCAGTTTTTTGAGTTCAATTACCAGACAACAAAACTCGAATTATAAATGTCAAGTTTACTCGACCCAAAAAAAACCTTGAGTGTAATTCGGTAAGACAATTTAATGAATACCTAAATCACTATGATGCAGACCTACTAGAATCAGACGCTTTCAAAAGTTAGGTTCCGTTTTGTCGCTGGAAAAGTTAGAGCAAACTTTTTTCGCTGTCATAGCGACAAAAACACCGCTGCTTATAGGATTTTTAGTGTATGAATTAAATTGTCTTATTTAAACAATCAAAATGAGAAAACGTTCTAATACATTTTTCGATTCCTTCATCGAGAAATAAATTATGGAGATTATTCATTACTTCAGATGCAACTCATGATATTATACAGCTGTGCAGATAACGACAATATCCAGCTGTCTTCATCTTGAGTACGCCACACTATACAGAGTAACAGAGTATTTCACGAGTGATAATGAGCCCGGAGGAATTGAAAATGCAACCCACAATACATTTGTAACGCTAACGTGTGTATTTAAATATCGTATTGTGAAATTATTAATCCATGATAGCTCTGCTTCCAATAATTATATTTGTGACAACTGACATTTAAGAAAAAGTTAAAATACGACGATAAAAATGTATTCGAACGATGAGAAAAGAGACATGATCCTGATTTAAGGCGAATGTAATAAAAACGCCTCTGCCATTGCCCGTTTATGCAGACAATAAACATTTTCCCAAAAACTTTTCACAATTTCATTTAACCAAGCGAATATGACATTTATGTCAAAATTCACGAAACTGCACAGTTAACTATGTTTCACGTTTTTTAAATTAAAAACAAATATCCACGTTGGCGTTGCAAATGTACCTATTATTGTGGGTTGCATTTTCAATTCCGTCGGGCTCATTATCATTCGTGAAATACCCTGTATAGTTAAATAATAATTGTGAAAATACCAATTGTGATGATCTGATCCAGCTTAAATCCACTTTGTTCATTTTTTGAAACATAAATATTTTATTATGATTTTCATACATATTTGCAAAAATTCTTCACTCCCAAGTTAGTATTCCTTTAAGGCATTCTAACGCTGCAGATCTTAGTTCTATCGAATTCTGTTGAAACAGCATTGGGAATGAAGTCAACTATTTTAATTTAATTCTATCATTAACAAGCCTTGTTTCGAAGTTATTATCGTTATTGTTGTTTGCATGTTTTCGAAAGATGTCAAGGATCTAAATCTAGCACCCTAAATATACACGACTTGCGTCATACGCATGCATGCAGTTAAAAAGCCTCTGCATATTAACAATTTATAGCTAAAAGATAAATTAATGCACGTTAAGTAATTCCTCGGGTTTTGTCCCACTTGGTGAAAAATAATGATCATCACTAGTACTAGTAATACTTAAACTGTTATTAAATATGATTTTACTACCAATCTGCCGTCACTCCAGGGTATAAAACTACATAAGGTATGTGAATAAATTTAATTTGTTTATATCGTGGCTTGCAACGAGGGCGGAAGTCATTGCTCCGTAATTGCTCAAAGATTCATGATGTCTATGAAAGTCGAAAAGGACATGCCTGACTGCACATTCCTGATTTATCTATCATTAAACGATCGATTTTACTAAGATTTCAAGAACAATAACGGGAGTAGGACACTCTCACTCTCAGTTCAAATAGAAATGACACTATGGGACAAAAAACATATTTAAAAACATTTCTCATTGTCAGTATTGTGGTTATAAGAGAGGAGCGTAAAACTTTCCTGAAAAAATATTGAACGCTGCGCACTTGCACCGTGCATTGTAAATGCATTTAGTGTTTTCGCATTTTACATAAACTCCACTTTCAGGCCGGAAATAAATACACTTTCGTTTTTTAAACGCAATATACATGCATGTAACATTGTAATAGGTACAGTTGGTTGCAAAAAAAACGGGAAATGAAAATTTTCCTAATGTAAATTTGGTTTTGTCCATTTGTCAATTAATTGTCTGCTTGACAATACCTGTCAAATAATTTTTTAAAATGGCATTGAATTTTAACCATAATTCTAACCTCTCGTAAGAAGGTTTCACGCTATGAAAAAATTGTAAAAATGTGTCAATTTTATTCAGACAGTTCCCGTTTTTTTTTGCAACCAACTGTATACAGAGTGGCCAATGGAAAATTGAGCGTATTCTTTTAAATATATCTATGCACTTAGTAATTTTTTAAAACTCAAATAGAAAATAAAGACACTGAAAGGTGTAAGTGTAAAAAAAATTTCTTAGCTGTGTCTCTCAAACACACCTTGCTACTGATGCAACTCAAATGATAATAATAATTAATAAATTGAGCTAATTACAAATGTGAAACACCTTCGTGAATTCATTTCAATTACGCAGATTTTTTCTGCAATTGCATTATGTAATTCTACGAGTTTAAAAGTCATTTTATTTTCTAGATAATGACACATGCAACAATTTTCTGAAAAAATGCATAAATGAAAAGTGACTTAGCTTGCGGTTGGCCGCAACGAACAACCCAAACAAACTTCCTTTTTGCTTTTCCTTGCAGGTGGTTCAGATTTACGAATCGAAGGTCAGCAAACATGGGCGTAATGAGGTGTAAAATGAAATAATCTGTCAGAAGCGGACATACCCATAATTCCAGTAATCCCTTTGCGTTACATTTAAATGCGTGTGGCCTTCGGAATATTCAGTGCCACGATAATTGCCCAACCAAACGTCGTAACCCGCATCCGCAAGGAGAAAGGCTAGAAGAGATAATTGCACTAGTCCATGAAACCTGCGATGTGGTTCAATGGGACAAATTACCAAGAGAATCTCGACCCAGACTGACAAAAATTCCAGAAGTGCTCTGGACCCCGTGGAGCATGAAAACTGGCCCTTTCTTCTGCTGGACGCTGGGTATCCTAAACACCGACAAGATGTACCCGTCTTTGGTCTGTACCTTGTACTCCATGAACGGATAGCCCGCTCTTCGAATAATTTCTGGCTGTTACGCAACAGTCAAAAACTGGTTAATAATGTGGGTCAATGCTGGTTCGTCGAAAGCTGCGCGATCTTTGACTGACAACATCCAAATCTGCCTAAACTTACCACTTTAAGATCCGCGGCGTAGTTGTACCAACAGTTAGAGTTGTTCCTCATCGTGACATAATCACGGTACGTGGGACACACGTTATTGTCGGCACTGAAAGATGCTTGCAAGAGACACACCAGTACGATAAATGTGATCGCGTTATGGCACAACATTTTTGCAAGAGGCTATCTAGCGTTTAACTGCTCGCGCGGTACTTTTGGTTCTGTATGTTTTATAAGATATACACTTTCTTCGGTACGACCGACGTGCAGATAATTATTTCTTTTAATTTCACTAGTTCACTGAACTATTATTATGAATAAATACCTACGCGAATAACCCTTTCTATCGCGACAGTGGATTTGTTTTACTTCTTGCAGCTTTCTGCAACGTCACTACCGCGGAACGCTCTGCACCGATGAAAAGTCTCATCGCACTTCCACTTTGACCCCCGATCGGGGATTACCAGCCATGAACCACTTTAAACTTGTTGTCAATTGTTATAACATTTTTTCAGTCGTAGCGTAAGATTGCGTGTTACAAGGAGGTGCAATTTAGGAAAATTGGTGGACGCTTGTAGAGTGGGTACCACTAAAAAATGTGCAAGAACTTGATTTGGCACTAGCACTTCTTATACTAAAAAATATTAAATGCATTTCTAAAATGATGCATTCATCTATTCAAGGTTTGCAATTAAAGACTGGTTGAGCAAACTTCAATAGCCTTGCTGATATTGCAAAATATAATTCGTTCAGTTGGAAGTTTTTTAAAGTTAGAAAGACTTTCTTTTGGGTAACTTGTTGAAGGTCGACCTGTCTGGCATTCGGCCAAGTTCAAGCGGAACAATATTGAACTTAGACTACAAAATGTCTTATTTAGTTTAGATTCGTGAACAATTCACCAACAACAAATAATTTTTTCGGTTATTTAACAATTCATCTACATTCTGCTAACACCTCTAGAAATTCTACGGAAACGATGCTGCATTAGCCCTACTAACAAAATTTTTATTTTAGTCTTCTTAAGCTACCTTAAATGCATTGCACCAGCTTGCTCATAAATAAAAATCCTGTTGTATCAGACAGTAAGTTACAGGGTGGTAGTATTGCTCCAATGCAATTTTACAGGCAAAGAGTCAAATAAACACAAAAAGATTAAGTACGATTACGAAATTTCCTGGAAAAAAAGAAATACAATTTTCTATGGACAGGTGCCACGTAATTATTCTAATTCAATTTTATATAATAGGGTAAAGTGTTATAAATCAAAACTTTGTATCGAATTGTTATAAAATCATGCAATTGTGTTGATATATTCATTACCGGGTTTCAAACAAATATAGAAACAAACCTTTAACAAGTTTTGGTGTAAATTATTTTCTCCAAATCTCTTAAGGGCAAAAAAGTCTTGGAAATTATTTTTTAAGGTGATTAATTCGTTCTATTAATGTTAAGTACCACGATTAAACTTTATAATGAGCTAGACACTTTCATTATCACTAAGAAACTAAATTAATTATGAATTTTAAATACAGCAGGTTCATGAGAACGGAACTATGCAGCAAATAGCAGTTAAACTAGTTTTAAGAAAAATGAAATGTCTTGCATGTGTATCCAACTCATTTAAAAGATTTGCAACAAATGTTTACATTTATCACATTTGTAGATTTTATAGTTGGTGGTTTAAGGGATAGTCGCGAAGATTATGAAACTATTTGAAACGAAGAAAATGGATAATTTATGCAGGACATGTAACTAGTTGTTATTTTAGCCGTAAGATGCATTAAAATAATTAAACGTAGTAAACAAATTTCTTCATCGTTAAATTAACTAATCCGTATTATATAATTCTTCTACTTTTTTGGTTTTGTTATATGACAGGAGAAAATTTTTCTGCTGGATACGTTGTATTAATTGATCGAACGATAAGTAATGACTAATGGGAAAGCCAAAGGGACTGGAGATTGGGAAACTAGAGGAAGTGAGTTTGTAGGAATTCCAAAGTGCAGTGTTATGTCACACATTTTATTCGTTTAAGCAAGACATTTTCCAAACTAATAAAATTTTAAAATGCAGCTAATATTTGAAAGGACCAATTACGAGATAGTAATTAAAAATGTCTCGTAAGAAGTTGATCTCTAGATTCTTGACCAATTTTTTTTTGGTAAATAGATTTGGATCATTTCTTTCAATAAATAATTTCTTTCAATTCTTAATGAAACAGTTTTATGAACAGCACCCAGAGAAAGTATTTATCTTGTATTTTTGCGAACAATAGAGTATTGCGATTCATGGATCATTTAATTGTTTCTTTCGAAGATAAAAATAAGTAAAACGTTTTCTGTGAATCAGAAAATTTCCAACAAATTTCACCGAAGATTTAAGGGGATATTCTAGTTTAGAGTAAGACATTTAATTCTTTTTGGAATTTTTTTAAAACTGTGAAACATTTAACTGCCAGTTTAATTTTGTGCAGTTTTATCAATGTATGTCATGTCATTCATACAATTTTTTTAAACAAATAAAATTACAATTAAGCATGTTAGAGGCGATATATTCAGCAGTTCTGGTCATATCAAGAAGAGAAACAAATAAGTTTCTTAATTAATATGTGTGTCTAAAGCTGGTGTCACACATTAGAAAATTAATATATTCAAAATTAAGAGATTAAGCGCATCTTGAAAACAAACTATTTTTTGAGGTTTCTTTCTTTCGCGAACTAAAAAAATTTGAAAAGAGGAGAATTTTGAATTCATTCTGATACAAACGATAATGACGTATACACTGAAAGCACACACCAAATTTGAACTCAATCGATTGAATTGATCTTTAGATATTAAGGAAGCCATTTTCAAAAACCTGGACTTATTTTATTGCTTTCAACTGTCATAAATTCTCATTTTTCTCCTTTGTAAACTGCTTCCTAACTGCTCTAAAGCAAAAAATAGCAGATAACCAACCGTTGCCCTAGACAACACATCCAAAGTGACATTTCTTGAAAAATTTGTCAAAACTGTCAAAAGCAAATGCGAAATCATTTTTAATAGATTTGGAAGCTTTGGGGACGTCGTTTCAAACAATAAAAGTTTGTATGCAACTCGTTTCTGTGCAAATTGGGCTTTTCTAATTGCCCTCGAAGCCTTAAAATCCTCGCTACGCTCGTATTTCAATCTGGCCTCTCGGGCAATTAGAAAAGCCCAATTTACACAGAACCTCGTTGCATAAATAACTATTTGAACCTTCAAAATGACATTCCGCGACCGCAAAAGTTAACCGCGAACGAAATCAATCAAAAAGCAATCGCCTTTTTGAGCATTCTGAAAATAATTTGACTTGATAATAAAATCTGGTTTACAAAATGCCATTTCTCCTATTTGGATGTTGAAGATTTCGAAAAAGTGAAAATAAATCGCTATTAATTTGATGAAGAGTACAGGACAAATCAGACATAATGTTTGTTTCAAAAAATATTGTACAAACTTTAATCCCTTAAATAGGAGGATCCGCTCTTTGAGGAGCGTTTATGACTCAGATGAGAACTTACACAGTGTGAATACAATAACAAATATTTTATTTATTTATTTTCTTTTTACCTAAAACGAATAGGTATAATAATGTGACAAAGCTCCTAAGTAAGTACCTATCCATTTTTTTTTAATACTCGTAGTTATATTGTACAATTTTTTTATTCTTGACACAAACTAGATGAATTCCTCTTTGAAAGAAACATTACAAAAATATTTTAATTCATCGCTGCTGAAGTATCACTTATAATGATCGGCGGGGTTGTCGCCATATACGAGTACATACAAAGTAAAGTGTCTATAACAGAACGTATAAAATAGTCCTGAATATTCTTATTTGATTTTTGCCGCTCTGTAGCATATTGTGCTACCAAATGGAAAAACAGAAGTTATGTAAGGTCATTCATGACAGGTTTTTAATAAAGACTGTTGTAAGATAAAAAGTAATAGAAAAACTAAAGAAAATCACAAACAAAACAACTAAAACGTCGAAATCACAACTGGCGCTAAGATTTAATAATTTTACATTTGTCTGTTGACATCTGATTTGACTGCTTCAATGGCTCAACATAGTTCGACACAATAAAATTATAGAGCCCCACAATTCCACAAGACTCTTGATATAGGTTAATTTATAGACACTTTGTACAGGGTTATTCACGAGAGAGGTATTTCTGAATTTCTTTTTGCCGCAACCCATTATACACATTGCAACAATATCTTGATTTCAAATTTTGAAAATCATTATAACTGAATCCACGACGGCTCTTAGTCCTGTCTCTTTGACGTTAAATCAAAAAATCTTTGACGACGAAAAGACTGATATGCTCCCATTTATGGAAAACGTGGAAAGAATTCTGTCGCCGTTGGGGATGTTGACATGCCGATGGTAGACACTTCGAACACCTTTCACATTAACTTAATTTGTTAATTTATTTGTTGAATTTTGATTAAATCCAGGTTATCTACCAATCTGACATTTCTGACAAATTTATCCAACTTACTTTGATTTCTAATTTAAACGAAATAACAAATTTGATTTAGTAGTCACTGCCATCGTTATTATTGGTTGCGGCAAAATAAAAATTCAGAAGTACCCCTCTCGTGAATAATCTGTATACTGAATAGAAACATTGTTTACTATTATATGCAGAAATGCACTTGTGTAGAGTTGGTCACATAAAATTATTTGAATCTGTTTCGTAACCAAACAAACAGCAACGATGAAAGGGAAAAGTATTGTAGTAAAAGTTGGAATTATTGAATCACTACTAATAAATTAATTTCAAGAGATACATATGCAAAAACATGGAGAGATGCGACAAACAAGACATTAAGCTTTAGTCTATCAATAATTTATTCACATTTCGCTTTTCTCTATTCGTACAGTTATGTTACACAAATTTCCTGATTTTATACAATTCCAAAATTTACAAAAAAAAAAAAAAGTTTTAACAAGTTTAAATTTTTATTAGAAATCGTCGATATTTACAAAAATAAATCATCTATATTTGTACTTAGTCTAACATTACAAAGACAGATCACCAAGGATGCTTCGATACGAGCACGGGGCTAGCTACAGCAACCGGAACTGGATGTGCAACAGGAACCGCGACAGGTTTGGCTACCGGAACCGGATAAGGTGCAGGAACCGGAACTCCAACAGGCTTGACGACGGGCACGCTCACGGGATGAGGCACGGGTACCGCCACCGGGCGGTCAACAGGAACAGCCACGGTCCTCTCGATTGTGACAGGGTAAGGTCTGGGAACCGCCACCGGCACCGGATGATCCACCGGCACTCCTACAGGAACTCCAACGGGCACCGGAATCGGCCTGTCCACAGGCACGGCATGCGGTACCGGTACCGGAACTCCCAAGTGCCTGGTGATGGTGGTGTGGGTGTGCGTCGTCGATCCTAGATCGATGGTGGCAGCGCCCAAGCCCAGGGCGGTACCGCTCAAGGCGACGGCGTCGCCTCCCAGACCCAAACCTAAGCCACCATGGAGCAGACCGTCACCCAAGCCCAGTACTCCGCGCTTGCCTACGACTTTCTGCTTCGCTGGTGCCGCTTTATCAGCCCAAGTGGCGCCCACGACGAGACACAAGCAGATCTGGAAAAATGGTAATTTATGTAGGTTCGCTGGAAAAGGCATGGTGTGCAACGTGTTCCTTTCAAGTGTCAACCACGCAAGGACGCGATTGGTTTGTAACAGTTTACATCCGTCTGACATGAAATGAAGGGTTTTGTGTGTCGAAAACAGGAAAAGAATTAGAAATTTATGTTTTGGTGAGAGCGGTCAGCATTAAGGACTGTAAATATGGTGCGTCTTTAGGTCTCAATGGGTGAAAGTGAGACGGTTGTACACATAGTTAAGCACCTTGCACTAGAACTTACGTAATTCCAGTTTAATGTCATATAAGGCTTAAGATAAGTGTGTCGAGAATCTAGGACGACTTATTAGTTGGTTCAGGATGATATGCACCGGTTTCCTCGGTCTCTAGAAGGACATTAGTTTTCTACTATTCTATGTTAGCTACATCGACGACTTTAAATCACCGTTTAACAACCAATTAACGCATTTCCTAACAATCTTTATGTGATACAACAAAAAACAAAGTAAATTTTGTTTTTTGGACAAAAATTTTTACAAACTTACTATAAAAGCAGTTTGCAAAATTTCTACCAACTGCTGTGTAATTTTGGAAAAAAATCTAGACCACGTGGTGAACAAAGAAGTACGTACCAAAGCTCTCATGATGTTGGAACACAGGTGCAAATAGAAGAAACAGGGTGCTAATAGCAACTGGAATGTGACGGTTTGACCATATCTTTATAGTAATCCATAACAAACCCCCACTAGTACGGTCTTGCAACAAACGGATAGGTCCTGTTCAGGGATATCTGATAATATACTTTCTCTGTACTATCTTGCTAGATTCAGTGGCGACTTTATCATTGTTTTGCAACATTGCTACGTACTCCATGTCGATACCGCTTCCGCCATAAATCTATCAAACGGTTTTTCCGCATTCGATCGACAATTTTAAACCTTATGAAAATATACCTACCTCTAGTTAGTCTAGTTGAACAGTAATTGGACCAATTATTGTCTTGAATTTTTCTCATTGATCGGTCTCGTTTAACAGTTTATGTATAATGGAGGGCGACGTGCAGATGTTAATATTGCATTATGGTGAGATCACACAGATGGGAACGAACAATCGGTTTGTAATTTTATGTAATTATGAGTCATAACGTAGCTTCAGCTCCGCAAATACACCAAGTGGCTTAATTAATAGTAACACTTCCGATGCCTTGCCACTAGAACTTATAATTTAAAGCTCTACTCTATAAATTTGCTTAGACTTTTTCTTTTAACGCACGAATAGAAATAGATACTATGAGATGTTTGGTGAAAGATGTCACAGTTTCTGAAGAGGAATAAGTAATTTTTTATTTTCAGATGGCATTTTATTGAAGAAATTATGCAGATATATGCGATTATGCAAAATTTGCGCAAAAGTCGGATAATTCAAATCAGATGGTACCTTCAGATTGTGAACAAAAATCGCTATGCATATTAGTGACACAAATAGAACGAATGTGATAAATTATCTCTTAGTGGTATTTAGATAATAATGCAAGTAATAAATTGTAATTTCAAAGTTCTTGTTTCATTGATAAGTTTTATTGCACACCGGTTCGTTTTGAAAGTTTCAAAAAAATCTTCAAATATGAGTAAAAATCACACAGAGTTGCGTCATCAACAAAAACAAGAATAGCTTCCTGTTTCATAAAGTGTGAATTTAAAGTCGGTTAAAAGGTATTTAAATTGGAAAATAAAATTAAAACATTAAACATTATAGATCCAGTGTGATGACAAAGTTTAAAAAAAAATTAATCAAATTCCAAAAAGAAATTTAATTGGTTGGCTTTTTTACTTAAGTCATTAGAGCAGGATAACGACCTACGAAGAACTTTGTAAATGGATTAGAGTTTAAAGACGTTAACGAAGATTTATAACGGGTGTTTTTTTTTATTTGACGTGGAAGTTGGCGTTGAAGAATCGATTGTGAACGCACCATCGGATTACAACTCTGAACTCTGATCAGCTGTTTAAATCTAACCTCCCTTTTTGCGTGGTTTTATTATTCAGTTTAAAAAATCAGTCTTTTTTAAGACGAGTGGTTCATCAGCTGTTCAAATCTAACCTCACTTTTTGGGTTGTTTGTGTTTTTAATCTGCAGTTTGAAAAATCTGTGTTTTTAAGACGATTCATCAACGCCAACTACGACGCTAAATTTAATAAAACACCCTTTATTACCATGTTGGGAAGTGTCAAGAGCTTTTTCTTTAAAAAACTTTAAAAACCATTCGTTGAAAAAGAAAAATGAATGGGATTTTTTCAATCAAAATTTAAGTGCTTATTCACAATGGACATAAGCTTGACATAAGGCATAAGAAATTCATGATACATGCAGTGGATATATTATTAATTTTTACGTAACTTATGAGAAGTGACCTCAGTGAACATTATCGTTGTGTACAAAAAGGCATGGAGAATCATATTCGAGTTATATGGACACATAAATTATTTTCCAATTGCCCAAATTTATTAATTATTTTTAGGTATCTCTTATGTATTTCTTATGTCTTATGTCCATTGTGAATAAGCACTAAGAGATTTCGCTTTAACTACGTAAAATGATACCTAATGATAGGATGGCGTTTAAGGGGAATTTTTTAATATTTATTTACTTTTAATTTTATATGTTCCTCGATATGTAAAAAGCCTCTTAATAAAAGATTAAGAAAAGATTTTAAGATTATTTTCAATTTGGTCATAAACAATGTAGGTAAGTATGTAACAAGGGTTCAATTAAAATGTTCATCAAGTTGGCTTTGACTTTATTTTTTAAAAGACAACAACATCGTAAATTAAGTTGGTTAGACAAAGATAGCGACAAAGATCAAAGCCAATTTGATGAACTTTTCATTTGAACACGTGTTATAATAAAATACGTAATTCATCCCAAAAACGTCTGGCCTCAAAATAAACAATATGACTAAGTAATTATTTAATTGATAAATAGTTTTGTTATGAAAACTACATTTACAATATTTCTCTTAAGCTAGTGTGACACGATACTAAATTTCACAGAAAATTCTGCAAAAATGACAAACACAGACTATGATCCTGATCGTTCATTGGTCCTGATCTAGGGTCTCTCTCATTTTCTAACAAATTTTCTACAAAATTTAGCATCGTGTCAAACCAGCTTTAAATGAAAATGAATTTCTTAAAAAAATTAAAAATTTTTAATTAAGTTCAAGGCCAAGTGCGATAAAATGTCTCATTTTCAAAAAATTACACTGTATATTTTAAAATGTCCATCCGGTGTGATAAACAATAGTATAATCTGTTTCAAAATCAAAAATCCACCACCTGTTGAATTATGTTGGCAGAAAAAAAAATCCCTTGAATAAGCTTCATCTTTTTGGGTTGGCCCAAAATTCCGCTAAAATTTGACATTTAATTGTTGAGTTTATTTACGTAACCCAAAATAATTATTATGTATAGAAAGGTTGTAACTACCATATCGTACCTTTGAGTGGAACAATAAAATCAGAATAAAAAAACACGATGAATTACGACGGTCAACAGTTTTCTTTCATAACCACATTTTTTTCTGACACTGCAGACACACTAAAAACAAAAGTTGGCGACGTTGTCGGTTGTATTTTCGAGGTAGAATGCAGTGTTGGTGGATTTTTGATTTTGAAACAGATTATAGTTTATTTAACGAGTTTGTGTGTAAATTGGGCCTTTTTTGGCATAAGTGGGCCAAAAAAAGCCCAATTTACACACGAACGAGTTGAATATAACGTTTTTTTGTTCGACGAGTCCCTTATAGGCTCCAAATCGCTTAAAATCTTTAAAATTAGCTTGACGTTTCGTTTTAACAAGTTGTGACATTTATCAAAATCCGTTCACACAGGAGAAAATTCTCAAATTCTGAGTGTGGAACAAAAAAAAATTGTAAATGTTTGTAAATTTTCTTTATTTCCGCTGCAATAAATTGTATTTGGTGTAACAACAATAAAGCGGCGAAATCTCACTAACGATGCAACCAACACAAAAATGTTGTACTCCTCGTCCATCCAATAAATTAACGTCTTGATCAGAGAAAGCAGCTGTGAAATATTCCGAAAAAGCATCGCCTGCAAATTGCTGTTTAGCGTTCAGTTTGCAAATCGCGACTAATGGATGAAACATTTTAAACTCCGGAACTTTTCTACTCGATCCACATCAAAAAAAAAAACTTGCCTCTAGACAACGCATAAAAAACAGTCGTATGTCCCAGATTAATCTAAATGTCACCTCGTCTACAATAATTACAAAAAATACAACTCGTGAAACTAAATAAATATTCAGATTTTTCACTAAAACTGTCCCAGTTAGTCTCGACCTACAAGTGCAATCTGCTTCAGATTTGCACACCTTTACGCTTCCAACAGTTTGAATTTTGACTGGAAATTAGAATCTCTAGGAAAATTTGATCCAGCATTTGATTGCACCAAAGGCGCCGAGTACATTTCACAACAACACCACAACGGCTCTAAAAATTTTCTGTTTCTCCACACCAATTAATATTTCCTCGGCAAATAGTGTCAATGCAACGAAAATATTACGAACGTAACCTTGCATCATTTTTGTTGAAAAGTTACGTAAGAGTGCGTGTCTCTTACGTAAAACTGCATCCAATCGTTGCTTCATAAAAAAGCGTGAAAGTCCGATTGATTTGCCGATCGACAATCATTTTTCTGGAAGCACAACAAACCGAAATAATGCGGCTCCTCTTACAGGAAGGCATCTCGTTTCACGCAGGTCTTGTTTTCTTACGTAACGCAACTCGATCTGCGACTGAAAACGTAACAATATCAAGTTTATTGTGTTACTTTCATGTCTGCGTAATTTTCGAAGGAAGTGACCACCGACACCACCCACTCGGCATCCTTTACACTTCAGACAGAAAATTGTATTTCAGCATCAACACGTTTCGGCGTTTTCACCGCTCAATTAATTTATTCCGGTCGCAAATCGCGAGCTATGCACTTCCTGATCAGTGATTGGTTTTTCTTCTGAATGCCAAGGTTACTTTTTTGTCGCATTTCCCTGAAAACCGCGCAGGAGTGGACGCGCTTATCATTGTTGCCGACTTCTCTGCCACACTAACAAATAATTCAGCACTTGTAGAGTGACATTAGTGCATTTAAAATTCCTCTTGACTCCGCTTTCATTCAACTTGCGGTAGCACCATAACAATCAATAAACGACTATCCGTTTTCATTATTAATATGGGGTGAGAAAATGCAGGAAATTAAATAACGGGCTTTCACTACACTACTTCTTCGGCGCGATCCTGAAAGACGGGTTTTTGCTCGACTTGCGGCGTTGTCCTGAATTTATTTCGATTCTCTCTCGGGAAATCTCTGGATGGGTGCCTGAAACCAGACGTATTTATACGGTTTCACCTGCAAAGTGGTGACAGTGAACGTGAACGTTTGCCAATCACCTAGCCATGAAATTAATCATATTTCTATCTAATTGAACTGTAATTATTTAAGAATGTCTGGTTCTGCAATGTATACAATATAAAAATAAATGTGTACCGATATATTGCAAATTGCAATTATTATTTTATTCGTACTTAGCATGTTTACCTATTTACATAACTGTATCAAGTACGTCAATAATTAGCACACTTGTGCGCATTAATAAAATAATAAACCTTAATTGCTTCAGTCGACACGTCAGACACGATTTTTCCAAAATATATTGCAAGATGCCACTCGTTCCCACACATCAAGATTTTTCAGAAGCGGAGTGAAAGCTATGCAACCCAAAATTCACTCGACTCATTTCTTTTTTAATCAACACTTTAAATGCAGTTTCAATACTACAGATTACATCACATACTCCACATCTTCTACTTGCACTATTTACATAAATGGTATGTTGACTCGTAAATATTTATTCGCTACTTGCGAGATTTAAACCCCATAAATTACGAGTAATAGACTGGTTGTGTCAATTGTAAATCAGTGATCTGAATTGAGAAAATGCGATTTCGGGGAGTCACACTTGAGTGAATTTATACAAATTTACAACTTGCTAAGCACATGTACCAAGTTTAGTTATCTGAATCACCCACAGTGTTCACCTTCGACATTTCTTATCTCGTTGGGCTGATTTCAGAACTTATGTAAACTTATTTAATTGTTTCAGAATTGCAAATTCGGCTGGAATATTAATTAAATGAGAAATCTGATGTAATAGAGTGTCAAAATTTGTGAAATTGAGGAGGAAAATATCAAACGGTGACGTTTTTATTTTTGTAAACCTTGTTGTCCGGTAGGTGTTAAAATAATCGTAACTGTCTAATTACAGTTTCTTTGACATTTTGTCGACTGGGAAACCGCCTACATCATGAAAATCCTTGGTAATACAGTGTTTTATTAAAATAATTGTTATTAAAATGTACAGAGCTGAGTCATGAAGCCAGGGACAGAAATGTGTTATCGAGGATTCAGTTTCATAATAACAGGGTCCACACCTCGTCCATCTTGTAAACATTTATATAATCTAATAGCTTCAACTACTGTAATTCTGTCAAAAATGAAATCATTCAAATTTACGAAGCCGACATGCATTAACATAATTAATTTTCATCTAATAATGGGGAAAGTTGCCGGATTGCTGCCTGCTCCATTATGAAGTGGACTGATATGCAAATGTCACCTTGTCTGAAAATTTTGGAGATCTAAAATTACGTGGAAGATTGATGCAGCCTCAGATTCGCTATTAAATGCCATTATGTTGAGTTATCAGCGTTGCTTGTATTTTTATTGGTAGAAAGTCCGAAGGTACAAGTTTCAATCCAGTTACGTCTATTAATTTATGAAGCTTCGAATCGATATTGTGAAACTGGTTTTGTTTTGGTCCGAACCCCTGAAGTTTAGACAATACGATAAGCTCGCCGACAGCAAATAAATTACGAGTGCGGTGTTGGTGTAATGGTATTAAGTCTGGGGTGACAGAGAAAGGTGAAGAAGATAAAAACGAACAAAACTGACCCGAAATTATGGTGCAGTAAGTTACGGTTAACCTTCCGGTTGCGCATATGTATCAGTGAAAGTTAAAATCCTAAGACACATCTCATATGCTGAGAGCCCCTGCCTCACACAAAGGGGGGCAAACGCCCAGATCTGTATAAAAGTCAAAAACGTTAAACCTTCGTCACATTCACTTGAGACACGAGATAACAATGAGGGCATTTCAAGTAAGCCTTCAAGTGTGTTGCACTTCGTGTGACAACCCTTTTACTGTTGGGGCGACATTTTAACAATTCTTTTTTTCACAGATTTGCACCTTGGTACTCGCCGTTGTCGGTAGCATCTCCTGTGGAGATGTGAAGAAAGACAAAAGAGGCGTGCTTGGACTTGGATATGGTTCTGGACTGGGCCACATCGGCACCGGGAGTCTCGGCCTCTCGAGCGGCTACGCTCTCGGAGGAGGCTACGGTCTCGGAGGCGGCTACGGCTTGAGCAGTGGTGCGATCGGACTTAGCAGTGGTGGCATCGGTCTCGGCAGCGGAACTATCGGACTTGGTGGCGGCGCCATCGGCCTCGGCAGCGGAATTGGTCTCGGTGGTCTAGGCGGCGGTCTGGGAGTGGTCGGAGGCGGCCTCAACACAGTCACCACCATCAACAGAGCCGTCCCTGTGCCAGTGCCTCAACCTGTTCCGGTGACCGTCAACCGTCCCGTCGCCGTCCCCGTACCACAACCCGTCGCGGTCCCAGTCCCACGTCCAGTGGCGGTACCAGTGCCTAGACCGGTACCCGTAACTGTGACCCGCCACGTTCCTGTTGTCGTACCTCGTCCAGTACCCGTTCCCCAACCCGTCGCCGTTCCCGTTTCGGTACCACACCCCGTCCCCGTATCGGTGCCACAACCCTACCCCGTGACCATCCCCCAGCCTGTGCCTGTTAGGGTGCCAACCCCTGTTGCGGTTCCTGTTGCCCAACCTGTCGCTGTCAGCTCCGGAATCGGGCTCGGAGGAGGATCAGTCGGGCTC
Organism: Tenebrio molitor; assembly: GCF_963966145.1. Lineage (NCBI taxonomy): Eukaryota > Metazoa > Arthropoda > Insecta > Coleoptera > Tenebrionidae > Tenebrio > Tenebrio molitor. The sequence goes on along the minus strand of NC_091051.1, from coordinate 14,214,727 downwards.
GGGTCCGGTATCGGGCTCGGCTCCGGCATCGGACTCGGCTCCGGCATCGGACTCGGCTCCGGTATCGGCGTGATCGGATCCAGCGGCGGATACGCATCCGGTATAGGATACGGATCCAGCGGCGGATACGCATCCGGTATAGGATACGGATCTGGTGTAGGATATGGATCCGGCCTGGGTCTTGCGTCGTCTTCTGTTGCCATCGGTTCCGGATTGGGACATGGAGTTGGGTTGGGCTCTGGAGCTGTCTTGAGTGGAGGACATGGAATCTCCCTCGGAAAAGGATGGTAGATAATGTCTGTGAATACTATCTAAGTCTCATGTGAAATATTTAGTGTAAATAATTCGTAAATACAAATTTATTTTTACAATTCGCCTGCTTTTTTTTATTATTGTAAGTTGTAACTCGTTGTCACCTCCCAAAATGGATTTTCGTCCTTATCACAGATTGATTACAATTTTCAGTCGTAATAAGCATTTAACAATCTTTCAGATAACTAGGTATTGCTAATAGATGTGCAATGTTTTTTCCGTTGAAGATAAAACTTATCATAACATGATATTTTTTGTTATTCTGCATTGAATTTCTAAGTAATCAAGAATTTACAAAACCATGATATGTTCTGATTTGTCTTCGTGGGACTGACTACAAAATCAGAACTTAGCAAAAAAAATATCTTCAATGCATTAAAAGATCTCTTCGTATATTGCTAATTAAATATTATCGAATTTAGAAAAACGTTGTAAGGCGTAAAAATAATCGGGACACATCCTGAAGTGTCCTGAAGTCGCACCTCCTCGCAACGATAAACGTCACGGATTCGGTTAGCACGATGAGTCGTGGTTCATCGAGAAGCACTTAGGTGTACCTGGAATGTTCGAGACAGGGCCGGATTGGAATAAAACGGAACCAGCACGTCACGAGAGTCAGTTAATTAGAGTGAGCGAAAAGAAATTATTGGTGAGCGAAGACGATGATAACAAGAGTACAGAACGGAAGTCTATACCTATTGTTTTAGTTTGAAGTGGTTTACGGTTAATCGAAAAACGGATACTGTTCAGTTTACCTGAACTTGGCTTGAGGCGTCGGCCATCTGCCACCCTACCCCCCGCCTCGTAGTTATACAGGCTGTTTGAAAATTGCTAGTACAAAAAAAACCTGGTAATTGGTGATGGTGAGTTGAAGTCATCGGCAAAAGAAAATTCTAATAAAAATCCTCTAGTTTTCGAGATAAAAATTACTAAAAATTGGGTTAAAATTGTTAGTGCACCACTGAGTTAAGGTATTTTAAAAAGACACTTCACGTTGTTAAGCAATAACGAAATAAAAAATTTGATGTTCTTAAACTGTCAATCTGTGGTTGCCAAGATCTTGCAAAAAAATATAAATTTTTCATATTGTTGTATAGTCCTTCATTATCACTACGATCATCACGCTTGGTTACCAAGGTTTAAAAAATATTGCCCCGCCTGAGGCGTAGAATATGCAGGAATAGGGTTACTTTATCCCTTTTGTTTTAAAAAATTAAAAATTGGTTTCTTGGATTTCTTAGGGCTTCCAGATGTCACAGTTTTTTTTTGTACTAGCAATTTTCAAACACCCTGTATAATAGTGGTAGTTTTAGAACAAGTTTCACTTGCAATTCAGAGGAAGCGTAAGTCATTTTTGTAGACTTATAATTCAGAGCTTGACAGTAGATCAAGTGTAAGTCAGTTTTGTATGTGAGAGATCGGCAAATATCTAGTGTGTGTCTCAATAAATCATAGAATAATTATTCGCCTTTGATTCGCGCGCAACAGATACGAAACAGATAAAGGGATTTTACCACTACACCAATTACTAAGATATTTCTGGGAAAAACGTTATTTTCTTATCTTTTATCTTAACGGGACAAGATACATAAACAGCCCTGGGATCGTTTAGTAAACAAATTCGAGTTTAAGTATACAGTTTTCACAATGTCGAAGTGGTTCTATGTAGTTAGTTTTATTCTGTTAATCTACTACATTTACTGGGGAGTTTCTATAATCATCCTTGGTAAAAGTGGTAAATAAATAACATGTTTTGTAATGTATGTTATTTAGAAGATTTATTTTATAGTTTATGGAGTTTTGTTACCGCTCGCAATAACTCTCTTCATAAGTGCTGCATTTCAATGTGGATTGATAATAGGATTACTGAAGGTATAAACAGAACTTTTCTCCAAAATTGTATTAATAAAAATTCGAAATTTGTTTACAGGGTTAGTCTAACCCATTTTTTTTTCATTTATTTCTGACTATTTATACATATTAATCAGATTTCACTCATATTCATCTTAGTACTCTTTATAATCGGAAAGAAAAATGACAAATTATATATTAATAGTTATTTATGTTATAAGTCCGGTAGGTTACTTGTAACAGTACGTACGAGTACCTCTTAAGCCGGCTACTCACTACGCGGTACTTGGCAAGTACTTACAAAGTACTTGGCAAGTAGCAAGTAAAGTGTATGCAACTTGGCATGGACTCGGCTTGCACTTCCCGAGCTGTGTCGGAAAATGGTCCCGAGTCAAAGGAGCACAAGTCAAGTATTTCGATACTTGCATATTATGCGCTCTACATTACGCGGGCTTTGCGATGTAGCACGTCAGCGAAAAAGTTCAGTTTCGATGAGGGGGTGATGAGAGACATTGTGTTTGTGATTAAAAATTGTCGCAACTGTGCAGTGTATCTAATTAACGTAATTGTAAATAATGGAGTGGAGCAATACACTGACTTTAAATTTCTTGGACATTTATCAGAAGGAGCCTGTCATTTGGGATCTCTTATTTTTGAGCAACAGGTACCCACAACTCATGGTGACAAAAGCAGCTACAACTGTCGTACTTTCCTCCATTTTGACAACTACTCGTCTTCCAACTTGCACTTCCCGACAAACTTAAACTTCAAAAGTAAAGCGCGTAATCTGTAATCTGTACATCTTTACTTGAACTTGCACAAGTACTTGCCAAGTTTCGTTCAAGTCAAGTCACTCGCCAAGTAACGCGTAGTGAGTAGCCGGCTTTACAAGTACTACCGGAAGTGTATCGTCATGTATTTTATTTCATACTGGAAGTCTGTTCTCTATCATTTTTTTTTTCAAAAAATTAAAAAATCACTATATTGTGAAAATCACATCACCTTTTTTCCTGTGGCAACAGCCGTTGCTATTGTTTTTTTTTAATTTTTCAATGTCAGATTTGATTTATAAATAAAACAGTCCGGTAGGTGTTGCTTAGCGACACTTTCTGGCTCTGATACTATTATAACTTATAACTTGCCTACCGGACTCAAATTGATAATGTAATCGAACATCTACCGGACAGTATGAAATAAAACAATATAAACTCCACTTCCTAGCTGCCAATTTTGTATGTATTTTATATGTATTGGGTGTGTATTGTATTGTATTGGGTGACAGTTCATGGTCACGCAATTTTGAAAATTGTCAAATCAATGTGCAATGGTATAAAAAAAATCAAATGCCCGCATATGAGATGTCATACAAATGTCAACTCTACCCCACCCATACAGTAGCCACATAAATTTTCGTACATGCCATACTTATCCACAGTAATTTTGAACCACTCAATACATAGCTAAGCCTTTTTATCAGGCACCGATAAAAATGAAATACTTATTCTTAGATACGTTATCGCACATTAACAAACAAGTACATACTTTTTTTCAGAAAATTACGAAAATATTAACAGCTTGGTTGCTATTTGCACCCCTTGAAATTGCCGTTGTTGTGAGCACTGTTATTTATGTTGCTGTAAAAACCCACCATTTTCTTTATCTTGCTTCGTATTTGGGTAAGTAAATTTAAACATAAAAGAAAATGGTACAATAACAAACAGAGTTTTTATTTCAGTATTAAAATTTTATTCTATATTTGTGGTTTATTCAACTAGAAGTGACCTAGAACTAGAAGGAACTTACCAACCGCTTCCGTAAAAATACTTCCCACAGTATGTACTGTCGTCTAATCAAGAAAATTCGCAATCCAATCAACCTTAGAGGTAAAATCGTGTTTTCTTTAACTGACATGCTTAAGTGAGGCATCCAAAGTTACATTATTTGAAGACTTTAATACAATTATGTAATTATAGTTGTTAAAAATCTGATATACAAGTCGCAAAATGTAGCCTGATACTTGGGAAATGGATGCTCAGTGAAATTGTGAGAAGTAGTAGGGAGAGACTCACTGCACACAGTGCAAACGAAGCCGTTGGAGGATTTTCGGTCTTTCTTGCAACTCGGATTTCTCATTCTATCTATGCATCTCAAGTATCAAGCTACGTTGTGCGACCTGTACTTATTATTTCAAACATGTACGCCAAAAACTTATTTTTTGACATTATCTTAACTTTTCTGTAAGATTCTAAGTAGGAATTACGGCGGCCAAAAATTTTTAGCCGTCACCATCTTGACATTTCCATAAATTGTAAATAAACCTTTAGAAACCGTATCCCCACTTTCGATTCTTGTCATTTTGACAATCAATTTAAACTGTTTAAAGCTCAGATATTCCAAAAATCCGACATGAATGAACAAAATTAGAGCAGTCGTACTATTGCGAGCAAAAAAAGTGAAACATCAAAGTCATTATCATGACGTTTGGCGTGAACTATCCAATACATGGTCCTAACCTCACTTTGAATTCGATGTGTCACTTTTTTTGCTCGCCACTGTACATAGATAACCTGAAGTAAACATTCTGTGTAGTAGAAAATGACAAAATAATTTCGAGTTTGGAAATTTACCACCCAAAAAATATCATTTATAATCAAGACGGTAATCATGATGACAATAAAGTATGGATTACAATTTGATTTTTTGAAATGACAAACAATGACGGCTAAAATTTTTTGACCGGCATAGTACTTGGTTGTAACTTGAACAATTGTCAATGTCAAAATTAAGTAAAAAACCACTCTGTACCACCCCAAAATGTATACATATGGACCAGCTGTATAACAATTTGACACCAAATCATAGTTAAGGTTATGTTCATTTCACTTCCCGGACCTGTTTTCCGCGAATTCATTTTCAAAACAAATTTAATGAGAAATCAGCGGAAATATTTTTCGAATTTGAAATAAAGTCTCGCTCGTTAGGGCGCAGGCTCAGTTAGATTTAAAAAATGTTGACACTCAGTGTGACTAATCCTATTACCATGAAAATCACTGTTTGCTTCATACCAACAATATAACGTTTTGACAATTGTTTATTAAAAAATTTCATTTATATACATGAAACGTCAACAATTAACTTCTTAACCTTACTTTCTCGTATTCGTAATGTATGTACATATTTCACGAGTCATAAAGAACCCGACGGAATTGTAATAAAAATACAAAAAATATAAAATAAATAAAATACAATATAAAAAAAAAAAAATTAAAATACAACCCACAATGTCCAGCTTTCTACTGGAAATGTATTGTGGGTTGCATTTTAAATTCCGTCGGGCTCATTATTACTCATTATTATTAAATAAAAGTAGTAATTTTTTTAATTGCACATATTTTTAATAATAAAACATGATTTTAATTTCTTTGTTCTTTTGTTTTTTTTTTTTTTTTCATTTTGTTTGACAATTATTTAGCTCAATCACCGACATTTCCAAGGCTAACTCGATTAAAATTTTCCTTGACACAGGATATATTTGTGGGATATAGTTTAAGCAAACAAGATTTGTAACAACTTTTAATGATAAATTGTAATGTCTCTCCAAAATACAACGTCAAACATAATAAACTTCTCCTCGCCCACTATCCATTTCCTACAACTCGGCCATCCTGAAATTCGTTCGCCTCGAACGAGTCAAGATCTTCTTGACACCAGGGCTTCATCATCTCAGCGCATGATTTGGTTGTTCTCGGACCGTCATGTGTGCCGATCTTCTTAACATCATAGCGGTCATTTCCAATTTTCTTGATTACTTCATACCGACCTAAATATTTGGGCAGTATTTTGGCATTAGTCTTAAATTGGGTTCTTTTTCTTTTGATGGCAACTTGGTCTCCAGGTTTATATTCTCTTGCCATTTTACGTTTCCTATTGTAATTCTTGATGTTTTCCTCGTGGATCTTCTTAATCTGTTGTTTCGCTTCTTTGCGCAGTTCATATCTTTCTTCAATTAGAGTAACAACTTCTCCTTCAGAATGTTCAATCTTATCTTCAGAAACATCAACAGAACAAACATCTTTTTCTTCATTTTTGCAATTCAACTCGTTTGCCATTTTGTCGACAGCTTCAACCAGTCTTCTTCCCAAGTTGTCAAAATTTTCTTCAACTTTTTCGGTGCTTCCTTCTTCGCAAGCCTCCTCCACTTCCTTATCTTCAAGGTTGACCTGACTAACATCATCTTCATTTTTAGGTATATTGGAATTAATTTCTTTTGCTATTTTATCCACAGCTGCTTCTAGTTTTCTTCCTAAACTTTCTATATCTTCATTCGTGTTTCTTTTTTCTTCACCGGACCCAAATGTTTCGTCCAAATTTTGATTTTCTTCGCTCTCCACACCAACGTCATCTTCAGAGCTTGTAATTTTCAGTGCATCATTTAGATTCTCTTCAGTATCTTCAATTTTGTCTTCATCTGAAATTTTCTTCGAAACTTCACCTTCTGGTAATGCATTATTTTCCTCTGTTGTATTCTCATCTTCTGCTGCGATTCTCTTTTGTACTTTCTTTTCATCATTCAGTAAGTTTGTTTCTTTCATTTCGGTTACATTTTCAGTTACCATCACTCCTTCGGAATTCATGATTAACGTTACTTTATTCAAGATTGGTCTTCCAATTATGAGATTTATGTCATTTATGGAGATTGCTTCATCCGATACAATGTGAATTTCGGTCACAAGTTCGCAATTATCAATGTTTATTTTTGTCGAAAATTTTCCAAGTGTCTTTACCTTTCCATTTCCTAAACCAGTGAGTGTAAGTGGAGTTTCTTCAAAGCGTGGAGCACCTATTTTCAAAAAAGCACTTGCCTTAATTAAATTAACGTCACTTCCAGTATCGATTAGAGCTTCAAAATCTGTACCACAAAGTTTTACATTTTTGAAATTTCTTGAATTTACTCGATCTGTTACTTCTCTGTTGCAGATTTCATGATTTTCAGGTGGTTCTTCGTCTTGCAATGAATTTGACAAATACACTGTTGGGGATAATTTCTTTTCAATTTCGCTTTGTTTCTTCTGTTTATTATCTTCGTTGCATTCTTTTGCACGATGTCCATAATTATTACATTTAAAGCACTTTGTTCCCTTCTCTTTGAACTTGCAATCTATTGATCTATGGCCTTTTAAACCACAATTGAAACAACGAATTTGCTTGCCTTCTTCTTTTTTATATTTCATATCTTGCTTCTTCATTACTTCTTCTCTAATCTCCGGTTCTTTCTTAGTTTTAAACATCTTCATTGAATTTTCTCTCAACGATTCGAAAATTTGAAGTTTTCTTTTAAACTCTTTTAAGTTATTAGCTCCGTAGAGAATAATTTTGTTACTCGTGTCGTCGGTGATGCCATCAATAGTATATTGGATAAGTGCATTATCTTCTACATTACCTCTTGAGGCCAGTTCTTTCATAATCAAAAAATATTCCTGAACAGTTTCTTTCTTCTGAATTTTTCTTGACGATAACATCTGATGTAAATGTGCGCTATTGAGTCGAGTTGAGAATTCAGACAACAAAGCTTCTCGCAGTTGACTCCAAGTAGAGATACCACATTCACTCTGTATGTAAAGTTTAGCAAGACCTTTCAAAGATTTCTTGCCGAAAATGAATTTCTGTAATCGACTCCATCTTAACAAAACGGAAGTATCTTCAAAGTCTTGAATCCATTTTTCGACAGGATACTCGTCATTACCACTAAAAGGACGAATTGAATCTTCCACATCTCTAAAACTTAACGGAAAACATGAATTGCATTTTGCATAATTGTCATCTTCTTCTTCGTCGTTGGGTCTGCTGCTTTTGAGGTTATTTACCCTTCTTAATCTTCTTTGATTTCTCTCTTCATCTTGGTCGTCTTTGGTATTATCTTCTTTTTTCTTAGAGGTTGTGACTCTTCTTTCTTTGTTACTATTTTTCTTCTTTGAAGCTGTTACCACGTCGTATTGCTCTGCATCGTCTTCATCGTCTTTATCATCTTCGTCATCTTTATCGTCTTCATCGTCGTCATTTACTTCATTTTTCTCCAACATGCTAAGGTTCATTAAGTGGCAGCAAATTTTTCTTGATAGCTCGTCTTCGTCACCATCATTGTCGAGACAGAGAAGATTAGTAATAGAAATCAACTCTCTTACTTGCAAAGTCTCAACCACGTATTCAAGTTTAGTCTCAAATTCCTTAGTATCTTCGTCGAAATCAAATCCTTTGAATGCGCGCAGCCTTGATCTGTTTTTTCGATCACCTTCTGATTCGAAAATAAACATATGAAGGGCTTTAATCGACTTCACAGGAGCATTTTTGATATTGTCTCTGATAAAAGCAATTTCACCCAATGATGTCATTTTTTGTTTTAATTTCCTCGTAACTGTCACTTGTTTTTCACTTTTCCGTAAAATAATTAGAATTCCTCTAATTTATCACCGTTCTTCTTTCTACAATTCTCTGTTTATCTTGTTTCTATCCCGGTTGAGCCCCCAAAATTTGTGGGATATAGTTTAAGCAAACAAGATTTGTAACAACTTTTAATGATAAATTGTAATGTCTCTCCAAAATACAACGTCAAACATAATAAACTTCTCCTCGCCCACTATCCATTTCCTACATATATGCCGTTCACGATTGTTTTAAACAAGCAGGAGGCCACGATATTTTTTTGTTAGATTGGCGTCAGGTCCTGTCATATGACGTTTCGTTATTAAATATTCGTCTTGTTGTCAATTCCTTAATTGATTCAATGTAATTCAATTATAACCTAAAATAGATTTATTATGCTCAATCACAATATTGCCAACTAAAATGTCATATTTTCATAGACAGTCCGAATTTGAAACAATCGTGAACGGATAATAGATGTAGTGATATTAAATCTTGAATTTTCTTGATCATATGATGTGATTTATCTTACTCTTTTATGCGATGTATCAGCTTAATAAGCTCTGTACATAATCCTCAATAAATACAAGCATCTAAAAAGTGAAGTCGCAGATAGATGTAACAACTTAGATTGAAGCTAGGTGTAAATGTTCAATTTTCGATTCCTGATAAGATTATTATCGTCGTCAACATTTCAATTTGCGTCAATGAGATTAAATTTTGAAATATCTTCTAAGCACTTTTATTTATTTGGTAATGTAACATTTCATTAATATGTTGTACAAGTTACTGAAAATCGACGATACGTCGAAAAGAAGCGCCATCAAGGTGTCGATATTCAACTTAGTAAGTACACCGTTTTAGAACTTTTAAAGAAACCAAACACCTATTTTCTTGACAGATCTTGACCTTCATTATTACACTTGTGTTGAACATTATGGTTTACTTCATTTTTCAATGGTACGACGAATCCACCGCCAAACGTAAGTAACAAAAGCACTGGAAAACAAAATTACAACAAACTTTTTAGCTGTCAGCCGTCTGGTTTGGGTGGAAGTTTGCTTGAACGTTTTCTTTTTCCCTTTTGCCATTTTGCTAATAATGGGAATACGAAAAGTGAGTCATTTACTTCTTCGCTGTCGACATTTTAAACATGTTAGAAACTTTAGGACAAATACAAGTGGATCAGAATATGGATCAAAGCTAAGGTGGTGCAAGCATCGTACATATTTTTACTGAACGTGGTGATGCAAGTGTACATCACGAGTTCTCTAAATGTCGACGATGGTTTAATTGTCTTACTGTACACCATGGTGCTCGAAGGTGAGACGACGAAAACGCACACTCCGATGCAAAGATTTATTCTCATATTTCAGCGATCTACATGGAAAGTATTATTTTTATGAACAACTATCACCGCTACAGAGAATCGGAAAATAAGAACCCAGAGCTGCCGACAAAAGTTGACATCAAAGATTCCGTAATAAAAGCGTAGCGGTATTGATATCATTCAAAAATCGGAATATAATAACCAACACGATGTGAAAATATTTGACAGGCCCAGATAATCAATTAGTTCCACTCTTGTTAGACAAATATATTGTGATTATCAGTAATTATAACAATAAAATATGTAAGTCTTGACATTTTAATTCTAAAAGTGCTTTAAAATATTTTCACATCAAAAAGACATCTTATGACATAATCTCGTGCGCATATTTTAGTTTTTTGAAATACTTCTGATGTTTAACGAATGCCATAAAACCAGTAGTTCCACTGGTGGCAAACTATGGTTTCGACTTTCTAAATTAAATGTGTTAAAATTGAAAATTATTAAAATAGATTTTAAGGCAAACAGGAAAAACATTTTTTGATGTTCACCAATATTTGACTTGTCTCTTTTTATTATTATTGTCTAGTACCTGATATTATTGTTTTATATGGATCTTTTCTTATTAGAAATGGTTTGTACATAGTTTAGATCAGTGATTATTTTAACTGATATTTCAGTTTAATCTAGATATTATATATCTAAAAGAATCTATGAAATAAAAAAGTCTGATTCATTATTTACCATCTCTAATACTTACTTATATCATGCGTTCAAATGAAAACCTGAGCGTTGAAAAAGTAAACCATTTGGAACAGTGCAAAGTTTGAATTTCCCGCCGTTTGACACGAATGACATTTGTTTATGTTTAATCGAGACATGATTGAACATGTTTGTTTTCAGCAAAGGGTGCCCTTGGATATTTGCTTCGAGGATAGGAATCGTTAGTTATTCTATTTTTAATGTAAAACATTGCGAGAAGAAGGACGTTTTAGGTTAACTGTCTCTAATTACAACTGTCAATTTACAAATTAAAAAATCAAAACAATTGACGGTTTACAATGTCTTCCCAGCCCAGGATTTCTTTTGAACGCCCCATAGAATAAGTTTACTGACAAATAAAAAAGGGTTTTTCGGCCGTCCAGAAAAACTGATCTTCCATTCGTCTAAATCGCCTGGAAAATGGCATTTCCTTGCCTAGGCAAGAAAATCGAAACAGGAATTTTTAATGAAAGATTTTAGGTTGGCAGCACAAAATGTCAATGTCATGTGGAATTTTTGTACAATTTTTTAAGTGTGAAATATTGATTTCGGGCAAACTTGTATTTTTTGTCCCAAGCTGCACATTGTCTATAACAGTAGAGGCCTGTTGATGTATTTCTCATTTTATAATTATTTAATAACAGTACTTTTATTTTGTTTAGGTTGGTACTAAAACCAACGAGTAGATGTAACTAAGGAAAAACCTGGTATACGCCATAGACACTAACTTGAAACTTGTAGATTGTAAAACAACACGTTCACGTTTCAATAAACAGTTTTAGCTTTTAAATCAAAACAGTCGGCCTTATTAGAAAATCCCAACAGGTTATGGGCTACAGTGCGTATTAAAAAGAAAGTGCACTAACGGGAAAATATAATTTGGCGTACTGGTTGAAGTAATCTCCGCAAGTCCAATTTTGAGGTTAAGGAATCCACGAGGTGAACCAAAGAAGAAACAATGGATTCGTCAAGAGTAATTAACGTTGGACTATTGGAAGGGAAAGCAAATTGGACTACGTGGAAATACAAAATTTCCGTCTGTCTACGAGGAGTCTCGGGAGCAATGGATGTTGTCCAAGGCAGGTTAGTGGCACCTAATACACTACAAGAAGATGCTACCGCTGCCCAAACAGCGACGTACAAAAGTGCATTAGAAGTATTCAATAAAGCAGACAGCAATGCCTTGATTATCTTAACCACGAACATGTCAGATGAAACGTTGCAGAAGATAATGCGATTCACGACGTCGCGAGAAGTATGGCTGGAACTTCACAAGTTGTTTGACGGCGTTTCTGAGGACAAAGTCTACAACCTCTGCTTACAATTCTTTGGATTTAAGAGGAATCCTGAAGTTGACATCGCATCACATATTTCAAAATTGAAAACACTATGGAGCGAGTTGAAGCAGGAGATGATGAAAGATGAAGCGAACCTGGAACTACCAGACTTATTTCTGATCTGTAAAATTCTGGGAACACTACCAGATGACTATTTTTCATTCAAGTCTAGCTGGATGTTAATGTCAAAAAGTGACAGAACAGTCGATAATCTGACAAATCAATTGTGTGCATATGAACGAGCCTTAGGGACCAAGGAGGACGAATCTTCTGATCAGAAAGCTCTGGTTGTGAACTCGTCGAAGCAGGCATCGCAGCAAGCGAATGTAGTCGATTCCAAGAAGAAAAAGAAGCTGATTTGTCATTATTGTAAGAAGCCAAATCACACCGTGAAAGTGTGTAGAAAGTGGATAGCTGATGGCAGGCCACCGAAATCGAGCAATCCGGAACCAGGTACGAACATGACACTCGTTTCTATTACATCAACTGTGATGAATTCTGAAAGCAGTAATAGAGACTGGTATGTAGATAATGGCGCGACAAGTCATATCACAAATGACAAAAATTCGTTCAGAACACTTGAACCATTTTTAACAACACATTCAGTAACCACAGCGAATGGTGAGAAAATTGAAGCCATTGGAAAAGGTACAGTGGAGATTGAAGCAGCAGTTGGAGGAAGATGGAACAAAATCACTCTGACAGATGTTTGGTGCGTTCCAAGTATTCAGAAGAATTTGTTCTCCGTTCTTGCAGCACAAGATAAACGTCAAAATAGCGAGTTCATCTCAACCACAGAAACTTGCAATTTCAAAGTCGACGGATTAGTCCAGCTGATAGGAGTTCGTGATCGATTTGGAGGACTTTATAAGTTGGCCGTGAGAAGTACGAAAACCAGCTCACTCGATGAAGTCAATGTCACAGGTACAAATAATCTCTTGCAGCTATATCATGAGAGATTCGGACATCAGAATAAGCGCCATGTGAAGTCGCTACTGAGCAAGGAGCTGAACATCAAAGTGGAAATGGACAGTGAACTGTGTGAAGGCTGTATGTACGGAAAAGCTCATCGCCTACCATTTGGCACTAGAACGAAGACAACAAAAGCAGGAGAGCGAGTTCACACAGATGTATGCGGACCATTTCAGGAATCGATGTCAGGATTTAAATATTTTGTGCTCTTCAAGGACGATTACACAAAATTCAGGACGATTTATTTCTTGAAAGAAAAATCAGAAGTTGCAGAGAAGCTGAGTCAGTTTTTAGCTGAAACAAAAACTGTTGGACATGTGATCAAAGAACTTCTGAGTGACAATGGGAAGGAGTTTGACAACAAGGACGTTAGAAGTATGCTTCAAAAGGAAGGTATTATTCAACGTCTTACGATGCCATACACCCCACAACAAAATGGCTGTAGCGAAAGAGAGAATCGCACAGTCGTCGAAACAGCAAGGGCAATTATGCATGCCCACGGAAACATTCCGCAGACACTCTGGGCTGAAATAGTTCGTTCAGCGAACTACATCTTGAATCGCACGGGACCTTCAAACGTGCCAGGAACATCTCCATATGAACTGTGGTACGGTAAGAAACCGGGACTGAAACACTTACGTGTAATAGGCTCCACTTGCTATGTTCATGTTCCGAAGCAAACCAGAAAAAAGATGGACCCAAAAGCCATTAAAGGTATTCTCATTGGCTACGATCATGATGACGGATACAGGATCTTCGACAAAGAGGAATGCAAACTCATTAGATCACGAGATGTCGTATTTGAAGAGAAAACGCTTGAGCACACGAAAAGTGTGATTATTCCAGAAGATGATTCAACGTCTAAACAGGAAATTCAAGCTGATCGCGATGATGAACTCACCGATGACGATGAAGAGGAGCAGGAAACCGAAGATACGTCAATTTCTGGAACTTCCGAGTCAGATTGCGAGCACAACGCCGACAGGACCACACGATGTCTACGGAACAGATCGACTCTGAAAGCGCCAGAGAAACTGCAAGACTACGTGATGCATCTTGCAACGTCACTTGAGGAACCAGAAACTTACGGCGAGGCCATGAAGTCGGATCAAAAGGATTACTGGAAAGAAGCCATGGACCGTGAAATGAAGGCTCTTCAAGAAAACGAGACTTGGGAGCTAGTGGACTTACCTCAAGGAAAAAGGGCTATTTCAAACAAATGGGTCTACAAAGTGAAAACCAACGCCGATGGATCAATCGATAAGTTCAAGGCGAGACTGGTGATCAAGGGCTATTCACAGCAAAGAGGAATTGACTATGACGAAACTTTCAGTCCAGTAGCCAGGAAGTCTACTATTCGAACGTTACTCAGTGTTGCCGCAAATGAAGGTATGAAACTTGCACAGATTGACGTTTCAACGGCTTTTCTCTATGGTGACTTGAAGGAAACCATATACATGCAACAACCTGAAGGACACTGTGATGGATCTGGGAGAGTATGTCGACTAAAGAAAAGCTTGTATGGGCTGAAACAAGCCCCTCGTTGCTGGAATGAGAAGTTTAGCAATTACATCATTAAATTGGGTTTTCGAAGGAGCGAAGCGGATCCTTGTCTTTTTGTTAGGCAAACAGGCTCCACAAAAATGTTCTTCGTCCTTTATGTTGATGATGGTTTAATTGCAGCCAATGACGAACAGGAACTTCAACAATTTATCGATGACTTAGGACGAAAGTTCAAAATAACTGCTAAACCTGCGTCGTTTGTCCTGGGACTGGAAATCAATCGAGAAGAAGACGGCTCGGTGAGGGTGAGTCAAACCCACTACACCGAAAAACTGTTAGAACGATTCAACATGAGTAACTGCAAGGCAGTGACTACTCCAATCGTCAAGGACAACGAGACAGAAGAAAGCTCTCGAAACTCCGAGTTTCCATACAGACAAGCCGTGGGAGCATTGATGTTCCTCATGTGTGGGACACGTCCGGATATTGCGTACGCACTCAGCGTGGTATCCAGAAATCTTGAGAATCCAACAGATCGAGACGTAGTTAGGGTCAAGAGGATTTTGCGGTACCTGAGAGGTACAACGAACTGTGGGCTTCTTTACAAGAACAACCAAGCAAAGGGGGTTTTTGAATGCTACAGCGATGCAGATCATGGTGGTGACCTTAGCACGGGGCGCTCGACCTCTGGTGTACTGTGCCTCCACTCTGGGGCCCCTATTTCCTGGATGAGCCAAAGACAATCTTCCGTTGCCATATCCACAACTGAAGCTGAAGTTGTAGCTGCCAGCAAAGCTGCCAGGGAGATCATCTGGATCAAGAGGATTTTAACTGAACTGGACCAATTGAAAGCAACACCTACATTACAAATCGACAATGAAGCTGCTATTCGACTTGCCCAGAATCCCGAGTTCCATCGAAGAACGAAGCATATTCGTATCAGACATTTTTTTGTTCGCGAATTAGTAACTGCTGGAGAGATTATGGTTTCAAAAGTAGATTCTGAAAAACAGCTCGCGGACATATTAACAAAACCATTGTTTTCAACCCGATTTAGAGATTTGTGTAACGACATGGGAATCTGTAAGTTATTAAATAAGGGAGAGTGTTGATGTATTTCTCATTTTATAATTATTTAATAACAGTACTTTTATTTTGTTTAGGTTGGTACTAAAACCAACGAGTAGATGTAACTAAGGAAAAACCTGGTATACGCCATAGACACTAACTTGAAACTTGTAGATTGTAAAACAACACGTTCACGTTTCAATAAACAGTTTTAGCTTTTAAATCAAAACAGTCGGCCTTATTAGAAAATCCCAACAAGGCCGAGGGGGTTATCAAGCGACGGCTTAGGAATAACAGAGAGAATGAAGACTGTTTTGAATATTTGAGGAATTGATTGACTTTTGTCGTGACAGTCGCTTCTTGGATCCTTTATGTTGTCAATGAAAGAAAAATAAATTCCCTATCCGACAAAAATTATTATATTTTGCTTTAAATAATAAACTGTCGGCCGAAAAAATGTTGTGTATTACACGCCATTTTCTAGCCTTGTGATACAAATGACTAATGTCAACCAATGACCGTTTTTTAACACACGTGAAATTTCTTCTGGTACAGGGAAGTACTGGTTTAGGGTAGGATATGGTTTTTTGCAGAGAAATTTATAGCACAGACTTGTGACGGTATTGTAGTTGGAATAAAAAATGTTATGCAACGTTTAAAGAAAGTTTAATGTTTTCATTTAATATATGTAATACCAAAATAATACTAGATTGGGACAGGACGACTGATGTAACCACATAAAGAATTAACAACCACTACTTAAGATAGATTTGTTACTACGGATAGAGTGAAACACCATTTTTGAAATTTTCACAACTTTATCAGATCGTGGTAAAATGCTTTTGATTGATGACTTAAAAATAAATCAATAGAAAAATTGAAGGTGCGAATTTCTATTATTGCCATCCACAATCCCTGTTTCAAAATACTGAATTACTGCTTAATCTGAATATTAAAAGATTACGTTGTTGATACAAATTTGGGGATAGCAATGACAAAAGCTAAACAAAATATTTTTTCTAAGAACGTTAGTGTCCTTCAATACGCTTATAAACTCCGTACGGTGATAGATTGTACGTTTTTAAATTCTAGTTCCAAAACATAAAGCAATGAAAAATACTAAACTCTCCACCTCAATTGTTTCACGTTATGTAGAAAACCGTTGTATCCCTGCAGATTAATTCCCGCCACACTACTCTTTGGGTCTGTCTTCTGTCAAAAAACGTACCTACAATCTATCAGAATACGGAGTATACTAAATTTAGCAGTCTTAGATAACTACTTATGTTGAGAAATAAAATTATCTTCTTTTATGTCAAAGGCAATAAATGACGACTCGTCCTCATATGTGTAACTAGATATACCTACTGAATTTTTCAAGATTCAGTGATTTTTCTATCGGTGCATAAAAAAGTTACAGTTACAGTTATTACTTTAAATTAATAACGATACAACCTCTTTATTTATCAGACCTGAATGAAACAACGTGTAATTTCTGTAATCATATGGTATGAGCAAAGGGAAATATCAACTCGTATGTTATATGCTTATGTATATTTAAGATAAAGCAGAGAGTAAAAATAATGTCGGTAAAGTGTAAATAAAAAATAAAACGTAAATAGAACACTGGGTTTGAAATTGTAGTACCAAGAAACATAAAAAGTTGCAATAAGTAAACACTTCTTTGTCGCGTTGACTTGTAATTGATTACGGAAACACAACTAACAGATAAAATAAAAAATAAATAATTGTTTTTTTCTATAATGCTACGTGATGCCTAAACAAAACTTTGATTTAGTAATTGACTGAACCAAAGTAAACTGATTGAATTTAAATAAATTGCGTTATCAGTTACCTTATCACACTTATTAAAGACTTTTATCTTGAAATAAAAATAATTGAAGTACGTCAAAAATTCAGAAATGTTTGTTAATTTTCCTCTTCCAATTCTATTTCAATTCCCTCTATTTTTATCTTATCTTCAGATAATTTCTTGATTGCTCCTTAAAACTTTAAACATTTTTTATCGACACATGTTATTCTGCTTCTTACGCCTATTTGTTGGTACGTTTTTCATATCATAACTCAACTTTCCTTGTTTTTCCACCAGATTTAATTTTATTTGTGAACCGAATCTGATTTACCAGAAACCGTCAGAGATAAATGAAAATCATAAAATTATTACTTGTATTTTGTTACACCTGTATTGTACAGTTCTACTAAGTGCTTTCTTATCTCACTATTATTTAACAAAAACAAAATCTTCGAATTTTTATAGACCCTATTTATTATTACGTAAAACGATCTTAAAACAATGAAATCAAAACCACACCAGTTGTTGCAGACATTTAACTTTCGTTGATGGAATTCCACGCCTGATTTACGGCTCAAAAACCCGACAACAAAATCTTGAATACTCCATTTGAACGTTGATTTTTTTGTACTTGTTGCACACCGACGAACAAGCTTTTCACTGGTTCGATTAATTTTAAAAATCAATTACTAAAAACCCAACGTACATTTTACAACAAACAAGCAAAACCTATCTTTTAATCTTACACCTATCTTATCATTATCGCTCGTTGGCAATGAAATCTTTTATCTTGATCGCAATAATGGAATTATCTATTGCAACACGCCGAAAGCATGTCCACAATCTCTAGTACACAAAAAATCAAGTACAATGAACAACACGCTGTTGTGGTACTCATCCCTCTTCAAGCACATAACCAACTGGGGCTTCCGCACCGCTCTGGCCCAATTCGTAAGTCAACCACAAATCAATTTCACAATCTCTTAGTTTGGTGTTTAGGTCGTCTTCCTCTTCATTTTTTTGGGCGTTTCGTACTTATCCACCTTGATCGACATCACACTCGATGGAGATAGCACAGCTGAGTTCATATCCCGATGTAAGAACTGAGTAAAAAAATTCAAACAGCTTCACCGAGATTTTTTCAGATGAGAAATATGTTGTTTTGGCCTCGTCGCTCTACATGATCGTACCGTTCGCATTTTCAAATTTGTTCCTCTTCGGATTGTTCCACGTGAGTAAAACATTCGATCATTTCAGATGCTGTATCATTTCTATTTTTAGAAAAATGTGAGAATTTTGAAAGCTTTCGCAATCGGAAGTCTCACAAGCTGTGCCGTCATCTTAATCGTGGTTATCGGATCTGGAATATTTTTAGCCCTTAAAGGCGACGCCTACATCGCCTACAGTTTAATTGTTGTTGGAGTTGTTCTTGAAGGTGAGCTTTTCAACTAGTCCAACAAGTGGTAATCTCGTTTTCAGTGTTTTTGGTGCACGGCATTCTCATAGCTCTTGGGGCTAGACACAAATACCTCCACCGGAGTGAGGGCAGCGTGAATTCAGAAACTGAAGAGACCTAACTTGTGATATGTAACTATATTTTGTATTTAGTGTATATAATATTTATTATTAAAATATTTTGTAAGTTCGACTAAAACGAATACTATATAACTAGTGTCAAGTTACCTAAAAATAATACTGAGTTGAAAAATGTTTAAAAGTTGAGACTCTTGAGATGTTTGTAGAAACTGTGAACGGCGATGATGTTGTAGAAGGCGATCACTAAAACACTGAATTAGAGGGGAATCTGCGTTACGGTGTGGTACTTACAGGACACGATGGTACCCATGACTAAGTGGCCAATAATGAAGAAGGTACTGTTGTCTCCTGAATGGTGGATTATAGCGATGAGGATTGAAATGATGTAAACGATGATAGCTACAGGGTTGAAGATAAGCCACGGTACAAGAAGCATCGGTCGATTCTGAAAGAAACAAGTTGAGTTTGGAACTAAACAATATTTTGACTTACGGTTTCCGCTCCGAAGATGAGTAAAATGGAGAGGGCACACTGCACGGCACTGGCAACAGCGATGATAATCAAAAGGCATCGCAAAGCTGCAAAATTCGTGTGTTATTGTGTTCGAAAAGGCGCGAATTCCTTACTCGTGAGATCTGGATGGAGGGAGGGATCGGACATATCCAGAAGTTCATGAGGATGTTCTGCGTACGCCGCTGTTAAAATCAAGCACATAAAAGCGAGGACGCTCTGAACGATCCCGATAATGATGGTTCCATGTTTGAGACTGAATCCGCAGCAGTTCGTAATTTCAGGAGCCATGGTACCCTGCAACAACAAATCTTAAAACTCGACCTGTCAAGGTTCATTTTAATTGAATTCTTCGGCTGGTTCGCGGCCATATTGCGGATATGTAGATCGGGTGTTATGCAAGGTGAAATCGCAGTTTGCAATTACTGATCAATTAAATCAATAAACATACTCACGTATTTGTGGAAAAACAACAACAAAATTAATATCACAGTTCTTTATCACTGGTAGTTGCGAGCGCGCAGAAAAATAGCGTTTGTCGAGGTTTCTAGCTGCGGTACTGTTGGCAAATACAGTTATTTTGTAATCGAGACGTACCTTTCTAAATTACTCTCATGGGTGGACGACTGCGGAGCATTGTGTGAAAGTT
Source organism: Tenebrio molitor (assembly GCF_963966145.1). Taxonomy (NCBI): domain Eukaryota; kingdom Metazoa; phylum Arthropoda; class Insecta; order Coleoptera; family Tenebrionidae; genus Tenebrio; species Tenebrio molitor. The sequence continues at coordinate 14,194,664 of NC_091051.1, read as the reverse complement.
ACTCACCTGGGGACGTAGGTTGTTGATTGGTTCGCGTTACGGATGATGACTAAGACCTTGGAAAGTTGATACAAACAACAATTAAACATCAAACATTTGATTACGGAAAATGAACACTTCAGTGAAACAGAACGCCACAGGTAGCATTATGCAAATCTACTTTCTTTGTGAAGATATCGATTATATGTAAATAGAAAAACCAACTATTTTTAGGACACCTTGACTCAACTTGTAGTTTTTAATTCGCAAAAATAAATTAACTCTCAGTTAAATGAGTTCATGTTAACATGCCCATCATTAAACATATCTAGTTCAAGTACATCTGGTTGTCATATTGAAGAAGTGTGCTGCAGCAATGGACCAGTTTTGCGAAGTCCATTGACTAGTAACAATAGTGAGAAAGTGATTATTTTTAATTAAAATGAATCTGAAAGTAAGTGGAGAATTATTATTTAATGAAATTTCAAACAATTCTTTTAGATTCCTGCTTGTCTCGTTACTCTGATTTTATTAATCGGTGGTAGTATGACGATATCGAGGGCTAGACGTGGGTTGCATCTACATTTCGGGTCTAAACATCATGTTGTGCATCACGTGCACAGTGTACCTGTTGTACACACTTATCACGAACCAATCGTCCATACTACTTATCACCATGTGTCACCCATTGCTGTGCATCATCACTATATAATTTAATAATAAGTGACAGGTGTTGCTGTTATAAATGTATAAAATGTACCTAGTAGATAAGTGCGTTAATATTTATTATTAATTATTATGTCTGCGTAGTAATAAAACATATTGCCGATTAAAAGCTATTTAATTAGATAAATGTGTCTGTAAGGATAATAAATAAAAAATAAAATTAAAGGCAGAAAACTATTACTTTACCTCATTGTGTTCTATTTAATCACTTAATCAGTACCTAATCATAATCACAGAGGGCCGTATCATGACACTCTTATTAAATTTAATCATGACTCTAATTACCTTGGTGACGTATTCATCTCTTTCTGGCATAAATCTATATTGTTTTATGTTTACTTTAATCACGACTCCAGTTAACGACAACTTTAATAACGGTGTCGTGATACGGCGCATTGTTTGTGATTAATTTAAATTTATGTATTTTGAAAAACAGAACAAATGTTGGAGTGATGCTGTACCTATATTTTTAGGTAAGTGCCATAAAGATGTGTATGAGAAATTCACGTTTTATAAATTATGTAACTGATAATAGTATTTTACAGTAGAAGTCCGTTAGGATAGCCTTTACTGCCGAGCCAGAGATTTTGTGAGACGAGCTCGCAGGGCGAGTCGAATAATACTGGCGAGGCAGTAAAGGCCCTAACGGACGTGTATTGTACAATAGTTTTTGTAATATCTCTACGATTCGTTCACAATTATCTTTTTGAAATAAATTTTTTTCAACGCCATCGAAAAAACCGAATGATTAATAAGTGTGCGGAGGACGTCGTCGTGTCAACCGTTGTTTGTGAAAAAAAATTGTTTCAATGTTGTTTGTCAGATTTGTTCAACGCTTAACTTTCCGTTGAAAATAAATGAATGAAATCAATAAAAAATCGCAATCAAGATATGCCCGATGTCCGGAAGTGAGGTATCGTTATTGCCTGCAAAATCGTGCTTGTGTTAGTCTTAAAATTGTGAAGTATCATCTTCGATCTTGTCTACATTTGCTGCTGTTCATCAGATTTGTTCAACACGTAGCTTTCCGTTGAAAATAAACGACTGAAATCAATAAAAAATCGAGATCAAAATATTCCCCATGTCCGGAGAGCAAGTGAGGTCATCGTTATTCCCTGCAAAACCGCGCTTGTGTTGGTGTTAAAAGTCTGAAGCATCATCTTCGATCTCGTCTACATCTGCTAGTGCCATACGGATTTCGATTAATTCAAGGTGTGTCCCATAACATTGAACATTAATTATTGTACCAATTGTACAAAAAGTTGAAAAATAAAGTTTAGATCTACGTTGCTATAGTTATTTAGTCATTCATAACGGCCGCTCCCGCTTATAACGGACACCCTTAACGAACTCCGGCCGTTATGAGGTTGTTTACATGGTGACAAACAGTCCGGAAAGCCACCTTTAACAACTAGATATTACAAAAAAAATTGATTGACACTTTAGATATGTTGCTTTATACGCTTTTACCTCCACAATGCATGTTACTCGTATCTTTATCTACATACATGCAAATATGGAGATTGCAGAATTACAAACACAGTAAGCACGTAAATCAATATCACAATTTGATTTGATACCTTTAAATAAATATTTTACAAAATGACTGTGTCCAAATCCTCAAAAGATAGAAGTTTGCTGTTTCCATCTTGTAAACAACCAGAAAAATAGAAAACTGAAAGTAGTCTTCAACGAAACTATAATTAAACATAATTATTCTCCAACGTATCTAGGGGTAACTCTGGATTCATCTCTAACCTTCAAACAAGACATCGAAAAGTTACGACAAAAACTGAAAACAAGAAACAACATTATACATAAACTCGCAGGCACAAGTTGGGGAGCGAATGCACTAGGGATGTGCACGTGTATCGATATTGTTGAGATATTTACATCGATTTAATTTTTTTCAATATAATCGGTGAGAATCGATATTTTATAACGATACTTTATGCGATATTTTTTTCCGCATTTGTTTGCAAAATGAATTCTTTCACACACAGAAAGGCCACATGTTTTATTTGCTTTTGTTTTTTATGGCAGACGCAATGTCAGTTTTTTAATCCACTTCGATTATTTCATGATTATTTTCGCGGTTTTGTTTTTCTTTTAATTTTATAGAAAAATATTTTTTAATATAATATTCATTTTTTTGTGATTATTATCAAATTATTTCTAACTGTTGTTACGCGATTGAATAAACATTAATTTTCATTATTTCGATTAATTACTCTTTTTTTCTTAGAAATATCGATGTTTAAAAAAATCGATATTTTCTGGTCGATATATTTAGCACATCGATGTTTTAATTTCGATGTATCGATTGATGACATTATCGATGTTTCAAAAATTTTGGGCAAACCTAGAATGCACACACTCTACGTATGGCAGCTCTAGTGTATTCCACGGCAGAATATTGTTGCCCTGTCTGGAAGAACAGTACACACGTGAAAAAAATAGATGCTCAATAACGGGTACTTTAAAATCTACTCCAAGAACATGGCTACATGTCTTAGCGCAAATTATTCCGTACGATATTAGAAGAAAATACGTCACAAAACGAATTTTGGATAAATTCAAAATTAACCTAACATGTACTCAATAACACCAGAGATGGCAAATTTACCACTCTATAGATTAAAATCACGTAAACCACTTTGGAAAGAAGAATTTCTCGTGCAACCATTTTCGATATGTGATTATTGGTAAACAGCCTGGTAAGACGTAGATATTTTCAATAAAAATTTAATGGAGAATCCTGCAAAACAAGTTCCGGGATTTGACCTACCCAGGAAAATTAAATCGCTTTAGAACCGGCCATGGCAAATGTAATAATACATATGCTGTTTCACAGGAACATTCGTGAAAACTCCTGTTGTGAATGCGGTCCAGAAAAAGAAACCATCCAACACATTGTAGAAGAATGTCCCCTTATTAAATTTCAGCAAGGTTTCTCCGAACTTCATATACTTACAGAAGACGCCATAACTTGGCTACAACAAATTAAAAACATATAGGTAATTTACTATTATTATTTTGTGAATTTCGAATTTTAATTGTATTTTTCTTCAGACGAATATATCGGGTGTTTTTTTAAATTTCACCTCATAGTAGGCGTTGAAGAGTCGATTGTGAATGCACTATACGGGTTACGGATCACCAATCAGCGGTTTAAATCTGACGTTTTACACGAGTGGTGCGTTCACATCGACTTTTCAACGCCTGCTACGAGGTGAAATTTAAAAAAAACACCCGACATAATGCATAAACATTAGCCGCCGTAAGCTTAGTAATTCAACCCAACATTCTTTGGTGCATAGTTTGTTGCCGATTTTTAAATTTAAAAAAAAAATTTTTTTGTTCGACACTGTCAGAATTTGAGAATTTTCTCCTGTGTGAACGGATTTTGATAAATGTCACAACTTGTCAAAACGAAACGTCAAGCTAATTTTAAAGATTTTAAGCGATTTGGAGAAGGCTCCAAAAGGTAAGAGGTTCGTCGAACAAAAAAATGTTGTATCCATCTCGTTCGTGTGTAAATTGGGCATTTTTTGGCACTCGCGGGAAAAATAGGCCCAATTTACACACAATGTCGTTAAATAAATTAGTATTCATACATGTACTATCGGCGCCAACGAAATGTGAACGAATTTCTGGTGCCATAGAAACGTCTTCTGTTTTGTTCTACATTAAATAAAACTTTGTTCACTGGCGTACTATATGTATGGAAGTTAAGAAAAGATTTCTATTACCTATAACTTTCTATTACAATTTTTACAATTTTCGTCGAGTTTGGCAACAGCCCTCGCTTTTCCTATATCGGTCAAGTGTCGTGGCAGGTATATTGTTTAAAAATAAATTAAATCTGTTGACTAATTATGTTTGTGAAAATTGTCACAAATCTGTCACATTAACGTACGCCTATGATTAATGCTTCAACACACACTAGGAAAATTTGGCGTTCACATTTCGATGGCGCCGATAGTACTATTACGATTATTAAATTTTGGACGTCACATACAATTTTTTCAGCACTTCAAAATGACGCACCTTTAAGGAAATGCGGTACTTTTGGAACACGTGTACATACCTAATACGGTGTGATCTAAAATGACTGAATCTGTTTGTGTTGGTAATAATGCAATGCAATTTTGCAAATTTAAAATTTACCATCAAAGGTTCATTTTTGTAATAGCATAAACATAACCGGCATAACCAAAAATGTTTTTATTATCGTCTCAAGTTAAAAAACCCGATCAGTGCCAATTACGAGACAAAAAACACCAACAGGTACTTTTCAATTGTTTCATTGCCAACACTCTCAGTTATTGTTGATCACGCTGTATGTTCCTTGACGAAAATATGTTGCACTATAGAAATAATTCGTGAAATTACCGTTTAATAGAACTTGTGAATATTTTTCTCTATGAAGATAGTTCAAATTGGTAATAAATTCTTCCTCTCGTAAATTTATTTCTTTTTGATTTAATTTTTCGGCCTTGTATAAATGTAATAATTGTTTATAAAATTTATAAATCCATTTATATTCAATTCTTTCTGACGTTTTAAATCTCTTATCTAGGATTTCTGGATTTCTATTACTCCAGCAGCAAGACGTAAACAAATCAGCAGTGGTAGAGCACAAGAAGATAACCCAAATGCACTAAATAATAGTTTGCTTATCCAATTCCAATTTCATAAAAATCTGTGTAACTTTTCCTGTATACATACTCGTACAGTTGCGGAATTAAAATTTCGGGCAGTATTTTTCTGTCACTTCAACAAAATCTCAGTAAAGCACCTTCTACTGTCATCATGACTGACATTAAAAAATTAAACTTTTCTGTGTCTGTCACCCAATCAATTTTGAATTTTGAGTTTTCAGTTAATTGCACTGAGTGTAATTACATCATCGCTTTGATATGTTGCCTACCCGTTATTATGCCACAAATGGAAATTTTTGAATGCCAAAAAGACAAAAACATGACAAGAGTAAAAAATAAGGTTATCAACGTAAAGATTGTTTTAGAGTTTTTATCATGACATTGACAATACTGTCCGAAATTTTAATTCTGGAACTGTACATTCGTTTTTCTAAATATGTTTCCATTTAAAACATATAAATACTAATACATAATATCGATTAAGTTATTCGTCAGATTCAATTATTGAAATAAACTAGTTGATTTAGATCCGCCAGACCTAAAGCAAAAACCATCTCGTTTTAACTTTTTATTTATACTAATCAAGTACGAAAGTTTCTCAAATAAATTTAAAAGGTCGAATAGGTTTTAAATTCAAATATTTTTCTAATAAGTACAATACAATTCTTCGCTCATTAGTCAAAAACGATTTTTTGACTCTGTCAAGAGGATCATCACTTAGTAATTTTATATCGTAAATCCAATACTTTAAAATTTCTCGTTCCCATTATTTACAGACCAATAAATTATTGGGCTCTGTCTACTCATGACGCTTTGCTGAAATTCAGGTTTTTATTTTCATTTAATTTACATTTACATGCTTGATTAAAAGAATATACAATATCATACAAATCCTTACCTTACAATTTTATAAAAATACGAGTATATACCTAATTTAACACATTTTAAATGATACCTAAACGGGGTATTTTTACACAGCTAACTCTATTCTTTCAATTGAATAGATTGCGTTTGATCCTCTTTAGGAATGATCTAAAAACTTACAAAATTTCCCCATAGAAATAATTCCATGTTTACTACAAAGCGATCAAAAAGAAAACAAATCAGAGCAAGCGTTGCAAATTATCAGTCATGTCGCAGCGGAATTCTGCGGAAATAAGCGTTCAATGCATGGCAATGGCGTAGAAAATTTGTGGTCTCAAACGCTAATAAATCATACCTCATGAATTTTAGACGTTGGAATTATAATAGTGCGTTTTATTATTATTATTAGAAAATGGAGAAAATTTATAAAATAAATAACAGCAACATTTTACATTCGTAAGAATGGTCATTTGCGACCTTTATTGCCAAACACCACGTAACTGGTAAGCAGATTTTTCAATGAAATGTCAAAGAAACGTCAATTTTAAAGCAACGGTCTGCTGTTGTTAACTTAGAAAACAACTTTTCGATTTCGGCAAAGTTTACAGACGTTTACTGTAATTGCAAACAACAATTATCCCAGAATAAGTGGTAAAATGAGTTTTACCACTGAAGAGAAAGCATTTTTATTAAAATATTACTTTAGAAACAGGGTGAATAGGCAACCAATAAAAACGACTGTGCATAGCAAGTATAATTATGCATACAATTCAAAGTAAGACAAAAATAAAAAATGAGGTAGCACTCTTGATTTGTTTTCTTTTTGATCACCTTGTATTTTCAAATATTGTACATTTGTCTACGAATCTAATTAATTTAAATGGAGCCATATTTATAATCTGCACGTAGCAAGTGACTACAAAAGTTATGACGTTCTTTCATATGTTGGCAATGCAAATATTGAACATTGTGATGATTGTGTTTGACAGTAAACATAGGCGTACGCTCTTAGGAGAGCGTGAAAAAAGAAACTGAACAATTTAACAAACATTATTAAAATGAATTAGTTAACAACAAATGACAAAATTACTTTTTTTGCCTTGTGTCTTAATTTGAATATAGTCACAATCTTTTATAATCACCTGATAATTATATTTACTATATTGACAGATATAAAAAATATTAACTTATTTAATTACGAATGTGAATAAATTCAAGTTGTAATATTTAAAAAAAAAGTAATTCAATTGAAAATTTTTAAATAAACATAAGCTAACGAGTGTTCAAATAAAATTTTTTTGGTCATGCATAATCTTATTTTGATAATATCTTCATTTGTCGTAATAAATGGCAAATTCAAGTTTTCGACTAAGGTTACACCGTAACTCTTTGAACGGTTTCTGAAATTCGACTCTACACGTCCTAGCGTAATAAATAATAAATAATAATAATAAAAGTAAGCACTGTCGCGAGCAAAAAAAACTGGTTGTCAAAATCATACTTTGACGCAATGGAAAATGCTCCACTGTTAAACGGTCGTAAATATCATAACTTATCAATTATCATCATGTTGTATGACACTAATTGTCATTTTTTTTGACATAGTCACACAGGGAAAATTTTTTAACTTATGACAATCTAACCAAATTTTGAAGTGACATTGACGACCAGAATTTTTTGCTCGAGACAGTACTAGGCCACGTAACCACAATGTTTTTAACACACGTTCAGTAATGTAATATACCAGTAGTAAAGCCATAACACAGACTATTATAGTTATTATTTATTATTACATTATAACTTAAATTTAACGTCGTGTTCGGCAAACATAATCATAAGTCACTCCAGTATTCTGGGTTTGTAAAGATTGTTCAAGGAATGAATGATGCATCCGTAAATTTATGAGGCAAAGAATAACTAAAAACAAAAAATACGTATTTAATAGTTATTTAAGATATAAGTATAAAAAGTTATCCTTTATTGCGCGAACGGGTTTAAAATACGAGCGAGGTACGAGTACGAGCGACTGTTTTAAAGGATGTGAGTGCAATAAAGGAACTTTATCTTCAAGCGGTGGAAAATCGCGCCTTTGTGTCATTTTTTTCTGAGCGGAGTAAAAGTACTTCAAGTCTTAGGAGTAGAAGTGTCCCACAGGCGGCTCGACCGGGTCAAATGTAAGGTCATTTGAAGTATTTGTCACGACTTAATTATCAATTACAACTATCAATTACACGAAATATTTATTAAATAAATTATCCCCATTAAGATAAAGCCTCTAAAAAAGCCAAATAACGAAATTATTATCCAATATTTAACCGATTCGATTGTGGTAAAAGACGAGCCGCCCCTTGTGGGACTTGTGGGCGTGTCCTTGGATGTCAGATCAGATGTCACACAAATGTCAAAAATAGCGCAAGATTGCCCTTCAATGCATTCAGTGTTAATACGAGTAGGTAAATAGTTGTAAGTTGTAATCTTTTGCTATTTACGTTTTAATAACGTTTTTGTTGTACACTGCGCCGCAAAATTAACGCATAATTTAGAAAATTAATCGTATTCCTTTTTAGAAAATTTTTCACTGCCATTTGGAAACCAAAAATGATCATTCGCATTATCTTAAAGTTTAAATCCGATACTCATTAGAAAACCACTTTTTCTACTGGAGTTTGGAAAACTTTAACATTGTAATACTAATTTGAGTTAGGAAAAGTGAAAAATTTCCTACTAAGGGCGGAAATAATATTTCAACACTAAAAGTTCAATTTTGGTCGTTTTCTGGGATACGTAACGTAAAAAGTGGTATTTAATTGAGAAATTTTATGTATTTTCCAAACTCCAGTAGAAAAAATCATGTGTGCAATACGTAGGAAATCCATTTTTTTCCGTACATGGCATGTTCTTGATCTCGACTAACGTCTCGATCAAAAATCCCATTCGTATTCCGGAAAAAAATTACATTTCCTAACTTATTGTACAAATAGCTATTTCATAATGCATCATTTAAAATTTAAATTTACAGGTTTATTAAAAAATTTTACACAGTATTTAGCGAACATCTGAATTCTGAAGTAAGTGTTTACTGTTAGAAAACGAAATGCACGGCTCCAAAACTGATGCAGATCGCGGCAAACTTAATGTAGATATAATCCGACCACAGTCCCGGGCGAAAAGTGTATGATTTCTACATAATTGCTCCTGATGCCAAGTTTCTGACTACATAGGTAAAATTTCTGAGTTCACTAGAGGAAGAATTATACGCATATTATTATTGTAGTTTAGATTTTACTTGTCACAAAGTGTGACCGCTTTCGATGTAAGGAATGAAATCACCAATTTGACAATGAGAGATATGGAAGATTTGGGCTCTGCTATCGTAGTAAAAGTTCAGGATACTAAAAATTACAAATCGCGATCACTGGCCATTTTGGGAAAGTTTTACGTGGAAATTTGCAGAAAGTAAAATTACTAGTGCCTTAAAATTTGAAGATTGTAACTGCGGGAAGAGAAAATAAATAAGTGAGTTCATGTTCGATATATATATATATATTTTTATGATCCGCTTGAAGATAAAATAGTATGTATTATTCAGAGTAGAAGCTCTTTTTGTGCTTCGCCCAGTTGTCGACCTCAGCTGCGTTTCGGTCTTCAATTTCTGGGCTTAGCACAAAAAGAGGCACTTCTACTCTTAAAGATAAACCTAATATACTATTTTACATGTACGTCTTACAACTTTTTATTTACGATCATAACGTTTTACTTTTAGTAATTACTAATTAGGTACATATTTTATTTGAGATTTTTAAAACTGTGACATTTCCAAAAAATTGTATTATTTTATTCTGACAGTTCTGTGCAATAAAAATGTTATTGTACAGTTCAGTCAGTTCACTAAACGGCAATTTTGACAACGATATTCAATGCAAAAAGTATACGATCGTAGATAAAAGATTAAATGCGTTTATTTTTAAACTTACCTGACAACGCCATTAATTTTACTCCTACAGTTATGTAGAAATTTGATGGAACGGTACAAAACAACGCAAATGCAGATATAACAATTGATAATACAATATCCGCAATCAGCCATAATTTTTTTATACTACAATTACTCTGAAAAAATTGAATAAGTGACACACATTACACATTTACTTGCAACACTTACAGTTTTTGTCGCGTAGATGAAGTACCCTGCTATAACTAAATGAATCCCGTTTACTGTACCAATGATCACTAAAAAAATATGGGTGTCTGAAACATATTTTTATTAATAAAACGGTGATTCATTTATATTATATTACCTAGCTGGATATCGTTTACAACAATTAAGACCACAGTACAGAAAATGAACGCGCCAAACGTTAGCACGGCACGAAATATACTAAAAAATACAATTGTTTGCCTTATGCTGAATAAATGGCAGTCGCACCAAGAAGGAAGTATAGGTTTCCTGGTTAGTCTAAAATATGTTCCAATTAATAAATTATTTTTTGACCCTCCAAAAATCCTCACGTTGGATTCCTCTGTAAGACGTCCATTTTTGACAAAAGCTACAGCCGACTATGAAGTGCTAAAGTACCGAGGGCTGCGTGTACTTGATTAGATCTGTAATGATAATTGTTGTAAAAAAATTATGGTTTTTTAGTTTTTTACATAATAAAACTCTCTTATGGAGACAGGAAAAATAAACGACGATACATTGGGTAAATACCTACAATCTACATTCATAAATGTGAAGCGTTGTTTAAATTACATTTCTGCCAGTGGCGGCTTATCAGAGGAGGCAAGAGAGGCCGGGCCTCCCCTATAAAATTCAGGAAATAATCTTTTTTGCTAGTTTGTTAATTATTTATTATTTTAAATGAAGGCTAAATACGCCAATATTCTGCGTACGAGCCAGAGGCCCGGCGTCATAAAGCTGTATAGTCGTGTTTATTTGAAATTTGGCCTTGAACGAACAGTTCCATGATTAAATCCAATTGCAAAAATCAGGTTGTTCACGTGATGGGAGTCCAGCCGCTCAAGCCAATCAGATAATAGCCCGAACCCGCCTTGAAATTAAAAATTAAAATATTAATAAGTAGTTAAGTACTACCTCGAGGATCATCCCGATTCAGAAGATTTTTTGTTGATTCATCATTTTAACTCGTTGTTTTATGAAAAGAAGATTTTAAGAAAAAATACGAAAAAAACCCTAACCAAAATAGTATTCTCTTGTTGAATTAAACAGTAAACATAACAGATCATTTTGTGAATCGTGGAATGAGAAATGTTTTTGGCTTACGGGAAGTTTGTTTTGCTGGCCATGTTTGTTGTTTCCGTCTGGTAATATTTGGTCAAAATTTGGATATGACGACTTAAAAAATTTGCCACGATCCATTGACATGGCATGGTAAATCTAAGAATCATATTAGTGCAATGGTCAAATTGAATTTACTCGGAAAACAAAATATTATAAACGTGATCAATTTCGCTCTCGTGCAAGAAGTACAGTTATTTAACAACGAAATTAAAGAAAATCGAGAGATGTGAAAAAGACGATGCCGTTATTTTCTTGTGCTGATAGCAGAGGAAACTTTAAAGAACTGATACACTTATTGAGCAAATAAATAATGCAATAGTTTTCTCTGGAACTTCAAAAACTATTCAAAATGATCTTGTGGATTCTATTTGTTTTGTTTTGGAAAGGACGAATAATGATCAAAAACTACATTTTTTCGTTGCAGGTCGATGAGACAGATGTTACATGTGGTTGATGGTGACGTGGTAGAGAGATTCGGGGAATTTTATTTTATGATGTAAGCTGTGGACGTGCAGCCGATCATTTGTTTAAATTACTGATCGAAACATTTTCACAGAATGATATAAAACATAAACTCGTAGCACAAAGGTTTGATGAAGCCGCAGTCATGGCTGGACAGTTGAACGGATTACAAACAAAAATTAAACAATTGCTCCTCAAGCACTCTTCACTTACCGTTATGCTCATGTCTTACATTTAGTTTTGAGTAAATCATGTAATTCAATTAAGGAAGCGAGAATATTTTACGGGGGTTTCAGGTTTTTTTTTCTAAATCCACAGAGAAATCTGCTGTTTTAAACCAAATTGAGGGATGCTGTATACCAACAAATTCTCAAACTCGTTCGAATTTTACTTCCAGGGCTGCATTTACTGTTCCTACAAATAAAGATGTTTTTATTGAAGTTTTATAAATAGTGACGATTTAAAAATAATCAGCAAACAATAAGATTAGCAACAGGTTTGAATAATATTCTAATATATTGCGGCATATAATTACATTTTTAAACACCTTGTATTTGGTGGTAAATTTATTATAAATTTACACTCAAAAAAATGTGCAGAAATAAATATCTCTCACATTTTGACTACAAACACCATGAGCCGCCACTGATTTCTGTAGTCTCCAAGTCGCACGGATCCAGAAAATCAATAATCGGAATCGCACAAGAATTATTGTAAACATCTAGGTAATTTTTCGAATCGTTACTATGCACGAAAGAAATGTGCTAAAAATAATTTACCACCAGCCTGTCATACCGCATAAGTCAAATACAGACTGATTCACGTAATTTTTCGACACTAACGAAATTTAAATGCAGCCAGTAATACGTTTTTCACTAATAACTTGAATGATTTTAAACTTTTGTATGGTTTGGACATCTTTCACAAAAGTCTCAATTATAAAAATTTTAAAATGGCAGTAATCGACAATATTTTTGTTATTTAAGAAACTGACTCATCAAGTCATCATATATCAATATCATATCGATCCTTTCGTCATTGGAGCACATTTTAATAAACAAAACAGATTTCAGAATTATACAAAAAAGAAATGTCAAGTGATTGACAATAATGCAGATTTCATCGTAAATAAAGGTATCAAGTTATGACGTATTACTGGCTGCATTTAAATTTCGTTAGGGTCGCAAAGTTATATGAATAAGTCTCTATATGTAAGTGTGACTTAAAGTTCAAATACATTTTCACTTACCTTAAAAATAAGACGACGAAACTGTTGGCAATATAGCACTCGTGTGCTTGTCGGTTGATCGTGGTGCGCGATGCCACAATGCAGTCAGTCAGTCAGCCAGATACATTTATTTCCAGCTTGTTTATAATAAATAACGGGTGTTCAAAGGAAAAGTTCGTCAGGTTGGCTATGACTTTTTGATGAAAGAAGATAGAGGGAAAAAGCAATGATTGCCTTCTTCGACAATAATGTCAGGTGTGTTTTGCGAGTGTAACGTCTTTTTTTGAGTTGAGTTTCGTTTTCTGTAGAATTATAATAAATCAACTGCTTTCACAAGTAAACAACATTCGCTTTTTCTATTTCAAGATGGTTTTCATTATGGAGCATGAAACTTTTTTAATTGAAAGTTATTTTCCAAACGGTACCAAAGTTGGAGGAGTTGGGTTATTCGCTGCAAAATTGTATTGAAGAATTTTAAGCTGAATTTCCAAATTTTGTTGTGGATTACATGCAGTTTAAGAAAACTTTGGACAGTGCTGTCAATTTGTTTCGTGGTACTGGAAGTGTCTGGAAAACGAGGCAGTGGAGCAGTTCGAAAACCTGCAGACGAAATTGTTGCTAATGCTCAAGATAATGGAAAATGCACCAAAAACATCTATCCGACAATTGAGTCAGCAAATTAATCTCTCTCTTCGAACAACGCACACAACGATACACAAGAATTTACATCTTTATCCCTACCGTGTCACAGCACAGCAATGTAGGAATTGAAGCCAGCAGATTATCCAATAATATTACATCTTTGCAACTGGCTTGTCGAAAACGTAGGCAATAATTGTCTTTATGTGCATTTAATGCTTTCAACATAAGAAACACATCTAACCTAAAATTTTACAGTGTACAGCTAAAGCTGTCCTGCTCTAATTACACACCTTTAAAAAATTTAAAAAATGTTTGTGTCTTGTGGCGATCCTTGGTGTTTCTGGGGGGGCTGCGGATCCTTGGTGGTCGTGGGGCTCCTGGAAGGTCCTCTCGGATCCTGGGGGCTCCTTGGTGTCCTGGGACCTGAATGCAAAAACCCGGCGCCTATGTAACGAAGAGCGTTAGCGTGCTCTCTTTCTTTTTCTTCTTTTGTCTTTCGGACAGAGATATACAGGGTGAATTTGAAATGTGTTACAATCTTAAAACCCTAGGATCTCCAAACAAATTGTGAAAATAACGTGCATTCAGTTTTACGCTATAGATCCACATGAGGGCAGAAATGCCATGTAAAGTTCAACCACAAAAGTTGAGTACGCCACTGATATTATCACGTTTGGATGACTAGTAAAATTAAAAAGTTATCGAATGCAACGCAAAAAGATGCAAAATACAGGGTGTCCCAAAATTGGTGTACAAACTACTTACTACCTTATCGAGGATGCTTAAATGTACATGAAAAAAATATGGAAAAAATGTTTCCGACAAAAAAATCTATTATTTTTATTATTATTATTAACGGTAATACAATGTAAACAAAGATATATTCGTACATCATTACCTTGCAATGTTACCGTAGTGGATTTAAAATATTTTTTTTAGATTTCCAAAGCTTCTAAATTCTCTATTATCCAGGATTAAATATTGGTAGTGACTGATCTTGTACTTTGTGATAATATGTACGACTAGAGGTAGCTGTCATGACAATTTCATACATATATTTCAAAATAATTGACGTGTTAAGTGTCATTTTCAAGTACCGCCAAATCAGCAAATAAGTCCAATAGAATTTTTTTAACATTTTTCTGACGTTTACGGTAATCTCTTCTACACCGTAGTGTACCGTTAGTACGCCGTTTTTGGGACACCCTGTATTTGTTACGCGGGTGCTAGTACCGCGTGCAGATTAGTTGCGTTCAGTGCGACCTTCGGATTGTTTGCTTCGAATTTTGCGTCTCTGTGTGTCATTATCATGGAAAATTGTACCAATAGGGAAATGATCGATATGGGACTTTGTTACAGAAGTGCAGATGGTGTTGCCTTAAGGGCACAAGCTTTGTATCGCGAAAAGTTTCCGGTGCGTCGTGTTCCGCATTCGCAAATATTTCTGGCTGTTGTCTATGGGAAAATGATACTTTTCGACCATGAAATGTGGACAGGGGCCAAGAGTGTACGCCACGGGTGTTAGACCTCGAACCCCAAATTCTAGAGACTGTGGAAGAAAACCCATCAACAAGTACCTGACAGTTCGTGAATTTCAGGTTTCTCAGTTTGTGCTATGTCGCACTCTTAAAGAGCAAGGGTACAATCATTGCAACCAAACGATTCCATTCATCGGCAAGAGTTTTGTGAGTGGGTGATTCAGATTCAGATGTGCGTCGATCAGCCTGATTTTTTGCGAGTAGTCTTGTTTACCGATGAAGCGGATTCTAGACGTAACGGACTTTTTAATAGCTAAAACACTCATATTCAACAGGACAAATTCGCGACGATGCATCAAGTTTTGCAACGGTTCGGGACAATCTACATCGAAGGGCACAGGCGTGTATTAGAAATCACGGCCGACATTTTGAACAATGTTGTAAATTGTAAGTAAGTACGGTAGGTACTGTTTAGTTATGATTTTTCCTTTGACATTTCCTTTCACTTGGTTTTCACTCTTAATCTTACACGTTTTGGCGGCTGTGTATTTAAAGTGTTTTTCGGCTTTTTCATTCATTGTAAGGTTTTGTCACTCTCTGTTTTTAAAATATTTTTGCGGATATTCGTGTTTCGATTTATTAGAGCCTTCAGAAGCGCCTCGTTCGGGATGGAATTAAGTTAAATTAGAGTTTATGAATTTAAAATGTTTCACATTTTCAGTTTATTCACTTGCTGAAGATACAACGGTTTACATATTGTGATACATTTCAAATTCACCGTGTATATATGTAATAACATATTTTTTCTCTATGGACATAGTTAAAATTACTAATAAATTCTGCTTCTCGTGGATTTATTTCTTTTTTTTTAGTGTTGTGAGGTCCGGTAATTGACTTAGTCAATGACCCATTTGACCGGTCAATAATTGTCAATGACTTGACGTATTTGACCAGTCATTTTTAAAATTTAAATTTCCCGCTTATAATGTTGAAGATTATAGGATATGATGACTGTTTGATTGACTGATGAGATGAGGTTATGTTGCGTTGTCTTGTCTGATTTCATTTACGTAGCTGCTGACAATGAAGAAATCGATTATGACAATAAATAAGTAAATTATGACAATGAAACATCTAAAACTTTAATATCATTGTGGAAAACGATTAAGCTTTTTATCTAATAGGAAGAAGTGGTTTTTATTTTTCAATCATTTTTGTGTCTTCTTAACATGACATACAATGAGAGACATAGAATCCTGTTATTGTCATTTCAAAAAGTGTCAATGTAAATGCACCTTTACCATCATTATAATTGATATTTTCAAAAAAAAACCTGTCAATTTGGTTATGAGTAGCTAAGGTATGGTTAAGAAATTTTGACAACTGAATGACACATCTGCCCAGTTTTCCGTGTCCCCAACAGTATTCTTATTTTCATAAAATACTTACCTACTTTTTTAAATTCTAAACGAATGTTTAAGTATTTTAAAAGAAACTAAAAAACTAAAAATACACACACAGTTGTTTTAAATTAACAAAAATATTTTAAAGAAAAAAGTATAACTTCAAACAATTCAAACTTAACCTCACTTACACAATTTTAGAACAATAATTTATCGATCAATAAATCTTATAAAAAATGGAATTAAGAACCATTATTTGGTATTAAAATAATCCTTGACATTGAAAGAATCATTTTGTGATGTTTAACTAGTTCCTACTTTTTGACCAATAATGACTGGTAATTGACCGATCAAGGACCGGTCAACTTTGACCAAAAATAAATGACCGGTCATTTATCCATCACTACTTTTTTTATTTAATTTTCCAGTCTTGTCTAAATGTAATAATTGTTTTTATCAGATTTATAAATCAATTTTCCGTTGACCGCTTGTTAATTTCAATATTAATGAATTATTTTGTCTAAACTATAGTGTATTAATGGATCTCATTAATACACTATTTTTCATTAATCAACGATTTTTGCGATTTTGACGTTTTGATGATATTTTGATGTATAAACAACTTCGAACATGCATTGTTTGCACTTACCAACACTGCAGCAGGTAGTGCAGCAGGGTTTTCTATATTTTATAGCTCCATAACTGCACAATTACGAATTCACTTTTTCAAAAGCCGACCTTTTTGGTTATAATTCGCATGTCATATTTTTCAAAGGTAACTAGGTTTTCTTAGCAACCGTGATTTTTACGTGACATTGAATGTGAATGGAGTTGACGTCTTCTGACACTCTTTATGGAAAAGTGAATAAAAAGTGTTGAAAAATTTTAAAATGGCCTACCCTGAGGACAAAAAAAGGATAAGGTCACATCTTTATCGAAAAAGATGAAATTGGTTTTGATTTGGCTTTCATTTTAAATTTTGTCACAAAAAAAAAATTGCGGTCAACGAAACAATTTTGTAATCAACTCGTTTGTTAATGGGCGATTAATAATCTAAACTATTAAAGGCACTCACTCGCTACACTCGTTCGTGCTTAAAACAGTTTCGATTATTAATCGCCTTCATTAACAAACTAGTTTATTAAATCACTATTACAATTCTTTAATTCTTTCTGACGTATTAAATCTCTCATCTAGGATTTTTATTATCAGAGATAGACCTTATTGCCTCCCGCCCCCCCCAAATATATATAAAATCATTAACAAAATCCATAAATTCTGTGAAGTCTCATGACAAATTTCATCTTTAGGAGTTCTTTAAAGACCGACAAAACTTCCACATAAAAATAAATCCATGTTTACGATTATCAAATATTGTACATTTGACAAATAAGTAGGAGTATTAAACAAGGACAAAGAAGTCTACAAATCTAATCTAAATAGATGACCACAAAAGTTGTGACGTTCTTTCATATGTTGGCAAAGGAAGAATTGGACATTGTGATGACAATTCTGTATTTGACAGTAGACATAGGTGTACGCTCTTAGGAGGGTGTGAAAAACGTAATTTAATTGAAAAAATAAGAAAGTGAATAATTTAACATATTAAGTATGTATAAAAGTAATAAGTGATTACAGAAAATGTTCGAAATGATGTTCACCTTGCTGCAAACAATATTCAACTCTTCATTTCACATTATTAAACAGAATTAGTTAACAATAAATATCAAGACACCAGTGTCTTCATTTGAATATAGTCACAACATTTTATAGTCACCTGATATTTACATTTACAAAAGGTAAAAACATAATATTGACAAATATAAATATGTAATAATGTAATATTAACTTATTTTATTACGAATGTGAATAAATTCTAAGTTGTAATATCGTGATCTTCAACTAAAAAAAAATGTACCTAATTCAATTGTAAAAACTAAATAAACACATAAACTAACGGGTGTTCAAATAAATGTTTGGTTAGGCATAACTTCATTTTGATACCTTCATTTATAGTGATAAATGTGACAATGTTTTCGACTCAGGTTACTCCGAAACTTTTTGACGGTTTCTGAAATTCTCAGGGAAGGTCGTCCAGTTTCACTCTTTCGTTGTACACTTCCTGCTATTTGACAGCTGTTGAAGCTGCGCCATACGTTATCGGAAACAAAACTAAGCACCAGACCAGGTGACCACAATTTTTTTGAACACACGTTCACTAATGTAATATACCAGTAGTAAAGCCATGAAACAGACTAGTTATTATTTATTATTACATTATAACTTTAATTTAAAGTCGTGTTCGTTAAACTAATCACAGTCATTCAAATGTTCTGGACATGTAAAGGCTCGTCAAGAAATTTATAATACGTTCGTAAATTTCTGAAGCAAAGAAAAACTAAAAAAGGAAAAATACGTATTTAAAAGATAAATGTCTTTATTTTTGAAACTTACCTGACAACAGCATCAATTTTATTCCTATAATTATGTTGAATTTATTTACTGGAATAATACAAAGCACCGCAACTACAAATATAACAAAGAAAATTGATAATACAATATCGGCAATCAACCACCGTTTTATTATACGACAATTACCCTGAAAAAATTTGAAAAAATAACACACATTACATATTTATTTGCAACACGTACAGTTTTTGTTGCGTAGATGAAGTACCCTGCTACAACAAAATGAGTCCCGTTAACTGCGGCAATGATCCCAAGAAAAATCTGATTACCTGAAGCATATTTTTGTTAATAAAACAATGATTAATTTATGTTGTATTACCTAGTGGGATACCGTCTACAACAGCTAAGATCACAGTACAGAAAATAAACACGCCTAACGTTAGCAGGGCACGAATTACACCAATACATATAATTTTTTTACTTATGCTGAATGAATGGTAGTCGCACCAAGAAGGAAGTACAGGTTGTTTGGTTGGTCTAAAATATGGCCCAATTAATAAATGATTTTTTGACTCCCCAGTAACGTTCACCGTGGATTCCTCTGCAAGACGTACATTTTTGACAAAAGTTACAGAAAGAGTGCCGACTATGAAGTACTAAAGGATCACCAGAGGACTGCAGGTACTTGATCAGATCTGTAATAATAATTGTAGAAAAATAGTAGTTAATAAGGTGGTAATTTTTGCATTCACATAGACTTTAATTGTAAGATTTTCTGCCTTAGAAGGTGGTTATAAAGTCTGTCAAAGATAAGGTTTCAGTGACGTGTTGTTTCTGAGTTGGGAAGCTATAATTTGATTGGTTCTCAGAGCGTCTGACGCTCATTTTTTTTTCTGTATGTTGCTTCTTAGCTTATGACTGCGACTAAATTATTAATTAATTCGAATGTCAATAAGAGGCCCTGAATGTAACAGTAATTTGAATATTCGCCGAATCATGAGAATCGTCGAGGCTGGAAAGTCCAAACAGACATGTACAAAAATATAGTTGTGATTTTATACTTCCACTTCCATTTTTTTTTTTTACATAGTAAACGTCTCTTATCGGAACAGGAAAAATAAACGACGATACATTGGGTAAATACCGGCGTTCAGAATTTCGAATGTGAAATGTTACTTAAACTACATTTCTGGAGTCTCCTCCAAGTCGCACGGTTTCAGAAAATCAATAACAGAACGCACAAGAATTATTGTAAACACATAATTCTTCGAATCGTTGCTATGCATGAAAGAACTGTGTTAAAAATAATTTATCACGGGTCTACCACACCGCATTAAGTTAAGTCAGACGTAAGCGTTACTTAAAATTCAACGTACCTTAAAAATGAGACGTCGAACCTTTTGAAATGATATAACCACAAAACTGATAATTATTGTGTTAAGTTAAAAGTTTATATTTGGAAAAAGTACATCAAGTGTAAACCACACATGCAAGACTTACGTCGAGAATGTTGCATTCGCTATTCGTTGATATGGAGGGAGAGGGGCACTGGGATAAACCAATGGAAAAACCTAAACTGTGTAAACCTGTTGAGTACGTTCCTGGAACTGATAATTATCAGTAAGTTTCTAAATCATTAAACACTGGTCCACTTTCTGTGCAATGAGAATAATTTAGATCACTAGAGTTGTTAAGAGTCTCTAACAGTTTATATCATTTGCTAGTAGATCAGCTATTAGTATCGGTAGGCGGTTAGTATTTTGCACAGATCATTGGTAGAAGGTCAAGGTCAGTCAAATGTTGTAAACAACTAGAAAAATTATCGCACAAATTTGACACATTTTTTTATTGGAAAATAAATAACCATTATTTCGTTATAAATAAATCTTTCAGCTTGTTCAACAGTGTTATCTTGCCCCCTCTTGCCATTCCGTCGATATCATTATTGCAGCAGTTATCTGAAATAAACCAAACACCAATTTATTTCCGTTAGATCAAGTATATCTCTTCACATAGAGTAGTCCATCAAAAGCTTCTAGCTTCGTCAGATTTGTAAATAACGTAAGCAACGCTCGACCTGTAGGCCAGAAATACTGCAACAAATTAAATATTAGCTACTGTAAGAGTAGATGGTCACTCTTACTTGAAAGAATTATTAGCGAGGTACCTATTATTAGAAATAATTTCCAAAGTGGAAGAGTAAAGAGTATTATCAAAACGCACAAGACGTACACTGTACATATGGCCAAATCACTGATTAGCCAAAACTTTATGCTCCGTGGTTTACCGATATTCTGAAAATAGAAAATCAATTAAATAAACTTGAATATACAGGGTGACTCATGAGTAATAATGAACCAACGAAAGTTGTGATGCAGCCAACATTACATTTGCACATTGCACGTATTATGTGGATTTAAAAAGATATATTTTAATTTTATTCAACATAGTCAACAGGCCCGACATTACATTTATCAAATTTAATCAAAATCATTATGTGGAATAAATAATAAAAACACAAAATAAAAAACTATGGGAGACATGTATTGTTGGTTGCATCACAAATTTTGTTAGACTCATTATTACTCGTGAATCACCTTGTATTTATAGATTAGATATTTAAGGCCGTTGACCAACGGTCACCGAGAGAATACTGATCGAGGGTTCTTTATCATTCTCTTGGAAAGTACATACGAGTACATGTCTTATCTACTTACCGATCGAGTAATAAGAATGATGAAGATTGATATGAAGATGTGAATTATGTTGACGACGCATATGACAATCAGAATACTGCGAATAGCTGAAAAGTTATAATAAAATGTTTTCGTTTTTTGCTATTGCCCTCTAATTATTCCTCACTTTTAGCTCTCTGGGAATCTAGTAATTGTTCAGACTCGATAAACCTTGAAAGATTAGCGAGAAATGCTATGCACAATGTCAAGGAAATTAATGAGACTGTGGCACGTCCAAATCCAAAAAATATCGTTTTCTGTTTATTTGAGTAGCTGTTACAGTCGCAACATTTTGGTATAACCGGGACCACCGCATTTTTAGCGGACCTAGAAATAATCATATACAATCAACAAATCAATAAATATTTAATCGCGTTTTAGAAAAACACAAATGGAATATTAATTACGTTCATTTTAATTACAATGGCATAAAACGATAAAGTACAAATATTTTTAAGCAGTGACAAAAATTGAATTCTATCCTATTGTTAACTTCGACCACTTAAAATTAATAAACACGAACGTCTTTTGTAAACAAACAGAGAATAATGCTTATTCTAATTTTAGAGAGATCATGCGTTTCGCCGGGTACAGATAAATTAAGATTTTACAAATGTTACTAAATATAAACTTACTTACATAACAGAAGAATACAAATATTTTTAAGGGTTAAAACGCTGATATCGAATCAAGAAGCGCGCATGTATACTTTTTTGATGTGACACTAACCCACTAGGCGAGGAGCAACACTATTTTTAGCTTTAGATTTATTGTGGAGGATTGCACACCTATTCAAAAGAAATTTTTGGCATTGCTGGCAACTTTAAAAAAATTATATTTTAAGTCCACATGTGTTGACGATGAGTTTATTCAATTACTGCTAATTGCATGGATAGAGTAAAATTTCTGTGTTGCACAAAATTTATATTTAATATAAAAGATTCACCAGACACACATTTTGTTGGAGGTAATTACAAAATTACTGTTTCGTCGCCCCTCACGGCAGGGTTGTGAGTAGAGGATTATCACGCACATGTCGAGGATGTTTTGTACACACATTGTGACGTGGGTGTGTGCTTCGGAAAACATAATTATAGTATGCTTCGACGCAGTGTAAAAAAGAGACACTATGGTCAACCAATATTAAGTTGGTAATTCTGGTAATAGAAGGTTTATAGAAATAAGGGTGATGTCCAATTGTTCCTCAGAAACTGGAAGCTTTAAAATACATTTCTTCATTTTTATTGGTTATAACCATAAATGAATTCAAGAAGTTGCAATAATTGCAAAAAAAATATAATAAAGTCATATAATAAAAACGTTTTAGATGTGAATTGTCGAACTCAAGGTGGCTTAATAGTTATTATAATTGAACTGTACATTAGTGAGATTTGTTAGTTTGAACTTGCAGTGTGAAAACGTGTATTGCTAATATGTTTACTATTGGTAAGAATTGTCTAATTTCACGACGTGACGAAAATCACATACATGACGAAAACCAAAGGAAGTTGAGCAGACAAATAGTTAGGTTGCTGCAAAGCGAAAAGCTAGAGACGACATACCCGCGAGGTCATTTAATCCAGTACAATCCAGATTTGTCTGAGGACTCACTAGTGACGTTGGCAGAAAACAACAGAGAGAATATGGGGTGGATTATGCAACAGGAAAGCAGAGGAAGGAATGAAAGGGCAGATCAACTCCCAAAAAGGAGGTCTGACAGAGTTCTAGTAGGACTCACTTACAAGATGCCGTACAAGACCACGAGGAGGATAGTAAGGGCTAGTGGCAAATATGAACCGGGATTATTGGACGAGGATCGCTGTACTGAAGCAGTTGCGGAGGTTCACATCCAAGAAAAAAACGGATTCTGCTTCTGCCTTAAGAATCACCGCAAAGTGAGATAGAGGATCTCTCTTGTTGAATATGTAATGTGCAGGATGAAACTTCATATCACATTATGTGCGAGTGCTGCAATCAAGCTGCATTTCGGTTCAATTGGGGATGTCTTCCGCTTCGTGGAAGGTACAGGGCTGATGAAGTACAACACTTGGGGGTCCACAATAAACTTAAGCTTCAGTTCGGAGGGTTTTAAATCACAACCCTTGAGAATAGTAATAATAATGACCAGTTTAAGTGAATGATCGGACTCCATAGAAGTTGAATAATTTAAGACAAACATAATACAATTGTCAGTAAAGTCGCCACAATTATGGTAAATGAATCCATTTATTTTATGCGCTTTAGTGACACAATCTGGTATATGATCGATAAAATAATGAAATCACATCAAGGTTTTTATAATTCGGTATCATTAAAGTGTCAGTGCACCTGATATTATTATACCACTGCGTTATGTTCTTTCTTGGAGTAAATAGCTATGAAACATCTTGCTATAGGTATTTAATAGTAAACAATTATATAATTTGACTCCCCTTCATTAAGTTGTCTAAGGCAGATTGAAGTTTGACAGTAAAAAATGCAGTTTACTTCCATAAAAAAAACTTCAAAGGAGTCTGCAAAAGGAACTTAGGGGTCAGAAGAGGGTCCAAATTTGTTTTCTAAAGCAATCGCTCTAAGCATTTTTAGAACTACGAACAAGTTTGGGGATGGATTGTCATCATTTTAATCCTTGATTCCTTCTTCAGTTGCTTTACTGTAACTGGTCAAATTAAGTAACCCCATAAAAAATCTAATGGCGTGAGATTGAGAAAAGCTGGAGGCCACTTAATAAATCCTCTTCAGAATGATAAATTAAACACCAATTTAGGAGATTTTTTAGTTAAAAATGTGCATTTTGGATATTCTTTTAATTTGTTAATAGCAGAATTACTAGTCCTTCAAAGCCCATCCATTATATACAGTGAGCGGCAAAAGTATGGAATAAATTCATTAAAAATTAAACAAAATTTTTTTCAAAAAAATCTTTGGACAGGTCAATTTTAGTTTATAAAAATACATATTTTAATGCAAAATAAAATTCAAAACAGTCATTTGTTTTCGAGTTATGACGTCATCGATAGTTTTTTTTAAATGGAAACCCCCTATTTTTTTTCTTGATTCTGATAGCCCTTTTAATTGTCTAAACGCCAGTATAAAAATTTTGTTACCTTACATAAGGAAATTTTTGAGAAAAAAAATAATAATAATAAATTATAACGAACAAAAACAAGTCAAAAACTGTGTTAGGACGTATTTAAAATTATGGAATTAAATGTTCGATTTGCCATCCCCCAGCTTGTTGACAATAAACAAGTTTATGAAGAAATTCCCCCTGTTTTAGTTTTATCTAGTTTTATCCGCGCACCCAATCAAAATTAAAATTTCTATACGTTGTGTTTCTGTTAAATGAGTCATTTTGGAAAACGTTTTGTAAAACAAATAACACATACGAATGAAATTGACAATAACATTTGACTGTTTGATTTAGCTACTTGATTTTTTGACTTGTTTTTGTTCGTTATAAAATTTATTTTTTCCAAATTTAGTATTTTTTTTCTCAAAAATTTTCTTATGTAAGATAACAAAATTTTTATACTATTATTTAGACAATTAAAAGGGCTATCAGAATCAAGAAAAAAAATAGGGGGTTTCCATTTAAAAAAACTATCGATGACGTGATAACTCGAAAACAAATGACTGCTTGGAATTTTCTTTGATACTAAAACATGTATTTTTATAAACTAAAATTGACCTGTTCAAAGATTTTTTTGAAAAAAATTTTGTTTAATTTTTAATGAATTTATTCCATACTTTTGCCGCTCACTGTATAATAGTAATAAACATTAATATCCAAATCTGGGAAAAAAATGGAAGTTTCTATTTAAAAATAGAATTGGTGTTCACGTCAGTGCGAGGAAAATGGAAAGGGTGAAAAAATTTAAATAATCAAAAAATATATCTTCTAGCCATTAAGGGTCATTTTCATGGTGGCTTTACAAGCGTGGCTCGCTTGGCTTGGAAGCCGCTCGACCAATGGGAGCACAGCTTTTAAAAAACGCCACGGCGTGGCTCGGACTTTGCTAGAATAGGAAATATTTCTATTTTTCAAAGCCACCCTTAGGCTTTGGAAGCTTGCGCATGCGCTCTAACTCGCAACTACATAATCAAATCAGCTGATGTGACAATTCAACGCTAGCTCGCTCAATAGCGCATGCGCGTTGGCGTGGCTGTCTTGAAGTAGCAAGCCACCATGAAAATGAAAACGACTCTTCCAAAGCCAAACTAGCCGAGCGAGCCACGCTTGTAAAGCCACCATGAAAACGACGCTTTAGTTCCGTGGCGCTCCCCTGGTACCCTCTCTGGGCGCGCACCGCACATCCCCTCTATGGAGGTGACTATCCCTACTCGTCCACTATTGGCCGAAGCCCTTCAACCTCGCTGTAAGACCAACTAGCGAACCCTTTGGAGCGGACCGAGCACTGTGGCAATGAAAAATATGGATATGATTCTTTACCTTACCTTTACCTTCGGAGCCAGAATTTGTTAGCAACTCCAATCCAACTCACCTTCCTCTTACTGCTATGTCTCGAGTGAAACCGAGTTCCCGAAACGCTAATCTCACTTTGTCTGCTTGAATACAGTGTAATCTAACTATATGTACCAAGTATAAGTAAATCTTTTATTGTGACCTAACGTGTGTATCCATTACCGTTATAATCTTAAGAAAAATAAAATTGACCTGTTGTTTTCAAGAAGCTCAACGAGCAAGAAAATATTTCCATAATTAACACATCTTCATTATCTCTAAAAAAAATCATACATCGTATCAAAATGAAGCGCATTTTGTAGTGCTTTATTTAACATTGAATTTTGTGTTGAAAGTCTCATCAGCTTTGTAAATGCATGATTTCTATTGACTTTTGGCGGAAATCCTGTTTCTATTGATTAATTTCAAAGTCCGCTGTATTGTATGTCCGAATGTACTCACCACTTATTCCTTCAATTTGCGAAGGATACACGTGAGCACCGACCAGCTGTCAGTAACAAAACCAAATCTATTATTTTACGTTTGTTTTCCTTCGTAATAAAAAAAAATTATCAAACCGACATTGTACAGTGACGATTTTTACGGTTTTTAAAGTTTTAAGAGTGCAACGGAGTGAGAAAGGAAGGCGAAAAAAGATTGGAGTAGGCAAAGGTAAAAATAAAGAATTTAATTTATTGTCAAACCTAACGAGAAACTTTGACGAAGACCCAATATGGAAACAAACGAAACCTTGGAGAGATAGCGAGCAATTATTATCGGGTGTTCATTTAAATTTATTCTCAAAGTTGGAGTGGAAGAGTCGATTGTGAACCCACCACACGTCAGTTTGCAGTGTAAAAACACAAACAACGCAAAAAGTGAGGTTACATTTAAATAGCTGCTGATCCGTGATCTGTAATTTGTGGTGCGATCACAATCGACTCTTCAACGCCTACTTTGAGGATACATTAAAATTAACACCCGATATTTGTGACACCCCATGCATAAAATTTAAGAAGCTTCAAATACAGAAATATTAAACTAAGGAGAGTACAATACATAATACGTAAACATGCATGCGGCCGTAATTGAGATAATTATTTAAAGACTTGGAATTAACAAGTTCTGTTCTTTTGCATGTGCCAAATTGGTACTTAGCGACTAGACCACCTATTATTGTAATGGGAGAAGTACGTCGTTACTTTGTTCAATATGAAACTAGAGGGATTGAGCTAATCGTTAATTCTTTTCAAGTGAATTGTAAAATATTAAATAAAAATCAATAGCTACTGCAGGACAAAGATTAATTCAACAGCAACGTCCGTAATAAAAATAAATATCAACATTTCGTGAATAAGTGATGTCAAGAGACACATATCTGGTGTAGTAGGTTAGGGTTGTGGCAATTATCTCCTAAATATTAACGAGTCTTAAGGAAATTATTACGTAGCCGAACTTTGAGCAACTCTTCTTCAATAAATAATGTGTCTATTGAATTTTAAACGTTTTAATAATGGACAATTCATATTTACTTGGAGCTTTGTAAATGGTCGGTGTCATCCCCTCTCACGACCAATCATTATCCCCGTAATGCGATAACATTGTCTTTACAGGTGTAGTGTCATCTTTACTACCTGTCTGTATATATCTCGAACGGATGGCCACGCGGTTTAGTGAATGAAACCGATTCGTCGGAAGGACTTGTTATTTTTACTTTTTCCTAAGTTACGTTTGCTTAAGTTCTCTTTCGAATCACTAAAGTGCATTTACGATTGTTATAAAGAGAGGAAATCCCCGAAAAAGAAAAAGATGAGGTTACCGGTGAAAATCGCCATCGGGTGTGCGATCGGCGCTTGTGTTATTGTTATTTTTGGATTTATTGCCTTTCCTAAAATGATCAAAGGAAAAGTGAAGAAAGTAAGTCGACGTAAAGCACACAGGTTTATCGAGGCACTGCAAATACACTTTAAGCTTGTCTTCACTTAATGAAACTTTCCAATGCATACAAATTAAAGAATCTAATTTATTAACTTATTCCTAGAAAAACTGCAAAAATAATTACGGTCAATAAAATAGGCGGCTAATAATTTGTTTAATAAAAAATAGTTTTTAGCCAGTTTTTTTATGTCCAGCAAATTCCTTTTGCAACTCATGTATGTTGTTAAAAATAGAACCAGTCAAAAATTAAATTCGAACTTTCTTATTGATCGTAGTGTAATTTTGTTAAACTATTCCTAGTAAAATTTTAATTCGTACATACTTACAAATAATTTTAAATTTTATGCTGTAAATTAACCAAGACCAATACAAATTACAATACAAAAATTTCCGATAATAATGCGGAATCTGGAAAAGTGCCCCGAATTTCTTTGATTTTGAATCATTGGATCATATGCATAAACCATTAGCAAATGCTTTTACTTGTATTAGTGAGAGATAGAAAAACATGGACTCTATTAGATAGAAAAAGACAAATATATAGTATAAGCAAATGCTTATTCTTATGCATACTACCCACTGTAAATTAAATTAAAAATTATCCTAAACATAAAATTATTTTTGGATGTTTTCACGTACATATCTATATATTTTCGCACGATCGTAATTTTTCACATACTTACCAAGTTTATTGACTAGGTTTCACAGAAAACAAAAAAATATCAGAGAGGTTATGAAATATAAAAGCGCTAATGTTGTTAGAGATATTTTCATATTTGATGGCGGAAACAAAAGACTGAGAAATGTCACAAATTTGTATTGTCAGTGTCAAATTTCTCAAAGACGTTCGTGATTGGCAATAAGAAAGTTATTTATCGTCGAACTAGAGACATAATTTGTAATGCGTTTGATTATATGAGAATAACTTTTCCTTTTGAACCACTGACAAAAATTGGTTTCTTTAGAATTTATTTTTTCAATCAATTTAGCGAAAATTTAAATTTACCTAGACATTCCTTTTTACGGCGTTTATGAGAAATTTGACACTGACAATACATTTTTGTGACATTTCTTAGTCTTTTGTTTCCGCCACCAAATATGAAAATACCTCTATGTACAATAAAAAATAAGTGTCTAATAAGCAATAACCGAAACAACGACAATTTATTTATTTTTATACAGCGCATTTCACGAGTGATAATTTGCTTTGGACATGAATTCAATTTTGTGACAGAAGCGGTGGACGGCATTTTGCACATTTATTACATTAATTGAATAAACATTTTTCTAAAAACTCTTGTTTTTTCACAATTTCATTTACCTAACCAAACGAATGACGTTTATGTCAAAATTTACGAATCTGCACAGCTAACTATGTTTTTTAAACCAAAAAACAATATCGGCGTTAACTTTGCAAGTGTATTGTGAGTTGCATTTTCCGTTCATTATCAGTATCACTCGTAAAATACCCCGTATGATAAATAATAAAAGCAGTATAGACTACATGATGTTAAGTCTTTATTAACTCTCGGTAACTAAAAAAATCGAAAGAACTTTTCTTCAATTCTGATATGTTACACTTACGAAACTTGTAGCGTAATATACTATAATGAAGGTAATAAAAAATAAAATAATGTCTCATTTTGCAAACGAATACAGGGTATTTCACGAGTGATAATGAGTCCGATGGAATTGAAAATGTAACCCTCTCTATACATTTGTAAAGTTAACCTGGATATTGTTTTTTGGTAAATGTCGGTTATGACAAATTAAATTATTGGAATCAAATTCATACATAATGGATTCCCAATTTGATTTTAAAACAATACGATATCTGAAATAACCACATTAACTTTGGAAATGTATTGTGGGGTGAATTTTCAATTCCGTCGGGTTCTATCACTCGTGAAATATACCAGTATACTACAAGATTCATTTTTGACATTTTTTGTTGCTATTAAAAATTAATTCTAATTTCTTGGTTTATTAAAATTTCATTTTATGTTTAATTATTGATGTAAAATTTATATAAATATCTTAATATGTAAATAATAAATTAAAATTGATTGAACTTATACAGAGTGTCCCAAAAAAAAAGACGAGTCCATAGCTCCCTTATTTATCGGAGGATTTTAATTATCTATACACCAAATCAAATGGTTGTTAGTAGGCTACAAAACGGCTTAATAAATTCACGTATTCATTCATTATTCATTATTATTCACGGTTTTATTCACGTACCAAAGGCTTCAAGACTAAACTGTCAAAACATTTTTAACAAATGGGATTACTACTTTTTTTTTTAGTAATTCTGATAGAAATTTTAATTCTGAAAACAACAATGTATCATAAGTATAACTTCACATAAAAAAATTACACTAACTTTTGAAACAAATGACGAGCACCAAGCGAAAAGCTATCAAAATGCATTGCGTTACAATGTAATAACCAAATTAAGGTAGCTGGAAAAATAAATGACAAATAATAACATGTGGGATTGCGCAGATATGCCGCCAATGTTTAGCATAAAACATTGAACATAGACGATAGTAGCGTTTTTTTAATTTTTTTTTTTTGTGAATTTTTGGTATTTAAGTGTATATTTGTGATACATTGTTGTTATCAGAATAAAAATCTCTATCATAATTACTAAAAAAAATATGTATTTGAAAAAAAATATTTTGACAGTTTACCTTTGAAGTCCATGGGGCTATACTTGAATTTATTAGGCCATTTTGTAGCCTATTAACAACCATTTAATTTGGTGTACAGATAATTAAAATCTTCCGATAAATAACGGAGTTATGGACTCGTCTTCTTTTTTGGGGACACCTGTATAACATTTTTTAGATGATGTGCCACAAATCCATGCAAAATACACTACTTAAATTTAATTAATGTGAATCATTTTTATCATCGTAATCATTTACGCGTAAAATAAAAATGACACATCTAAAGAAGCCTTTAATTGTATTTTGCACCATTGTATGATAATAACGTGTGAAAAATTCAGTTGTTAAGTCAGTCTCGAGGACAAACAATATGCAAAAAATAAAACATTGCATTTATTACTGTTTGGTTGTAGAATGTACTCGTATTAAGCAGACATAAAAATACCTAATGTAGTTTAATAGAAAAGAAACATTTGTTTTAAATAAGTAGGTACTTATACATTCTATACAATTTTAAATATTAATCTAAAATCTTGTAGTCTTACAGTTACAAGTCTTACAAGTTATGTTGCTAATTATGAAATATTAGTAGTATCTACTTATTGGTACATTGCCTTGAAAACGTTGTCATTACAGATTCAAAGTTGCTATATAATAACAGATAGCTGCAGTGATGCAACGAATTAAAAAATAAATATACATTTGCGGTTATATAACAAGTGACTTATTGTTTTTTATGGTTTTAACATTGTCCTCATATCATGTGGAATTTATTGTCAATAAGTAATGACTACCAGTCGTAACGAAAACAGCAAAAGAATTTAAGTATAAATATTTAGCTCAGAAATTTGCATGTTGTAAAAAAGTTAATTAATTTTTACCTAGATATTTTACTAAAAGCACATTTTGTTTCATATTTAATGTGATACTCGCAATGGTTAAATGCAACACTGCACCTCATATACTGGGTGCCCCAAAATTCGCGGAATAACTCAATGAGGCAATGTCAATTCATGTTAGAAAATAACGAGAAAAATAATTAAAAAATTCTCTACCTCTTAGGTTTGAAGATATGGGGGCCCAAACGGTGCAGCTTTGATATCATTTATTTTAAATAATAAAAATTTTTTTGACTATTTGTCTTTTACTAGCCAGTGGCCTAATAATTTTGAACGATTGTGATCAGGTTTGCAATTATTTTCTTCATTATTTCCAGCATTTCCAAGTAGTAATTTTATGTTCTTTTTACCTCAAATAGCATACGGCAACACGGCTTTGATTTTTCCCTCTCATTTCCATGGATACAACAAAAATGAAATATTTGCAGACTATTGGGATGCATAGAATGTTTTTAAATGTTCCACATTTAGTGTAACGAATAGGTCCATATCTTCTACAAAAAAGAAGATTGATTTTTTTAAACATTTTTACCTGATCTCTTAATGACTACTTAACAACGTACTACTACGTTGTTCCGCGAATTTTGGGGCACCCAGTATAAAAACACCTTTATAACTTTGACCATATCTTCAAATGTTAAAATGAGATGCAGACGGTTTAAATAACATAAGATAATTTAATTTTGTTTGAAATTAGTAATACTAATAATAAATAATTAAATTTAACAAATATGAAAACAAAACATTTTTATAAATATCCGAGATATCCGGTGTTTTTCTAAATTTCACCTCATATAGTAGACGTTGAACGATTGTGAACGCACTGTACAGGTTACGGATCACAGATCAGCTGTTTAAATCTTACGTTTTACACGAGTGGTGCGTTCACAATCGACTCTTCAACGCCTACTGCCAGGTGAAAGTTAAAATAACACCTGATATTATACTGTCGTTTTCTGGTTATTTGCACAAGAGCATGGGTATTGAGGTATAAAATTTAACCAATAAACAAATTTATTATTTGTCATTTTAAAATTCAAAGTTTCAGTCGCTTTTGTTAAAACTAAAGGAAAAGTAAAATGTAATTTGCAAATTTAATGTTCTAAAATTATTATTTTATAATCATTAAAAAATAATATCTACTAAATCATTCGGATTAAGATGAAAACATCGGTTAAAATGAACGCAAATTCAACTTGAGATGAGTATTTCTCGGACATAAAAATTAAACATTACGAAAATACAAAAATTTTATTTTTTCACTACTAGTCTTAGAAGGCGTCATTATTGACTCTCGAACTGAACTCAGAAGTAGAATTTCTCTCCTACTAGTTAATAATTCGCCGTCACCTAGCAACGAAAGATTTTCTTTGATTTTATTGGTTAACGATTTTCAATTTTCATAGCGACCGTTGAAAAATGAGAACTCGGATTGTCGCATCGGACAAACAAATTTAATTAATAATTATTATTAGAAAGGGTTTTAACGTATCTAGTAGAGAAAAAAATAATATATACACCAAGGTAGAGAAGACAATTTTAAGCCTCGCTTCTTTATTCCTAAACTACCTCGGCTTAAAAAAATGTCTTCTCTACCTTGGTGTATAATTACTATTATCAGATTAAGATAATGTTTTCACGCAACTGTGAACGCTCGAGTTATGGAAATACTAAATCACTAAATCAACAAAGAGACATTTTACATTTTCGTACACTACTGTTTCCAAATTCGATCTAGAAAGATCTCCATTCCGTAGTATAGTTATTTTGGTATTAAGTGCGCAAAATGATTGTTTTTTGTTGGGGCATGATAATGAGTTTTTGGTTGAGACCGTCAGGTCGAGATTTCAAACTCATTCGAATGCGCCAACAAAACAATCATCTTTCTTTCATCTAAAGAAAATTTTACAAAAATTAAAAAAAACAAAAATTCTCAAATGCGGTTGTAGAAAAAATAGTGTTTGTATTTCGTGCACAAGATGATTGTTTTGTTGGCGCATTCGAATGAGTTTGAAGTCTCGACATAACGGTCTCGACTAAAAACTCATTCTCATGCCCCAACAAAAAACAATCATTTTGCGCACTTAATACAAAAATAACTATTTTATACTTCTATGCTAAAACATAGGACACTAACTTATTTGAAAAAGTTTGATGCTCTTTTTTTGAGTTGCAAGGCGCACATCACAAATAAACAGCAAGCAGTGAAGCCTAGGAGTTGGGGCATATATTTCTTGCGAGTAGGAGTTTCGTCCAGTTTTTCCCTTTTCTTTTTTCTGGGTATCACTACGTAAATACTTGGAACAAATTTATGATAATAGTTTCTCTTCACATTTTTTGCCAGCATCACCATTAGTCGTCAATCAAATACACAATTTCATTTTTTGCATATCGTAATGAAAGTGGCACTTTTTTACACGCAAAATCGTAGTGAAAGTAATACTTTTTTGCATCATTTTATTCCATCTCCTTGGAGATGATTGTCAAAGCATACCTATTTTTTTTTTTGTAATTTTTTATAAATCCTTTTAGACCAAATTTCTCAACTTACATCGATATGCAAAAAAAAATAGTGTGCACAACACGTTATGAAAGTATCTTTTTTTCACTTATTTGCTTGATTAACTCGGGTTACGCCCTCGTTAATCAATCTGCAAATTCGTGAAAAAAAGTATGACTTTCATAACTAGTTGTACAATTAACTACTTCGTGTTCGTTTCCCGAGATACATAACGTGAAAAGTGGTATATAACTAAATAGGTATAGATATATACTACGCGACAAAGAAAGGTAAATACCCTTTTATTGATCTTGATTCTCTTGTTGTCATCCTACGACGTCCGGTGCCCCTAGCCCTGTGTTCACGGCCTTCTGGAGTCCATGCTTGACAACATCTTAAAATGGTGCCTACAGATCAGCCAATTCTTCTGGCAATTTCTAAAATCCACCCTCTTTCAAAGTCACTAAACTGAGGAATCTGACCAAGTGTACGCACTCGCGGCATTTCTCGCCTTGCAAAAACACTTTTCCAATAAGTTGTCTAAAATTCAAAAGTCAAAATTTTCAATGTAAACAAGATTTCCTTGCACTTGCAATAACCGAACCAGCAGCACAAAAGGTAGAATACTGCATAGATAGGGCTGCAAATTTAATCATTTCTTATCTGACCCAAAACACATTTGCCCGCAAAAACTTATTGAAATAAAACTATAAATACTGGGTGTTTGTTTACCTTTCTTTGTCACGTAGTATAAATTTTTCACTTTATATACCTAACTTAACATCTGTCAAAGATAACCTCAAAATTTACAATTAATTCATGTTTTTCAAAATTTTTGCCTAAACGAACACGAAAAACGTTGTGTGCACCTCGGCCAAAAAGTGTCTTGTCCTCATCTGTTTTCAAGTCTCTGCTGCCCCTCGACTAGAAAACCCAGACTCGGGCGAAAAAGATCCACTTTTTGGGCCTTTATACATAAATTATAAATTATAGATTAAATAGTTATTTTGTGTCTCAGAGCCAATAAACGACGAACCAGTGTCGCGCATACGTAACATACCACAACTTTTTTTTATTAATCCCATCCCTAATTGGTGTAAAATTCACTAATGCTACTACTCAAAACAAATCATGCAAAATGTCCATAAAGGTCTTTCATTAGTTAATAACGTAAATAATCTCGTTTAATAACATTAATGATAGAATTGAAATTTTTACTTAATTTACAACATAAAAGTAAATGACTTTTTTTTGAAGTGAAACTTTTTATGGGAGGGTCTTGAAATTCTGATCGGCAACTTTTTGTGTGACGAAAAGTGGTGGGGGTAAACACTGTCTCGCACAACGGTTGCGCCAATATTTCCATCTCACTTAATTTGGAGCCTAATTATGTAAATTAATCTGTTTGACACGATACAAACATCCCTTAAAATTGTGTATACTTCTGTCTTTGTCACACTCACGGCATTTATCGATAATGTCCTCTCTTTAATTTGGAGGCTAAAAAATGAATAATGAGTTACGCATTTCGATATTGTTTAGTGTTATCTCTGTTTATAATTTATTTTCTTCATTAAAATATACAATTTTGTTGTGAATATGCTATTTAAAAGTGATTGATGAATAATTACAATGTTTCCCTGTAATACAAAAGTTTCACTTCTATCGTGCGTCTTTACGACACATTCTGTTTTTTTTTCAAACAATAATAATAAAATAGTGTGCCTACTCTGTCTATTGAATATGTTTAATGGGATGGTGGGCTTGATGGAGCGATACCAGTTTCTTTACGTTACTGAGAAGGAGCGTTGATTCCCACATTCAACCATTTGAAAGTGAGATCTTTGTTTGGTTGGAAGTTAAAACTAAAACAACGATGATCGAAATATTGAAATGTCCTGAGCACTTATAATATATATTATATATAATTATACAGTGTGGAATAAAATGATTTACATCTAGTTACGTTTGGAATTTTTGCACATGTAAATTTTCCTGTACCGCTCTACTTTTTTTTCGAAGTGCCGAACTATTAGTTCTGTCAATAAATGTCATCAATCGAATTGACAATTGTTACAATTTACTAAATTGAATTAACAAACGTTGGTGGCCACTTTCAACATTAGCTGTGACTTGCTTTTGTTAGCTCCTTTTTAATTTCAATCTCTACTTTGCATTCATATCATCCCTTCGCAATAAATCACATTTGGAATTTGGATATATATTTTGAGGTTAGGCTTCCTTTTTTTTTTGTAGAGCGGCATTTCGTATTTTTACAAGGATAATGCAAAGGTAACTAGATGTAAATCATTTTATTCCACACTGTAGTTAACAACACAGATTTAAATGTTTCTAAACAAAACTGCTGACAACTCTTCTTAAAAACTGTTTAAATCATTCAGAATCGTTTTATCCTTCCTTTGATGTTTCAAATTCCTTACAAAGTCTTATATTGTGTTGAAATTACCTTGCTTTGAAATAAATGCACTAATAACAGTCTTGCCGTTTACGCTGCGTGTTCTTATCGCTTTATCACCCCCTGGAGTTCTTCAGCTACTTTGTCTTTCAACGCCACTCCACCCCTTGATTAGCCCAACGTCTCGCACAGGACTGTATCCCCCACTTTGCGAATCACTGTTCTAACCTAAATAAATTTTCTTGTTAAGATAGTTTTATCCAACAACGCTACATTAAAGACATTCCGCAAACAGTTTCAGTTTCACACATTCAGGAAATGGCAACTAGACAACGACCACATTACCACAGAATTCCTACAAGCCAGTGGTGTAGATTCCCTCAATTAACCTGCGTTGTTTTATAAACTATTCCTCACTGAAAATGTCACTCCGATTCCAGCGACCCACAATAAATTTACACCAAACATTAAAATATGTTTTTCGCATGTTTACGCACTCCAGCTTTATTTAATATAAATAGAAAGATGTTAATGATGATTTTATAATCTGTACGTTTATTTCAGATGGTGAACTTAGACAAAGATAGTGAAATACGAAAAATGTTCGTCAAAGTTCCATTTGCGTTAGATTTTAAGGTTTATTTGTTCAACGTTACCAATCCTATGGATATCCAAAATGGTGCCTTACCTGTAGTACAAGAAGTTGGACCTTTCTGTTTCGAGTAAAGATCAACAAACACAAAAAAATCTGTTGTATTACTAGTATTATTTTTTAAGAGAATGGAAAGAAAAAATTGATTTGGCTGACGGCGACGAAGAGGATGTCATGTTTTACAACCCCAAAGATACGTTTTACAAAGCGAACTGGCCTGGCTGTCTTGACGGAAGTCAAATGTTAACGATACCGCATCCCTTGATTCTGGTAAATATTTTAACATTAAAATACAAGAGTCTTTATGTTCTGTCTTAGGGTATGGTAAACACAGTGGCGCGGACAAAACCAGGCATGTTAACACTGGTCAGCAAAGCCATCAACTCCATTTACAAAACTCCCGACTCAATCTTCGTAACAGCTAAAGCAATGGACATTCTTTTCGACGGAGTTGTAATTAACTGTGGAGTCAAGGACTTCGCTGGGAAAGCAGTGTGCACACAACTTAAAGAATCCCCCGACTTAAGGCACGTGACTGACGATGATTTAGCCTTTTCCTTTATGGCTCCTGTAATAATACCTTCCTGCACCAAACAATGACTAATTCTTGTAATTTTTAGAAAAATGGTACGGCGGGTAAACGGTTCAAAGTTTTAAGAGGTGTAAAAACTTCTCACGATGTCGGGAGAATTCTCGAATATGACGAAAAAAAGGAAATGGAAGTGTGGCCCACGAAAGAGTGCAACCAGTACAAAGGAACTGATGGTACTGTCTTCGCGTCCTTCCTTGCTAAAGAGGAAGGTCTTGCTTCGTTCGCGCCAGATTTGTGCAGGTACGAAGTAATACCAAGTCTTCAATTCGTCACGATTTTGTACCATTTAAGGTCGTTGGTAGCAGTCTACAGTGGAGACACCAAGTACGATGGTATTCCTGTAAGAATCTACACGGCTACTTTGGGAGACATGTCGAAGAATGCTGACGAGAAATGTTATTGTCCTACACCGGAAACTTGTCTGAAAAAGGGATTGATGGACCTGTTCAAGTGTGCAGGAGTTCCTATTTACGTGTCCTTACCTCACTTCTACGAATCCGACGAGAGCTATGTCCACGGAGTCAAAGGCCTAAATCCCAATAAAAAAGATCACGGGATACAAATCTTGTTCGAATCTGTACGCAGTACTCTTCTGTCATTTCAAATTGAATTGATATTTATAATTTGGTTGTTTCTTTTCAGATCACTGGAGGTCCTGTAGCGGCAGCGAAGAGACTTCAATTCAGCATGCCTCTGGAGCCTAACGAAAAGGTCCCAATCTTTAACAAATTACCAAGCACAGTGTTACCACTGTTCTGGGTGGAAGAAGTGAGTCTTGTTGTCAGTTATTGTGCTAAGTTTAATTTCCGAAACATTCTAGGGAGTTGCGCTGAATAATACATTCACTGGTCCCATAAAAGATCTTTTCAAAATAAAGAAAATAGTCAAGATAACGACGTGGGTGGTTCTGGTTGGTTGTCTTGGAGGACTGGGAGCGGCCGCGTATCTGTTCTTTGCCAAAAAGGGGGAAGCGAACATAACACCTGTTCACAAAGTCAAACCGGCAAATGAAACAAATGGAATTAGTACCGTCGGAACCGATGGATTTGGTGGTCAAGTGAATCATGCAATGTCCGACAACGAAATAGAAAAGTATTGATGATATCTCGTAGTTTAAATGAATTTAGTGATTTGTTCTGTCTAGTCGAAAGAGCAATAGATTATTTTTTATATTATTATTATAGGTAATTATTTAGAGCTATTTCATATCGTGGAACTGATTTATTTAGTTGCCCTGTTTGATTGTTGCAGCACAGTTAGGAATATTAGGGCAAAAACAGTTTTTTGTTTCAGTCTTGAATAGTTTTATGATTTGAATTAGTGATATTGTTGGTTCCTTGGAAGTTGCGTAGTTGCCAAAATTTTACACGAAGGCTGTAACAGGGTGTGCTAGTCAAATAAATCGAAATATATTTCTATCTTGGTTTTTCTTTTGGACACCCGAAATGGTCACTCGTTGGTTTTAGACTTTTTCACGAATAAAAATAGAAGTATAAATGAGAGTATAGAAAATTTACATTTAAGGCAAATAAAGAAAACAATGTCGCTCATGGGCTACAATAGTGGCACAACTCGAATTATCATGTTTTGAGATTGAAAGTTTAAAGTTTTTGCCATCGTGGAAGGTCAGGGAATACCTACTTCTTCTGCTATTTGGCGACCCAATATTAAATATTGAGATCTGTCAGTTTTACTGCTGGAAAGAGACTAGTTAGACATTCTGAAAACAGCAACGATCGAAAACAGCTCACTACTACCACATTTATTATTTTGAAACTGAAATACTAACAGTGTCCCAACCAAACACAAAATGTAACAAATCTCGCCACTATAAGACAAAGTCGTACTCACCACAGATTCCATTTTTCGTTCCCTTCCTAGGAAGGATGGACCGCTGTGTTTTTCGCCCTTTCAAGGCCACCCTGGGTAGGTTAGAATTGGTATTATAGTGAAACATGGATTTGGAAGGTAAAGAGATGAATAGGGGAGATGCCGATCTGGCATTTGCCTCTCGGTGTACCCATTTGTTGGTACCAAACGATATAAAAACCATTACTACCATCTTACGTGGTATGCTCTAAGGGAAAAGTCCCCGAAAAAAACTATATCTGGTAGGCCGCCGGCCTTGGGATTCGAACACAGGACATCTCGAATGCTAAGTAAACTCTCTACACGATGGGCTACAGCGACCGATAGTAGTGTTCTTGTCCAAACTCAGATATAGCAAGTTATCGGCAGAACATGAACCTGATTTTTTTTTTTATTAAAATGTCACTGGATCCTAAGTATTGACTGTGACATGATCCGTTTTCATAAACCCTATTTCCTATAATATACACCACTTAGCAAAAGAGTTCTGCATAATATTTGTCATTAATCGAATGCAGGTTTTCACGGCCGTTGTCAATAGGGTTATTGTTTTCCGGGTTGTGCCGCGGTCGTCTGGATTGCTGGGTAGCTGACGTTTCAATAGCCATGCTGCTATCTTCGGAGCTTGTAAATAAACTGTTTATTTACAAGCTCCGAAGAAGATAGCAGCATGGCTATTGAAACGTCAGCTACCCAGCAATCCAGACGACCGTGGCACAACCCGGAAAACAATAACCCTAATATTTGTCATTTGTTGTATAGGTAGTGCTTTGATCTTGGATACAGAAAATCATAATCAATGAAAACACAAATTCATCACTACATCACTTTCTTGATTTAGTGTTTAACTAGCAAATAATGCTGCAAGTTCTGGTCTTTAATCGACTCTCATTCTTACTAAAAGGCTCAAATTAATTTTTATCACCATATAAAATATATTTCTCAAAACTATTTTTCATTCGTTTCTATTTTGTCTTATTTGTTTACAACAAGTCAACAAGCATTTTATTATGAATAGTTTATTATCATACAACTTTCAACGTGCAAGCTTTGGATTTGATGCTCCTTTTATCGATTTCTGTTACGCGGAAACTGCTATTCTAACTAAATCAACTTCGTAGCAATATTCCTATTTACGTGATTTCTCACAAGATCTCCTTCTTAACTCTCTTCGAATAGGTAATTCTGTAAACATCTTGCTCAGAAAAGTTTTATTTCGACCCACACTTAAAAAATATAACTTTTAAAAATCAATTTAATTGAATTCAATAAAATAAATCACGTTAAATATTTAACAGAAGAAGTATGTAATTTTTTTTTCTACGATCTTGCCAAAAGTGAGTGTTCATGGCATTGTTTTTAGTGGAAAAAGTGCCCCTTAATTGCACTAGTGCAATAGAGTCTTTATTGCACGCATCTGTCAACAGCCTGTCTACGATTGTACAAAAAGTGAGTGTTTACTGCATTTTTCACACACGATGCACAGGACTGAACTGTTGTTTATCGTTGTTTTTTTCTGGTTTTTTTGTTCGATCGTAGAAAAAATGTTGTATGCAACACGTGTAAAAAGTGATATTGCACTTGACGTCTTGTCCCACTCGCCTGCGGCTCTTGGGAGAATTTTCACGTCGCGTGCAATAATCATTCACTTTTTGCACTTGTTGCATAAATAACTATTTTTAACTAATTCTCAGTGTCAGCCAAAGATGCATCTATGAATTAGACTCATGTTTGCTACATGAGTCTAATTCATAGATGCATCTTGAATGCGGTAACGAAGAACGCAACAATGTCCTCGTAAAGACAAAAATCAATGGTGTCTCAGCCAGTGACGACCTTCACCTGAATCTCGTCCTTGAAGTGTAGAAGATGATTAAGTTAATTTATTCATAAGGTTGTTGCTTACTCGACTCAGCATTAGCCTACTCTCGATGTCTATTCTTATTTAAAATTAATACAAACATCATTTACCTACTTCTACTAATATCGTTTGTTTCTACTGGCTCATCCCCACCATTTTATGAAAATAATCACATTAAACGATTTAGTACACGTCTAGGTTGTTGTCGCGAGAATTTGTGCCTGCTTTTCCACAATGAATAATTTACTAAACGCGAAATCAAAATCTTATCACATCATTCTCATATTAGCCACGATAGCATTCTTTAGTACTATCATTTTCGGGTTCGTGCTGTATATGCCTACGCTTAGGTACATGGTGAAGCTGGTAAGTGGTCGCGACTTGGTTTAACAAACATTCACTTTGGAGTTTGCAGCAAAAAGCCCTCAAACCCGGTAACGAAATGCGAGATTTTTATTTGAAACTACCCATACCGCTGGATTTTCGCGTTTATTTGTTCAACGTTACCAATCCGGAGGAAGTGCGAGAAGGACGAAAACCAATCCTGCAAGAAGTCGGTCCCTTTTGTTACGAGTAAGTGATTTGGATGTTGCGTTGTAAATACGAGTACAACAGTGCTGTGTAATTTAAATTTCAATTATTTGCGAAACGAGTATATAATTTTAGACTTTTCGCCTATTATTATGTCCAATTATGTTTATGAATGATCTCTGTCCTCACTTGTAATCACTACATTGCGTAAGAACCGAAAAACTACAAATTAACATTATTCTATTGAATGAAATCCCGGATAGATTTTTTTTTCTCTGATTCAGTGCATACAAAGAGAAGATAAATATCGAAGAAGATAATAAACTCGACACGTTGACCTACAGCCCTTATGAGACTTATTTTTTCAACCAAACTCGAAGTGGTCAGTTGTCACCAGATGATTACGTCACAATCATCAATCCACTGATTGTGGTAAATCAGAAGTTCCAAATCTGACCAATCAGCTGTACATGTCCGTTTTAGGGAATAATCAACGCAGTTGCCGACCAAAAACCACAGTTCCTCTCCACCGTCAACAAAGCTTTCCCGATCATCTTTAAAGAGTCATATGACATCTATCTCACTGTCAGAGTACGCGACATCCTCTTCGACGGTGTCACAATAGACTGCAGAGTCAAAGACTTCTCAGCTACCGCTGTTTGTTCTCAATTCAAAGGACAACCAGTAATGGTAGAAGCTGAGAAGAATGTTTACTTATTCTCTCTCTTTGGAACCGTATGACCAATCAGTGACACGATGACACTTTTCTCAATTTTTATTTTAAGAGAAATGGTACCCTTCCAAAACGGATAACTGTCAAGAGGGGAATTAAAAATGGGGATGATATAGGTCGAGTCGTCCTAATCGACAACCAAACGGATTTAGGTGTGTGGCCTGCGCAAGAATGCAACGAGTACCACGGTACTGACGGCTGGATTTTTCCATCGTTCCTCAAGAAAGAGGATGGCATCTGGACCGTCGCCTCAGATCTGTGCCGGTACTACTCTCTGAGACTGAGAATTTTCTCTGAATTCGTTTTGTAGGAGCTTCAAGGCGACGTTTGTTGAAGACGCGAAATTACATGGAGTTTCCGTTCGGAAGTACTACGCCGACCTGGGAGATATGTCATCGAATCCTGAAGAAAAATGCTTCTGTCCGAAACCTGACTCCTGTTTGCCCAAAGGTGTGATGGACCTGACCAAATGCATGAAAGTACCGATCTACTGCACACTCCCTCATTTTCTAAACGCTGACGAACAACTGTTAGAACAAGTGGAGGGTCTCCATCCTGACAAGGATAAACACATCATTCAACTTTACTTCGAGCCAGTAAGTTATAAATACAAGTGAGTTAAACTAATTTGCAGAAATTGTTTCAGGTGACTGGTACTCCTATGATAGGACAGAGACGAATCCAGTTCAATTTCAAATTGAGAGCTATCCCAAAAATCAGCATCATGAAGACGGTACCGGAGGCTCTTCACCCGATGTTGTGGCTAGAAGAAGTGTGTATAACAGTCTTGTTTGAAATGAGTATAAAATCATTATTTTCAGGGAGTTGAACTGGAGGGAGACCTTCTGAAGAAAATCACCACGGTTTCAACGATTTTGAAGGTAACAACAGGTGTACGTTACGCGATTCTTCTAATGAGTTTAGAATTTATTGCGTACGGTTGCTACAAAATCTACAAGGATTGGAAAATGTCGA
The DNA here is from genome assembly GCF_963966145.1 of Tenebrio molitor. Taxonomy (NCBI): domain Eukaryota; kingdom Metazoa; phylum Arthropoda; class Insecta; order Coleoptera; family Tenebrionidae; genus Tenebrio; species Tenebrio molitor. The sequence continues at coordinate 14,150,672 of NC_091051.1, read as the reverse complement.
AAGTAAGTCCTGTGGAAAACGCGTCTGGTGAAGAAAAGAAGAAATCGTCGGATGAAGACAAACAGGAAGAAATAGTTCTTCAACCGGTGGAGAGTGCAGTTATTGAAAATAATTTAAAGAATAGTGAACTGACAAATGGTATTTAAAGTTTAATTAGGATGCAATTTTTTAATGTCGAATTAAACACTAATTATTTCATGTAATTGCTCAAAAAACTGTTCTTCAAATAAAACACTTTCGAAAATGTTGTCTCATTTTTACAAATCCGAGTTCTGTGAGAAACTCTAAAAGTGGAAATATTGTTGCAAGCTGGTCAAGATGAAGGTTAATTATAGGAGGGATCTTTGAAAATAATACTTAATTTGGAATTACTTGGCTGTATATTTCCCCACTACATCTTCAATGAAATTTCATTGTCATGTCTGATTTTCAGACTTGCACCGATACTCGTCAACTATGCTTTCGTACAAGAAAGTGTTTATAATTTCGGCATCTTGCTTCATAGTGACCATTATTTTTGGATTTGTGGCTTACCAGTCCATTTTTGAGTTCATTATAAGAGACGTAAGTTCCCTTTTTGATTTTTTTTAGGAATGGTAATAATAAAATTATAGCTTGTATTAAGACCGCCATACACGAAAAAATTCAAATAAATATTTAGAAACCGTAACGAATAGTAAGAGGAAGTACCTAATATGGCTATTTTTTGTCAATTTTATAAAATAAAACTTAAATACTAACACGCTGTAATTCTAAAAATCAACAAATGATTCAAAGCAGCCCTCAAATGTACCAGGTGAGATAAGTTTTATCGTCAGTGCGAAAACATCCACTTCTAATCAATTTAAAATTCTCAAAAAATTCAGGAATGATTGTGTATCACTCTAGAACAGTCTGTAAAAATTTCAAAATTTTTAATAAAACAGGTAAAGATTTTGTTTTAATTCAATGACTGCTATTAATTTACATAATTTTTCACTGAGAGTCCTTTCAAACATTCAGAAAAAATTTGGTGTCATTGAAATCATGAAAACGTCACCGGTTTTTGAAGTAAATGGAATTTGATATTAAAGCGTAAAATTTAGCTACGATTTATTATTAAAAACGGGCGGTCAGTTCCACGAAAGAACATGACGTAGGTTATTTATGATACCCTTTAGGGACTTAAGAATTACTAGAAAAGTGGTCAACAGATGTTTCCCAACAATGAGATATTTATTTATGACACTGCAGTTGTAAATTTTGGTCATTTTTCGCTCTTAATGTTAAAATTGGAATAATTCAAAAACGAATAATTTTCTTTTGATGCGAATTTCGTAAATGTGTTCTTTGAATTAATTGTGAATTATGACCGTGTACGAAAACAATTTTTTTTTTGCTCAAAATCGATTTTTTAAATTTTATGGCTCTGAATTAAGTGATAAGTGAAAATTGAGTACACACATTTGAAGTCTTATATCAAGGGAATGTAACCCTAAAGTTTCTTAATTTTTACAAATTTTTTAATAGGGTTAATCGTGCTGAAAATAAAACTTATCTCACCCGGTACAATAAAAAATGTACATCCATGTTCTTACTAGGTGATGTGATATTCCTACTTTGTTTGTCTTTAACAAACTCTTGTTTAAACAAAAGAAAACAAGTTTTGGTCTTTTTCAAATATGTGTTTAAGATCCTGCGTAAATAATAAGTAGAATTATTCTTCTTTGTAAATATTGCATAATACATATTATGAATTAATTCCAATATTCTATCGGGTGTTCATTTAAATGTATCCTCAAAGTAGACGTTGAAGAGTCGATCGTGAACGCACCACGGATTACAGATTACGTATCAGGTGTTTAAATCTAAATCTTACATTTTGCGTTGTTTGTTTGTGGTTTTACGATGCAGACTGACGACTGGTGCGTTCACAATCGACTCTTCAACGCCACCTTTGAGGATAAATTTAAATAAACACCCGATGTTCTTAATGTTGTAGCAAGTGTCTCTGCATAAACGAAACTATGTAAGACAATTTTATTTGAAATATCCAATACCTTTGGACTTTCGAGTATATTTTTTTAATGTGACAAATCCTGAAGAAGTGCATGAGGGCGGAGTTCCCATGTTGAAAGAGATTGGACCGTATTGTTATGAGTAAGTTTAGTGTTAAATATGATTGGTTGTGATGTAATTAAGCACGAATGTAACCCTGATTATACCAGTCACAAGCTAGCAATTAATTATTTAGATTTTTGTAGAAATTCAATGTTCATATAAAGTTAAAATTAATTTCTGTTACACAATGACTCTAAATGGCTAAGATAATTAACACGGAAATTAACTGTATTAGAAAAATAGAGCAAACAATAATATTGATTATCATTTTGAAATTAGCCGGACGGAAATTACAGTTATCGATAGGAATATCAGCGCTTCATTTTTAGCATTTGCGCAATGAAAAAATTATTAGATTGTAATCAAGGACAAAAGGAATGGAACTGAAACTAGGAATTATAAATGAACAACATCCTCAATTGACTTTTAAATAAGACTAAGACTAATATTTATCTGCTATTAAAAACTGAATTGTACTTTAGAAGACAATTTTACGAAAGCAATCAAATCCATTCATAATTTGTAGTTTATACAAAGAAAGAATAGATGTGGAGGACAACGACACCGATGACAGCTTGACTTACACCCCACACGACATCTACCTCTTCAATCAAGAACGATCTGGAAACTTGAGTCAAGATGATTATGTCACCATAATCCACCCACTCATTGTAGTGAGTTTGATTTTTATCAACCCTTCTAAAATAAAATTTTAAAATCGTGCCTTTCCAATTTTTAGGGAATGGTTAATTTCGTCGCCACTAAGGCACCCCAATTCCTATCAATTCTAAACACAGCTCTTGGCTTCCTCTTCCCAGATAACGAATCCATCTATCTGACGGCTAAAGTCAAAGATATTCTCTTTGACGGCATGTTAATCAATTGCACTGCTAAAGATTTCTCAACTATGGTAGTCTGTAAACGACTCAAATCACAAATACCTGGTATCAACTATAATGATGAAGATATCTTAAAATATTCTCTGCTGGGAAACGTAATTTGTTTGGACTGTACCGAAGACATAATCAAATTTGAGTTGTAGCAAAATGGTACTGTCCCCACACGAATGAAGGTGCTGAGGGGGATCAAAAATTCGAAAGATCTGGGTCGACTGATTGCAGTTGATAACGTCACGAAGAGCACGATGTGGTCCAAAGAAGAATGCAACGAGTTCCGTGGTACTGACGGATGGATATTTCCGCCGTTGTCAGCCAACGAAAGACAAATCTGGATCCATTCTACCACTTTGTGCATGTATGTACAATATTGTAGTACCAGTGCAGTCGACAATTTGACTTCTTTCAGGAATCTGCATGCCGACTATGTTGAAAAAGCTACCGCTAATGGTATAAGTGTGCAAAAGTACTACTCCGATTTTGAAGACCTCTGTGAAGATTGTTCAATCGACGAATCTTGTCTTCCTCGAGGTTTGATTGATCTTACCGAATGTGTAAAAGTACCACTGTACATAAGCTTACCTCATTTTCTAAGAAGCGATGAAAGTCTTCTTCGGGACGTCCGAGGTCTACAACCAGATACTGAAAGTCATATCACACGAATTCTCCTCGAAGGGGTGAGTCATTTTGATCAAAAACCACAAAATTGAATTTTCCTTGTAGACTTTGTCTCTACCAATGGAAGCACAAATTCGAGCACAGTTCAATTTTCCGATCAAGCCCTTGAAAGAAATAGACACAATGCAAAGAGTACCTCAGCTGATCCATCCAGTTCTTTGGATTGAACTTGTAAGTTGTAACTGATAACAATGCGAACGATGATGTTTTTTCCTCTTAGGGAGTCGTGTTAAATGGATGGTTTCTTCACATGATTGAAGCATTTTTCTATTTTATGACAGCCCTAGAAGTTTTAAAGTACTTGTTCTTGGTAGCGAGTCTTGTGGGGATGGGATATGGAGCATATCTATACCTTACAAATAAGAAACTCTATTCTATGAAAGACACCATTGCGCTTAATTCGAAGTGATCATTAATGCAAAATATAATAATAAATGATTTAAATAATGATTTTTGCGTAATAAAGTGTATTGATTTCCTTAACCTTCACTCATCTCATTGTCATTGTCATCAAACGGTCTCAAACTCCTTTATTACCAGAACCAATTTTTAAATAATTGATTTGAATAAGTATGGTTGAGTATCATTAGTTACTAAAATATCAATTCCATCCCCTCTATTCGTTCAGAGAATTATTGAAAAATGGTTGGCCGATGGTCAGTTAGAGATACAGGATTAGTTGATTTGTGATTTGATCTCTTCAAAGACAATATGTTATAGTGGTTGTCTAGTTCATGAAAATATGCAGTCGTCCAACAAGGTTTTAGTTTTTTCTTCATTCTGCTTTGTAACGATCGTCGTTTTGTGTTTCGTCGGTTTTCCAGGAATACTGCAGTTTATTGTTAAAGATGTAAGTATTCAGTTCTGATTATGATGACTCTTCAGTAAATACTCGAATATCGTCATTAGTGTTATAACGATTTTTCCTTAATCTATTTGTTCAACTAACAGATCCTTAAATCTAATAGAAGCTATCCAGTTAAATGTTTGTTTCTTTGTTATTATTGATCAAAAATAATATATATTGTGAGTTTACAAAAAATAAGATTATTTTTAATTACTTCCGTTGATTTACGACAAAACCACAAATCATTTCGTTTCTAATTATTATCAACGCATATATCACGTAAACAAATTAATTTGTATTAAAAAATGCAATATAACATCCTCCTGCGGACAAATCTAATTTATTTTTAATAAAGGTCTGTAATTAATTAATATTATCGTATTCAGGTAGTCAACTGTATTTTTCAGTATTATTATTATCACTTGTGATTTTTATGTACATTTCAGCAAACCGCTCTCAGGAAAAGAAACTTGATGAAGAAATTCTACTTGAAAATTCCTATACCCTTAGATTTTCGTGTTTATTTTTTTAACATAACTAATCCTTCTGAAGTCCAAGAAGGACAAACTCCAGTTGTCAAAGAAATCGGTCCATACTGTTACGAGTGAGTGAGAAATGATATCCGACGAAGTCATTCCAGTTGTGTAATTTTTAGTGCTTACAAAGAAAAAATCGACGTGTTGGAAAACGAAGGCGAGGACAGCTTGACCTACACCCCGTACGAAACCTACTTTTTCAATCAAGAACGTTCCGGTAGTCTCACAGGAGATGATTACGTTACCGTCCTTCATCCTTTGATTGTGGTCGGTTATCGATGAACTTTTGATGAACTTTCGGAACTAATTGCGCCATTGTTTAGGGTATAGTAAACACAGTGGCGAGGGATTCACCCCCGTTGTTAGTTATCGTCAATAAGGCCCTCAAATCGATATTTCACGACCCTCAAGACATTTATATCAGAACCAAAGTTCGAGATTTCCTTTTTGATGGTATCACCATTAACTGCAATGTCCAGGATTTTGCTGCCACAGCAGTCTGCACGCAGATTAAAGCTCAGGTTCCAGGACTGGTGGAGGTGCAAAAAAATGTTTTCAAGTTTTCCATTCTGGGACCGGTATGTCGTTTTCTTAATATATTTTTTTATTTCATCCCTTCTTTACTAAAGCAAATAATAAATAATCCATATCTGTTTAATTTTCTCCTTTCTATTCAGCATTTATTTTATATGTTCTTCTTATTTTGTTGTTGTAATGTCTTTTTTATTTCTTCATAAATTGTTCTTTCTCCAGTTCATGTTTCTATTATTTATTTTCATTTATTTTTTATGTTTCATTTTTTTTTCCTTTATGTCATTTGACGTTCTTTTACTCTCTCTCTCTCTCTCTACATTTTATTACCTATGAATACAATTTTTTGTTTTGTAGATGCTTTTACTTGTTTCTGTTGAGTCAATATACTTTCTGAAGGACTGTCCATTTGCACTATCACAAGTTAAAAAAATTAGATATAAAATTTATTGAAAGTGAAGAACACATTTTTTCTAGACATATTTTAAAGACAATTTGATTCTAACTCTGTACAGTTCAAGTTCTGTTGCATTCTTGCAGAGGAACGGTACCTTACCCAACCGTGTCAAAGTCTTTAGAGGAATGAAAAAGTCGCAAGAACTCGGCCGCTTGGTTGAACTAAACCACGAGAAAGCACAAAAAATCTGGTCGACCAAAAAATGTAACAGATATCGAGGTACCGACAGTTGGATTTTTCCTCCTTTCATAAACAAGGAATTGGGATTTTGGGTCTACTCGTTCGACTTGTGCAGAAACATACACCTTCTCTACGTGGAAGACATGACATTTCACAGTGTGGCGGTAGAAAAGTACTACGCCGACTTGGGCGACATGTCTACGAATCCTGCTGAAAAGTGCTACTGTAACACGCCGAAAACTTGTCTACCTAAGGGCATCATGGACTTAACTAAATGCATGGGAGTTCCGATTTACGCCACTCTTCCGCATTTTCTTCGAGTTGACGAGTCGGTCCAAAAGAAAGTGAAGGGTTTAAACCCAGTCACTGATGACCACATCGTGCGCATACTGATGCAGCCTGTGAGAAGATATCTTTGTGTGTCGTATGACTCAACAAGTACTAATTTTAGATGTTGGGTGTACCCATGGAAGCTCAGAAGAGAATGCAGTTCAACTTACCTATTCAACCTGTCAAAAAAATTGGTTTAATGAAGACACTGCCAGAAGCGCTTCATCCAATATTTTGGATCGAAGAGAGCGTAGTCCTGGATGGACCTCTTTTAAAAATGATAACAATGATATTTACAGCTTTGAAGGTTTTCGATATAGTCAAGTATGTTTTGTTGTTTGTTAGTCTTGGAGGTGTTGGGTTTGGGGGGTACTTGCGTTATAAAAGTAGAAATGGTAGAAAAATTACCCCGACTGAAAAACTGTCGTCTGCTAAAAGTACCAAGAGTAAAACGTTTAGTTCGGCTAAAAGTACCAAGAGTAAAACGTTTAGTTCGGGATCTACCCAAACAGTAAATGAAAGTCCTAAAGATAATGGTGGTAGAAAAAAATTGGAAGATATCAACATTTTAAAGTTTTAAATTTAAGACGTGGTTAATGCAATTTGCATTACACAATTTTGCCAGTACTATTCAGGGTATAGTACTACGGTACTATCGTACTCTACAGGGTAGATTAAATTTAAATTGTTAAAATTAATTGTAAAATATAATTATTAGTAAACTGTTACCATAGAGTAAATTATTGTTACAAGTGTAGACTAGATATAAAAAATTTCCTTACCAATTCCTTCTAGATAAATTTAATTTAAATGCAAAATCTTAAAATGGTTCATAAATCTATAATCAGATCGTTGTGAAAGACAAAGGCCTGGTTGTATAAAACTTAGTTAACATCGTATCAGCTAACAACGCGTTAAGTCGGAAATCCGCCCATTTGATTGGCTGATTCAAATAAAATGTTAAATATCCTCCAATCAGATCGGTTGACATTATGTTAACTTTAACAACGACTTGACAGAGCTTTATGCAACCGGGCCTAAGGTTTTGAAACAAACTAATGTACTAAAATAGAAAGCGTTAATAGAGTTAAAAATGTGCAAAACTTCCACGTAACCTTTCTGAGGTCAGGAGTCAAGTAAGAAAAGATTACTTTCAAGGAAGTGTTCGATAATTATCGATATTTTCGCAATACTCACTGAGCTGAAGTGTTGGTTCCTCAAATCCACTTGATTTTTCTATTCTTCGTTTTTGTACTTTCATTACTCTCTCTAAAAATTGCTGCATCATCTTTTTGATTGTTAACTTTCCTACTTCATAATCACCTCCACTTTTGGCAACCTGGAAATCTCAAAAAAAAAACAATTGGATACACTTGTTCATCTTTTAATTTTCTCATAACAATAAAGTACATATTTACACACAGAGTTTATTAATTAGTGACTGACTACTCTATCTTTACATGTTTCCTAAATAAATTAAAGCTTAAACTACCAGACAATACACTAATAAATATCTTTAAAGCCAGTTTCATCAAGTACCATATCAGGAAGGTACTACAGAAAATAATGAATGCCACATCTAGTACGTAGTACTGAATAATTCCCATATTCTTGGCGGGAGACTGAAGATGCGTGGCCCCTTTGTGTCTCAAAACGTACTCCGTCCAATAAACCGCCCTTTCCAGAGGCGTCTCCTTCTGATCCCTCAAAAGAACCTGCCTCCGCTTCACGTCTTCTTTGTATTTGGGGTCGTGGATGACCTTCTTGATGGCCCAGAGCAACGACTCGGCCGTTATCGTCGACAAATCCAATTTGAGAGCGTACCCATCGATTTCAGCTTTAGCAGCGTTGGAGTCATGGTCGCAGAACACCGGCAAGGATACCACTGGTACTCCGTGGTACACAGTTTCGAACATGCTCAGCAAACCACCGTGTGTTACGAATGCTCGAATTTTCGGATGACCTAAAATCATGATCTATTGCTTTCGCTGCTTCTTATCTCGAGTAAAATAAGTAGAAAGTAGATAAACAAAAGTTTTTTTTTTGTAGATATTACGGAGAAAGTATCGATGTGTCAAACAGACGTAACATTGTTACCTAAAATGTCTTGTTGCGGCAACCAGCGGCCGAGTTTTACGTTGGTTGGAACGTCGGCCATCTCTTCGTCGGCCTCGTACTTCCACAAAACCCTCTGGGGGAGCTGTCTGAAGACGCGCATCAACATTCTCCTCAAGTATTCGGGCATGTTGGCCGCTTTTACGGAAGAGCCCATGCTGAAGTAGATGAAACCGGCGTCGCCACTACCTTTTATGAAATCCTCCAGGTCCTGAAAACAACATTGTTAGTTTTTGCCATTGACTTTTTATTAAAAATCACAATGACATTTCTTTGATGAATCGAACATTTTCTAAAATGTAAATTATATTATAGTGCATTAAGAATATCTGAGAAAAAAATAGATCAGTTAGAAACAGTGCAAATTGTGATGATACAGCGTTAAGTTTTTGTTGGGGAAGAACACCATTGCGTAATTAATGATAAAATCAATCATGGGGAAATTTTCATCCGGAAACAGTTCCATTGTAACGGAACAGAATGAATAATGAATTTTAAATTTAGTTATTGGCGGAACTTGTACACAATAACAAAGCAACTACCTAAGTGTAAAAATTAGTAACAGGATTCGATTAAAACTAACGCTTTTTAAATTATATTTTTTATACATTCATACACTGCACGGTTAAATACGCAACGAAATATGTAAAACAAATTACTTTTAGTGGCGTAACATGTAATTTATTCTAAAATGAAATGACTTGAAATATTTTAATTTCTTAAACTCTTTTACTATTTTTTAATACATGCAACAGGCTCCAATATATTTAAAAGATCATTAATTAATGATTTTTATTACTATTTGTATTAATCTATTGCGTTATAGTATATTGTTATACGAGTTGCACAAGACAGTCTATTGTTGAACGCGAGGGTTTAGAACATGACGAACGCAGTGAGGAGTGTTCTAAAGGAAAGAGTTCGACGACATGTCTTGTGCAACGAGTGTAACATGCTATTTTTTCTACTTCGGCTTCATAATTATTTATCTAGTGACTTTTATTTTAATGGAATTGGGTTGGTATTGACGAAGTAATGTCATTTCATTGAAAATTAAATTTTAAATGGTCTCCCAGACGTTGTTACAATAATACATTTTTAATCTACCCCCTTAATAGTTTATTTTGATCCAAAAAAATGGATTCAGGTTGAAATGACATCGCATTTAACACTGAAATGTACTTTCAATACCAATCCCAAATTTAATTATCACTACATAGAAACGATGCTATAAAATTGATCTTTGTGAAATTGTTTTCGGTGTCACAAAATACTCATTGTGACACCGAAGTAGAAAAGAGAGGTTCTTTTTTTTGATAGAGAAGTAGATATAACCCATTTTTTATTTTATGCTGTTATTAATTAATGTAAACCTACACTAGACAGTGATACTCATTTTAAATTTATCACAGAAAACCCAGCGGACAAAAATATTTTACTTAAAAAAAACTGATCTACACTTTCACTAAGCAGAAAGTTTTATTTTAACCTGAATCTATAAAACCTAGAATGAAATATTTTAGCATGTAACACTAATTGTTCAGTGTCTGTCAGCACTGTCCACTTAATGTTCATTATATGCACTTGAAAATTGAAAAATTGTTGTCTTTCACAACGCGGCATAATTTAAAAATGATTTAAATATCGCATGACGACAGCAAACCGAAATAAATAATTTTTTGTAAAGTTTCAACACGACAGAAAATTAAACCGTTGACGTCAAACCTCAAACCAGTTACAACACAAGTTGAACTGAAAGCGCAGGACATTTACTCACATCTGGCAGAGCCTTAGCCTTTTTGCAGTGTATGCAAGCGATTTCCGCCACATTTGGTAAGTAGGGTCTGGGATAGGTGACTGTGGCGTGAGCGTTCTGCAGGATGAAGCTGACATTCCTGGAAATGTCGTAGACAAGGGGTACGTCGTAACCGAAGTGTTTTCTGACCACCGGTTGTACCAAGTTTTTCACCATGAAGGAGTGTAAGGTGTTGGCAAATATGTGCCACAGAGTGTTCATCGTCCTTTGCATGAGACTCATCGAGTCGGTAAAAGGTCGCGCAAGAAACGGTGTCACCGAATAAGGAGCAGGATTGCCGGCCAGCGACAACGACCCGGTGTAAAATCCCACTGTGTTTATGTACATAAAAGGCACGTTGTAGTGGCTGACGAAACCCAAAGCGCACTCAGGGTAGGCCCCGTCGAGGACCAACAAGTCAAAATTCTGTTGGGAATATAACAAGTCTTTCGTTTCAGGATCTGAAAGAAGTACATCACAAGCCTGAAAATACAGCCGTTTACATTCGAACGCGGTTATGTTCAAACGGATACCTCGTAGGCGTATCTGACCATGTCGAAGGGGTGCACCGGTTCTTCGCCCCTGATCTTCGCCCCCACTAGGTCCCAGTTGGTGAAGTTCTTCACGTAGAAGACAAAACTGGTCGGGGTGATTTCCTCGAGGCCCGCCATCAGGAAGTCCGACGGGAATGCGCTGATAAAGGTGATGTTGTGACCTCTGGGAATGAGTCCTCGGGCCAGTTCCCAAAAGGGAATCTTATGGGACTTGGTCCCGCCCATCGTTATCATTAGTATGTTGGCGCAGGTACACGCATTTATCACAGTCATAAAGGTTATCATTAACGATAACCTTCTAATGTCCATTGCTGCAAAAGAAACGCCGATTTAAGTTACATAAACGACTTTACAGAATGTCAGACAGAAGTCGTCTTACTGTTGTCCGCTGCAGACGTGTGCTCACACATAAGACTTTTTTACTGGTCAATTTGACCAACTTTCTCTTTCGGTCAAGGTCGGATAAAATTTTTTCCATTACGATTTATTTAATTGACCGTAAAATGGAAATTTAAATTAAAGTGCTTGTAAACAGAAGTTTCTCTCTTAAATTAATACGTTTTGCAACACGGGACGCCAAGCCGAGGATGACACGATACTAACAAATCAATGTCTAAACATTATCCTTCGATCTGTCAATTTTAATTTAAATACGTCTTAGACCGAGTTGTGACCGCAGGGGCAAAGATTTTCAAATGAACGTCTAATTTGTTCCGCTTTCTTCTGTCTGCCAAGATAAAGACTGTTAAGGTAAAAACGCGATCAAAGGATTTTCTTTCTTTGCACAAGTATTTATTACACAAGTAATTGCATAAATTAAAAATGAAATAATAAGGAAAGTTGATATCCCAGTAATACAGTATGATTTTGCGTAATAAATACATGACACAGGTTTCCGTTTAAAAGTATAACAACGGTTTCTGTATAATATCAATTTTTGTAGTAAGTTAATTAAAGCATAATTAATTGTGCAGTTGATAAAATGTAATTTCACCTGATTGAGTGATGAAAGTAAATATGGAAAGAAAAAAATTGACGAGGTCCCACCGAGATTTGAACTCGGATCGCTGGATTCAAAGTCCAGAGTGCTAACCATTACACCATGGGACCTGCTGTTCTGCAGCTTTACGGATCAGAATTTCAATATAACCACTTTCACATTTAAATAATGGGGGTTCAAATGAAATACTGGGCTGGGAAGGCGTTGGAAATCGTCAATTGTTTTGCTTTTTTAAAGTGTAAATTAACAGTTGCAATTAGAGCATCTTGACAGCTAACCTAAAATTTATAAACAAAAAATATTCTTGCTTTTTTTTGTATCTTTGCAATGTTTTACATTGAAAATAGAATAACTAACGATTTCTATTCTCGAAGCAAATATCTAATCTAAGGGCGCCCTTTGCTGAAAACAAACACGTTCAATCATAATTATGCCGATTAAACATAAACAAATGTCATTCGTGTCAAACGGCTGGAAATTTAAACTTTACACTGTTCCGACTGGTTTCTTTTTTCAACGCCTACTCAGCCCAGGTTTTCATTTGAACCCATGATACTTTTGTTAAACTAATGCATTAATTACATCTGCAGATTTAGTAAAACTATAAAACAAATGCTTATGCTTGTTTTGAACTTCAACGGTCGTCATTTAATTGTAATCACTGTGAGTCTTTTAGGTAATAGAGATAGAGATAGAGTTTCAGTTAACGACCATTTATGTGAAAAAAACAACTTCTCTCATTATTACACAAAAAAATTGATGATTTTTGACGAATGATTGAATAATATACTCGTAATAATGAGTCGTCTACAGAACTGTAAAAAATATCCTTCAATTGATAAGATAGGATTTTTTCGAACACTATCACAACATGTAGGCTGCACCGAAAAATATTACTATGAGTTGAACCTACAAATAAATTGCATATGAATATACCGGGTGTATTATGAAAAACCTTTGGTGCTAGAACTTCCTTATTTTTTATCCGATTTTAATGAATGATACGTCAAACAAAATCGTTTTAGAAACACTATAGCCCGACATGCTATGATTTTTTTTTAACATTATATTTTTTGACAGACCGCAGCTAACTTTATTTTTTTAAGTTGCACTGTATATTTTTTTATCTTTATTCTGATAAATGTTTATCTTCTGAATACACAAACATTAAAATAAAAAATCAAAAATTTGTTTTTAATAAAAAAAATTGAATTTCCAAAAATCAAGTAACCATAACTTTACTATAGCAAATGTTTGAAATTACCTCCATTCTCTCTAAGGCACATTCGACACCTTCCACTGACGCCCACTGCGGCGTTTAATAAAAATTCTGGTGGTATTTGTTCACATACTGCTACGATTCTTTTTATTAAATCATCTCTGTTATCGGCCGGAGTCAAATAGACATTGTCTTGAATGTCCATAGCTGTCTTAGTCACTTTGCGAAATTAGAATGGACTTTTATTACTGTTTAATGTGACTGCTTCATTTAAAAAAAAATACATCATTATTTAATTTCTTCTTTTTGTTTCAATGCATGAGCATGGTTGTTTACATTTTCATATTTAAAATAAAAATCTCTATAAAACTGAGCAAAAAAAGTTAATAGTGCCATTTGAAAAAAAAAAGTTGACTATCATTTGTCAAAAACAGAACTCAAGAACAAATATTGGATCAATTCAAATTGTAGCCCATTTAAAACGATTTTGTTTGACATATCATTTATTAAAATCGGATAAAAAATAAGAAAGTTATAGCACCAAAGGTTTTTCATAATACACCCGGTATAATTGCTACTAACACCTTGCAGGGCAAGGCAATGGATGTTTTTCACAAATCATAATCCAGACGAAACTTTTCTTCTCAGAATCTAAACTAGCTCCCACTGTTGCTTTGGAAAATTAATCCACAATTAATGTAAAGTGGTTTTCATGTTCGTTTCCTGAGTGTTAGTTTCCTGAGATACATAACCGGTAAACTGGTATATAACTAAATATATAAACTTTTCCGGTTATATACCTAACTTGACATCTGTCAAAGATAATAAATTAATGTTTTTTAAGACTTTTCCTAAACGAGCACGAAAAACGTTATTTAATCTTCTTGTTTTCAGGTATTCGACTTGTTTGCATCACTTGGCTAACGCCTCGTGCTCAAATTTCAGCCGCAAGTGATCTGACGCTACTCACATGAAAATAACTATTACGACGTTCTAAATGTAAGATAGTATCATACCACGTAAATGCCTCATTGCCTCATATTGCGCCACAAATGTTATAGAGGCCTTAGAAGAAAAAATATTATAACACCTGCGTGTCAGGAGGTGACATTTTGTGATTCCTGTTTGTTATCTGGATTAAATATCTCCACTAAGCCGTTGGAAATTTTAAAAACCTTGTTTCTAAAACATAACTCGGAAGAAGTGGAATGCATAAAAGTATTGATCTGAGTCTGGTGTGGAAAACAAAACACCCTATATCCGAAAATGAATCGGTAGGAATAGAATACGAGTATAGTCCAATCAATACGGAGTTTTACCTTGCAAAAGGTACAGAAAAGTTTATACTTGACAGGTACCTTCTATCAGGCATATTATTAATATTGTTGAGTTTGCGACCTTGGGGGGTTGCCGCCCGCCCCGCCATACTGGAGAATAGGGGTGCAAAATCACATTTTTGCGATTATTTCATTATCCGTGCAAAATACCTCTATCTAAGTTATTATAGAAAATGTAGAGCATGCAATTCTCTACATTTTTTGTTGTTTATGTTTTTTTGTCAGATCAATAGTTTCGTAGTTACAGCGTGTAGAAATCGAGAATTTCTTTTATTTTTGTACTTTTTATTCTTTTCCACACCACCACAGAGGTAGAGCAATAGGGTGCGTTTTTTTTTGACGTGGTGTCCCCAGTGGGCATAGTCCACCATGCAGTAGAACTTTACTGTTTTACTCTTTTTGATCTCTTTGTAACGCAGACGGACCCGAATGACCTTAGTTGCATGGCGATAATAAAAAACAAAAAAAATATTATCTTATTTACTTTCGTCGTTACGATTTTTGATTAAAATAAATTTGTCAGTTTGACAAATAAATTAATAATTTTGTATTTCATACATTATATGTATTGTCTCATCGAATATAACACGTGGTATGATTAATCATCGATGATATTAAATTCGTGAAATTGAAGCAGGACATTTCACTCGTCCTTCGGACTCGTGGAATCTCTAGCTCAATTTGACTCATAATATCATCGATAATAATCATACCACTAGATAGTTATATTATAGCCGATTATACCGTGTCCTCCACAAAGGTTCAGATGGGTTTACTTCTGAGATTTTTAATATTACAAATTTGAAATCTTAGTATATGAATCAGTAAGTAAGAAATAGTTACCACGTCGTAATTCTTTCGCCGCCGCTTCCAGCAACCTCCACTTCAAAATTTTCAATCGCACTCTAAATTTTTGTTTAATATGTAAAGCAAATTTGCGTGACATAAATATTATGCGGCATTTTTCAATACACCCTGTATACAGGGTGTTAGGGAATGGTCTCCCAAGAATTTCAGGGTGAGTTTATTAGAGAAAATGTGGTCGAAAACCTTTATACAGCTTATGGATAAATTGAACCGTTTTCTGAAAATAAAATTGTTCCCTGTTGTTTTGGGACTGCTGAAATATTGCTTTGTGCACCAAAAAATATTGTATGTTTCGATTTAAAAATGATTGCTTGGTAACGATTTGAAATTTACTACTGTCAAAGTATACACTTTGACTTGATCTATCTTTTATCCGTCACATGCAAAGATTACCATAGTTTACAACGCCAAAATATTCTATCGAGGAGTATGCAGATATCCATTTTGTGTATGGGGAATGTAGCGGAAATGCCAATGCTGCTGTCCGAAGGTATGCTTATGTAATGGCAAACGGAGGATATTTTAAGCATTTATTATGAATGTTTTCAATACAAATACAAATAAATAAAGTTACACAGAAATTAACGAATCTTATTAGGGTCAGTGCTCGATTTCAAATCCCTTTAGACTTAGAGGTTGATCGAGATGTGGTATCACAAATGAAGCTGCACAAATAATTTCAGTTCATTGCAGCAATAAAAGGGGACTTACCTCAAGGTTGTGGTGAATCTAGATAAATATTTCGAATATAATTATTGATTTTGTTAATAAAAAATGCAGTCCTGGTAGTTTTTGATGATCTATATTATTCAAGGGAAATATTTAAAACCGAAACGTCATTGTGACAATCTGACATGAGGCATTGTTGTTTTTGATTGCTAAGCAATAGACTTTCTTTGCAAAATGTTAACTATTTATTTAATTATCACAACAATAAAATGGTGCAAAAGCTCCCAAACAGTGGGGCACTATTTAAAATTTTTATTTTTAAGAAAACCAGTCATGTTAGGAAAAAATGGTATTAAGGTTCTTGACCACATTTTCCCTCACAAACTCACCCTGAAATTCTTGGGAGACCATTCCCTAACACCCCGTATAAAAAATTGAGTATTTTATTTTTTGTAACGCCCTCCCCATTGTTTACAAAAACTCATGAGAACGAATCTATAGTAACCATATATTCACGCAATCTTCCCTGCAAAATGTTTTTAAGAAAGTTTTAACTTTCAGGTACTAGGAATTAAAAAATTAAATATTGTATGGACCACGGGAGATATTCATGTTTTCCCCTCGGTTTATAACCACGTCAACCTCAGAGAAAAATCATGTTCATATCTCCCTTAATGCATAAATATCTATTTATCGATTATAAAAATCAATTTGTCCTATTTTAACAACAAAATTTCAGAATTTAAATATGAGTTTGAGAATCGGCTGTAATATTATTTAAGTAAAGTTCATTTCAGGAGAGAATTCCGTTACGTCACAAATTTATTGCTAGGACTAGACCCACGCTAATATCTCATAATAATGTTAGAACAAGAGATTTTTGAAAATGCATGACGATTAACCCAAATATGGGCAATGACGTAACGGAATTCTTTCGTGAGAAGAAGTGTAATAGCATTTGACCCTTGTTGCCAATTAAAAAATATGTGGACAATTCAAAAATATAGATTGACCTGTCCGATGATTTTTGTCAAAACTCAACGATATAACTTTAAGTAGTTTTATTTCTTTCTTCACCTGCGGATTTAAATCTTTAATTACTTCAACCAAAAAATGTTCCAAAATTGATTTTCATTGTATTTTATTCTTTGTACATATGTATATCTATACAGAATAATTCTCACATCAGTGATACTCTTCTTGTCTTCTCTAAATCTGGAGAATAAATTTAATTTTTAAAAATTGAAAAAACAAAAGTTGCAGGAATATAGAAACTCCAAATTTTATAAAACAAATGCTTCTAGGGATATTTAATTTAATTGTTCGTTGTTTGTTAAACAGTGATGGTGTTTAAACATACACGATTATTAATTAGTGTATTAGTAATTTAATTGAACTCCATATTGATTTATTTGTTTACACTCACAGAAAACGTATGATTGCCAAATCATGTTAAGATTTTATAGCAG
Organism: Tenebrio molitor; assembly: GCF_963966145.1. NCBI lineage: Eukaryota > Metazoa > Arthropoda > Insecta > Coleoptera > Tenebrionidae > Tenebrio > Tenebrio molitor. Next base: position 14,133,092 of record NC_091051.1, on the reverse strand, counting down.
CGCACGTGAATACATTAAAAAATTAAATAAAATGTAAATTCAGACACGTAAAAGTTTGAGATGTTGAGATTTTATAATTTAAAGCTCCATGAAAAAAAATTAAAACGTTCTACAACATACTCGTATTTTCTCCTGTTTTTGTTCGGAAAAATTGTACCAATTTTTGTCTCTCGATTTATACTTAACAGGTTCGATGTTAGAGAGATAAACATTTTATTTTAACGTACCTACTCGTACATACCTTTTTCGAAAAAGATAATACTGAAATGAGAACAGAAAAAATATAAATTAGCAGACCTTAACCGATAATAATTTTCATTTTGCAAATGCAATACGAAAGTTGAAGAAATTGGCATCCACGGTCTAAGTTGTTCCAAAAGCAGTGGTAGATTTTCCAGACACACAGAAATTAATTCTATAATTATTGTGTAGGTACTTCATGTATTACCTAATGGATAAACTTTTTCGTTTCTCTTAAAATATTCATTTTATTTCAAAATCAAATGATGAAACGACTTATTTTTGTTTTTCTTCAATTTCAAGGATACGTTATTTAATCCAAATCACATCTGGGAGAAATTTTAATAAAATCCTTAAACTAATTCTGAGTGTTGCATTACTTATTCAAGTCAGCACACATAATGCATAATGTTAACTGAAATTTGTCTGATTTCCATAAAACAACAGCGAGAATGTTAAATAACATTTTCGAGGTTTTATTTGAATTTACTAAAAAAATGCTTTCAAATTCTGGTAATAAAAGGACAATCAACTCGTCAAGCGTGAAATGTATTCAATCGAATTAAATTGGCAATCTTCTTAAATCTACAATAAAATAACTTTACGATTGTTTATGAAAATACATTGTTATGACATTTAATATTGTGTAACCAATTTTTACTGTAATGATACTTTCGTTGACTTAACGGGACTTTCTTTCGGAGAATGAAGTTATAAAGAGCCTGATACATCACTGGGAATTCCACAAAAAAATCCGAAAGTGATATAAATTTACATAATTATGAAAAAATGTTATTGCCAAGATCAATTAACTAGTTTACAATTAATGTAACGTGATTTATATATGGATTATTTTTTTATTTTACAGGCTAGGTCCGAATAAAATTTGGTGGTAATGTCATTAAAAAGTCTTGACGAATTATTTAAAAATAGTAAAACTTGGTTCAAAAATTAAAATAAATAAAATTTATTTAATTTATTTAATTACTATTATTAAATCCATAAAACTGTACCTAATTTTATTTTTGCCGAGATGATTTTATTAATTAATTTAACCACATCGATTCTTTGTCTAGGTTTTATTTTATTTAAGACTGAAATATTAAATAAAAATAAATTGTAAATTCGAACAATCAGAACTCTAGAAATAATTTAACCTTAATTCAACATTTGTACGTAAAAATATGTTTTTCACAAGGAAGCTATTCTGAAATGTATAATTAATTAATGAATTAATTAATACTGTCTTACTAAACGCGAATATAAACGGTGTTTCTTTTTTTAATTTGGCATCGATGTTGGCGTTGAATGTGAATGAACCACAATCATAAACAACGCAAAAAGTGAGGTTACATTTAAACAGCTGATCAGAGTTCCAGAGTTGTAATCCGGTGATGCGTTCACAATCGACTCTTCAACGTCAACTTTGACGCCAAATTTTAAAGAATATCCGGTATTCTGGTGTTGAATTACAACAATGAAATAAAAAAAATATTCGAGGTCAACTGGACCAATTTCAACGATCTTTTTTTTTGTTAATTTTGTTGCCTATTTTGAAGAATTCTTCTATCGAAGCAGCCGACCATTGCTATGACGATGTTTACCAAGTTGAAAAAAAAAACGATGAAATTACATATTTAGAGAAAACAGAAAAATCTGGAGCAGACGACCAAACAAAATTATGACAGCAACACCATCCACATCCATTCAAAAATTAGCAAAATAAAGATGTGAGTTAAGACATACCCTTTTTTGTTCGCAGCCTACTTTGACCATTTTTTTATCGCACCGTAAATTAAATATCGCACATTGCATGTGCAATCTACATTTAATTTAATTCAACAATAAAGTTTTGTACGCTAATTTCTCAACTAAAAAAATCGCGTCGGTATAAACTGTAGTTAACGTAATGAAAAGTGACTTTTCCTGTTGAAAACAACGCACGAAATCTCCCACTGATGCAATGAAATGTCTTTGTAAAAAAACACTCACACATTTTCACCTGTTTTTCGCTACACTTGTGTGTGTACAAAAAATTCTCACTAATTTTATTTGTCAGTACGAATAACATTCAGCAAAATCTACTTGAGCTGTCGATTAAAAAATTAATCATCTCCAATCTGTTATTTATGTTTTTCGGTCCACACAATAGCAACTTTCACAATTATCATAAAGTTATACTTGAAAATGTTTGCTTTGATCAAACTTTTCCAATGCTCGAAAGGAAAAGTTGATTACCTAACACTGACGAACGTCAGCCGGACCATACAGATGCATCTTATTTCTCTTTTTTAGAGATTGGATTCCAGCACACCGTGTCATTATCTTAAATCGTGGTTAGCATCTCGACTCGATGCCCCAGGAAAACGAGACCATCTTCCGGAAGATCTCCGATGCATCTAATTACGCATGCGTGTCAACTGCATCTAATTATCACATTCATCCTCTATTTACGACGCGAGCGGTCTTGTTCTTGACACCCACTCCGGTAAACGGATTTGAAAAGCGTGCTTGAGAATTTTTTAAATGAAACGGCTCTCACCGCACGAAACAATTTACAAAGACAAGGACGACCTGTCACCGGCATCTAGAAAAAAAAACGAAAATGCGAGCGAACAATACTGTTGAGTCCTGCGAGAAGAGAAAAAACTTGGTCGGCGAGTACAGTTATGCACGTGCGAAAAGAAAGTTGTATTTCTGTTTATACCAGCGGTTATATAAACACAAAATCGATTAAGAAGGCAACAAACCATTTTACTACGAATACCAGTGACGTATTAATTAAAAAGTGCAAGTGAGTGATAGTGAAAGATGCTGGCGGGCTCTTTCGCAACTCAGATAAATGTCGTCCGCAGATGAAGAAAATCTCTCTTTGTTCCGCCACTTTCTACACACTGTTTATTCGATAATTTTTTCAGCTGGCGCAAAAATCCAGCCACCGAAACAGATTCGTTCGCACCTAGACCTCCACGAGACCGATTCGATTACAAGATTACATTCCAGTAATTAAATTGCACTCGCTCGGAAGTCGTTTATTACCAACTAAAATGGTCATGTTGTGTACTTAACCGAATATCTGCATAATTTAATGGAGGTATTAGTCAAGTTGTGCCGACTCCTCCAACGATTCCTTCCTCCCCACAAAAATAACATTGACATTGACCCTAGATTTGCAATTTGTCTCGTTGCGTAAATTACAAATGACACGATCGCACCTCACGCAGCATTTATTTCTCTTCGTTAGATTCTTGTTTGTATTCGCAATTAGGGCCACCTGATTAGAAATCTCGTTGGTATGCACAAACCGCGACCATAAAGATTTATTTGGGATGTTTAATTAGTGTTTGTTGTCAACACTTCGATCGAACCAATCTTTGTCCGTCAAAGATTCAAAAATAAAGAAATCGACGCACTGGGTGCTTATCAAAAGCAGAAAGTGCAACAATCAATGATAACCTGGTTTGGGTGCAGCGAAGCTTTCATTCCAAGTCTGTTAATAAATGAAGAGACTTACTGATGTGCCAACGTCTAGACTGGAATTTGGTGGTAATCCTCGAAAAATGCCAGCTGGAGCTTCAGTTTAACACATAATAGTAAAGCACACTTGACACCTTTGGTTCGTCAAACACTCTGCTTTCTGTACCACAAACTACAGTCCCTCATGTTGATGTTTGTTCGGAACTGAAACATTAAATCGTTGTAGCTCCGGTCAGAAAGTAAATTGAATACTAGTTGGTTACAGCGGAACGATGTTGAAAGTGGAGGAGAAATGGTAATGGTACCGCTTTAGTACCATCTCATGTTCAGTAACACTGATCGAATTGCACTGATTTCGTAACAACTGAAATTCAACTGAATCATCTAAATACCTAAAAAAAATTTGAATGAATTAGGAGACTGAAAGAAAATTATTTCCTTTATGAGATATAAATCTGCACACAATGTAAACAAACAGCGATTAGCCACGCAAATTTCCTGTATTTTTTCCGCAAACACAAAGCCTTTGTTGCCGAAAGGATTAATTTGATTTTAATGATTTTTATAATGCTAACCGTGTGTGTAAATTAAACAGTCACGTGGACAAAATTGAGCAAACCTGAAAGTAGTTAAACGACTTGGAAAACGTGTTTGCCTCTATCTATCAAAAATTCGGTTTCTGAAGCGAAAGGGGGCATTGGTCCAGTTCTAACGCAAAAATGCATTTTTCCACTGAAGACCTAAAAAACGAATTCATTCATGAACAAGTTTCTTTTGGTGAAGCTTTCAATTAACCGCCGCGTGCTTGCTCCAATTTTACCTTTTCTTAAATTTTAGAAATTAAAAATTATATTCAGACCCACTAGATTTCACTCGACTGCAAACTTTCTTACCGTTAAATATCTGCAATTCTTCGAACAATGGCGTGATTCCAAAAAAATGTGTTGCTCTAAATATGAATCAACTCAAATTTTTAGATTTAATTAGGGGGATATTAAAAATCATTGTAGCAGTAAAGCTAGACCGTGAATACAAAAAATGCGAATCTTTTGAGAAAAATTATGCATGAAGCTAAATAATTTATCATGAAATAAATGACTAATAGATATTTGTTGTTGGTGATTTTAATTGCTTGTGTTGCCATTGTTCGGTTCCTGTTACGTAAAAATAATAAGGAATAGACGGTCGCATGTAAGTTTTACGTGTTGACAATAACCATTAGTAGAACGGGTGTTACCCTTGAAGAGAAATTTTTGAAAGTTGGTAGGCGATTTTTGCCGGTTCGAACTTGCCTAATTTGCTCGTCCACAGAGATTCGGTAATTCGTTTGGGAATTTGGCGAAAAAAAGTGATTAATTGGAATTATCGTTTTCGATTTGGAGCCGTCGACCCGCAACAATATTACCGCTCCATTATGAAACGTCTTGTTTGCTGGAATCTGTACAAAAATTGTGCAACTTAACTTCTCTTGAACCGTTCAATGGTTCGATAAACAGGTGCTTGCGAAATTTCACTTGGTAGACTTTTCGGTTTATTTATTAGGCGAATGATTCTACGAAAAAAGCGTACTTAATTCGGAAAATGTGTGTCAGGAATGGGCATACGCAACTTTCAAAGTACGTTCATGTTCAGTGAGAGTAATTATTTCGATCTAATTTGCAAATATTGCCGTGGGTACGGTGATTACGTTGTGCAATAATTTAATAAAGTCGCAAATGCACACGTCGAAACCTCAAGAGCGGAACCGAAGGCGAATTGTTGAAGGTTCGATCGGATGATTTTTGTAAACCTTAAATGGCGACAACCGCATTATAAATTTTAACAGTCCGATTGACCGCGCTTTATTAACTTTTCGTGATAATTAAGATACGACGTGAAATTTTTTTAAATCTCAATTTTTGCAACAACTAAATTGGTTAGATTCATATCAAGCAGGTACGGGAGAAAGTTGAGAGAAAATATCGTCCAATATCGTGGATATAGCTGGCATTTGCGAACAATATTTCGATTCGAAAAGTTACGACTTCCTAATATTGTTTACAATTATTGCGTCGCTTCCTATTGGGTGGCGGTGTTTCTGGAAACAATTTGACAGGTGCTGTTAATGCACTTCTGCAATCACTCGACTAAATCCTTTCGCTAGTTCGCGCTTCACAAAGCCACAATCTAAAAAAAGTCTCTGTTAATCATTTATTCGCTTGTGAGTTATTTTTTTCGACATAAATAATTACCATTTATCGTCACAAATTAAAACCATTAAAAATAATTACCCCTTCTTTGTGCACTCTTAATTATTATTAGTTGGTGCAAATCTAATGACAAGATAATTTATTTCAGTTGTATTTAAAAAAAAATTATGTTTTCATCGCTTTTACATTATGCATGAAGCATCGTTGTGTTAAGTCAATTTGATTCTTTCAGTCATTTAAAAAATTGACAGAAAATAATTCAATCCAATCGAGTATTTTAAAATTAAATTCTGTTCCAAAACAAGTAATCAAAAATTATGAACACATTTTTCTATTATCTATACTATGAGAGATTCTAAAGTGAATACAAAATTCATTCCTTTCTTCACTTCTCACAGTTATATTTATTGCATATTGTAAAAATACAAAGGCTACTTTCAATTACATGTGACCTAAATAATAAAATTAATTTAAATTATTTAAACAAAGTTTCGTTACTTCATAGTTCAAATTAACTTGTCTGAGACAGGTTAAATGCGTTTCGGATTGTGAATATCACTTATTGGCAACAGAATATTTTTCAGCTTCTCTTGAAATGATCAACGGAATGAGCATAGAAGAGAATTTAAAAAATCTAGTTTAAAAGCACTAGAATATGAAAATTTATCAAGAATTATAAATAATTGTCGGAATACTTTTTTGGTTAATGTCACTTTGAGGAATGTTATCTATGTTGGCAACAATTACCTAATACAACGTGATCAAGAATGACTGAATCTGTTGGTAACATTGAAAATTTGAATGATTTTGGTACCACTAACACTAAACGCATTTCCGGTTGTCAGCTTTGACAGAGTTGACAGGTGAATTTGACGTTTACCATCAAAGGGTCATTTTGGTAATACCAGGTGATCAAGAAGGACTGTTTAAGTTGGCAGTACAATTAAGAAAATGTTTTAATTCGGTTATTTATAACACTGCAACTGGATATGTTTTGTTGGTTTATTTGACAAATATCTGATATAGGTACAGCATTAACAACGACAAGCCACCAACAACCGGAAGTTACTCCTGTTATACGATTTAAAATACGATCCAGTGTTACCAACTTAAACAGTCCTTCTTGATCACCCCGTAGCATAAACATGCCCGACATAACCTAATTTTTTTTTAATGTCGTGTCAAGTTAAAACATCCGGTCAGTGCCAATTACGAAACAGAAAAACACTAATATTTTTCAATTGTTTCATTGCCAACAGACAGTCATTGTTGATCACCCTGTACCATTTTTTTTCAGTTTAATAAGATTTTTTGTTCGACGCTGCCGAAATTTGAGAATTTTCTCCTGTGTGAACGGATTTTGATAAATGTCACAAGTGATTTGGAGCCTTTAAAAGTGTGTAAACTGGCCCACTCATGCCATAAAGAGCCCAATGTACACACGAACTCGTTGAATAATATATTACTAGAGTTATATACAGGGTTATTCTAAATGATTGTAGTCAAAGTAGGCGTGAAAACTGAATGTCAAATTTATGGTTGCCGCTCCACATAAAAAAATCATCAAAATGATGTGTTAAATTGGGTGCAAAACAACTCAATATTTTTAAAATTGATTGTAGAACAACTCAATATTTCTGGACTCGATCGTTAATTTAACAAAAATAAATAAAATCCTCATCAGCGCACTTTTCACCTAAAAAATGACAGTGACAGCGACACAACTGACAGTTCACATGAAAGCGGCAAAAACGTAATAACATGGGCATGGCCTACTTCGACTACAATCATTTAGAATAATCCTGTACAATGGCGGACAAAAAGTTCGTCCACAACTGTCATTCCATTCACGTATGCTGCAAAGCAACCTTTAGGAACGGATAACCTCACTTCACATGTGTCAATCAAATTGTGTCTGTGTTCTTATGGGTGACAGTAATAAATTTCAAATTTTAATTTTCAAACGTCAATCATAATGACAATAAAGGTTAAAATGTCAACGGCGCTTCCGAATTCGACTCGTGCTGCGCACTCGTCAAATTCATATTCCAGCGCCGTTGACCTTTCTCATGCAAAAACTAAACAAGAAGCAGATTTGACAATCCTCCACCTTGTTTTCAGAAGTCGCAGAGTAAGTACCCCAACATCATAAGACACACTTGAGATAACGAACATCTCTCAAACCTGTCTTATTGTTCTTAAGTCTCCTGGACAGTTTGACAGTAACAATATAGATTATTTAAGCAGCAGAAAGATGGATGGTGGATGGCCAGTAGCTAAATTGGATTTAGATTGGTGGGTTCTCATTGCTTAATATAGTTATTCATTTGCTCGTTATTACTTTGTAGCAATACCCGTAATGACGAAGTTCAGCCTGAATGCCGATTAACTGCCGGACTAAATAATGATAATAATAATGTTATAATAACTGTTTTTACATTGTATAATAACTAATATCCGTAAAGATAAATTAATCTGGCCTGAATGCCGCGTCATCGGGTGTGTAGTAGGTCCGAACATAATAAAACTAAGTGATAAACTTCAATTGTATACTTCAACAAGTACCTACTTTATGCCTATTAGGTTATTAAAAAAATTATAAACATTCAGTTTTAACCATGATAATGTTTCCTTTTTTTGTAATGTACATCCAGTTATATTATTATTTTATTGCTTTTTCATTGCAAGAATTATTGTTCTTTGTTAATCCATATACATGGATTTTTAATTACTATTATTGTAATACATCATTTAATTAACTTAAGCAATAGTCACTTATGCATGTCCAATTTGAGCAATGTGGACATTCTTTCCAGTGAAGTGCGCCTGACTCACCTTTCTGTTAAAAAGCAAAAAATAACTGCATGCCTTTAAGCCACGTGACTCTATGACAAGAATGATTTTACAATATATACAGGGTCATTATAAATGATTGTCCCATCACAATAGGCGTTGGTGACGTAGTTGAATGTGCCGCACGCCTCATTTGTGTTTTCAACGCCAACTGTATAAAATTAATAGCTTGAAGAATTTTGTGTAAAACATTCTACGATTATTAACCTCTAGGTTTTGCTTTGCTGAAATCGTTTCATAAAAATATGGAAACGGTGAGAGGATAACAAATCTTTTTTAACTGCTCTGCCTCCGGGTTATTTATGCGTGAGTCGTATCATAAAGGAAATTTAAATTAAAAATTTAAGCAACCACCAAAACGTAAAATTAAATTCATTTATTGAATCTCAGGAGACGGCGTTTAAAATGAAAACGACCGTTAAATAAACGGTGTTAAATAAATTGTGTAATTACACAATAACGATCATTAGAGCTTGGTGGAAATTATTCGTTGACAAACACGCCGTAATTTGATCAATTGTTTGTCAATTTCAAAATAAAACTCGCGAGTAACTTATCCTACCTCGATAACAAGACAAATTCAGTTTGCAAAATAGAGCTTTATTTGATTAAAACATAGTCACATCAGTGTCTGCATCTCTACAATCCTTGCGCAAACCTCTAACTAATTCTAATTTGTTACTCTTCATTTCTTTGACTTTTTCCTCCGTTTCAGTGACTGGTTCGTGTGAGACAACTCTCGATGTTGCTAAAACATCACGAGAACTCGTCATCCTGCTTTTTGTGCACGCTCGCTTCCAAGCCTGCTGAAACTGCAATAAAAAAATATATACCTATCCAACAATACCGGAACACTTGTCTTGCAAATTACCTGTGCGTTTAATCCTATGTAGATGATGGGGTTGTAGCAAATGCTACTTTTAGCTAACAATGCCGGAAATACTGCGATTCCTGGAGTCACAACAGATGCGTCTCCAAACTGGATGATAAGGGCTAAAATCGCGTACGGGGCCCAAGCCGTTAGAAAAGCTATTATCATTATGAAGATCATATTTGCTACTTTGCTTTCAGCTTTAGTAACTTGACCCATACGAAAAGCGTTCTGAATTAAATGTCTCAAGTGGAGGGTGAAGGTAATGAAAATTGAGCGCTTACCCGTTTCATAGTCAGAATTATATTTACATAACTGAATATGATGATAGTGAGAGGGACGAAGAGACCGAAAGTGAAGAGGAATAAAATGTATGTCATGGAGTTAACGCTTTTTTCTTCCCAATTCACCGAGCAACTGAAACAGAGTGTGATTAATTTGTAAATCAATGTCCCATTTGAGGATCGAGATGTGATTGTTGCAATTGGTAAGTGTGGAGTTTAATCTGCAGAAGTGCTTCAAACAACGCTGACATTTTCCATCAAGAATTAAGTGGTGGGATTAAACGTCTTTAAGTGTTTGTAGTCCTCATACCTCGAATTGTACGCTTTGTGGTGTCTGAAGGGAACTTATGAAATAATGTCATTCGTTAACAACTATCACTTCCAACGGTCGTGAAAGCTTGGTCGTTAAATGTCCAATATTAATTACGACTTGGCCCCTGTGGTAAATGGTAGTTGATTACTTTTCTTCTCTCTGCGTTAAATTATTCTTTGCAATTTACATTTACAGTCTCTACTTTCCTATTAAGGTAAGCAAGAAATTTGTTATTACAAATGGTATAAATCGTGGTGAAAATTTTAGTCGTTAAAGTAAGCGACTGTATAACAAAGCGCAAAGTTACGATAAGTGATAACTGATAAGTGATAACAGTCAAACGGGGAAATGACAGTTTTAAAAACAGTGAAAAGATTAAAAAGACATAAAAGCAATAAAAAGAAAGGAATTTGTTTGGTTCAATAACTAAATGGGTTCACATTAACACATTTTCGACATTTTTGTTGTATGTAGGTAAATATGTGATAATTAAAAAATTCTAACCAACAAAAATGATGTTAGCGCGTTGTATAAATATACCAATGTAATTATAGAGATTAAAAAAAAAGAAATCACACAACAAAACCAATAAAGCCTTCAAAGTTTCAGTCTTTGATTACATTAGTATTAAAATTAAATAATGACAGTATTTTATTTACATTCAATTTTTTGGTGCTGTATAACTGGTTGCATAAGTCAAAGTTTAAGTTTAAAATCTTTTGAGAAGAAGTTTAAAACGGATTTTTATTAATTAAAACATAAATACTTCACTGAATTATGTTTATCTGGTTCACTGAAAATAACAATTCGACTACAGTTTGTATTTAAGCGTTTACATAATATTGTTACTCCATCTGTCTAATGATTTACCGCTTAACCTCATACCACCATCTCTTCTTTATAGCGCAGCGTATGTATAGAATTTTATATTCATTTATGCTGAGTTAGTTTTTCCTCCCACATACTATCTCCAATTCAAATTTTTTCAAGAAATTAAAAAATTCCAGAACAATGAAACGTAAAGCTTTCATTTCATTTCCCCAAAAAATATAATACGCCGAGGTAATATCGTAATCACTGCACTCTAATTCTAAAGGAAAGTAATCACAGCGATGTGAGACCCTAATAATCTGAAATGGTAGTTGAAAGGAAGCACGCTCCAGTCGATATCGATACACAAAGCAAATAAAGTCACTGTTCGAGTTTCATTTTACAAAAGATGAACAGCTTCATCCGTGGAAGATTTCGTGGATAGAGCTTTCGAAGTTATTTGAAACGGTTTTACATTTCTGCAGTGCGCTTTATACAACAATTTCAAACAAAATTTAATAATCCACATCTAGGGAAATTTGTAAAAACAAGATATCGCTACGTGTTCTCAAAAAAAAATTTAATAAAAATCTGATCTGGGGCAAAACGCCGATAACGTACCTGATATTCGCAGCCTCATTGACATATTCTCCCCAACCTAACAAGGGTGGTGTTGTTAAGGTTAACGAATATAACCAAATGCTGACCAGTAAATAAGTGACGTTGCGAAAGTTTAAATGATTGCTGTAAAGGGGTTGGGCGATTATTAAATAGCGTTCAAAGGCGAGAACAGTTAAAGTTGTAATTGAAGTAATACCTAGAAAATATGAAATGGCGATTAATTTGAATGGTATATTCGTTGAACTCACCTAAAAGTGACATTATAAATCCGTATAAAACACATCCGGTCTTTCCAAAGATCCAGTTGTAGTTAACTGCAGAAAGAAATGTCCAAGGGTTTCCCAAGACAGACACAAGGAAATCGCTAAATATTAGATTAAAGAGAATTATATTTAGAGGGGTCCACAACTAAAATGATAAAAGTTGGAAGAATACGACAACAGAGTTTTTAAATAGTTTAGTAATTGTACAATCTGTACCTGTTTCTTTTTCCACATAAATAATAAGATCGATAAGTTCAGGAAAAATCCGAAAAACCCGATAAAGAACAAGAAGACGGCCGCAGTGATATATCCTTCTGCAGGAATTAACAATTCAGTTTCCGACCGCGTAAGATTATTTTCTTCGGTTGAATTAATTCCAATCATGCGGATTTCGGTACAGATGGAGAAATTATTGCATACAAAATGTGAACACTACACCTCTGAAACCGAGGGGCTGATGATGGATTAGCATCAGTCTTTCCCGACACCCTCGACCTAACTGAAATCTGATAACAAATTTGTAAGATGAAGTGCGTCGACGCAGTTTCCGATTTCTGATCAGATCAGTCTTAAAACAATTAAGTCACGCCTTCTTCAGATGCAGATTAATTGTTTAAAAGACTGACACGCTAATACACTTTAATGAACACTGAAATTTGAAATAATTAAAATCGTTTAATTAAAAAGTACTTCAAAAACAAAGGCAGGATTTTAATAACAAATTTTAACTTAAAGCTATTTAAATTTATTTAACTAAAGCTAAACTATTTACACTGAAGGTTGCTGTTTCAAGAGGTGGCACTTGCTTCAGGGGTTTTCTTAGTTTGGACGAACGGGCTCGTTATCAATCGCGCCACGTTCTGTAGAACGTTAATGGGGATCTGAAACATTATTTTATATAAAAATATGTATTAAATTGTCTATTTGTCTATTTCTTATTGAAAAATAAATAATTATAGATTCGAATCAATTTTCCTATTTCAGTATTTGACGTTTGATAAAATTTATAATAACATAACCTCACTATTTTTCTTCTACATTCGTAACAAAGAAAACATTTCTGTTTATAAATCATTATGTCAAAGTAGTAAAGACAATTTCTCCTTCAAATATCCAAAAAGAAAAGTTTATCAAAACATGTGCAAGATTGCAAACCTTGCCTGCGGAAAAATGGAAAATTTCTGGAGCAATTACATAATTTACAAGAAATGATAACCAAACAAAAATTGTTTTTTTCTTGTAGTTAAAAAGTCTAAACCAGTCTTTCTTCCTAAAGTAGAATTCTAAAATAAATCAAATACCGGTTAAAGATGGCAATTAACGTTCTACTAAATAATTTCATTTAAAAAAAATTAAGAAACATAGAAACCAAAACTGAAAGTTATGACGAACGAACTAATTTACATTTTGAAGCAGTTTCATAACTTCATTTTATTTTTAACGGCAACCAAAATCTCGTTTATTTTTACTCCACATACAAAAATGGAAAGTGAACGAATTAATCTTACGGAAATAAATTTCAACGCATGACAAATCTCGAAACAAAACGAAACTTCCAAGTTGCAACAAAATCTTAAGAATCTATTCCTCACAATGCTCATAGAATTGGAGTTATGCAATTGTGGAGCAGAAAATTGGATAATTCGGTAGCTTAAAACTTAAACTTTGAACAATTTGACGGTTAAAGCTTCAACTGGTTCAATTATGGTTCCAGATGCAGAAAACAGATATTTGTGTTTCAAAATATATGACGAATGCACTTACACGACTTTTCCACGAGACAATTTGCATGAAGAATTGATTTGAACGCTAGTCTGAAATGTGTTACAACCACGTTTCATAAGAAACAATAAATCTACAATCACCTAACAATTATTATTATTCTGTTTCTATACTTTTACATAACTCTTAGATGAATCATCGAAAATTTATTTTTTTATAATCAATAGAACGGCAGAATTACCGTTGTGAACAATACATTTATCGAAACAACATTTTAACTTATTTCCGGTTCAACTTGAAATAAGTGCTGAGTCGGCTCCGGTTTCACCGGAGCCATTTGATCGTTCGACGAACTTAATCCAATTTTCTGTTCGAGCCGTTAAAACGATACACTTCCGGAAACACACTTCCGGCGACTTACTTGAAAGATGTCGTCGATAAATCTGGCGAACATCGATCCGGCTCTTTGCGGATGGAAAGGTGTGCCGGACAGGTCCGGGGTCTCAGCTCCGGTGGTGATACCAGTTATCTGAACTGTTGCAGCTCCGTCTTTCTTGTCTGTGTTGTCGGCTTCTGTTTTCTTGTCCGGTGATACAGCATTCGCGGCCACATCGTTGGCTGTTACCTAAACAGCACACCCGTCAGATGGAATTGTGGATGGTGAAAGTCAGTAGTTAATTATTGTCTCGAGAAGATTTTCAAGAATGCATGTCAACATGAAACTTTTACGAAATTGCAAGATTGCACTTTTTCGATAGAAATCTCACGAAAGTCTTACCTTGTCTAATTGGTCATTTGTCGCAGGCTTGGCAATCGCAGATGCCAGTGCAAGACAACAAAAAATCAGGAGGGTGTTTGCCATTGCGCCTGAAAAGTATAACTTTCATTTACTGGCCTTGAATGAGTGACCGATTGATGCATTTTAATCCACAACATGCATTTATTTACAAGTCAGAAGATAAAACGAAAGTTCTTGGAATAAATTTATTTTTTAGCTTGTTTAATTACAGCTCGCTCTTTATTTCTTGAATTCTGTCGCGTCACAGCCGATTTCGAAACGTTCACATAAAGTTTTTTGTGAATCACTGCAAAGCTAACCATAATTCTTTATTAACTTCAATTCTACGAAAAATACAATTTAGAAAGTCAGTTATGTAAATTATTTTTGTAACTGCTCTTACCAGCTCATTGCATAAATTTTTTATGACAAGCATCTCCACTGACACATTTCTATACAATAAATCTCAACGAATTCCGCATCAAAATAAAAATACCATTGTTGGACACAATTAAACTTTAATGAGTGGCTCAGTTTTCAATGTCATTTTCAGAAAATAAATTGGATACGCTTTATTACCCCTCTCGTGATCCGACAATAGCCAGACGACAATTTTAATTAAACTTTGACAAGCTGTACGCTAATCGGAGCTTAATTAATTAAATCGGATGCAGTTGTGTTTATAACAAACATTTAAATTAAACCAAACAGAAAATAAAGCGAATTCATGTTAAAACATACCTTTTTAACGCTGAAGAACACGAAATAACTTCTCTGACCGGCTCTCAATGGTGCAGCAAATTCACTGTTTGCGAGTTTCTAGTCTGACCCAGCGTTGAGTTCTCCTACCATCAAGTAACATGCACTTTCCGTTATTTCCAGTAGTAATCAGAGGTTTTTTTCTGATAGTAGAATAACTGTTTATTTGTAATCTGTAGTGATAAAAACTGTTGCCATTCTTTAAATTCGGAACTGTTTAAATTTTTTATACGGTCATTGACTGGGGAAAAAACCATTTCATAAGTTAAGATACTTTTTATAGTCGTAGCAACTGGTTTTCTATATGACTTAATTGCCGACAAAAAAGCGTTTCGACATCCTGTTTTTGAGTCATACAGAAGAACAAACTTTTGACTTGGAATCGAAATTAATTTCAAATGGTCAGTGAAAGAGCTGTGGGTTGAAATTGGTGAATCAATGTTATCGTTTCATTACGTTAATAATTAATTATTTCACTAGATTATTAAATTATATAAATTTTTAACCAACATTAAATAATTGAAAAATGAAATAAATATGGAAACCTGCTCATCAGAATCTCGAGTATCTTTTTATCCTATTAAAAAGTCATAGGTACTATTACATTTTAATTGTTTCACTCTGTAGCGTAAACAAAACTTCTGTCTTAATGTAGTGGTAACACAATAATCAAAAAATGACGTGGTACGTCATGCGAAAAATGAGCGAAGAAATTGAAGAGAAAAAACTTTTATTCGGTTTGTTAATAATATGCATTATTCAGTTTAGACGACAGAAAAATACGTAGTTTTGTTTTAACTTTCATCTGAATAACTGACAATCAGGGTAGGATAATAAAAAAAATCTTACCTAAGCACCTTCTGCACCTAAGATAAATAAATGGTTACTCTGTTGGTTTGAGCACAATTCGCTTCTAATATTGTCGACAGTTTTGCGAGTCGAAACTTATTTGGTTTGTGTAGTTTGATTTTGCGCACCAAATATCTTAACAAAGATGTTGGTATTAGTGAGTCAATTAAAAAACATGAAACTGAGAAAAGGAAGGAAGTGAAAAATTCCCTGTGATAAATCAATTTTAGGAGTAATTGTTATGTTATACTTGAATTAAACTTCACGATCAACAAGAAATTCTTTTCCAGTGTATGTAATCTTTAAAAGAATAAGAATAGGACAGGTCTTGGCTTGAAGTTGTGCCTTTTCGGAGTTCCAGGTAACCCCCCCCTTCCCCCCCAATTGTCAACTTAAAAGTTACCTACCGATAATTTGTTTCCGCACGAGTTAACCTTTAATTCGGAAGTAACAATTCAACGTCTAATAATTGACACTTTAAATACCGTAAACAACTAATGCTCATTCCAATTATGTATGTCTTTTCTTCTTTAATGTATTTTTCTTTTTTATTGTACGTCACGAAAGGTTCGAGTAAATCATCTTCTATCTTCTTCACTTCGCTTGGCTTATACATTTGGTGATATTTACACTTAGAGCTCTTGACAAATCTTGCCAACACAGTCAAGCTCGCTCTTTTGCCTCAAAACGATCAAGAAGAAGGTTCTTGAAGTGTTATCAATGATCATAATGGAAACGCTAATGTATCTCCACTACAGATTTCCGAGATAATGTTTTCGCTATTAACACAAAGCGATATGAAATCCCGCAACTCTTTGTGAGAAGATTCGGTCTTACAACTCAGCATTAAGTATGGTCATGTCAAAGCTTGGATCAATGAATAATAACATGAAGGTCTTTATCACTTCACCACCAGGATAATTCTGCCTACTTATTGAATGTCATTAACTAACTTTCCCATATCATTTAGATTAGGTCAATTCATAGTACAGAGCTTGAGTTTGACCCTCAAGATCACCGTTTGAAAGAGCACGTAAATTAATAAAATACATAAATTTAATACGTTTATGTTTGAAACAATAAATGAACAGATGCAAAAGTTTCATTGGCAATACAGAGTAGATATAACAAAATTCAAAAAAAGAATTTCTCGTAAAGGAATCGCAAAACGATCTGATATGATCAAGGGCGTAGCAATGATTTTGTGCTGGGGTGGGCCAGATTTTAAACCACAGACAGACGATAGATAGATATTGCAGATGTATATTGTTTTTAATGTGTTTTACTTTTATTCTGGGGTGGGCCAGAAGGATTCTGGGGTGGGCCGGGCCCACCTGGCCCCCCCCTTTGCTACGCCCATGGATATGATCACAAGAAGGTACTTAGCTCTGTTAATAATACAAAATTTCTATAATCTGTATTGGCAATGAAACTTTCACTACCATTAAATGGTTTCAAATCAAATCAATTTTTGCATTTTGTATTAATTCCCATGATCTTTCAATCACGTATTAATTGCTGATTGCTAATTATTTTCAGGCAAACTTATACAGGGTGTAGTACGAGACATAGGGCCTTATTACGATACCCTTATTAAAATTGCCGTTAACTGAAGTCGTGATTAGAGTAGACATAAAACTAAAGTCCATTCACGTTGGATTTTCTCTGCCAAATTGTTGTCACGTTGCAAGCCTGCGCCTCCTTTCCTAGTAATTTTTACATTATCGTGTTTTATTCGTGATAGAGCGATCGAGAGCGATTTGACGTCTTTAATTTTGAATGTTAGTTTGACGTGTGAAATAAAGTCACAGATTTTTTAATAAAATTCTATTCCTGGGTGATTTTACCATGGCGAAAAGAAAAAAAGGTTAATTTTAAAATTGGGTTAACCTTCCACAACTGACGTAATGTGACGAAACCCGCAAGCTAATACAGACTCAAGAAAAAATAGCTTCAGTTCGAAAATTAATTAGTCAGAATTCTTTAATATTTAATGTATTGTATGTATTAACATGATTATAATCTATTTACGACCTTTATTGAGCAGTTTTAACAATACAACGTTATTTTAAAGGTAATGTGTACATCGAAAAAACTTAAATTAGAAAAAAATCATTAAAAATCAAAATACACCTTTCTTTTGTGGTATGCAATTGTAACAATACATTCTTGAAACGTCACAACCACAATCAAAACCTATAAGTGTCTCTGAATAACTGAAATTTTATTGCCAAATTTGTTCCACCATTTAGATGCATTCCTTACTTCCATCGCTTCCAATGAAAGAAACTTCACACAATTTCCTATTGGGTTCATTTTCTATAACTTATTCTGGTTCCTCATCAGTCATCACTGTTGTCATTAAGGGTTGTTTCACTTAATCAACAACGCAAGCAGAAAAATACAACACCAGTAGGTAGGAGTTAGGTACCTATTGTATGTTCCTAATCCTATCATACCGATTAACAACTGACACTATTTTTAGTGCAAATGATAACAAAATGGATGTATTAGTACCTATTGTTATCCTCTAAAAACAATATTTGAAAAATGACTGTTTCTTTGCTGACAGCGAATAACATAACCTCTACAGTCTACGAATGACTTGGTTACTTTATCAGCCCGTATTGGTGACATACACAGCTAAAGCATTTTTGAAGTAAAGATCACACCGCCACAATATTGAATTATTTGACCTTGACTAGGAAAATCCAACGTGAATGGACTTTATATAGATTTATACAATTGTAACCTGTCAGAAAGAGATGAATTCGTCACCATGGTAATTAAAGTCATGCTTCAATTTAATAAGGGTGTCATGATAAAGAGTTTTTTTCACTACTAGTAATAAAGTCTAGCGTTATCGGTTGTCATAGAACATTGAGAAGTTTCGTTTTTCTACAATGGCTCAGTGACAGGTAAATAATTTTTCATTATTAACCTGTGGTGAATAATGGAACAACCGTCACCTAGCAACGAAAGATTGTCGTCTATTTCATTGGTTAACGTAGACGATTTTCATACTAACTGTCAAGAAATGACAACTCGGACCCGTCGCATCCGACAAAATAATTTGATTAATAATTATTATCAGAAAGGGTTTTAACGTATCTAGTAGTGAAAAAAATAGTATATAAACCACGGTGGAGAAGTCCCTTGTAGCCTCGGCGCGCCTCGGGTTCTAATCTTGGCGCTGTGGCTATAATCATGAATTTCTCCACCTTGGTATATAATATACTATTAATTATTTTTTCTACAACCGTCAAAAAAACGTGACATTTATACATCGTTATCAAGTCGCAAAGTATGTCATTTTTTATAGTAAAAAAATATTTGTCAAAAAGTTTCCTTGGATGCTAAAATAGTTATATTTTAGCATCCAAGGAAACTTTTTCACAAATATTTTAGCATCCAGGGAAAATTTTACAAAAATTTAAAAATTCAAAAATTTTAAAATGCGGTTGTAGAAAAAATTTTTTTTTGTAACATATATTTTATTCTATTCTATTTTAATGCTTAAATTTATGAAGTAACAATAAATTTAAATTACATGTAGAAACAAATCGCCTGCAACAGACGAACAATATCCCAATTGAGCCAACTGATAACAATTTATTCTTTGACATTCCGCAGTTTAAATCTTCAAGTTTTCCCACCAACAACATACATGTTGGAGTACATGTCTCCACAAAAAGAAGTCGCTTGGTGGCAAGTCGGGCGATCGTGGTGGCAAGGAAATTTAAATAATCCGCGCCAGACAATCGACGTGGAATGAAAAAAGGTCCAATTATAAGATCCCGGCCCACACATTCACATTATTTCGATATTGATTGTGTGTCTGCAAAACCAGCTGTTGATTGTCAGTACTCCAGTACCAATAGTTTTGCGTATTAGGTTCGCCATGTAATCAATATGTGCACTGATCGCTGAATAATATTCGCGACACTAAGGTTCTATCATTGTTAGCGTTTTCCATCATTACTTCGCAAAACTCTATTCTTTTTTCTTTATCTTCCTCTTGATGTCTATCACATTTAAATGAATGAAATTGTGGCCTTTGATCCTTTAAAATTTGTTGTGTTGTGATAAAATAAATTTCAAAATTACGCCTTATTGGACGCAAAGATACCAGTACATTTTTATTCTCTTCGACGGCTAAAAGAACATTAACAGCATTTTCAGTAGCTCTTTTCCTATTCATTCCAGGTCTTTTGCACATACACGATTAATAGTATCTTCATATTTATTTCTTTCAGTACCACAAGATGTTAGAAAAAAACTAAGATAGAAATTAGACAGTCATTTTAATTCTTTCTAACTTTCATCTTAACTATTTTGCCGTAAAATTGTTAGGAGAATAATTGAAACGTAAAATGCTGTCTCCTAAAATAATTCCACACCCGGTATTTAAGTAAAATAGTTATCTATTATACAAGACGATAAGATAGTATTTTATCTTCGAGAGTGTTTTTTAGCGTCGAGACGGTAGTAGAGAAGATAACTAAATTTTATCGTCGTATTCAATTTTTTTCTAGTTTTCATTTTTTTTAAATCATTACTATCGTGTCAGGTTTTAAATTTCGTTAGTATAAGCGTTGTTAGGGTAATAAAAAAAATTACTTTATCTACCCTTGCGGTTAAAATGCTGCTTGACCTTTTGATTTGAATAGATAAAAGCGCACTTTAACATCTGCTATAGAAAAAAAGAATATAAAAGATATTTAATGTCAACAAATATAGTTCATTTGCGTTATCTTATTAAAATCGTGCCTAACTTTAGTGTTTTTATAATATTGGGACACTCTGTATATATACCGCAATATTTTCCGAATATGCAGTAGAAGCGTAGCTATCATCTAGAAAAAAGAAAAAGTTGATATCGTTAATAACAAACAAGTTATGGAGCTTTTTCGCAACTCTGGGACACCTGTACATATAATTATAATTGTTTTATTTGCGAACGTACAAAAACTATTAGGGCTGATGAAATTCTGAACAATAATATGAACAAGTCAAAATCCCACCTTATCAACACCGTTTTTAATCTCATCAAGGATCAAAAACCAAAAAAAAAAAGACTCAAGAGCTATTTTAAATAGATGTGTGTGGGTTTTGTATTTTGTAACTTTAGTCAAAATAATGCGAATTGTGACGGTAACCGTTAAAAACCGTAAAAACAGTTTTTGTTTGTATCATTTACTTTCAAATCACGCGTGTATTAGTTTTTTTTTGTGTCTACTGTTCTTCGTGTTTGTGCCATTTTTATTTATTCTTATATGTACAGTTAGAGACACGGAATTTCGGGTATCATTGTCAATATACTGTCAAAAAATGTAAAATAGGCTTTAAATTATTAACCTCAATTTTAACGTTTGCTACGATTTTGATTGCATGCGATTGACGTGACACGTGAACAGAAAATAAATTTCAAAATTTGACTTTTAAATGTCACGTTGACAATAAAGAGTGATTTACATCGCAATTTTTTGAAGTGACAGAAAAATGATGCTTGAAATTCCGTATCCCTAACTGTACTTACATTGTTTTTGTCTCAACTTAAGGACATACTTTCGATCAAAAGATTTTTATGTTTTTTGCCTACTGAGTTTCTCCATATTGTGAATTTTACAAGATAATTTAGTGTAGATTCTTTTGACAAAAATCTGTCAAAATATCAAATACAAAAGCGTCAAAAGAAAAAGAAATAGTGTAAATAGGAAATTGGAAGTGTTTTAATAAAAAAAAACAACAATAGGTAATTAAAACGTATAAATGTAATTGCAGTAACTCTCCAACATACAAAAATTAATTGAATCTCTGTGCGGACAAAAATCCAATCTGCCAACCATATAAAGCAAAATGTCCTAGACTCCTAGAGACTAACCCTGTCAACTTTATTTTTTGTTTAGTGAAGTAATGAACTCGACTTTAGGTCAATTTTAGACATGTCAAAACAATACCGGAAACGAAAAACCAAAGAATAATTATTTATTAAATAAGAAAATTTTTATCTAGCATCTAAGTAAAAATATAAACTAACGTATCACATTTTCATCCCTTTATTTTAGTAAACTCCCACCGATTTAGATACGGCAACAGATCCTCCAACTCCCCCAGCAATTCCACTAACCAACTTACTGACAGCACCTAGAGTAGAGATTGGGATCTAAAAAACAAAAGTTGTACTATTAATCAACAACGCATTTTTCTTAACAACGGAAAAGTAGGTATTTCATTCAAGGCTGCAACATTGACACGAATATTAAAACACAAAGGAAACGTCCAGTTTGATGCATTGTTGCTTGCCTAGTTTTACTTACATTAAATATGTCGTTATAAAATTGAGGATTTGCAGTCTTTCTGACTGTTGCGGTGTAGCTTCCTGAGGCGCCTCCGCCTCCACCACCTCCATAGCCACCTCCGTAGCCTCCGCCATATCCGAATCCGCCAAAACCGCCACCAAATCCTCCTCCATAACCACCGAAACCGCCTCCGCTGTAACCGCCACCGCCATAACCTCTGCAAAAACGAAATCAACATCTTTAGTGGCGATAACACTAAACACAAAAACCACATATAATAAATAACTATTATAAAACATGTTTGAGATAGTATTGTCAATCCATAGACATATCAGGCGTCCCCTCAAGTGGAGAAAGAAGAAAAGATTTGCCAAGAATAGAGACTGGACACAGATTGGTCAACGAAGACTCTCAACGAGTCCCCAACTTACATGTTTTTGTAGTGGATGCGACTATGAACATGGGGACGATGGTGTCCATGAACTTTAGTTTTTTGCACATACGTGATAGTTTCAGGAGCTGCAACTTCTCCACTGAAGCTCCCTCTAACATTTACTGCAGCCGAAGCAGGTGCTTCTACTGTTTTCTCAATAACCGTGGGTTCTGCTGGCACCCGAATCGTCTTTTCGACAGTAGTAGGAACACGAATAGTCTTCTCGACGTACGAAGGAACTTGTATTTTCTTTTCTACATAATTAGGAATCACTGTTCTTTCAATATAGGTAGTTTGCGATTTCGGTTGCTCAGCTATAATTTCCACTTCTTTGTGATGGACTACTGGCGCCGCTACTTCCGCAGATATATGTCCTGAAGCCACTACAGGAGCTTTGTGGGCTATTTTGGTAACGTGGGTTTCGACCGATCCAGAAGAGGCGCCTGCATAAGAACCACCGACGGATCCGGAGGCTCCTGATAAGCCGCCTAGA
This sequence comes from Tenebrio molitor, assembly GCF_963966145.1. NCBI lineage: Eukaryota > Metazoa > Arthropoda > Insecta > Coleoptera > Tenebrionidae > Tenebrio > Tenebrio molitor. Next base: position 14,109,835 of record NC_091051.1, on the reverse strand, counting down.
CCGGCGCCGGCTCCCACGCCGCCGCCTGCAGAGGCTCCCGCGTAAAGGCCGCCAGCTGCTCTACCTAAAAGTTTTCGTCGAATTAGTGACTGAGCCAAAAACATACAAGAAACATTTTATACATAAATAGCGATTTTCAAAAATGTTTGAATACACTTGGTCATAAAAGCTTGCAGTTTAAGATCTTGCAAGGTATTAGCAAACCGGTTCAATAAGTTAATAGAATGTAGCCTACATGATAATGACATGTTCACAAATTCGAAGGATATTTCGAAAGCAAACGAGAAACCGGAACAAATTAAAAATAAATTTGAAGAAAACACTAGACATGAATATTATAATATGCATTACATAATCATATAGAAAAATTAAAAGTTATTTGGAAAATAATTTATATTCATCAAGATGAAGCATTGCTTTTATTTATTTAATTTACAAAACTCCCTCTGTTAATAAAGAATACAAGTACTTCGGCAATAACTAAAACTATTTAAACAACTTAATTTGTTAATTGTTATCGTGCCCACGTATGGCACGTCCAATCATAATACTACATTATTTAATTGTTTATCTTTGGTGCATTACAATTCCAGTGCAAATTCTTAATCGAGAGTTTCCACTTCCTCAACTTTTGGTTTTTTGGTACTTTCCTTACGATGGCGTCTCACAATAGACAAAATATTCAACGGATCAAATCTATCAGTGGCATAGTGATATTTATAACCAACTCTATTACCGCCTGCATCCACTCCTCCGCCTAATCCAGCTCCAGCACTCTGGCCGAAAGGAGTGCCAGCTTCTGCATGAAGTCCACCATCAGCTGCGCTTCCTGTCAGCAGCCCACCAAGACCTGCTGATGCACGGTATCCCAAGAAATTCACACCGACGTTACCATTATCGAAGGACACTAAAGGAGACTGAAATATTTTGTGGTAAACCGCATTTTCAAAGATGAATCCTGTGATATTAACTTACACCACCGTCTTCGAAGCTGGCCGATACTGATGCCGATTTTGCCAAATGCGTTGGTAGCGCGGTTGTTATTATGGGTAATAACAGCGCTAGGTGTAAAAGTAACCACATTTTGCCTGGAAAGGAGGATTAGTAAAGAAACAATGAAAGGAAACGTGGATACAAACAAAACTGTGCAAGTCGTTCTTGCTCTACAAGAGACGATTTTCGGCTTGTCGAAGTGGGAACTTCTCTTGTAAAATTGAACGTGAAATGACTACACAAAGCTTTTATTGTCGTTTTTTCAAGGATTAACAGGCAATTTAAAAGAAGTAACTATTTATGCATAACACTTACTACATTTAAATTGCATTATCTGCATGAATCATGGCTGAAATTTCTTCATTATTATTCCAAAATGTGGACTGGAATAGAACAGTCTGTGACGGTGTAACTGGTGCAGTTTCCGGAACTAGAAATACTAATTGAGACTGACTTTTATCCGATGCGCACGATGTGCTATAATAACTTTGATTTTTATTTATTTAATTGTTATCATTATTATTGTGGACTAGGTTCTCTGAGACTTCCTATAAATTTTAATGAGCAAAAAATACACCAAGGAAAACCAGTTGGATGGTCTGACGCACGTTCTCACTCTGTCCGTAAATACAACGATTATAAAATATTAGCGTCTATACAGTTATAAGCAATTATTATTGACTTACTGAATAAACATGACATTAACAATCGAGGAAATTTGAAGAAGAGAATTGTTCTTGAAGCTATTTATAACGCCACGTAAAAAATGTTGTAATAGTTAAGGAGAGCCATGTAGACTTTTTTCAGGTGCAAAAATTCTAAATTTTGTTATTTTACAATTGTACAATAAGAAAATCAAGCTGTAACAATCAATTTTGGAAATTACAAAATTAGAAATTTTGACGAACCTGTAAATTTTAATTTGATGGTTGATATGAATTTTATTCATATATTACCTAATCGTTGTATAAATCACATCTTAATGTTTGAATGCTTGATTTGTAAAAATATTTTGGAGGTAAAAAAGAAATTCAGAATTTGATGTTTCTCGCTATTATCTATCGCCACTATTTTTATTAAAAGCTCACCGTGAAAGCTCCTTTCTTTTGCACAAACCACAATGTTATCCACACCAAAGAATATCACGAACTGTATACAAAATTCAAAATGTTAAATATATACGTCAGTACCCGTTGAACCTGAGAATAAGTCTCAGAGCCTCAGGCTTTGCGGATGGTCTGACGAAGGTCAAAAGCGGATGCTCTCCACATTAGCCGAACTAATTATCTCGCGGTCAGGATCGTCTTATTTGAAACGTTACGGTGGTGTCCCACCAGTGTATGTGTCTTAGAGGGTCCTGTTGTTATTAGTTTGGTGAAAAGAAACCACTATAAATTAGTAAAATAAACGAAAACTGGATTTTTGTAAAAATATTCTTTGGAAAATCCCACATCAATGAATTATTATTAGTCAAATAGAAACAGGAATGTCAAGTGTTGGAAAAATCCAATGCGACGCCAATGTCGATGGTATCAACAACATCATTTCGATAAAATTTGGACATGAGTAATAAGGCATGAATTGGATTATCATGTATTGGTTTGTAGTTGAGATATTTTCCAATGAAATCGTGACTATACCATTTATTTAAAAAAAAATGGAAGAAGCCATAATTAATACGTATGTTGTAAGAAAAAACCGCACCGAAGAAGATACTATCTCGGATCAACAATACTTTTAATTGCTGGTTTACCAGAGTTTTTTCCAGATTACCATCACAAGGTCAAGTACGGTAAAAAACCGAAAACAAAGTTATACTTACCAAATTTAATTAGTGTACCATTAACATTACTAACAACGACGACTTTGATTTATTAATGTTAATTCGGTAATTGATTAAGTATCATCCTTTATAACCCAATAACAAAATTTATTTCCCAACTTTTACGTTTTACATCATTCTATGTTGTCTAATTTGTGACGTAAATTATTCGTTATTACCGATCAAATTCCAGTAATAATTAATACGAGGTAAAATTCTTTGATCCATTATTTTCCAGCGAATCATACTATTCCAAGAAAAGAATATGTATATAATTCACTTTCTGATATACTCATATTTTGTTTGTCTAAAAAAATTATACGCATGTTTGGAATTTTTTCTTTCCCAGAATAGAGCAAAATTTGGAAAATATTTCTTGCGTCAATAGTAAAAGTCGTATATAGCCTGATTTTAGAGGTTGTGCAGATATTTTAACCTGAGGTAGTACGTGTTAAAAGAAGACAAAATAACTTACAAATGTTAATGGTTTACAAGAAAATCAAAGGAATCACTTTGTTTGGGAAATGCTGAAAAATTTCTAATTTAGCTGTCAGTTTAACGTACAGGTAGGACCATATATCTACTAACTAGTTAGTAGATATATGGGTACGAACAAGCTAAAATATCAAGTTTTTCTGTCATTCGGGGTTATGTTTCGTTTTTATCGTTACTGTTTTTTGAGTTTCATCGTGAATTTTGGATGAAATTTGTAAAGTGATGATAAAATAGTGTTTACAACTTATTCAGAAAACAACAAAGGCTTAAACAACAAAGTGAAAGGACTGTATTTGTGAGTAAAAGTATAAAATGAAACATCAAAGAAGTTGCTCGAAATAAATGCCTGTCATCGTTTACAATGCAAGCTTCAGTACGACGTGTCCAAGAAAGCCGAATTCGATTCAGAATGCCTCTGTTTTTACGAATTTCCTGAGCGGCGTTTTGAACGTAATGAGGCGGAGGTAAACATAGGGATCTACGAGGTGATTTTCAACAATCCCAACCCACATGTTAATTAAAATGACTGCTGGAAGTGACGCTCTTGGATTTCGTGAGGAATGTCTTCTTCTGCAACTAAAATGCGATCTTTTCGTTGGCGGCCAAGATCACACTTATTCATTTCGAAACCCCCGAAATGGCAAAGATGCTGTGCAACGTTTACTGTGCGAAGTATCCTTTGAGGCAACTTTTCACCATAGATTTGCCGTGCTAGCAAGCTAGCTAGACTATATCGGTTTTCTCCAGGTTGGTGAAAGACATTTGTGATTTAAATTGAGGTTAAGATTGATGTTCTTGTCAAAATGACTTAATTTTGAATTAAATGACAACAAAAAAAGTCTACTATGATTTATTTTGGACCCATTTTTTCATAAAATTCAGAGGATCCCAAATTGTTTTTGAAAAACTTTGAGCCCCTTTTTTTCGAAAAATATCAACATTTGTAAAAGGCATCATTGGCTCAATCGTTACTTTTTGTGGAGTTCAACCACTGCACAACGTTCAAAGTCACTCTGTATTTGCATACAATGAGCGCCAACAAGTTTGGTAGAAATGGATTCATTGATTGATCTGAAAGACTTCACAATTTCACCCCACTAGATTTTTATAGGCTTACGTCAGTTCGCCAGTTACAGTTGAGCTATAGTCCAGTAAGTGTCAATTGAAAAGTTCATCAAGAAGCCTTTGAATTTTTCACAACATTGTAAAGTAGGGATCTCTTAGAAGATCACTGACAAAAGTTAATACACTATTTTTCATTAATCAACGATTTTTGCGATTTTGACGTTTTGATGATATGTATTTTGTTGTACGGGGGGATCAAGAAGGACTGTTTAAGTTGGTAACACTGGATCGTATTTTAAATCGTATAACAGGAGTAACTTCCGGTTGTTGGTGGCTTGTCGTTGTTAATTGCTATACCTATATCAGATATTTGTCAAATAAACCAACAAAACATATCCAGTTGCAGTGTTATAAATAACCGAATTAAAAAAATTTCTTAATTGTACTGCCAACTTAAACAGTCCTTCTTGATCACCCGGTATAAATAACCTCGAACATACATTGTTTGCACTTACCAATAGGTACTGCAGCAGGTAATGCAGCAGGGTTTTCTATATTTTATAGCTCTATAACTGCACAATTACGAATTCACTTTTTCAAAAGCCGACCTTTTTGGTTATAATTCGCATGTCATATTTTTCAAAGGTAACTAGGTTTTCTTAGCAACCGTGATTTTTACGTGAAATTGAATGTGAATGGATTTGACGTCTTCTGACACTCTTTGTGGGAAAGTGAATAGAAAGTGTTGAAAAATTTAAAAATGGCCTACCCTGAGGACAAAACAAGAATGAAGGTATTTTATAAGGTCTCATCTTTATCGAAAAAGATGAAATTGGTTTTGATTTGGCTTTAATTTTAATTTTTGTCACAAAAAAAAAAGTTTGCGGTCAACGAAAATGTTTTGTAATCAACTCGTTTGTTAATGGGCGATTAATAATCTCAACTATTAAAGGCACTCACTCGCTACACTCGTTTGTGCTTTAAACAGTTTCGATTATTAATCACCTTCATTAACAAACTAGTTTATTAAATACCTAACTATTAATTTCTCCTAATTCTTTTCCAAAAGTTCTACGAGAAAGAAAATATTTATTCTATTCCAAACTTTAGGCCAGCCTTTAGATATATGAATATACAGTGCAGCAATAGATTTAGTCATCATTAACTCATTACTAGAGCGCGGATTCCTAGGTATTATGCCATTGATAATTCTTAATGGCACAGCGTTAAAACTTTGTATACAGTGCATTTTTTTTAACTGTTGCCATAGGGAATTGCATGGTAAAACTTATACCCCCTGTTAACTTTTGTTCTGATGAAAATATTCAAACCATTTTTGGAACAAAGTTTGAAGATTTTTTAAACTATCGGATAGATTACAATTCAATATCCTAAACTGTCGAAAAAGTTGTGAAAAAAATATTTTCTAGCGCGCCGGAATAATAGTACGTCGAGCGGCCGCCAGAATAGCGTCCGTGTCGGCTCAACCAGCACCTGACCATCTCCAGTTTTGACTTTTGTCATTTTCATTTAAAAAATAGCGAGATCTCCTGGAGGCTATGATTAAATTAATTAGCTTTTGGAAGGCAGAACATGTAAACATTTATTTATTTAAAAAAATAAAACGTTAACGCACAAATAACTCAACAAATTAACAGAAATTATTAAAAGAAATGTTCAAAGTGTTTTCCTTCGACTGCTAGACAATGTCCCAAGCGATCTTGAAAGTTTCTTCGCGTGTTATTCTTGCCCTTAATTCCTCCACAGTTTCTGGTTGACCTCTTATGCGTTTTTTTAACTGTTGCTGTTGGGAATTGCATGGTAAAAATTATACCCTCTGTTAACTTATGATCTACTGCAGATTTGGTGCGAATTTTTTAATTTTTTTAATAAATCATTAATAAGACTATGTAATGCATACTTTTGAACGACGAACGACAAGCAGTTTTATTTTACTAATTTTACTCTTCAAAGTTGAAATTAATGAACGTAAACAATTGGACAAAACACGTAGTAGGCGATATGGGAACAAAAATTAGGTTTTATATTTTTATTTATTATTTATTTTAATCATAGCCTCGAGGAGATCTCGCTATTTATTTTTTAAATGAAAGTGACAAAAGTCAAAAGTGGAGATAGTCAGGTCTCAGGTGCTTGTTGAGCCGACAGGAACGCTATTCTGGCGGCCGCTCGACGTACTATTATTCCGGCGCGCTAGAAATATTTTTTCACAACTTTTTCGACAGTTTAGGATATTGAATTGTAATCTATCCGATAGTTTAAAAAATCTTCCAACTTTGTTCCAAAAATGGTTTGAATATTTTGATCAGAACAAAAGTTAACAGGGGGTACAAGTTTTACCATGCAATTCCCTATGGCAACAGTTAAAAAAAATGCACTGTATATATAAACTACGACAAAAAAAAAAGAATGAACAATTTTTTTTTAAGCTTATTTGCTTATTTTTCATTTTCATGCATATTAATTTTTTTCGTGCCATTTTGGTGCATATTTCAGGAATTTTGGTGCAAATTTACGTTTTGACAAGGTTGCTGACAAGAAGGTAAATTCAGAATCTAAATCGGCATTATCAAAGGCTATTGCAGGTCGTAAATCACCAGTTGTCGCGTGTAATTCAGATCCGCATTGGCCCATCAATATTTAGTCTTATTATTTTATAGATTACACCCCTGTTTGATGAGACACCGCTTGCGACCGGCTTTCTCTGTGAACCAATTTTATGACTTCCCATGTCATTTTTTTGTTCCATACAAATAAAACTCCCGACGCAATTCTGGGAAAACTTGTGAAGTTCATGCCGCCGCCCTTCCCGGATTGGATAGAAATTCGCCTGTTATTTTTTTTTGTTTTACTGGAACATTGCGGAAGATCATTTCTTAGTTTAGTGTTTATTTGGTTCTTTATCTGGTAACATACCTCGAGCGTATTTTTAGTGTGTACGTTGGTGTTTTGCGTGTACCTACTTTTTGAAAAATGCCCAAAGCTAAACCTTCCGTCGACGATTGGATACGAGGTCACTCCGAATTAAGATATGAAAACTGCAAATTAATTTGTCAAGTGTGCCTCAAAACGGTAAGATTTTTGGATTAGATCTGAAAATTATTTTGCCAATGTATTATTTTGTAGATCAATTGTGAAAAGAAATACAATATAATGCAGCATCTTAAAACTACAATTCATAAAGAAAATTTGAAAAAATTAAAAAGTGGAAGTAAACAACAGACCATTGCCCAGTCGTTAGCTTGTAGCTCAGTAACAGATGAACAAGAATTTTACTTTGATTTATGTAATTCGATGGTATCTTCTAATATACCTCTAACAAAACTGAATAACAATGTATTTAAAAGTTTTTTACAAAAATACACTGGCAGACATGTTCCTGCAAAATCAATCCTTCGCAAAAGCTATGTCGACTTAGTTTACAAAAATGTAATCGAAGAAATAAAGAAGGTAATTGCAAATAATTATATATGGTTCTGTGTAGATGAAACCACAGATTCTTGTGGACGATACATAGCTCATTTAATGATTGGAGTATTGGATGAAAATTGTGCATCAAAAGCGTTTTTAATTAGTTCTAAGCAGTTAGAACAAACTAACAACAATACTGTTACTCGATTCATCAATGAAGGATTAACAAACTTCTTTTTGCCAAACCCTGTACCAAACAAGAAAATATTGCTGATGCTTTCCGACGCTGCTGCCTATATGGTGAAAACATATTCCAATTTAAAAATCTTTTATGAAAATTTAACCCACTGCACTTGTCTAGCACACGGGCTCAATCGTGTGGCGGAAACTATTAGGATGCAGTTTCCACTGGTAAATACTTTAATCAGTGCTGGAAAGAAAATTTTCTTAAAGGCTCCCTTGAGAGTTCAAATATTTCGAGAAAACATGCCAAACGTACCACTTCCCCCTGAACCCATTTTAACAAGGTGGGGTACATGGCTGGCTGCTGCTTGTTATTATGCCGATCATTTTGATTCCTTCAAGGAAATTGTGTTAGAATTTTCACCATCCACTTCTGAAGCAGTTACAAAATGTCAAAAAGTCTTAAAAAATGAAACAGTCAAAAAAAACTTGGCATTTATCAAAACTAACTACAGTTTCATTGTCGAAGCCATAAAAAAGCTGGAATCGAGGGATCTTCCTTTGGTAGAATCGGTTGAAATAATAGAAAATTTTGAAAAAGAAGTCGCAAAAGTAAGAGGACCTTTTGGTAATGCTGTTTCAAAAAAAATGAATGAAGTTTTAACTAAGAATGAAGGATTCATGATTTTGAAAAAAATATCAAAAGTCATAAAAGGAGACATTCTTGAAAATCTGACGATAGATGTACCTATTAATATTATTCCGAAATTTAAAAACGCTCCCATTACTAGTGTGGAGGTCGAACGAAGTTTTTCTTTCTTCAAAAATGTTCTTACCGACAGAAGAATGGGATTTTCAGTTGAAAATTTAGAAAAACACCTGATTATTAGTTCATTTAGAAATGATTCTGCATAAAGTGAATAGGTAGAAAAGTGTCTTTTTTAGATCTGTCACTCTATGCTTTAGTGTTTTTAGCAATTGTTTTATTTTATGTTTGAGTTAATTTTAGTTTTGAGATAATAAACAAGTAAATATTTAATATATCAATTTATTCATTGAGTTTTGAACTAATTATTTACTGTAACCTTTGAGCTTATTTTAAAATTTTATGCCATTTTTTATGCTTATTTTCTAAAATTTTTATGCTTATTTAAGCGCTCATTTTGTGTTTTTTTATGCTTATTAATCCGCGCTCTACTCATTACCATTTTTTGACACAATGAAAACTGTTTTAGTGCGAAACGGTAATAACCTATAACATGTTATATGACACATCCAATTTATTATTAGCATTTTATTAGCATTGGACATGATCAAGCAGGGAAAAATTAATTTGTGACAATACAATGAAATGTCAAACAGTCGCTGACGCCCAGGATTAATTGCTGGTGACTGTCTTTGCGTTAATGAAATATATTGGGGGATTCAAAATGGTTGTGGATAAATATGGCAACTATGTACAAAAATTTATCTGGCAACTGTGTAGGTGGGGCAGAGTTGACATTGGTATGACAATGCGTGCATTTGATTTTTTTTATATACTTCGTCCAGCGAGAGATTGGGAGATTTTAAATTGTATTAAATTAACCCAACACTACAAAATGTACTAGAATACATTAATTAAAGCATAATTTCAAGGCAAAAATTATACTGCTTGAAGGATATATTTCAAATTTTACGTGCGCTAGGTATTACTTTCTCTACGTAGAATTTAGTGATTTTAATGTGTAACTAATCTCTCGTTGGACAAACTTTACCACTGCAAATTGAGTAGACAATTTCCAAAATTGCGTGCCTATGAACTGTCAAAGAAATGTCAACTCTATCCTACCTACATAGTTGCCACTTAAATTTTCGTACATAGTTGCCATATTTATCCACAACCATTTTGAATCACCAATTATTTTAAAAATTTGAATCAAAAATGTATGCCTGCTATTTAAAACAATTGAAATATATCTGACAGTAAATCTTCAAAATGGCTCGTCCAAGTCCAGACTTAATTTTGCTTGTCGTTACCATAATCGTAGTCTTAGCCGACATAATTTTAGCCATTTGCCTTACATTTGTCTTGCCGTACCACCTCACGAAATATGGCTACTACCCTGCAGACGGAACCAGAATGTCATTTGAAGAAGCATCTATGACTTGTTCCTGCTTAAGGAGCGTGTTTCCGGGCGGATATGCAGAATCCGTAACATTCGACAAAGTCTACTATAAAAAGACCTCACGAAGAAAGAGATCTATTAAAGACCCCATACGGGACCGTTGGGAAAACTACCATTTTCTAGTCTCATTGAGCATTCCTGCGTACAGTGATGACACCGAACAAAAACTCTTCGCCTGCAATGGTCTAGTTCAATCGACTGACATTCTTATAACGAGTGAGTCCCAATACGCTTATACCCTCCATTTCATTCCATTTTCCAGGCAAAACCTGCGTCCAGGATGAATCCGAATGGTACAATCTCACTGTACGTTCGGAAAGTCCCTTTTGGTCGCAGTTTGGAAGAGAGCACTCTGTCATCGACGTTTCTGATACTGACATTGACGGTCTCGTTCAGGTGCAAGTGTGGCCAGAATTTTCTGAGTTCGTTGTACCTTCTCCATCAATTAAATATCCGTTTTGGGGCAAATGGGTTCATGCTTCATCTATTGGATGGGACGAGAACATGTACGAAAAAAATTTGACCTCGAGATATAAGTACGAACTTTTCGATGTAGACGAGTGGACCTCACAAAATTGTTCTTCGGAATCAAGCGAGATATGTTACTACTCTGACAAAGTTTCGAGTAGGCCTTTGGTCACGAGTTGTCATCAGCTGATTGCAATGAAGTCGACTGAAAAAAATTGTTTTAATGGAGTTGGCAATTTCACATATAATACGACCGAAGATGGTACTCTTCTGGGTCATGACCCGGAATGCCAAGCAATATACAATGATGACTGTTCCGTCACCGAAGCAGAAGTTTGCGAAAGTTAATTGTTATTTAAATTTTAATTTTTTTAACTAATAGTTTTGTGATTAATGATAGTTATGTACTTCTTGGTATTATGTAATAGAAATTGTATGCAAATTAATGCGACTAAGATACCACTTTGTGGAGTTCAGAGTAAATTAATGTATTTTATTGTATCATCTTATAAATTTTAGTTAAATAATGACCCACAGCGTTCATTTCCACTTAATAAAATAATTAAAATACGATAATTAAAACAATTTTCATCAACTGTATAAATGAGGGAACAATGCTTATAATTAAACTTTTATGGTGTCATTATTATTACAAATAAAAATTGCAACAGCATATCGCAAAAAATTTAAATATACAGAATATTTCACAAGTGATAATGAGCCCGACGGAACTGAAAATGCAACCCACAATACATTTCCAAAAAGCTGGATATTTTAAATTCAATATCCAAATTTTTTGTAAATGTATTGTGGGTTGCATTTTCAATTTCGTCGGGCTCATTATCATATCACTCGTCAAATATCCTGTATCACTATTGTTTCAAATGCAACCAAGAATACATGTGTATTCAACACAAAAAAAATACCGTTTATAAGATTTTATCTACGATCGTGTAAAAAGTAGGCACTTTTTGCACTAAAAATCGTTGTCAAAGTTGACGTTTAGTAAAACTGACGGAATTGTGCCATAAAACTTTTAGTGCACGCTTTTATGGCACAGAACTGTCAGAATACAACAATACAATTTGTTGGAAACATTGTTTAGAAGTAGGTTGCTAAACGACGTAGTTCTCAAACGACTTTGGTTATTCTTAAAATATTGAATCAATGATAATTATTTTATACAAATTTGTGTTGAAACCGGTGCGATGATCTCACGATCATAGATAAAATGTTGTTAGACATAGGTACGTCAGATTCTTTAAAATGCTCCCTCGTACCTCGGTCGTATTTAAACCCGTTCGTGCAATAAACGATAACTTTTCACACTTATATCTTAAATAACTATTTTGAATTTTTAGAAATGACGTAAAAGAAGAAATATGTAGAAAGATTTGTCTGTGATTTAAAGCCGCGCTGTAAAAACCAAGAGGCCTATAATTTGTTTCAAAATCAAAAATCCACCAATACCTCGAAAATACAACCGACAACGTCGCCAACTTTTGTTTTTAGTGTGTTTAGAAGTGTCAGAAAAACGTGGGGTTATGAAATAAAACTGTTGACAGTCGTTTTGGCGCAGTTCATCGTGTTTTTTAAATTCTTCGAAGCACTTAATGAGCGCTCGCTTTAATTTAGCGGTTAAAGAACTCCTTGTTTATCGAGGCATTTTTATAAATTGATATTTGTGACAAACTGAAGGTCAAATTTTGACGGAAGGTTGGGCCAACACAAAAAAATGAAACTTATTCTAGGGATTTCTTTTTTCTGCCAACATAATTCAACAGGTGGTGGATTTTTGATTTTCAGACAGATTGTTGATAATTTAAATCTCATAATAAATAATTTTAATTTTTATCTTGTTTAGGTGTTTGAATATTTAATTAACAACAATGTACAAATAAAAAACTATATTTGTTCAGGACTAATAAAATATCACAAAGAATGTACAAACTAAACAAATGCAATGCATAGGAAAAACAATTCGGTGAGAAATAAATAACAAATGAAACTGATTTTAACACGTGATGAGATGAGGAACAAATATAAAAAAATGACACCTTACAACAAGCAGTACAATTGTCTTACTATAGCAAATATTTAGCTACTAATAATATTGGGTAGCAGTAAATACAATTGTTGAAATACAATACATCTGCTATAAAAAAAATAACACTGAAGATATATTTTTCATAATGTTTACTGTTTGCCGACGGTTTCTTCTGTAAGAGGCACATACACCGGCGAAGGCCTTTGTGGTCGCGTCTGATTAATTTTTTGTGCAGCTTTATTATTTCTTTCCAATCTTCTTGCAGCATACGCTCTCAAATTTTGGATAGCTGGTCGCGTGTTTTGTACCAAATTATTCACAGCATTAAGAGTAGATATGGGAATCTGAAAGAGAACACGTTGTCAAGATTGTCACCTCAACAGAATTTCCAAAACAATATTGAGTATGTGAAATGGCTCGCGACAAATTTTTGATGGTTGTATGAGTTGATTTCATATTGTGGAAACTTACTCGGTCCCTACATTTTCGCTGTAATTACTTTCGTCCGATTTATCCTGAAGAAGTATTCACCTTGGCCAAACTGTTTCTGTTGAAAGCGAGCTAATTAGGAATTAAATCACTTCATTCAAGTAAGAGGATATAAATTGCCAGAGTAAAGATTATTCGCAGTAAAAGAAAGCGGTCAAAAGAAATTTGTGTCAAAGACTGACACGGAAATAAAGAACGAAAAGAATTTTCAATCGGTATATAATTCCAATTTTTTTTTCATAATGTCCCACTTCATCTTCGAGTTTGTAGCGAGTACCGTTGCACTTACGTTGAATAAGCTGTCGATGAATTGAGCTCTTTGATCTGTTTGCCTCTTCCCTCGAACATCCGTTTCACCGACTTGGACTTGAAAACTGTATTCATTGTCCTGAAAACAAACATTTTGTATTTTTACGATCTAAGTAAATAGTTTTTATGATATACTTAAATTCAAATAACTTTAAATGCCATCCACATAAAGCATAAAAAATTTACGATCGTTTAATTTCCATATATTTACTTTATATTAAAATAATGTACTTTGTATTAATAAATAATTAATAATTTTTCTGTTTTTTTATATCACAATAGCGATCGACTTTCTCTCCCAAGTGAAAATACAATTCCTTTAATGCTTTAACTCCGACTGAATAAAATAAAATAATGATTTCAATTCGTACGATATAACTGCTTATTTTTCACTTTTTTTTAAGAGAAATAACATGGTTTCGTCAGAATTTAAGAGCTACTGACGTAAGTTATAATAATAATATATTAAAATGTAAAAAACAACAATTAGATTTTTATTGACAACACACCATTACGTTGTCAAGTACAGAAAGTCATTACTAACAACTCTACAACTTTCATTTTATCTAATAAAGACGAAGCGGATGGCTGACAAAAATTAATAAATAAATAAATAAATAAATATTTATTTAAAAAAATGAATTATTATTATCTATCCTGACTAAACACATTTTGTGAATTCAGCAAAAAATGTATAAATATCTTAATCTTATGTCAATAAAATGTAGTTTTATAATAATAAAATGTTTCCTACTGCTTCCAGTAAAACGTTGATGTATCTTTCGCAATCGTAATAACAGTTACGCGTCTCGATTAGATAAAATTGGATTCTAGCTTGCACGCGAAACAAAAAGAAAACGTCTTGCTGGTTTTTAATGATTATCGCAATATGTTTCACTAATTTTGTAAGTAGTACCTGCTTGTACGAAATATCCCCGAGTCCTTTGGGTGTGTCAACTACTCCCGCTATCTGAAGGGCTTGTGTTGTAACGGCTGTTATCAACAACATCCACACAATTTTGTCCAAAACGTATACGACCACCTAAAAAGTACATGATTAACATTTACTTAGATTTTAAAACATTCAAGAAAATACGGATTATTAAAAAAATTTACGTGATCTCAGATTTATAAACAACGTAATGGAAAAAACAAACTCTTTATCACAAAATATTCAAGGCGATTTCAAAAGTCGATACTGAATCAGTTGATATTGGGCGTAATTAATAACACAAACAAGAGTGAAGGTTGTCAATAGGTAAATCAAGAGCATGTCTAGGTAAACTTATTGGTCCCATTCAATTAAAATTTGGGTCAATTTTTGGAACCTGTACGCACTTTTATTACCATTAAATTTCAAGGTCTAACTGACGAGTTGTTTTGTCAGAAAAATACCACTGGGTAATAAAAAAGTCTTAGAGCCTTAAAGTAGTTTTTATAAAAAATTTAGTGGTTACTTTATATTCACAGTTTTAATTGTTTTCGTCTTTATAGTCGAAGTGCTATAAAATATTTACGTTTTCAGAATAATAATATAATAATAATAATAATAATCGCCTATTTTCTTTGGAAAAACACACTTTTATGGATTAAAAAAAAAAAGTCTTAAAGCTGCCAGCTCAAGAAGTTTATCTCTTGCAATTGTGTTTTACATTGAAATTTGCTATTGTAATTTTACGCTGCTACAAAAAGGTAAAACACCTCAGTAAAGTCACTACACCTTAAAATTTACTCTTTTTCATTTGTGCTAATTCAATGATTCTTAATATTGGATTAAAGAACATAAAATGTTGAACGTTAAAAAAATAATTTTAATCGAATATTATGTATAAAAAGAAATTAGTTAGAATATGGACTAATGGCCACTGTTCTAAATAATGACGCTAGCGGAGAGCAAAAAAATGCTATTAGAACCCGTAATTAAAACAAAAGCATAAACCCAAGACCAATTATTTTTTAAATTAAAACGGCAAATTAGTTGATTAATAATAATCTGACCACTTCCTAATGTAAAATTGGATCACGTAGGTAAAATTCTCTCAGATAAACTGTTCACGTTGTTTTGGCATGATGTGATGCCAAGATTTAGTTTTTTAACGTTGGATACACTGTTTGATTTTCTTCACTAAAGTGCCTGACATTCGGACCTATCAAAATCAACGTAACATGTTACTGAATTTCTTGCGATGTCTGAATATTGTTCTATTGCAAATTAGTAAAACTGACAAGAATGCACTAGACATTGAGGCGGTTTATAACCTCAAACCAAAAACATAACAACCACCAAATTAGGTACATGCCAATTTTCGATGGCTTTCCATTATGCCAAAACAACGTGAATGCATTTTATAGTGACAATTATTCTTAATAATTTATGCTTAACATTATTTCATTTGTATGATATCTATAGCAGCTATTTATTACCATTATCAGTTATTGTATCTGCTATCTCCACTACGAAAATAAAAGGTGTTTTTTTTTTTAATTTGGCGTCGAAGTAAGCGTTGGACAGTCAATTGAGATCTCACCACTCGTATAAAAGCGTAAGATTTAAACAGCTGATCCGTGATCAGTAACCTGTATAGTGCGTTCACAATCGACACTTCAACGCCTACTTCGACGCCAAATTTAAAAAAAACACCCGTTATGTGTTTTATTCTTAAGATAAAAAAGGTATTACATACTATAAAAATCAAAACAACAATTCCACCCTATCCCTAGAAACAGTATAACAAATTCGCTAATTGTAAACCGAGAAATTTTACTCATTTGAAGCATTTTTTTAACAATCAAGGTTAGATTCTATTATAGAGATTCTCTTGCATCCGTTTTGTATATTAGAAAGTTGAAGTGCTACTGCATTTTATACTCATTATCTCCTCTTTCAAATAAACCAACAAAACTTATACGGTTGCAGCGTTGCAAATAGCCAAATAAAAACATGTTCTTAATTGTATTGCCAACTCAAACCCTCGTGATTACCTCGTATATTTATTTTAAAATAAGCAAAATGCTTGTAATTTCAAAAACAGACAAATACTTATAAAAATTGTAATTAAAAGTTGATAAAACTTAAAAAACAGAAACAAGATCATTCTATCGTTGGCGTTTCAATAACTGCTTGAAATGCCATCATGATAAGATAATGTAAATGACTTTTATAAAAGCATCACGAACAATGTTTCTATGTATGTATTCTCAATCCAATTAATTAATTAACTGTTTGTTAATATTCGCCTTTAGTTAGTGTAATTGGTAATTATTTAATTCGATAGGAAAGTCTCGTATTAACATATCTAAAAAGTTGAATTTCTCTAAAAAACACATTCTTCACATTATGACATTTAAATTTGTCACTTCATGTTTACATAACGATAAGATTTAAAATGCAACGCATTTTATACCTAAACATATTTTTAACATAGAAAAATAAGTGAGACTGTAGGTGTATAATTGAAAAAGAAAATTTTGGAAAAGATTTTTTGTTGTGTTGGGTACGTGCTAGAGTCCACGTGGTGGCCATTCAGATAAGATCAAATTCTCCTTACCTTGCTCATTATGTTAGAAACTGTACCGTGCAATAGCTTGATAAACAACAACAAAGTCGTTGCACCGGAGCACCTTATCAGCTGCCTGTCTCCTAGTGACACTAAATACAAAATACTGAAATTTGCGGCCGCGATTCATATAATATAACAGTACCACCAACACTGGATCAAGTAGACTTCACTACCTTCTTGTCAATGTTTCACCGACTACGTATACGCGGACACCTTTCTCCAAATCACTTTCACATTTCTTCGCCGTAATGTTTACCTCAGAGGTTAATCGCACTATAAAGACCCACCGTCCTTTAGCTCGCTTATAAACGGAGCGATTCAATTATTAATATTCGTAGGACTAATGTTAATCAGGTGTGTGCTATTTTTTTAAAGGCCAAGACGACACTGTCGATTTCGTCAAATAAAAATTTTGTTAGCCGTTAAATTTGAATTTACATTCGCGTTAATCACTTGTCAAGTTCGAAACTGATTTGTTTTTGCGTCACACCTTCGACAGAATTTTTACGAAAATATGTCCGAACAACGCACCAAAGACGCCGAGAACGGGACAATCAACATTAACGATTATTTGTACAATAATAACTAAATAATTAATATGTTCTGTGAAGCGTTTAGCCTCGATTAACACATGTTGGACTAGGTCATCATTCCTTCTCACACCATACGCATTTGTAGAAGAAAAATAGATTACCACAACCGAAATGATTGTTCCATCGACCTCCAATGGTTGTAGGCTGTCTTTATCGCGGAAAACAGGCGGAAAAATAATTTTACCTCGACATTTATAATAGCACATTTGCTTACATTATTTTGTTAAGTGACTGGAAATATTAGGAATTTAATTTAATTTCAAAACTCTGTTACGTAACCAGACCCAAATAAGCACGCGAACGGTCGATTTTTGATTTTTTCGCACCAGTTTTGAACAATACATACATCAGAATTAATTATCCGGAGTTATGATTTAGAATTAATTGACACAAAAATTCAGTTTTACTACTTAATTGACCTCAATATGAAAAAGTCGTAACGAATTCCTCTTTTCCCCATTTGAAGCGCAATGTAAATATTAGAGTTACATTCCAGCAAAACAAAAAAATAATCGAAGCTCATTGCTACAAGTAACTAAATCAAACATTTCGCAACACCTTACCTAATTTGTACAAATTTCAATTGCAAATAATTAGTGGATTGGGTAATATCGAGATTGTTGGCAGGGTTAGTGCTGCAAAAGTAGTTCTACAGGTTTCTGCTTATTAAGGGTTACCTTGAATAATGATGCGATAAATGATCAACAATATTTGGAGTTGAAAGAATTTTATTTATAACTAAAGGAAAATTTGACTAATTATGTTAATTGACTGATAGTGACGTAAAAAATGTATCTGACTAACGTCAAAGTTACACTCAACCGTGACGCATACAAATTTGATTTCGAATAACCGATCATATAATAATTATGTATTTGGTTTCCTGATCTAGATTTGTGTTGAGTGTGACGGGGAAGTGTGGACGCGGATGCTACATAAAAGAGTAATTAACTGGAAACCCACCACAGGTATAAAATTAAACATAAACATAAAAGAATTAATATTATTTTGTGAAAGGGCGGTTCATGGTCAATTTCTAAGTAAACAAGTATTAGGATAAATTATCGTGATTGTAAAAAAATATTCACATCACTGATCAAGCACTAACATTACTGATAGATGATATTTGAACTTCTAAAAGGGCATGCTAATTTTGCACGTCCTAGCAACCCCGGATTTGGCCGCCATATTAGAAAAACGAAGCGATAAGTTTATTTTGGGCAAAATGTCAAGTTTTCGAAAATAAAGTAGGTAGACTAAATTGTCTACAAAAAAGGACTAATACCTTTCTTTTGAAAATCGATCAATTGCAGCTATGAAAGCAGAACGTATATATTGTAATTTCAATTTGGTTGTAGGTCGTAAAATTTTATGGTACTTTAAGTTAAAGATCTTGCGGGGCTTATAAATCCTAGTTTACCACTAGCAGGTAATATTTTAAGCAGGGTTGTATTGTACATTTGGTATATTTGCATTGTACGGCAAACGGCACGCGCCGCTTCCCAACCTTTTCAAACCCAACCATTGTGCCCGTTAATCGCTCATAATATCCAATAAAATTTTACGACCTACAACCAAATTGAAACTACAGTAATCAATTCACTTTTGTAATGACGATCTAGAGTTACTAAATTTAGTAACTTTTGTCTTGTGAACACATCTTTTTACCGCGAATTTGGGCTTTTAAAAAGTTAGGTTATGGGACACGTCATTTGTTTTGTCAAAACTGATCCCAATCAAAGCATAGTGAAAATAAATTTGTTTAATTATTTAAAAAAAAAGCAAAGTTGCACTAAACAAATACTAAAAGGTAGTTGAACGTAACAATAAAATAATTTTGCATTTTGCTACTCATCCTCGTCATCGTCGCTGTTTTCTAAGTCCGAATCGGAATCTTCAACCAAATTAACAATAATTGGGGATATGTCATGGATGCTAAAGTTTTCCATAAGCCTTGTTCTTGTTCTTCATTTAAAATTTTGTACATACCTACTTCTGGGACTGAAGCCTGTACAGCACTTAGGAAGAGTTTTATTTTAGGTTTGGATTTACAGAAAAAACATCCGCCACTGCTTCTACGATTTTGCACTTTACGTATTTACGTTTCTCCATGAGTAATTTCTTTTATTTTGTTGAAAGCCTGTAAAATGTGCTGCTTCGTCTGCTTGCTTATTGATGCTTTACTCCGTTTTGGAAATTCATTCATTTTGGCAGTGACAATAAGACAATAATATGACAATTTCAATCATTGCCAACTGTCGAATTTTCATTTATTTTGTAAAAAAATCTAACAAAAAAAAAGTTCCAGTTAGTTCGTCATCACAAAAATGAATGCATTATACATACGTATTGTACGAGTGTAAAGAGTAAAATAAAAATGCATTATACAGACTGTCCCAGAACTGCCTCCTCAGAGAAAAAAGAGAAATGTGATAATCTGAATTTTAAATAAAAAAAAGTCCTACCTCAGGCGATAATCGAGAAAAGGTATCCTAAACATGACCAATCAGAGTTGAGCACCATCAAAGTAGGATGACCACAATTTTGGGTTGCCGGAGTTTCGAAGTCAAAATTCCAAAATTCCACTTTTCGATGATTGTTGGGATATCAATAACTATTTTTGCTGTCCATCAACCTGTCCTGTTCTGGAACAGGCTGTATATTATACAAAATAATGCTATGTGCTATCTATGTATGTATGTGCAGAGCTTCGTTGTTGCCCTTTCATTCGGAAAGTACCAACAGAAATTGAAATCCTATTTTCTCAACTCTTTTGACTTGCACTTGCATTTTTAAAACACTCAGTGTTCGATATGTTCGAGGTCCTGTCACTCACTTTATGCTCTGTAAAATGTTGCAATTTCTTCTATTTTATCTGAAACGTTGGAAAGACAGGGCTTTCCAAAAACATATTTTGTTAGTGTGAGTCAGGCCTTTATTGCTTGCCCTATAGAATCCTGCTCAAACGAATCAGAGCTTTTCTGAAAATCTAGTGATGAAGTTGCACTTTTCAACGAATGTGAAATACTGAGATTTAATTTTTCCTACAGATTTAGAATATCTTTCAAATCGAATTGACAGAATTTAACATACAGCTTCCCCATTGTAGCTTGAGCTGTGAGAGCCGGATGCGCAGTGGTTTAACACTATTTTTGTCGCATTTCATTGCTGCTGCTGTACATGAAGCGGCCGTTGACCATGTCTATGTTTTCATTTTTGTTTCCCTTTATATTTTTCTATTTTTTCTTTTTGGTAATTCATATCAAAAAACAGTGTCAATGTAAAATAGGCTTCGGGGTATACAGTTATAGGCAACTCCTCCTCATTTTATTTTATTATTAGGTACTACATATATCTGTTCTGGAACCCAACTATGGTCCCTCGTATGTCTCATTTCCCCTACCCACCCTTCTTGTGATAGCATAGTCTCTGGATGCCTGTCTTTTTGCAGGTAGGTATATGTTGAAAAGGTTTAATATTTACAAATGCAAATGGGTTAAATGGCATTGAAATATTTTAAGACATGCAAAATATCAAATACTAATGTAAGAAATAAATACATAATAGCAAATATGTATGCATATATGTATTCTGTTGGTTGTAAGTCTACAACCTATCGATTAACAACGACAAAAAGTATAAAAGCATTTTTGTAGATAATTTACTTCACTTTATTTCCGATTACTCGAGATTTTTCTCAAAAGTGAACCCAAACCCAGACATTAAAGAATATAGATAAAAATAATTAGTATGTCTTTGTGAAGGTCCAAATAAAGACAATAAAACTTACTCTAGCTTGCCCCAATTATTTCCTCTGTGGCCTTTTCAGAATCCTTCGTCGACTGACTTATGAATTGCATGGTCACATTAAATGTGCTTTGCAAATAATACACATGACAAGCCTGCTTTAAAAATGTATTACAGGGAATCTCTGATATCCTGCTTTTTATTCTACAAAACACTCCTTCCATGGTCTGGTGACAAAGGCTTGGTATCGTATTCTATAACGAAATCTTCTTACGTAGGTGCATTCTAAGAAATTTGATAAACTAAAAAGATTATCCACGTTTCTTTATCATTTGGTATTTACCCTTTTACAGGTTTTTTTTTATAAATTACTTCTTTTAACCATGGAAAATGTTATGCAAGCTAATAATAGATATATTTATTGAAGATTTATTCCCATTCTACAACATCTACTACAAGTCTTGTGTAGGCAGACAGATGAGTTTTTGTTATGATTTTCTCATACAACCTTGAAGAATAATTTTGTCCTCTGGTTATTTTGCAAAAAGATATTTGTTAAAGAAGTTAAGAAATAAATGCGACCGCATCATTTGCAACAATGTTTAAATTTTTTATTAGTGATAATTGAAGAATTTATGAAACACTGAACTGAATATACAGTAAGAACCATGTTAACTGAATAACGGAAGTTCGGATAACTGTCAAAAACTTTTATTTTTGCAAAACTTTATAAACAAATTTAATAATTATTATTCAGATAAATTAGGGATGGCATATTCCAACCTTGGTACAGTTCGAGACACGGAATTTCGGGCATCACTGTCAATATACCGTCAAAAAATGTAAAATAGGCTTTACATTATTAACTTCAATTTTACCGCTTGCGACGATTTTGATTGACATGCGATTGACGTGAACAGAAAATAAAATTCAAAATTTGACTTTTGAATGTCACGTTGACAATAAAGGGTGATTTACATTGCAATTTTTTCAAGTGACAGAAAAATGGGGCGCACCCGAACTGCGGTCCAACTAGGGTCAGGTAAAAGGGGTTATAGTCGGTCTTACTAATCTCTGCGGTCAAGACCTCCAGAGGTGAATTTTTTTTATCAGTCAACAACACAGAATCTCACATAATAATATTTTCTTGTGAAAGTAACATGCAATTTATGTGTAATCAATAAATATTCTTTGTTGATGGAAAATTTGACTACCAGATTTAAGAGATCCGGCAACAACGTATCTATTCAAAAAATATAACCTTAAACTGAAAATAACCTAACACAAAAAGTGTCAATTTCCTTTAGGGAACTTAGTTATCACCAAAATAATGCCAAGAAAAACAGTAGATGGTCATAGCCAACTCGGTCCCAAAAAGATGGTGAATGCCTAATAAGTTAAATTTTCTTGACCGCAGTTCGAGATAAGATTAGAGACGAGCAGGTAAGTTAAAATTCTTTGACCGCAGTTCAGGTGTAGGATTATTGGGCTTCTGACCGCTGACCGCAGTTCGGGTGCACCGGAAAAATGATGCCCGAAATTCCGTGTCCTAACTGTACTACTTGAAATCTGAACATCTAAATTAAATGACCTTCTACAGAGATCCAGTATTGATTTAGACACTTCATCAGAAAACAATACTATTTTATGTTTACTATTTTTATTGGATTTTATTTTTTAGGCATAATATAAATATGTACTACAACGCTTAGGACTTGAATGATTATTTTGTTATTAAAACTCTGTGAATCGGTATTTTATTGTAATTTTTGGTGATTGTTAACTTTTATTTGGGAATTTCAGGTTTAGAAAGTTTTTACAGTTACGAAATAAACGAATTTGATGCAGAATTCACTAATTCTTAAAGTAAACCAGGTTGTGTTCTTGTTTTAAGATAGGTTTGAGTAACTTTTTCTTTTTTAAAACGTAAAAAGTACCTAACTTGTATTAATTTGAGTTAAGATAACACCGAGCATACTTTACTACTTTAGATTAAGTTTATCTCGCGGGAGGAAGGTTCAAGGTAAGATATTTATTTCCGGGACGATTTTACTAATTATAAGTAATGTTTATGTTGCTCTTATATGAAGAAAATCACAATAATATGTAGGTACTTACTAAAAAGAAATGAACTCTTTAACGCCATAATAAATGCTCCCTATTCAAAAATAACAACCATATTAGTGGTTATAAAAGCAGCAGCTTTAGGCCTTTCTCTATAAAATTATTTACTACTCTAGACTCAATAAATATCGCTTGATTTTGTTTTTCTCGTAGATTTTACAAGGACATGACTGCATTTTACCTGGTTTCGATAATTATTTTCCACCTTTAATAAATCGATTTGCTTGACCCAATTTGTTTAACGCTATGACCCCACTCAATTGAATATGTATGTGTCCTGTTCAAACACTTTGGTTCTGTCCTTACTCATCCTATTGAAACAATCTAAACAATTATAACTCGCAACATTTGTTTTTGTTATTAACGAATCAACTTATTTATGTAAATGATAATAATTGCGGTTATAAATTAATTCTGAAACCTTGTTTTTGCTTGTCTATAGTAATTTTCCAAAATAAGTTTGGTGCCAGCCATTTCGTTGACCGGTTCTTTGCTTTCGCTTATGTAACAAATCACTTCCGAAACAACTTTACCTGGAAAAACCGATATTTTTCTTCCACATGGGAAGAAACATGGGCAAGTCCATGGTTTAGTTGATGCGGAAATAATGCAACCGATATGAATAAATGACTGGGCAATTTATGCGCACCTCCATTATCACGTAATATCGGAAATGTTACACTATAATAGGCGAGTAAGATGAATTTATGGCCGTTTTTCCGGAACTGGAAATGATTTTCCAACTTTCTCCCACATCTTCGGCAAGCTGTTCGAAGTAGGTATGCACCGCTTTCTTCTCTATTTGTCGAGTAAAAAGTAATAAGAAATTTGCGACCTACGTAATTTACGGAAGTAACAACTTTGTAAAAAAAAAAACTATAAGTTTATGTTAAATTCTTAATTAAAAATTGTTTATCACTTTATTAGCATACCACATAAGTGTTTATTATTAATTATTATTATACAAAACTGCAGACCACAATTCCGCAGATACATGGTTGTAATGAGGGTTGCCTATCTTAGCTCTTAATAGTTTCCAGACTGAGACCGGGCGTGTCCCGATTTTTGTTCGTGGTACTCTGCCCGCTCATTGGCCGCGTTTGGTCCCAACTTTCCGATAAATAGGTGAAGCCAGTCGAAATTCGTTCACGCTCTAAACGTGGTTGTTTCGTTCACTCCTCTCCTCTAACTCTACAAAAAAGACTGCGGCTCCGTAAAAGCGAGCTGGACAAAAGACGATACTCTTCTTCGAGACGACTTGCTAATCGCGAGGCGGGACCCAACCGGCTCTTTCCAAGGTCACTCCGGCGTGGAAGAGGCATCGGTCCACACATCGGCCCCGAAGATGGATTCGACAGTTCGACCGCTCCAGAAGGCCGGTGGTAAAAAGACTAGGTTTTTCACAATGTTTACGGGATTTGAGATATTATTGGGAACAAATTATACTCGTATTTTATGAAATGGCAATTGTCTATTAGATATCAATATCAAAACCTGATATTTAACAATGTAGGTTTCACTTTCCAACTTACAGAATTACCTTTTGTTTTTGATGTATTCTGGGTCCAGTTGTTCCATTTATATGTAAATATTCATTATTTGGGTTAACATACATTATATCCATCCCACTTGTGAAATTAAACAGTCTCCATAACCACAGATAATAGGCAGTATTAATATTGAAAGAAAATAATTGAAACAATTTGTGGAAGGTAAGGTAAAATAGGTTACATTACTTAAGAAATACATTATCATCAAATTACTGAAGACATATTTCAACTGCAACAAGAACAAATAAGTAGCTAGTTTAATTTTCGTTTCAATATTTACCTAGATCACACAAAGCTTGATACTAAATCTCGTCCACCAATAAAAAAATGTTAAACCTCACATCTATCATCTTGTTATAAATTCAGTTTTTATCAATTGTACACACCACAGGAGAAACGTACTAAATTAAGTCAAAATGAAAATAAACCAATCAGTTTTTACTATGCATTAACAACTTTGAACGAAATCCACAAAATTGTAACTTATGCGATGGGTGGTTGGCAATAATGTGAGAGGTTAAGGTTAACACGGGTTAATAAACTTTACGCAGCTGAACCCAAAATAAATTTGAAAATGTAACTTAAACACGAATTCAATGATTTTAAATTGTTTTATTTGAGAACCTTTACATAATGAAATGGGACAGTGGCAATTACGCCAATTTATGGAAACAACAAGTACACCAACAATTTTTGTTACTTTTTGCATTTAGATTTGGATTATATTTTTTCATTTTATTTTGAATTACTTCTTGTTCAAATATGTTGCCCTTGCGGTCTTACTCAAATTCCAATAATTTTTTTGTATAATATTGAAATATCTACGTCTTTTTTGGTTTCTTTTAATTGCAACGACTAAATTTAAATAATTGAGAAAATCATAACCCTACTTTTCTGTTGATACCACTACTATCTGCACTAAACCGGGCGTTATGGAATTCCACGTAATAAATTTAACCACCAATTTAACCACTAAAATTCGTACCCGTTCATGTATTTACAAATCCATTGATAACGAAGCACGAAAAAAAAAATTACTCGATTAAAATACTCGAATGAAAAACAGTGAAAACTGTTAGTACTACAACAGCGGTCATTCTTTCTTCAAAAAAACTGTAAAGTTTTTATCGCACAAAAACATTTTCGCTCACTCTTTCGCTTCAATTATTATTGATGATTATCCCATGAGCGAAGTGCCAAATTAGGGATTAGAAAAATGTAAAAGAAATATTCGATTAAAGAAAAATCAATCCGCAAAAAATATTTATATTAATGAGTTTTGTTGGTGATTGAATTTATTACGTGGAGTTTCATAACACCCTGTATTGCCAAAACCCCATTTGTTTCAGATTGTGAATTATTTACTAAATACGTATGTCCAAAAATATGACCAGAACACATGCCTTTTTAGGTACATTGTTCAATTTATGTAAGTACTTCCAAAATTTTACAGTTATTCACGCAAGAGTACGAGCCTAACGTGGAAAACATGCAACCCAAATTACATTTCACAAGCACCATGGTATGTAACATTGTTTTTAATTACATGTTATGCCTGTGAAATCTAATTTTGGTTGCATGTTAGATTCTGTTAGGCTCGTAGGTACTCTTGGGTGAATAACCTTGTATAAATAATATTTTGATCATTGAGAATATAATCTATTCATTTTGATTGTGACCACTCCGTAGTAACTTTTCAGTTGCTAGGTTATTGATAGGGAATTTTAGATAACACTAAATCCAGTCGCAGTTGGCAACTCTCGGAGGCGCCATTTTGACAGAAACGTCACGCTCACAGAAAACAGAATGGAGAACGACTTGCGCAAACGTTTTTCGACGTACACTGCGCATATCTATAAAATTGAGTTTTGGTACAAAATTTTAGAATTCAAAAAGAAAATGCCACGTCGTCTTCTCAAAGTTGGGACCAAACGGTTAATATTGACTTGTTTCGAGACATTTATTGAAGCCAACGGGACAACAACTCACAAAAACGAACATCACCAATAAAGTTAACTCTATTTGTGCTTTTTTGTTGTACATTTTGGCTAGTAAGTGTTGTAGTTTTATACCTTCTGCCTTTTCATCCCCTGTAAATCTTTTTTTTGAACTTTCTGTCTGATTAGTTTTTATCTGAAAATATTTGTATTAATCAATGCTAATTGAAAGTTCTGATTACCTTTATACCAGGCATTTTTCGCGTTTGTGTTACTGCCAAATTACCATTTCCTTCGTTCTTCATTAATATCGAGAATTGCATGAGGTGATTTCGAAGTTTTTACGTTAAATAATCTGTACCTGGATATAACCCCACTTTTCAACAGACGTGATCACAGAATCAGACAGACGTTTTTAGTTTCTCCTACTTCAAATATTCATTTCCGTTATTAATATTGATAAATACATTAAAATCATTGCTTTACTACCATGTTCAAGTTTTGACAATTCTGACATTTTCACATCATGTTCACACCACACAAATATTTAGTGTAAAACGTATGCAGCACACAGCTAAACAGCGCCTACTATGTTTTTCGTTGTGGTCACAATCAAAGTGAATAGATAATACAGTGGTGTCATGAATCACTGCAGAAAGAGAAAGAAAAGAACATTTTTAGAAGTAATCTTTATTTGTATCTTTTTGAATAGTAGAACGTATAATATGATGTACATTTAGGGCACTAATTCACAATTTCAGGTTTTTTAACTAATATAAAAGCAATATGACGTTTGAAAATGATTTATTTAAGCTGGCTTTTACACTATTTCAAGATAAAGTTTAATCAGAACATAAAAAAGTGCTTTAAGATAGTGAGCAACAATAAAAAAATGTAAAGATACTGATACAAGACATTTAAAATACTAAATCCGTAGTAAATCTAAATATTTTAAAAAGTAAATGAGACATCGGAGGATAATTTTAGGTATTGGTCTCTACATTGTTAGCAAAAATTGCAAAATCACCGGAGGAGTTTCTAATGGTTCATTTTTTACAAAAATCGAATCGTATATTTCACATTTAATTCAGTTGTCTGACTTAGTGGTCAGTGATTTCTTTTAAAAATTTAGTGGACAATTTCTTTCTTTGCATTTAACAGATACTTTTATATTTTTGTCTAACAGCGTTATCTTACATCGGGCGTCGTAGATCATGGCATCTTGCTCATTCATCTTGTAACATAATAATACGGGGGCCCAACAACTACAAATACGCTATCATTATTTAATCAGTGAAGTTAAGCAACATCGGACGCCGACAATGTTTGAATGGGTGACCCTCAACCGCTTTCCATTGTAACTTCAATACTACATTGCTTCATTACTTCATTTTAATATTATTATCTGTGTGTGGATGTCGTGTAAAAAGTGGGTATAATACAAAT
Organism: Tenebrio molitor; assembly: GCF_963966145.1. Classification (NCBI taxonomy): domain Eukaryota; kingdom Metazoa; phylum Arthropoda; class Insecta; order Coleoptera; family Tenebrionidae; genus Tenebrio; species Tenebrio molitor. Next base: position 14,081,407 of record NC_091051.1, on the reverse strand, counting down.
TAAATGGTAGTATAAAATAAATAGTGATTTCAAAGGAATTATGTATTATTACTGGATATCCGTAACGAAAATAAAATCTGGCTCCGATGCCCCGCTCCCTTTTATAATAAAAAATAAATTGGGGAACAAAATCTTAATACAAATATGTTGTCGAGTTGATATTAAAGTTTCGCTAAAAAAATTCCTTGTGCTAGGATAGTTGCGGTTTATTAAAGTCATAGGTAGCCGGTGGAAACAGAATAAATCACGATTACTGTACTGTATTACTAATAATTCCTGTACAATGTACAGTCGCGGAATCAAAATTTCGGGCAGCATTTTTCTGTCACTTCAACAAAATCTCTATCAACCACCTTTTACTGTGATCATGACTGACATTCTAAAATCAAACTGTTCTGTGTCGATCACGCAGTCATTTTTTGATTTTTGAATTTGAGTTCATTGGACTGAATGTAATTAAATCATCGCTTTTACCATGTTGCCTACCCATTATTATGCCACAAATCACTATTTTTAATGTAGATAAATTAAATTGACAAAAACATGACAAAAGTAAAAAATGAGGTTATATTAACGTAAAGGTTGTGCTGTTAGAGTTTATAGTATGACAAGGCTGCCCGAAATTTTAATTCCGGAATTGTACATATCATTACATACACTGAGTTTTTTATTTCGCTGAAAAGATAATGTAAAACATAATGTAAGATGGTTATGTTCAGTTCTAAAGTAGACAAGTCAATTCATTTGAGATAGGCAACCAAACTTACATATGCATTAGCATGCATGTTCAGTAAAATAAAAAACTCACGGTATATATTATAGTATGTACAGGGTCATTATAAATGATTGTCCCAGCCTCATAACATAAGTAAGACTAGTATCGCCGATAGGTGGCGGTACTGGCGGTAGTGGAAATCTTTCTACTAGTTTGTCTAACGTTGCGAGGCTGGCGGCACATCCAAAATTTGTGTGGGTTTTCTACGCCAACTGCGATGGGACAATAATTTATAATGACCCTGTATATATATATGTATGTAAGATACGTATTTCATATAAGTATGGTACAATCGGATAGCAAAAAAAACTGGTACAGTATGTTACTATAGACGCTTCCAAAACTCACATTTTTATTGAGTTTTGGAAGTGTCTAAAGCAACACTATGTACCAGTTTTTTTTGCTAGTCGATAGTACATATACATATCTGTATATATTACACCCTGTACATATATATTATGTAAACTGTCACGACTGACAGTTATTTCTGAGATGCTGATCTCTGTGTTTTACAACAACAAATGGAATTTGTTGTAACCTACAGTCTCTAGTAGATTTGTTGGTAACGTGACTATATGCTCTTTATTTCCGAATGTAGCTCTGGCGTAGAGGTATCCAATAACTTTGCCTAGAATTGTGAAAAATTAGCGAAGTAGTCTTGATTTGAAAATTTTAAATTAAAAGAAATTGCCCAATCGTAACCCTCGTAAACACCATTAACGTTGTTTTCGCATAATGGGACTAGACATTGACGCTGTTTATAACCTCAAACTTAGAAAAACATAACCTAATTCAACAGACAGCTTTACTACCAAATTAAATGTACAATTTCCATGGTGTTCCATTATGTCAAAACAACGGGAATGAACGTGAATTAATGAAATATATAAAAATATAGAAATCCGTTATGAAATGAATTATTATTATTAGTTCGCCTGGAGTGCTAGAAATACTTTCAAAATAATTATGTATCTTAATTTTAGATAAACCTAGAGTTTCGAACAATCTCTTTTAAATTAAATATGTTTGCTATAATTTTCGTATTTTGCTAAAATATTACAAGACAAGAATGTTATTTTAAGAGTAGTTTGTCAATGAGGTAGTAATGGTTATTTTCTTTTTTTTTTACCATGTTGCAATCGAATGCCTACTCCTGCTCCGGCACTCTGACCCCACGGGGTGCTGCCTTCGGCATGTGGTCCTCCTGGACTTAGTAAATTTTCGCCAAACAAACCACCAAGAACACCAGCAGAAGCGTGAAAACCAAGAAAATTTACACCTATTGTCCCGATACCAAACGTAATCGGCAGTCTAAACTAAAAAAATACCTCAGAGGATGTAAAGATGAAATCAACCAACTTACCAAGTTTCCAATAGAGCTGTAATAATCTGATCCTATAAGTGGGACAGGTTTTGCATCTGTTATAATGGAGCCCACTAGTATTAAATAAAATAATTTGTACATTTCAACTTAGTACCCTTGAAATGTTTTCAGGAACTGGTAAAAAAATTATCTAAACATATTCAACAGACGGTGATAAATACAAATTTTGTGATAACAGTTAAACATAATCGTTTTGTTTTGTTTTTTGTTACCTATTCGCACACAAGAGATGACGTCAAGAAATACGTCCAGGAATAAGATTTATGCATAATGTGCGATAATGTTTAGAATTGATAATGAAGGTACGTCCCTTCAGTGTTACATTGTTAAAATTATTCAAAAACAATTAGGATTTAATATTCCAATTATTTGTTGGAGTTCTACAAACTATTATACTTAGAATATCATTTTAAAATTGCATTAGGTATGAGATAAAATGAATCACACTGTATCATAACGTGTACATATTTTTTTCTATTTTGCACCTATAACACAGTCAGTATAACACTCAAACGGGTTTCGAAAAGGAGCTCTTTTCGATACGCGGTTTCAGGAACATTTACTTAAAGTTTTAATGTTGGCAGTGACGACTCATAGTGAGTTGTTGCTAGGCGATCACTGCCTTTCACGACACTTTAAATTCAAATCTTACAATTGTTCGTCTATTTACCAGCTTTACCAACCCTCATATTTGCCAAATATAATATTCCTAGTATTATGTTTTGGACTTTTTTTAAATGTAAGGGGCAAAATAGAAAAAATATTGTATTATACTTGTTTTATAAGCCATTTTGTCGCACTTGTTTGCTTATAGCACTCGTCGCTGCGCTCCTCGTGCTCTAAAAAAGTCGTGCGACAAAATGGTGTCTTATAAAACTCGTATAATAAATAACTATTGTTTCCTGTATCCTGTAGCGTTTCATAATGTTACCACTTGTTACGATACGACTTTTGTTGGGCTTCTTTAGCGAAACCAAGTTATTGTTTTAAATTATTTTTATTTACAATTAAATAAATTACTAGGATTTACAAGACAATGTTAGCGGAATTATTGAAATAAATATTCAACACTAACCTAATTTTTCTACATAATCTACGACCGTGACGGTCGAAATATAATTGAGCAATGCACATAATTCTACAATTTATCACAGATTATCTGGCAACATTTCCTTTGCATTTATAAAAATTTCGAAACTTCTAACGACGCGTTCTTTCTATACTGGGCATAATTGACTTCGGAAACCTAGAACGAACTAACTGAAATATGCCTCGATTAATGTATTCCAACGTTACCTTCAAAGCGTCTTGCAACTCTATGTTGAACAATCTAACAAGACCTTTCAAATTCCTTCTCAGGATCCTATTAAACTCACTTCTAGTTAGTTTAAATGGGGCCTCCGTAGTCGTTGCATTTGGATCACTACTAACTGTGGTTACTTCAGTTAGCTAAAACCAACCGCTGTACATGCATTGCACTAAATTACTTCCAACTTACAGGAGCATTTTCCGGAGCGAAATTATCATTTACCAATCCGCTGACTTTGTTGATCGTGTTTTTGGTATCCGCCCATTGCTGAAATGTATCATTGTTAACAAACGAGTGGTTTCCAGGATAGATTTCGTACCTCGTAAACAACCGAAAATAGCGTCCGGATAAATCCGGGACTTTTTTTGATAAGTCTTTTATCTCGAGCAATTTGTTGACTAGAGGGCAGCTGGAAAGGAAAATGAGTAAATCTGTACAACATTTTTCCAAACCTACTTTATTTAATTTGGTCGGAGCCGACGACTGGAGTGCCAAAGCAAAACAGGTTGTTATTAAAAATAACAGGAGACTTCTAATTAATAATCTGTTCTGCATAGCCTGCAAGAGAAAAACAAATCAATTAAATTTGGATTGAAACTGAAACTGTAACTTTCTCTGGGTTTTTTTATTTTTTCAGATTGCATAATGACAGCTGTGGCGGCGGCGATAGTTGTTTGAATGGACGATTTAATAACACGAGCCAACCATTGTCGAGATGAGAACGTTTTTATGCAAATAATGTGACTGAGTTTTCCTGAAAAAAATCTGATCGTAACTAATTTCAAAAATCTTTCTCACTGATAAGGAGAAAGCTCTCGTACGTCAAAGGACACCACAAAACAACAATAACGATTATCAAGATCTCTTACTCAATTACACGATTTTCTCATCACGATATTACTTCAACTCAAATTACGCAAAATTTTTCTACTGAAGTTTACTGAACGAGCCCACCTATTTGTGGTGAATTACATAAAATTGTTTTATAGAGAAATTTTGCTAAACGTAACTGTGATAAGAATAATTCTGAATCGAGACAAATGCAACAAGAAAACAACTTTCATATCGGTCGACATTCAAAATTATGTAAAAGTGTCATAAGAAGGAAGCCGTATTACGATCAAACTTGCCATTCCTGTTCATTAAATAATTTCTTATTTAAGAAAGTTGCACTGAAGAGCATTTAATACCTAAATAAAAAATGAAAAAAATGAATGATCAATTTTGTTAAGTACTTGAATGGTAAAAAACGTTTTGGAAAACTTACAAAAATGATGGTCATAATCCTTATCTGTTCACCATATTTCACACTATCCACCGATTCTTGTCAACTGTGTGGTTTTACACCTTACCCACTGGCATTCTTTCGTAAGAATGCTCGAATAGTTATTACAGGAATTCTACGGTACTTGCCAACGAAAGTGAATTGAATAAACTTTACACGTCGTAGTAGAGTTTTCCTTTTCTGGCACAACCACCAATGAAGACGCTAAAGAACTGATTGAAAGCAACACGGAACGTGTAACGAATACTCTCGCTGATTAGCGGTAGCTTAAACGGTGATCTAACAAGCTGTTGATAAGGCAAATCGGATCTTTTAACAGAAAGGAGATGAAATGCTTGATCGACTTACGAAGCACGTTGACGACCTTCCATTATTATTCAAATAGCTTCGGGTAAGAAAGTTACATGGCGGGACAGATGTAATTGGTCAACAATGATATTGGCCAACAGGAATTTCTTTAGGAAATTTGAGTCACACAATTTGTGCATCATAATTAAGTACTTTGTAATTGGCTCCGATTATCAGGAAGTTGTATCGGTACGTGAAAATGGTCACATTTCGGATTACTGCCACCTAGATTTTTGTTGTTTTTGAGACAGCAAAGGTACAAAATCATTATAATCTTATAAAATTGATGGAAAATTGTTTAACAAAAATTGATAGTTGAAAAAGGTCCAATTTTTTTGCAGAATCATCTGTCTGAGGTATATGAAGTATAATTAGGCCTAATTAATCTGACATAATTAAAGTACGCTACGATCATTTTCTTAAACAAATATATTTCGTTGCAAATATCATAGTTTGATTGTTGCACTTTTCTAACAAAAACCTGATTGACTTCAAATACAACTTTCACTAACACTGTTGCATCAGGGTCAACGAAAGACTTGATCTTGAACCTTAAAATTTGAATTGTGTGAATAAAAATGAATGAATTGTTCATACATGTGTAACGGGAATTCACATGGTTGCATTCTTGAATATTTAGTAGTTTTTTATCCCTACAGTAAACAACACGAATGGATATACCTATGTATGCACGTTAGTCATGAAACTTTCAATTTTTTTATAGATAAACAATGATTCATTATGGTAGCAATAGAAATGCATTGGTTCTATAAATAACGTGCGATCAATTAAAAAAAAATCGAGTTACCTGGATTGTGCTATTCTGATGCTTTGATTGGTTAAAACCACCATTTTCGCCTACTCTGATTTTTTTTTTTTTTTGATCGCACCGTATTATTTAAATCTATTTATTTTTGCGTCATTAATTGTTTTCTGTTTTTTCGAAAGTAATTACGACATAATATTTATTGCAAATTGCGTAGTCACGAAGTAAACTAATAACTTCTGTGCCAATAACTAAGTTATTCATTATTTAAATTAACTTTTTAACATCACCTATCTAACGTCATTAAAATTTCGTCGAGTGTTTTATTTCATTTGGGAAAGATTAATTTTTGTATATAGAGTATTTCATTTTGAATAATAATTTTTACTGTTTCATGCTCTGTATGTTTTTCTGGTAAATAATGCATTCAATTGTATTTATAAGCGCTACCTGTTAAGTAATGATGTTCATTACCCACGGCCGTGAGTAAAGGCTTATTATTCCGCCTTAAGTATCTATAGGTTTATGACCAATCGCAAAATTACATCTGCAAATCATCGTGTCGTGTAAACTATAAAGTTGCGTTGCTTGAACGCAATATTCATATTCATGTGTCATAAACATAATTATTTTCATAATTTGTTAGTTTCAATACAATTTTTTATTCAAGAAAATAATAAATAAATTTGTGTAGCATTCTCTCGCTTGTAATGGCCATCACTCACTCCTATAGCTCGTCCCGCACAGTTCATCCACGTGGGTAATATTACACACTCGTTGGATAATACACTGGTATTAATTATTTTAACAATTTTCCTAATCTGTGTAGGTATACTGGAAATATTCTACTAGGTACATGGAATATGTATTATGAAAATTTCAAAACGTTACTTTTTTGCTGAGTTTATTGTATTGTGACATATTGCTTGAATAAAACATTCAGCTAAAAAATATTGTTTTAGGAAAAGTCTAGTAACTTCATACATACAATTAATAATAATTATTGCGTAGAGTCCATTTCGTGGTTACTCAAATATGTGGATAGTTCACATAACATTTACAGAAGCAACGTTATGAAACCAAAAGAAAAAAGTAACAAAAACCATGAAACACACATCATTATTGCGGTTTCTAATCTTTACATGAAGATGGTTCACTTCGTTTATTGTTCAACCATTTATTATAGTCACACCTGAAACTTTCAACAAATAATCACTATAATTATGTTTCTGTTTGTTTTCTAAGTGCGTTATTTTGACGATTGATAAGCGTCTCGATTTATTCAACACAAAGTTTTTGTAACACAAAGTTGAATCTTGACATGCTTCGATAACTGAAATATCTACCCACATGTCCAATTATGTAATGACTTGCAAGTGTGCTACAATTATAACGTAATAAAAATAATAGATGAAACCTTGAAAATTGAAGCTTTTACATGACACATGCATTAGAATAATCATTTGTAAAAGTGAATAATAAAAACACGTTTTAGCAACATGTGACCGATAATTTATTAACATCCATGTTTGCAAAAAAATTTCACAACACTTGTTAAACATGTCAATTTTACATTCACTTTATTAATGTAATTTTGAGACGATCGATGTGTTCAGATCTTTCACAGTCACCGAAATGGTAACAATTTAAGAGTTCCATGAAAATGTTTTCGTGTTATTTTCAGTCGAGAAAGTTATTTTTCAATTAATATGTGTATCTGTGATTATTATGTGACGGTATTAAGCCTGCATAATTTGACAGACACGATCAGCAGTAGAGGAAATTAAATGTCAAAATTCTGTAAGCGTATAATTTAATTATTATTATTAGCTAATTCTAATTCTTCCTGTAGCATAATCCAAAGAGAAATTATCGAAACTAAATTGGATACTTTTGATTAATGACATTTCTAATTAGCTATTCATATGCAGACCTACTACCAATTCTATATCCCAAATCCATTGACAAAACGATTACACAACGTTGAATTTTGTTTTATCTGCTGTCAATACGTAATGTCAACTTTTTTGACATTTATTTGAATGTCGCACGTGTGTGGTAAAGTGCCGTGCAAGATGAAATCTTTGTGCGTTTGTTCTGATTTTGCTGGTATCAAAGCAAAACAATAAGTAGATACATTTGCTGCAATCTCGATGTCTGAGGAAATACACCCTTTGCCTCTATAGTGTATATCATCTACATTTTGGCACTGGTGACAGAAATGAGAAATGTCTTCAGCCTACTACTTTGTGTAATACATTTTTTTTACATTTAATAAATATTTTCGATTTCGTCCTACGGATTTGTTGAATTTGCAGCTCGATTTCACTATCATCGATGGTAATAATCACACTTGTGTTATAGCTGATAATAACTTCATATTATGATACACCATGGGTTATCAATTTTCCAATCGCGTCACGTTACGATACTTATATAGTAAATTACTTACATAAATTAGTAAATTAATTACTCATATTTATCCTAGAAAAGTGAAATATTTTCGAGTTAAATATTTGTAATGGGTGCAGTGAACGTGTCCACAAAAAGGTATGTTAAATTCTTGTTATATAATAAATACATTCAAGACACGCAACATGCAAACGTTTTTCATATAGACAGAAAAAAAATAGACCACTTACTTTAGTTTCAAGTACAAATCCTTTCTAATCCTTTAAGAATTAATGAAAAAAGTACGCGCACACTGCACACATGCACGCAACATAAAAGTCGATGCCGGTATCGAAACACACACCACCACTCAAGAGGATTGGAACACTATTAACCTTCTTTTAGTAAAAAAATATCGTTTGTCAAATAAGTCAAGGCTGATTGGCTCACGTTCTTGCATAAGACGGTTGAACAGACATAATGGAAGATAAACATTGCTGGGAATGCCGGCCACTGGTCAATGACGAATGTGTAGAAAAAGAAAAGTCAGTAGAAACAGAGTGGTGGTAAGATATCGTCGCTCGGTGAGATTGTTTTCACAAGAATTTAAATGGCCCTCTGCAGTGTGGAGAGCTTTTGTGGATTCCCATGCATTTATTTTGTAGTGGACTTTCCCAAATAATTAGGGAATTTTCTAAAGAATTTTTTATCTCGTTAATACTTACAAGCAATTAGTATTCAAGTGGTCTCTCAAATAATTTAATAGAATTTACGAAATTAGCGAGCGTCAAGGATTTTTATTAACCTTAGATAAACATAATTTGGTTATTCGCATGTACAATGCCCGATTATTTCGCAATTTTTACCACACAGCACAGCCTCAATAATGGCCAAACAAAGCTCAATTCCAAGAGACCAAAATGTCAGCGAGTTTATTAAAACTGGCGTAGAGATTTCCCCATAAAGTCATCATTACATCATTGAAACATATTTTTTTGTGTTGCATAAAGTATTCACACATCGTTGCTCTTTAAGTGGGTCAGATCTTACTAATAATTCGAATTTTATTTCGCGACTGACATAACTATTAACTAATATTATTTAATTTAATCGAGTTGTTGACCCAGATGTTGTTTAATTTTACACATTTTTAATGTATGTTTTAAAAGCGACATTCCTAATTCAGATTTTTCAGGAAGCGGGAAGAATTGCATCGGTGACCGAATTGGGTCAGTCGGTTAAAATAGTTCAAGTTATTTGTTTCCTAAAGTTACTTCAGTAACGTAATATTACTGGGTTTGGTGCGATACAACGAGAAAAAGTAAATGGGTGTAAGCTCACCAATTCACTTAATGCAGCGGAAGGAGTGGTCGTGTGTTCGTACGTTACGTGAAAGAAAATCATTACATTGTTTAAGTTGTTTTAAAATGACGAATAACAAAAATTGTATATTACGTTTTTATTTGGCGTTAATTTTTTAGGTTAATGGTAATTTCAAAGTAAATCATAAATTAACTCGTTATTACCACAAAGATTTTTATATCTCTTAAATTTATGACGTTTCGTGGTGTTGCGACAGGCATGTGTTTTGTAACAATATTAATAGATTCATAGAAGTAGTTTCATCTTCTTTTCATTTTACTCAGAAAACTTAAATTTCTCTGCTTTAAAACGTATCTGAATAATTTATATTAAAATGTTAAAAAATAAATATTGCTAATTTAAAATGGAAATATTACATTTATTTTATATTGCAACGTTTTTCGTTGTTCTTTAACCAAAAATACTACTACTTGTTTTTTGTTAAGATTTTCTAGAAAAATAGAAATAACCATATATTTGCTGGTAATTCTTATTACAAAACAAAGTTCTTTGTAAGCAAAGAACCACTATGTTTTTTCTGGCTGTTTTGAATAGGCAACCAAAGATACCTGCGATGTTACCTTTCATTCATTCGTTGTAAGCGTGAAACAAATTTATGCAAATTAGAAAAAAATTATTGATAATAAAATACTCATTTTCATGGCTTTTATAAACAAACTTGTTGATATTTTGTTGAACTACAAACAAAGAGATAATAGTAATGCAAAATAGGAGCGACTTGAAAGCGATTTTAAAAATGGAGCACTTCAGCAACACAAAAAAATGTTTTAACATCTAATGGTGACAGATTTTTTTCCACGTTCGAGAGTAGAAGTTTACCCTTTGTGGCTATATAATATAATCTCTCTGGCACAAATTGCGCTTCAGCAAAACACATGTATATCTTTTCCTAGATATATTGATATATCGTTGGCGTTGAAGAGTCGATTGTGAAAGCACCACTCGCCAGTCAGTAAAAACACAAACAACGCAAAAAGTGAGGTTATATCTTTGACCATTTAAGTCGTGCGCACGACTTAAATGGTCTAAGCTAAGGGTTAGATTTAAACAGCTGATCTGTAATGCGTGGTGCGTTCACAATCGACTCTTCAACGCCTATTTTGAGGATAAACACCCGATAGGTTTTTTAGTTCTACCGGGTGATCAAGCAGGACTGTTTAAGTTGGCAATACAATTAAGAACATTTTTTATTCGGCTGTTTACAACACTGCAACTGGATATGTTTTGTGGGTTTATTTGACAGATATCTGACGTAGCATTAATAACGACAAAATGGTATGTTATAAAAGTAAAAATTAACGGCAAAAAGAAATCAAAGTTGGAATTCGGAATAATAATCTAAAAATTAACTAAAGGAAATTCTCGAAGTGCTCTAAACATAAATTAACTCTTCTCTCAAACGATTCACCAGCATGTTTAATTTAATTGGAAATGTCAAATTTGACTTTTGATTGATTTTGATTTGACTTTTTGCCGTCAACAACCGGAAGTTTCTCCAGTTGTATCATTTAAAAATCAAATTCAGCATTACCAACTTAAACAGTCCTTCTTGATCACCCCGTAGATATTTATTCTTCTTTATGACCATGAATTCTATTTTTGGCACACAGCTTACAGTTTCACAAAGTATAAAGCATTAAAACAATGTGTGATAAATGGACACAGAAATAAAATACATTGCGTAAACAATATGATTTTTATTATAACAATTCATATTTTTAATTTTTTGGCTACTTATTTGACAACAAATTTATATGTGTAAACTAACACTGAAATAAAAACAAACATATTTTACCCGGCGCATCCACCATTTTTACGATAATACAAATTTACAAAAATTTTAATTCCTAGCAATACTTATCTCATATCTTATACTTTAAGAAATGATCTCCTCTGACATTTTGTTAGAAACTGTTATTTATTAAAAACGGTAATTAAATTCTGAAAAGTGGTAACAAAATTACTTAAAAGTAAATTAATAAAACTGTGACGTTTGAAATATGTTGTTCTCCAAAAACAGGAGAAGGAGCAGTGTTAAGTATTTTTATTAGATTTGATGGCAAATACAATGGTTGTACATCATACTTTATACGTACTCTCAGCAATTTCCATTGAGCTGACATTTAAAAGAGTCAACGTGGGAAGTGAAAGCTTATGCTTTCTTGTCGTGAGAATCGGAAAAGCCAATTTCGTATAATCTTTTGTGTGCTTTGTCAGGATGACGCTAAGATATATTCTTCCGTATTGGAATTACCGTTCTTAATAGAAGATCAATGAACACTAACAACTTCCCCATCGTTTTTCAAATAATTTGAGAATATTGATATTTTATTGACATTTTATTTTAAACGTAGCTTCTCCCAAAAAATGTTAGAATTACATTTTACATTAAATTATTCTCTCATCAATTAACTACCTGCAGCCTTTGGTTTTAAAAATTATCTAGCACACCTTTTAGACATAATGAACAATTAAAATAATCGATCCTTGTGAATGGAAAATAAATTACCTATATTCTTTTATACAATACCATTCATATTTGTTAATGGTAATTGCTGTAATGAACACGTATGTTGAAAAATAAATATATGAATAATCTTCATTTCTCAAACAAAATAGGTAACAAAATTCAAATAATAACCTACGTTTATTATATTAATTAAATACAATAATTAGTTGGTCTTTCAGCAATAATGATTTTGAGCATTACAAAATAGTAATCAATTCATTGCACATTCATTGAGCAACGTACTTGCACCTTGCCTCAGAAAAAAGGTTACTGAATTCGTATTAGAAGCAAAGGGCAAGTGAAATAAATACCAGGACTTAATAAACTGGTTTACGATTTCTGAGCAACTGGCAGGTATTACAAGCAACGATTATAATAATAATATATATATATACAATACTACGACTGTTACTCTAAGAGGAGTAATGGCATTAATTGACTATCTGATCACATGTTATATACCCCAGTTATGTGTTAGCTAGAATTGGGATCTGAAAATATTGGTTTATCAGTCGTGGCTTCGATGACTATTCCCTTGGCGCCAAAAACTTTTCTCAAGAAGGGTCTCATCGATTCCAGTAATCTTTGGGCTCTCAACGCTGAATTCTAGAAATAAATTACGTTCTAATTGTTTATTGTTGAGGAGACACAAACTTACGATCATAAAGTCCCCAACAGTGTTCGATAAATTCGTGACCAAGGTATACGATGAAGCAAAAAGTTCTCCGGGAACATCTAGCGACACGTTTTGATCTTTTTCAAAAATTACAATGTCTTCGGTCGTAGTGGGGCCTCTAGGGGTTGTCGTCGTTGTGTCCCAAGCAAAGCCCGATGTTCTCTTCTAAAATGAAAGACAGATGTGAGAATTTTGATTTGTTTATTGTTGTTTTGAATTTTTATTAGCGAAGCTGTCAACGTATAACAATTTGAGATCGACGTCTAGCACGGATGAGGTGTGAAATGAAAACAAAAATGCTTTGGGGCAATGGTGACGATTTATTATGCCTGTCGAAAATAAAGTTAAAAAAGAAAACAGGTCGTGTATTAAATTATTTATTTTTCATATTTATTTACAAAAAAATCTAATACTAATTCAACATATTCACAATGAAAATATATACAACATCAAAAATCTCAAATTGTTATACGAAAACGGGATGACATATATTGTGAATATTATGATTTTTGAATGATATTCGATAATGATTGTGAATCAATAACAAAGACTTAATAAATTACAGAGATAGGATTTGAATAGAAGAGAAGAAACAAAGAGAAGGAAAAAATCACATGAAACAATTTAGTTAACAACAACAGCGTGTTAAGTTGCGAAATGAATTTAAGAGTATTTAGTGTAAAATTAGGACGATTACAACAGCCACAACGGGTTTTGATATAAAGTGAAAGTGAATTGATATCGCGAACTGCCCGGGGGGTGGAAAATTATCCGGCTCACTCGAGAGTTACTACAAATAAAGTGACTAGAATAATAGTTGCCACAAAATGATTTACAATTTGATCGGTCAAGGCAAGATGGTCGTGATAGTTGTAATCGCCATAATTTCGTTGTTATGATGATCAGCCCCATTAAACAGCCCCATATCCCGCTGTAAGGGTGGCACCAGCCCCGGCATGTCCAGCTACTGGAGCACCTACTCCGCCGCCTCCTAAAAGAGCACCGAAATTGAAACCGGTGTGTCCTCCGCTAGAGGATCCACTGGTGAGTTTGTTGGTGACGATGGTCAACAGTGGAGCTGCGGCTTGCAGCTTTGATCCGATAACTCCGGAGATAATGCCGGACAAAGAAACGACAGGATCTTGAGGTGGCACGATACCGTGAGCCTTATTTTTGGCAATGTTGGTATGATCCAGCTGATCGATCCAGGCGGTCTTGTGGTCGATGAATGAATTGATTTTCTGTGGATGAACGAGCGAAAGTGCGATAACGAGATGTGTCGAAGAAGTAGCGGTTAACGGTTCAGTCTACTTACGTTGAAGACGAAGCCCAGCACGGCGTTCTTCACTCCTATGGCGGCTTCAACTTTCTGTTTGTCCGGGTATCCCACCTAAAATCAGCGTGACGTAAACGATCAAAGAACGATGCGTTCTACGGTTTGTTTAGCAAATGTTACAGCGATTTTATGGAACCGTACGCGTCCTTCTAAAATATCCAGTCGATTCAGAAGAAAGTTATTTCGCGTTTTAGAAAGCAAACGGAGAAATTTTTCATTACAACAAGATCGACAAGATAAACTTGAAATTGTCAAGATTTATGGATGCATAAATACACTTTATTCTCGCCAATTTATTCACCTAAGTGAAACGTCTCTTGACACATCTCAAATGTTACACCGCGATGACGCAATTGATCTCGACTCACGAAAACAACGAAAATTTTGGTTAGAATTGTGCTAGGCGTGTGGTTAATTTGGCAATCCACACAAAATTGCTTTTTAATGTATCCACCTACTTGTCAATAAATTACAAAATAAAAAGGAAAGCCCAACACTGGCTCCGTTACCTTCGAAATATTTTTTTTTACTGTTTTGAAAATATTCTTATTGTTGCAAAATAGAATGATGTCAAGATGAACAATAAATTTTTTGTGAAGCAGTTTTGAAACAGCGGAGTAAACAACACAGTTCACTGACCGCGTACCCTTTTCAGACGCTTTACAGTTCTTTTCAGTCGCGAATTAACCCCACTCCAGATTATTCAATTTTAAACCAAACAAAATAGAACGTGCAATATTACTATTAACAACATTTTCGCATACATTAGAATTTGTAATTTGTGAAAATGTGATTTTGACATGTGACTAGAGTTGAACAACAGTCACCACTTTCCCTGGACAGAAACGGAAAACTGCAGCGACAGTTCTTGAGTATGTAAAGCAAGTGGCATTCTAATGAGTACAGGAAGTTGATGAACAGCGCTGCAATACGTGCGTCGGTGTGAAATGGCATGCGAAATGTTGTTGGGAGAAGAAAAAATTATACCGCAATAAAGGCCGTTACTTTCAGTTTTCAAGGGAGAACGCAATGTGACCAACAAAAAAGACTAATTATTCATAATTAAGTAACGGTTAATTGAATTCTGTTACGCACAAACTACAATGTCTCTTCTAATTAATGGGAACCGATTGGGATAACAATTTGGAATGACTTTACATAACGTCCAAAATTAGCATCACTTTTACTCTCAACGTCGCCTTATTAGCATAACTTTCTTCTCCGTACCGTGCACTTTTACTCGTTTATTCAGCACTGTTAATCTTCTGAAAGACAGTTAACCAAGTTAGGTTGGAAGAGTTTTTGAAATGTGATAATCTGTGATAAATTGATACATACATGTCCATGTGCTAATGTGTTAACGTGACCACCGTTCGCCTCTCTTTTGACTAGTGATCTACTTTCGGCGACGTTGCAGAAAGCGACAAGACAGGCCAGTAAAGCTAATGTCCGAGCGTATTGCCTCATTTTGCTGCAACAAAATTACTAAATTGACATAACTGTACACACATGTAGAAAGCGGATCAATCCCTTGGAAGTATATTGCCGATGTTTAAAAAGACATAACCAAATCACTGATCATCACTGCAATATACTTCCGAAGCACTGGCACTGTTCGAAAATGGCGGGTGTTTTTCGAAAAACCGCCAAAATGGCGGAGACTATCTAGCGGGAGCAAAAATTGTCTTACACTGTTTAATGTTGAGACCGAACTAAGTGAGTGAATGTGATAATGTCTTAAAGTTCTTCTTATTTCAAAGCTCATATGTAGGTCGTAAGTGTTCGAGTGTTGGCGCGATTGGTAGCGAATGAAAGTCAACGAGGTCAAGGAGGGTACTCCGGGGACCAATCGTGAAATTTCTTTTATACCCCACTATTATACAAGATGCACTTCTTCGTGGTTCGTCTACCCTGTGGTCTCCTTAGTTGTCGAATAACGTACTTGAACTTGACTGATGGTGGTTGCGAAATTTGCTCTGCATGACTGTACATTTCGATACTATTGGCATTTTTTCTCTCTAACTGATCTATTGAAAAGTGCGACCGTAAAAGACCGGAAAATTTGCATTAGATTCACTTCACCAAACAAGTGAATTTGCTCTTTTGACAACCGTGTATTAATCCTCTGTACACTTGCTGCCACATAAAGGATATTGCTTTGACTTTTACTTTGCAAATTTTTGGTCCTTGTAATATTGAGATTTTGGTTACAAATAAAGTACCAGTTTTCCAGTTTGCAACTTTGTGACTGGTGGCTTAAATCCAGATGAATTACATCAGAATAATTGCACTTGCAATTATAATTAGATAATTAGGATTAATAAGAACCTACAATTTTCGATTAGAAAACATCTTGGAAAACAACTGCTTCTTGCAAGATTTGTTAGATAATGTACGAAGAGGACCAAATTTTTTGTTATAAATCCAAGCAAAGAGCTGGCCAATTTTTAAATATTCAATATATTAAGACAATTTATAAAATAATCGACAAATAATTACCAGAGTTCTTAATTAAAGTATTGAATATTTATTTATTTTTGCTGTTTTAATGATTAAATAAAAATAATGTATTGTCTCCAAAATTTTTATTCTTTTAATTTTAAAGAATATAAAAACATAAATATTTATAAAAATGTAAATCGTACAATTAATGTGAAATGAAAGAAAGAAAATACCTAATAAATTTTGTTACGTCACTTAATTATACAAATATGGTAGGTATTTAAAATGAAACATTTGTAAAAAAATATATGTAAGAGAAAGAATTAAATTGGAAAAAGTATTAATTAGTTGATAGATAATAATAATTGTAAAAAAACTGTAAGGAGTAAATCCAGTTCAGAATAAAAAATATCGGAATTAAGCAATAACGAATATTCTAGAAATCTTAATAGTTAAGTGTTGTACTAATAATAATTAAAATAAAATTGGGAAATTTGATAATCACTTTTAAAATGATCCAGCCGTCGATATTTAGGTGTTGGCTAATGGGAAAATGTATCTTAATTAATTGTAATAATGATGGTGTGCTAATGCACCGAAATTATTCTTTGTCATTGTAACTTTCTTTACATTATACACCTTCACACTTTTATTAACATCGACACGTCTTATCTTAATTACAACTTGAAAACATTTTTATTGTAAAGTTTCCAAAAAATTGTTGCCGGATATTTGCCAAGAGTAAAGCAAGTTTTACCAGGGACAACCGATACGTTACACTGTTGTGTAATTACCTGACTGAATTTGCATACTAGTGAGAATTGGTCGAGCACTGGACATAGTGCATTATATGAGCAATTAAGATGTACAAACTGAAACGAATTAATCCGAATGGAAGAAAATATTACGCAACAAACAAGACGCTCGAGATTTCATCCGGAAGTGAGCAGGCTTTCATTTAAATCTCCGGAATTAATTCAATTTTCTCTCGAATCTGAACATATAAAATCTGTTTTATTTCCGGTCCTCCGTGTAATGTTATTCAACACATTCGCTTTCTTGAAATTTTCCACCGAAAAGCTCGCTTTTTGGTAACAATTACTGGATCGGAAAGTGGAGCAGAATTAATTACATATACGTTTTAGGAAAAAAAATCGTTTTTTCGCTACCTTCACAATGGAATCGATGAAGAATGCTTGTTACCTAACAGACTCACTTTTATAGCTGCAGGGAAACTGGAAATTTCCTTGTAGAAAATTTATTGATCATACCGGATGTACGTTTGTATGCCGTCCGCACAATTAAGAAAGCGACCGTTCGAGAAAAAATAAATTTATCGCAACCTGCGTTTCAATTAAAACGTTCAAATTGTTAGAACTTTACGAAAATAGACGAGGTAATTGACTTGTGGTGTAACTGTGTTAAGGATAATAGTTTGATAAGTTTATTGAGCAAGACCTGAAAAGGCATAGTTATTCGAGAGGGGCTACACTCGTATCTAATAACATAATTAACATACTAACACGGGCTCCGATGCTGGAACATCGGGCAATACTCGACCATCTGCTAAGAAGTGCAACTTGAAAAATAAAACACCGGTTCGACTGTATTGTTGGTTGCCTACCCAAAACACATTGTCTTTGAACAGATGCAAAATGATCAAAGCGATTGACAGGCGATAACCGGAAATTTCTAACTCTTATCTCAATTATCATAAACATAATGTGTATAGTTGTTTATTACAAAATAAACACCGAAAGCGAAAGTGGTTTGGAAATTGAACACTATCCGAGACTCTCGTCCGGTTTTCAAAAACATCGTTAACTGTTTTAGATCAAGATGAAAGAAATCATTATCAATTATTTAATAGAGACACCTCACGCAAAACTAGAATTTTTGTCTCGCTTATTTTATTTACAGCTAAGTTACCAACTTGACAGTTTAATTCTATTAATTCATTCTATTGTAAAGCCGCTAATTAGGTAGGTACTTGTGCTTTTTTTTCATTCTTTTGTACAGAGATATTCGTGAATTTAAAGAATTAATGAACAAAAATTTTCAAAGAACGAGATGGAAACTTGTTCCACCAACGTAAATTCTTGGACTTAATCTATTGTTTGATTTTATTTTTTGTTCAACTCTGTGCTCCGCGAACAATTACCAACCGTACCTGTTAAACTAGGTGCAGTTTAATGCAAATTTTCGCACGCTAATTATTTTAGTCAACGCCGCTGTGCACAGGCTACATGCAGGTGTATCTCTATTCTCTTGCATGAAATTACCGTTGCAAATCATTCATAATCCATAATAATGGTGCATTACATCGAATTGCAGAGTTATTGTGTTGATAAGTGTTTCCAAGCGCCCATTACTTCAGTTAACGTTATTTACATGAGAAATGATAATTATAAATGAAATAGTTAATTATTTCCAACAATTACCACTGTCTTTTTGTCATTTGTAATACCAAGGCCAGATCATATTGAGAAAGCCAGTCTAGTTCAGTCGCATTATTCTGAAAGTCTACGCCATTATTAATTATTATTTAAAAAAATACCCGACCATTTACTTCAACTGAATATGAATTAAATTAATACATTTACCACCAACAAGGCTGCGGTACCCTTTACTTCATTGTTAATTCGAAATACAGGATACAGATCTCTCTTATTTTTATCGGTAAAAACCTATGACTTGTTTAAGGATGCTTACCATCAATTATAATTTCGTTATGCCGATCTTTCAGTGAAAGTTTTCTTGAAAGAATACACTGGGGGAAAAATAAATGAGTCAATGTTAATTTGGCCTTTCCCAAAATAGTTACATTTCACATTTTTTGCAAACGCCCTGTCTTAGTTGAATACCTTAGACTCACCGGGTTTCTCGTTGAATCACGATTCTTCACTTTTACTTGCAATTTTTGGATGTGTCGAGTTCATAACGACCGAAGAAAGTGCATTTCAATTTAATATCAGGTCTTCGTTTCGCTCAGCTGCTGACCTTATAAAGACCACTTTTGAATGCCAATAACCTCCGAGATGCAGCGGATTGATGAGAGACAATAAAAATTCGACTCCGAGATGTTTATTATGCTTTGATAAGATATTTTTGCTGTACGAAATTGTTCTTCCGGTTTAGTTGGTTGGATGTGGAGAAATTGAATTAGTAAAAATTGTATTTGTGGTCATGATACATATCTCCATATTTCTTCGCAGGAGTTACACCCGAATGTACATATTTACTTTCTAATTATATTCTAAAAAAGGAACCACATAAATTTTCCATAGTGTATTATTGATGAAAGTATTTTTGAAGGAATGATCTAATAAATCGTTATGAAAGAAAGTAACGCGATTATGCATCATTCTCAAAAGACAATGCTTTGTTGTTTGTTTATTACTTTTTAAACACACCAACTGAATTTGTGTTATTATCTAATAACAAGCGTGAATATTTTCATATCATTTTAAACTATGGATAACTAGTGATTGCTTCACTACATGAAACTGTTATAATTTCATCTCTTTTGTTCATCCCTGCAGACTTTCTATTACATTAAGCATCTTTACAAACCAGGATCACATGGCGTAATGTTTTTCAAATTTAATCACGTAATTTAAGTACATTGTATTTTTTTCACACTAATTTTATTTTTTCAGACCCAAAAGTTATAATATTTGAGAAGTGATTTTCATCATCAAGTGCACTCTCTAAAAAGAGAAACGATAAAAGCTTAATCATAACTAGAAAATTACATTTTATGAAACTTTAATTCCGACCATATTGTCTCTTAAAAGCAATTTTTGAAAGTACAGTTGTTAAAATTGCAACAGTTTATTTTTAGTTTCCGTTTGCCATATGTCGGACCACGTGAAATATTACCTACAGCTAATGCATCTCTCCAACTGAAATATCTAAACATGTAGTTACAACTGCAATCTACGATAATTTTATATTTCATGAGATAGTAGTTCTTAACCTGTGATCCACGGATCCCCAGAAGACAGCCATGTTCTCAAAGAGAGTCCAGGAAAATCTGGAGAAATGTCATGAACTTTTACAGATAAAATAGAAGATGGGACACTTTGAGGTTATAAATTTTGCGTTAAATCTTGATGTCATTCCTAAATATTTAAAAGGGATCCCAGGAAAATAACATCATTAAAGGAGGGCCGCATGGTGAAAAAGTTTAAGAACCACTGACATACCTAAATACAGTTCATTAGAATGCTGTAGTAGATCAAAAATTCATGTTAGTCCATCGTAAAACATTTATGATCAATTCCCTTTTTCTAATAAATTATGGTATAATTATTGCGGTTTATCGGCGAGGTGCATAGAACACTCGTTGCAAAACTGGTAGAGAAAGTAACGATGAGTAATGTCGAAGGGTGTGGTAGTAGGAGTTTGGCTGACAAATGTAGAAAAAAACTTATGTAATGGAATTTTTATATTTAGAACTGCATAGTTAGAAAAAGTATTATCCTGTCGCTATTTTTAGTTTGAAGAAAGAGACCAAAAACGTCAATATTCTTAGTTATCTCAATCTTAATATTCGTGACAAGATGTTGTTGATTTTTAATTAAGTACACAATACAAATTTATGGAAATTATAACAGATGGTTATCTAAAAGCTATAACAAGGATAATTAAAGCAACTGAAAGAAAATGAACAATGATTCAGTAAATCAGAAGAAGTCATAAATATAAAGTGTCAATGTGGGTTCTCACTTCTTGTGACTCACCTTGTAATTATTGCAACAAAGTAAATTGAACATTAATACTCACACTTAACAAGAAACAATTAATATGTTTCCTAGTCGTATATCATATGTATAGAATATTGAAATTATAGTAGCTGAAAACTTGATCAGCTCTTAGTACATGAAAAGGATAACTCCACTTTTAGGTGAAAATGATTCTTTTTTATGCCTTCTGATACATACGGGGTAGTCCCGATATAACCTGCCAAAAAAATTCTGGGTCATTAGAAGGATCTAACAAGTCCAAAAAACCCCTTTTCATTAGGTCCAAAATAATGGGGATAAAAGAACTCCTATCCACACCCATTCGACGCTGCTGACCAGAAAAATACGTACGTATAGTGAAATTTTTTTAATAAACAATTGTCAGTGTCAAAATTTAGAAAAAAACCACACTGTACCACCCTAAAATTTGGTCATATGGACCAGCTGTATGACAATTTGACACCAAATCATGGTTAAGGTTATGTTCACTTCACTTCCAGTACCTTTCTTCCGTGAATTCATTTTCAAAACAAATTTAATGAGAAATCAGGAGAAACCTTTTCGAATTTGAAATAAACTCTCGCTCGTTAGAGCGCAGGCTCAGTTACATAAAAAAAAAATGTTGACACTCAATGTGACCAATCGTATTATCAAGAAAATCACTGTTTGGCTCATACCAACAAGACAACGTTTTGACAATTGTTTATTAAAAAAATTCAACTATACTCAGGAATTAATTGTTGGTGTTTGTAGGGATGACAGTATCTAAGCAACATAGGTACCTGAATCGTTTATGATAAATCTGACAAACTAAATCAAATTAATGACATTTATTGAAAACGCTGTACACTGCGTGCGTTAATTCACCAGCTTATTTAGATACAAAAGCTGATTTTGTAGACTGAGATGAATGAGTAATAAATAAATAAATAAAGTGGTGTTCCTCAATGTGTAAATAAATGTAGAGGTAGTGTGTGCAAAATTGTGGAAGAACTGTGTAATAAGAGTATCGTCTTAATTGTGGTTAAATAGCCAAAATAATGTATGTATTGAATAAATTTATTTACACTTTACATATTCGTACTTTCAACTCTAACTGAGAATATCTACTAACTAATGAAAGGTAAACTAGACTACAAAAATTATTTTATAATAAATGTTCTGTGTGCCTTCCGTTGGCATTTAAGCACATTTGAGTACGCCGGTACTCTGGGTTTTTACGAATCTGGTTCGCGGCGTCTGTTACGCGTTTCTGGAGTTGGCCTTTTGTATTTATTTCAACTTCGTATACCAAATCTTTCGTGTGGCCCCAAAAATTAAAATCCAAAGGGGTTAAATGGAGGATTGGGGACGCTCTCAGTCAGAACCAACCTCACATAAATGCAGATGTAGCTCCACAAAAGTAGAACGGGACGGAAGGACTCCTTCCGGAAAATGCTCGCCGTATGGTCGCCCTGCCGGTCTTGAATTACCACGTGTTTCGCCATAGAGTAATTGCAAATCTGCGTATTCTTGTTTTGTAAATTTCATAACTTTTTGAAGGATTTGCAAATTTAAAATTAAACTTGACAAATGTCATAGGTGTTACAGGTACCGTTGCTAAAGAAATTGCAGCCAAGTAACCAGAATTACCTTTTTAAAACTCATTGGCGTACAGCAAATTTTGACGAAATTTTGAATTATTTTTATTTCTAAAACGAAAAGACTTTTATTAGAAACATTTTTTGTGTATGAGTTCTACTCATCGTCACCTATTCCTAAATTTCTTCTGGCAGGTTATATCGGGACCACCTGTATGTAAAAAATTCTTCTGTATGGTTTGGTATAAAAACGAGGCAAATCCATTCAAAATAAACCAATCTGAGGACTTTTGACACTTCACGAGTGATAACGAGCCCGACGGAATTGAAAATGCAACCCACAATGCATTTGCAAAGTTAAGTTGGATGTTTGTCTTTTTATTTAAAAAACATAAAACATCGTTAGCTATGCAGAGTTTTTGGGAAAATCTTTATTGTCTGCATAAACGCACAACAACAGAAGCTTTTTTATTACATTCGCCATAAATCAGGAGCATGTCTGTTTTCTCATCGTTCGAATACATTTTAATCGTCGTATTTTAACTTTTTCGTAAATGTCAGTTGTAACAAAATTATTGGAAGCAAAGCAATCATGGATTCATTATTTTATTTTAAAACAAGACTATAATTATTTAAAATAGCCACTTTAACTTTGGAAATGTATTGTGGGTTGCATTTTCAATTTCGCCGGGCTCATTATCCCTCGTGAAATATCCTGTATATTCCATGTACAATTTTATACTACAAAAAGCGGCAACTTCGGATTTGGATAACAATCAATACAGTCTGCATGTTTTATTTATATTTTATTTGAAATAGATTATCAATAAATTATAACAGATGTAATATTAATTTTCTCCGGTACTAATTTCTAGTAAAAAATAAACACAAAAAATACAATACGTAAAAAAGAGATAACTCCACTATGAAAGTAATTTCGGTGATTATTTATTTCTTCATTTTTAGAAGGGAAGAATTCAACTAATGTAGTCATGCTGTATACGGAATTATTTCTTTTTTTGTGTTGCTCAAAAGCTAGTTATACGAGTACCTATGTTGTTTTTTTTGCAGCAACATCTTACGGAATTACAGAAGATGAACCAAAGTAAATGAAAAAGCAATAAAAGGTTTCGTTCAACTAAGTCTGTAGAAGAGTTAGTAGAAATAATGTAAGTATATTTTTTCATAAAGATAATTAAATGAATTTATTAATGGAAAGAAAAGAATTTATGATTAGGCAAATAAAAAAGAAAACAGTTTATAAAGCAATTTACAACGATTATGCTAGTAGTAAAGTAAAATCACGCTATGCAAAGAAAGCTACGTAAAAATAATACCAAAAAAGCAGTTTTCACAACCTACAACCGTCAAATTTAAATCACTAAATTCATTTGGACATTACAAATGAACATATGTGAACTTTCACCATTTGAAAGTTAAATACCTAAACACGAAATATTTATTTAATTAAATTATCTTGTTATATTTTTACTCCATTATTAAGAAGTATAGCGAGACTTTTAATTTTTCAAATTTATACGAAAAGAACAATAAAGTTTTCTTAATAAGCTAGTTAAAGTTTATAATTACACGTAAAACTAATTTTATAAATACATGCAGAACAATCTACGAGCATAGCTGGTCGAGTTAGTTTAACATATTTAAAATTCCTGGAATATCAACATGTATTGGGAAATTCTTAAATCATCTTCTTGAAAAATTAAAACTTCCTAAAATTTATTTGAGGTCAAATCATGTCAAATTAAAATATTGTTAACTATAAAAATTCCATTTTCAAGCGAACTAGGCGATTATTTTAGTTATTTCACAATTATTGTATTCTAATCAAGAGATTTAATTCTCCAACAGACACAATCCGAGTTTGTGCTAGATTCGGTGTAACAGTTAGATCTAAAACTTGTTATATTCGAAAAAACTCTTGCATATGTAATATGTGCTGTACGGCACAGTTGCCATGCCCCAAATTTTTATTTCAGGCAGTTTATAAAGCTACTTTAATTAGTAATTAGTCATAATAGATAAGCAATCAAATAAAAAAAAAATTGAGCCACATAAAAAAATAAAAAATCCATAAATTGTAAGTTGTGGGCTATTGTTAATTTTGCAACATATTTACTAATAGAATTTGCTTTAGTGATCTTTTCCATTCTAGACAACGTGGTAGGTGTACCCAGAAAAGCAATGTCCATTAATTATTATTGCAAAAGACATCAAGCGTTGTGACTGGCTATATTTAAAAAAATGCTACCACTAATTGATTAAGAAGTGAACAGGAAGCTGGACCTAATAATTAGAACGAATCCTCAAATTATCTTTCAAAACAGATGGTGAATGTTAATTCGTTATCCAAAACCCCCAGATCTAATCACAACAATGATAATTGCTCCACCGCCAAACATTCTCCATAATACAAACAAAAAGAAAAACCACGAATAATAAATAATTCGTTCGGTTGCATAAGTGAATGTCAGAGAGAGAACCAGACCACTACTTACATGATTCCAGTTTCCTGAATCATATCACCTCCAATTCACTATTTCACCACCACTTTATTCGCGTCAATTTTCTTATTTTTTATTAACAAATTTATGTACGATTTGTGAAAGAAATCAACATCACACACACGTTCCAATAGCTGCCAGAAGTTGATTCCCCACTGTTATGGATAACTACTCTCTCTTGTACAGTCAATGTCGCTCGTACATCGTTGGAATTGTTGGAACTTTCTTTGATTGTTGGTGAATTCGGTTCTGGTCATTGATCGCTACAAGTAAACAACCACGAGTGCCAACAGAAAACGGTCAAATCATTTTCAAAATTTAATGTTTCTTCACATCTCACACCACATGA
The DNA here is from genome assembly GCF_963966145.1 of Tenebrio molitor. NCBI lineage: Eukaryota > Metazoa > Arthropoda > Insecta > Coleoptera > Tenebrionidae > Tenebrio > Tenebrio molitor. Next base: position 14,055,604 of record NC_091051.1, on the reverse strand, counting down.
CCACTTGCCCAACATCCCACGACCTAGTTTTGTCCAAGATGAACACTCGCCCGATTCAGTTTGTCACAAAAATGACCACAAGTAAAAGACAAATCTGTTGTTCCGATCGAAATTGCTGACTCACAGGGCCGTCGTCCAAATTTAACGCCGCAATTAGATACAGTTTAAAAACAAGCGAATATCGTTAAATTTTATGGACGTGAAAGTTGCATATTTTGTATGTAGAATGTGTTTTTAATTGTAGTGGTTTCTTGACGTCTCATAAATCTTGATTATCTCCGATTAAATTAATCGAGGACCAGTAATTTTTGTGAGTGCGTTGAGTAATTTTGACACAATAAAAATAATTGTAATAATGTGTTCAGAATTTTTGTATGAAGATAAAATTATTTTTATGCGGAAGTAATTTTGAAGCCGGTCTTTTGTCTGTCGAAGAATAGTGAGACCGTCGATTGTGTAACCAGGAATGACACTCCGGGTGTTGCAGGCTAAATCTTGTCGGAAGAAAAATCACGACACGTGGTTATCTTGTTAAAGTCACAGAACGTGAAATTAATTATGTTGTTCTCTTAAATGAAACCAATAATCTAACAAGAAACTTCCGTTGTTTTTGTTGTTTAAAGAGATACGAGCATGTTACCATTTCATCACTTTCAAACTAGGTATCTATTAAATACTGAAATTTTGGGTAAACAACTCACCAACCCGTCCAAAGATAAAAGAAAATTAATGTTCTAGAGATTTTCAAAAAGCTCAAATTACACGTTATCAGACTGAGATAATCTTTTGGAAACCAAAAATAAATTTATTACGGAGGTGCATTAAACGAATAAAGATTCAATATTTGTCCAAGATATTTTTGTAATTGAACCAGCCGAGTTGCAATGTAAAAAGGCAATACCTTTATTGCCTTTACTTATTATTCAATGTAAAGCTTTAAATAACACCCTTTAGTTCATTGTTCCCCTTTTAAGAATATTTTGAGGCATGAAAAATACTTTATACAGAGTGTCCCAGAAATGGTGAGTAATATTTCGGATTCCAGTGTTCATTTATCGATTCTTCAACGTCAACTTTGAGCGGAAATTTAAATGAACACCCGATAGTAAAAATAATGTCACAAATTCCTATAAAAACATTTCTTCCGAGATGAACCTGCAAAGATATTCACTGTTGAAATCGAATTTTGAAAATCTATTTTTCACGATAACTTTTTAATGTTCAATCGATATTGATAATTTTTGGGTCATGGTCATATCATTTGAAGCTGTCTGAGAAAGTGTATTCGAATATTAGAAAACGCCCTTGGGGGCTGGGGGCGGAGCACTTCCAACATCTTACGCTGAAAAAAGGCAATAAATCTAGATTTTGAGCTCTTTTAATTTTTAGACAATTTATTTATTACATTCAATTATTTTATCAGTTTATCAGTAAAACTGTTGATTTATTATTATCCAAATGCAATGTTGTTTCTTTTTTACGCCATACAGTACTGGAACAGAAGTACAAAATTTTATTTATTTCTTACGTTTTATAGGTTACAAAAGTGACATCATATTGCAGCCAATAACAATCAGAACAAAAGTACCAACCCAAACATCATAGACAGAAAATCCCCCATTTCGTTTAAACATAAATTTTCATAAGAGCAAAGTAGAAAAAATACTCTATTACACTCATTTTATAAGACCTTTAGTCCCACTTGCAACCTTAATAAACCCGCGGGTGCGACCATATACCGTCTTGTAAAACTTGTACAATAATGTACTACCGTGTGAACAACAATTACTGATTGTGTTGGCAATAAATTCTGGTGACTTTTGGTGACTTTTATGTCATGTTCCAACGAGAAAACCATTTTATTAATAAAAGAATACAAAAACCAAGACGTTTAAATATGAAATGTATACCAGCTGTCAATAGTGTCAATAAAACAAACCGAAATAAGTATAGTCCAATTTTTACCCTTTTGAGGTGACGTCACGATTTCCTTCCTCGCTTTCTCTTTATTGAAACGACAGAAACAGAAAAAAACAAAAAAAAAAGGCACGTTTATTTATTGATGGTCACTTTGAGGTTATTTTATGCTCCTGTCAATTTGACAAGTTTTAATTTATTTCACTTATTACATTGATTACAAACATATCCTTTCGAAGCAATTGTCAACAAATTTGACACATTTATAGTTATTTATGATCAATTCAAATTTGTTTCTGATCTTAGCTCAAACATACGTAAAGTTACTAGATAATGACGTCATCGCAAAAGGGTAAAAATTGGACTACTTATACAATTCACAGTCTCGAAAATTTCATGTAAAATTTTTTATTGCCAACTGAAACAGTTATTGTTGCTCACCCAGTATTACGGCTATGTTATTCAAATTAAACCATACGTTTTCAAATTTTTTGTTTGTCACAGCTGTTCCATATCCATACATTTTTTGAAACAAACGGTAATAACCAAAAAGAACGAGTGAAATTTAATCTGAGTTCATATTGTAAAACTACAAACTGTTACATTTTAAACAGATCGATGTGGTATCGCCTGTACCAAGTACTGTTACAAATAAAATACCTAATTGAAATAATTGCTAGAAATTACAAAAATCTTAGTAAGATTATCTCGCATACTGAAGCGTAATTTAAATCACATTACCTAGCTTTTTCTTCAGGTTTTTCTGTGACTCGTATCTGCGATGGCTCTAGTGACCTATTAAATACTCGTAGTACCCGTAATAATATTGAAAGAAAAGTATTTGTTACATCTCGTTTATAGTCTCTGAAAAATTGTTTCTTTAGGTTATGCACATTTGATTTACATTTGAACTAAAATTACTGAAATTGTTGTCTCAAAGGAAGACTACTACACCACATTTATGTAATATTTTTGCATTGCTGAATCCTTAACAAGCAAGCCAATTTTCTGCTACTTATTTTATAAGAACGGTACTACCTTTAACAATTGACAATTAAAAAAACATTTGCACTAAGTCTACTTAGGAGAACACGTGAGATCATTTAGTGTATCAAAGTTTGTAGAGCTGCACTTCCTGTACGTTACACTTTGTATTTTATAATTTTAACATAATGTTTATTGAAATTTATTAAGATAACAGTAAATTAGCAGGTGCACTGTACATTAATTATAGCTTTTTTTAAATGTAAATGCAATGTTTAATTAAGTTAATGCGTTTTTTTTTAATGTGTGAGTAAACTTGAATTTGCGGTTTAATGAAATCGCTGTATTTAAAATGTTTTTCGCTGTCTTATTTTCATTAATGAATACTGTTCACCCATGGTAAAATTGAAATAACCAACACATACTCGAAGTTTATTATTTATTATTTTTGTATTAGGTAAATGGTATAACATATTTGGTATAAATTATTTTTAAAAACATACCGGGTGATTTTAAATGATTGTGACTTTTTTTTCTTAAGTTGGGAACATTTTTCATAAATTTGGCAAACTTGATACCTGAATCAACACATTGGCGTACGTACGTCATTTTGACATTTTATGTGTTAATAAATTGTGTCAAATAGGCGAGGACGCCTATGTTTCAGTCAACTATCACATTAAAAAGCAGAATAACCAACAATAATATTACCAACCTATGAAAAAAAGTCACATTCATTTAAAATCACCTGGTATTTTCTAATATAAATACAAATAGGTACGTCAATTGTTATGTTCTATACGTATCAACGACGTCCTGACATTGTCGACAAATAGAGTACGTTTACATTAATCATCATATGCAAATACAACCGTAAATGATTAATTATATACGGCAAACATTTATTTAATTAATACTTGTCCATTTATGCCTAATGTGCTGCCGAGGATGACGAAAAAACTGACGTAATCATTGAAAAAATCGCCTTGAAAAGTGAAAACTTGGAGCCGCCACCCTAAAAAAGCGCAAATTAATTACATAAGGATAATAATTAAGAAAATTGATTTATATGATGATTGTTGGATTGCTTCTCGGTATTATTAGAAAAGACAGATTAACCGCGGAATTTGAACTGGCTTAAACGACTCAATTATCAAAACTATGCCAATTAAACTAAATACTGTAAAACAATTTAAGTCTGATCAAATTACACAAATTAAGCTTTCTCTAATCATTGCAAAATTTGGTTATAAAAATTACCCCGCCGCCAGCGCCGCTGTCACCGCCGCTACTTCCGCCAGCGCTCAGATTACCACTGCTTCCGAATATCGAAGACAACAAACCCCCAAGGAAGCCACCTGAGTCTAGAGGCGGTTGCGGTTTTTGGGGCTCTCCTTCCTCGGTCGGGGCCTGAAATTAACACATTTCACTAACCGCGTCCCGTTCTTACGTTTCCGCATTATGTACATACAAAGAAAGCAAAGAAAACACCAAGCTATGTACAGCTGCTCTACACTAATTTAATAATAATGAGTTTAATGCATTGATTGCCCAATCGGGACAATCACTGTTGTGCAACAAGCGCCAATCTCGGTGCATCAATTTGTGTTTTGTGTGATTGCACAAGACCTTTTTGTCCTGTTAAGCTTCCCACCTGCGCTTTTAAAAACTAATTACCGGTCCGCTCAAGGCTGGGAGAATTCCTGTCAGAAGGTTTCCAACGAAAATCCCAGTTCCTTTCTAAAAAAACACTAATTAATCGATACAAGTGGAACAATTGTTTCACAAATTTGTAAATCAAGAGCGACATTAATATGTGACAGGGTAGGTACGAGTATAATGGTTAATACCGCTCCTGGAGGATTGGCGACTCCTTTGATGAAAGCTCCCAAAATTCCTCCCAGGAACGCGCCAAAATCTGAACCGCCACCGTCTTCACCGCCTCCCTAAAAAATTGATTTATTTTTGGTCGTCACGGAGAGCATCCTCACCCCAAAGAAACTCATCAGGAGCTCGGTCAGTCCGTTGAAATCATACGAGCCGTCAGGGTTTTGCTGTCAAAAAGAAAAATACAATTTTGAAAAAATGTCATTTCTAATTGCACTCACAGTACTTAAACTCCCTAATAGTCCTGTTATGGCTTCGACATCAACGCTTCCGTCAGGCTACAAAGAAATCATGATCAAGGTGACAAAAATGGAAGATTTGTCAAAATCTTACTCTGCTTAGGCCGCCCAGAAAAGCCGAAATTAATCCAGTGATCATGTCGGGTTCTTCTTCGTCTTCTTCCTCTCCACTTTCTTGATTTTCCTTATCTTTGTTTCCACCGTTAACGTCAATATCGTCTTCTTCTTCTTCTGATTCTTTTTGTCTTGTGGTTCTATTCATTGTACTGTTTCCGTCATCATCCAAGAATACCGGATCTAGTTGGTACTTCTCATTTAAAATTTGCGTCGTACTCTCCGCTTCCGTTGTGGTTTCGTACGGTACAGTAGTAGTTTCTTGTTCTGTTGTGGTTGTTTCCTGTTTTACACGATATATACAAACCGGAAATATTTACATAAAGAAGAGGACTCCTTAACTTTCTAATGAATATTGATATTATTGACACAAGAAAGAAAAGACAAACATAATAATATTACATAAGAACTTAAGTGTGTCGATGAGACCTCCCTGTTAATTTCAGCGAGAACAGTCTTTACAATAGAACAAATTTACATATTATCAAAAAACTACCATCTAGAAATGAATAATGCCTAATGCAATCAGCAATTTGTCGTAAGATGTTTTTTCCTTAATCTGTCACCTTTAACCTTGTCCGAAATAAGAGGAAATGCGAATTTTGCTTCAGTTTCGACACAATCCTTTGCAGGTGGCTTGTTGCGTTATCGATTTAACTGGCGGATGCTTGATGTATCATTTTGATTGCGTATTAAAATATGATTTCAACCAGAACACTAATGCAATCGCTTTGTTTCGGTGCGCCAAGTTTTTATCCTAAAGCAACAACTTATTTCATTGTCGTGTGAATAATAAGGCCTTCACATGGTACGTTTACTGGATACTTAACGTAAAATAAAAATTGCGATTGTTGTGAATGGCAAGATTAAAAGGACTGGACTTTTTCCCTTTTTACACTAGATCGATTTATGTAAAAATAGTTTTTTCTTTAGGAAACAATTATCGCTTGCGAAAGCTCATGTGTTGTAGCTTTTACGATTACGATTTTTTTAATCTTACGTCAAACTGTTGCGGTTAGCGTTAGTACTATACAATCAAATATTTATATGGAAGACCTGTAATGGTACTTACAGGTTTCAGCGTCGACAAGAACATGTTTCTGATGTCTTTCAGAAGGTCCATGCCAGCGGATGCTCCCTAAAATTGTTATATTGTTATTGGAAACATTTTAGTGAGATTAAAAGTGTTTTTTGTTCGACACTGTCAGAATTTGAGAAATTTCTCCTGTGTGAGCGGATTTTGATAAATGTCACAACTTGTCAAAACGAAACGTCAAGTTAATTTAAAGATTTTAAGCGATTTGGAGCCTTTAAGGGGCTCGTCGAACAAAAAAACGTTGTATTCAACTCGTTCTTGTGTAAATTGGGCCTTTTTTGGCACTCGTGGGCCCACTCATGCCAAAAAAGCCCAATTTACACACAAACTCGTTAAATAAACTACTATTATTGTTTTCAACTGTCATAAATTCTCATTTTTCCCCTTTGTAAACTGCCTCTTAACTGTCCTAAAGCAAAATGAGCAGATAACGAACCGTTGGCCTAGACAACACATTCAACGTCACATTTCTGACAAGTGTTGAAAAATTTGTCAAAACTGTCAAAAGCAAATGCGAAACCATTTTTAATAGATTTGGAAGCTGCAGGGACGTCGTTTCAAGCAATAAAATTTTGTATGCAACTCGTTTCCGGGTAAATTGGGCTTTTCTAATTGCCCTCGAGGCCTTAAAACCCTCGCTACGCTCGTGTTTTAATCTTGTCCCTCGGGCAATTAGAAAAGCCCAATTTACACAGAAACTCGTTGCATAAATAAATATTAAAAGTTGGTCGTGGAATTCTCCAGTATAATTTCGTCGTCTCTGTTTTGCCATACGACATTTTTTTTCAATCTTTTAGTTAAGACATTTATGACACACTACTTACAGCTAATATGTAGTTGAAATTATTGTTACACAAAAAACTGTACTAAATTCATTTCGTCACGACAACCAGTAATTTAAAAAAGTGATGCTGTTACCTCATTCGTCTAAACCAAAGATTATTATTTTTTACACAACGGATTAATTTATAAATTAATAGAGTCGCTTTTAAATATTGAAATGTAAGAAAATAATTAAACACAAGTTTTTTAAGTCAGTTTTGCTACACAGGAGATAATTAACTAGCCACAAAATAATGAAGCAGGAAATTTACAAGTTATTAATTCAGGCCAACATTCCCTATCATAATGAAACTAACTGCAGAAAATTATCCATATAATAACGCGCAGAAATAGTACAGCGCTAAGTTATAAAATTTAACAAGAAATTAGTACTTGTAACTCACCTCTTTTACAAAATCCACAACGTCACTAAAAGTTCTTGGATTCTCCTTGTGACTACTTCTAAATTCGATCACGTTTAGCAGATCGTCGTCACTATTGGTGTTTTCGCCAAAAGTAGAATAATGAAACTTGGGCAAGTCGTCAACTTTAGGCAAATAATTATCGAGCTTCTGTAAGAAAATTACTGAGGCAAGCTCCGGGAGGGATGATGCGAATTTACCTCAAAATCATTGTCGGCCGCTTTTTGCACTAAATTAATCGGAACCGCACTTGCCCTAATTGTTAAACAAATAATTAAAATCAAATACATCATGAGAAAAAAGCCACTGCCAAACCAGAACCACTAATGTTCCATAAACAGGCGTAATGAGTAAAGCAACTGTATCAAGAAACTTGTAGAGCCACTTTACTGTTGTTTCAAAAAAGACTTGTGTATTTTACGAAGAGTAATGTAAAACTGTCACATCGATGGGTCGAAAAGAGAGTCTTTTTGCAATATTGTTAAATAATAAAAGTGTTTTGTTATTACTCGTTTCCAGTCTTTAGCAACAAATACTTATTGAAAAATGCGAATCCTGGACGGTCAGGTGATTCTTTGAAGTTGTCGAAGAACAAAAGCATTGACAATTCGTTGTGGGCATGTGGATGCGTGCAGGACAATACCGTATAATTTCTGTGTTTAATTATTTTATGGAATATGAAAGTGATGTAATTCGTCTACAGGGTCTAATTGAAGACGGCAAACGTATAATTTTTTAAAGTAATGGTCTATAATCCTGAATTATAGAATAAAATAATGCACAGCTAATCTGAATTCCAATTTATTTTCATAAGAGGCACCGAAAACTTGATATCCTGATAGAACATACGTTTGTGGAGTTTTAAGAGTGCAGGTTTTAAAATTGGATAACGAAATTTAATTGACCAACTTGTTTGTGAGAAAACGAGAGAAGAAAATGGTAGGATATCGATGGCACAACGGGTTGTTGCCCAAGATTATTTACGGTTCGGGTAAATATCAAAGTTACGATTTGCCAAGCTGAATTTCATAAATCTCTCTATAATGACAATAAAAGCTCCAAATAACACCATAAAATAATTATTTGGTAAGTCCGGTAACAATTAAGGTTCGCTTTTGTGTGATTTGAAAGTTACAAAGGTACAAATAGTAAAATGACTAGCACATTACGTGTGGCAAATAATTAAGACTGTACGGAAGAGAGTGGATGAAGATTGCATTGTAAATCATAACGAAATTTGGCCAATAACTGCTCAATCGTGTTTTAATTGGCGCCTTTCAAAAAAATTTAAATAAAAAATTTCGTAAAAATAAAAGGACCGCATCTATTTCATTCTCTTACGAGTACTTATATTTGATCTACTCAACCAAAAACAAGAAAGTTTAAATGTCCTTGGATTAAAAATATTTTATATTTTTTATTTTGATGGGACAAAATGGTGGATGCGCAGGGTTAGGACCTGATCTGACATGATTATTTCAATTTAAAATTGCAATAATTTCTCTGATGCATTTCAGTTTTCATCAAATACGTTGTAAACTTACTTTTATAGTGAATTCCAAAAACTTCGGAACAATCAAAATTCCGTCAAGTTGTCACACTGATTATTGACAAACCTGTTCTAGTACTTTTCAATGTAGTTTGTTGACCACCCTGTGGCAATACAAACCCCACCAAATTTTTATGACACAGTGTCAATTACAATTTGTCAACAATTGGAAAAAATGGAAAAACAAAAGATAACAGTACTTAAAGCCAGAGAAAAGCAAGCAATTGACTGTTCTAATGAGATTTTCTGGTCTAAATTTTGATCTGATCGAAATTTGGCAGAAACATCCAAATCATACATAACCTCACAAAAAATAAAGCATGGTACACTTTCAATCAAAAGTGGTATTTCAACTTTCAGCACGGATGTTCTTGGAATCCACTATATGTATTATTGTCGTTTATTTTGTTGTGTATTCCGTTTTCTTTTCTTTGTTTTTCTTATTTTATTTAACTATACAGTATCTACGCCTACGGTTTATTTATTTAATTACACCAGCGTACTAAAAAAATTAAATAAATCCCTAGTAAAAATTTCAGAGTAATTCGGAGTTGAAAATTTTGGGATACCGCAAGGCTCTATTTTTGATTATCCCTTATTTATCGTCTTCATAAATGTATTTTTTTTTTTTTTTTAACAGAGTGGGTTTTAAGCTTTCAACACTTTTAAACAAGAATTACAGAATGTTCCTTCTAAAGCAAATACAAACATTCTACTTCGCCACTCACGCATATTATCCTTCTGAAATGAGATTCATTATATGCAATATTTTTTGGGAATATCCAATTATTTAAGAATTATGTAAGAATTGAAGTGTCGCAACACTAGAGGATTATTATGGCAGTTTGTGAGAAATCACACTAATTCTTCAGACCTTGCCAATACTTGGAAAAAGCAATCTAGTGCTCCACTACAAAATGATTGCATATCGCATTCATTTTCTTGGACTTAATGATGCATAATGCTGACATTTCAATTATTGGAAGTGTTTGTACTATTTCTATTCTTTTTTTAGCAGTTTTATTTCGCTACCTTTCATTTTTTCCTACGAGTTACATAAGTAATTGTATTGCTAAAATTGTTATTTACCATTCCAAAGAAATTGTAAAAATTATTTATAAACAATTACAGCATGCTTGATAATCGATCTTCTCTATATAATTTATTCTTTAACAACATTAACTAATAATGATTTTACAATTTGCGGTTTTTAAATGTCAGTTCACGTCAGGTCACTATTTGGACAGTTGGCGACTAAACCTCAACTTTTTGTAATGAAGAGAAAATATTCGTTTAAAAATGAGTTAGGCTGTTGCCAGTTTAGCAACACAAATACCTAGTATTAGAATCAAATTAACTTTAAATCACTGATGTCAATTTAAAACAAGACCACACCAATTGAACTAGAAGTAACTAATAATCAGTTACGAACATCTCAAATGGAAAATACAAAATTATATAATTGGATTGTTGGTGTGCAATTTATAAAAAAATTTCATCACGTTAATGTAAATAGGTACATTATTAAAAAATGTTCTCAGCATGATCTTGCGATCTGGTCAATTTTTTATCGTATAATTTAGTTAAGTTAATGACGCCACATTAATTTACATTTTAATCAATAGCATTAGATAACATTGTAATAATAGATGGGTGCAACCGGTCCAGCGTCGTGAAGCTGCAGATCACTCTCGTTTTTGCATCAGACAGCACAGCATCCGCGTGAAGGTTATTGGACTGCTGACTCAAGTGACTGTCGAATTTCCTGTCGAACGCCGATCCCATAAATCATTTTCTCCAAATCTGAATGATTAATAACTTTGAACATCACGCGGGGGCACAACTTTCAATTGCAGTCGTTCACGACCTACGACTCCGTGAGCTCATTAAATATGCATTTTTTGAAAAGTTTTCCCGGCGTGACAAAATCCGCAAGGCTGAATTAAAATGCATCGATATCGATTGTTATTTTGCGGTTGTGTAGATTTTTTTCCGGTTTCAGATCAACAAGCACAATCGGTTGCACTTTGTCGTGATTTTTTCCGAGACGGTGCAACTCCCACGACGTAAATCGACCTTTACATGATACAGTTATTACAATTGAGCGTGCGGCTTATTTGTTTAACAATTATTCATATTTTATTATTAAATCAATTTTGTACTTTCAGCGCGCGCCAAGGTAAGCCGGTGCGGCGGATTTTTCCGTGTAAATGTCCCAGATCGGTAACGTAACGCAGAATAGGTACGAACATTTCGTAAGTCCGATAATTTTTCATTATGGTAATTTAGAAAGTAAAGTGCAATTAGATTTTCAAATGGTGTTTGCGCTGATGGGCGATAGATGTGAGTTATGGCAGAGTTCTTAGTTGGGTGTATAGGCAGCCTGCCAAACGCTCGAGCTTTCACGTTGTCAACTTCTTCGGGTAATTTGCGGTGTCTAATCGTTCGCTTTAAACCTTACGCAACGCCTTCGGAAAATTACATCCTTGATCTCATACAAAGCAATTAATTGCGTTGACGCAAATCGCTTTCCAGACTGGCGTTGCCCAATTGAGATTATTTTTGTGTTCGGCGACAATGGAGAAAATTTAATTAGCGAAATGATGGATTGAACGGGTCCGCATTGAAACTATCCAGGACAGGTCGTTAACCATTGATTGATTTAAGAAGGTGCCACAAACGGCGCTTGGCACATCGCTAATGGAAGAGATGACAGAAAAGTTGCCGTAATAGTGACCCACATCTGACCGCCTATAAAATTCCAACCATTTGCAATGGACATGACGTGTCGTAGAAATGCCGTTTTTCTCCGGTGCACGGTCATATGTCCTTTTCAAAAATTTCTCCACTTAAACTTGCGACAACTTTCATTCGTACAGAGCGACGTATGCAGACTATCTCAATTTAGACCAATTTTACAGTCACATCAGTCTTCCTGCCGCAATTATAAACGTATAATTGTTGGCGTAAATAATAAGCGCAGTTAATTTTTAAAAATGCGTGATAAATTACATTACGACAAGGTTCTTGTCTCGGTGACATTTTGATGCTTGCTTTTGTCCATCAAGCCGACAGAAAAATTTTCGATTGCATCGATCTTTCGTGATTTGTGTTGGGATCGCGGCGAAACCGCAACAATGGAGACCGCAACATTTTTTCAAACAAAGCAACAGGGTGGGTCTTGTTGGTCGCATCAAACTAATTTATGTAACTGATTGTTGACAATTTAATTAAACAAAGGTAAACGATTGGGTCAATAGCGATGATCACAATCTTATCGAAGTAACTCAGAGAATAGTTAAGAAATGATTATTATCTGAAAATCTCTGTTGGTAGAAATTAAATAATATGTATTTTCTTTTTTATGCTAAATAAAATTTACCCCCATTGTTAAACTAAAGTAGATTTAAACTGTAAAATAGTATATTATATAACAAGTAACTAAAGTACCATTTTTCATCTAGACAGTAATTACAAGAGAATGATCAAAACGTACTTTAATCTCATGGTATAAAGGTGTTTTTTTTTTGGCGTTGAAGTTGGCGTTAAAGAGTCGATTGTGAATGAACCATTTACCTTAAAAACACCGGTTTTACAAACTTCAGACAAACAACGCAAAAAGTGAGGTTAGTTTTAAACACCTGATCAAAGTTGTAATCCGGTGGTGCGCTCACAATCGACTCTTCAATGCCAACTTCGACGCCAAATTTAAAAAAACACCCGTTATATGCAATTTTTTGCACAACCTAAGGTATTTAATTATTTAATCGTAAAAGACGTTTTTGCAACAAGAGAGCAAAACATGGCACATAACACAGGTGAATGGTGCATAACTGCCAACGTGACATTATTCAATATAAGTGGGTTCAACGATTGTAATATGAAATGTAAATATTAATATGAAATAAATAAAGGTATCCACTTTTGTCCTTTTTAACAAAGTTCATCTCTCGAGAGACTAAAATAATGCTTTATACAAAGGTCGTGCAATAAAATAATTTTATGACATATTAAATATTAAATTAACACCCACTACGTCGCAGATAACGTTTTGAAACTCCACAATGTATTATCCTTTAATGGGTAGAGAAGTACATATTTCTACTAGTGGGATGAAGAACGTCTTGCGATTTCAGAGTTGAATTAATTTTACAAGATGCCAGATGTCTTGTTAAAATTAAAAAAAAATGTAACAAATGTTTTAGAATTCGCTCCTTCAATTGGTATTATAACAGTAAAGTCTAACAGCATAAGATGTATAAAAGAACGTACACCAAGAGTCCTGTGGAATTCGAATATACAGCTGGTTGCAAAAAAAACGGGAACTGTCAGTATAAAATTGACACATTTTTGCAATTTTTCCATAGTGTGAAACCTTCTTACGAGAGATAGGTTAGATTTAACGTCAAAATTCAATGACATTTTTAAAAATCACTTGATAGGTATTGTCAAGTAGACAATTAATTGACAAATCGACAAAACCAAATTTACATTAGAAAAATTTTCATTTCCCGATTTTTTTGAAACCAGCTGTATTTGATTTTTGCCGCTCTGTAGCATCTTCTAATAACAAATAGAAAAACAGAGGTTATGTAAGTCCGTTAATGACAAGCTGTTGTACGATGAAAAGTAACTAGAAAAAAGAAAAACTGAAGAAAAGCACAAGCATAACAACTACCTAAGACTTTGAACTCACAACTGACGTTAAGATTTAATAAGTTGGCATTTAATTATTTGACGGCTTCAACAGCTCGACATAGTTTGGCACAACAAAATTATAGAGCCGCACAATTCCACAGGACTCTTGATATACGTTCTTTTATAGACACTTTGTAGTTTTAAAATGAAAATTTCGCTTAACCAATGTGAGTAAATCAATAGACAATTGTTTAAAACTTATGATGTAATAACAAGAATTTTGCAGTTTAAATTAAATGTTTAATGATGTTGTGGGCCTAGTAATTACCTTGTTTTTTTAATACACAAACAAAAAAGATATTTTACGTAAGTCGTCACAGAAAAAAGTTGATGGCACTTCCTGGTAATTAAAACTTAAAAATAAAAGCTAATTAATGTAGCATGACTAAGTCACTATTAGACTGGAGATATTTCGCGGTGTCAATTCAAAATAGACATTTTTGTGAAAAATGAGTTTAGATCTTTACCTTTATAAAAGCTTCACACAAAATATCCTAGTGCTCAGCCATTCATAGGGTAGAAATTGAAAATTTTAAAATGTTCAAAAGCTCAAAAGCTCTTATTTTATCTGATTACATCATTTGGAACTTGCTGCATGAAGCATGGGCCTCGTTTTCCGCTGAGAATTGGGAACAATTTATATTTTATTTAAATTGAAAAGCAATTAAGTATAAATCAACATGTAAATAATGATTTATTTTTTTGGATTTTATTGTGTTTGTGGTTGACGTATTGCCGATAACCAATATAAAATAATTCATTGGTGTAAAATGGCGTTCAATTTATTTCACCATTAATAAAATAGATGATTACTTAAAAGTAGACACAGCCAGACCATATGACTTGAGACTCCAAAGTTCTGTTTATTTATAGAAAAATAAATAATTTAATTGCGATAAACAGGTCTAAGAAATCATACGAGAATTAATGTTAGGAATCGAGTTCAAATCAAACGAAAAACTCATCAACGTAGTGGAGAAAACTAATTAAAATCGCAGTCAAAATTGTTTTTGTGCTTTCATCAAAGAAATTTAAAAAACATGTGTTCACCTTCCATAAACTCTTTCTTTCCGAAATTTTAATTAATCATTAGTGTGTCTATTAGTTTTTATTTATAACATTTTCCAAAACAGTAGATTTGTTTCTTTATTTTGTCTGAATAAATGTTACCAAATTTACTAAACATGGAATCAAACAGTTGCTATTTTGACAGCAAAGATGAAAACGCATAACGACCTCGAACCTGGTCAACTGTGACTAATAATAAATTCATAAGAAAGTGTCAGAAATCGATTGCACAAATGGGTTAACCATCAACGGATGTAACGCTTTTATAAAATATTATTCAAAAGTACTAATTGCTATCACAATGATGTAATTTTTTGGGGTACTATTTCGTAAAATAATTTAAATAATATGTAAAAAAACTACTGACGCAAGTTACTCAAAACTTAACTATTTTAATGCCTGCAACAATCTCAATTATTTAATTAAAATTTTATCTCCATACTTCCACCTTATTGCTTTAAATATGACTAATGAACACGTGTGTACCTCCGTCCAGAGGTTACTGGCAAATTATTTTTTTCGAATTTGCCTCTCTAATAGGTCTATTATTGTATTCAAGTTGGAGTCGTTTATGGCTATCTATTAAAGCACTCGTGGTTTAACAAATCTCTAAGAAAAATTTTATCAATATTTCAGTGTATTATTGTCATTTACACCAAAAAAACTTGCAATATTAACGTTCAGACTCTACTTTTTAACATCTGTTGCAGATATAGTTGCATCCGTCACCTTGAATTACCAATTAACACAAAATTCCCTAGAATTTGATGATTTAATTTTTTTATTTAAAAATTAAAAACATAACATAAAAACTCGTTTTATAAAGGCATTGGCGCACTCGTCCCATAGAAAACTCTCCTGCGGCTCGTTTTCTATGCCAAATCAACCCTTATAAAACTTTTTCTTTAATATACTATTTTCATTTCATTAATTTTCTGACAAGTGCTATTATGAGAAAATAATTTTGCTCTTTTATACGTAGACCGTTTAAATCAAAACTCCACTGATTAAGACGTTTACGTTCGATTATCTTAATCAGCAAAGTTCAATAAATAATTCGTCTATAAAAAATTAGTGTTATGTATTACAGTATTTATATTTATTAGAAAAAAAAATGACTCGAGCTCCAATAAAGTAATTTAGCTTCGATACTTTCATGAGGTGCATTAAATTTACGGGCTAGTGCAATTCCATTACTAGTTTCATTGAGTACAAAACTGCTACTACCCACGTGAAACTATTTCCAATACACTTGAAGGTTATTTATGGAGATAAAAGAGGGAAAAATTATATTTTTCAGTGCAAGTTGTGCCTAGTTTTCTCCTATGACTCATAATATCTCAAAACACAATCATTTTATTACGCAACAGGGTCGCACACAATGGGATATAATTCAATAATCGAAAATTATTCGTTACTATTTTGTTTCATAATATCTACTTAGCATTACCCTGGGAGTGTTTTTAAGTTAATTTTGTACCGAAAATTATTATAGACAGATATCCCACCAATTAGAAAGCTAGAAATCTTATGTGAACATTATTTTTATAATCATGAAATGAATAACATAATAAGACACCCTGACTCTGACCATCAGGATATTATAAAATTACAAACCGCTGCAGTGGTATAAACATTAATTAATATTTATACACTTGTTTTAAGTCATGGTTTAAATGAAATACTATTGTTGTGATTTCAAACTGAAAACCTTCGAGGTTAACTTAATAATGCACCATATCGCAACAACAAATTTATTCCCATTGAAAATAATTGCTAATTATTATTCCGTTTGCAAAAATTAAACAAACTTGCGCAAAATTCTGATTTTTCGACACGACTAATTACGAAGGTTCGTCATTTATTAAAATATTACCTAGATATCAATTTTCCTATTAGCTCAGTTTAATCCAAATTTGAAAATTATTGCAAAACGCGATTAAGCTGCTTGCCTGTAATCGTGCACATGCGTTCCACAGGATAACGAGATCATTAAAATAATTAAAATCGTTTTGTGTTTTGTAAATTTCCTGGAACTAGTGAAGCCTATTAAAGTATAATTTTTTGAATATTTTATTGATATTTGCAGTCATCAGGTACAGAAATGTGGTATTTTTTTATACTGACATTCCATTTAACTGAATGTACAGTCTGAGACAATGCATTAAAGTTGTTATACAAAATGACAAAAAAGAGAAAGTGCAGGGTAATTAAGAAAAACATCTTAGGAAAATAAAGAAAAGCAGAATAACCACATTGTTACATTTGTTGCCTAATGAAGATATAATTTGTCCTCGAAAAATGACAAGATCGTAATTCGTTATTTTTCTGTTTGGAAACATTTTTAAACCAGAAAAATCGCAGGAAAACAACGTTTAATATTTATTTTTGGACTGTTAGCAACCTCAACCTTGATGGGAAATTATAGACAACCACGGTGTAATGACAAGACGTCTCGTCTAACAGTTTTTACGATTTAAAAAACTTCCGTACAATTTGACCACCTATTCTGTTCTGATTCAGGACAAAGTTGAGCTTTCATTTCGTGAACGATTTGAGTGAAGCACTCGCAATTTTTTTTGTGCACTTATTCAAAATAAACCCAGAAAAAAAACAACGAAACCAATCAAGCCTAGAGACGATAAAGAATTAAAGTAGGTTAATACTTTCACACCTGAATGTATCTCACTTTGTCTCATTGCATGTTGACATATTCTTGAGTGAGACTCCTTTCTTTTTCGAGTTGTCGTCAAAATGCAAGATTTATGCAAGAAACCCGATCAAAATATTCGTTAAAGAACCGTGTGTTAGCTTTAATTGCTCATGTGAAGAGGTTGTCGAAATAATGGATGGTTTAATGTGAAGCTTAACAAATGCAAGGCTCATTTGCACTTCATGGTCAATGATATTCGAAGGTGTTATTAACCGGATGCGAGGAAATTTCGCCGAAATGAAAAAGTGGCAATTTTCTCCATTCTTAGGATGAAACTAACAATGGACGATTGTCCAAAATTGTAATCGTGTCGTGCCGAGAGGTTTGTTTTGTCGGAGGGGGCGGTGGAGACATTGAACCTAATCAGATTTCGTCTCGGACGCGATTATTGCATTAAAAATGTGGCAATCACCCGGAAAATTCCAATTCGAAATACTCTTCTTGAGCCAACCATGGCCAATCGTACGTGCAGACACTTTAAACCCATTATTACGGGAAACCCAGCAGACTTTGGCAAAACAACGTTCCACTCCAATGAAAATTACAGAATACGATATCATTTCACTGCACGATGGTCGCTGATGGTGGTGGTTTTAAAGAGAGAATGGCGGGAGAAAAGTTGATATTCGATTAGAAAACTCTCGGGTGTTCGGTGTCAGTTTAGTTCTTCCTTCGTGTTTGTGCTGTGTGCATTTGTTGCTTTTTTTACAGTAAGTGACTTCTCGTTTTTATTTGTTCACGATTTAACTTAAAACAATCTGAAAGTATTTGGTACGTTTGCGGCACCGCGATCATTTTACAGCACTAACTGTGACTCTTTGATGCATTGTCGAAGTAGTCCAAATAACTTGCATTAGTTTTGCTTCGATTAATCTTCATCGGCAAAGAAAGTACTGTATTACACGTTCCAAAAAGGGAATATCAAAACGCAATAAAATTTAATTGATAGGAGATAAATTTTCTTGGCGAAAGCTTCGAGCTTCTTTCAAGGTCACCGACTCACCGGACTTAAGTGGTACCCACTGATCGTCTGCTTGATATTTACCAAACTTTTACTACTTTTACCAAACGAAAGGATCGAGCTACAAAAAATAACGATCGGAAATTATTTCTCAGATCAATTTTCGATATTATTTCGACTAGTAGGACATAACCTTCGGTCCCGACCGGCAAAAATATCACCATTAGGTGATACAGTGTTTCCCAACATTAAAACTCTAATTTAAACTAATTGTTAATTGATCTTAATAGCGCTGAAACTTAAAGTGCGTTGTTGCACTTTTACTGAGCGCTTTGGGGCATTGTTGGGACACACTGAAATGTCAATTAATTATTGTTAATGATGTGTTTTAAAGATGGCTGGAATTTTCGAAATTGCCGCCATCCGTAGTTATCAATAGAAATTAGCACGAGTGAGCTAGTGTGCGCTCGGTTTAATTAATTCCAAAGGTGTTATGCAAGACGTCTTAATGTGAATTTCACTTTTGCTCGCGTTTCAATAAAAAACAACTGACCACATAGGAATAATTTTCCACCAATTCTCGAACAATTTCTTTCGATATGTAATTGCTTCCAGTTGCTTATTGGAAAGTTTCAGCTGGTCCTTCCTAAAACGTAAATGGTCCCCCATTGATATAAGTACACAAAAGCCATAAACTTAGTATGCAGCGAAAGTAACGCACTGTGACCTTAGAGCTGATGAAAATAAGCAAGCTTGACTGAGCCATACGCAATTCCTAAACCTTGACAAAGATAGCATCGCAGTATAACATCTCGATTTCTTCAATTCTCTTCAATTCTTACCCCGGCTCTTGTAATTGCACGAACTCCATTCGTGATAATTGCTTTGTTACTCAACCTTATTAAAATGCACTTTTTTCCTTAGTTTTTCACCGTCTCGATTTCACAATAAACTTGGACTTGAATGTCACTGTTGCTTGCTAAAAATCAATGTTATGTTGCAACAAGCGCAAAGGGGTTAACCGAATTGAAAAAACAACTGTGTTTTGATGGTGATGTGTAATTCGGTTTGAAGCTTCGATAAATTCGTGTTGCGGTTTTCGATTTTTGTGATTTTTGGGGTTTACGCATACAGAGATAGATTAAGCAATTTCAAGTGACACATTCTGTCTAATTCAACTTTCAAATTTTGCTTTGTTTGTTCGGCGTGTTAATTAATGGTCTTTTGTTGTCTTCGTGTTGTTGGAGTCGTGCAGTTGCCGGTCCATGTGGACACACCTTTACGCCAGTCTTGCCATAACCATACCTATGTCACTGGAAATCCTAAATAAGACCCCACGTGTTGGGATACAAATTTCGACACGAACTTTCTACTAAGTGTATCGAACTGTCTATTGCAAAAGAATTTAATTTTTGTTGCATTTTAGGGGAAAGTTATTTTGTGCAAAAATTTTACGTTTTAGACCTTTATCAATATAGCATTATAGCGTTAGTTATGTTAATTAACACCGGTACTTTCATATAAAGGTGTGTCCAAAACGTGCAAATGGTTCAAAAAAATTGTAAAAGGTTCACAAAAAATATTATATAATCACGTCCACATCCAAAAATGAAATTCGACAATCCTATCACAATTTCAAACTTTATTTATTGTTGTTATTATTATTGTTGTTGTGTTTCACGGTCAGTTGACACAAATGGTAAATTTTGACGTATCAAAAATAATTTCGAAAGAGTTTTTAAATCGTCATTTGGTCTAAGAAATACTTATTTCAACAATATGAGTAAATCGAACCGGTTTTAGTTCTTGGCAATCACCGTGCGGTAACAAGATGTCCTAACTTAACTTTTGATATTTAAGATGTCTTAATATACAATGCACTACTTTTCACGAAAAAATTTCCTTATTAGTTGTTACAAATTCTAGAAATTCAATAAATGAAAAAACTATAAAAAGGGCATATTAAAACTTAAGTAACAATGTGCTTAAAGTTTTTTTTTTCAACTATTAATTGTCAAAGTGTTGTTATGTTGGTATGAGTCACAAGTTATTTGATGGTTATTAGGTTGGCAACGTAAAATGTCAATTGTATCTCAGTCATTTTGATGTGAGCCCCAATTACTTTTTAAATAAATTTAAATAAACTGCTTATATGATCCATTAAATAAATTCCCATTTTCCTGTTTAGATGTATGCAGGGTATTTCACGAGTGATAATGAAAATGCAACCCACAATACATTTGCAACGCTAACGGGATATTTGTTTTTTGATTTAAAAAAAGTGAAACATAGTTTACTGTGCAGTTTCGTAAATTTTGACATAAATGTCATATTCGACGAGGAGTTTTTGGGAAAATGTTTATTGTCTGCATAAACGCGCAACAGCAGAGGCATTTTTGTTACAATCATCTTAAATCAGGATCATGGGTTCATAATTTCATTTTAAAAAATACGATATTGAAAACATCCACGTTAGCGTTGCAAATGTATTATGGGTTGCGTTTTCAATTCCGCCGGGCTCATTATCACTCGTGAAATACCCTGCATGAATATTCAGTTGCATTTTTCTTGTCGTCTTTATTTCTTGTCTTTTGGTATACAATTTTCTTACACCTGAAACTTTTCTGACATTTAAAAAATACTGACATAACCTCAAACCTGATCGAGGGAGATTTTACGATACAGATCTTCCGAAACGAAAGGTTTTAGGGTGGTACAGTCTGGTCTTTGAGGAATTTTGACATTGATAATAATTGTTTTAAAAAAGGACTTTAAATTTTGATATTTTTAGCTATGGCAAAACGAGGAAATCAAGTCTTTGAGCTCTCTAAAACAGCTCTGAGATCAATAAACTCGTAAGAGTTGGCTTTCAATGATGAAAGCATGTTGGGATTGTTGACATTGGTGGGTGGTTTACCAAAAATACGCAGATCACCGATGAATGAAATGTCTTTTATTGGCAATGGAATTTGCACAGTATAGGTACTCCAGTTAAAACTTGAACCAAATTACGTGTTAATAATTCTTAAACAACAAGTTTTTAGTATGATTGTAAATTATAGTTGCTTTTTGCAATATTATCGCAAGAAAATCTACTTGCACTATTGACAGAATAAATTTGTATCAGATTCTACTCATCAACAAATAGAAACTAGTTGTGAACGATGATAAATTTGAACTTACAATTTACAATACCTATTTCAAAATTCACATTTGAGTTCGTGTTGCTTATGCAGATTTGCACATCTTTAAAATTCTGGGCAAACAAGCAACTAATAGTTCGTAGGTGTTGAGCGTCTAATATCCTTTCTTGCGGAGTACCAGCAGTACTTGTTTATGGTGGCAGATGGAAAACCCATTACTCACGATTATTCAGCGACAATAGGTAGTGAACTTGCTTTCAGTAGTGAATCTAATTGATTGTCTCGCACAAACAAATAAAAATAAACTAAACACTGACAACGAATCTTGAGTAAGAAGATTGCATCTAAATCGGCTTTTAATGGTAGAAAATACACACATAAAGGAAGTCATTTCTGATTCAAGAAACTCAAATAAATGGATATAAAACAAGCAACATAAAACATGTGTACAAGAAGTCTTCCTGAAGTAAATCATTCCGCAAAGATGAAGTGTTTATGTTTATAGCTTGTACTTTCAACACGATAAATTACAAATTTTATTGTGAGCCCAAGTGACTTCAAGATTGGTCGATCATCCAAGGACTACCCCAAGGGTTCGCTCTAGGTCCGTCGATAGTCGCAAACATATTTTTAATGTTGTTGTTTTGTAAATGTTTACGAGTAAATGTCATCCACGACATTAATCAGTAGAAAGTGCAGAAAAAACGAATTTTTGCAATCGAAAGTTGAAAAATAAGATTCAGCCCGTTTTTGACAATAGATGCGAATCGAAAGTAACCAACTGACGGAAGATGTAAATTTTCCATCGAGAGATATGGAACTCGAGATTCAACCCACTTCTACTCAATCCAGTCTGATACACACGGGGTGTGCCACTTTCTCCTCTTGCAGTTTTGTTCGATTTCTGTAGCTTACGATGTCGCCAAGATCAGTGAGACTGATACAGATGATTGTCCGAAGAAAAAGTAATTGTAACGTATGCACCACAGTCTAAGGACATGCAAACGGAATTTTCATAAATAACCGAGAAGGAATTGTGTGTGGTAGCGGCTGCCATTCTCTTCTGATTAAGTGGTATTGAGACGAATAAACTGATAAATGCTCCACTTACCACAGTCTCTTGTGACGCAAGCAATCGCAGACGACTGTGCATAACGAAAATCCAACAAAGCTGCATCAGTTATTTTTTAATTGGGTCCGAAACGAGGAATGGAATGTGCAACGAGAAACGCATGAATGAAAATAAATCCGCAAATTTTTCTGTTTATGACGCTGTCGCAACCCGCATTGTAACAGTCCTTGTCTTAGTAACATTCGAGCAAAAAGATTCCAGGACGGCGCATCCTGCAATTAAAATGTAATTGAAGTTATTGAAAAATCGGTCTTGCATAAAAAAAATTCGGTAATTGGATGTGCCTAGAGGCGCTAGGCGATTCGTCGAGTGAGAAGTTTATAGGTCTAGGTCTCCTTGTGGAGTCAATGATAACTTCTTTGTCCCTCCACAACACGTCAGACTGGCAACGGCTAGAAAGCGTTGAGAATCCGATCAATTTTGTGGTGGAATTTTTCGAGTTAACATCTAGATTTTGGCATACGGACCAGATTATATAATTTAGTGCCCCAGTCAGGTCGTCCAGTGGCAGAACAACCCAACGAACGGCGAAAAGTGAAAGGACCACCGTAGGCTTGTATAATATTTGATTTTTACCTTGTTTTGCTGTTATTCGTTAGCGCAATACAAATATCGTCAGTGTGGTACCGTATGTGTCCATTTAACGACGTCAGTTTCGTATAGCGAATTTCCTAACCTGGCTACGTGAGTACTAAAAACTTTCAGATTGTGCACGCCCCCTCAGGGCCGGTCAAAGTTGAAACACCATCGACACGACTCTCCACTGATTAATCCTTTTTCTTTGTTTTCAGAAGTGTTAACCTAGTCTAGTCAAAATGAAGTGTATCGTAAGTACCGCGTGTGTTTTGAGTGTTTTGGTCGCTGTCAGTTTCGCTGCCCCACAGTTCTCGGCCTCCTCCAACCTCCAGGTCAGTATTACCCAACGATTGTCCCGAATCTCATTTTGTTTGTTCGCACACCATCTCATCCGTCTCTCAATTAGCAACCTCTCAGAGAAATCGGCGATTTTTAATGTCAGTATAACAGTATTGTCTCTTGGAAGGTGACCCTTAATCATGCCGAGCACACGGCCGAACGAGGAATGCATTTCAATAAAGGAGTTGAAAGTTGTGTTGGCTAAAAAAAATTAGTTGAACAATGGAACATTAGCATTGGGCGATCTTAGGGGCACCCTTTTAGCCCCGAGAAGTTCGCTCACTTTCGACATATTCGTTGCAAGCGATTAGTAACATGCTGCCAAACTTTTACTTTCGGTTTCACGTATCTAGCGGATTCAGATCGGGCGTTCCTCGAGGCACCTAGATTGTGGCCAGGCGATCTTCGATGAGTATCCGAGGCGATGCAAGGTTGTCGAAGAAAGTGAGTGAAAGTAAGAAGAATGGCGTCATTTAGCAGTTCAATGTGTTAGGTGTTATATCACTGCGGATGTTAGATTCGCGTGAGCTGCAGCATCTTACAAGTGAACCCGGAACGAGATGTTTCAAGTATTGTGGTACTTTTTCGGACAATTACAAAAGGAAAAATGTCGCCGGAATAATTTAGCGGCGATAATGATAATGACCTTTTTTCAAATGACAAGGATCTCGTTGTTCAAACACAATGGAATTGGCTAGATGACAATTTGATGGTCTTATTGTAATAAATATGAGCGATTAAATTGTGTATCACTTGGATTACGAGGAATGCGCTTTCTAAACGTGCATCGTTGTTTTCGTTCTGTCAGACGTTTTGGTGGAAATAATTTTTATTGTTCTTGGTTTGCTGAATAGACGCACATGAATCGGCCTCAAGTCAACCAGAACTGTAACCTATTCAATTCTTGTCCGACACGCTGATCAGTTACATCAACAGATTGTCGATCACTTTGTCATTCATACGATCAGAAATCACAAATTAATCAAACTTTTTCATTTACCTACAAAAGGGGTTATTTATAAAATACAATAAATCTAAAAGTAAATTTTAAAATTATTAAGAACGTGAAATTTATTCAACAAAATTTTAATACAAACATGCTATTCATTTATGCGGCTATTATGTTGTTATTTATTTATACGGTTATTTTTTTATGCAACTTTCCTGCTAACAACTTTATGTAAATTACAATTCTTTCTGCTACATAACCGCAATTTTTAAATTCAAGTAAAATTATTACATAATTACAAAACAAACATCTGACCAACAACCGCTCAACCCTAAAAAAATAATGAAAAGCAAACAATTCAAAACGAGTCGAATTTGCACCGTGGAAAATTGTTTACTTCTTCAGGTAAACAATTTCCGTCAGTGTCATAGTCGAAGGTTGAATAGAAAAAAATTTGACGCAGTTCGTTTGACGACTTGTCAGTTCTGTGCGAAAATATTTGATTGTTGGTTTTTCCTTTTGTTCAATCTCTTTCTCTCAATTATTCGGTGTGGTGTTTGATTAATGCTAAAACTTCCGTCATCATTGTGGGGCGCCAAGTTAATAAAAATCTGAGAGATTATGCCTTAATGGGCTAATTGGTAATTAGTCTCTGTGCAAATTTAGTTAACTTGATACTGATTGCTGGAACAAAAACGAGCGGTGGAAGTTAAGAATTTATTTTATTTTCTCGTTAATTACAATGTAAATCCGACAGTGACAAATTACCCTTTCCGCATTGTAGTAAACGTTTTGATCCCTCGTTTCTATTCGAAATTTCCACGTGGCTTTGTTCTTCGCAGCAATTTTAATTGTTTGCGTGAAAAGCAACGGAACATGGCAGTTGAATACGTTAAGAAAATAGAAATCTTGTTTAAAAATTAAATGGAAATAATTAAGAAGGTACAAGTATGAATGTTTGCGTTTGGAATTGTAGATAAACATGTCCGTTCAACTAATGCTAATTGCGTTCATTGCATAATACTTTTAATGCATGATAACAGCTAGTTCGGTTTAAAATTTTCGTCTCTTTAAACACACATTAATTAAGGAAAACATAAAAATACAATTACCTAAATTACCATGATACTAGAGTTTTCAATCGTCACTTACACATTCTTATTGGCTGTTGTTTATTAATTGTCGTTTATAACGTCCATGCGAATGTTAAAGATAGAAATTAACGATGGAAAAGTTAAAATTCTCTATAAATAATTCAAAATTTAAATTAAGACGCTAATTTCGTACAAGGAAACTGAATAAATAATGCGTTAGTTGGTCCGCCCAACTTTCATCTAGTTTTATTAAAATTCATCAATTATAAAATTGTGTGAAAGACCGTGGCCCAGTTCGTGGTTTCCGAAAACAAAGAATATCTTCATGCTTAATTCCCAAGATAGCAAATATGGTTCCAAATTTGTTGTTATTACGGATCCAAAATCGTCTGGAGTGAATTTGTTTATAGCATGGCAACAATTAGCGAGTACCTTGATTTGTCATTTACATAAGTATGCGAATTAATCCTTGTAGATAGAATTGTCGTGAGGTGGATAATTCCTGAAATAAATCAGGTAGCAGCACGACATAGATTGTGGTCACAATAATTTGCATTACGTTTGCCCCAAGGACCTTTTTATACGGCGACAACACCTTGTACAACGTGCTTTAGCATCATGCAAAAATAAAAATGCAATTTATTTATAATTATTTTTTGGATTGATTAGATGTGACAGAATTTGTTGTACTAACTTTGTTAATTTGAAGCTTACGCAATAGCTGTTATTCTAGTAATATTTAATGAACATTATTGCGATTATTATAAAGTGTGACGTTAATTAATTAAGTTGTTGCGCTATGTTCTCATGTTTTCAATGAACGGTAAAATCAAACAATTCAAGTTAACAAATATTGCAACACAATAACCAAAGATGTGCAGCGTTCGTCCTTAAAAAAAAGAAAAAAACTATAGAACTGAAAAATTCGTTGAAGAAATCGTGAATTAATTAACATTTGACATTTGCGGTTGTTTTTTTCATTTTCATTATCATCCATTTTGTAACACATATTTAAAAAATAGAGGTCTGCTTTGGTCTCAAATTATGTTGCGTCACTACCATAATGATTGACGTGGTATTCTCTTGGTTGAAATTCTGAATTTAATTACCTAACTGTTCATGAGTGCGTGATTTTATTCGTTCAGTTAAATATGATTCAAATCTTGTACAATATTTTCCACACAAAGAAATTAAAACAAAACCTGAAAAGCAAGGAAAAGTGTAATGAAAAGAAATGTGGTTCGTTAATTTTTTGATTGTTATCATTTAATTAGACTCATTATTTTTTTATTCAGAGAGAATAATACTTCGGTTTTAGGTAGAATCTACATCGGTTCCTTTTATTGCGCGCGCCCTGCATGGTTTGTACTATTGCGGGCAAAAAAAGTGGGACATCAAATTTCTGTCAGTTTTGAAAAATTCGATGTAGTTCAAGCTTTATTGTCATTTTTTTGACACTATTCCAGCTGACAGTTTAAAAATTTATTTCATATTCCTATTTTCCGTTTCCAAATACTCTCTTCTTTTGATAAAGGTAGATTTTGATTGGAACTTTGCATTAAATAAACATTCACTACGTGCTTACTTACATCATTCCCTACAACCTACAATACTTAATGACAACGTCAATCAATTCAAAATAGGGTTAGAATCAGGTAAGGGTTATTTCACATTAAAAGTCAAGACAATGACGTTGATGTCCCACTTTTTTTGCCCGCAATAGTACATATTAATTATTAAAGTGTTGCTTCTTCAGTAATTTTATGTAAATTCATTAACGACTAAAGTTACGGTAAAAAGTGAAACGAAAGGAAAGTTTTACGCAGCGATTATCACAAACGGATCGTGCAATTACGAAAAGTAATAATTTCGGAGATAATAACTATTTAAATCGGTTCGATGTTCAAAGATATGCAAAAGCAATATATTTAATAACATTGTAACAATTTTTCAAACTTTCACTTTGGATTTTGAAGTCTTCCCAGCCACAACTGGTTCACACAAACCAAGTACATTAGAATCTAGTTGTGTTGAACAACAATAATTACGCTATGTAAAAACGGTAATTTTTCTTTGTTCTTAGGTTATACGCGTTATTTCCCAATTGTTATGTCTCGAAACTCCAAAAAAATCCTTTGCTTCACCACAAATTTTTCTCCAATACACATTTTGATACATATGAGGAAAATAAATCAATACACAGAAATAAAAAATTTTTTAGCAGTTTTTAGAACCATTGCCTGTCTTTCCGTCTCTCTGTTTGAATCCATTTAACTCAAAAAATAATCTGTGCTGAGTATATTGGTATGTAGTGAGCTCGCCTCGCAAAAACGAAGACAAAAGGTAACAACATGTATAGTTGACTCAAGTTGCAGAAAGACACTTTGCCTTTGCAACAGCACTTTTATGGCATTAGTCATTACTTTAAAACTGTACTTATATGGAAAATATTCAATCCAAACTATGATTTTCTGGTCCCTTTGTGCCTTTATTTGGTTTAAAAATATAGAAAAATGCTGTTGCAAATGACAAGTGGTTTTTTGCAACTTGAGTCAACCGTACTATCGAATTTATGAAAAACTAGTACAGCAAAATTTTGTTGGAGTAAATTGGGCTACATGAAAATGTCAAATATAAACGTCTGTCACTATGACAGTTCGAATTTAGCAATGCTCTATCAATATCAAACGTCAAACGTATTTAGGTTATGTACTTGACATGTTGGACATTAGTAACCAGTTAATATAAAGTACATAGAAACGTTACACTACAACATTTTTGAGAACTACGTTGTGCTGTCCTAGTTTTTCATGAATTCGATAGTACATACCATAAATCAATGTTACTTTTAATTAATATGTTGCTTTTTATGAACGAAAATACAAAAGTCTGTCGATTTTTTTATTAGATAATTGTTGTAATTTCCAAAATGTCACTGTCATAATAACAAAAGCAAAGTTTCTGAAGATAAATACGCATTTTCTTCACTTCTTATTCATAGACAGTTGGGAAATGACATTATTATCCAGGAACAAAAATTGTGTTACTTTAGTACAGGGTTATTGTAAATAAATGATTGTAGTCGAAGCAGGCCATGCCCATGTTATGACATTTTTGCCGCTTTCATACGAACTGTCAATTTTTGTCGCTGTCACTGTCATTTTTTAGGTAAAAAGTGCGGTGATGAGGGATTTATTTATTATTTTTAATTAACGATTGAATCCAAAAATATTGAGTTGTTTTGCAAACAATTCTAAAAATATTGAGTTGTTTTGCACTAACTCCTATGTGTGAACGGTGTGTGCACTCACTTATTCACATCATTTTGAAGTTTTTTATACGGAGCGACAACCATAAATTTTACATTCAGTTTTCACGCCTACTTGGACTACAATCATTTAGAATAACCATGTATTATTGTTGTGATAATTTTAGTTAGTTTTTGCCAAGTTCAATTGTGTTCGGCATTAAATCCATAGGTCACCTTTCACAGCTTCAAATTAATTTTATGGGACGTGTTTAACTTTCTATGCTCGGTTCAGAGACTATGTCAGACCATCACCTTTGCTTTGACAACAAATGGATGTTTATGACTCGACTGATTTTTTTCTATGGGAAAATCCGAACATTCGCGTAACATTTTGACCTTCTTTAAATTAACCATAACCCAAGTTTCCGCTCCTTTGTGAGTCAAATTTGCCGAAAGTGGGTAACAAAATGCATCGTGTTGCAAATTGCAAAGTGACTGGCTAGGGTCACGTTGACACAAATTAGTTGTTGAAAACTAACCTTTCCATTTACATACTGGTAAGTCAACAAACCTTGCGAACCGTCGGAACATCTGCATTCGAATATTGCAACAAACATTTCTCAATTTTTGGGGTTGCGCCGTAAGCGTTCGCAGAAAACAGCATTGTTTTCCGCGTTCTTTCTTGTTTCTTCCGTTAGTAGCTCATGTCATCATCGCCGAAAAGTCTGGAAGCGACCGGTAGCGATGGATCATCTTGTCGCTCATCTTCGTCATGTCCTTTTTCTTGTTAATTCAGTGTTTGAACAAATACAGATAGGTGGTGGAATCGGCGGAGGCGCCTCTGCCAGCGTCTCGGCGAGTGGTACCGCTAGTGCCGGAGGCAGCACGTCCGGAGGAGGTTTATCAGATATTTTAGGGAGCATTGATATTCCGGGATTGTTGCGAAGTGTGAACAGTATAGTGAAACTTGTAGGAGTCTTCTGTCCGCCGTTATCGCAGGTAAACATTCTCGATTGGTTTCGATAAAGCATTACCAAAAAGACATTGTTATTACGCACTCCAATCGGTGTTCGAAGAGCGAAATGAGGGCCTCTAATGGATTCCATTACATGGGTAGATAAAACGAAAGTGAAATTGTGTTGTATTGTATTGTAGGAAAAGTATTACTCAAGTTGGCAAAGTGACAAGAGCAACCCTTTCTGGATATTGTTTCAGGCAGGCAGTGTCCTCCAAGTACTTTTTTATAAAAGTATTTTACAACTAAGAGAAAGGTTCAAATGTATTAAAACACAATTTGAGGGAGCTGAAGTTTTGAAGTTAGAGAGATAAAGAATCTTGCACTAAGTTTAAATTCTATTGAACTATTTTTATGTACATTTTTTTCTTTATCCATTTGATAAGATTTGTTTATAGTCAGAAACAAAGGGCCGTATGATTTCCCATTCGTTAAGCCTTTCATTAGCTAAATAATTGATTAGACAAAGTGAGAGTATGCCAAGCACTATGTTAGACAAAGACAAAACAATTTACGACGTTCTTTAACTTTAATGAAAGGAAAATCATACGGCCCAAAATGTTTAATGTGAGGCCTTGGTTAGGGAAATAATTAAGTTATTTTTTGTGTTGTCAGCGTCATTTCCTTCCTACATTCATATGTCGTAAAATCCTGTTTGGAAAAAAGCTCATACGATAAAAGAACTATCAACCATAATTTAAACTGAAGAAATCTTGTTAATAATGATTATTATATATTTTGTATATTTTGCAGATAGATTCAGTAAATTCTTCAAAAATTATGTAATGTCAAAATAAACATTCAGAATTTTTTAGAAGTATATTATCCAACAATTCAGAAAAGGAATTTTTACAGAATGTCACTATTTTGTATTGGGTCCATATTTATTGAAAAATAAAAATGTATGTACGGTCGGTGGACAAATAAAACTGGGACACTTAAAATTTCATCTATGTAAATCAGACCATTGAATTGTCAATATATTTGTCAGTGTCTATATAATATGTCATACCAAACTTAACCTATTTGTGATAAAGCCGTAATTAAACGATGCAAATTTGTAAATTTTGACTTATGTGTCATTTTTGTCCCAGTTTTATTTGTCCATCGACTGTACCTAAAATTGTTCGTTAAAAATAATCAAATTTTCGCTTTTTTAAAATATTGTGACATAACTGCCAATAGACAATTTGAGTTAAGAGAATAACTTCAATTTTTATTTTTTTATTTATTTAAAAAGTTCAATACCGAACCCTTTTATATTTAATGTTAAAGGCAAAATCGGCAATAGTTATTTTTATTTGCATTGATTAACAACATTGACAAGCTGAAAAAGGACGAATTAATATGTCCATATTTTTCCAGCTTCTTTTTTGATGTTATGAAACAAACGTTACAAAATGTTTAAAGGCGTATTTCTGAGAAAAATGTTTCTTTTCTTTTCATAATTACAATATACCGGGTGTTCATTTAAATGTATCCTCAAAGTAGGCGTTGAAGAGTCAATTGTGAACACTCCAGGGATTACAGATCGCGGATCCACTGTTTAAATCTAACCTCATTTTCTGCGTTGTTTGTGTTTTTATTCTGCAGACGACGAGTGGTGGGTTCACAATCGACTCTTCAACCCCAACTTTGAAGATACATTTAAATGAACACCCGATATGTTCGCGATGTTTCCACCAGTTCTTCTGTTCTCCAAATTGAATTTTCCTTACCATTAAGAAAAATCCAAAGGTTTTCAGTTTAACTGAGGTCAGTAATTTAAAAGAGAAGCCGCTTCATTACGTTCAATAAATTATTCTATTCTTATCATAGATATCATAGATCCACCCACACCGCAATTTTCGTCAAAAATACACGTGAGAACTCTCTTAAAGATTGATGTGGAAGAAAATAAAAAGTTGGGTTAAGATTTAATTTTTGTTATGTAAATTTCTTTCTTTTCAGATTAAATTAACATGGGTGAATTTGACACAGTTAAACTGTCGTTGCAGTTGATCCAACTTGTATCGTCTCCATTTACCACATAGGATTATGGGGATATTTATTGTTTAACCGACATAAGTCAGCATGTGGTGGACCTTTGATATGTAAACAGGCTATATCTAATAATCTTGATGAGGTTAATACATTATAAATTTTATATCGTCAAAGAAAAGTTCTTTCCTACGTAATGATGAAAATATTTGATTTTTTTTAGTGGATAAAAGAGGTACACTTGCTAACTGTACACCAAGGCCCCCTAAAACGTCCCTGAACACGCCAACATTCTGCCCCTGCTAATACGGAGCCCTAGAGCTTTTCACCGGTCACGCCTCATAATCATGCATTTTTAATCGTGTCAATCAGCGACATGAATAATGCATTTGCCAATAATTGTTATGATTATGTTAAAGCCTGTTGGGGCCACGTGCACCGGTGATTTATCGACACAATTCCAATTTTTCAATCGTCGCCGTCATTCACCTGCCGTTTCCCACAAAGCGCACCAAATCGCCCCATCTAACCGGTGCTCTTGTGCAACACTCTTAATTATAATGAGTGCGTAATAACTCAATTTGCTGAAAAGTTAACAGCTTTCTTCACGAACTGGTTCCGTTTTTTCGAAGTAAAATCCGGGTCAATGCTTTATGTCTTTGTTACATAACCGAATTTTCCCGGAGTACCGCTCGTTAAACTGGAAATTTTCATGTACAGGTTCTCGATAACGTCATTCAGAATGTGACAAGTACAGCGTTTCGAGTGTTCGGCCGTGCTATCCTCAGGAACGGATTAGGAGGGGGCGGAGGTAGCTCGAGCGGAGGCGGCGCCTCCCGGGTTAACGTCGTCTTGCCGACGTACCCGCCCGACGAAGACGAAGACTATGACGACGAAGACGACGTCTCCAGTCCCGGATCTGACGACAATGTCGATTTGAGAGTCTTTGAGTCGAGCAGTACCGCAGCAAGCACTCAGATTGGCGAGACTGTGGTAAACACAACCTCCACACTCTACACTGTGAGATTCACTAAAAAAGAATTGTCATCGAAAGCTCATCAGATCTTGCCTGAATACGTGCAAGACGACGGCGAAATGATTTGTTTTTCGAAATTATTTGACACTCGCTGTGTTTTCTCTTCTGTCGGTTCGTTGCGTCTAATAACTTTCATTTTCTCTTCTACTTCTGTCTGCTAATGGGAGCTAGCTCTGGGCCAAGGTTGAGATCTGCAGACCTGTCGATTTTATTGGTTCAAGGTTCACCTCTCGACCAATAAATAGAAGACGGGTCAGTCTTTTTGAAATTATGTACCTAATTCAATCAAGATGACAACCTTGCCCCGGGTCTACTCGAATAAAAAACTATCAAAGAAAGTACCGCGAGTGGAAATAAAGAAGAACGATCATTTTGCAATCTAAGCATAACACACTCACACCACACATCTCGTCTGTATACCAACGAGAACTCATTAAAAAAACGCCGAAGATATTTGAAGACGTCACCGACCTGGACTCCATGCATTGAGCAAGGGAAGATCATGCCATTTCAGTATTAACAAGCAATTCCATCGAGAGACTGTGGAAGACTTAACATTGTGTTTCAGAATTTTATTCATTTATAATAAATCTTGTTTGTCGTCATTTTGTGGTTGTTTCTTCTTTGGTGGAGTGTCGCGTGTCGATCGAAGATTTGATTGGAGTTCTCTTGTTGCAGTCACCTGCCAACGATGACGACAACACAGTCGCCAAGAGGCACGTGAGGGTGGTGAGAGAAGCGGAAGCGGAAGAGGACCAAGACGGGGCCGAGTCAGCACCAGAACCTGCCGAAGACTTGTCGAATGTTGATGCCGACGATACCGATAGGAATAAGAGATATTTGCCCTTCGGTGGGACGGTTTCGGCGCATGGTTCTACCGGAGGCTCCGGCAATTTCTTGTTCGATATTATCCGGGTAAGCAACGGGGCGTGATGACGGACTTTCCGAATGTGTTGCTATTTTACAACAATTAACACAAACTTTTGGATAGATCGCATCTCTGATATTAATATAAACAGGTGGTTTTGTAACTTAACCTACTTTCTACGCCGGTCTCCAATATTCCGATCGTGGAAAATCGTACAATGGACGAAGTAGCAGCACAAATCTAGTTAAATATTAAGAGACGATCATTAACTGTTAGGCTAACGATAAGATCAGGCGCCATTCCATAACCTCACAATATTTTGTCACACATTTCACACCGATCTGTGTAAGACCACTCATATCTCCACATTTTAATATTAAGCTATGATGTATCAATAAATTTTTACAAGTACACACACTTTTATTCGTCTAGTGGATCGTGCATGACGAAACTAGGTTACTTTTCTTATTGAATGCAGTCAGACGAACGAAGTGAATATAAATTTTTGGATGTCAAGGATAACGGTTGCGACCCGAGGCCGACGCTAACCTTTACGGACGAAAGCCGCGAGAATCTATTGCAAAATTGCGGTGTTACGATTTTTACGTCGAACGCCGTCCATTTCCAAATTACATCTTTCTGGTCAAGGTGCGTTCGTGGTGACGTCAATCGCCGAGTGAAAAGACCCGACGTACGGTTCTTGAGTAATTGAAAGTGTAGCAGGTGTTACGAAAGATAACTTACAAAAGCTACGAAAACATATTCTTCAGTAAAATGTCAAAGTGTTGCATTTTTATGCAAATCGTCGATAACGGATTTTCGCTTAATTAGAGCTTGGTGCATTGCAATGCAAAACACGGCCACTTCTCTGCATTTGCATAATTGCTTCGCACCCACCCTTTCCCGTAAACCGCAACGAGAATGTGATGAAAAACTGCCGGCTCGGCGTCACATTCTATTTTACACTTTATGCAATTAATGCCGCAATCACACGTTCGACCAGAAGAGCTCGAGCTTCATTGTCACTTGTCAGAGTTGGATTTTCACTTGGAACGCTTGTCGGCTATCTTTGGCATCGTAAAAAATATGTATTCATTCGGTGTAAATGTTGTTGAAATTTTTTGGGGGGAAGCAGAAACGGGACCACATTAAGCTACAAAATTGAGTGTTTAGAACACAGCGGACAGGGCTGCTCGTACAGTTGGCACTGTCTACAGGATGGTTGCTGGCACTGAGAATTTGGGATGGGGTTTGACGACCAACGCGGAGACTTCCCAGACCATAACATCTTATGGTGCTTCGGCTGCTTCTTCAGCAAAGGTATCACCAGTACCAACACTGACTGTCCTCCCGCCCACTCCGCCACACTTTTCTTCACTAGTCTAGCCACTAACCGCACGCTTCTGGTGCTTCTCTCTCCTCTGACTAAAACTCCGTTCCCTCTCGTAACAACGTAAAATAGTGCTTGAGAGTATTTAAAAGTGCATATGTTTAAGTCTAGTACCGTAGATCAGTTGAGGGTGTCATGTCTGGTAATTTCAAGCACTATTTAATCCTTCGAGACCTCTCTGCTGACTTTCTGACTGTTCTGCCATCTGTACTGTAATAACCGTCTAACAACTCCATCCCAGACATGACAGACAAACGACTGACGACCGACACTTGGAAGATTAAGAACGTTGGGTTCCACATGGATTCGTTCTTTTTGCAGATCGCCCCGACTGATAATAAATCGAACTTTTGTCTAATTAATACTAGCCGGTTCAGAATGGAAAGTTATTCAGATTATTCGGTATAGTACCTGTTAAGCCTGTGACGCCAGTGAAAGGTTTTACTTTCTACTGGAATCACATAATAAAATGAAGAACCGCTCGTTTCGTCACTGTTCTCGACGAAAAATGCATATTAACATGTCGGCTCTAATGCGCGGTGCAGTCGCTCGCACACAACGGTCAAAGGTGAAACGACTAGAAAGAAATCTTTGTTTCACAACAACAACATAAATCTCGAAGATGTGACTAAATGAAAGGCGAAACGACGGTTTTCAAAAATAATTATACGACAATCTGCACGCCAGTAGAAACCGATTTCTACATTTGGATGGCATCAGTTGCACGACGAGGTGTTGGAAGCAAAATGATGGGTCGCAGCTCGGAGCAGAATTGAGAGAAACACGAATGATTAAAAAAGAACGACCGAAAGGAAAAATCGAAAAATAAATGAGTAGTTGTTGAGCTGACAAATGTGTGCATCAGACTTTCATATGTGTAATTTGTTGGTGTTTAAAATCGGAATTTATTGTTCACTTTCACAATTGAAAAATTTTCAAATTTAATTTACGACAAAACGTTTCGAAAGTATTTTCTAAATTAAAATAAAAAATATGAGCAGTTTCATTGGATTTATTGAAAAGACGTCAAAAAATCTGTAACTGTAATGTGAGATTTAAACGTTGCAAGCCACCAATTAAAGCTTCAACTTTCCCGGATATCGAAAGGTTAATAATCCGACGTAAGATAAAGAAAATAGCAAAAACGCTAAGTAAATGATAAATAGTAAACAAAAGATTCCTCTTAATGATTGATTATGCAACCAACAATACACCGATTTCGAGCGCCTTGACGGATTATCCGAAGGCCACCCTCGCTGCCACTTCCAGGCCAGAGATCCAGGCCCGCTGATGTAGTGACATTGTTTAGAAGCGACAGCCTTTGGTGGGGATAATCTGCCAAGTCGTTACACTTTAAATTGGTATAATTCGCAGCCGCCATAAGCCTCAGTCGCACTATAATTAAACTTTTCATGTTCCGTTACCTCTCTACCCATTTACATAATGACATTTATTACAATGTGCGTTACACATTCACGTAACCGCGCGGTCGGTTTAAATTCCCAAATAAATAACGCGAACAGGTTACAAATCAGGTTAACCAAAAAACAAATCGAAAAAGCCTCTTAAACTCGTATCGTACCAGTCGATTAATTTGAATTGTAAATTTCGCTAAAAACGTTATTATGTTACACTAATTATACGAAAGGGTGAACGGTCCGTTCACTTTTACTCCAGTTCGTTTGCGAACTGTGCCCCATTAGCGGGTGCATTTAATTTACCGATGGAAAGGTGAGTTACCGACGAATTCGCATCGTAAAGTCACTATGGGACTGTATCCAGTATAGGTAGAGTAAATCACGTAAATCTTAGATTAGATGTAGCGTAAAATAGGAATTAAAAGAAGAGTATTGTTTGTTGTCTGCTGGTGAAAGGAGATTTTCTGACCGGCGATTCGCCGGTCCAGTGTCGACGAGACCGTCTAATTGTCTGAATTGCGCAGCTCGTGGCCGGCTCAGGAGCCACGGAAGAATCCGACGAGAAAATAAACGGACCTGGAGGAGTTGCGGAACTTGATATTGCGAAGAGCGTCGGAGTGGACCACCACGGCGAAGGAATCCCCGGACCCATCACCCGTCTCTTCGTCGTGGCTAATCGCGGTATCGCCAACCTCGTACAAGACCTGATCTTGGTAAGTGTCCGACCGAACTTGTGTCTTTGATTAATTGCCTCGTTGCAGCGCTTGGCTCAAACCAGTGAGAGATTAGTCAACTTCAAGGCTCGTCTTGTCACGTCCCTCATCTAAGTTCCATCGCCATCTTAATTTAAAAATCAACCTCGCTCATGCAACCCTTCACAAACGCATCGCATTGTTACCACTCTTGTAAAAGAAAACAAGCATGAAGCTCTCATTATTATAAATTAATTTATCAGTTTCTATTTTTTTTGTTATTTCTTATTTAAATTTTTGTATATAGGTGATAACTTTTCTATTTTCGACTTTTTAACTAATAATCCTGGTCGTCTTGCCATTCTTCCTTAAATTTTGTTTGTCACTCACTCTTTCCAATTCTTCTACTTAGCTTTAAACACCTAGATTAAGTTTTTTTTCCTGTTAAAGTTAGCTTCGCATTACGAAATTTATCAGATGTATATAACCTGAACAATTGCTCAGTTTGATTCACTAAAATGCATAAATTGTAAATAGAAATTTCTTCATGTGGTGTAGATATCTCTATTTCTCGATATTGTAAGTAGTGTAAATAAATGCCCTAGGCTCATAAACAGGTCTACATTTTTGATTTTTTTATAAAAGTTATTGTACGTTGTATTTTTATAGTAACTATATTATTAAAAATACAAAATTCTTAAAAAAAAAAAATATGTATCATTTTATTTATTAGAATGAGTGGAACTAAGTCAGCATCTCTATGTGGTTTTGTCGCTGTTTAGTTGTAGTGATATTTTAATAAAATGAACACGTTGGCTTTGTATTAGGTAATTAATTGCTTTATTCCATATCAAAAGCTACAATATATTATATAAATACAATAAAAATGTCGTATATCTAAAATCATAACTTTGGTACTTTATTATACAAACTAAGAAACTTAATTTAATTAAACAAAACTAAACGTTACGGTATTTCTCTTTCTGAAAACACTTGACAAAACTTGTTGCAATAAAAACAGCAGATTTTGAGAAGATTTTGTGAACTATTTCCAGAAGTACTGGATGAAAAATGATCACACGTACGTTGCAGGCTGGGAATTAACAAGTCACTTAATAATAATTACTCAGTCTAGTTGTTAAGTACTGTCAGTGCTGCTTAACCGATAATACATAATTAAATTAGAAAGAAGTAAATGCTTTGGTTGAATTTCCCCAAGCACGGTAAATTCACTACTAGACTACCTTAGTAATAATTAACTATACAAAATAAAACATTTATACATATCCTTGCTTTCTGATTTAGTTACACACATAAACACTTAGAAAAGCTGTACACAAATCGATCAATCAAGTCGATTTTTACAATTGCACGTGAAACTTGATTGAACGTGACGTCATAGATAATACTGAATTCTTGCTAGCTAACATTTTCGGATTAAGCTAAATAGTATTTGGCACGCGGTTCATAAAAACAAACTATATTACGTTCATAGTTACCTATAAAAAATGCAACGGAAAAACTTGAATTTGAAGTCTTTTCTTTCAACTGTCATGGAATGAGTGAAGCTTTCACTTGTTCAAAATAAAACGCAGATCTCGGAAGTGAAACTAAACGGCGGAATGTTTACCTATTATTTCACCGGATTTTGAGTAAACGTGTTTGCCGTCGAATTCCACCGACATGTTCCTTTCTCCGTTCATGCCGTCGGGTTTCAAAGGTTCGCGTTCTTCCCTAGAGCATAAGAAATGATTAATACAAGAACGTGGACACGAGAGGAGAAATCATGCGTCAAGAATATCGCAAAACTAAACTTGTTAAGCGTCTTGTTATCTAGAGTCACTAATAATGTTGATTAGTTGTTAGTAATTAATACACTAATAAGCGACATTCCTCTTAAGCACGCCCGGTCAAACATTTGAAATTGTCGAGCTGTATTAACAGTGTTGGATACTTTAAACACATTATTCAAATTGCTGGGACTGCAGGAGTTGACACTGTGCGGCGGCATCTGTTGAAACAGATAGTTGCGGCTAAACCGCATAGTTATACATTCAATGTCGAGAAGTAGTAGCGTGATTACAGACGCTTCTTTTATTGAATCGTGCAGTGCATGAGCTTCAGCGAAGTTTTGGTCATCGACAGTTTCAAACGTATTCGGCTGATGTGTCGATCAATCAAGGGAGGTTCGGAAGTTATAATCCATCACAATTTCGTTGAATGCAGTCGAATGTTATCTTATTGAAATAAACCATCGGCGGACTCGTGTCATAACAATAAACTAAAAATCGATCATCCAACTTATGTCAGAGACACTGCTGAGCGTAAATGGCTTTCGTAAGATTTGTTACGTACTGCAATGCTATTGTCAGTTGTTTCTTAAAATCGTAAGCCTGTAAGTTTGCATCATAAAATTTAATTTACCTAAAAGAAGAATATTGTTTTGTTATGTGTCGTATGCTTTGCTGTTTTAGCACAAATGAAAATGTTCGCACGCTCTGAAACAAAACTCAAAGATCTTCGTTGGATGTTTCAAAGTAAAACTCGTTGTTAACTCGAGCAACTGAAGGAATTTCCTACTGAATGATTAAGTATTGCTACACAAGACGTAAATCAACAAAAATATTATTGAACGTTTTAATCCTTTGTCGTCATGTACTTTGCAGATATTTCGAAAAAAATTTCGAAGGATGATGCTACATGATAGTAGGAAAATTCAAACAATTGCATTTCCCAAAACAGTCATCTAAGACACTAGGTAGTGCTGTTGTTGTGACGATGCTAGTGTCATGATGTCCTTAGAAAAAATTCCTTTGTTTATGCCTTGAGACGCTCCTTTAGCTCATCACTGTTTTACTGTCGGGAAAATCGAGTACCATGAATATGCCCTTTAATTCCAATATCTTGAAACCGGTTAAGCGATATTTTCCGGATCTTTCTCCCCACACTATTATGTTTTGACTCTAAACAACGTGACGAACTCAATCGTAATTAATTATTCGAAAAAATTCGTCTGGAAGTCCCTTCTTGAGTAAGTTTCTGATTTGACGTTAACATTTTCATGTGTATTAGTGTGGACTCGTCTATCGTGAACTCTGAATGTTTTCTTGTGTTACAACATTTCTGGGATGTCTAGTGCATGTTTACAAGATTTTGTTAGATTTAAAATGTATGGACCAGTTCTTCACCACTCGACCTAATACTGCACCTATATTCTTACGAATTTCTCCCAAGACAAGAGCTTTTTTGCTTACATAATTGTCTTTGCTATTTCGATTTTATTCAATAATTTTAAAAGAAAACAAACCTGGCCGAGCCACAATCAAATGGTAAACAGTTTTTCATGTGTCAAACAAAGTGTTTTGCTTAAACGACAATAAGAGATGAATTACTCTCGATTATGTCAAAGACATTTGACTTAACTAACTCCCATAATTATACCGACTGATCAACATCGAATGAAACTTTTTTTCAGTTGGTAGGCGATTTTAGTTACCAAATTCTGTCATGTTTAAGCATTTGAATTTTTGTACTGACCGAAAATCCAGTGACTCGATAATATTTTTGTTTAAAAAATTATTTTGCTTTAATATTTATTTGTATATCTAGGGCGCGAAATCATTCTTTAACGTAATCGTGTAACGTACCGAGAGAAAAATTGTCGCCGAGGCCGCTTGCGGCACAACATTTTTTGTGCAACCGAAAATTTGTAATTATGTATTACAAAACGAACAAGTAATAGTATATTTCAAACCAAGCTAAGAAAGTGCTTTCTTGCAGACCGCAGGCAAAGATTATAAACCGAGCCGTAGGCGAGGTTTGTAAGTGCCTAAGGTCCGCAAGGGCACTTTCTTAACAAGGTTTGAACACTATTTTTTCCCTACCGGCACAACTTCGTTGAAAAAAGTCAAAAAAAGATGGTTCTATTCCTGATTAAAACGAAAATTTTGAGAATTGAATAGTAGACTGATTTATTTGTTTAATTAACTTGTCATCGCATTTGAAGATTTGACGTTTGTTCGAAAATTTGATATAAACAGGGTAAAGTAATCTACCTACCTAGCTTATCTGTTTATTTTCCAGATTAAGTATACGATTGATCTACCAACTTACTTTATTGAATTGGCTTTCATTTATCAATAACTTATTTCACATTTGACACTTTTGACATTTGTATTTTGGTACAGTTTTACCATAAACATTTCATGATTAACTTTCTTACCTTAGCGAGGAGAAAGTTGAATTTTCTCACCTCAAATGAGGTATCCACAGCCTACATTTCTAACCGGTAGGGAAATTTTTTTATTTCACTGGCAATAAATACATATAAATTCGGCTTACATGTGGCTATGGAAATGACATAAATATGTAAAACAATTCATTTTGTAAATAATCGTAAATATGTTAGAACAGAATTGTACTGAAAGTGATGTTTCAGTTTCGTGTGGGTGCTCCCCCAGAGTTAAAAAATCCGTATTATAAATTCTGTGGTTTCTAATTTCATACCCAAAAAATCTAAACGGCAGTTTTACATGGCAACTTTGTTAAAAGCAACCGCCGCGAACTGTTTTAGGTACGCGAAGTGCTCGTTTCGCGTACGGTTGCACAAAAAATTCATTTTACTCCCTTATCTAAAGATGACTGTTTTTAGAAATCGAACTCATACCCTGAGAGAGGCCATACAAAATACGATTCCCTGTATTATCCCCGAAATATTTGTAAATACTTAAATCTATTCAACAATATAATATACAGAAACATTTTCTTTTTAATTAACGATTCCCTATTACCAAGCACACCCGTTATAATGTCATAAAAAAACGAACCTCTAAACTTTACTTTTGTCATTTATTCAACTTAATACGTGGTTTGAGACTT
The DNA here is from genome assembly GCF_963966145.1 of Tenebrio molitor. NCBI lineage: Eukaryota > Metazoa > Arthropoda > Insecta > Coleoptera > Tenebrionidae > Tenebrio > Tenebrio molitor. Next base: position 14,013,374 of record NC_091051.1, on the reverse strand, counting down.
CGTTCTACCAACTACTCGTGTGTGCCAACCTAATTCAAAATTTTCCCCAATGTTGATCAGTCGATACTTCTGTCTAAATAATCTTAAATTATTAACATGGTTCAACCCTTGTGAATTTATAATTTCGTAAATACACTCGTTTGTTAATATATCTATTTGTTATACAAAATGTATCACGTAACTTTCCGACTCTGACGAACTTAAAATACAACCAGTAACACTTCTTTCATTTATGTATAACTATAACTTTCATTAACGATAATTAATTAATAATTAATGATAATTAAATTATATTTCTTGGTATATTCCGTACTCTGATAGATTGTACGTTTTTTGACAGAAAACAGACCCAGAGAGTAGTGTGGCGGGAATTAATCTGCAGGGATACAACGGTTTTCTACATAACGTGAAAAAATTGAGATGGAGAGTTTAGTATTTTTCACTGCTTTATGTTTTGGAACTAGAATTTAAAAACGTACAATCTATCACCGTACGGAGTTTATCTAGCATTTTGTGTACATCCACAAAAATTACTTGACGGCATCCGGCATCTCATTCGTTTTAACCTCGCTTCGGGAGTTTGACCACGTGTTTATGTTTGTTTGTTTTCCTTGGCATTTTTCGATTTGTATTACAAAATAGTTTTTTTTCAAGACATAAGAATGACAAACGGCAAACGGCAAAGAACCTGCTTCATTGTGAAACAGGCTTCGGCGTATATCGTTCTACGCAACTAGGCCACATCCCCCTTTTTTATTACTATATCTGTTGGTTGGCCCAAGTATAGGTACTGAATATTGAGTTGCATACATTCGGCGTAGATCTCGGATAGTTACGTGAAACACCTTGCACAGTGAATGTCAAAAGTTTGGAATAATACAAATACGTGTACATATTTTCTTTCTCATTCAACATTTGGAAAAGAAAACATTCTCGCATAATTTTCGTTTTCTGCGCAATCATATTCAAATATGTAGCAACATAATCCCATAAAAAAATTGCACAGGCCACTCAATAAATCCTCTTCAAAATCCTAAATAATGCCCCGGTTTAAGAGATTTTTTACTTTTAGTTTGTTCATAGCCAACGTGCTTTCAATTTTAAAATCGATATCTCAGGAACCATCCAGCCCAAAGCTGGATGGGCATAAATCAGAATTTAAATAAATGGTCTATGCAAATATACCGGGTGAGTCAAGTTTTACCGCCCGCACGATTAACCCTATTTAAAATTTTGTAAAAACTACGAACTTTAGGGTTACATTCCCTTAATCGAAGACTTCAAACGTGTGCAATCAATTTTCCCTTATCACTTCATTCGGAGCCATCAAATTTAAAAAATCGATAATTCACAATTAATTCAAAGAACATATTTATGAAATTCCCATCAAAAGAAAATTGTTCGTTTTTGAATTATTCCAATTTTAAGATTAACAGCGAAAAATGACCAAGATTTACAACTACAGTGTCATAAATAAATACCTAATTGTTGGTAAACATCTGTTGAGAACTTTTCTAGTAATTCTTAAGCCCCTAAAGGGTAGCATAAACAACCCACGTCAACTTCTTCCGTAGAACCCAATTTATTTATTTCAAAAACCTGTGATGTTTTCGTAATTTCAATCATACCAAATATTTCCTGAATGTTTGAAAGGATTCTTAGTGAAAAATTATGTAAATTAATGCAGTGGTTATTGAATTAAAACGAAATATTTATCTGTTTTATTAAAAAATTTGGAATTTTCACAGACTGTTCTGCACCGATATACAATCATTCCTGAATTTTTTGAGAATTTTAAATAGATTAGAAGAGGGTGTTTGCGCTCGGGCGGTAAAACTTGACTCACCCGATAAAAATGTGCAACAAAAATGGAAGCGGTTGTCATTTAAAAACATTGGCGATGATGTTATTGCACAGAAACGGAAAATTCCGGGAACATGAAAATTATTTTCATGAATAAAATCGACCAGTTCGCATTCTTTTCGAAAAACTCAAGAGAAAAGAAACAAACTGTTACCTCTTAATTCGACTGGAAAGCCTTATAACTGAAAGTTTTTAATAAATGATAGAATCATTTTCATTACACCCAGCTGAGTAACTAAATATCTTCATTTTGGCAAAAAAAAAAATTAAATCCTTTTGGTTTTGAACATTTTCTTGTCTAAGGAGAAAAATTCGTAACAATCTATTATTTTCAAAGAGTACTCGAGCGAGTCTTAATTCTTTTAAGATCCTCTGTGTAAAAAATACGGCTGAAGGAAATCCATCTTCAGGCCATTTAGATGCATGTACAATGAGCACTAACATAAAAAAAAAATCCGCCCAGTACGAAATCCCTAAAATGTATTCATACGCCTTTGCTGTGGTTCGCTACGGAGCGAGCGGTACACATCAAAAGCGAGTCGTGCACGGTGTAAAGAATTTATTGAAGAATTCCTCGTCACTTGCTTACCATCCAACCGAATACGGAATAAAATGTGAGCAAATGTTCGTTCCCATATGTAAATGCACCTCTATCGCCACCTCAACATTGCTGCACAACAAAAGACAATCGAACTTCGGCTTGTTGATTCCTATGCAAGTTAGCTACTAACCGTTCAAGTGTTCCGCTGGGAAATGTTACCGTTTCCTTGTTCAATACAATAATCCCAACAAATATGCAACTGGAATGTACAACATTCAAAGAGGAACAGAAAATCCTCTCTATTCACTTGTCCCTCGTCCAAGTGATTTCACGACTGAAACCACTACGATCAAAATAATTCTCCATCCCATTTTGTAATTTTGTTACACAACAATAGTGAATCTAATTGTACGAAATTTGATCACTCTTAAACAATCACCGCAAATAAGTGTTCCCCAGAACTGACCCTCGATTGTCATTCACTTGTTCAAACGAGTGTCTGCACCAGACATGTCAGCACAAGAATTTCTCATCCCCTAATTTTCAAGAGCGAGATCGACGCAACCCCCCTTTCAAAAAAACTGAATTAAGAGTTTCAAGGGGCATCGTCGTGATTGACACACAGTTGAATCACAATGGGCAATGGAGGTCTGACTTTGAGGCAGTCGGTGTTTGATTGCCTATTATTCCGGGACAAAACAAAACCATTTGCTCCATATGTGACTAGTTCTTATTTATGTGCATGAATAAGAAAGAGAGTCGACAACGACATTCTTTCTCGACGTCCACAGTCCTGGGCCACTTGATTAGTTCTGCTTTTACTCGCTGGCGCTGCATCAAATCTGTGCTGTCAAAATGACATTTTCGTAACCTTTGTAGGGTCAGAAACAGTTTCTTTTGTTTCTACCGATCCTATTGCATTTACATTGCGTACTGACATGCAGTTAACTTTCTACATCCTACTAGTTTTACATGAGCTGGTAATTTTGCGACAGTTCACTCTACTTTGTAAAAACTCCATCTTGTAGCAGACTTTCCGTCTGTGCCGCCTTGTTCATCATTTTGTTAAATTTTCGCCGTCAGCAAAGAAAACAAATGGCAATGCACCATTCTGTGAAAAAATACAAAGCAATCTCCTTCTGTTCTTTGTTGCAATTATCTTCCCGAGCTGCATCATTTGATGCAATTACGTCAGCTCAACTTCACTTAATACGAAACACAATTGGAACGCATCTCTTTGAAGTAGAGTCGGCCGCACGGGTGCGTTTACAATAATAACAGCATGCTTTTGCATAAAACAACAACACTCGACATATCCATGCACTGTGTTCAGATAGATCAGGTCATGCAAACGGCCATCTGACAATTCTTACATTGGTGATGGTGCCAGTTTGACAGGTAGGGGCAGGTTGAGACTGTTTGGGTGCGCCGGGGCAGCTTTGTAACTGCAATAAGGCAGCGGAAATCGCCAACTGTATAGACTAAAATTTCCAACGATATGTATAATGTGATGTGTGACAAAGGAAACGCATAAAACGTCACAAAAGCATGTGTTATTATGGCGTATTTACATGGAACTACAAGCAAATATGTACAGGTGTCAGTGTAAACGCGAGGGAAAACTTGTTCTCCTCGGGAAACAGTGTGATGTGGCTGCACTAAGGTGATCCGCTCAAGAGCGACGGATTTTACGACTACTACAAGCGAACACGAACATACCTGCCGAGTTTGGGGTCCTCTTCGTGGTGCTTCGACTTGTTCCGGTCGCAGATAAAAGCCAGAATGCCAGCTCTGTTCACACAGAAGCATATCAAGTCCACTAAAATTAGCACCAAAATGACAGCAACCACTACCAGTCCAATTATGGCCAAGTTAGTGACTGGCGGTTCATTATTAACGACAGCCGGATCGATACCTATCGAACAAACCAAGATGAGTGTCGGTCCAAATTCTCGCCGGCTCGGAGTGAGTTCAATATTTAGTATGTTAGTCTGACTGTGAATGAGTAAAAACGTGACGGAGTCACAGTATTGTGAGTGTGATCGTATTCTCCCGTACATGTCTAGACTATTCTAAGACAGCTCATGCTGGTTTCCAACAAAAAAAACAGCTTAGAACTCATTAAACTGTGAAACAACCAAAGTTGGAAATAAATAATTGAACAAAAGGGGGGCTACGAATAATCCGTTTTTATTGTGTTGCTATCCGCAAATTCGAGAATCTGCGAACGGTGTTGGTTAGTATATTACACCCAAAAATAAACCCAAGGCATGCAAAGCACAAATCAAAGAAGCGGGTCGTATCTATAAACTACCAAGGAGGACAGAAGAGATCGCGGATTGATTTGGGTGACCCTCTGACGCACATCTGTTCTGTCCTTGGCTCGGATCGGCTACGGTAACGAGAAGCTACGTACATTTCGTCAAGTCGTTTTGTCCCTTGTCGATTAAACACAGTGAAAAGCAAGAATTCACTAAGCCACTGTCAATGTCACTTCACAAAAGCACAACTTAAAAAAAAATCAACATACACAACGGAATTCAACTCAAAACAAACGTACTTCATATGATTTTATTGATTCAATTATATCTGATATAAATTGACATGTTTACTTTTAATTGCATAAATAAGTGGTAATAACTATTACAATGAGATTGTGTCTTGTTCTTTCGTTGATGACTCAAATTTATTGTCGAATCATGTAAAAAATGCGACGAAATTATAACAACTACAACATAACCCTTATAAAAAGTTTTTAGATCTACTCGATGGCGAACTAAAGGTGACAATAAAATCTAAAAACTTTTTTAAGTACAAAACAATGAAAACATGCACACGTGCAGACATTAACTAATTCTGGCACAGATACACAAAGCAAGAGAGGTCTCCGTTGTAGTCGTCCGCTTCGATACTTAAGTCAGTCTTTAATTTGGATAATCGTAAATCTTTCAAACGTCAACACCAAATAGAATTTGTCAACTACCACAAACACCTCTTTTTGCCGATACTTTTTGGTATAATCGATCTGAAACAATCTTTTAAAATTTCGGTACCACCTAACGATATATTTTAGTTGGCAGCACAGGATGGTTAACAACTGAGTATTATAACAATCTTATGGCTACAACATGCTCTGGTCGTCGAATCACGCAACATTCACACTAACTACATGCAAATCAAGATAGAAGACTATTTGGTTAGTAAGAGTGGAAGAACTATGAAGCTCAATAAAAACGGATATGACATTCAAAGCTGCGTCTCCAAGTATAAAAAACAATTAAAAAAGTAAAACGGAAGCATGTGCCGTGCTCCTATATACAAAATGAACGGTACAACGCGATGGAATGTGATGAAATCATGCGAAAAAGCTCAATAACATAATACAATCTGCATATACCAGTTGGAAAAAAATTGGTTAACTTGTTCTTATACGATGCGTGATTATACACGTATTTACATAATTAATTTATCGAATGGGAACACATTTAATTTAATTAAACCCCTGTAGTGAGATAGTTTCGTGAAACTTTTCCTATTCAGCACCGACTCGTATAAAACGCACAAAACACTACGATTATAGTCATTGAAGCCTGTAGAAGGGTACAGAAAGATGCACTTGAAGTCGAGCTCCCATAAAAAACACCTGGAGGGGAGGGCATTGTTAAAAAGATAAATAGAACACACACACCACAAAATAATAAAAATCAACCGGGACTATCGAAAATCAACAAATTTTTATTATTTTGTCCTGGACGCACACAAGCAACAAATCAAAAATTCAAAAAAAAACCCTAAACTACGAAAACAAAATTCTACTGATCGAAACGAAAAGTGGAAATAATCCGGCGCTCGCAACACGGACGGTTCCGGAACTGTACGTGTCGTAGCTGTAATATTCCCGATGCTCACCTCTGGCCGTTTTCACTCTGATTTGCGCCGGTGAACTTGAACCGATTGTGTTGTGTGCACGCAATTCGATTTTGTAAACAGTGTCGGGTTTGAGCTTGTTCAACTCGTAGCTGGCGTATTGGACCGACTGCTTGATCTCCTCGCTGCACTCGTTGTCCCGCCATTCCCCGTTCACCTTCTGGACCTGGAAGCGACTCGATCAGAGGGGCCCACCGACGGCGTAGGTGTACTCACCATGCAGTATCTGATCAGGTAGTAGTCGATCGGATCGCCGTTGTCGTTGGGCACTTGCCACCGCAGCTCGAAGTGGTCGGCGTAGGGGCTGACGGCGATCACGTCTTGCCGATTGCTGCTGTTGTCGTCGGGGATGCTGTGGCTGGGGACGTGGATTTTGGGCTCCGCCGGTTCGGACCGTCGCGGCATCGTTATCTGGGGGGCGTTCCGCCACGGGCCGTAGCCGACGTCGTTCTTCGCGGCGAACTGGAACTGGTAGGTGGTTTCCGGGATCAGGTTCTCCAAGATGTAGGGAGCACCTGCCACAGGAATAACGATCATGTATAAAATTGTTCGTTCAGTTTGGTACACAACACAATAAAGCCGTTCGATCGGGAGAGAGTAGGTTTACGGGCAGGATATCCGTTAAAGTAAACACGTTCATTTCAAGATTGATTGCACCGCATGAGAGCGGCGTCGCGGTCTTGAAACTTTGGTCAATTATTCTACATGAAGGGTGTACGTCGTTGCAAGTTTCGAGACAGTATTGGGCAGTGAAAAATTGTGAGGATGTCCTAATTGTGAGAAAAAAAGTAGAGAAGTGAAAATGAAAAGTAAGGAGAGTGTGAACAGAGATCGTCTAAAATAAAGGACAAATTGTGGGAAATTAAAAAGTAGGTATGGTTGTGAGAACGTCTGAGAAGAAAAGCAGTGAAGTAATAAAAAAGAAAGGAGAATGTTAGACAGAAATATGGTGAAACAAAGGAGAAAAAAATTGAAAATGGCGATAGGAAGGATCATACAACTAGTACCGATGAGAGGAAAAACAATGCAAGCAAGACAAAATGAACGAGAGTGGTTACTTGATACTAATTAAGGAGCGGTTTGAAAAAGCGAAACTAAAGAAAAAGTACTGAAGAGTAACAAAAAATGAGGTCAAAAAACACAGAGAAATTAAACTTTAAATAATTGTAAATAAATTGAAAATAGAAATTGAGGATTCAATTTCAACAAGGATTAAAAATTAAACCACTATTTTGTAACTTTGGAGAAAGAAAGAAAGACACACTAAGGAACGACACAATGGAAAATGTGTAGAGACCATAAAAAAAAAAATTAGAACAAACAATTAAAGACATATTGTAAAATAGTTTTTGTACTCATAGCCTTGAAAGCAATGCTTCCAACATCCAACGCTCGCTCCGAAACGAGTGCTTCCCGGTCGACTCGAATGTAAAAATTGCAAAAAACACTGGCCCTTTGAGGCATTCAAAAAAATTTTAATTTAATTTTCGTACAAAAAATATTGTACGCACCACTTGCGTGAAGACATCTTCCGTTCATTCGCGCATTAATTAAAGGCACTCGCTCCTTCGTCGCTCGTGCTTTAAAAAATACGCTCATGCGGGAACATCGTCTTCCCGCACTTGGTTCGTAAATAACTATTATTTAATTAGTTCATGTGTAAATTGGTTTTTTTTTGGCACGAGTGGGTCAGTTTAAAACGCAAGTAAAACGAGTTGGGTTTTCTTTTTTTCGGATCGTCTAAATTCTCGTTCTCAGCTTCCATAATTTTCTTGGAATCAAAATTGCGAGCAAATAAGTTGTTTATTAAATATAGAAAATCACCAGAACAATTGCTTAACCTGCAATTCCTGTCACCTTTGTTAAATCAACAAAAAAAAAAAAAAATTTTTAAATATTCAAAACCGGACAATTATTTTCGAACAGAGGGAGTATTAAATATTTCGGTGCGTAGCATCCAGTTAAATTTGATATCAAAAATGTTAACAAAATTAATATTAAAAATTATAGAACATGTTCTACCTATAAATTCATCAAATATGTACTCAAAAATGCGCGGGCGCAACGAAAGCACCCCGCCAACGTCCCCACTTATTTCTTTACTGTCAGACTGTCACACTGTCAGTAGTAGTGTCAGTTGTCAATTAATGTTTGAAGACATCACTGAAGTTTGAAGTGTCTGAGAGCGTTTTTAAATTCATCGATGGATCAATCGGTGGAATCAGTTTTCTACCAAAACGTTGTTATATTACTGTTAGATTTATGTTGAACTTAAGAAAACACGTTTCTTTATTCACCAAAAATTTCATGTTAGCCTCAACCAAAATTCACCTTTCCCATCTACAATGGGAGTTGGTTGTTTGGTGGACGAATAGTGGGGGAAATGTCAAAATAGTTTGTCGAAGTCAAACTGTCAATGTCAAAGCAAAGCGAGGGAAAAACTGGAAAAGTGCAACATTATTCACGTATCCTCTAATTTTTTCATGAGTCTTTCTTCTGTTTAAAATAATTTCTTCATCAGAGGAAGTTAATAAATCATCATCTGATGAATCTTCCAAAGGCATTGTTATCCGTTTTACCAATATTATGGTCCCAAGAAGACTAATGTCGCACATATTTATTCATATAATAATAATAGTCGCCGAAAATGAAAAAATGTTTAGGTTATGTTTACACTTCGGGTGTCATGACATCAGCACCAGTAAGCACAGTCATCAGTTTTCCACCAAATCCGTGTCCCTATTCATCACATTTTTGCACAACATAAATGTTCAACACAAAAAAAAACTTATGATTGACAGTCCACCAATGTTGAAATTCACCGCAAAAAGTTGATGAATTTAAAAACGCTACCTCTTTGAACGGTTAGAACATCACAATTGGGTTACGTTGGAACTGTCAATACTATGTCGGTAGCCATAGCAACAGACATGTACCCATGCGATTATGACAAAAACGTGAACTGCGTTGCAAAGAGAATTTTCATTTTCATCAGTTTTATTGTTCAAATTTCAAGGTCAATCGTATAAAAAAATGTCTACATTTTTTATGTTAAATTTATTATTAAAAATATCATTGTGTTAAACCGCCTTTAATGAGAAATCTGTTACATATTAATTCCAAATACCTTATAAGCGCGCCTACTCTCGTGTCAAAAATAAATTACTCCCTAGAATTCGAACTTTTAGGGAAATAACGTTTTACATGTTGTGTGTAACTAGAATTTTCACAAGTAATTTTGAATGCCTAAGGTTCGTTACTTTGAATTTAGATATTAAATCCAAATATTATAAATATGCCGCCAGTAACCAAAATTGATTGTGAAACGAAAAATCATCTATCACTTAGAGAGAAATTAGTCATTTGCAACTGTTAACTTGCTGCTTTACATTTTTGGGATATCTTTTGTTTGTCACCAGAAACCACATAGCCTCCAACCTGACCAAATTTATGCCAACCTAGTAACGAATATCCCTAAATGCTAGGGAGTAATTTATTTTTGATACGAGTAGTTACTTTTCCTGGTGGTGCCAACTTAACAAGTCCCCAACTAATTCATTTTGCTTTGCGAATTTCGCAAAAGCTGGATAAAGATTTGTTATTTTAGAATAAATTAAGCTTTCTTATTTATCAAAATTTATGTTAAATATACCTAATTTGGATGATTCCATTAAATACCAAATTAATAATGTAGACTATTTATTATATTTATTATTCCTCCTTGAACGCCCAGTTTTCATTTTACATTTTGGAATTATTTTGGAATTATTTTGTATTATAGTTGGATAATGTTCGAATTGTCCAATTTAAATTGAACTACAGATTAAACACCATATTTTCGAATAAACACCTCACTATATGTAATAGATTTCCCAAACGTTTGGCGATTTTCTGTATTTATTTTATCTTATCCAGCCATCCCACTTTAAATAATAAAAACGCAAATGGCATCATGTAACAAACAAGAGAATATGCAGTGAAGATTTTTTGCTGCCGTCAAAGTAACATTTATTAGTGTTTACTTGCGTTTCCAAGAATAACCATCTGTTGAGCTGCAGAGAGTACAATAAACGTGTCCAAACTATTGTTAGATTTATTACTGGCAGGCCGGGTTTTGTATGCACACACATACCGTAGAGCGAACGTGATAGGGTAAATCTCTGGATAAGACGAATTCAAATGTATCGAAATCCCAAATTAAACAGTTAAAGCAACAATCACAACCTTCCAAAAACTGCACGCAACAAATAAACGAAAACATTTCGGTTGATAGATCGAAAGCGAGAAACATCGAATTCGCGCTCCACTTACGGTAACTCCACGTGTGATTCGCTGAAAGCTCCCAATTCTGGCCCATGTACCTCTCGCCCCTGTACCGCACCGTGAACGACCTAATCGGCAGAGTATCGAAGTAAGGTGGCGGCTGTATATCGAACTTGATCGTAGTCGCCGTGATACTTTGCGCCTTAATCTGCGTGATAACCTCCGGCACTCTGGCTTCCTTCAATTCCACCCAAATCGAGTCACTCCCCAGCTTGTTGGTGGCCACACACTCGTACTTGGTGAAAAAGGTGTGCTCCGTGCCCGAGTTCACGATCAAATGTGAGATCGGTCCGTTGCCTTCCTGCTTGAACCTCAGCATGTCCGGAGTGATTGGTCTGTTGTTGAACTTCCAGATGATCGTGGCGTTGGGGATGGCCTCCGGGATGCAAGTCAGATTTCCCGGGTGGTTGTTCCACGCCCACGCAATCTTGTGCAGCGCTTTCGTCCTTTCGAACGTCGGAGGAAACTCGACGGTGATGTGACCGTTCTTGTAGCTGGTTCCGGCGCTGTTTTCGGCGATGCACTCGTACAAGCCGTCGTCGGAGCGGTTGAGCTTCGTTATGTCCAGGATGCCGAAGCATTCTCCCTTGGTGTCGATGCACTGTTGCTCCAGGATGATGCGGCGGTCGTGCGGCTGTTGACCGATTCTGAGAGGTTCCTTGGTGCTGAGTTTCCTGAAGGTTATGTTAGGTTTTGGCCTTCCTTTAGCCTTGCACATGATCTTGGTGTCGGAGTTCACCGGAGCTGTGACGTTCAACAGCTCGTAGATCTTCGGTTTCACCATGACGTCGATTTTGACTGTGCTTTCGACGCGTCCGGCTTGATTCTCTGCTATGCACTTGTAAATGTCGTCGTCGTTGAACTCCACTCTGGTTATGATGAGGTCGCCCGTGTTTTTCTTAACATCGAAACGGTCGGTCTTGGACAAGTCTTGACTTGTACCTTGCTTGATCCAAGTGTAAGTTGGTGGCGGTTTCCCTGTTGCGACACATTTAGTCCACGCAGTCTCACCCTCGATGACTGACACTTTAGTCATCTGCTCGATCTCCGGAGGGATTATAACTTCGACCTAAAAACCAAAAAATACAATCCTGAACTGACCCCACCGCGACATATCCACCTTGATGTTCTTCACTTTTATTTGACCAGTGGAAACCACCACCGCCGTACATTTGTACACTCCGTCGTCCGATTCTTTGACGTTTTTGATGAGAAGCCCTTCATTTTGCACCACGTACCTATCGCTGGTCACTATCATCGACCCGCCGTCTTTGTTCCAGTCGACGATCGGTGTCGGATCCCCTTGGACTTTGCACTTGACCAAATAGTCCCGTCCCGCCCTGGGAAATTGTGATTCGGGAGCGTCCACGAAAGTGATGTCCACTAAAATCATGCTTTAACGTCTGCCGGCCCGGACAAATTAGAAAACTCACAGTAAGTCCTGACCATAACCGTGGCCCTCAACTCTTCGCTGGCGTAATTGGCGGCGCAAGTGTAATTTCCAGCGTGATTTGTGGTTATACGTTGGAAGATCAGAACTAGTCCCGGGTCGTCCCCGATACTCTGAAAATTAAAACTTAAATTAATAATGCCAAGTCGAGATTAAAAATGGGCCGACGGTTCGGTTGACAACCGCGCGCGTATTTGCCTAAGAAAATTGAAAAATGAAAGTTGGCGCATTTTATATTTTCTTTACCGAATGGAATTTCTCATAGTCAAATCGGCCGCGATCGTTGGATGTTGATTCATTTTCGTTTCTCCTTCAAGATTGTATTTTCTTGCTAACTTTCCAATCTTCCGCCCCTTTCAATTGGAATAGTAATTTTACAATTTAAAATTTCTCCCCGATAACGTCCCATTCTTTATAATAAATCATTAATTTCCTCGTTTTAATCATTTTTATTGTGTCTCCGTCTACTCTTTGCCCGCCAACTTTTCACTCATCGAGTGGAAACTTCCAAACGACATCACCGTCAGATTCGGTTCTTTTTCTCTTCGGTAAATCAAGATCTCGACTTTTACCCTGAAACGGCTTAATAAAATTACGCAGTGCTTTCACCATTCTCCATAAATTTTTAAAATGATATACCGAGTGACTATAAATGATTGAAGCAAAATAGTGGATTGGCAACACTGATGCAGTTGGTAATGCAAATCTTCTCGTGCATGATCTGTCAATTTAGTTTAGGTTAAGTCACGAAGTACGTTGGCGTTGGAAAAAAAATAGATTTTTTTGAGGTTTGTTTCAATTTTGAAAATTGCGTGTGTCATGCCAACGATGTTGCCAACTAAAGATTTCAAATGTGTTACCAACATAACAAACTAATATTCAATCATTGACAGTCACTCGGTACAGTAGAAGCTCGATTATCCGAAACCTGGTAATCCGCATTATCCGCAACAAAAGTGTTTTTCAATTTCACCGTTTTATCCGGAATTGTTGGCTCTTGGCCTCCGTTTTATCCGGAAAGTTCCAATGAGATAGCAATCTGAATTCTCTGAAATAATAAAATAATTGTTTTGACTAGAAATCTGATTCCCGCTATTTATTTTGTCTAGAATTTGACACCTTATTGTGGCAAAATTCATTAGTTCACGTTTTTGTGTTGGAGAGACTATGCATCAAGGAAACGTATGACTGGGCATAAATAGCCTTCAATTTCATCATATTTCCATTAATATAATTTTTCTCATTTTGTAATTAATTTGTATTGTTAGCTTTTAATCTTAAAAGCTTAAATAATAATGCGTCCGCACTGATCGAGGCGCGTAGTCAATCTGCAGGGGTGCGGTCCGCACTTAAGAATGTGTAAGACTAGCACTACTATACAGAATCACCACTTGGACACGTAATGCGGTACGTCTTGGCGCTAACATGTATGTTGAATAAAATAACATGATCATTGTAACCAGGAATTATTTGAATTCTCCGTATTATCCGGAATTTCGATCATCCGGAATGGGTCTACCCCCCATTGTCCCGGATAATCGAGCTTCTACTGTATTTAGTTAAGCGTGCTCAACCGGTATGTACTTTATTAAATCTCGCCTGGATTTATTATTAAACAATGCAACCAGAGTTCGGAATCAGAAAAACATACGTGCAGTTTTATGAATCGACTCTCTAGCTCTCGCGTTTCCTAAGTCCACCATCGTAAAATACATATTTCTTGTGTTGCAAGTATCCAGCGTTCAAAAAATTACTTGCTTGCTTTTGTTTCGCTTTTGTTTCCTTAAACGTATTATAACATAAACTCGTCAACTGTCAAACTTGTCATACTCGTACATGACAAACGGCATTTATTTAGCGAGCGAGCTGTGGTTCTAGTTTCGGTAAAAAAAAAAGTTGGTCATTGTTCACTTTAACTACTTCTGGAATTTTCCCGTTTTTTCTGGCTACCAAAAAGTTCTTCTAACAGAACTTTTCTGCTTACCTTAATAACAAACGGTGGTTTTTACTTCAAAATAGAAATATTTTATTGCGGAATCGTATTTTAGTAATGAAAGAAACATTGACGAAATATGAAAGTATGTATGTACTCATTACAGAGATGTTTGGAAGAATATCTAGCTGCAAGAATTTGTAGAAGTGTCGATAAATTATTTCAAGTGACTGTAAAAAGATGTGTCAAACCGTTTTCGTGAAACAGGGAATGTGGGAACAAAGAATCACTACATAGCTACTCTAGTAACAGTTCAAAGAGTTATGAAAAATAAACCGAAAACTTCCAATTCGTCCTCTGTGGCAACAAATGAAGGTATCTTTCGACACGTGACGTACAATACATATTACTAAAGGATTTGCATCTTTATCCTTGTCGCGAGTAATTGTATTTCAAGAGCTACTCCCAACTGATCTCCCACAACGTTTATATTCCTGTGAATTATCCTAAATATTCTACATAATGAATACAATGTTGCGGAATTATTCTTTTTACGGACCAGGCATGGTTTTATACAACAGGGTTTGTTCATTCTAAAAATGTGAGAAGAATGATGAATACAGAGAAATGCTTCAAGAGTTAATTAAAGCATCTTTACATTCGGATAAGACAGGTGTGCGGGCAGCAATTCGTGCAAGGAGAATAAATGGATCTATATTTTTAACCATAATAAATTTATTTTTATTCAGAATTAACTGTCTGCTAAGATGCGATACCGTATCAGAAAAGAAATTTCAAGGCAATTATTGAATTATGTAATTACACCATGATGAACTCCACTGAGTTCGGTTCCAATTAATAATATAAAAAAGTTACACAATGCATAAAGAAACTGAAAAAATAAACAGTCCACAGATGGTGAAAAATATTTTCAGTATGCTGAAACGCAAAACGTTTTGAAAGTGAGGGTAAATATTTTGTTAATTAATAATTTACTTTTGTTGTGCAAAATGATTAGAACTATGAGGTTATGTACGAGTATATGGAGAACATGTCAAAAGTATTCCTGCTACAGGACAAGCGTTTGTAAAAGAAAAACGAAACCACGGTCTGTTTGACCATATCTTTTTTTTTAAACCTCGATATATTTTTTCTTTGGTTATTCTCTCACACCCACCTGATTAATTAATTTGGCAATTTTTTTCCTACGTTTTTGTTTTCATTGTATGTTGATGTTTCATTATTATGGACTTTTCAACCTCTGCTTTTGTATTTTCCAAATTTGCACGTTTTACAACTCCAATTTTTTCACATTATCTCCTTCGAAAATTCTTTCAATTTCCCACACTTACTTCATTACGGCCTGAAACCTCACCTCATATTTTATTCTACTCTTCTTTATTTCATCCGCGTTATTAGTTTTTTTACTCTAATTCTTTAACGCTGTTATCTTACTCCACTGCTTTTCATTAACGCTACTTTTGATTGATTTTATCCTTCAATAGATACATTTTCCTAGGTTTTCTCTTAATTTTTTATCACTTCGCATTATCCTTTTTTAATTAAGAACCTAACTGCGAGTAAGAATTCTCCAAAATAAAAAACGTTTTTGCAATGGAAAAATATGTATAATTCGGGGTCCTGGTTTAAACAGAACGTTATTAGCAATTTTTTTATTAAAACAAAAACGCAAAGCCCCAGAATGCGTTCATTAAAGAAATCCCTAAATTAATGTGGAACGACCTGAGTTTAAAAGCGTGTCGACTTAATCTCATGCAAATTAAAGCTTTGTTTATAATAGCGGCGATTATTACCCGAGGAATAAAAGCAAAGAAAAATCTTTAAAATGTTTCATTTCAATTCGAAAGGCACAATCGCGATATTGAATTTTTATTCGTAAAATCCACATGAGCAAATATGTAAAAGGGAAAATAATTACGTGCCAGTAGAAGGAATGAGATTCAAAATGAATCTCCCTTACAAAGGAAAACCGCGACAAAGCACCAAACAGACAACTAGTCCAAAGAGTACTATACTAGTATGGAATATGTTCGAAGCAAATTTTATTTTTATTTTTAAAATATTGTGAACTCGGTCGCTCATTGTCGAGTTGTTACCGTCGCCTATTACATAAAGCTCCGCAAAGATCTTGATGGTATTTTCATCATCAATTAACCTACGTAACGAAGAATAAACGGCTTAAAACGCGAAAGAATGAAAATATAAACTCGACCAGGGCAAATACGGACAAGCGACAAAAGACCGAATCATTATTTCGGAGCGTGGCCGATTTAAACCCACGCAAAACAAAGCTTAGTGAAAATTGTTACCTGTACATAAATCGGGTTCGCCCGATTGGTGTTTTCTATCCTTCTATTTATGGGATCCCTCCACTCTAATTGGCTGATGAGTTTGGGATCGTCGACGTTCGGTTTACATGTTAACGCAATACTGGCTCCAATTTGGACGGAATTGACCCCTCCATTGTTGGGTTGAATTTCCAGTGACGGGTGGGTTTGTGCACACACCGCTGAAACAAACACATCCGACCAATTAACGGCGAATATTAAACTGATCCCAGGAAAAAAACGAAATTAAATTAATATCAATGCGAACCCATTTATTGGCTGGCACGATCGCGCAATTACGAACTAATAAAATGATCAAATCAATTTCATATTGTAACGGATCATAAACGGCTGAAGTGCACGAGGACATTAAGGGCAATTGCACATGGCACCCCCTGCGGCGTCGCACAATCCTCTAAAATATTGCAGCGATTTCGCCGAGACATTAATCGACGACTGTGCGAAATCTATCAACGCGCCACCTGACCAATAAAAATCATCAACCCCACTGATCATGGATCTGCATCAGCGTCAGTCCGTGGACGGTCAACTTGATGGCTTCAATAAAGACGCATTAAAATTGTTGTGGGCAGCCACCCCAACGCGAATTAAACTGTCTCGCGGCCATCCATCTTAATTCGTTTTAATAGAAACGACGTCATTGATTAATTTGTTATGTTGTTCAAATTTTTGCGGCGCGCCGGACAGGTAATTTAGCGGAATCATTAATTATGGTAATTGTTGAATAATAATTTATCAACAAAACTTAACAATATTTAGTCGCAGCCCCTGCTTAATGGGGGTCGCCGTGGGGAAGCTCGAGCGGCACTAAGTAATACATATAATGGGCTATAAACAACAATTACCTCGAGATACATGGAACCCCGCGCACTTTATGCCGCACTCGCTGAAAGTTCGCTAAAACCGACTGAAACAAGGGGGAAGCGCACATATGCGATGTTCGCCCCCCAAATTACGACTCCTAAATTTCAGCCCATCTAGGTCGGAACTGGTTACCTATTTTGTTTTTTTTTTGTTGATCAACGTGTCTTTCTTGTCTCGTCTGTGGCTGTTAAATTTACAGCTGGGGAAATAGCTAATTATTCCGGCGCTGGATTAATCCATGCGCTACAATAAAATGAGAGTGAAAGACAAGTTTGTATAACATGATCTCGGATGTAATTCACTCTAATTAACGATAATGTATTCAGCTGATGGGATTCGAAATCATCAAATTTTACAAATGACGGCTATTGAATTACGACACAGATTATGGGGTCGTAATGTAACGTAATTGCATCACTTGTGCTCAAAAATGTATGAGGAGGATCGGAACATGAGACTCTTAATCTTGAAAGGCGGACATCCCGGGCACAGTTTCTGGACTGAGTGTGCTCTCTTTTATCAATAAACTATTTGATCCTGAAAAAATTATGGAAACACTATTTTTTTATAACCAGAATGAACAAAACTGCGAGAACGAAAGTCGAGACGAAATTAAGTACATTAATAGTTATTTAATAAACTAGTTTGTTAATGAAGGCGATTAATAATCGAAACTGTTTATAGCACGAACGAGTGTAGCGAATGAGTGCCTTTAATAGTTGAGATTATTAATCGCCCATTAACAAATGAGTTGATTACAAAATGTTTTCGTTGACCGCAAACTTTTTTTTGTGACAAAATTTCAAATTAAAGCCAAATCAAAACCAATTTCATCTTTTTCGATAAAGATGAGACCTTATAAAATACCTTCATCCTTTTTTTCTTCTCAGGGTAGGCCATTTTTAAATTTTTCAACACTTTCTATTCACTTTTCCACAACGAACGTCCGAAGACGTCAACTCCATTTAGATTCAATTTCACGTAAAAATCACGGTTGCTAAGAAAACCTAGTTACCCTTGAAAAATATGACATGCGAATTATAACCAAAAAGGTCGGATTTTGAAAAAGTGAATTCGTAATTGTGCAGTTATAGAGCTATAAAATATAGAAAACCCTGCTGCACTACCTCCTGCAGTGCTGGTAAGTGCAAACAATGCATGTTCGAGGTTGTTTATACATCAAAATATCATCAAAACGTCAAAATCGCAAGAATCGTTGATTAATGAAAAATAGTGTATTAATGAGGTCCATTAATACACTATATTTTAGACAAAATAATTCATTAATATTGAAATTAACAAATATTATGTGTGTATTTACGAATGTATATGGAAGACAAAACTAAACGAACAAAAATTTACGCTTACTCAATCCCCTCCTCCCATTTTGGATGTGCCGCTAGCCTCGTAATAGACAGACTATAGTGACTCAGTGAATCTAAAACTGTGTTCAGTACCGAGTGTCAACTACCAAACCTGACCATAGGAATTTAACATGAAAAATAGTTTTTGCGTGATTTCAGGTACCTACTTCATTAAGAAATTGATTAAATTTAACATTTGTTAAATGGTCAAGTTATTAGAAACATTTTTATTCACATTTATCAAAATGTCGAAATATGTTTCTGTTTAAATTTACTACTAAAATCGCCCAATAATTTGATTATTAAAAATACCATCCCAAACATTAAATTTCTGAGGGCATTGCGTTCTTGTAGTTAAATGTATCCGCGAATTTTCTTGAGACAAATATCGAGTGTTCTGGGTGGCTCATTATTTAACATACATTTGCATTCGTCGGTAAAACATCTGTTTTTAGGTACTATAAATATGTTCTGCTTACCTTATCTGTACGACGGGTGCAGGTAATAATAAGACATCCCAAGCGTAGACAGAAAGTACATAATAATGGGGTTTTCCCGAATTTTAAAAATACAGGACCGGCCGGCCCTAAGCCACTAAACAATTACAGTCTTAGTTGTACCGTTCAAGAAATAACTTGTGTTGTGTAAAGTGAATTCAGTGCGTTAATTTTACTCAATATGTAATATTTGTTGCCAATACTGGTGAATCATCTAATGAATTTGATTCAAATGACGATTAATTTTCCATTTGTTTATGTAAGTATTTTATGATTTTATTTATTAATTTACTTTAAAGTATACATGTAATGGATACTTTATTAATTACTCTTATTTCTTTATTTAGTAATCTTATTTCTCAAATACAAAGTTTCCCAATACAAAATCAACAATCTCTTAACATTTTTTTGGTCACTGATCGCAAAATGTGTTTTATTTTTTTTTTATTTGCGGATACTTTAAGGTCTCTTTCTTTTGCTCGTCGATAAGATGGTGAAAGTACGACGTGGTACCAATTTTATGTGAACAGAGGGATTACTACTTTACAGTACCCACACAATGAAAACTTGCCGCTTTCGTAATTTACGGCGTTTTGAGTTTACAACTTTACCCAAGATTTAAAACGAATGGACTATAGTATCGTAGATCGTATTGGCGGTAGTTTTTACCGCCGGAAATCTGTCAACTGTCATGTCAGTATATATGTACTATGGCGGCCAAAAAATTTCGGCCGTCATTTTTCCGTCATTTCAAAAAAATCGGTGTAGTCCATTCCTTATTGTCATTATGATTGATGTTTTTACTTGTCACTTTTGAAAGTCAAGCAAAATGCCATCGGTATCAAATTTTAATAAAATCAAAATAGTAACTCTTGCACAAAGAGGAATGTCCCAAGCTCAGATTTCGATGGACCTTCGTATACCTAAAAGTACAATTTCGTCCATTCCTCAGAAATGGAGACAAGATGGAATGGAACTATTGAAAGACGCCAAGACTCAGGGAGGCCTAGCACATTTACTGCAGAAGAAGATAATATGCTTCTCAATAGATTACGCAATAGCCCTTTTATGACGGCTGTTGAAGGGGTAAATACAAGCAAATACAACGGAAAGGAGCGGTCGATTTTCGGCAAACATATAGGCATGGATTTTAGTAGATAGACCTGGGCTAATGTTGTCTCTAGAAGATCGGCTCAACAGTGATGTTTATGTTAGGATTCTTGAAGACGTGATGATGCCTTTAGTTTCAAGAATTTTTCCGAATTTTAACTTCATATTTCAACAAGACAATTGTTCAATGCATTCAGCACATAGGGTAGCAGAATGGTAGCATAAACGTTCTTGATTGGCCAAGTCGCAGTCCAGATTTTTGGTTCGTAATTTGCAACAACGACAAGTGATTCGGAATAGGGCAGAACTTTTGACTGCGATTACTAATGCATGGCAATCATTACATAGGAATTATCACAGAGATTTATGCCTCTCCATCTCGCGTCGTGTAAGACGAGTTATTGACGCCAATGGAGCAATGACCAAGTATTGATTTTAAACTTCATTCATTTTATCTTTTGATTTAGCTAAGTACTTAAACAAAAATAAATGTTTCATTTCCTTGTCTTTGCCTTAATGTTTTTCGTTTGATTTTTTAAAAACTACGGCATACTCGTGTAATTTCCACGGTTCTCTGTTTGGTACTTTAATCCAAAAATAACCGCAAGTCTGCCTCTAGTCTCTAGTGCCACTAGCGACTAGCGGTCGTGTGGTAATTGTGTAAGAGTGGAACTTGTCCTTTGTATTCACAAAATTTGAACTGATGGACTGAATGACAGATTGTCAAAATGACAATAACGATAACAAAGCGAGGTTATTGGTGCTTAAGGGTAGTTTACACTTCATGTCAGGGCCTTGAAAGTGACGGACGAAATTTTTTGGCCGCAATAGTACTATGGCGGACAATAAATTTAGGCCGGCCTGTCATTGGCTTGACATCAAAATGTGAAGCTGGCATTATGTTCAACTAACCCCATTTTCGATTTTTGTCATTCTTGTCATCGTGACAGCGATAATCAAAATTAAAATTGTAAAAAGAAGCGTGCACCAGAGAGAAATACTACTACAAATCAGTTATGCTAGTGCGTCATGATCTGTAAGTTACGAAAAGGGCGAAGGAAACGCCAAACAGCTTGAAAACCTTCAGCTTGACAAACTGACATCAGTCATAATGACAATAAATGGTCGCTTGCATTGACTTTTTTGAAATGTCAGAAATTTGCCGGCCTAAATTTATTGTCCGCCATAGTATATGAAGCGGCCCACCCTAAAATTAATCGCCCAGCCAACTACGATGTTATAAACGTTTACAATAACCCTGCATAAATCTGATCAAGGGTAAAGATCACTCACCGTTGATCTTGTGCCCGCTGAGAGAGCAAATCCCTTTAGTTAATATCAGCTAATTTTAAACAATACATACTACTTTTTTTGTAGAAAAAAATACGGCATACAATGATCAAAAATGACCTTCAATCACAAATTGGAAATTAAACTTGAGAATTGCGATAGGATGTGGTGACAGCTACAAAAGATTTCATAAGCAGAATGAACAGAATTTGTGACACTGCACTCTTTTCTCTACATTTTGAGCAAAGGAAGACAATCAGAATTTGATCTCATTTCGGGCACCACTTTTCATCCTACTCCCATTTCCTTACGGAACAAGAAAAAATAATTTTTTGTTTTACAAAAAATTTATTCAAAACGTTGCTTTGTATACAATGCGAGTGTAAAGTTTGGAACAAATTCGATAAAATTGAAATTATGTATCCAATTAAAAAAAAATTTTTTTAGATCTTTGTAATTTTCCAAACGTTTTTTGTTTTCACACGACGAC
This sequence comes from Tenebrio molitor, assembly GCF_963966145.1. Taxonomy (NCBI): domain Eukaryota; kingdom Metazoa; phylum Arthropoda; class Insecta; order Coleoptera; family Tenebrionidae; genus Tenebrio; species Tenebrio molitor. The sequence goes on along the minus strand of NC_091051.1, from coordinate 13,991,353 downwards.
GTCATCGACAGTCATTTTTTCCGTACCGTTTAGGTGGAGCATTGAAATATTTAATGCAGCCATATATCGAACATGTGTTTTCGACAGTTTTCGAGAAAACAAAGTTTAAAGTAAAAACAAAAAAATATAAACATATTATTCTTGTGGAATATTGATAGTCAATTAGTTTCGAAACGATCAACATTTGATAGAATAACATTAATTAGCTAAAAATAATAATTAAATTAGCTGTTCGAATTACGATCCATTAACCTCTTGACTGAAATCTGAAATTTTATTATTCTTAGACAACATTAGGCTAAAGGGTCTGACCTTAATGGAACTTAATTTGTTTGCCTTTGAAGACAACGATTAAACTGTCAATATTCTACGGTGTATTTTTTGTGTATTTTTGTTCTTACTTTAAATTTGATTACAATCACGAACACTGCCAATGTTATATACAATGAGCGGCAAAAAGCATTCCTTAAAAATTAAACAAAATTTTTTTCAAAAAAATCTTTGGACAGGTCAATTTTAGTTTATAAAATACATGTTTTAATACAAAATAAAATTACAAGCAGTCATTTGTTTTCGAGTTATGACGTCATCGATACTTTTTTTAAATGGAAACCCCCTATTTTTTTCTTGATTCTGATAGCCCTTTCAATTGTCTAAACGCCAGTATAAAAATTTATGTTTTATGTTATGTTTATGTTTTTTTTTGTGATCCGCTTGAAGATAACATAGTATACATATATCATTCAGAGTAGAAGGTCTTTTTGTGCCTCAACTGCGTTTCGGCCTTCAATCTCTGGGCTAGGCACAAAAAGACTCACTTCTACTCTTAATGATATACCTAATATACTATTGTTGATTCATTGCATTAGATGTAAATAAAGACCGGAATATGTAAAAAAAAAATTCAGAATTTAGGACAACACAGAAAAAGATATCACAACATAATTTGTTTGCAGTATTTACTAAAAGAAATCGTTCTCAAGAAAAACATCTTTAGTAAACGTTTCAATTATTTTATCGCAAAAAAGCAAGTTTCAGCGATCTAATGGTATAAAGATTACGGCTGGTCCCTATGTGAATATCTATTCAGAATCTTCTGATCTCTCGGGAATTTCAGTAATGCTCCCCTAAAATTAGATTCGTTATACAATTGAAGTATTATGAAATAAATGAAAAAATTCCCAATTCATTTTTGCCTAGTTTATTTGTTTCTTTCTAAAACCAATAACAGAGCAATTAAACAGTTAAAAGCCAACACTGACTTTCCTCAATTATTTTCTGGTGGTTGATGGCACTGAATTCTACCGAGTCCGGTATGAACATCTCAAAATTATACAGAAAATCTTCAATAAAGTCTCACGTTCCAAGCGCAGTAACTTGTTTGCAAAACACATTCTTCCACGTTATTTTTACGCAAAATGGGAGATTATAATTTATCATTAATTGCATACACCAGATCATAACGTTCTATAATAGTAATTTATTATACGAGTTTTATAAGATACCATTTTGTCGCACGGGTTTTTTAGAGCACGAGGAGCGCAGCGGCGAGTGCTATAAACAAACAAGTGCGACAAAATGGCTTATAAAACGAGTATAATACAATATGTCGTGAAGTGCAGATCACGTAGCAACAACTCACTATGAGTCACTGCCAACATTAAAAATTTAAGTAAATGTTCCTGAAACGCGTATCGAAAAGAGCTCCTTTTCGAAACCCGTTTGAGTGTTATACTGACTGTGTTATAGGTGCAAAATAGAAAAAAAGATTTCCATAATCATATAAATAATGCCAGATTTAATTCAAAATAAATAACCTTTTAATCAAGATAGTCTTGAGTTAATTTAACCATTTGTTTAACCAAAATCTACTGCTATAATTCTTGGCTAATAACGAATTTTATTGTTACATATTATGTAGAACTAAATGGACCACATTATTTAATGAAACATTAATTCAATTCGGCAAATTGCCATTTTGATTTAATTAATATTATGGCCATGCGTGGATATTAAATTAGTGATTAGTAATATTCACGTAAAGGAACACTGAAAAAGAATCCTTTGTCCATCTAATTTTCATTTGACAGTCTCGCATGTCAGGATCCAGTGCAAATCGACTAGAAAAACGAACGTTCCTATAACTAGTATACATTGAAGGAAACTTCAACCGATTCAAAATTAAAATTTTAACCCCGGAAAAAAAAACATTTCCAATTCATATTTAAGCCGACTGTTAATTAACACCGCGTTAAAAAGCTGCATTTCTACGCTGACAAAAAGAAAACGTTTTTCCGATTCGCAGCTTTCCGAGCTGACATAATATTCGATGAAAAATAGTGTCAGTGACACGTTTCCGCTTTTGTTGGAGTAAATTCGCAATTTAGCACGTTTAGTGGAGTTGGAAATTTTTATTTCTCCTTGCTAGCTTACATTAAGACTTGAAATGTTGCTTCTGTGTCTACAAAAAGAAGGCAAGTGATTAATTATAGAAAACGTATTACTGTACATTGTAACGGGGACGTGCTGGTCGTACATTAAAGGCCTCAGTGACAGAAATGTATTGCTAGGTAATTTTATAGTAACATTTACGTGAACAGCGTTATAAACCAGCATTAGGCGTAAAATATATAGAAATAAATGCCGCCTCACTTTTCAGCGTATTACGATATTTTACGGTTTGCGCATAATAAAATTATATTCACTCACCCCCCTCGAGTCATTTATTACAGGGCGCCATTTGAATTTCACATCGAAAACACGACATTTTCATTCCGCCATTGATGGATCAACTGGAAACCTCCGACGATATTTTTACTTTATTTGCTCCGTCAACATTCACTCAGAAATCTCACGTTTTCTGAGGGGCACATTGTGTTATCTCCTCGTTCCGGGATCCGTGTTGCTAAACAGTTTTCCCTCCACGACCCGACAAGAATTCGCTTCAGAAAAAAAAATTAAACGATTACGTCGTTTGTTTGTGAAATGTCGTCCGATCCATCCGTCAAGCTTTTGAAATATTTACGCTTCCAATTCAGTCCATGGACGACCATAAAAATGTGCAGAGACCGTTAAAAGGCGTCAGCATAAAGTTGGTGCAGGAGGAAGGGAAGCATGCAAGGCATGCAGCATTGTTCTCAACTGGGAAACAACTTGCAACTTACAAAAAGCTTCCCTCCCTTATTTTATGGTATATGATGCGTAACACCATTAACCTCATAATATATCACAGATCAAGACATTTTCTTATCAAAAATGCACTTTACTTCGTTTTCTTATTGGCTAAAAATTTTATTACGATCCTTGAAGGATAATAAAGCGCTTCACCCTTCACGGAACCAAATTTCTCCATCAGGACTGGTTCTAAATTTCCGAAGACGTCGTCCGGTAATTTGAGTATTTTTGTTGGTAGGATAATAAACGTAAGCCACCCCTGGCGAATCTGTCCGAATGTATAAATTTTAGAGACGCTACCATCAATTTCATGGTCTGTTAACTTGTCCAGGGCTGGGATGACAAAAAGCCCCAATACATCACGGTCTAAGGCCTAGTATTCATTGCTTCTACCCCTCCAACTGCAGCCGCAGACCGATCGCTTCTCGCTGCAGGAATTATTGACTGCAAATTTTCGCATAAAACACCGAAACCTGTTTAAAAAAAAAAGAGTGTATGCTAAAGACCGCACGACAGAAGTGAAAACTTCTATGACGTTCGTAATTGATTTTAAGTAATACATATATGTTTTACTAGATAAATAGGTACTACATCCATCTGTGAATTTACAATGTTTGTCATGTCTTTCTGTGACGCACAGTTTCTCGCTCGCTCGGCTAAACTCGGCTCCCCCGAACTTAATCGAATGACCCTTTCGCCTCGGAGCGTGACGTGACGCGTGACGCGTAACCGTGAAACTATACACTTCCCGGGAATAATGTTGCGACCACCTTAAAGAAGTTTTCACTTCAAAAACTTGCGGTACATTATACACAAGATCCCGATGGAATGTGGCGATAACCACGTGTTTCCCAGCGATACCGCCACCGAATGAATTGCTCTCGTGACATGTAATTATTAGAAAAGCGCAAGACGGAAACTTTAATGACACCAATTTTCCACCCACCCAAAAATTTAATGATCCGTGAATTACCCAGACAACAAATTTGCATAACCTAAGATGACTACACCGGGAAGAATGTACTGTTTAAAAGTGATTTTATTAATCAGTTCAGTGAGTTTTATTTGCCGACCGCCGACTTTGATTCGTTCTAGATTATTCCAGAATATATTACATTTTTTTATATTCCAGGCGAGTACGCAAACAATATACATGCCCTAGATTGCCAGGCATGAATAGGAACTGCTCCTAATAAAATTGCCGGAGCGGTGGTATTTAAAATATGTATTCGCAGCTACATATTTGCATTGCAAGTACATACTCACAGAATCGTGATCAAAGAACTGGAAGCTCAACTGTGAGTTTCGGAAGGATTTTTCGACTTCATAGAGACGACACGAAATGATTTCCACAGAAAATAATTCTTTGACGAAATTCTGCACAAACTAGTTACCATTCGTGGCAAATAAGAAAACAGCTTTGTAGAAAGCTTTACTGATCTTGGAAAATGACCGATCTAATTTTCTTTTAATCGCGAGAATGTGACTAAAACGGAAACATCAATTCCAGTTTCCTAGTTGGGTAAAAATAGGAAATATCGAGCCCCATCAAATATCGACTATGAGATACATTTCTATCGAGTCTAATAAAATATTATGGCCCGGTCGTCCATAATGTCTGACCTCATCAACAATTAATCCATCAACCAGCCAGTTTCTCCTTATTTTCGTCCCTCCATTACGTTCTTAATGTTGCTCATTTAATTACAACATCGATTACCTATTGACAAACACGATGTCCGCCGAAACCTTCCAGTTTCCCAAAGCTGTCCTGTAACAATATACCTTGCGGAAGACGGCTTGTCAGATTTGCCGTCGTAGAGGCCAACTTACGGATGCATCTCGTGGGAGACTGGGTCACCTCTGTGATTTCGCCACCGGTAATTGGCACGCTCAACCTCGATATGTTCCCAAGTTTACGAAGTGAGATCGATAGCGGTCGCTCATAACTGTGAATTTATCAGCTGGGGGCGGTTTTATCAGTGCCACTGGTGTTGGTTCACTCATCATAAAAAATGTGTAAAAAAAATTGAAAAAAAAAGCTTTACGACGACGTAATTTGGACAACAATCGGATCTTCGACCGCGGAGGCGTCGCAAAATGCTAACGACGTTCACGTCACAAATTTCTGCATATTTTTCGGGTTTATCAGAACCTGCGACCCACATTCTCATTCAATTAGCAATAAAGCCAGCTAAGAAATCTACATGTTTACGGGAGGAGGGCGGCGGTGATGGCTGATACGACGAAATTACCCCGATAGACCCTCAATATTCATAGAAATCCAGGAATGGTGTAGTTTTAGTAACCACTAAAAACACAAAGACACGACTTCGTTGCGATTTTGAATTCTGGCCCTTTTGTTGAACACAACGAGACCACACACTGCGGGATCATCCGAATTGAGCAAATGGAGTAATTGAGGTTTTGTGTTTGTGATGGGCGGTGTACCTTTCATTTAGGTAGTAATAACAAGGGCGTTCGTTAGGTCCTTTCACGATAAACAACACGCCAGACCCCCGAATTTGATAATTCACTTCGTTAACTAAAGAAGCTCAAGGGAATGTCGGAAGGATCAATTTGCGCGGTGCGCGGAGGTTGTTTGCTTTCCCCGCCACCTCTTGTTACCTGACAAAGAAGAAAAAAGCACGTATCAAACGCTAATTAAATCGAGATTGGGGGCGTACTAAGATAGTGCAAATCCGATTCCGGGGAGGATTTACGCGTACAACAGTAAGCTTAACTATTTAGGGCGGCGCCCACAAAAAGTTGATCATTATTTCGTCGGCAGCCACCTTATTATTTTTCCCTTGGTTATCATTCTGACCCTCGTTATTCTTCCAAATACAATGAAGTGACAACAGAACAGTCGACCAAAAAATATGTAATAATAGATGCTGCTTTATTTTTGATGGAACAAAAGGAGGAGCATTGATAAGACGAGGACCTTATCGAGGTCTGCGAAGCTCGACGTAGATACCGCGTTCTTGGTACGTTTAAATTCGAGTAAAAAAACTGAGAGCCTGAAAAAAAAATCGGGGTTTTAAAACAAAGCCTAAGGGTATATATCGCCGAGAATTACGATTTAATGGATTAAACTGATGGTTGAATGCCGAACAAAGTGAGTTCAATTCATCTCTGCTTCTTTACCCAGCAGTAAAAAACCATTCTGTTCGACTACTCCGGTTTTATTTAGCAAAGTTTTAGTAGAGCGCACAAAAAGAGGTGAACCACTTTCCGATTGAATAGCTCCGCGTTCAACTTTTCACCAACTTTGTGTGACTTATCATAAACAAACTTCTTAAAATCGTGTAAGCTGCATCAATTAATTACGACGTGAAAGAAATCGGTACGGGGTAATCCGGAAAAGTTCGAGATGTGGTGAAGATAGAGTCTGATGCGGAGGATAGACGGTCGATCGACTTGTAAAAGACGGGGACTAGATTGGGGCTTGTGTGTGAGTTGGTTTCCATTGACCAAGTTTAAAGTTGTGGATTGATGAAGTTTGACAAACAAAGTTGGGGCTGCAAGACCGAACCTCCTCCTTGACAGCCTTATTTATTTCCAAACATTTAAGAATGGGGGAATTAAAATTCAATTATTTATTCAATTATCTCGACATCGGAAAGCGGAAAGCTTGAAATTGAGACCCGTCGAAGGGATCACTTCCGATATTATTCGATGAAAACTATCGGACCGCCCTCTGGGCCGGAATTTTTATCGACCTGGAAATACGACAATTGTTTCATTGAATCAGGGGCTTGCGAGTGTGGGAAATGGTCGTGGATTCTAAACTGCCGAACGAAAATCCAGGGATATAACAGTTTTCTCTCGTATGGGCCGGTTTTAAACATTTTTCAAATAAGTTTCTCGAACGACGAGATTTTCCCACTTGCAACGAACACTGCTAAAATATGAACGTTATTATTTCGAACGTGCCTCGATTACGAATTATTGAATATTTTACCAAAATCGACCCCCACCTGGAATTTCATTCGGTAATTTTGGTACGAACAAAATCTACCCCGTCGACAACACATTTCCACCTGTCCACCACACATCAGTTGTGTTACATTAATATTTATCAAAATCCTCGTTCACGACAGTCCCTAATTTCCATCTGGAAAAATCCGCATTCACAAAAACTTTTCATTATTTCGAATTTACCTGAGCATATAATTAAATTCCATACGACTACCATATTTCAAAGTGAAATAATAATGAGTAACTGTAACCCATTTATCTTGCGAATTCCCGCATGAATGCAGGATGTGCGATAATTGCCAACCCATAATTACTCAATGATACAAATTGCTACTTCTTTTACTTGTAGAAACATTGCGATTCCGTTGCGATCTGGTGTTCGTTTTATCTCTTTGACCGGCTCGAGGAAAGCGTAATGGCTAGAAGAATGGGAAATATGATGGCTTATCAATAACCCGAATGTAGCATGTCGATCCGATGCTGAAACGTTCCACAGAACAAATAAATAAAGTACGTGATCCCATATTTTCAGCTGGTTTACAGATGGTGCGGTCATGATAACTTTTGTATTTTCTTTCTGCGTTTCTCCCTCTAGCTCGTACGATATGATGAAACTGTCTTAATTCCGCAAAACAATCTGTTCTAATTTTATTTTAATTGGACAGATAGCGTGGAATATTTTCCTGACATGAGACTCGGTTATTACGGTGCCATTTTGAGACATCAGGCGACTGTGCCATCAAATCTATTCCCGAAGACCTAAATATAACACGTTTACCTTGGATCGCTCAAAACCTTATTAACTATCCAACACTTTCAATTTATTTTCCGATCAAAATTTCCAGATTAAAAAAGCGTGCCGACTTACACGTTTGCTTATTTATTCAACGTTTGCATTAATCTCAAGACGGATTAGGGAACAGTCACTGCGAAAAGTAACGCAACTGATCGTTAAAGATAATGGAAACGTACAGGAGGCACGAGGTTATAAATTGCCGTGAAAATGTTTTCCTTATATTACGGAACGTTTGCATTTTTTTCAATTTTCCGATGCCTAAAAACAGCCCCCTAATGCGGATAGAGATTAATAAAATTTCACGGTGAAATAAACGACTGCAAGGAAGTTAAGGATATTGTGAAAAAATAATGTGGCAAGTAGAAATGGAGATAGCCCAAGTTCCGTCGATAAATTTCTTAGATGTTCCATAATTTTCGGGCCAGCAAACACATAACGATCGAGTTTGGCCTTATAAATACACTCCAACCGTTTTCGATTAGATTGAGGTCAGGCAATCTCTATGGCGTCGATAAATCTTCGAAACAGGCATCGTCACACTATTTGTGACGTTACAAGCTAAGTGCAGTCGAACATTATTGTCCGAATAACAATCTCGATAAATTCGTGATGTTCCCTTTTACGTCTAAATTCAAAACATATTTTGATTCGTGGCTGGCGCGCCATCCGCCACATTAACAAAAAAATATTGTTGTGGAGCTTCATTAGCACATGTGTTGAAAGTTGCGTTAAAATCATGTCGACAACACTCTAATGGGTTCTTCAACCACAGCGATGTATTTTTATTAGTGTTGAACACGCCACCGAATCGGTTATGTAATTTACAAAAATTCCTTTAATAAATCAGAATTAGCGATACATAAAACGCGATTCTTGTCTCGACCCCCCTGTCTTCATATGTTAATAAATCTTGCTTAGGGGCGAGAAAAATCGAAGACATTTAGATAAAAGTGTAGAAAAGTATGCGGGAAGCTCGGCAAAGGAAGCAGATAATCGTACGACGGGATCAACCGAAGACTAAATTTCATCCGTCAGCTGCTGCAAAATTTTCTCTTAATTTAAAAATACGTCTCGATATTTTAAGTGGTGCTTAGGTAAAACCGGAACAAATTTTCAATTTCCACGGGCTATAAACGGAACAGATTCCAATCTACTTTTTAGGAGCTCTTTTGATAGATGTCAAACTCCAAACAATAATAAACGCCCGTCTATAACATTCTGATATCATCCGTAGCCATTTTAGACGCCATCAAGGTAAGTTACGAGCATCAGATGACATACTATACGAAGTATTAAAGAAAAATAGTTTATCCCACTTCTGATAAATTAATATTGAGCTCTTCACTTCTCTGTCAGGATCCAGTGAAACTCAAACTTCAAATAAAGTGTAAGGCGTATCGGAGAAAATGCAATCAAAGACTTGTTTCCTTAACAAACTTTAATTCTGAACTGTTTTTCATACACAAAAATCTCCCCCTTTATAGGCGGGCTATTACAAAACTTGAGACCCTTCGTTGGGGTCGATATTATGCAAAAAACCAATTAAGACAGCTGCAGTTACCTAATCCTAAGAATGCACCAAAGACCGCAACATCTGGACAATAATCCATAACCTACCAACTAGCATAAAATAAAGTTCGGTTCCTTTACACCCTCAACGTGGTGTAAATGAAGCAGAACGACACATATAGAAAAAAAGCGGGGTAGCTAATTCGGGGTCAAACGCCGGGGTCATGCAGCTATGTTATTTTTTTTCTTAATTCTAAAAAATATTGTAACAATTCGGCCTTTCCTGACATAGTCCTCGTCCTCGAGGGCGTTCTCCAGATGGTCATTAGTCAAAACATAAAACAAACCTACCATACATTTCTATCGTAACCTAAACACCTGCTACAAAATTCTCAACTACAAAATACGTCTAAAAATATTAACTTCTTTAAACAGGTAACAATTTTAACCTATCTACTGCTATAATGCCTTTGTAAAGACGGTTACTTTGTTGTTCACCTTCAATGTCTTGTATCACATATCTATCATTACCAATGAACTTCACAATTTCGTATGGGCCTCGGTACTTTGGTACTAACTTACGACTTTCGCCCGTGGCTGGAGCTTCAGACCGCACAAGAACTAGATCACCTTCTTTGTAAACTGGTGCCTCTCTACGACCCTTATTAAACTGTCTAGCCATCTTTTCCCTATTTTGTTCAAGTCGTGATCCTACCGAAAGCGGAATTTTACTGGTTTCAACCCCCGTACCGATCTCCCTATTAATACTGCGAATCTCATCTGGTAATGGATTATCGCCGAATCCCTCGCGCTCATACCCGTGTACCAAGCTAAACGGAGTACATTTGGTTACGCTGTGCACTGCACTATTTATCGCCCACTGTACCTCACATAATTTTTCATCCCAATCTTTTGCATCTATCTCAGATGTCCCCGCAGCTGTACATGATACAATCATACTATTTAACCTTTCCACTTGCCCATTGGCTCTCGGAGTTGCCGTAGCGATTCGTACGTGTTGAATATGATGGTCTGTGCAGAATTCTTCAAATAAATTAGCAACAAACGCAGTACCCCTATCTGTAATAAGTCGATTTGGTCTTCCATAATGAGAAATAACATCTCGCAACATATCTACGGCTTCCTCGGCTCCGACACTTGCGACTGCTCGTAAAACCACGTATTTGCTGAAACCGTCAATTATGGCTGCTACGTACTTTTTATCGTTATTCGTAGTCGGAAATGGTCCTAAGTGATCCATATGTATCACCTGAAAAGGGGTTTTTCCCTTTTCCAGAGGATGTAGGTAACCCGGTGGTTTTCCCCTAGGAGTTTTATAAAACAGACAGCTGATACAGCGATTAACCCTTTTCGCAACAAACTCCCGCATTTTAGGAAAATAGTATAATTCCTTCAACTTTGCAAGAGTCTTATCTATCCCCAAGTGCATCAGTTCGCGATGTATCTGATCCACAATCTCTTGACGTAAGTCTACTGGTACGTACAACCTCCACTTTAAACCCTTAACTCTGTAAACCCGCCCCTTATAGAGAGTGAACCTTTCATGAGTCGCCCGATCACCCGTCTCTAACAACTGCAACACCGCCTTTGTCTCATCACACGTTCGTTGCAACGCGGCCACCCAGTCGGTGTTAATAGTGATTCCCAAAATTTCTGGCAACCCGTTAATAGGAACCTCAGTCGCATTTTCTACAGGGTTACGGCTAAGCGCATCTGCTACTTGATTATTTTCCCCCTTTTGGTATTCGATGGTGTAATTGTATTCGGATAATTTTACAAACCAGCGCCCGATTCTAGGATTCAGATCCTTCTTGTTCGCCAACAACTTAAGACTATTACAGTCCGTTCTGATTACAAATGGAATCCCTAATAAATAAACCCGAAATCTATCCAAAGCTGCAACAATCGCCAACCCCTCGAGTTCGTAACTACTGTATAGAGATTCTTCGCGAGTTGTTTTCCGACTGTAATATGATACTGGTAGCAGTTTTCCGTTCTTCTGCTCTTGTAATAAGATTGCACCTAAGCCTAAACTACACGCGTCCGTGTGCAATTCAGTGCGCGCTGCCGGGTCGTAGACACTTAAAATCGGTTTGTTTACCAATAAATCTTTGATTTTGTCAAATGCCTCCTGTTGGGCGTCTCCCCAAACAAACATCTCGCCCTTGCGTAACATATCACTCAATGGTCTGGCAACCGTAGCGAATCCCTTTATGAACCGCCTAAAATAACTAGCTAGACCCAAAAACGACCTGACCTTGTGAATGTCTGTCGGGACATTAAATTCAGCCACAGCTCGCGCTTTCTTTTCGCCCGGTTCAATACCCTTTTCCGAAATTGTGAAGCCCAAATATTCGATTTTCCTCATAAAGAAATAGCATTTAGTTAAATTTAATGTCAAGTTAGCATGCCTAAATCGTTCAAATACATCTTTGATTTTGGCCAATCCTTCACTTACAGTTTTTGACGGTATTATGACATCATCCAGGTATGCCATTGCGGTATCATACCTTAAGTTACCAAGTACTGTATTTATTAACCGCTGAAACACTGATGGAGCATTGGCCAATCCAAAGCTCATTCGTTTAAAACAATACACTCCATCAGGTGTTATAAATGCCGTCTTCTGGCGCGCATCACTCGACATCGGCACCTGGTGATAGGCGCCACTTAAATCTAAACTCGTATAATATACCTGACCTCGCAAGCGGTCCAGCTGATCATCGATGTGGGGTAGAGGGTAGTGCTGTTTCACAGTTTTCTTGTTGAGCGCACGGTAATCCACACACATCCGGAACTCACCACTTTTCTTTCGCACTAACAACACTGGACTTGCAAACGGTGAGTCCGTTTCTTCGATGATGTCGGCTTCCTTCAATTCCTGGACGATGCGTTGTACCTCTCCACGTTCGCTGAATGACATTCGGTACGGCCTGTAGAAAACTGGCTGGTCGTCTGTCAGATGCAGGTCCATCTCCAACACGTTGGTACACCCCAATTGACGCATATTCCGAGCCACTAAGTCTTTAAAATCCACTAATAATCCTTGTAGCTCAAGTAATTCATCACCACTTAGTTCGGTATTGATCTCGGACACGTCAATCGGGTCATCGTTGACTTCGACTCGGCGAGTACCTTCGCGACACGGTTCACCTCTTGCCACATTATCGTTCTTGTTGACGGTAACGTCCTTGCCACTGATATTTAGGACGGGCAATACTGCTTCACCCTCCTTATCCGTGGTTACCACACATCTCGGCACGACACCTCCGATTTCGCGTAACCCACCTTCCACACAAAGTTCACGTTCGCGTACATCACTTCTTACGACGACGTGTCCCAAGAAGTTATTCGGTATCACCGACATATCTCTCGCCCAGAGAGCCACTTTTGAAGTCGATATATTTTCTGTCACAGGTACTTCACGAATTAGAAGTTCATTCGCGGTTTTGATTACTTGGATATGTCCTTGCTCCGTGAACGGATGTCCCACCAACAAAGGCACTTCCTGACTTTCCTTGGGGACTATCTGCAGTGTCACTTTGGCAACAACACTATCTATTTCCAAATCCACATCTACGTCTCCCAAGGTTGCAGTGATTGCACCACCATATCCCATAATTTCTTTGGTATTTGCCCAGTTACAATTCAAACGCAACTGAGCAATACAATCATCGCGCAGAGCACACACCTGACTTCCCAAGTCTACATAACTTCTCAGTTGTTTTCCATTGATCTTCGCATCTTTGAAAAACTTGAGATTTGAATCATTGGACAGAATGTTGTTTTCCGTTGCCACGTTTACATTTTGTCTTGCCGCATTTTCTGTTGTTCTTTCTCTCTTCTCGCATCGGCTCGCATAGTGTCCCATCTCATTGCACTTAAAGCACATCACTTGTGACGTCGCTGTCGGTGCAGACTGTTTTTTGCTGAAGGAAACGGGTACTTTCCCTGTCGAGTCTGACGCTTCTCCAATTTTTGCCGTACAGTTTTTTGAAATGTGCCCTCTTTTCTGGCACTTAAAGCAAAGTACGTCCTTACCTCTCGCACACTCCGTCCGATTCTCGCGTAAACCCGATAACTGTCCTTTATAAAATTGTTCACTGTCTAAAATGTCCTTTAATAGACTTGTCTCGTCATAGTGTCGCGCAAGCAAAATTGTCCTAGCCGCTTCTCGTGACTTAAGTCCCATCAACACTAGCTTTTTACTTTCCTGGAACTCCAATTTTAACTCCCGACACAATCGCATTTTCGTATAGAAATAGTCCTCCGCACTTTCATCTTTCCCTTGTACACGAGCTTCCATCTCATGAACTCGTTCCGTCAATGTTCGCGTATCTTCATACTTTTCCCGAAATTTCTCTTCGAACTCACTCCAAGTTCGAATTTCCTCTTGATGGTAACGATACCAATTTAGAGCGCTGCCTTGGAGATGTTGTCGCGCCATCTCCAAAATAATATTTTCGTTCCAAAATTGTCTTCTACCCATCGCCTTTATATCCCGAAGCCAGTTCCTTGCTTCGAAATACCCTCCTCTGCCACTGAACGCCTTCAACCCTTGCGTCAGATCTGGCATTACACAAAAATTTCCAGGTGTCGGTTCACCCGTCGTCATCGTATCACTTGCATACCCTGCAGGTGACGCCCCTGATGGAACCAATCTCCTAATTAGCTCCACCACCGCATCCACAGACATCAACTGTTGTTCTGTTGCATGCGCCGAAGATTGCATTCTCTCTGTGTTGTCCTCCGCCTGCTTCTTCTTCAGTTCCAACAATAATCTGGCGTTTTCGACCTCCTCTTCAGTGTACTCACCGGCACTTGGTGAACCCGACCTAGACATCCCGTTACTAGGCTTCACCCTCAGAATACGACGATACGATATTACCCACGTACCCGTACTCACTTCCCGCAATACACTTCAGAGTCCCGGAGAAATCGCGAAACCCACAATCGAAACTTCAGTAATTCACTTTTAACTTGTTTCCGTACTAGGTACACTTAATTCGCGGACGTATCACAGGTAACATCCCACTTCTGATAAATTATTAAAGAAAAATAGTTTATCCCACTTCTGATAAATTAATATTGAGCTCTTCACTTCTCTGTCAGGATCCAGTGAAACTCAAACTTCAAATAAAGTGTAAGGCGTATCGGAGAAAATGCAATCAAAGACTTGTTTCCTTAACAAACTTTAATTCTGAACTGTTTTTCATACACAAAAATCTCCCCCTTTATAGGCGGGCTATTACAAAACTTGAGACCCTTCGTTGGGGTCGATATTATGCAAAAAACCAATTAAGACAGCTGCAGTTACCTAATCCTAAGAATGCACCAAAGACCGCAACATCTGGACAATAATCCATAACCTACCAACTAGCATAAAATAAAGTTCGGTTCCTTTACACCCTCAACGTGGTGTAAATGAAGCAGAACGACACATATAGAAAAAAAGCGGGGTAGCTAATTCGGGGTCAAACGCCGGGGTCATGCAGCTATGTTATTTTTTTTCTTAATTCTAAAAAATATTGTAACAGAAGTAAGACCGTAAAATTCTCTGGGCCAGTTCAACTCCACCATGGGGAAATAAAAGGTGCACTTTCGAAATGATGACACGTCAAACACGATGAAATAATAAATATACTTTCTTTGAACCATACATTTTATGTAGCTCTTTCATGCCTAGAATCTTACGACTTGCCTTGTGGATGTTAATACATAATAACCATAAACGCGCCGAATAGGTTTCCTTATTTTCTTATACTCCTGCTCGTATCATCTTTCAGGTCACGATGATATTTCAGAAAGGGTGCACAATTTACCCTACCCTACTCGCGGACTTGACGATAAATTATGACTCACCGCATATTCCCTTTAATTTAACAAAAACTGCGGCGGATGTTGCAATTGCCAAACAATATTGAATAAACATGTTGAAATAATAATTCAGGAGTTCGGTCTCGATTCTTCTATGTGGAGGCGGCGCAGTTAATTTTGTGTGTATTTGAAATACGGTCCCGTTTAATAATGGTTAAAGTTGGCCATTCAATATTTGAAACTGTATTTTATTATATGTGCATAGAGAATACGATAAAGATTATTTATCGAGGCGCCCAAAGAACAAGAACGCTACGAGGAAACCCGATACTTAAAAATAAAATTTTAATGAAGCGTATCTACATGGTGTTTTTTTTATTTTACACCCTCGTAAAATACCAAACCGCACCGGCGTCACTTCATGATTTAACAGACCTTTAAACCAACACTGTGTAAAGCAAAACGTGCTAGTTAAAATGGCGTAAACATTACCAATTCCGGAACATATTCTAAACAGAGCAATTTACGCAACTCATTTCAGCCCTGATTTATAATAATTATAGTAACAATAATAGTGAAATATTGAGCGTACGTGCAATAAAGTACAATTTCCGTTTTAAATAACGTGAACAATGCCAGATTTTTGTTTCTTATAAACATTCATTACTCTTTGAAAATCTCCAAGAGGAAATTTATAGCGAGTTTTATTCGTCCCGAAACTTTTTCATGAAAATTAATTTGGAAAAAAGTTGAGCCTGAGAAACAACACCGTTATTCTTGTCGGATATTCGAAGTGTTAAGTAATACAAGTGGTAAATGATTAATTTTCAATGCCAAGAGAATGGCGAAAGAATTTGAAACGCCCCCGGGACACTTTCGACAAAGAGTATCGGCTGAAGGGGTCTGATGGACAGAACAATTTAAATCGATTAATGATTAATTAACCCCAAACGAAACGTGCGAAATGCACAGATGTCAAGATAAAAATCGGCAGAATACCCCCGAGAAAGGCCACAGTAAACACTCGCAAAGTGAAATACTCTGTAACCGAGATAGACACCATCACCTAAAGGGATTTCACGCCAAACCTCGAATACATTATTATATTTGTCAGCCGCTCAATTTGCATTACGGAGCTCCGGGGGTGGGAACGCGAATTTTAAATTATGAAATATGATCTCGGCCGGAATTTAAACCAATTGTGAAATTACGACGAATTTTCAGCGCATCTGTTGGCTTCGAATGACGCAAACTCCGATTATTTTTAAAACCCGCATTATTACCCGATGGTGCTCGATCTCTTTGCAAAGTAACCAGTGCGTGCTCAAGTACGGGAAGCCCCAATTCCATTGTATATGTCACAAAAGCCGGACGTATTGTTAAGACCTGAGACAATAGATATGCGATGCCCTTCATATTCTGACATCTCGCTACTATATAGGCTCTCCCTTCCCGCCGCTGCATCTGACAGTTATTGTAACACGATATTGTCATCGAAACCGGAGTTTGATAAGTTACTTCGATATTCTGTTAATGGCAAAAGTGGATTGCGACAGTCGAAAAATCGCGACTTACCGAAATTACGTATCGCTCACGATAAACGCGGATAACTCTTGAAACCACCGCAGAAAAAATTAATTAAAACATCTAAATCCCGCCTTCCAGGACGGACATAATCGTTCGGAAAATTCTGTCGAGAGAGCGGGAAACAAATGGGGATTTAATTAAAAACCTTATTCGGAATTCTTTACCTTGCCGCATATACAAACATGGGAACGATAAATCCCAACTTATAAACGATCCCCTTAAATACAAGCGTGTTTGTGTGAGAATTTATTGGTAAAATAAATTCGCACCCGCTCCCGCCAGACGACCCAGAAATCTAACAGAGTACACAAAATTTAATCCTTCGCAAAAATTTCATTTACATTTAACTCCATCAAAAGTTGTCTCGCTCGAATACGTTTCCAGCCCCTGCGACGATCAGAAATTTTCGATTCCCGCCAGAGACAGTCGCTCTGAGAAAATTCACGCGACCTAATTGATATACACCCTCCAGGGGTCCGTGATAAACTGTGGCTAAGTGCTAGACCATGTATCACATTATCTACTTTATTACATGGACGCAAGTGCGGGCACTGACGAATGCCACATCCTACGCGAAAGTCTGCTCAAGACACGCACAATTTCCCCCGTCGCGAATTTTATAAATATTCAAAAATTCATTTTCGCCTCTCAACTCCCCAACTTTAATGAGAAAACTTCGAACACATTGATATTATAACTAAATAATCACCGGGTCGCAATCATAGATCACAAACGTTCCCCCCGCACAATATTCATAAACGCACCCTCTGATCGCATCTTTAGAGAATTCAACTCGTTTGGAGCTCTAGACGCAACTTTAAACAAAATTCACCCAAAAACATATTTCTCGCCCGGCGCATCCACCATTTCTACGAACGAAAATTCAGTTTCTCTGCAAACATTTTTTGCCTAACTGTTGAAAAATATTAAAAGTCGCTCTTGCTCATGTCGCTTGGTCGAGTTTTTGCCACGACAGTCCCAAAAGAAGACAAAAACGTTCCTGCTAGCGCGGCCGCGTCGTACTGAAAATTAGCAAAGCGAAACACCTGGTGCAACCTGTTCAAATATCACAATTGAATAAAATCGCCGCTTTGAATTTCATTATTTTTGGACCGCACTTTTTGACTGTCGCTAATGAAAATTCAACAAAATCTAAATGTTAATCCGAATTCAATTTAAACTGTTAAACCAACACCACAGCATAATCACTACAACATATTGGTTTAATTTGAGCTTGTACAATGTGCACAGTGTATTCTTGGAATAATCCACTTTATTTGCATTTGTTGGTTAATTCATTACGCTTTGAACTCCGCGTGGCGTAAAATGCACTCAAGAACTTTGCGGTGGTTATAATTAATTTGGCGAGTTTGCTAATAATATAGTGTGTTGAAGTTTTTATTGATTGAGCAGTCGAATGTTTGCGAAGGTTTTGTTGGTTTATGATCGGGATTTGGGGATAATACCCGAAACTAGTGTAAGAGCACGGAAAAAAACTTGAAGAGAATTGCCAAATCTTTACGAGATTTTTTGAAGGCAATGTTTGCAAGCACGGAACGCAATTCCGATTCAACCGATTGGAATAATGTCCCATTCTAATTTGCAGTTGAGCACTTAATGGTTCTTGCACCAATAACAAATAGGGTGGAAAACTGATTTTATTACCGACTCTCATAACACAACCCCACACAAATCTGTGTGATGCCCTTAAGCCGTCCTCTAAGTAATAAACTGTCGCTAACAATAAACTGACGATAATTATTTAATGTCTTCTTTCTTATCCTTTCGTCTGGGAAAAAATGCTGCGAAAGCTTAACTTTTTAACAATCCTATTAACCAGTTAACTTTGAGATAATTATATCAGGATTAAAATGGAAGATAAGTAAATTTCCTTCGGATAAAAAAATAAAAAGGGGCTGAAAGACTTGAAGTTTCAACTACATAAGTTCAACTTACAAAAGCAAATATGTCTCCTACAGGAGTGCGGTGTAGCGGCGTTAAAATATTGCAAGTTTAATTAGCCCCAGGAAACCAAATTGTGGTAGCAATTTCCATAATGGAGTGAACATAACAGGCTGCAATAATTAGGAAAGTTTCCGGAGCATTTTAATATTGGCATTTTTGTGGAAGTATAATTGGTTCGACGCCTGTGATAGTTCAGCAGGAATTGCGACGATATTCCTGCGGTGTACTCTGTTTTGGGTGAGGTTGTGCACTATAAAATCGATTAATCGATGTAACAATAATGGAATGACGATGTTAGGAAAGCAGCCACCCACAAATCCGATTACTTTAATTGAAGATCTTCATTTCAAAGGTCCAACTCGCTCAGTGTTGAAATCATTTTCCTGAAAGAATTTCAATTTAACCGGTCCAGCCTCCGCACAGAAGAAAGGCGTGAAAAGTGGGAAAATGTCAATATAACAAACAAGTTCCACGTTATATTTATGATACAGTGCCGGAGGGAGTTGACCGCAAAGAACTGACTGTCGTCTGCCTCCAACACAAAAATCAGTTGTTGGCAAACTTTGATGAGATAAGGAATGACTCATGTTGAGCAAGGGAAGGCTCTACATCTGCCGCCACTAATTGATATACAATATTAACATATTCCCAGTGATGTCGTGACCCGAATAAAGGGGTACAATTAATATCAGAAGACAACATTATTAGTTAATTAACGAACGGCATTACTTTCATTAAACTTGCATTAATTAGTCGATAATTTTAGCCGAAGGTCTTGTCGAACAACGTTCAGTATTTCACAGGGAAGCGCGCAACACAAAGAGAAACCATCGGCATCAGTTTCGAACTACATCATCAGATTTTAAATCGTCTCACGATTAATTTAATTTGACCAAACAAACTCCACCTCGCGGAAGACCTCCGCCATCGATAATTAAATTGTGTGCAAACTCCCCCCGTTATATATAAACAGATTATTTGTTTTAAGTATATAGTGGTTAATGGTCTGAGTCGAGTTGTTCTCTCTAATTGGAGCAACTTCTCGAGGTTTCTGCTTACGATGCTAAGATCTGTCGTTAAACGAGCATCGGGGAGCAGCTTAAAATTGTTAAGCGCCAGGAAAAACAAAGGAATTCTAATTAAAGAATGTCTCCTCCAAGGGACCAGCAAAAGAAAAAGGCGACGGCGTGCACACACACGACCACCAGAAAGAACACTCTAGCGCCACAAGAACCGCCCGCCCTTCTTGGAACGCGACCACTTTAATCGGCGAAATCAACATGGATTGCGGCGAATGCATATTTGTTTTGCCGATGAGAACAGCATAATGCATTTACGTTTATTTATCTACGGTTTAGCATGTAACACGACAAGCCTATTCGTTGTACCGGATTAGATTAAACCTTTACTTCATTACATTGCCACTCCAGTTTCTGTCTCGACATTATTTCATCCGTCTGCTCTCGTCATTGTTGGGTTCCAACTTTAACTTCCATTTGTCAGATTTATTTGTGCTTTACACTCGTCCGGGACCATCTCAACCCTACATAATATCGGGAACGAGTTGGTGAAAAATTGCAGACGCGAGAGCTCAACTCATTTTAGCCTTAAGGAAAAATGTTAAAACGAACAAATAAATTGGATCGCCTTTGGAGTGTTAAATCCTTTTGGTACTTGGCTTTCAAGAAAATCTCGAGCTTGGCAAAAACTACATATTAACGCTGAAAGTTGGTAGACTCCGCTAATGCTCCTGGTTGCAACACAGGAATGGTGGTATATAACACAGGAACGTATAGAGGGAGTTATACAATTGTTGTGGTGCGGTTCCAAAGCAGAAACTTCGTCGAAGCACGGAATTTACATTAATAGCGTAATATCCAAGGATGAACTTTATCAGGCAACAATTATTTATCAGCAACGACAACAGTTTTGCACCTACAGGTAGGTACATATTTAGCGGTTGCAATTTGCTAATTAAAGCTGGTTGAATCAAAACCTGATGAATTATACACGACTGCGGTTTATCGTTTCATTACAGAAACCTCCCGCGATGAGGTGCATGTAATACGCTTAAGGGATGATATTAGGGGTGGTACGCTGTACAGCAAATTCGCTGACACGGGTCTGTCAGCATTTCCTAAGCCAAGCTCTGAGGTACACATGCACAGCTTGTTATTATTCGAAAATGATAATTTATACCGTCTGGCCCTAGATCTTACATTTATCTCTTCCAAACACAATGGCGTGATGTATGCGTTCACGTTAAAATTTCACGATCCTTATCTACACAAACTAGCACCGACCACCAGACGAAACGATACGACCAATGGGTGAGATCGACAAATCTGTCAGTTCTGAAATCCGACCTTGTAGAACGTCTTCCTTAACTTTTTCGACGGTTAAAGAATGATAGCTTTGTCTCTAAAGAAAGGCAATTATCTGAAAAGCTCCAGTCAAGTTTAGACTGGAAATAGTGGATTATCAAGCAAGTTTTTTCCTCCCCAAACAAGCTTCTTGAACGAAACAATACCCAAACTTTGTTACTACTCGTAAAAAGAAGCTTTATTTAATACACCTACCTCCAATTTGATTTTAATTTTACTCGAATTCGTTTAATCCGGTAAGGCTCCGGATTTGCGTGTGTGTGGGTATCTCAATGCAACTAGTTTGAAAGAAACTAAAAACTGAATTAAAATACAGAACGAATAAAATTTGTTGTGCCGTGGTGAAAACACAGTCCAATTTAAATCTGCATGCAAAGTTTAAATTTAATTTAGAAAACATTGCTTGTGCAATAATATCAAGAGGTATTTCACAGGGAAACGTCCCGTCAAGTCGCGACCATATTTTACCCAATTTTGTCGTTGATTAATTTAAAAAATCATTAGCCGAGCAACGTCTATCACAAAAATTTCAATAATGGATGAGATCTGCCTTGACTGGCACACAATATTCAGTGCCCATTTTTTAACAGAGGAAAATGGACGCACTAATGTGACTTGGCATATTCAGGTTACGTCCTTAAAGCGTTTTAATAAAATAAGAGTAGCGATTTTCCAGTCGTTATTTATGGAGAAACGTCGAACAGATAAAACTAGCACGTCGAAAATAAATAATTGGCAGTTGTCACAACACAACCGCAACACTAAAACTTTTATTGCCGACATATTCTCCACTCCAAAGAAAATAATTCACAGTATTTGTGTAATTAGCGTCTTTGTGGGTTAATTAGCGGATCGTATGGATTGTTTCCCACAGAAAAACTATTCCTAAATTAATGCGCCGGGGGTAATGACAAAATTAAAACGAAATAGTAAGCGTAACGATAGGTGATTGTGTGATAATTAAAGTCCATTCAAAAATCAAAAAACCACCACCTGTTGCTTTAGGTTGGTAAAATTTTAAAAAACCCTAGGTAGATATTTTTTCATACTATGTTGGTAACTATAACTTAAGATATTTATCTGATTCAAAATAAAATTCAATTGCTTTTAATTTCGTTCATATTGTTTTATTACCAGCACGTTTCATTTATTTATTGATTCTTATTATTTTTACTTAAACATGCCCAGAAAAACAAGACACTTAATAAACATTTAACCTGAAAATTACAAGTCTCAACAAATTTTACACTAGACAGCGTTGCCGATAGTAATTATCGAGGAAAATGCGACGTTGGTGATTTTTGAATGGACTTTAAGTATGATTTATTCTAAAATTTTTGAGTTTTCATTCTGGAGTACATAAACAAAATCCAATAACTATTCTTAATCTCTTATAATAATGAAGGAAAATTTTCAGCATGCGAAAGCAATTTTGCATTATTTAGAATTTATAACAATTACGTCCAACTATTCTACAAAGGCCTTCTGGCAAATTCTACCAATAATAATTATTTTGAAAAGATGACTACAAAGTTTGAAGATCACCTAATAAGAAACAAATTACAGTGATAAAATAACTCATGCGTCACATGATCCCTTTTCAACGATTCTAATTGGCAAATAAAGTAGTAAGAGGATATCTGATATATAATATAAAACAAAAGAATCTTTCACCGTATTGACTCCGTCGAACGTTTTCTTGCAGTTTTTCCTTCGAATTCGTTGCGAATGCGGGAGTCCAAACCGAAGCCGGCTGCAGACGAATCCCCTACTGCCCCCCAAGTTAAATAAGTCAATGTTCAAGCGTTTTTCCTTTTTTTTATCTACTGCCGAAATTGAAAACCCCTTTTCTCTTTTTTTGCTTTTTTTCCATTGTCTATTATTATCCAACATTAGTCATTAATTATTTTCAAAATGTAAATCATTAAACCCAGCGCAGAAGAGGCCCTAAGCCTCAGCAGCGTTCCTGTCAAATTGCAACTAGTCTTAGAACCAAAATAAAAATGTAATACACAAAAAAGGAAAATTAATGTATTACTTCATCGTATTTTGGTCTGATTCTAAAGGTAACGACATTTGTCAAGTAACACCTACAAATTTAATGTTTCTTCAAATTACTCGACCGTAAGCTGAATAAGACATACAGATATCAAAAGGTAAAGTCATAGGCGTCTGTTGTTTATTGATTGAAATGTTCCTCATTTATTCATCCATTATACATATTCTCTCGTTAAATATAAACTCGTGATATAATTAATAATTGATGATAGAGCTCGTGAAACCAGAGCAGCACGTTCAACTCATTCTACGGACTCGTTAAATCTGTAATTCGTTTTCACTCCTAGATATCATCGTCGATAATCATACCACTTGTTATATTATAGCATACACTAATATGTACAATTATCAATAATTGCACTAATGCATAAATTATCTATAACTGCCAAATGCTTGTCACTGGCTGAAATTCAATTTGGCAGCGATCCCGTTAATTTTTTTATTAACAAATGTATTTTCGTATTCATAAATTTATATCTTTCAAACTGTCAAATTGTCGAAAATGTGCCATGCATTCGGTATGTTATTACTGAACATTTCGTATTTTGTACAGGGTTATTGTAAGTGTTTCTAACATCTAGTTGGCGTAGCGACGCACCTAAGTAAAGCGCACAGCCACCTACGATGTTAGAAACATTTATAATATTAATAACCCTGTATAAATGCAATCTACACTTATTTTACCTGTTACTTCACCAAAACACGTGTCCCAAGATTTGTTTTCTTTGAAAAAAGCCTAAATTAACTATGTAGCACTAAACATTCCCACATTAGTATTAAAAGCCTGACCAAATGTGAAAATTTTACGACACAAATCGTTCTTTTGAGATCTTGAATAGAAACCAGATCTCTCCGACACTAAAGAAACTAACGAGAAGTCAGAAACGTGAAAAATGAAGAGAATTGGTGATCGTAAAAACTGAATAAAAATATCATAAACTAAACACTCTTTAAAAGCTGTCATTTGATTAAATATGCATCGCAAATTTTACGAGCGATTGTCTGAAAAACGATTCAGTCCGTAATAAGATATGATAATGCTCCCCGGATCAATAGCGGCTATTCTGCATGGTAAAAACTCCACTGTATCGGCACCGGCAAGATTCTCCACTCTGAAATGCACACATTTCTTGTCCCATTTTTCAGAATTCAATTCAAATTACTATTATCAATCCATTAGAGTCACTCTTTAGAAGATTGCAAAACTCCATTTCCTACGCTTAGTGCCCACCAAACCCTTTTCCGCGGTTACTCATTTTCTTACATTCTGTCAATTCCCAGTGTACGAGTATAACATTGACTTCGTACTTCCCCGGCAGCAGATCCGAGGGTGTATTCTGGTGGATTCTGTTGAGTGAAGATCCGTATCGAGTCCCCTCGCAGCTGCCCAACTCATCCACATGCGAAGGTTGACGAAAAACGAACCACCAGCCCAAATAATTGGCGTTCAATATTTATTGGGGTACGGTGTCTGACCAATTCGGAGCCAGGATTCCGTACACGGACCCGAACTTGTGTCATTACACGGAAGTCGGAGGGCTGCGGTGCGCTTTAATAATTACTCGCAAAAAACCTTCTGTTGACAGAAATCGATTCGCAACACCGGAGCTGAAAGAACACTTGCATTTTCTTCTCCGGCTCGGGACAAAAACCGTTTGAAACCCTTTCGTCTCATATATCTGTAGTAGCACTTCGCGATCGATGAATCCTTTGTCTTCGCTCTGCGGGCTTTGATTAAAGACGCAGTTTTCCAAAAAGAAACGCCACTTCCTCTCAAACTCTCATCACTTTTGCCGACGTCGCTCCGACTTGTGATGCCTAATCGATGCGAGGGCCACCTTCGCTGTTTTGTCGGGGATTATCTCCAATAAATCGAGATCCAAATATCTACATCTGTTATCGTGACGGTTTGATCTAGGACACTGCCGGCTCGGCCCGACGAACACTTCGTTTTTTAATCCCCGGTAATCGATATATCTCTATTTTAGTTTGAAATTTACGGCCAACTTCCAATTGGAGCTATTTAAAGTCCATAAATAAACCATTTCCCAGAACGAATGGAGTTAAATCCGTCGAAAAACCCAAACACTCGATGTACATGCATTCTGATCGAAATCGAACAATTGTTCCAACAAGTTATGATATTGACGTCTGTATACAACTTCGGAAAACTGGTCAGTTCTTATAAAAGTCGACGTCATGAGTCAAGCGGAACGTTCAAAGTTTTTGTTTGCCACGTTATTGCTATGGAATATTGCATCGGGTATATTGCCCGATTTTATCGCAATTCACGCAAACTCAAACATTTGCTCGTGAAGGGAGACGAAAGTAAAGTAATTCAACTATAGACACTCAATCTACTAGACCTCCACGATACCGATCTTAATTTGTTTCATCCCCTATTCTTCTATTCATGCGCCATTTGTTTTCTTCGAATTTCGCGCTCAGTTTATCGAGAGTCGCTCGATTTATGCACAATGCACCTCCGCCGGATGAGGGAGACACGGTCGGAGAGAGTCCTAGTGGCGGAGTAAGCATCCACGAAAAGGGTTGCTTTAATCAGATAAAGTGTGTGAAATTGTGAAATTTATTCGGATTCCGTGTGAAATTTCTACTACTTTCGCTCGAACCGAATTGACGAACTAACTCCGAACTGTGCGAGATTTCGGAAGCTTTTAGCCAGATTAATTTCCCGCTAAGGGTTGGCTAATGTCTCCAGTATCTCGTTACATATCTGTGCGCCCCGTCCAAAAATTGAACGCTACCGATTCCTGGTGGACTTTTGTGGCTGGACTAAATAAATCTGTCATTTAATTGCGGCCGTATCGGCGATAATAATTCATACCAGCCGGTCCCAAACTAGGCGGATGTTGCCACACAAAAGTTCATTACTAAAATAATAACCGTCATAAATACGAATGGCGTTTTAATATAAAGTCAGTGCATATTCAGGACCTCATGTTAGCTTTTTAATATTTCAAGCGTGTTTTTGTTTGCATGTTATTTGATCACCAAAAAAACGCTACAATAATAAAAGGAC
The DNA here is from genome assembly GCF_963966145.1 of Tenebrio molitor. Taxonomy (NCBI): domain Eukaryota; kingdom Metazoa; phylum Arthropoda; class Insecta; order Coleoptera; family Tenebrionidae; genus Tenebrio; species Tenebrio molitor. The sequence continues at coordinate 13,965,018 of NC_091051.1, read as the reverse complement.
CCGCCATAAATTCCTCTGAAAAAAGCCATTCTCATGTTTTTGTGGCTCGCATTACGTCACTGTCACTTATAGAGCTTACACGGTTATTACTCTTTCCTGTTTAGTTTGTTTTTATTTCCGTTAATTAACCCCGCGTTATCCGCAACTTTTTCAACTCCTTTAACCTCATCAAAGATCGTGTCGAGCTTTTTTATTAAACAGTGTCGCTCTGTGTATCTAGTCGCCAACAAAGCCCAATTAATGATTTGCATTAATCAGGAAAACAATACCGACTGGCTGTGTTTATATGGGGGTGTTATCCGTCTAATTTATCACCCGAACTTACTGCCTATTGTTCCTGCGAAGAAGTTCGCAGACATTTGGACCAATTTACGAAATACCCATTAAAAAATGGGACATGGTTTACAGTTGCCTCCGCGAAATAGGCTTTTAGTGTAATTAAGAGTAAATTGCCGGGCTGCAGTATGCTTAATCTTCGTCCCAGGGGAACTACTCAGGTATAATTTAATTATTTATTCTTACCACTTTTCAGGAGCACCACCTCGGCTGTGGTCCCAGCACTAATCCACGAAATTCACCTGGAATCTTTGCGAAAAGAGATGCTCAAAAAGGAGAGAAGATGTGAAAAGTTTCAAATTAATTAAACTTTGCTCCTATCTCAAAGGTAAAAAATTAACGGTGAAGAGGACTCCTTTCAAATACAATTACTGTCTTATTGTTGTCCTGTTCCCAAAACAAGGACTAAATATTTGTTTCCGAAGCAATAAAGCCCCAGAAATTAGAAATTGCTTATGTCAACTAAAAATAGTAATTTGTTTGCTCTTCGAGCTTTCAAAAACAAATTAAAAGCACCTGACGATCACTATCTATCGAGTTTTCTATAAAAAAAAAAGTGTGTATGGTAATGACCGCACGACAGAAGTGAAAACTTCTATGACGCCCGTAATTAATTTTAAGTAATACATATTAGATTATACAAATTATATTATTATGGATGATAGTACTTGGAGGAATCAGGGACAAGGCATAAATAATTAATATTATTTAAATCCAGGCTAAACCCGACTCCCTCGAACACACTTGAAAGAGCCGCCTGAATTCACGGCCCGGTGTGGTGCCTGATTTGAGCGTGACGATTTTGGCGTGTCGCGTGAGGATTTTAGCGCGTCGCATGAAACTAATTCACTGCCCGTGTGGTGCGCCTAAAGAAGTTTTCACTTTAAAAATTAGGTACAAATGCAATTATTTACGAGAGGAGTACTTCTGATTTTTTTTTGCTGCAACCAACAATACCAATGGCACTAACTTCAAATCAAATACGTTACATATTTCCTGTAATTATGTAAGTCTTTTCGTCGTAAAAATACATTTTTCGAATTGACAAAGATCATCGTGGATTCAGTTATAATTATTTTCAAAATTTGAAATCAAGGAATTGTTGCGATATGTATAATGGGTTGCGGCAAAAAAAATCAGAAGTAACCCTGTATGCTAAAAGTCTAAATAATTAAAATAGTCATTTCAAACGAAAGAACTAGAAACTTTTTGAGTGAAGATAAATAATTCTGAAACTTTGCGGGTGAGTATCCTCACGTTTCCCAAAATCAATGGATTTAGTGTAGCGTTCGTTTTAGTAAAAATAAACGCAACAGAAAAAAAAAGCCGTTTTATAGAGCCAATTTATAACCAAAGGCTTGGCTCCATGTAATGACGGTCTAGGCAATGCGATAAAAAAAATATCGCTTATTTCCCGATTCCCGCCGGCGTGAATTATTCCTTTTTATTGGGTTTCCGGGTTTATCATGTAAATTTGTTAAAAGTTCAAAGATTTTTAAGAGCTTGCCCACGTTACCTCTCGAATAATGATAACAAACGAAAGAGCAAAAAATCGGTTCATGAATTTCGTTAAAATTTCCGCACAAATCCCATATTCCCTGATCCCTGTCTTCGCGAATAAAACTTGCCAACTGTATTATGCCGAATCGATTCGTGTGAATGGGAAGTGATGTGGTGCACCCTTGAGTTATTCTTGTACTTCTGATTGATGTTCAATAAATCGTGTTTGCGTTGGACAACTTTTAACGGAACACATAAATTCCAGTTATTTTATAATGCCACGATAAAATCTGGTTCCCGCGCGAGAGTGTGTTTTGCATTTGATAAGCTCCTGTGAAAATAACGTTTTTTAGGCGAGACCCTACGCAAAACTTAGAAGTTCGCTCGCTTTAAAATTTTCGCTACAATGCTTTTCCCCTTCGCGAAATATGAAATCTTTCATTTGAAATTTTGGCTTGGGTTTATTTCCCTCGGCATTTATTTTCTTTGTGCTCTTATGGTTTCCTCCGAGGATTACGCTGATGATTTTATTCAAATACAAACAATTTATTTTCCCGCACTGGTGTTCGAAATGTTACACCAACCTGCATCACTGCACAACCCAATATCTCAAAACGTTCGTTTTGCTTTCAACTTGAGTACAGATTCTCGTCCGAAACCAATTAGAGAACGCAATTTTAAACGGAAATAACACCGGTTCGAAACCTTCCACTTCGAAAAATATAAATTAGCTGGAAAAATTTTCACCGTTATCAACTGCACTCGACGAACAATCAGAGCACGATCAAGTGCAAAAAGCAAGCAATCGAGTGGATCAGGTAGTGTTTGATAACAGCTATCTTCCGTTTCCTTGCATTAATTATAAGACTAGTTGATAGCACTTGACAATATTCGATTTCATGGTAGAGTTGCTTAACGATAGAATCGGGTGCTTTCAAGTAGATTAGGTAATTATGGTTTCGCACAACTCGATTTAATCAGCCGCTGGAAATTTCTGCAATTAATTGATTCGTGGTTGGGGCAGACGCCGTTTGGGCAAACACCGATATCAGTTGAACATCATGCGACTGATAATTACGGCGCAAGATTTGGCACGGAACGCGGAATCTAACGAGACCAAATCAGAAATTTTACGAATGATTTGGCCGATACCTACGAAGAAAATGTACTTGAAGAACAAGCGGAAATCCGATTTCGGAATCACAGATTCGAGTTTAGTCCATTTGATTGCCGGGGATCTCGGAACGGCAGTTTCGCTGCTTTATACACGACGTGACATTTCAACAAGCGTTTCCTTTCTTGCTTATTCCAGGTAAATAAAATCTTGCATGATCAATTTCCTGCAACTTATAAATAGCACTCGACCCCAGATACTATTATCTACCTGCAGTTCGTGCGTTATCACGATCAAAGCGCGAATATATTCAGTTGAGAACGTTTATAATTTAATAAAGTTAAGGATGTATGGTTTCCGTTAGATAAAAATAAGAACGAACCAATTTGCAACTTGAAAGCTGAATTAAGCTCCTTTACTGTCGACACAAAACCTCGTAAAAGGTTCATTGGAGACATTATCGGAAAATTAAGGCTATTAGTAGTTACATTGATTTTTCTTATCGGTCTTGACTTTTACTTCGTTCGCTCCGACGTTACACATTAATCTCGAATCTTTAACCCTTCAAAATGGAACACAGATTTGCATCGTTTAGCCCCCGTATCTTTTTATGATAAGCATACAATATGGTGGAGCCTGATCGATTTTTAGAACTACAAAAAGGGTTTTTCTCGTTTTACTGAATTGAATCTTGAACAGCCCGAACGTGCTATACATTCGTATTGCCAAACAGAACATTTCGACGATTTATTATTGCCTTATAAGATGTTTTGATTTTATTGCCCCATCAAAGTAATTGCGGACCCATACACTGGATATCTTTTTTTCGACATAAAAAGAGGATTCGCATGCCGACGACATAAAACTTTTTTTAAGCGACCCAGTTCTCCCACGAACGTTTCGTTCCTTCCAAAGGGGCAGATCGAAATTATACCACCAACAGTAATTATTTGCCATTTCAGGAAAGGATCCGTGCATGATTTATGTTAGAAACTGTTTGCGAGGCACCTATATTACGCCACTATATCAGTTTATCCGTTTGAATATTGCGGAAAGTTTTCCCCAACTTTAAACTAACATTATATTCCTGTCGTATTTTATTGTAATATACAACTGGCAACGACGAACTCCCGCAACTCCAAATAACAACCGAAAATGCACATCAAAATCACACCTGACCAAATACAAATGTGCCATGAAAACGACAAAAAAAATTAAGTCCGACGGCCATGAATATTTTCATAAATTAATGACACACATCCCATCGTTAATTTAATATTAATTGTCTGGCTGCGTCGCCTCTAATTCCGACATCGACAAAGCTACTGTGCATGAGAGCTTTCGTGGCATTTTTTGTTGCTTCCCAGAGCAGGAAGAAGAACGCGGATCAAAAACACAACCAGTTAAATTTTAATCATATTTTTGTTTACTCTCAGTTCCTTTTCTGCCTTATTTATCAAACGTAATGCGTCTCATAAAAAAATATTTCGCCATGGCGATCCGTTTCATTATGTCATTTTCCAGTTTTACCCTTACACATTCCACATTTCCTCGACTTTACTGTTTCACAAATTATTTCCGTGTGTTATGGTTATGTTTATATCGTACTTTCCCTGACGTATCTCCTCTCCTACACCTTTTCGCACAATATTCTTTATTCCTGTACAAGAAACAGCGCGTAATGAAATTTTATCTTATCGCAGAAACATTTACTTTGTCAGTGCAAGGGATAGAGACACTGTCAAGTCTCAACTGCAACAACTTCTTAAATCCACTCTTGAATCTTCTGGTTCAAAAAATACAACATTTCCACCCGATCGAGTTTTCCGTTCGATTCGCCTCGTCGATTCCGTACATACATATTTGTAACTGTCAGATTAAATTCTGGATGTCTTTTTTAATTATCAGTTTTCATGAACGCACAAAGCCCACATTTCAACAATATAATTCGGTTAATTATTTAATCCGGCAGTTCACCAGTGTGTTAAACAACCTCCCGGCCTTTGATCTAAGTCTCGAAATAAAAGCTTCCGAATCAAAAGCGGCATTTGAACGGAGCGCAAAAATGCTCATTCAAAAAGCGATTATTTTTCAACTTTGTTGCACAAAAAAAGTTCAACGAATTATTTTGCTGGGGGAGTGAACTGAAAGGCCGACCGAAAAGCGTAAAAATTTGTTGAATGTGAAGTATTTATGAAATACGATTAATCACGCCGCCTCACGTTCGTCTCGAACCAACAGTCCACGCGACGAAGAGACGTTTTTATCCTTTGTAAATTGACCTATGAATCATTTACCTCCAGGACCGCTCTCTTGTGAAGGTTTCTCCGGCGTTCATTCGCACCGCGGCGACCGTCGCGACTTAAGGGCGCCGATCTCGTTGTCCATCTTTTTTTCCATCCACGTCCCTCGTCTAGACGCTGGAAGCTCTCGATATCCTGCGAAGTTCGATTGCAGCAATCGCGACGTTTGAATGCATCGAAAACCTTAACAATTGCGTCCCGACGAACAACGGTGACTCGAAACAGTCGTTTCCCATCGTAATCCGGAAGAACAGATATGCAGGGAATTTTTGGACGCTTCGACAATTCCATTCAATGCAAATACGTTTCCATCGATGTTTGCATTTAATTAAAATGACGACGTAATTGGACCACATCGACGCGGTCGAGTTTATGTTTGTTGACACTTGACGGAAGGATTTTTCCGGCGTTTTGCAACAACAATAGGACAAATCCTCGCCTCTTCCGAAACAAAACGGTTTGAATGCTTGCCCCGAAATAATGGCAATTATTCGATTATCTGATAAGCAAATTGTTAAGCGACCACACGCGCCTTGACACGCATTACAAAACACAACGTGCCACGCCACCCCCGAAATGCGTTTCGTTTTGTTGTCGTGTTAGTAGACACCCTGTTGTTCGGCGCTTTCTCCCCCTCGCTGTAAAGTAAATGGGTATTTCGCACTAATAAAATATTCAGATGTATAATAGCATTCCGACTTAAATTCAACACCTTTCGCAGCTCTGAATTATTAATTCCGCTTTAATAGTCGCCATTAAGTTAAACCATTTGAATGTTATTTAATAGTTTAGATATTGAATAGTACGAAAGTGGTCACTGGGTCGTACCGGTGATTCACCACCAACTTCGTTTGACCTTTCATAGCTAGAATTAGTGGTTGCGTTCACTTGCCACAACTAAAACCAAGTGAATAAAACCACCACGAAACCGTTTCGAATCCAGTCAGAAAATGGAGGAGTTTGATGTTCACCTACATATTTTTCCTATTTAATGTATCTGGTTGATTTAAAATTCAAAAAGCTCTTGTTTAAATTACCATATATCATCACGTACTAGCATAAAACTTTAATGTCGTAGTGCGAATATTTATGCGTCGCCCCCCATTACAAACCCTTCATCAAAACACACACCACTGACGGTGATTATTTAAATTTCAGCAAGGTAAGCTTTATCCCGAGATAAAGTTCAACTGACCAATGAAAAACAAAGGGAGCTGATTACAATACTGTATTGTTGGGTGAAATTACAACCGATGGAACGCGGAGCTCTTCTAAAATCCGCAGCTCAGTTTTCATTATTTTTTTTCTTGAATTCTCTCTGCAAGAGACAAAACAAAGCTAATCTCTTGCTTAAAGCTATCTAATCTTGCAGGGGTCCCGGTAAGGCATGGAAGGTGACAGATCTTGAAACAAATCAAATTTACAAAACCTCCGGATCTTGAAAAGTCCACGGCACGACTTAATCAAGCAGCGACTCCGGTCTTTGCATTCCCCACACGGGTCCCTCCCTCGTAATGACGTTATGAAAATTCGATTAAGTCCTTCACGATTTAATATCTATCGAACTGTCAGTCGCCTAGACCGTCATAAAGGTCCTCCTTTGATCTCTTCACGTGGCGGGGTATTAATCATCTCCTCCAGCTGATTTTTAAATATTTTTTCACCGTAGTCGGTGTCAATCTCCCCGAATGCTCGCCACCGGAGTAGAATGTAACGCGTGGTTGGCAGAACAACCGTGGCACGTTTGTCGGGGGAAGTTGTGGTTTGAGTGCCCTCCCTGTGCGGGGACCCGATTCCCAGACCGGCAGGGAACGTCACCTTCGTTTGGCTTCGATTGTTCCCCTTCCGCTAGTGAAATTGGATTTTAAACAGATCACAGGAGGGCCACCACAACCAACCAACCTCAAATTCCTACACACTCCCGCATCATCAACTGCACAACTTTCCTCTGTAATAATAATCAAAGATGACGGACGCACTCGAATCGAATTCGAATTGGGCTGCATCACAGATCGGTGCCTTCGAAACCTTCCCTATAGCATGCAAATGCACCCTTTCGGGTGGAAATTCGTAATGAAATAATAACAACAAATTCACGCTCGTTCGAGTCGTGGGACCGTTAAATGTTCTGAATAATTTATTGCCTCACCCGTGAAACGCACATAATGTCGCTAATTTAACATTTTAAGCGCGCCCAAAGTCCTATCGACATTTTTCCGGTGGCGAAATGACTGCGTCACATAATTCGTTTTGGGGGTTTCACTCTCAATCCTCCGATGTATTTCCCTTGCGTCTGTCTGCAGCTCGTTCTTTTTGTTCGCGAAAATATAATTTTAATAAGTACGGATCTAATCCGGAGCAGACGCCACATTTCCTTGACACGTCTTCCGCCGGAGAAAATGATCCCCGAATGACTGCGATAGTTTCACCAGAAGGGTGAATAATTCAAGGTCGGCTGCTTCAAATATCACCAAAAGCTTGTCAAAATTTGATTGATGATAAGTGAATATTCAAATAGTCCGGATTGAGTGATCACTTTTCAGATTGTCGCTGGTTTTTCATGTTTAATAAAAAGGAGTGGCCCCTGTGCGGTTACGTAATCAAAAAAGATTCATCAATATCCTGGGTCTTTGTGAGTTGCCAAATTGACGTTGATGGCGGATACGAAAACACATAATTTTCGATCGAGTCGAAGTTCAATTCGATAGAATTGATAAGTGAGAGGGTAATGTGTAAAAAGTCCATAAACAATTCCGGCAACGAGCGAAATGGTTGAACTTAATAAGTAGAAAATATCTGTAACGTTTCATAAAGTTCAATTTGTAGAAAATGAAGCGTAAGACAGTAAAATTAATGGCACTTTGGAAAATTTAAAGTAGAAACGAGACGAATATAGGTATTGCAGTTCGGTCTGAATTGATTAAAGCAATTTGCCTGGTTAATTACAGGGTGAATGTTTTATGATACCAGATTTAGCCCTTGATTAGAACATTTAACTGTTCCATAACGGGTTCCCATCCGAATACATATGATCCTTAAAACCAACAAACTCTTCACTGCCGTAGATGAACCTAATAACCGTAAAAATAATTACTCCTCCAATTATCGAACTCGATCGGCTTCATTTAAAAAATCATCACCATTCAACTACTCGTCGAGTGATTTAAAAGATGTTTATTTACACAGATGCCCGACGCATAAACTTCTTAGGCCTCACGATATCTGACAGTTTCCTCAGACTCGGCGTAAATATTTGTGATAGAAAACTAATTTACGAAGTTTTTGTCAGCTCTTATAAAAATTTATAAGACACAACTGGATCGACAAACATTGAACTAAACCGGCAAAATTTCAACTTCATTAAATTCATGCGGTTTATTTCGAGAAGTCGCCAGAGACTTGAAAATCAATAAACTCTTATTTAAACTGTGCTACATGCGATGTCTCGCCCTCTGGAAATTGCAGCCTTTAAAAGTTTGGAATTATTAACCCTCGTACAACCGAATAAATATTGAAATATGCACTTGAATTAAAATCTCAACAAAAGATTGTTTGACTCTTTCGCTTTCACCTGGCAACTCCGGGGATGGAAAAATGTCTGGTGTTGAAGTCTTTCGGCTTGAAGCTTACCTGAAACAAAGAATTCATAGGTTAGTTGTTAGTCTTTTCAAGATCTGATAGATGGAATATTGCAGAGGCTTAAATAAAACATGCTTTATAGAAAACAAGGATGTTGGGTCGAGTTGTGCGATCGATGTAGTCGAGACAATACTGGGAGAAGCTGGGGAGCTTAGATCCGCATAAACAATTTAAATATGTCTCCCTGGAAATATCAATCCTGCTGCTGTAATTCTTCATAAGACGAACTTAAGCAAATAAAAATGTCCTCAATAAATCTTATTGCTGCGGCATAACAAAATTGCCTCATCCTTTTAATCGCGAACATCCTTCTTTTTTCGGTGGTTTAATAAATCAGCGAAAAAAACTTTTTGGGAGATGGCGTATTGGTGGAAAAACGCGGTCTACAAGTTCGGCCATAAATTATTCACGACTAGATACAATTGACCGGATTAAATTAAACAGCATTGATCATGTTTTCAGGTCGGGTGTCCATCTGAACATGGGTCCTAAATAAGTAACTTAATTAAACACAGCTCGATGCGAAATGGAAAATCGTAACCCGATTCTGTCAGTGAGGTAGCGGTCTGAAACGCGGAAATGAAACCTCTCTATTGGTTATCTCGAACTCTTTTCAGCCGTTTTAAGCGTTCGGGGATCACCGGATTATTGAGATTTAAGAGGATTGGATTTTTGGTCACTCTTTACATAAAACCGGCTTCCCAGAAATTCAGACCCACTTCCCGAGTCAAAAACGGGAAGAGTGGCCGTTGTAAGTTTTCTGATAAAAATTTTGCACACGTAAGCGGCAAGGAAATTAAACAGCGTGAGGTTTTCCTTGTTGAAAAAAATCGATGTTTGAAATGTATGCGCTTTACACGAGAGTGTTAATGAACACGGGACGTGACCCACATGAGTTGAAAAAATTCTCGGTGATTTCGTTATTTTGAAATTCCACGTAGGTCCTGATTCGCATTTAACAACGTCTTAAAGCCCACGGTCGGGGTAACGAAAAATGGCGGCGCTAATTAAAAAATTATGCAAAATACTCGAGTTGTAAATTGTTGAAAATCCGCAACATCCCGTGCATAAGCTTGGCGAAAATCCCGCCGCTCAAACTGTAACAACTACTGCAGAAGAAGAGCTTTGTACGATTACCCCTCAACGAAACTTTGTTAATCTAATACAAGTTTAATTCGATTTTGGTTATTTATTCGAGACCCTTCCATCTTTCACCACTATCACGATCGATATTGCAGATAGGGCTGGAAGAATCCGAGGAAACAACTTTAATTAGAATAAATTATCAGCCTGTCCAATTAATAACAGATAAGCAACGAGCAGTGTTGGGGGAAGCTAAGTGTCTTCTTGCAGTTTTTCACTCGATTTATCTCGATCCATTAGGCGTCAGGAGGAGGCTGTCTTTGATATGTTTACAACCCCACTCGAATACGTTGTTTACATACATTCGCACACACACTCTCTTGGTAAACATAATTTCCAGTCCGACACAAATTTCCTCGCACACATCTAAACCTGTCTGCTCTAATTTTTCACTTTATAAATCAAACCGTGTGGCTGCGTAATGTTGTCCCTCTGGCCGTTCATCTTTCCCACTTCCAAACAGATCAATGATCGGCGTTGATGCGGCAAACTACTTGCAAATTCGAAAGAAAATCCTGCTAATCGACCCTCGGATGTTTCACATGGTACACGTTTCACAAACCGGGATTAGGAAACAAGCGAGTTTCATTCATCATGTTTGATACATTGATATTTGAGGCGCTGTCAAAACAGAGATGACACAGCGAGAGACAAGATGATATCACTAATATCAATGGAAATTCCACAGCAAAAGCCAGAGCATTACTCATCGCGACTCAACCAGAATGTAATTCCAGATACAATAATGGTCCTGGTAAAGGACTGAATCACCCCAGAGGGTCAACTGAATAAATTATGAAGACAATTTAGACCAAAAAAATACCAATTTCTAAACTGCACCGTAACTTGGTTGTTCGGAAAAAAATGTGGAATGATTTTTGTCGATAATTTTTTTTCTGTTCTTAATTTAATAATGAGGCTTGAGGTATCCGTTAACTGCCACTGGCGTAACTGTTCCTGAAATTTAGACGCACATCAAGAAGAGTTGTTCCATTATGCTCTGATTTCAACGCTTCATATTTATGAAATAAATGTTTTAAATTTAAAAAATGCAACCTACCAGACTTCCTGAAACTTCTTGTGAAATCGAGAACATATTTCGTATTTTTATCAAATGAGAAAGAGAAAATAACATAACAACAAAAATAGATTGTGTCAATATTTTCAATCTAATTATGTCATCTCTTTTATGAAGTTTCAAAAGCTGATCGCTTTAGTTTTAAAATTCATCAGAACAAATGTACCTACTGAAATTCAAAAGAACTCGCCGGATCGACGCCTTTCACTGACAACGAAACGCGGCAACCAATCATTTCCACCTTGCTCCTTTGTTATTTGAAATCTATTTCTCTTTTACAATTTTCCACTACTGCCGTAGATTCCGTAGTTACCGTGAACTCAATAAAATTCTCTGGGACTAAATTTGAACCTGTACGTAAATTATTTGCTTTTAATAAGTTGAAGGTAACGGAAATGAACTACCAATAGTCTGTAATTAATAAGGTTCTGAAACCGGCTTGAAATTAAAACTTTCATTGTTATTAAACGTCCTTTAATAAGAATTAAAATCTTTTTGGCCACCTCAACTCTAAATGACATGTTTACACATTTTGAACAGCTTCGGTATCTTGACTTTTACACACTAATCAAACCATCTGTCATTTTACCGCACGGAGTGTGTAAAATACTACGAAAATTTTAAACTTTCAGGGACCTCCAAAAAAAACTGTTAGCTTATCATAAATAAAGTCCATTTATACTAAGACAAGATATCGCTACCATTGATCCGTTCAGTTATCGAAAATGAACATAATTTAATTGTTTTCTTGTGAAAAATTGTGATATCTGATGGTGCCATCTTGTGGTATAAATCGTAAGCATGTCAGTTATCGGTATAATAGATAAATTTCTGGTATTTCATTAATCAAATGTTAGTCTTTGACAGGTTTTGCGAAATTATTGGTTACAACAAATTTCAAATTTAAGAAAACGAATCGTCGGCCAAAAAGATTAATACAAATGCGGTACGCATTTTACATCGCTCGGTTTTTGTTAAACAATCCCGCTGCGCGGTCGTGTTTCAATCTAAAAACCGCGCGCTGTAAAATGTAGTCTACCGCATTTGTAATGTAAATAACTATTTACAACTCACTACCTCCAAAATGACATTTCGCGTCCGCAACAGTTAATCGCGAACGTAGATTTCGCGCACTAGTGCTTTAAAATCATCCAAAAAACATTCGCTTTTTGGGCATTCTGAAAATAATTTGATCTGATAATAAAATCTAGTTTACAAAACGCCATTTCTCCAACTTGGATGTTGAAAATTTCGAAAGAGTGTAAATAAATCGCTATTAGTTCGACTGACACTTTGGAAATCGCATGCACAAGCGACATCTATTCACAAAGGGTCACGACAAATCAGACATAATGTTCGTTTCAAAAAATATTGTACAAACTTCGATGCGCGAAGACATATTCAGCACATTCGCGCAAATGAAGAACTCGCACCTTCGTCGCTCGTGTCTCAAATGATGCACTCATGTGGGAAAAATGTCTTCTCGCACTCGGTTCGTAAATAACTATTAATTTGCGGACTGAAAAAAGAAAATGACAAAATGAGAAATAAAATACAAAACACGAGTCTCGATGTGGTAATTAAACATTATTTTAAATTTTATTTAAAAAAATCAGTGATTATATTCCAAAATTTAGATTGATCAAAATTCAATCGAGTTTTTGTGGAAATCGTCGAAATGTCAAAATTACCTCCTATTCATTTTACTATTTAATCAGTTAAAATGATATTTCAATTGAAGTGTTTATAGAATACATCAGCTATTTCACATTCAAACAAATAAAAAATAACTACCATGCACACATGTCACTTGACAAATTAATAAATGGAATGAATTCGACCCACATCAATACAATGAACAAAAAAATTCTATATTTGTTCCTCGACGCCAAATAAATGGAAATGTATCGTTGATCTGATTTTGCAATTTTAAAAATACAATAAAAGCGTATTATACAATAAAGTATCAAATATCTGAGATGCGTACCTTTCAACCATTATAAAAGAGTACGGGATTACTGAACATTATTTGCATTTTTAACTGGTCATTAAATATTTAAAATTGTAACAAAATCATGAATTAGAGTACACTAGACGATTTTTACTTCCATCGTTAGTAGTCGAAGCCAGTTTAACATTAACGTCCACAGAACCCGATCGGCACCAGCCCCTCCTGATATATTGCATTCTGGAGGTGTCGAAGTTAAAATCGATTTGGTGCAGTAATTCTAAAATGAAAGGTGTGGTATCTTAAATCCCAGATTCGTTCCGTGCTTCGCTCCGGTTCGACATTAATCTCTAATTAAAGATTCAGTTCTTTCAGCTCGGCAATCCCTCTTCGACGTCGCCGCCGAATATTAATACTGTCGAGGACCTGTTCAAAAAGAAGAGAGGTCACATGAGCTGCCCCGATGACGATGAATTACGCAGACTTCGACATAATCTCAAGCTGTCGACGTGAAAACGGCAATAAACTGAAGAAACAGCCAACATCGAGACGGCGCTAAACTCCCTCAACAATTCCATTGGATGTAATGGAGCGTCGTATTAAAAGTTGTTTTGTGCATAACCGGAGTGTCGCTGCCTACTAAAATAACAATTTCGACGCGGAGGGAGGCCCGTAGGGGTCACGTTTGTCGGCCGGTGAGGTGTTATTTTCCGACGCCCTCCAGTAACTAGTCATAGGGGTGCAGTTACAGTGCCCTTCCGTGCATTCCCGCGCCAAAATGACCCTTAGGCGTAAGTGAGTGCGCCTAAGTGATACTAGACATGGCAGTTCCATCCCCGTCTCTATGTTTAATAATAATGTTGTTATTACCGATGCAGATGGCGCTAATTGACCCGTCTCGTCTTCTGTTGATCCCAAGCAAAGAACATCACCTCCACAGGAGCCAGATTCAATTTCAGTCACTCACAGAATTAATAAGGGACTAATTTCGGACCACCGATTCATTAAGTCAATGAGGACTGCACTTGTACCGCTTCCATAAAGGGTTGGCACTTTGAATATCAACAATGGAGACTAACTTCCTTGGCTACGTCTGCGAAACTGCACCGGAGCCGGAGGGCATAACAAGCCAACTAAAAGTTTACTCCCAACTCCTTCAAAGAATCCGATCAGGATCGATGCAGTTTTGTTCAAACTAAACAAACTACTAATTACTGCACCATAAAAGAAATTTCATTAAAAGCAAAACGAAAAAACTTCGATGGAAATTCCGATGCACCAGATAATCGATCAAATTGGAAATATTTAGACCAAGTGCTCGTGTGATTACATTCCGAAGTAACGCACCATCCAGAATGGAAAAGGTGTCATTAAGGACGAAACTATCCAGTTCTTGGATTCCTTTTACGCAGAGCGAAGTCGATTTAATTTCAACCGAGTACAAAGATACTCAACAATTCACTTTAGGACTTTTGGTGAAAACAATTAAAACTCTTTAATTATGTTCATCGTCAACTTAACTCGGCTACACCTAATGAATTATTAATCAGTTTAAAGTTGCCACGTTCTACTTCATAAAAACACGGACCGCCGCTTACTGGAGATTATTGAACAAATTTTCAACGACCCGTTTTAATACCGACAGCGGCCAAAGAAACTTCGCCAACGCTACAAGATTAGTTTTGAATACACCGAAGTGGGTTTAAGTCGTTCGGTGAAGGAAGCAATTTCAAATACACCACTAAAACACTTCACCTCTATCGAAATTTCAAGACATTTGAGGAGGATTAAATCATAACAGCCATAACGATTAACCAACAAGAGCCTCCGGGGACTTAACATATTGAAAAAAAGTTTGCCGGATTCTACCGGAGAGTTTTGTGTACCAATCTACACTTTATCCAATCAATGGAAGTATATAAAGAGAGAAAAGTTTGGAAATTGGAGAAATCGGGAAACAAACACTTTTTAAAACTTTTCCACTCAGTTTTGGTACTGTCGTACATTCTCACCATGTGTTCGTCGACTGTACGAAGAATAAAACTAATAACTGTCAAAATTATCTCTTAAAAGTAATCAACATTTTAACTCCAAAAAACGACAGCGTATACATATGCAGTCTACATGCAAAAAATTTCATTTTACTCGAGAATATACGGTTGTCGAGTAAAACAGTTTGCTGCTTTGGCTGACAGATTAATTAAGCCGGAATACAAGTCTGTTATTTTAGAATCTTGCGTTGAATAATGTGTTAAATGACATAATTAGATTGTGTTATGATGCAAAAGTTTCGTCGAAAAGCTTGAAAGGATTCCGGACCAACTTCGCCGCTTTATAATGTGACTCTGAAGGATCGCGATGTGAAATTATAAAAATCTAATTATCGACAAAAAGACAGTGGTTGTCTTTTAAATCAAAAATGTGTCATTTTTTGAAGGAGATATCTTAAGATACAACGAAAGTAAGGGAAGGTCAAATGCTAGGCTGTCACCAATTCGGTATGGGTAATAAAAGACACTAGCAAAATTCAAATTTAGCTGTACGAGTACAATAGTCTGCATAAATGCTAAATGCCGCTTTGTTGATTATTATTGCTTTATAAATTATAACTCAACCTTCAAGGTCACACTATAGATCTCTTCATCACCTCTTCAGTCTTTGCGTCCCCGTTGTCACGTTTCCTTCCAAGGATATTCACTTCGAAGATGTGGACTGCTTAGAGGGAGAATTAAACACAAACTGGGGATTATTCGAGAAGTTCGCAACCAATGTCAATACCATTTGGTTATTTGTCAGGAAGTTGGTGGAGCAAATTTTAATTTTTGTTTTAATCGACCGAATGAAAAAATTCTTGCGCTCTTGGATAGAGATTCAAGACATCTTCAAATAGGCAAAAATGAACGACAAACGCTTCTTTGATTTCTTTTTTTTTTCTGTAAATAATCCGACAAAAAAAAATGTCTAACAAGAAAGTTACCATTTAGTTTTCCCTATTGCCCTTAAATTTTAGTTAAAAAACCTGATAATCTTTGGCACCTTATTGAAAAAAGTAACCCTAGCAGGAAGTGGTTGCAAAGCACACTTTGATTGGGGAATCATTTCACTGCTACTAACCCTATTGTTGTGAAAGACAAAAACGGAATTGTTTCGGTAATGACGTCAACAACTTCAATTATCACCCCTTCACGTTTAAAAACTTTTTTTTAATATTGATTCGACTTTCAACGGGTCTTGAGCAGATAATAAAAGCGCAATTCGTTCGCATAACTGTGTAAACTTCGCTTTCGTTCCAAACACCTAATTAAAAAAGTTGCCGAAAAGCAAAGTTGAGCTTAAAACAAGTGAATTTAACCCTGGTGGTGCGCATTACTGAAACATACCGCAAGGATAACCAGAACGAAAACAACCGTGGCTCATAATTTTCTTGTGCGGTAGACGACGCAACTATCCAATTTGTTTCTGGTATGAGGAGGACCCAAAAAAACTTTAAACAAAAAACATCTTGAGTTAGTAATGTTATCATTACAGAGCCAGCAGCTGGCGTACGTCGAACAGACACCGACTCCCTCATGTACGTGATCTTGCTCATTTTCAAGACTCACCTCGCCGTTCGTGACGAGGCACATCCATTCATCCATCTCCATACCCCCGAAAACCGGTTAACGTCCAACAACCCCTACCGGATGGAACAAGCGGCGTTTCTAATTTACGTTCCTATCGTTTTGTTAAATTGTTTTTTCATCAACGGTGCTAATTAACGGAAAGCGCATCACGGGTACAATGCACGCGAACCCATTTCGGACGAGGAGGGTGCTTTCGACGTTTTCAGCGAGCCGATTCGGAAACACACGCGGAGCAAAATTGGGGGTGCGTCCGGTGTTATTAGAGTCACTTGTCACGAACTCAGTCGCTCTCTATTAGTCTGCGAAGAAGAGATGAGTTGTGGCTCCCCGTATATTGAGTTGATTACTTTGCAAGAACGTGACTGCGTGTGGTGCGCCTATGCGAAAGTTACCCAACATTTTTAATCCTAGTTTTCGGGATGGTGGAATAAAACGATAAAGCTGTTAACAATATGCACAACATGTGGCGCCCGGTTTTGTCGAACCGCACAGCACCACGGAAATTTTCCATCAAAACCGCTTGAGCAGAGGGGGTTCTTGAAAAGACGTCATGTATCGGAACATCGGGGGGCGTACATGAAAAATTAAGGTGTAGGTGAAAACGAGAGGTATTGTACTTTCGAGGGTTCTCTTGGAGACGTCAACTTAAATAAAATACTTCTTAATTCACTTTCGCGTTCCATCAAGTTAAATTCGCCCAAGTTTAATAAATTTCGCAACATTCCATACAAGATCGTGCGAAAAGCTCCTAAAAAAGAGAACACCGTAAACATCCTCTTAATTGAAAACAGTCCAATATGTTCTGATGAAAAATACAAAAATTCGCGGGACAAAAATTTTCTGAAAAAAAATGTCAATAGAAATTCTTTTGCAATTTAATTTACATCTCTCGTAAGTTTCCAGGCTTCCCGAGGACCTTTCGTAAACACGAAGATCTAAGAAAGACATTTCTCCTGTAGTCCTGCAAATGTTTCAGAAGCATATCAAAAAATTGTGGTTAAAATGAGCCGCGTGAAATCTAGGTACACAGTGTTATGGTGGACTTTAGAAAAATAAACTCAATATGCCACTACAAAGGGTCCTTTTCCGGCAAATTTATTTCTGCAAATGGGCCGCAAATCGACTTATGCACAGAGGATGCTCAACACCTACTCGAGCTTACTTTGAGCGGTCCGTTTCAAGGCGACAAAGGGCTAAGGATTTGCATATGGAGAAAGAAATCTTATCTCAGCAATCTGAAGCGATGACCGAAAGCAGATGTGCCCCAGGTAATTGCACCAAGAGTTCAGACAATAGACCACTGAATTATGTAGGAGGCGCCAGGGAGTCAAAGCCTGGTTCATTCATTATTTACAACTCACGGAAGCGAACAAACAGTGGCAGACGAAAATGACAAGTTTGTGCATTCAAGGCCATATCTGCCTATCTGTACCATTATTACTAGGAGGATTCGAATAATTCCGGAGAGATTTGAGAAAATACGAAACGGAGAAAAACAATAAAATCCTCCCGATATAGTTCAATTAAAGGGGCGTACGAACACCAATAATACCTACGATTTACGGCCGCGAAATTCGTCAAAATTTAAAGAATGTCAATAGAGGGGTGCGAAACGGCGAAATTTCCATATAAATGTGTCTCATAACTTAAGGTCCACACTCGTACGTCCTGCGTATTGAGTTTTAGCGGGCATCTTTATCCTACCACGAAAACTACATATTTTTATCCTTCGTTTTATTTTTCTTCACTTGCTCAGCCCCCTCTGCACGGCGCCGGGGAGAATGAAAAATGCATTAAACTACACCCGTCTGTTTTGACACTTTTGAATAATGCACCTAGTAGAAAAAAGAGAAACAAGTGGATAAACTAAACTCGTGGCGGAAGGACTAGCGTGAAAGGACAACGTACGCCAGCTTCGAGCTCATGTGACAAAAATAAACCACTCGATGGTGTTTTTCAAAAAAAAATCGGCAAAATAAAAACCGAACGTAATTTTCACTTGTTGATGGCGGCACCGAATTCCATTAACTGGGGATTTATGGGAAAATTCCTTTTTGTCATAAAGCAACGAGTAATATGTTTCCAGCGTGTATAGAGTTGAATACAGTGGATTTAGCTAATAGACCACATAGAAGTAAGCAATAAAAGCATCCCCGTCTCCAGTGGACCGTCGAAGGGCAATGTCCGGATCGTCGGTCTCCCTCCAATGTTTTTCGCATTTCCCTCGATTTTCCCGAACGGAGGGGATGCACCAAACAAAGTTAACGCGGGACGCACACGGAACCAAACCGAAACCGACGGGACAACTGTAATGGAAATCAACCGAGATGGAACTCAAACAGAAACCTTTGAAAAAAGTGCATTTGTATTCAAATTACAAGTAAATTTGATTATAGTTAAGAAGAGTTGTTTTACTTTGTTTCATTTACTGCTTCCGACTTTGGTTATTTGCATTCGAGAAGAGAAACTTTAAATAGGAAAATTTTAGTTGCACTTTACTAAAGAGCTCCACTAAAACAATTTATATATCCCATTTCCTCTTAATGATATTTTATAAAATATAATAAGATGCTGGCCCGGAATCTCATTACTGCACTGCACCTCCGAACAAAGCTTCAGAACCATTTTCGAATTTCTCTCGACCACACCGTTACCAATTACCTTACCAAATAAATTAAACCAACTGATTCTTATTCAGATCGGGTAATTTTCAAAGACTTCTTCGTCGCCAATAAATCCCGCACCCCAACATTTTTAAAATTCCCATTAGATAGGTCAATAATAAACGACCACGTCAAAACTGTGATTTGTCACATTATTAGTTTGATCCTATAATCTTCCCGTCATTTATAATAGTAGTCATTGTCGCAATCTTAGACGACCAGACCCCCATAAATCTTGCACTCGCTTCTCCTCAGACGAGTCAATCAAAAACCTACTTCCAGGTCAAGCTCGTTGCGTCTGGTGCATGTGCAACTCTCGGTCGCATTCCTGGCACAAAACAATTCTCGTTGTGTAAAAGTGTCACAGCATTTACGCTTAATGTGAACTGTATCTGTTTGCAACAGAGCAGGACGAATTCCGGTAAAATCCGGCTTTGCGGAGGCATTCATTTCAAGTTCAGTAAGAAAAAGCACGTATTTACTGTGGTATGTTAATACGAGTTCTGGCTCAAGGTAAAATCATGCAGAATTTTTCAAATAATCTCAATATTTTGATCACATAATAGTAATTTATTATAGGAGTTTTATAGGACACCATTTTGTCGCATGCGTTTTTAGAGCACGAGGACCGCAACGAGGAGTGCTATACGAGTAAAGCAAATAAGTGCGGCAAAATTGCTTATAAAACGAGTGTAATACAATATTTTTTCTATTTTGCCCCTATTTTAAATTTTAAATTAAAGAAAGTTCAAAACACAATGCTGGGAAAATTATATTTGGCATTTGGCAAATATGTATAAAAGGTTGGTAACACTGGTAACTAGACGAACAATTGCAAGTGCAATTGCAATCGTGAAGTGCAGCGATCACGTAGCAACCATATAACTATTATATGGTAGCAACTATAATATACTCAATTGTGAGTCGCTACCAACATTACAAATGTAAGGAAAGGTTCCTGAAACCGGTATCGAAAAAAACTCCTTTTTGAAACCCGTTTGAGTGTTATACTGACTGCGTTAAAGGTACAAAATAGAAAAAATAAACACAAAGAACGTAACTACGTACTGTTGTTTTATTTTCGCCCATCTGCAGAGTAAAAACACAAACAACGCAAAAAGCGAGGTTAGATTTAAACAGCTGATCCGCCGTGATCCGTGGTATGTTCACAATCGACTCTTCAACGCCACAGCGACGGGAAATAAATGAACACCCGATATAATTCCTCTGATTTAACACTTTTTTAATTTCAGACCGAATCATGATGGTTTGTTATGATTTTCAGGTAGGTAAATATTTACACCTGTTTTTTAAGTAAAATCATCTAATTTTAGCACTCAAACTCAATAATGATGGTTTGTTATGATTTTTAGGGAGGGAAATGTTTACCTCCCTGAATTTCAGGTAGAATTCGCCCAATTTTAAAAACAAGTCTTTATCTAACTTTCATATAAAATATAACAGAAATGGGGTGTTTCGATAGATCTCAAAAACTAAAGGAAAAATCTTGAAAAATGTGTTGAAATAAAGTTTCATTTTTATGTCGTTATTATGATATATTTTTAAATTTTGCACGATTAGCCTTTGTGCCAGAACTAGTATTAACACATCTCCTTACTGTCGGTCTTTTATTAATTTAATCGCTTGAAAACCACGAAAACCACCTGTAACCCGAATAAGACTTTGCGGTTGTGTGTTTAACAGAGTTAAACTCTAATTTTCCAAAAGCAGATAATGAACAACTTCTAATTCATCACACGAGTGTAATCGTCTTTTAAGCGGACGAGGTTCGACCACAGTTTTAATTCGGAGGGTAAAAGCCGACGTTCTCATCTTTTTTTTTTTCTAAAACAATCTGGAACTGTGCAATAATGAATGCACTAGAACAGCAGTAAATTTAAAAGTCAAAAAAAGCATGAAAACAACATTAACAGACGGAAACATTTATTAAGCTGTTTGGTGCTATATCTTTTGTTAGGAGGCATAAAATATTACAAGTCGAAATTACTATTTTATCTTGAAAAATTGCGCTCAGCACAGCGTTCAGCTGAACTAAAATATTGCGGTTTAAATCATCCGCGTCAATGCTAATCTTATTATGTCTCGTTGGGTTGTAGTGGTCTCGCTAAAATGTCTTGGACCTTAAAGTCTTCTTATCACAATTTATATCAGGAAGTGGCCCTGTTAGCTCAACACTTGGAATTCGATTTATGACTGCAACAACTCCATCAAAATCGAACCACAAATTCAAAGGAAAAAAGATAATCAACATTAACCGTGTTACTGTTCTCTTGTTCTCCGCAGGGAAAACATGTCAATTTGTCGATATAAAATTAATTACCATCCAAGTATGCATTAGTCAGACGCGGCCCTCATCATATTTGTTGTTTGTGTTACGTCTGTTTTCATTAAGGACAAACAGTCCTTTGAGTCAATTTAGTTACAACAACAGCCTAAAAATAGATGATGGACTTCGACGAAATAAAAAAAAGATTGTAACATCATTAAAATTTCCCTCCCATGATGCTGTAAATATTAATTAATTTACATATAAATACGCTGTTTCAAACTCAATGAGTTGGAAGAAAACTCAAAAATAACAGATCAATAGAGCAAGCGCAAATTACAAGTGGGCCGAACAAACTGTGTTGTTGTAACAATCGGGTTCACTTTAACCTCTTCGTTTTATTTTATACGTGTGTGTGGTGTTTGGTCCATTAGGTTGTGGTAAAATAACGTATGATTTTTAAACGGACTTGCTGGTTTACGTAATTGTACGTGCACGTACCTTGCCGAAGCGCACCACTTGCATCAATACATATTTGAAACGTCATTTTTCACAAGCTGCTGCTTGTGCTTTCCTCAAAGAAGCAACTGCAGGAACGTTGCAAAGTGCACATTTACATTTTCACTTCTATCTATAAATAGTTGTAGGTGTAAATGTAACTTTGCTCATTCATAAAACTGAAAGAAAACTGTTGCGCACGTCAAAATTTCATCGAATCGCGAAAAGTCAGGAAAAGTCATTTTGGTAATTGTTCACTTTAACTACTTCTGGAATTTTCGCGTTTTTTCTGGCTAGACAGCCTCAGGACGTCCTCCTACATCGTTTCCCACCAGTCAAACCTTGTGCAAATGAAAATTTTCCTTACCCTTTAGTTATACTTGGCGCGACCTTGAAACATAACAAGAGAGAAAAAAAAGGCATTTGCACAAGGTTTGAATGGTGGGACACGATCTAGGAGGACGCCCTGAGGCTGTCTAGCCAGAAAAAACGCGAAAATTCCAGAAGTAATTAAAGTGAACAATTACCGTCATATTTTTACAAAATACATTTCAACGGGTCATTAATTTTATTTAACATCGCGACTTCCTCTTTTCATTTCTCGACTTGATAAATCAAATATTGATGGAAAAACAAAAAAATAACCGGTCAATCATCCCTCGTTCGGTGAAAAGTTAATGTGGTAAATTATCGCATTGATTTGCTGATTTGTCGTTTTTGCGATCTAACAAGGACTCGTCGTTTGGTTTATTTAAAAGAACATGAAAACCCTTTTCTGGTGTCGCCTGGTCGGCAATCAAGTGTACCAAAAGCTAAACGTGTTAGTTTTGAGGGAGATGGTTTGACTTTGAAACTTCCAGTTCGCAAGTTACAAAGTCGTAGGTTTCATTCTGTGCAGTAGGTTGATTGAAGAGGACTGTTTGATCAAAGTCCTGTGGCTTTCTGAAATCTGCAATAAAAACGTCGCCAAGGTTCGTTGGCAATTTAACACCGTAATGGTTATAAAAGACCGTTAATGACCACTTGTCCATATATCCCCGGCGAGTGTTTACCAGTAATGTCGGCGTCAGATATTATCGACAATGAGAAAAATTGCACCCTCTCAGCACTAATAACTCATTCTGTCCACGTAGACGGCGCCGAATTTTTATGCACCCTTGGAAAAATCCCTCTCCCCGTTCGCCATGTTGCTGATGTTCGGGATTTCATCCGAGCACGTGTACAGGCCAGCCCGACGTGTCATCAACCCTGACCGGACCCCGACTGAATGTCACCAAATTAATGGAACTTCTCATCTTCGTAACTCGATTAGCAATCAATGGACTTCGTTAAGATTTAGGGCTCGGATCGATCCGGATCATCATGCGACCAACAAGTGGCCATTGTCAAAAAATCGTGAAACCGGCCAAGTACTCATATAAAATGCCCAACGTCCGATTCTATTAAACTGGTCGATTCTTCTCGTGATTTTATCGGAGATTCTCCGGATCTTTTGTTGGGCTGCAAGCTGACGCCGCCTCATTTTCGAGATGCAACCCTCGACAAGGAGAGGACACTGACGCCAAATGACGAACGTGTCGGGAATAACACATCACATCAAAGCGAATCCAGAGGGTGAAGCGGATACAACGCGACCCTTTCCTTTACATCCCCCTTCCGCGAAGTGTCCCGTCAAAAGCCGGTGGTTCGTATGCGGTCGTAACTCGCAAATATGCTATGAATATTGTTAGGAGACGGTCGAGACCTCCAAATTACTAACCCGGCTTGTTATAGCGGTCAAGGGGTTAAAACAGACGGGGGAGATAAATTTTTATCGAGATCATTGAAAGTTTACAGCTTGCATCGGGGGAGCGGCGGCTCCTTGAAGGCTCGCCCTCTCCCGAATTCGAGAATAAAATATTCAACACGTCTCTTTTTCCAACAAAGACCATAAAGCACACTAACCATAACGAGCATTATTATTACGCTCCAGGTGAATGTAATGAAATTTTTAATATCATTCCATGTCCATTACGTCCTCGAGTTTCCCCCTTCGGAGTCATCTATAATTCAGGTTGTCACCGTCGTTTTCATCTTCTGATCATCAATTGCTCTTCCATTATAAATGAAAGAGAAGTGAACATCTCCAGAAAACCGATAATCTCGAAAAGCACATGTTTACCTGTTTGGGTCCAGCAGGAAGGCAAAAAAATATATCATCCCAAGACCCGAATGTCACATCTCGCACCCATAAATAATACATGTCCTATTTTTCCACTCCAGTGCGTAACGAACGGCACCAAACCAAAAATATTGTTGGTAATGTGGGATCAACTGCAAATTGCTCCCGAAAATTACTTCGTCCCTCCAGACCCACGCATTAACATATGCAATATCAAAGAATATGCATAAAACGGTAATAAGAAATAAAGTTTCATTCTAATACATCCCTCGTGCACGGATATCATCGCCCCGAAGCATATTGAAGGGGGTTCGAGGTAAGTAATATAAATATTTAGGTAGGTTTTTTATTTGATAGCTGCTAAGAGAGGGTGAACTGAAATTCGAGATGATGACAATGTAAATTTTAGGGTTTTTCAATGTCAATATCAAATATCAAATTACGTCACCACAACGAAAATGTATCAGGAGGAGATTCTCCACGCCAGCCACTATTCGTGAAACAAATCGCAAAAAATCAAGCTCACCGGGATTTGTGATGAAATTTAACATGACACGCGTATCTATCTAAAAACAAGCTGCGCGTCATAATAAAATCATGCCATGAATAATTTTGGAAAATTTACATATCGCAACTACCCTTACCTAAATTCGTTGTACGCAATACATTAACTTTCAGATTAAATCTAAAACGTAACAAGTAAAAAAAAACACACAAATCTAAAATTCAAATCGCTCCAAATTGACTTTCATACTGGAATCTTATTAATTATGTGTAACAAAATGATACAACAGTTAATTAACAACGAAGTCAATCTATCCGCTTACGTTTTGAGCGAAGGAGGTGATGGTGCAGCTAGCGGAAAATTGGCAAAACCGTATAACATTTACGGTGGCATAATCAAGCTCGCTTCGCAGAGATCGTCAAAAGCTAATTCGCTCTATCACGCATTAATACATCAAGATATGTATTTTAAAACGTCCAAGCAAATCTACAAGTACTAAATTCGAAGTCGAACATTTAATTCAATTTGTAAGATAGTTATTCGAAGATATTTTAGCGTCTTGGGACGAGCTAGTTTGCAAACCCTCACAACGGAATTTCAATGAAATTGCTCTAAAGTCTATGTGTTCAGATTTAATTATTTCGAATTCGCCATTCGGAATCCGTAAATCTAATTAGTTTAATTGGCTTCTTAGCACAGCACCACCACGTCTCTAAGAGCAGCAGATCTTCACTTAGAGATGTAATATCTTTGATTCGATCATCATAAAATAACACCTGCACTTTACATATTAAATCTGAGCGACAGCGTTCTTTGAACATTGACATATTCAAATTTAACGTGGATTTTGGCATCATAACCCGATAAAATTTAATTTATGATGCTACTCAGAAGAAACCAACCGGTAGGACCTAAAATAAATTTCAAATTCTCGAATTCGAAGAAGTTGGGTTTATGACAACAATAAAAATTTGTCGGAAAAAAATCGGAAACTATCCCATTTTCCGTTCTTTTCAAAGATAATCACGACGGAGGTTGCGGAGATTCATAACATCGCCAAATATTGCACTGGAACACCCCTCGTCGCAGATGTCGACGCTCGATCTTTTTTTTTGATGGATGATAATGGTAGATCCTCATGATACAGAATCTATACCATAACCGCGAAGTTTTCCCGACACGTTTTTGAATCTAAATCCGCTCGACATGGCCGTAATCTCGACAAAACTAAATATACTTTTGTTGTCTCTCTGGTGAAATATTTCCTAGGGGGTTGATTATATAAGCACCGCAACAAACATAAAACCGTCCAATTAAGAGCTTTCATTCAAAATTTCCTAGGTCCTCAGAGACTTGATATCACCATTACCCGGCACTATAAATAACTCGGTCCAAGTTATATATCAAGCGATTTTACTGAACATACAGGTACTTTGTAAGGGAGGGAAATATCTAGCTTGTCAAGCTTAACCAAACTTTATTACTTCTCGGTTTACACCTTAATTCGCAACCGCCCGCAAGATTAACCGAAAGACTCCTATAACCTCACCCTAGATATTACCTCTAAAAACAAGAAAATACCGACAGATAGACCAAGCCGAGTCAAATTGGTCCGACGAGTTACCGGAGGAGCGAGTTCTCTTTGCATAGTTGCTATCGGCACAAAGACTACAACTTTCCGAGAAGAATTTTTGTTTCCGAAACTAATATTAACGTTCACGGGACTGGAATAATTTTCCATATTCCAAAGATTCCTCAAAAGGCAAATGCACATTTATAATTAATTTCTCCAAGCACCGGTGTATGAAGATTGTGCCGAGGATAATTCGGTCGGAATCTGTCTTTCCACTATTAACAAAGATTCCTCGTCATATTAACACCGACACTATCACAATAATATCACTTTATGTCGCTTAAACGATGTGACAGATGGCGATTAGAGCCTTAACATGGTAAAGCCTTACCTTCAGGCGGTCATATACAAGTCGCATGCTATTACTAACACTTCCTAAACACGGGATATTTCCGGTCGGGTAAAGCGATGGGGAAATTGTTCCGGTTTAGAACATAGCGGCGAACAGTTGATTAGCCCTAAGGGGGGTCGCTGAATTTACCGTTCCAGGGCCGCGCAGACGCCCGACTATTAATACTGCGCCCTCGGGTATTAACCGCAACTCTAAAATATTATATAAGCCGATTGCGTCTGACTTTTTTCTAAACCTGGATAACACGATTACGTACTTATTAGTTAAATCTCCCGGATCCCGGACAAATTTCACGGGGCCACTCCACGACTGGCAAAAACAAAACGCCAACCGAGACGTGTGTATTGTGTGTTGCAGAAGTTTTATTCATGATCTGAGAAAGCAGCTTACGCAAAACTGAAGAAATATAAAACCCGGGCAATTTCCAAGGGATATTACATCGGCATGATGGAGAAAATTTCCAGTATGCAAAAATAAAAAAGAAATCGTCCTGAAAACACTCATCGTCGTCCTGTACACTGACACGTTGGAAAATTCACATGATATCCTCCACGTTTAATGGTGTCGCCTGTTAGTGACTCAAGCCAAGTTCCACGGAATATTTTGAAAGCTTTCCCCCAAGAGTTCTGCTTTGCCACATGTTGCGAGTCATCACCACAAAAACTTACTACATATTTTCTTTTTCACATCACGGACAGGAAGATAATTTCGGGACGGGAGGGCAAAGTTTCTTGTTGAAAATTTTCCGGCACGACAATCGATTCGCTTTTATTAAAAAGAGATCCGTCTACCACCGAAACTTTGATATATTATTTTAGTTTAAAATCCCATATTTACGACTTTCATATTTCGACTTTCCTTTGTCCCACCAGACAGGCACATTTGAAAGATAACGTCGCCGTCGCTACCTCCGCACCAATAATTTTTCTTTCCACTAATCACATTGTAAAAGCGACATGATTTGTTCGTAACGACGTATTTATCGACTAGTGCCAAGAGTAATGATCCTACACTACTCTGGCGAAGACATAAAGCTGTCGACACCTCTTTCAAGTTGAAAACTGAAAAAACTTTTTGTTTACAACGCAGCATTAAAAAATCAACTTTCCCTACCATGTGCATGGTAAAAAAAACGCAACAGGTAGCAGAAAAAGTTGTTTCCGGTTAAGACGTGCAATTAGAAAAGAAACAGTTTGCGCGATATTCGCGATTTCGATCTGTTCCAATTATGAGCGATAATTACTGGATTATTCCAAAACAACTGTTCAACCGACTCGAGGAAACCATCAGCAATGTCAATAAGAATTACACGATTATCGGCAAGCGAAGCGCACTGTAAAATTAATCAAATTCCACGTAAATCAGTTTATGGTTCTTGAAAGCGATTATCGATGAACACAGCAATTATGGCCGAAACCCCCTTCGGTAATTTTGCCGAATCTGAAGAGCTCGAATTAAAATTGTAAATTAATTGTCGTCGCAGTCGTCATCTTTGGCATCCGTTCGGATTAAAATATTTCCTGCATTTGACGGCCGTCATTAGAGATCGCAGTCGAGGCGTCAAAAAGTCACCCCCGCACGAACAAACAACAACCCCGCCGTATAATTTGTACTTGTAAATTCCGCGTTCCAAGACCGACTCTTCATTTCCATCGTCGGAACGAACAGTACTTAATCATGAAGTCGCTCATTAAATTGTCATTTCTATAGACGGCCACTGTGAAACGCCGCCATCCCCCGCACTCGAATCTCCCAACCGACGAAATCTAATTATTTTTGCATTACAGTAAGTAGACTCGCGGGTAGAATTACGTGAAACAACAGAATTGAAGAGATAACAAGCAAAATTTAATGAAAGTCAGTAATTCCGGTGATTAATCGTCAGGCACCTACCTAAAAACTGGGATAATTATTTAAATTTATTAAATGGACGACGGCAAAACGGTGTTATTAGGTCGTAATGTTTTTCACGTTGGTAATACGGCGATAAAACAAACGTGGCTATAAAAAAAATCATTACGGAAGCGGAGGATATACATTGACCCCTTAAAGCCTTTCGCCCTGTCACTGCTCGCCCCGGAGGGTTAAAAATTATACCCCGGATTTTCTCATACGAAATCTTAACATTATTGCAACCGCAAAAGAAACTCCCCACAAGAGAAAGAATAATCAACGATTTTATTACCATATAAAGAAGTCGTCATCGTAAAGGCATAAAACGGGGACCAAGTGGCTCAAATACAAAAATGTAATACACAAGACGCTTCTATTATCTTGGTAAAAAAAAAAGAAAACGTCTGTTACTAACGAAACTTTTATTGAAACAACCGTTCATGTAAGAATTCTTCAAGGATACATCGGCCTTCACGAACTGTCGTCCCGACCCATTCCGACGTTATTTTGCAGAAACCAAAAAAATCCCAAGAGATTTCAACAAATTTCGTACATCAGAGAATCAATATATCCACATTGACAGTGGGTGTGGAAATATGGAGAAACATTTTTTTAACGGATAGTTACAAATGTCTTGCTCTATTGATTGTTGTACGGAAAAAATGATGTGTATAATTTAAGAAGTTTTCACGTTACACAAAAGCAAGCAGTAAATCTCTAGTTGTAGAAATTTATTCTCGTCATGAAAAATCTATTTTAACAAAAATGAATTCACTTCGCACTTCTTACCTCTCAAGTCAAATAAATTGCTCAACAAAAACCAAAACATTTTAAATTGCACTTACAAAATCTCCGCAGACTTCGCAACGGTCGCTGTGAATCTACGGTCTAGTTTCGGATTGAATATTCATCAACAGAAACTGGTGGAGCATTATGATTTTATTTTTTATCGTGAAAAATAATTAATGTATGCATGCAAGTAGCATGAAGTAAAACCGAGAAGTTCTAGTATTTATGTAATATCAAATTTTGCAGTCTACTGCACTAATTAATGTATTCAACAAATGACCGGATAGTTATCCACGCTTGAAGCCGTGTGCAAATGCATGGGATCATTGGGATGCTACGGTGAAAGTATATTGCAGGGAGAATTTAGACGTGCAGTGGGAGAACCACTATAAAAACAACCGAAGAAAAAAATCATCATTCAGTGTACCTCCTCTACGCAAGAAATGAAGCCTTTCGTGGTAAGTTAACTGGCGCATTTCGCGACTTCTGCTTGACGATATTCAACTCTTTCAACAGGTTACAATCTTTCTTTTGTCCGCGGTCTCTCTGGCCCGCTGTGGCGACGAGAAGAAAACGGAGAAGCGCGGCATTGAGAGTTTTGGCCATGGGGGCGGCATCTCACTAGGAGGCGGACACGGTGGACTAGGTGGAGGCCTCGGTGGTGGAATCGGAGGCGGTTTCGGTGGTGGACAGGGAGGACTTGGAGGAGGCCTGGGAGGAGGATTTGGTGGAGGACTGGGAGGAGGCGGTGGCGGCGGTGGAGGTGGCGGAGCCACTGTCACCACCATCAACCAACGAGTACCAGTCCCGGTTCCCCAACCCTATCCAGTTACAGTCACCAGGCCAGTACCATTTCCCGTGCCAGCACCGTACAGAGTAGAAGTACCACGTCCCGTGCAAGTTCCCGTTCCAGTACCACGACCTGTCGTCGTGCCAAGACCAGTTCCCGTAACTGTCACCAGACCCGTACCATACCCAGTTCAAGTCCCCGTGCAAGTGCCCGTTCAAGTACCAGTTCAGGTGCCAGTACCTCAACCTTATCCAGTCACAATTCCACAACCCGTTCCGGTTAGAGTACCACAGACCATCGTGGTACCTGTACCTCAACCCATCAGCGTTGGAGGCGACGGCGGCGGCGCTGGAGGATTCGGAGGTGGATTAGGAGGTGGACTAGGAGGTGGAATTGGCGGAGGATTCGGAGGAGGCCTGGGAGGTGGATTCGGTGGAGGACACGGAATCGGAGGAGGCCTGGGCGGTGGAATCGGTGGGGGACACGGAATCGGAGGAGGCATCGGCGGCGGTCACGGAGGAGGATACAGCTACTCCAGCGTGTCCATTGGAGGGCACCACTACGGTAGCAGCTCCAAACACTGAATGACGTTCTCTTCTTTCATTCTCCCTGATCATATTTCATTGTACCTCACATATCATTTATTTTTGTGATATTCTAGTTACTTTTAGTTGTTACTTTTGTATTGGTTTTCGTACTGCTGTACATAACTTTCATATGCAAATAGATCGCATACAAATTTAATTAACAATGCTGTTTCATTACAAGCGAGGATCTGATACCTACGAGGATTCGTGTAGAAAAATTAAAAAGTTTACAGCTTACGAGAACGCGAGATATTTACTCGTATCAATTAATGAATGCAGGAACGCGATATATTGGAGCACATTTTACACAATTCAAGAAAGAATAACAACACGAAACCCTTCAAAGTGAATTGATATTACTTTTCACCCCTCTCCTGATTGAATTACTTTTATGTCGATTGGATAGTGTCGTCACAAACATTTTCAAGGTTTCCTAATAAATTAGATCACATACGGACTTAATCAAATGGTCACTGTCGCCTAAAAAAATGCTGGGGGGAAAACAGCTGAAATACTGCAACCGAAACGGGCTCGTATATTTTTCACTTGACAGATATTCCGGCTAATACACACAAAAATCCATAGCCGAAATCGATTCCATCTTTAGGAAGCGCATAACTGGTGAAGTAGCCGTAGCGTAATATTGCACAGCAATTCCACAAATTTATGAAATTCTTCAGTGAAGGGGAAGAATTTTCAACCCTCGAAAAATGATACTGGCACGAGACAAGAAATATGCGTCCGGCGGAACTGTACGAATCCAGTTACTAATTTAGATACAATTAGTTGGCAATAATGCGGGCCTTAATTTATATTTAAGTTTGCTAGACCATGTGTTGGTATGAAATTACATCTTGCAGGAAATTTATTATCTCAAGACCCCTCCGAAATTCATTGTACACTTCCCCTTTTGCCAAATAAAAAGACCACTAAACCGCACGATTTTGGATGTGATAGACACGGACGGACTTCCTCACACCGGAATTAACAAAATCTTTGGTGTACTTCCATTTTGCTGGAGTCACGCCACGAGACCGCACCTGAAGAAAGGAACACGTAGCCGTTTAATCTAACATGAGAATTCACTTCACATGGTCGCAACAATGGGTGTTTGACCCAAAACCAACAAAGAACCAAATGTTTAATGGAATTCAACCACGTAAACCCAAACAATAAAAAAAAAGGCGGCAGAAACTCTACACCAAAGGGACAAATATTAAAAAGTCTTTAAACGAATTACGGAACGACCACCGGTTGGAAAAAAAAACAGGAAGACGATTATGTAAGAAGTTTTCTAAAACTGTCGTTGATACATGAATGTGTGGTAATTTGATACTCCGGCCCGGATCAGATGTGTGGGTTTTGGGGAGAGGTAAAAACCAATAATTACCCCACCGCAACGACTTCATTTTTCCTCGCTATTCAACAAACAAGTCGTTAAGAAAGATATGTTTGAAGGGTCATTTGGTACTGATTGATTAAATGTTAATTGCATTTGAAGCCTATCGAAATCGACTAATTTTTCAAAGTGACACGTCCGATAAAAAACTATTTAGATTGAAAGGAACTTGACACATACGAGCACGGGTTAAACCATTGTTTAATTTCGCCTGGCAAGAGGAAAAAAAATAGTGCGAGGCACCCGATATTGACTCTGAGTTTGTGGGAATTCTTTCAGTTTACTTTACTATTCGGAAGCGAAACTCTGGACAATTCCCACAGGATTACCTTACAATTTCCTAAAATTTAATTTCATGGCCCTTCCAATTCGCTTTATGAAATTACATTCGGGCAAATTACCATATATAATGCCGCTCTAAGCTTTAAACATAGTTATGGTGTCTTTTAAATTAGGCTGGGATTTTACGTTACACGATAGATAAAAACAAACTGTATCACGACCCAATAAACCTGAATCAGATCGACCCCTTTCAATTTTAACTAATTGAAAATAAATTCTGGCACACGCTCTCTGGTTTTATTGGAATTACAAATTTTCCCGGAAAGGGGCTATGTAATACACCCCATTATTCACACAACGCAGAGAGCATTTGACAGTTAAAAAAAGGCAAATATTCAAAACATCGCCATCATTTTCGTAACAACGAATTTAAGCAGATTAAAATGTGGAATATAATAAATTCCGGCGCCGGCTTCGTCGCCCCGACCGAAACACAGTCGGTGTCGCAGACTTCTATCTTTAAATATAATTTTCTGCATTTTTCTTCAGTGAATTATGGTCGGGTTTACAACTCTCGAAACAAAAACGAGGCGAAGCAACACTTTTAAACGCGAGTCTTCGATTTGGGGCTGCACAGAAAGAGCGCTAATTAAAAAGAGGAAATCTCTCGTTTCCGATCTTGAGGAAGTCTTAAGTCGTCCGATTGACTGATAAAGCTGTGTTCACCTCTTCGTCGAAAACAATCGACCAGTGGGAACAGATTTAAAAGTTTCCTGGCATACGGTCAGATGCCGTGTGAAATTCCTAAAACTACAACAACAGATGTCAAACATTAGGTTCCTCCAGCGCGTTCGGAAGCAGATTAATATTAATATCACGCTCAAAGTTGCTGTTCGTCAAACTGTATATCTAGACTGGATAATGAAGCTCGTAGTTATTAATAAGGATAAGCTAATTTTAAACCACTTTCGGTGACGCTGGTTTCAGATAACCAGTTCACGTCACGAACAGATCTGATGTCGCAAGCCGTGGTCAAACTGTTGTCTTTCTGCGACCCATCTGCAAAAGTTCCGACTCGGTCCCACAAACATCACTTCCGGAATTCCGATGGGCTAGACTCAGGTGAATACTGAAGAGACGTTTAAAATCCCTATTTAGGTGTACTCCTAATCTCGAAAAGATTTAGTGCGGTGTATTCCCCCCAGCTTGTCTCAGACTGGCCGTACATCGTAGGAATTTAGAAGTTATCTCTTCACGAAAAAGCTGAAGAAGTCAAGTGTAGGTGAACGCCAACGTCTTTTGTCAAGATACGGGAGCGGTTAAAAGCACGGCATCCCTTTCACGGCATCTGGCTTGTATATGTTTTTAAGAGGCCGGAACGGCTCCTGCTCAAGATATTCGTCAGTTTGAATAAATATTTACTCAGTAGCTGCACGCAAAGGTTAATCGAAAGACCAATAAATTTACGGCGTTTTTGAAGCGAAATTAAAGAAGATTCGAGAGTTTGCTCGGAGGACTGGAGGTGAGCTTAAAGAGGTAATTTCGAGAGAGGAGAGGGGCGGCGTATAATGTGTCCGTTAGTGCAACCCCCGGCGGAGTATTCCTCCCCCTCTGTGTACTTATTTTGCCCTTACCTGTCTGGATGCAACATTTATGTCTTTTTTTATAGTCCAATTACTGAGAACACGAGTGAATGTCTCAACTAAGGAAGGGAGATGTCTAATCCTAATCTTCACTTGTTAATGAAAAGACCAGAAGGGGGACTGCCAATCTTAGCCAACTAAAAGTTTTTTCCGTCGAAGAACAACGTAATCCTTAAACCGACTGCGAAGTAAAAATGGCGACTTATTTTCCCATTAAATCAGACTTTAAGGGAAATTTGCTATCTACCGAAGTCCCACACTTGATTTCATTTCCTCTTCGATTTTTTATCGGAGCCTTATCCCTTTCGACGGCCTCAAAACACTGCGGAAATAAAATAAAGACAACTGCTCCCACAAAGTTAATTTTTAGCGAGAAAATGAATTGCTTTTTATCTTATACAGCTTCTTCATCTCTTGTGGTTCGAAAACATTAGACAATTGCGAAATAAATTTAGGTTTCGCAGCGATATTTCCCCAAATCCTTTCTCGTTTCCTCCAGCGATAATAAAATTTGGAAGAGAACTGTACAATCTCATTACGAACCTGTCCTAATTTCCGTTAAATATACAAAATCGATGACTCCGACTTGTAACGAATGTAAAATCACAGTAAATTAATTATCAAGGATAATTAAAAACGACGAGGACTGAATGAATGCACTTCACAAAATATTTCGCGCTCCTGTTTCTTTTTGTCCGTTATCTCACGCGTATAATGAGAAAAGTTTTTTCATGTTTTAATGAATTCTTTGTTTTAATTAATGGTAAACCCTTTTGGATATTTTTTATTCTGTTACATTGTGATAAAGTCAGTAAGAAAAAACAGCTCCCAATTATTAAAATGAAAGTCAAACAAGAGGTATATAGAAGAAATTCCTACCATAGCTCGTGATCCTAATTCAAACAATTTTCATTAACGGAATTAAACGGAAACGGGCAATTAAAGCAATAAAACTGTTTGTTTTTACTTCGAAAGAAGCTTGTTTCCACACAGCTGAAAACAAGTGTTACTGACAGTTAAAATCATCCCATGTATCAGAGGGGAGACTCCCGATTCGTCTTCAATATCAGATGGAAAATATTACTTTTCACGAAACAATGTACAAACTACAGTTGGATGTTTCCGAAGTGCGTGGTCGGTGGCAACAAGACAACTGTTGTTAAGTTCCCCGAGACCGTAGAAACCGCAAACCGAGATCGACTCGTCGTCCTCCTTCAACCAGAGACACTCCAAATGCCAATTCCGTCCCGACTCCGACAAAAGACATTTCTAATTTTTATTGATGCAAATTAAACGAGGCCGCACTCAGACTATCAGAGATAAAAGTAACACAATCCTCTCCACAAGAAGTCAACATCCGCTCGATGACACCTATCAAACTAGATTAAGTTCAATGTAAGAGGAAGTCTGTTTTTACGGTCGAGATCGGTGACGCATGGTCGTACAGAAGCCGAAAGTGCAGACCCTTAACAAACGACAGATGCACACAGATATAATTATAGGAGAGGAGATATAATTAAACGCGA
This sequence comes from Tenebrio molitor, assembly GCF_963966145.1. Taxonomy (NCBI): domain Eukaryota; kingdom Metazoa; phylum Arthropoda; class Insecta; order Coleoptera; family Tenebrionidae; genus Tenebrio; species Tenebrio molitor. Next base: position 13,929,326 of record NC_091051.1, on the reverse strand, counting down.
GAGGTCGAGCTCTGTCAACTGACGCACTGTGCGTGGAACGCGGCCACTGACCGTCCACTGGGTCCACTCCTAGGCGGAATCTCCATTTCCTCAAGAAACTCACTCAAAGCTCGCCATCTTCACCTCCGACGCAAATCTGGTGGCGCGATTGCGGGATTAGTTTTGGGGGATGATCATTGCTCGCCTCCCGACCGCCATCCTGGATTCTGCTCGGCGTTAATTTCACAATAATCATCGCTCTGTTTATCACCACCTGTCCCATTTAATCCGCCTACATTATCCCGACACCTAACTGACCGTTAATTAGTAACAAGGGAAACGCGATGGAGTACTAATGACGACGGACAATGATTGCCTAATTTGTTTCTCCCTAGCATCAAAAAAAATATTCGACGCGTTGAATAATTAAAATCCCGCCAACTATGTCATTTTTACTGTGCATGAATCGATAATGTTCGTCAGGGATGGCGAATTTCACTCCGAAATTTTGCGCCAGACGCCAAGTGCTATCTGTTAAATCTGTCGTGCCGATGGCAGTTACTATTTTCGGGGTAATATCAAAAACAAATGGAATTTAATGGTAATCTGTCACCGGAAAAAACAATTAGAAGATTACATCTCTTCAGATAATATGGGTCGCGATCCGGTCCGCAATATTGCCGACCACACATTTAATTCGAATTTCAATAAGCAAAGACAATTATTATCATCGTTTGACTGTCAATTAAAACACGATGAACGAATTAATTTGAAAATGTTTACTCTTCAAGAGCTTACACAAAAATTTTTGTAATTTCCTTGCAGCCTTCCAAGACCCGAGCTCTAGTTCCATTAATTCATGCTTCGGACTTTAAAAACTTTATTAAACTACACTTGGGAATGCAAAAGAAATTCAAGAAGCGTTGTTGTGTTCTCTTGAAGAAGTGATAGGGTACAATTCCCACACTTTATCGTGAGAAAATACGGAACTATTTGCATTTTTATTGTAATATTGGTTGCATACACACTCGAAGAAAACATTACAAATATTGTAACGAATAACATTACTCGTACATTATAAAACATTACGGAATAGAATACGTAACAATTGTAAACATTTTGTCTCGTAGTTATCGGTATGAATGGATTATGGTGTAAACAATAGTGGAGCAACTTTTTCAAATAAATTTACTTATCTAAACTTGCAATCATGAGATAACAAAATAAACCAATATTTCGTTCCTCTGGAGTAGAAAATGGTAATTACACCACACTATTCGTTGCATTTTGAGCACTTTAAACAAGGATCAAGTTTAAAATTCCATTTGCAAATTAACTTTGCGCTTGATGTATGTATAAAATACCTCTCTTTCAGCAAAAAAGCAGCTCCACAATAGAAATGTTATGGAACAAAAACCGTAACTAGTGACACATTTTATCTTCTAATGGAAGTTCATTAAGAACTAAGTAAGTAGACGTTACACTGTAAATTGAATTTCTATGTTTTGTTTTGCAACTAAATTAAATATCAAATTCATTAAAAAATTGAAGCGAAAAAATAATCAATGCATTTAACATGTTGAAATTCCACTTAAATTTATGAATTGTTGAAATGTGGAAACTTTCTTTGACGTTTATAATTTATTCGTGAACTCTTACGTTAATTACCAAAATGGAATAATAAATAGGTTACTGTAACTCACAGCTGAACTATGAGGAGAGAAAAGTCTGATAAATCTGCAGGTGTGCAACAAAGTAAAAGTAAAACGCGTCCGCTTTTATAATCTGATCGCGTCCATTTAAATTCATCGAAAAAAAAAACAAAGTGGGACATCCTGGGCTTTTTCGATCGAATCGCAGAATTCGAGACAGTGCGTTAATTTAATCTGGGCCAATTTTTTTGTAATGAAGCCGCGACCTTAATTAAAACGTCTGGAACCGGGGTACGTTCCCCCAAAAACACGAAACCTAAGAATAGTTACGACAATAAATTTGAAAGTAATCTGGAAAGGCAGTAAATCGAGCTCGGTTTCGGCAATTAGAGATATTAGTAAGGATTTGGAGGGTCCGTACGGTGCGGCGTTAATTCAACGTTTAGCAATGTTTTAATCTAACATATTTCCAACAAGACTTCGACGAGAACCGAACGCAAATGACCCGAAAAAATAAAATCTGTACCTCGATTTATTACGGTCTCTGACGAATTTTCATTGGAGCTTGCTCGTACACAAAACGTAGCTTCGTTCGCGCTTCGATGCGGTCTGATGAACAGTGTAAAAAGTTCAATGAAAATGGCGGTTAAACGGCATAATTTTCCTGGATTTGTCCGATGCCGACACATTCCTTGACAGGTTTCAAATTTACTACCTTTGTTACAACCTGCAGCGCTGTTCTGCACTTGTTGCACTGATAAGGAGCACAATCGCGGGAACGTAGGACTCGTATTATAACCCAAACAAACCCTATCAGCAAACCCAAATTTAGATCGCCTCTCCGACGTCCTATCTTATTCTGCGATAACACAATCAATCATGACGTAATTACGATCCCAACGTGTGACGAGTTCGCTTTTCCCCGATTCCAATCATCGGGCTTTAAAATTCATGGGTCGCGTCTGAATATCGAATGTGATTCGTATTTTTCCGCAAAAATCTGGAAACATGCCAGCGGTGGCCGTAAGTTTTTCAATTTTATCAACTGACAGCGGAAAGGGGCCGCCTATAGTCTGATCCATTTCCATGTTACATTCATATGGCGGAATTTTCCGAAACATGCATCTTCCAGCCCGTGAATAATAACATAAAGACATATTAAACCTGACTCCATTTCCCGAATTAAATTGTTTATGGGCAAATGTCCCGCCAAATTTGCTGCTTCGTTGCGTCATAGTCGATCATTTAGCCACCAACGCGGGGAGACCATAATGCCATCTATAATCAACCCCCGAACCGCAACGGAAGGTAAAAGCATAATAAACCCGCCAAGAATAATATAATTAAGATGTCGGATCTATTTATATTACACTTAATTACCCAAATATAAAACAGCAATTCTCTTAAATTGTCTCGTATTTTTTATTTTAATTAAAACATGAAACAAATAATAATAATAATAGAGAATAGTTAATTATGCAACATAATGTATAAAGCACGAAGTGGAGAACGTTGTACCTCAAGCCAAGTACTTGCATTTTATGACACTACATATTTATTGTCTTTATAAAATAAAAAATATTTACATCAATGGGATTTCATAATATCAGTTCATATTAAATTTCTATCATTGGGTAACATAGCAGTGAAAAGTTAAAATCTGTCCATGTTGGATTGGAGTTTGGAGCTTTGTAATTATTGCCATAAAATGAGTGAATACGACGATGAAAGTGATAATGAAGCATCAACAAATATTCTACAAGTAATTCATGTTTTCTTTATTTTTTTTGTAGCAAATTCAGCAAAACTTACTTGTACTAAAATGTACAATTAAGTTCTATGAACTGTGAAATATGTAATAGTATATTATTCAACGAGCGGGTAATGAAGGCGGGGGACGTATTCATCCGAGTGAGTAATAACCATTACCCGCGAGTAGAATATTATACTTTTTCTACAAATACGAAGAGAAATTGATAAAACTGTGAAAAAAATGTGTATTTTAGACACGTTGTGTACATTAAAAAATGACTACACACTCATTTAATGAGAGTGTAAAACATTTTTTGCGCAACATGTGTATAAAGCACTACTTTTATTTTGCGCTATGAAACAAATGCCCACTTTAGACAAAATTGATCTTAAAAAAACAACCTCTGTTTTCAATGCTAGTGCAAAAACTTTTTTTTTATTTCTGCTATAAAAAAAGATGATTAACTCCGTTGACATTAAATACATCGGCACGTTGAACTTAATTTTAAAAATAAATGTTGAGAATTTTCCTCCAACATTTTAAATTTAATAGAAAAAACTGATCTATTTTAAGCGAGAGTCGGTTTATTCTCTAATTTTTAGAGGCCCACACTTTACCAAATTTCCTCCAGAGTCAAACAAACCAACCACATCAACCTACACCATTCCCGCTGAAGACCATTAACCATATGATTTCTCTTCGGTTAAATTTAACTAATGTGTTTTAAATTAACTGTCTTTGTCTGTTATATAGTTTTGTTCTAATTTCTCTCAATTATGTTAAAAATAAATATGAAGTAGCTTTTATCCCGGTTTTTATTGCTCTCATTACGAATACATTGCTAAATCAACACAACAAACAGCACTTCCTAAGAGTACTCATTTTTTATTAAAATCAATACAAATGTCTGGGGAAAAGGTAAAATTAACTTTCAGTCGTTCTTTTGTTTTTGATTCATTCGTGGTTTTAATATGTAATGCGAATCATAAACACACTTTCAGATTAACCAAATTTTTTTTTATTTCAGAACAGAATCGTTTTAAATTAATGAAGGTGCGAGTAATAAAATAAAAGCAACATTAATTCGAAGATCAAGAACACGTACAGCCGACAACATAATAAATTCTATCTCACCCGGCTTACTTTTCTTTTCTCAATTTTCTCGTACCCGAGTTTACATGAAACTGCTATTACACGAAAAAGGCACAATGTAACATTTCACTTAAAATTTAATTACTTGCTTTTACTTTCCCTGATAAGTTGAAAACTTATCAAAAAACAAAAGCACCTTTCACACTCTCCACATCCTTCCGTTTGTTAATTAACGACTTGACAACCATATAAAAAATAAATTACACCTTTCACGAGCAATTTTAAATTGGTCCGAAACGAAGATGCAATATGAAAATGCGGGCTGATTTATGTGACGACAGTCTTTTATCCTCTTCATTAGTAAACAGAGCGTATTTGAAGGGGAAATTCGGAAAAATTGCAAACACGTGACGCATTTTTTAAAAAGGACTCTCTGTTTAGTATTTACGATTACACTTTGAATAAAATTCAATTGTGAGATGTCGTAATTTATTCCGACGAGGACTCGATCCTTGTTTTAATGTTATAATTTAATTCTTTTGTTGATGTTCGGTATTCTCCTGGCGCATTCTCTAATCTCATCAAAGACTTCCAACTTGATTCATTATGGCAGTTCGAGATGGACGCTGAAATTGCAGCGACGCTAAATTTGTTAGACTCTGAAAAATCGTCACGGCGAAGAGTTGAGGGCCCCATCACGGTTTCTCAAAGCTGGATTTTACGACTAATAAAACCGATTAGTCAAATGTTTATTTGTACAAGAGCCATCAAATTTTTAACGGCCTTACCTACACGGCAATCACAGTCAAATATTTACAACCATAATAAACAATGCTTTCGTTAGCGGTTGTGGTTTTTGATTGGCAACGAAATTTACCCGTTCGCGGTATAAATTTGCTCGGGAACGATCTCGAAGCACAACGGTCGGTAGCTATTGGAATCTCACGTCTTTTCCGACTGGCATGGGGTTCACAGGTCATAAAACAATAATCTTGAAAAGTTTACGATGCCAAGTATCGAACGAGTTTTAAGAAAGGCACGTACTTGCGTCTTTTACCTGTTCTCCTTCTTTTCACACAGACTTCAAGGTGTGACGCTAGGACCTTAAACAAATTAACAGAGGAAAGCTAATGGTTGTTTGGGTAATTTACAACAATGACTTTCAGCACAGAACGTGACAGAGCTCACCCTCCTTTAATATTAAAACCGAATTCTTGGGACCGTGAACGGCGAGAATTCTTCCACAGTGGCAGCTCTGTTCAAACCGCAACGTGCATTCATCGCAAACGAAAAAAATCCGATGCTCTTGGTTAATACGCAAAGGGATGCAGCATGCTAACCTTCGTTACCGACACAGGATGATCTATAATTGGATTGAAGTCGGTGGTTGTTTGAAATAATAAACCGCGCCTGTCAGCTTCGTGGGCGCTTGCCCCAAAAACTCGGTTTACAACCGACGAAAATATCCCAAGGAACTTCCCATTAAAAAGGGGCAAAAAACATCAGGTGTTTTAATTACTCTGGAATATTTCCAGGATAACGTCTCTCGTCGTTACACTCATGCAAATTTCATGTGGAAAAAACTCCCTCCAAGGCTTGTAATCTCCAGTCGATGAGAGTGCATGACCATAAATATCGGGGCTCGGTGTGGAGCAAAACGTCATCCTTTGAAACATTAGCTCGGAAACAAAAGCCTTTTCTTCAGTGCGATTCTTTGTGCCTGGCGAACTCGTAAGTTGACTCAAATTGACTCCTGAAAATTCTGGGAATTCGCACCGAATAAACAAATGAATGTTTAATCCGCCCCAGCAGGGTGTGCAAAAGATGGAAATAAATGAGGGCCGTGGCGAACGTCGACAACCATACATCAAAAATTTCACCACTCACGTTAATATTTTATAAATCTCTTTCCGTTTCGGCCGATTTGTGGTGGTGTTTGTCGCTGGAATTTACCCTTAAATTTGTCATCTCAAGGTTGCCACAAATGACTCTCAAATTACTACCAGATGTGACGGGAAGTTACGAGAGAAGAAACAAACAACCCAACTCCGTCTTTCTTTGACGAAGAGCAGTATGGTTTCCGATAGCATTTTTCCAATTTCTTGTAAATTTCATGCTAATAACAAAAGACGTACACAAAAGGTTCGCCTGGCTCGCAGTACATGTTCCAGACGGGGCAAAAGCTGAACAAATAAACTCCACTCTGAAAAGGGGGCATTTGCAGTAAAGCAAACAGTGCGATTATAAAGACACGTATTGTGGATTTATTAGAAAATGACCGTATATTGACTGGACGTTCAATTTTGAACGTAGCAAATTAGAACTACTCGACTGCAACTGCAATTTAGTTGGAACTGCTGTTGCTCACCACTTAATTATTATCTCTATTACCTACAACGTGATGGCTTCATATTTTACCGACATCTGCGAAATGTGACTCGGGGCACTTTTAAAAATATTTTTTTAAAGCGAAAATAGAAACGGCGTCCTCCACCGTCGCCAATTTCCGGTTTTCACACCCAAACCTTTTTTTAAAACATTTTCTCCACTGATACACCTCAATGTCATTATCAAAGAACAAAAGCGAAACATCAGATGTTATCATGTGGGGGGCTTTATATAGGAAAACCTTCGAACTAAGAATAGTTTCAATGCTATCTGGCGTTCAGATTTTAGTAGGACGACGGTCAAAAAAGCGAACCCGTTTCCCACCTGGAACTTTTCTTCCGGTTTATCTTGTCCGAAGCGTGAAAATGATGCACAGATAATTTTGAGTAAGTAGCTTATTAACCAGATGCACCACAATAAAACAGTAACAGTAATAAAGCAACCTAGATTCTCAAAGCGTAAAGATCAAATTGATTTTGGATTAATTTATTAATGGGCAAAATTTACAGTAACAAATTTAACAAAGCTTTCTGATTTTCGACAAGTCATTCACTTTAAAGCTTGTCCTTAATTTGTCCACTACATTGACAAAAAACTGAAACAGTTGAATAATTTAATTTGCAAAAAGCGATCCAAATTCGGACACTAACTTGACATTCGCCCACCTACTTTTTTTCTTTAACTGTAAAGTCGTCTGTTTACAAATTAAAATCAATGAACCATTTTCGGAGGTAAATTATTCGAGAAACAAATCCGACTGAAAAAAAGATAAATCGATTGTTACACACAAAAACAGGACTGTCCTCACGAAATTGTTTTTATTTCGTCAAATTCTCCGGAAGGCGAGGAAAACATTTCACCGGAACGTGGAACAGGGACGGTGACATCTTACAGAATCGTCCTTGCCAAGACTAATTTAAAATCTAAATAAAAAAATTCATTTCTTAATCTTCTTGCAACTTTTTACGCTTGAAATTTATGGGCCCGACCAGATATTTTTTGTGTTATTTCAAATCAGCACTTACAAAAAAATATAAAAATACAATCAACACTATAAATGTCAATGTATCTTTGTCCTGAGAATTCAGCCACATTTTCAGGAAGCTTGGAGTAAACTAGTTTTTATATTTTTTGGTTCCAAATGAGGAAATATTGTGTTATAAATTTTAAATTCATTGGGTAATGAAAGATGAATGTGTTATAGCTCCATTTTCTTAATTAATATTAGGTGCAAGAAAACTGAAGCTGCAAGCTATATGGGTCATAAAATTTCTGTTGCAGTGGGAGGTGCTGTCCCTGGAAATTGAGAAATATGGCAAAACACGTAATTAACAAACTTTTTTATGGAGAAGGAAAAATTGGATTAACGAAGTGAGCAATATTAATTTTTTAAAACAATATGGACAGGATGCACCTGAATCAAAACCATCAAATTTATTTAAATATTAGTAACTGTTACATTATATAGATAAACTTGCAAATAATAACAGATTAAAAATTGCTATAATTACCGATTATTACAATAAACAAACATTCTGAACATATTTTTACATGAAATTAAAATTTTAATTACGGGCCGGCGGCATTTCCGTCCACACATTTAATTTAATCCAAACTGGATATTTCACGTCGATTCAATTAAAAACCGTCTCCAGACTGACTAATTAAATTACAAACAAGCCAACAAAGCGCAATATGTGAGGTTAGAAACACCTAAACAAAGTCAAGTAATCTCAGGTGGCATTGCACAATGAAGTTGACTCACCTGTTAATGCGACAACAAAGCCTAAAAACAGCTCCCAACACACCATTCTGGACAGGAAGAATCACTCGAATCGAACAGAAACTCAAAAAAATGTCACTCGGTTCAGTTTGTAACGTCCGTTTGCCTCGAAAAAGTTTGAAAAAGTTTACGAAACGGTCGCAATGAAAGAGACAACGATACGCACGTCCATACTAGCTGACGCGCGACGACTGCCGAACAAATTCCTGTTAGAATCGAATAGGCAACCTGTTCGGCTGGTTTCGACGCAGATCGCCGCAACCGATTCGAATTGACATTTCTAAAAATTCGCTTGTTTACAAAACAATTCAACCGTTAGGTTAAATGAAGTCCCAGTTTCTAAAAAAAAATACGCCCGTTTTTAAAATGTCTCTATGGCGGTGTCATAATTAAACAACACAACACACAAATAACACTCACACGTTGCTCCATAGAATAGCATTGAGATTAAAAATTATTCTTATGTTAAAGTTGGCATTACTGTGTTGACAGTGGTTGACATGACTAAAATTCAATAAAAATTAAAATTAAACAAATAGGTATCGACACAATGGAAAATGCTCCATTGTAAATATCATAATTCATAACCTATCATCATCTTGTATGATATTAATCGTCATTTTCTTCTCAATTTTTTTGACACCCTGTTGACATGGGCTTCTAGAAATAAGTGAGAATAGACTCAATTGCTTTATTGGCCCCTAAGAGTTGGGTATCAATCCCTAATAATAAACTGTTTACAAAACACTTTCTACCAACCGAAACTACTAATAGGTAACGCTTCTTAGGTACTATAATAATAAATTTTATTGACCGAACTAGTGTTGTTTTTTTGTAGTTCGTGAAGGTTAAATTTTGGTGTAAGAGAAGCAGGAAATGATCTGGGTGACGCTGCTGATGCTGACAAATTTTCTCCAACTGTTGATGTTAATGAAGAAACAGCACATCAGACAAACATAAATGTTGGAGAGCCGGTTCAGAAACTTGCAATGACAAAGGTCTTGGTAGACAAATCAACGCAAACTGATGATCTTGGTGGTTCTTATAACTTGCAGTTTGTTTTAAACCATTTATTATGATGTAAAATGTCAACAATTGTTATCGGCAAATTAAATCCAAATACATACAAATGAAATCAGCTGTTCTTTGTTTTCCCTATTTCGTTCAATTTGCAGCGCCATCTTGCGGTTGCTGATTTTCTCCAATCAGGCTGGGATTTTTTTTAATTTGTGACAATCTAACCTAATTTTGAAATGACATTGACGACCAGAATTTTTTGCTCGCGACAGTATATCGCTGTAGACATTTTTTGTCAGCTTTTTTATTCGTAAAAATCTATCGAAAAATTATTGCGTGTTTGAATTCTTGAAAAAATCAAATACATACATACATAATTAAGAAAAACTACCATAAAATTGACATATTATACTGTATGATATGGGATGGCTCTGCGAAACAAAATTTCTACAAACGTGCGGCGTAATTAATGAACTGTCATCTGTCAGTTTTGACATTTCCGTGCGTTTTATTTAAACAATTATTTCACTCCAGACCACATAATATTTATGATGGAAACCTATTTTTGAAATGAGAACGAATAAAATGGTGACATGTTAGAATAGATGTACAGTCGATGACCAAAATAAAATGGGACAAAGTAAATTTCGATTCTGTAATTCGATATTTTTGCAAAATCCATCTCTGGGAAACAAAAATGTCAAAAATTAGTAAATAAGTGTCATTATTCGACGATATTAATCACTTAATCAGTATTAGATAATTATAATGCCGAACTTAACGCCAGAACAGAAAGCGGTAATCACCACAAGATTAAGGAATGGGGTACGTGCAATTGCTGCCGAATTGAACATAATAAAAATACAGTGCTAAAAAATAAAAACACAACCTAACTTTTTGTAGATCAATTGTCAAGTTAAATCAAGTTGTAATCTGAGACACATATGTCCCAGTTACACTACACAAATCTTTGAATTGTGAAAATGTCAAAGGTAACACTTTGTCCTATTTTATGTTGGTCGACGACTGTACATTAAAAAAATTCACAAAAGATGTACTTTGAGTATTGAGATACTGAGCAATAATTTTAATAAAAATCAAACAAAAATTGTTGATCTTAATTTAATGAACCGTTTACGACAAAAAAAAAAGAATTTTTCAATGCTCATAGTGGCAACTAACAGAACAAAAATCAATTAACGATCAATGATGGTCAAGCAGGCCCTGAATTTCTTTCTCTTTTCCAAATGTAGATAATCTTCAGAGCCGGATTTAGCACGGGGTAACCGGGGCGAGAGCCCCGGGGCCTCCACAAATTAAGGGCCTCCACAAATCCCCGGACACGTTTTTTTTTAAATTTTTTATTTATGGTTATGAAAGTAATAAAATATATTGAACTAAAGGATATTTTTATCCTATTGTTACCCGTGGGCCGTTTGGTTGCGGCCTTCAAGAACCACCCCCGCTCGTTCTTTTATCGTGTTAGGTCCCAACTTTCAAGTAGTTGAATGTTCCTGCACAAAATGCGACTCTTTTAGAGCCTGACGGTCCGGGTAAACCGGCTGGGTTACGGAACGGCCATCTTTTTCGACGGGATGCCTTTAAATCCGGCTCTGATAATCTTATAAGTTAACAAATCCTTCAGTTGCATAACTCCGTTTTTATCACCTTCACTTGTTTTGGCACATTTCAATTTTAAGTTTTTGGTTCAATTTATTTCCCCAACTCTTTCAACAGTTTCTGAAATCCGTATTGATGCTCGTCCACGTTTATGCTTTGGTCCTGCACTTTCAGTTTCACAAAATGTGTGATTGCCACGCTATATGTTAACAAAAGTAAACACCAATCCACTTGACCACAATTCTTTTTGAACACACGTTAGCTACCTCACCTGTTACATTTTGCGTAAGCTGTTTACAAAACAACTGAGAAAATAAATCCAAGTTATGCTCCAACGTTTGGAATATTTAGAAATTCCTCTTTGAATTATCTTAGCAGTAAGGTGATTAGGAAACTCAAATAAAAATAAAATATCCGGAGATCAAAGTTTCTGCGTTGTATTTCAGTTGGCATGATTGCTTTGGTAATTACTGTTGACGTGCTACCAACTGATCATTACGTTTAATAAAAATCAAACAAGAATTACTGATTTTAATTTAATTAACAGCACGAGCTTTCCAACAAATGGAACTTCAGTAACGAGTAACTTTAAAGCTTTTCCAAAGAAACGGAAGTTTTAACCTCATTTCTATAACGCACAATTATACTTAATTCATTATAAATTTGCATCTTAGGCGGCTATGGAAAGCTGATTTTAGTTTGGCAACCCTGGCTAAAGACCCGCATCTAGTGTTTTGTTTTGTTCTGGTTGCCAACCATGTTATCCAATCTGAAAATATGCTATAACAATTAATTCGTATTTTCTGTGAAATGTATCAACAATAAACAAATTTTGAGCAAAAGCGTATTATTTTAAGGTTAGAAGCGGGGGCCAGTCGCTCGGGCTCATCTCATTACTGACATTTGTCAACGGCTAGTAACTTTTCTGGTGTGAAAGCTAAAGGTGCAATCACACTTCCATTGCCTCCTAGATGCACATTTATAATGTACACTGTACAGAGTATAGAAATGAGGAAAAAATAGGTCACTTATCAAAACTTGTATTTTAAATTATCTCTATCAGATAATGTATCAATTCTGTTATCATAGTAGGAAATACGAATGACATTTTTTCATATATTGGTAATCCAAACATTGGTGATTCTGATGAGGACTCGGTGTCTGACAATAATCATAGGCGTACGTGCATATTTTTTAAATCTAATTAACAGTAAATATCAAAACGACTTTTTTGCACGACGGTGTCGCAATTTAAGTAGCAGCTCTGCCAATGTGATATTTCAAAAGCATTACCAATCTGTCAAAAGTATTCACAACATTTTATAGTCATCTGGTACTGTAGTACCGTTTTTAAGTTTTAAATAATTTCTTCTTCTAAGTATTTGTTTGTCTACCTATAATGATTAATGACAAGAAATACTTCCTACTTATTTTAAATATCACAATCATTATATGTATATCTCTTGATTGTTAAATCCTGCTATATACCTATTAATTTATTCATTACCCACGACCATGACTAATGCGTCATTACGCCACGACTTGTGACCAATGGGTAAATTTCATCTGCAAGTAATCCCACAGATAATTATAGTATGTACTTAAATCAATTCAATTTGCGGTTCTGTGTACATTTTTTGCTAAAAAAAAAAAATTGCGTCATTGAAAAAGTAATGTATTAGTATTTTGCTGCAGTGTAATACTATTCTCCACTTGGATGATTACAGCACTCGGATACGGCTCGCGTTACAAACCTGATCGTCATGAGTATTAATAGTGGTCATCCCATGCTCGTTGAATAATATACAATTATTTTGTTTTGTCCAAGATTAATAACAGTAATAGTCAAATTATAATTACCTTAAAAAATAAAGAAACAGAATGCAAAAGCTTCAATAGGCAACTCCATCGATCATTCGATCATTTCTTTTTATAACAAGCATTTATTTTCTACGCAACAAATTCTTGTTCTCCTGTTAACAAGATATCACTGCCATAGTAATAAAACACAGAGGTTAGTAATAAAAAAGCAACTAATGGGGAGAGAAATTGAAATTGTCGATATCTAATATTAGTGCCGACCGCTCCCATATTTGTTATTTGTCACAGATTCCCACCCTTATTAGTGCAAACCACATCCATCTTCAGGTCAGCGTTGTGTTTCTCAACACCTCCCATCGTGAGCCTGCGACATCTCAAGGGACCAAAAATATGCCGGAAGACTATCCAAGTCTCGACGGAAGTCTAAAAAACGGGGGAAACTCGAGTTAAGCAAAGATGTGGTGTCGTTATGACGTGAGCAATAATAAAAACAATTTAAGAACGCTTAGTCTGGTCAGTCCGCACCCCATACAGCTCAGGCCGGTTTAATTTAGCTGCAAGGACATATCTTGATGATGATGATGTCGTAGAGTACAGGGTGGCCCACCCTTATTGACTCATGTATGGAACGGCTTTTAAGCTTTCAGAGAACCTCTAATTGTTCCCTTCGCTCTCCTATGCTTTTACGTCTGTACAGTGCGGTGCATAACATAATTCAATTTCTTGGACAATCTGTCTTTAATCTACGAATTTAGAGGGATGATTTTATTAGGCAGCGTTTTCGATTCCGGCCCCACTTTCAGACTTGTCACCGTTGTCATAGATTTCGCAACACTTACTCGAAATAAAACGTGAGAATCTGTCTGAACGGGAGAGATCTGTGTTTTATAAAGTCAATATTGCCAATATCATATGAATAAAACATTTGTACAAAATTCTGGCTGTCGGTTACCAGACAATTTTCACTGACCCTAGACACGAAATAGTCGATGAACATTCTTTATGTGATGTTCTACATTTCCATAAGCGCACAAAAAGACACCACTTTGCTCTTCTCCGCCTTGTTCAGTGACAGTTCCTATAAAAATCTGAAACTCTGCCAAATATGACTTTATCTTACATCTTCCCAAATAAGCAAGATCCCAGTATTATCACACCACATTTACCCAAACAAGCGCGAACACTGACGTTAGGATCACGTCTTAGGCCTCCAAAATGGCACGACAAAAATATGGCTCAACTTTGATTTTTTTTTTTTCACCACTTGAATTACGTCGAAACACAAACAGACTCATCATTAACAAATAAAAACTTCTTCTTGTACACTTTTCTTTGGGAAAACTCAAACAGAAATTAAATTAACGTTCTAACCTCTAGTTCCTGTCATATTTATAAATCAAGGGCCCTCTGTGAAAAGAATTAATCTCTGACAGACATGGCAACAGCTGTCACTTTGACAAATCAAATGACATTTTAGGTTAGAATTAATTTAATACTTTGTACGTGTATTTTTAGTGATATTTTTTGTTGATTTGGAAACGAGTAACCGAAAACACTACCTACGAAGTGAACAAATGTCTACATCATTATTAAGCTGTGTACTTTGTGAAGACGGGGAGGACATTGCTGACCAAGCTTAAAACGGACGTTTTGTGAATAATTCACCTACGCCTCCAGTTCCAGACCACACAGTCTTTTTATATCTGGAGTACACTCCCGGTTTATTCCCTGTCGAGTGTCCTCTCCTTTATTGTCGCATCTCTCAAGAGTTTTATAAACAGTAATGACGCGGACAAATTTTAGGCATGACCAAATCTCGGATATGTCCCGTAATTATAACAAACGAGACTCGACAAAAACCTACGGTCGTCCTCTCCAATTTACAATGATAATTTCGAAATTATAACGTGTGTATCATTCACTCCATAAAGCGTTGAAATTCCATCTCGTGAACGGCACATACATGATTTTTATGCTTCAATAAACTTAATGAACTTGCTTTGCTACGTCTGATATTAAATTAAAATCATCCGACCCAACAGTTTCCTAATATCTCGATTGCCTGAATTTCTGGAAGGTTCTGTATAAAATAAATATGCTGGAATGGTTGTATAAGCGAGGAGAATTGATAATGTTGTTTCAAGATTTTAAGAGAGTGTTAACAGGAAAAATATGACAGGAGGGTTCAGTTAAATACGCTTTAATTCCCAAAATAGCTTGTATTCCTGTATTCATGTTTAATTTGTTAACACTTATCTGAATCTGAATCGTTGTACTTCTAATTCATAATCTTGTCTCACTCTACACTTTGGGATGTTGACCTGAGTGCAATTTTTTGTCAGTTCAAAAAATAGTATATTATGTTATGAGGAGCAAAAATGAAGTTTTATGTGCCGAGACTGGTAGTTTGGCTGCCGAACACAGTGCGGCAACAACCAGCCAAAGCATATTAAACAAGAAATACGATGAGAATTTTTAAATTAAAAATCATTTCTATTCTTCGTTGTAAGAAAGTGTACGGGAAGTGAAGAAGTTTGGGCTTTATTAGGAACAACATCATTATCTAACTAGAGGAAAGAATGATGATAAAGAAAAAAGATAAACAGAAAGAAAGTGAATATAAAGTCAATACATATTGAGATTCAACAGGGAAGCCAGACGAGTCGTATTAATACATACAGGGTTATTATAAATGATTGTAGTCCAAGTAAGCGTAAAAACAGAATGTAAAATTTATGGTTGCCGCTCCATATAAAAAACATCAAAATGATGTGAATAAGTGAGTATGTTACACACTGTTCACACACTGAAGTCAAATTTGGCTCAATGTTTTTGGAATTGGTTGCAAAACAACTCAATAATTTTGGATTCAATCGTTAATTTAAAAAAATAAAATAAAATTCTCATCACCGCACTTTTCACCTAAAAAAGGACAGCGACAGCGATAAAAATTGACAGTTCACATGAAAGTGGCAAAAATTTCATAACATGGGCATGGCCTGCTTCGACTACAGTCATTTATAATAACCCTGTAGATAAAAGGAGAAGAAAGGAAACAAATAATTGAAAATAGCAATGCCTCTTAAGCAAAATGAATGACAATATCTGTGAAGAGTACAGTTTGAACTTTCGATAGTAACAAAAAACGTTTAGTAAATTAAATTCTATTAATATGAAAAAATTCAGGGTCTAACAAACGTAGACATTTTTATTTTATTTATTTTTTAAACTGACAAATTCACTCAGGTTATGAAAACAGTTGATATTAATCAATAGTGTACCAAATATCGCGAAAAGTCCATTCAAAAATCAAAAAACCACAAACATCGCATTTTCCTCGATAATTACTATCGGCAACGCTGTTTAGCGTAAAATTTGGTGAGAATTATAATTTTGAGGTTAAGTATTTAGAAATGTCTTGTTTTTCTGGGCATGTTAAATAAAAATAATAAAATAAGAATCAATAAATAAATGAAACGTGCTGCTAATAAAAAAAAGCAATTTATTATATTTTGAATCAAATAAATGTCATAATTTATAGTTACCAACATAGTATGAAAAAATATCTACCTAGGGTTTTTTAAATTTTACCAACCTAAAGCAACAGGTGGTGATTTTTTGATTTTTGAATGGACTTTAATCATGGTCACAAAATGCGTCTTCCGTCGACAAAAATCTCCCTTCCGGCGAAAAATAACGTTTTGTTTCTGTTGCATGTTAAAAAGTCATTGGATCAGAGTTGCCGTGGACTTAACAAACTATCTATGAAATTATTTATTTCAATTATTTTTGACATTTACTTGACAACTTTCAAGTTAGCAGGTTATAATTCAATAATTCAAAATGTTTCAAAGGGAACATAAAATTTTTATAATTAAATCTTACTACAGTAATGGAAATCGTGGTGACAATGGTAATTGGGTTTATTCGCCTCGTTTAAGTATGTTTAAATGAGTTCCATGAGAGATTAGCGCTACTTTTAAGTAGCGTTACACATAAAAACTACGGGCAGTAAAATAATTCTATAGTATAGATGGTTTTTACATTTCATAGCTATCGCGATTCAAAGACTTTTTGATCATACTATACTTATTTATTTTCTAAACGCATGAGGGTTGGCCATGATTTTTTGACACATTTCACACAGTATAGTAAATTTGACAATATAAACTGTCATCAACTGTCAGGTATCAAGTAAAAATTTTTTCAACACGATGTCGAAAGTTTGTACCTCAAGAAACCAAGTGCAGCATGTTCCTGAAGAGAAGTCTTTTGTTGTTTTTTATTTTAATTGGACATTTTTAATTTTGATATTTTGAAACATTAAATACTAACCTTTATTATTCGAAAAGAGTTAAAATATGTGAAAAACTGAAAATGGTTAAATAGTGCTTTTATGGGTCTATCAGAACTGGCGGACGAAGATAATACGGTGAATTCATCATCTTCTGGGAATAATAGGAAAAATGTTCAAAAAAATCTATCTTAAATACTGATTAGCAAAGAAGCTATTTAAACTGACCAATCCTGTTGTTGATGTTAAGTTACCTATAAATTAGTTTTCCTGCTTTATTTGTAACTATGGATGCATTTTAAATGATGCATATGCATTGTTGGGTATCCGCATTGTTTGTGCAATGACGGACGTTTTTAGGTTATAGTATTTTTCAGGTTATAGTATTTCTGCTAGGACGTTCCCTATTGGGAAAACGAACTGCGTACTCTTGAGCAGCAACTGTGGCACTCTCATTACACTGTCTATATAAGACAAGCATATCAAAATATTCTGAAGAAGTAAATATTAAGCGTTGACTTTTGTAATTGTCAGAAATAATTCATCATGACATAATATTCAATTATTATGTCTTTGCAACAATCAAATTTGTTTCGATAGTTACTAATATAATTTTTTAAGGTAATTTTATATCTACACGTGATTGGTCAATTAACAACGTTCTTATTTTAAAATCCAATGAGGATGGATTTTTAAAAATATGTTTCCTATTATTCCCAGAAGATGATGATTTCACCGTATTATTTTCGTCCGCCAGTTCTGATAGACCCTGCACAGTTGAAATTTCAAAGGAAAGTAGTGCACCGCAGTTGGTAATATAACTGGAAATTATATTTACTCGCCGTAAGAAAAAACAAAAATTGCTTAATGTATCAAAAGTCAACATTTGAATTAATAATGTTGTTTATATGTACACGTTACAAACAAAAGGAACCGCCCTGAAAGAAAGAAGCTTCTGAAAGATTTATTTTTTTGGAAAATGCAATACCGCATTAAAAAAAACAAATTACGTGCCTTTGATCTAATTAATTAAATCCAATTTGAAAACTTTTTCAATAAAACAACAATAAAAAGTATTCTTTTTTACATTTTAAAAAATGACAGTGCTAGAGCAATGGCCCACATTTTTTATGAAATTCGTCATGAACGATCTTTAAACCATAAATACATCTTTGAATCTTGTCAGAAATTTTCTGAAATAGGTTCAGTTGTTAGTAGGAAAACGTAAATCTCATCCTTATAAGATGCAATGCATTTATGAAATATGTAATTACGAGTACTTTCATTGTCGCGTGGAATTTTGTCAAACTTTAATTGAATACGTAATTAAATATGCTGCTTTTTTCTTGAACGGTATGGTATTCAGATATATTGGAAGTGTTAGAGTGACTATAATCCTCTCATTTATTCAGGGAGACAAATACAACTCCCTTTGAAACTTAACGTGAGGGTAGAAATTCTTGGCAACCACATTGTTGGAACTTCCTTCATAATTGGTATCTTAAACAGTGAAACAGTATTTAAATTAACTCAAAAATACCATCGCTCTAGCAACAACCGAATTCTTATATTTTTACTTTTGGTCACAATTTGAGACAATTCTGCAAAAAACAAAAAATATTATGACGTTTCCAAAAAAAAAACAATGGGATGACTCGGAGGAGTGAGAAGATGAAAGTTATATCAAATGTTATGTGCCCATTTGACCTTTGGGTTATATTCCTAAAATTATATTTAACAATGCAAAAGAAACATTTGTAAGATCACGTACACTATGGAACTATTTGTATTTGTTTTAGATTAGAGCGAACTCTGAACATATCATTCATTATTATTATTCATCAATAGTCTCTTAAGTCACAAGTTGTAGTCACCGTTTCTGACTAGACCTTTATAACCTCGAAGAAGTTACTTATTTTCTCGCCGCACATAACACAAACGCAAATACGTCGAAAGATGGATCTTTCAGAAGTGATTAAATGTATGTTGTGTAAGACTAAATAAAAATGGAAGCAAGACGTTCGTGCTGGACAAACTTTAATCAAGAACTAAACTCAAAATACAAAAACGTCGCCTCTTTAGTACTAGCATTGTTTGGCATCTGAGTGGTAATGGATCACCCCTTCGGTTTCAGGAATAACGGCAAAAGTAACGGCGCCAGCTAGTTCGGAAAAAGCGTCTTATAGTTGGAACACCTGTACCTATATGGAACAGATTTGTGTCCACTGGATAAAAGTATAAACAGGAAACTAATTGCGTTGGTTTAGTCACGTCCGAAAATCGGTAATTATTGTGCCAAAAGCATTCGCTCAAACTAAATAGAACACAAAATCAAAATTAATTTTGTTCGCAGAGAAAGGCGTTGCAACTAATTACTCCTGGTAAATTACCTAAACTGTAGACTGTAGCCATATACATTCCAAAGAGCTTGCTGAAGATGCAACTGATTACTCGACCGTTCTGATTTACAAACAACCGCCTGTATTATACCTTCTAATAATAGACGGTGTATAAGGTACAGAAAACGACCAGAAAATAAACAACGTGTGCAGTCCTAAATTCCTGAAACTATTCCGATTAAACTGTCAATTACCGTCGAATCACTTCTTCTGTTTTCATCGAGAGTGAAATATTTTCAATGGAATTTCGCCCCAAGTTTACTGCTTTTCTTAAGTCGTCTCTCATCTCACGTTTTGACAGGACAGCAATTTTGTGATACAACATCCTTCCGTCGCTTTAGCTTGATAGTCGGCTTGTCCTTTGTGAGTTTACATGAAGTGGATCATGGTATAATTCTGTTTTCGTCCTATTAAATCACATTTAATTACATTTTAGGGACCTGACATCGGCGTTACGATACGATTCACGAACCCTGTCGGACATTAACTCGTAATTACAATGAGACAAAATCAACAGAATTTCATTAAGACCTTTGTACTGTTCAAACGTCAACAATGCAAAATAAACTAAAACGGATATCGACTAATTACGAGTTGGAAATGTGTAGTGGGCGTCATAAAAAGTCAACGACTGAAAAAATTACTTCAATGCGCCACTCCAGAATATGTGAGGTCCTTTCGTTCGGATTTCCCACTTTAATTCCTCAATGAATTTCACATGATAAGTAACATTTAACTTACGAAGCATTGCGAGACATGTTATAAACTTATAAACAATGACTGTTCATAGCAGCTGTTTAACACTTATGCGCAACAAATCTTGTCAAAAATACAGCATACGAACTGAGTTAAGACACAAATATGTCTCGCTAAGCTTTCTACAAATCAGTTATCTACAAACCATAGGCCATTTTAATTTAAACCTTCGTTATCTAAACTCCCATTTATGGTTGGAAACTGCAGTAACTCCTTAACGTAGTGTAAGCAATGCATGAGGATTGCAATATTTTACAAGTGCGCCATATGTTGCGTGTAATATGTTAAATTAGTTGTGAATTATTTGGCGTCTAATAAATTTCCACTTCACTTAATATGCCTCCGCATCTGCGATTGTCTCCCTGGATAACAATGAAAATTTTCCTGGTTAAAACTTAAAACCGGAAATAATTTTGTTTGTAGTAATAAAATAGTTTTCAAAGCTAACACCAAAGGATTTCACTGGGGAGCCTTCAAAAAACATCTACTCGATTTTTTTTTTCAATTTTTAAGTTTAATTAGTAGTAAGGCATTCACGATCTTTTTGGGACCGAGTTGGCTATGATTTTTTCTTTTCATGTTGGACTAACTGATTCAGTGATGCGCAACGGATGCAATTTTTTTTTGTGTCAGTGTCTGTTCGACATTTTCTTGGCATCATATTGCCAGATTTATTATTATAATATTCGTAAGAAAGTAAATGATGTATTAAGTGTGTAAAACTAATTAATTTTAGCCAAAGGAAAAGTGAAAATTGCCAAAATAATTTTGTTACGACAAAAAATTTCCAGTAAACGATGTTACTTCCAATTTAAAAAGAATAGACCAGATTTAAGAGATCCGGCAACAATGTACAGCCGCCTGCAAAAGAATCGAGCCTACCCTCGCTAAGGAAATAATCACCAATTCATACTTCGACAAAGGGATCTGACCACTGTCATAAACTCATAAATCTAATCTCTCAGACAGTTCGATATACGAGGGCTGTACCATTAGTTTTTGTCTTTTATTTAAACGGTGTTTTTATTGTGAATTTCAATATTTAATAACGAATATAATTTATGTGGTTTGCTTTATTCAATAAAATAATGTTTTAAAATCCGGTTTAGTGCTTTTATTTTTGCTAATAAGAAAACAAGCAGTGTAAGATACAAATAAGTATCTACCTATGTTTAATTAAAAATTAAATGCCACAATTTATCACTATTTCTGTTGCGTTTCTTTATATTAATTGATCTTAATCAATTTTCGATTGTTACACAGGAATTATCATTACATTACATCATTACAAATTTATTTTTTTCCTCAAAAATTTTCTGATGTAAGATAACATAATTTTTATACTGTCATTTAGACAATTAAAGGGCTATCAGAATCAAGAAAAAAAATAGGGGCTTTCCATTTAAAAAAACTATCGATGACGTCATAACTCGAAAACAAATGACTGCTTGGAATTTTCTTTGGTACTAAAACATGTATTTTTATAAACTAAAATTGACTTGTCCACAAATTTTTTTGAAAAAATTTTTGTTTCATTTCGATTTAAAAATCGCCCGTGCGCGAGGTTACGTTTAGTTATGTGTGTTCAATTTTTGTAATTAAATAGTTGCTTCCCAAAAGTTGCTAGTGCGCAGGGGGTCTAACTCTTTCACATTTTTTAAAGTAATGCGAATTGTGCCAATTTGTTGTAAAAATGCATGTAAAAAACCACCAACATTTTACCTAGAAAATACAACCGGTAATGTTATATGCATAGAGTTGATTTTTGACTTTTGGAAATAGAAATGTTTGGTTACGAGTGTCAATGATACTTTATGAAAACAGAAAATAAAAATTCGAATTGTTGTAATCTTGAGTTATTGAAAAGATTTCATTGGTTTTGCGGCAGTTTGAAATTTTTTGGCAGTCGCATATGTTTCGTGACATAATCGCCTTTTTGGCATAATAAAGAGATCGATCATCTTAGTAATATCAAAGTTACCATTAGCACCTTTAGTGTAATTGTAATTTTTTTTTATTGGTAACCAATTTTGCTCATTTAAAACACGCCTGAGCGTGTATAAATCGAACTTTTCCATGACAACATCGCGCGTTTTCCATGGAAACATCACCAACCCGAGAGGACCGGAGAAACGTGAAGTCTAAATGTTAACTCATTCAACATTAAAAAAAATATATATCGTAAAGTATTCGTGGATAACTGGTCTTTAAAACACTTGCTCTATTTCGAACACTCCGGCTGCGCGTCGTGCTCGAAAAATCGCGCGTGTTTTAAAGAACTTAATATCCCCTTATACTTTAATATACTATACCAACTTAATTCAACAAGTGGTGGTTTTTAAATTGATTAAACCTTGTTCACGTTGAGCATTTCAAGGTCAAATTATTTAATTTTTTGGCTCTGTAATTATGTTTTGTAAATAGTGACATGCAGCTAACCAACATAATGTGATTTAGCAATGCTTAATTCAACGTGAACGGTGTTTACCTGCATGTCACTATTTACAAAACATAATTACAGAGCCAAAAAATAAAATTATTTGACCTTGAAATTGTCAACTCAACGTGAACAACATACATATAACATCAATAACAAAAACGTGCATAACAGAAATAGCCAACAACTAGGCCATTTAAATTTTAATGGAACATATTTATTTGTATGTTACACTACTTGTTTTCTTATAATCGAAAATAAAATCACCAAAAGCGGATTTTAAAACATAATTTTATTTTTAATAACACACTAGATATTTAATAATGAGTATAGTATCCCCTATTATCTATGCATTCCTGAAGACGTTGTCGCATACCATCTACCATATTCTGGCAATAGTCCCGCCCTCGCATATTTTCCCACACTCTGGTTACGTTTTCATCCAACTCTGCCACAGTTCTGAATCGTACACGTTCAGGAGGATTATTCCAATTGAAAACCATTTGTCCCCACAAATTTTCAATCGGGTTCAGATCTGGCGACTTTGAAGGCCAGATTAAAACGACGAGTTCAGGATGATCTTCGAACCAATCCTGAACTATTCGTGCAGTATGTATGGAGCAATTGTCTTGCACCAGAACAATTTGCTCCATTTCTTCCTCGGGGTAGATGGTTCTCACAGACGGAAGCAACACTTCTTCCAATATTTCTATATATCGCCTAGAATTGAAGCGAGGCGGTGTTACTTGCACCACCTCGCCTGGTCCAGCACGATGCATCCACCCCCAATAACC
Source organism: Tenebrio molitor (assembly GCF_963966145.1). Taxonomy (NCBI): domain Eukaryota; kingdom Metazoa; phylum Arthropoda; class Insecta; order Coleoptera; family Tenebrionidae; genus Tenebrio; species Tenebrio molitor. Next base: position 13,905,541 of record NC_091051.1, on the reverse strand, counting down.
TAAAGAGTGTCGTCCACTTGCCCTCGTGGTTCGCACATATTCAGGCAAATATCTTGAATTATTAGGACGCCACACTTTTAACAACGGCGTCTCATCTGATGTGGAAAACACTTTTTCATCGGTGAAAATCACCTGGGACCAATCCCTTTCGAGATTTGCGTGACAAAAAGCTAGTCTAGCGGCCGCATGTGCTTCCGTCAATTCAATTTTTTTCGCTGGAGTCCTTGCATGCAGCTCACTTGCGTGTAACCGTCTTGCAATGGTATTGGCACTACAATTTAATTGCAGTTCTTCTTTTATCTGGGTAGTGTTGGTAAAAGGCATTTCCCTTGTCATTTCAACTATGGCATTGTCCTGCTCTTGAGTGGTGACTTTTGGACGGCCACTCTTTGCTCGTGTACTTAATGGACGATCCAATAGATTGTCCTGACTTCTGGCAATCCACCGTTTTACTGTTGACTGCTAAATAGTGGAGTAAAAATATTTTAAAATCTGTACATCTGCATATTTATTAAAGAACTTACAGCCATATTAACTCTTTCTGCTATTTCGCGAATAGACATTCCATTTTCACGGCACCCAACAATGAAACCTCTGGTTTCTACCGAAGAATATCCAGGCATTGCAATTTTTTTTAAATAACAAACAACAGAACACTACTCGAAATACTTCAATGAAGTAAACCACACTGAATAGAACTGAACTTACTACAAGAAACAATTTCTAAATCTAGGTAACTGAACCCTTCCCCGAACTACCTGTGACAACTTGTTTTATTATGGAATTCCCAGCCAGAAACATTTTCCTTACCGGAAATCATCATTTTAGCCGTTTGGCGCGGGCCTGATTTTTTATGTAGGTATTTTTATAAATTATTATACATACCGGGTATCAACCACCAAACCTGGTAATAGGCACATTACACATATTAATAGTAGTTTATTTGACGAGTTTGTGGTTTTTTTGTTCGACGAGCCCCTTAAAGGCTCCAAATCGCTTAAAACCTTTAAAATTAGCTTGACGTTTCGTTTTGACAAGTTGTGACATTTATCAAAATCCGTTCACACAGGAGAAAATTCCCAAATTCTGACAGTGTCGAACAAAAAAATTATATATGAGTTGATATGAAACATATTATTGTTTCGTCAAATTTGTCCAATAATTGAGCATAATACTGCTCTGTGATCGTTCTTCCCTTTTCCAAATTTCAAAAGTATTTCTACTTTATACGTTACCTACATCAAAAGATCAAAAGATGATAATTATAGCCGTCAATATGACATTACACAATAATATATTTCATAGCAACTCATATATTATTTTAATATACTCAATTTCATATAAATGTGCATCTAAGCAAGCCATGAAAATCTGATTTTCTGTTGGTAGTAAAGCTAAAGCTAGTGACTTTGACTTTCAAAGTTGCTTGCTCTGCGCGAACCCGATTTGACTAATTTTTCAGTTTTTGTCCATTTTAACATTGCTGATTTCAAAAGCAATGTTACGTCTTTTTACTGATTAAATTAAAGTATGTAATTCTTATTTGTTTTTGTCTTTGTATTTTTACCAAGTAAAAATTTATTGGACATGACCTTCATAAATGTGACTTTTGTAATGTAACTAAATTAAAGGTGCTTTTACAAATGCACAGCTCACTTGATGAACGTTTATATGAAATCAATTATATGTGTAATGTGCTAATGTGCCTATGGCCAGGTTTGGTGGTTGATATCTGGTAGATCAGTATTATTATATTACATATATCATTATGATATTGTTATAATATACATACATACAGGATGTTATGGATGTCCACAAATTTAATCACCAGTAAGACTCTTTAAAATAAACATTTGTTGTATATTGCTTTTTTTTTAATCGAATATTTTCGGGAAAAAATGATATTGGTGATTAAATTTAGATATTACGTGGACTTCTATAACACCCGGTATAATGTAGAAATTAAATTTTCTAAAATCAAGCTTTCTGGAATACAGAATAGCAGTGGAACCATGTAACTTTATAGAGATAGAGATAGAAAGGTGATAGAAAAGAAAAGAAATGTCCAAGCCCGACCACCGAGCACATTTTCTGTCTCGGTTCGGAATCGCTCGGGTCAAGAAACATGTGCGCTACTATCCTTAGGATAAAAACTGAAAACGTCAATTTACACCGGTTGTTAATGGGTTTTTATAATTATTTTTGATCATTTTATGTTGGTAACTGTTGATGTCATTGCGAAGCAGACTTGATCCATTCGAATTGCCCAACCGGGAATTTCGAAAATTGTTTCGACTAACCAAAGAATTGTATCAAAATTTAGTCGGTGAATTGACGCCTCATCAACATCTGTAATTTCTGCAGCCTCCGTTTATTGCACCCAGAGAAAGACTTGAGGTCTGAGAGAAAACGATATATGCATTTAGTTGGTGAACGACAAAGATGGACAATTGGAAAGAGGCAAGAGTGCGCAAGAGAGCTCTTTCTATTTCTATGCGTTCGTTTTCACCATTGGTTGTGCCGAATTCTCACGATTGGTGTTACACGGTTGGTTTGCGGCAAATAGAAAGAAATGGAAAGAAATTTTCTTTCTATCAAGTTACATGGTTCCACTGCAGGCGATTTTAACAAGACCACCATTATTTGTCGCATTTGCCAAAGCGCCAACGGAAATCCCCAGGCCAGGCAAGATTTTACAATCCTGGGTAAAATGGATTATTGCATTTGCACGATTTCACCAAGAAGAATGTTTTAGGTTGCTGTTAATGTCTATTTTGTATTACATACTATTTATTTTGGAGAAAATCTAATTTGATATTTACTTTTTTATTATTGTATTTATAGTAAATTTCTTTATTATTTTTTTAAGTTAACTTTATTGTTATACGAGTTGCACAAGACAGTCTATTGTCAAACGCGAAAAGAACGAGACAAAGTGTCTTGTGTAACATGCAATTTTTTCTATTTCGGCTTCGTTAATTTAATTTTTTTAAATATAAAATAATTATACAGTGACTTTTATTTTAATGACATTTGGTTGGTATTGATGAAGAATTGTCATTTCATTGAAAATTAAATTTTGTTACAATAATAAATCTATTTAGTCCTACGGACTCGTAATTTTTTCAGAGGCAGTTTTTTTCGTTAAATTGCCAGGCAACAAAATTCTCATTGGAATGTCAAGTTTACTTCGACAAAAAAAAGCTCTCGTGTAATTATAAGTGACAGATAGTGTGCTGAATATCGCGAAAAAATCTAGTCATGGTCAGAAAAAACCACGTTGACAAGGCTTTTGTTTTGTTGATAACACAAATTAATGAACAAAATGTCAGAAAATTATTTTGACGTTTTCCGAAATGGATTTAAAAAAGTGCCACGATGAATAAACTAACCTTTAATCCGTTTTGTGATGTTGTTCCGAATGTTTGTTTGAATTGTTCATTCGGGAATTTGTTTAGATGAATGTAACTCGACCTCCTTTTTTTTCGGAAAATTTTGAACATATTAGACTCAAAGTTTGTTGCTTTAGGCAAAATTACTCCAAGCAACAAACTTTTCGTCATATGATCAAAATTTTCCGAAAAAAAAGGAGGTCTTGTTATATAATAATTGAAAAAAAATATTAAACCATCCAAGCAAACTTTTTGACAACTATTTTTGATCTATCAAAAAATGACATACTTGGCGACTTGATAATGATGCATAAATGTCGCGTTTTTTTGACGGTTGTAGAATAATACATTACACTATAAGTGATGAAAGTGCCTGATTTTTCAACGGGCAATACATGATATTTTAAATTTCTTTGTAATTATTTTACACCCCTATTTTTTTAATCTTCCGGATCTGGAGTTTCAATTAATGCAAATAACAGTGTTTTAAATTTTTATATTAATAAGTAGGTAGTAGATTGTTAATGTAGTAAATTGTTAAATAAATTTTCCTCACTAGTGATGCAAGCGCCTATTTTCCTCACTAAATTGAGTGATGAAAGTATCATTTTCATAAGCGATGTTGTAAAAAAAATTTTTTTGTTCGACACTATCAGAATTTGAGTTTTTTAATAAATGTCACAACTTGTCAAAACGAAACGTCAAACTAATTTTAAAGATTTTGAATGATTGGAGCCTTTAAGGGATTCGTCGAACAACAAAACGTTGTATTCAACTCGTTCGTGTGTAAATTTCCGATAATAATCTACTCACTTGGGAAATTATTATAAGCGAAAATCTTTTTGGTCCATTTATTTTTGTTTATTTCTTATTCGTATTCATACGATTTTTTAACCAATAAACGTCATTGTACTCGTATAACAATAAAGAAATATATATATATATATATTCGTTATTAAACGTTGAAATGCACAATAGAAACTCTAGTTTTTCATTTGCCAGTCAACACCGTTTAAATAAAAGACAAAAACTAATGGTACTGCCCTCGTATATCGAACTGTCTGAAATTATTGGAGATTAGATTTATGAGTTTATGACAGTGGTCAGGTCCCTTTGTCGAAATATGGATTGGTGATTATTTCCTTGCAGAGGGTCGGCTCGATTCTTTTGCAGGCGGCTGTACCTATTCAGATAATATAACCTTAATTTGGAAAACAACCTAACCTAACACAAAAAGTGTCAATTTCCTTTAGGGAATATAGTTATCACCGAGGTACTGCCAACAAAATCACTAGATGGTCATAGCCAACTCGGTCCCAAAAAGATCGTGAATGCCTAATACATTGGATGAAATTGATCTGAAAAAATTAATTTGTCTGTTAGGTATGGCTGAAAAAAAATTTAGATTTCTAAAATGTTGAATTGAATTATTCACTTGGTTGAAACAGTTGACGATTTGGGGTTTTTGTCATTTTGAAATGTTAAATACACAATCATTCTAACACAAATGGCATCCTCGTGTCATTGTGAATACTCTAGATTACTTCACACCCGAAAGGGTGTCTCGCAGGGATTTACTTGTAAACTTTTGTTTTTAATTTCTTTTATTAAGTCCAAGTTGTTACTTTATAAATGAATTTAATTTCAAGCAATACATTATAACTGTAACAAAGAATTTTAAAGAAAATGTAACATTCGTGGTATATTTGTTTTAATCTGAGCGAGAGCAGAACTTTCTTTGTGTTTTTAAACCCGTGAATTCATGCACAAGACCGCTGTTTTCTAGTTGTTTTGTGAAAAAAGTTCAACTGTAAATACAGGGTGATTCTGAAATAAGTTTGGAAAAAAAACCCGGTAATTGGTGGTAATGAGAAGAAGTTATAGACAAAAAAATTTTCTTATAAAAGTTTTTTCGTTTTCGAGATACGAATGATTGAAAATTTGGTCAAAATGGCTAGTACGCTGCTGAGTTAAAGGTAATTACCTGGCTATCTTGGTAGTTTAGCACACCACAATGCCAACCTTGGCGAGCGCCTGTGTGCGAAATCCACGAAGCGCTTCTTTGATAAATTAGTGAAGCACTTCGCTGCCCTTTGGAGAAATTTACAAAAAAGGAAACTCATATTACATAATAATTATTTATTAGATACCTACTAATTTAACTTAAATAGAAATTATAAATGATTATGTCCTTAGGCACATATCTACATATACCTAAGTAACTAATTTGTTGCTTCCTACTTTTCTCACGTTTTCACGCTTGTAGGTTATGGCTGTGTCTCTGTTTGGAATTTATAACGTTAGTAAAAATTAAGAACTCAGTTATAAAATTTCAACTCTTCTAGCTTTTCTGTTTGCAAATTCTTTTATGTATAATAAGAACAATTGAACAATATAATAGATGAAATGCAATACTTACCACTACGTTTTAAGATAAAAAAAAAAACTGAAGATTCAACCAATTATTTCAACTGAATAAACGTACGTCTACGTAAAGAACGTCTTTAAACTTTTTTCACTGCATCACAGTTCACAGTATCAAAGTTCGCAATTCGCATTCAACTGATTTGGTCCTCCCTTAAAAATCTTAACATAGTTATTGAAAGTACCCAATAATTATGAAATGGGTTTCACGATCTGACACTGATATACTTAGATTTATTAAGGTCTTAGACTGGCACGTCATCGGTGATGTCTGATGTACAAGTACAAGTGTACAAGAGAGTCATAAAATCTCGGTCTAGTTTTTTTAACTTCAACTCTTTCATCGAAATCCATCTGACAAAATAGGTCCTATAAATCCATCTAATATTTGGACTTACAAAGAGTGGTCGACAGATCTGGGATGGCTTTTTTAACAAAAAAAAAAAAACAGGGTGCAGGCTGCCCATATCACCACCCTGGAAGAAAACGCCCGAACGCTCGTAAATTTACGAGAAAAAAATGGTGGCCCAGTTGGCTAAAGGCGTTTAAGAATAAAATCATAAACAAGTTTACAATGCGTTGTCTTTCTTTCAGCAAAAAAATCTCCGACAATAAGATCGAACCGTGGGCGCCGATCGCTGGAGCGAGGCGCTTTAGCGCCATATTGCATTTTCCGTAACTTTATGGTATTATGCTATTTTCAAATATTTCATTACCTTTTAATGACAAGACAATTTTACCTAACCTAAGTCACGAGGCGCCCCTTAGTATCTAGCGCCTGTGTGCGCTGTACACATTGCACGCAGGGGCGGCTCGGCCCTGGTTTAGCAACAATAATAATCAAAGGTAAAAGGTGCCCGTCAGTCACAAACTCCTGTCGATTATTTCCAAAGAAACATTTACAAAGCAGTGTGCTTGCACCTACGGAATTGATGTAACAATGGTTGCTGATGAAGTGAACAAATTCGGATAAATTTTCCCTATTTATAGGCGTTGAAAATACAAGAATATAGGGTAATTTCCATCTTTTTGATTTCACCTCCAAAAGTCATTTACGCAGAATTAATTTGTGTGAAGGATACTCCACTTTTTTTTTCCAAACTTATTTCAGAATCACCCTGTATGTAATACGAAATACAGGGTTATTTACGAGAGGGGTACTTCTGAATTTTTATTTTGCCGCAACCAACAATACCAATGGCAGTAACTACTAAATCAAATGTGTTATTTCTTTTAAATTGGAAATCAAAGTAAGTTGGATAGATTTGTGAGAAATGTCAGATTGACATATAACCTGTATTTAATCAAAATTCAACAAATAAATTAACAAATTAATTTAGTGTAAAAGGTGTTCGAAGTGTCTACCATCGGCTTCTAAACATCCGCAGCGGCGACAGAATTCTTTCCACACTCTCCATAAATGAGGAGCATGTCAGTCTTTTCGTCGTTATTGTAAAAACACATTTTTCAAATTGGCAAAGATTTTTTGCTTTAACGTCAAAGAGACAGAACTAAGAGCCATCGTAGATTCAGTTATATGTAATTATTTTCAAAATTTGAAATCAAGATATTGTTGCAATGTGTATAATGGGTTGCTGTAAAAATAAATTCAGAAATACCCCTCTCGTGAATAACCCTGTATGTATATAAAATTAATTTCATATTAATTGTTCAGCATAGATTATTATCATCCGCAGAGTAATATGTATTGACATTCTCATTTCATTTATCATGAAAATATGAATGAATACATCCAAAATGTAATTTACGAGAATGCGCCTATATTTGATGTAACATTTATGGCTTTCATATTGTTTTGCCATCATCATGCTTCATTTTCTTTTAGGATAAGCTAACAAGCGTTTAAAAAAAATTAATTTTTTCTTTTACAAACGCAGATGGTTTTTTCAGTTGGTATGATTTAACATTTCCTTCGGATACACAACCTCTCTTTTTGGATCATCATTTTAATTTAAATTAAATCATTAATTCAATGCCAACATTATTTTGTAAAAAAAAAAAATAACCTACACCACTGCATCTTCGCTGAATAAAATAAATGACGTTTGAAGTCTATGGTTTGACGTTAATCGAAATAAAAACAAGCAACGTGCTCCCTGACCATTGGATTTTTGAACTCTCGCTGCACTAAACTCTCCAAAATTAAAAATTCCATAATTGCCGTAATAATTTAGGTTACTTAAAGAAAATGCAACATCACCATGAAGATCCTTAGCCAATTTTTCAAACAATGTTCTTCTGAAGGCCTTTTCAGTTAATGTTTTGACTGTTTTATTTTAATTCATGTTCCACTCAGAATAATTACTATACATACAATTTTGTCTTAGTTCAAAATAAAAAGCTAACACAATTTTATGAGAACTAAAAAACTTCTTAGTCTAAATTTGTAAAAATCACTGTTAATGCCATGCGATCTAAAAGTCATGTCTGAGCTAGACTGGCATATGCTGCGGGCTATTAATAACGTCTGCACTTGCAAAATTTCGCTGACGTTTGCTGACTTGCCAGTTGCATCGATTCCCCGTACCCCTTCTAGAAAAAAAACTCTTGGCACCGATCGTTGTTGCTCCAGGTCCCGATTTAAGTTGAAAGAACAGAACGATCTTGTTTGTGGTTGTCTCTGACGACATCCCTCTTACAAATGGGGTTCGTCTCGATTAAAACCGTCAATATTAAATGCTCACGGATTTCTCGTGTAATATACAGCGCCATACATCTTATGTGTGCGATGGCGTCGTCCTTGTAATTATCCAAATGGCTTTATTTCCGCGGCTGTAAATAAAAACTTCAATTATAAGCACGATCCCTTATTTGCCATATATTTTATGGCTGCCTCCTTGTACAAATTCTGTAATGGCCTTTCACCCTACTTATGGCAATCCCATCCTAATTTCTCGATCCCCTTATAATTCCACCCTTCTGTTTTCCATCTATTTTGATCCTGATTTGATAATACGTCGAATCATTTCGATAGGAATAATACGTTACGCTCCAGTGCATCCAATTTTACTAATACAAGCGATAACGGTCGAGATAAATATGCTTCAAGATAAAAATGAATTGTGAAAATGTTACAATATCGACAGGATGACCGATTCTTTTTTATGACGGTCATAATTTATTTCGACTCGTATAAGAGATTCTAATATTTCTATTGGAGCCATCAAAAACCATTACATCTGTTCCCAACGTCACTATATAAAAAACGGCATCGATTTCGGTTCCTGTTGGATTTATTCATTTTGGCTTGGCCTAAGGAATAAAAACAACCCCTTTTTGCTGGTGTTTAAAACATTCAAACCATTTCTTGCTGTTAATCGGTTTTTATTACTACACATACTGGTCTAACTTTTACTTAGACAAAACTTAAAAAGTGTACATCAGTGTATTACAAACTACAAGATATGAAGAAGATTTGAACAAAATCATGACAAAGGACCCTTTAGCAATTCTATGATGTTTTTCTAACGAAATAAATTAAAAACAATGGGCCGTATCACGACACTGTTATTAAATTTGCCGATAACTAAAGTCGTGATTAAAATAAACATAAAACGATATAGATTTATGCAATTATAACATGCCAGAAAGAGATGAAATCGTCACCATCGTAATTAGAGTCATGATTAAATTTAATAGGGGTGTCGTCATACACACTTTCTGCGTTCATTCTTTTTTTTTTTAATATAAATTTTCATTACTGTAAGCTCATGTCTTGTTGCTACATTATCTTTTGCGTGCGTTGGGTGTGTAGAGAGAAAGATATTAACTCTGTTTATGATACTATTTTCCCATTGCGAAACAGATTTTCGTCATTACATTATTTCTCCTTTTACCATTTCTATTTTATTTTCCCTATTAGATTTATTTCAAGACGAGGCCATGAATTGTTTTACCCTTTTAATGTCTCTAATCAGACATAAATAAATAGAATGACTATATTAAAACTATATGGCGTTTGTTCGCGTGACTACTTAGGCCTAACTTATGGAAATCACAACAGTAAATTGATATATTACCACCAAATTAAGATCTAATCATCTGCTGTGGTTTAATGGATTTGGGAAACAAAAAAAACTTTTATATTAAAATTACACAAACAATCGGTTTTCTTTGAACTTTTCAGATCTTTGTAAAAAAATATCTGTTTGTTGTCACTTTTGTTGTCAGAAGCACTCCCACATCTCACAATCTGAAACAGATGAACCGATTTGAAATTTTAGAGTTGCTCCAAAAAAAAAAAACAATAATCCAAGACGAACTACTACATGCTTTGTTATTAGTGAAAAATTAAAAAACGATAACTCTCCTAGTTGAAGAGTGATAAGAAATTTTAGGCAATACATTCGCCGACTTTTTGTTTTATTTCTGGTGGAATGCGCCTGATTAACGGAAAGGCGTCAGCAAGACTAAGCGGTTGTCAGAAATGTTAAATGAACACTGTTAACATTAATTTAATTGTTACAAAAGAAAATCACTATTCCATAATTAACGGAGTCAAAAAGCATTTTTTAAGGAATGATTTAATTAAAGTAATTTTTAGACGGAATGAATTTAATTAAAACAGTAAATACCGTTCCAGTTTTAAAGCAATTTGCTTGAAGACTTGAATTTATTCGGACTTGTAAATTTCAATAAAAGGAGTTGAAAGAAATCTAAATGCATTTCGGTTGCACGGAAGAATAAAGCGCAACTGAAGCGTGGCAGAAGTTTGCAATTAAAGCTTCAGTTTGATTTGTTATACCTACTCGTATATTAAATGGCATAAAATGGCACTTGCTGATAATCAAAAATAGGGTAATTGTAAAATCTGAACATATGGGAATGATGATGGTAATGTGTGTTGTCACTTTTTAAGAAAAAGACCTCATCGAATGGATGAAATTGGGTGAAGTAGCGCGCGACGGAACAGACGTTGCAAAATTTTTGTAAATGTAGCGTGATGTTTGGACATGCAATTAATAGAGGGATGCAGTCACGTTCGGGACTTCGGGGTTGGGGTGGGTCAGAATTGACAATAAGGGGTCGCGTGGAGTATTGTACGCATTACGTAATAGGCGACCGTCTGCGGAAAGGCTAACAATAGCCCCAAATGTGTCACGGCCCTTTTGTTATGTTGCTACATAGATGTCATCCAGACAGTTAGTGTGTAATCAGATTTAGATTTCTTTCAATTGGAATGACATATCGGAACATTTGCACCAAATCCGGAACGGTGAAATTTATATTGGAAGCTGCCGCCACCCCCGATTATGAACTTTGTAACGTTTGCGAATTCCGCGTCGCACCCCCGTCTTAGTTCCACTGTTGTCTGAACACTTACAAATCCTCGAAATCCTGCATCGCCCCCTCTAGGTTTTGTGACATATCTCAAAAATCCACCCCCCGTTCTATCTAGCCATAAAATATAAACGTACTTTGTTTACATAAGTAACGACGTACGAATGTCAATACACTTAACTCGATGTCATTTTATTATAAATCCGTCTCCGGGGGAGTTAGGGTTGAGGATGAGAATGGAGCAGCGCGAAACGCTCTCACTTCAAGCGGAAAACAAACAATCTATATTTCTTTTCGAAGAAAACTATAACAAAAGTTGAGAAGTCGTGATTAATTGTTTTATTTCTCGGTTCTGACGGAGGCTCGCACCCTCGGTGCACCCAGTGGCGCCACTACAAAATCAACCACCCGGGGCAAAGTTATTTCGACACTGGTCTCCTGTATCAATATTTTTCAAGATCATGGCAAACACGAATTTTACGTAAATTATTTTTTGATTTTTGAAGCTTCATTTCACTCTGTAAACAGGTCGAAGTTCGAAGGTTTCTGTAAGGAAAAAAAGAAGAGGCTGAGTAATGCCAAAAATGGTGTCTACAGTCTACACGACATCAACTACATTAAATTTGTGACAGTGACAATGGCAAACAGTTAATGTTTGTTTGTGTAAAAGTTATTGCAATTAAAACATTATGTACTTTACTTAGATATTCAAAGTGATTCACGAGTAATAATGACATTAACAAATTTATGATGCAACCAACAATACATGTCCCCCATAATTTTTTAGTTTGTGTTTTTATTAATTATTCCACATAATGATTTTGATTAAATTTTAAAAAATGTATTGTCTGGTATGTTGACTGTTGTATAAAATTAAAATACATATATATTTTTTACATTCACATAAGTACCTAATAGGTGAAAATGTACTGTTGGCCGCATCACAAATTTCGTTAGGCTCGTTATTACTCGTGAATCACCCTTTAATACAATTACCTTATTTGATTTTTTATATTGTTGTAACTACCGTTAAATTTTTTAATAAAGAAACTGGTGAAGAATAATATTTTTTGTTCGACACTGTCAGAATTTGAGATTTTTCTCCTGTGTGAACGGATTTTGATAAATTTGACAACTTGTCAAAACGAAACGTCAAGCTAATGTTAAAGATTTTTTAGCGATTTGGAGCCTTTAAGGGGCTCGTCGAACAAAAAAACGTTGTATTCAACTCGTTCTTGTGTAATTTGGGCTTTTTTGGCACTCGTGGACCTTTAAAACTCTCGTTTCACTCGAGTTTTAAACTAGTCCACTCATGCCAAAAAAAGCCTAAATTACACACGAACTCGTTAAATAAATAACTATTAAAATTTAAATCAATATTAAGGTTAAGATTCTTAGACACTTTCCTCAATAATGGTTTGAACAGAAACATGTTTAATTTTTTATTTGTTCATTAACTCTTTGGATATTCGCTGTGGATTTATATTTTTGTTAGTTATATTTCCAAAAAATCAAATAAGAGTTTGACACGGTCAAAAAATGCTTTAATAAAAAATGACAATTTGTCCCATTAGTTACGCTACTGCTGCAGCAGTTAGTTTGTCCCAACATCAGCAACAGACGCAGATGACGGGGTTGAATAGGCGCATTATGAAAATATACATCGATGTAAAAAAGTTGCCATTGCACCTTGCGGTTCTCATGCTAATGGAAACGAGGGATCGCTTAAGCCTCACCGTAAACCTGCGGTGTAAAACCGCACGCGCCTCTTTATGCAACCTTTAAAAAGAGGGATTACTCATGAATGGCTAAGTGAAAGATATACAGGGAGATTAGAGAGGATTAGCCATTACCATAACATTGGCTGTATGTTATCATGCCCAGTGTAATAGGCCTAATTGCCCGCCATTGTCAACTCCGAATTAAGGGGGCCACTCGTTGTAAACAACCGCATGCATATTTCCATTAAACATAAATAGAGACAATTCTGGAGAGAGCACGAGGAGGTGGCAATTTGATTAATTCAAAACCTGGGGAATGTGTGCTGCGTGCCTTATTGAATGATGTAATAGGCAACTTCTAATTTTATTAGTGATAATTCTCGTCCCTAATGAATCTATAAGCGACGCTCTACTAACTTGCACCCCTTTAATTCGCAGCTGAATTTATAACAATAGATTAATTCATATCTGAGTTCCATTAAGAAGATTGAATTCATCCCTGTTTATGTTGTTCCCAATTCTGGAGGCGTCTTGTTAAACACCGTCGACGTTACGAAACGTTAACTGAACCATAAGGTCCCCAAACGTTTTTTTTTGTGTGACTAGAGTGTAACATGTGTGCTATACTTTCTAGTGTTTATTTTATTTTATTGGCACAATATACCCCCATGTTTGAATAAAAGAAGAAAGTGCTACAACCCAATACAAACAGATGCGACTTTTAAATTTATGCGTTTACGTGAACGAAATACATTGATGTTTTAAGCATTGTAATCCCCGGTTGCTATTCATTACGGCCCTTTTGTTAGAAGGTATTTTATTGCAGGAGAAGTAATTAAATTGCTGACTCCGAAAGAACCGAAAATTTTCTGGCGAGTTGAGTAACAGTGATACAGAGTAAAAGAGAACAAATCACCGCTCGACAGTGCAAAAATCATACAGTAAAGTCTGTCAGATTTATAACAAGTACTAAAAGTGAGATTAAAATGTAAACGTAATTTATGCATGTAAATTTTGTTTCGTTTACATAAAATGAATTTATACAAAACTCTTGAGTCTTGACAGTTGTCGGCTACCGCAACAGTTTACAGAAAGAAGATCATTTGAACAGAAGTTCAGAAGTAAAATATGTTTGCACACCTCGTGAAGTGACTTATTTTTAGCACATCCACTTCGTATGAAGGGTTGCCTACTTGCCGGTATATACAGACTGATTCACATAACTTTCCGACCGCAGCGAAAGTTAAATGCAGCCAGTAATACGTTATTCAGTACCTCTACAGAGTGATCAACAAGAAACCAAATCAAGAGTGCTACCTCATCTTTTGTTTTATCGAAACGTATTTCTAACATGGATCAGACACTTTTATTTACTTGCTGTGCACACTGGTTTTGTTGGTTGCCTACCTCTCAAAAATCTATTATTAATTGCCTTTATAAATTTTTTGTAATTCATGAATAATAGATTTAAAAGAAAGTTATAATTAATTATTATTTTTTATTGATAACGGAAAAAACACAGTTACACAAAATTCCTTCATAAGGCACAATCTTTAGTTGCATTTTAAAAATAATTATTTTTCACAATTCTTTGTTTTGTTGTTTTCTGTAAGAAAAGGGCAAAAGTTATTATTCTCTAATTTTAGGGTAATTGCGGTCTTACTTGTATCTTTTCTAGCAGTGTTTAAAACATTTAAATTACTCCAAGGTCAAAAAAGAAGTTATCACAAAAACTGCTCAAAATGTTCTCCATTGTGGTCCAGACAGAATCAAACTCGCCTCTCATAATTTCAAAAACCCTTATGAAGCTGTCAATTTGTTTAAGGTAATGTGTGGGTTTTATTTCTTGCAACACACAAAGGGAAACAAATAATATCCTTTTTAAAAATTTTCTGATAAGTGCCATACTGCCATAACACAATTTAACTTGTTGTCTTAAACGCCTTATGGAAGTTGATGGGTGTTCCTTGATAATTTATTGAACATTTTGCACCATTTCTAAAATTTGAACTAAGGACTGACCTGACTTCTTCTTAATGATGGATTATGATTTGCTAAAATTAGGCACTATAATTTTAAGACATTGATAAACTTGATAACCAATACCATCAGGTTCGGATACCTGGCTTGAAATTCTTTGGTGTAAGGGGGTACAAAGTAAGGCCAGTCTTCATTTTCTTGTTTCACCCTCTTTCGAAAATAATCTAATACAAATGCCTTCTCTTTAATGGTAAAACCCATTTTACAAATTATTCTGGGATAATTATTGCTTACAACTTCAATAAACGTCTGTAAACTTTGCCGAAATCGAAGATTTGTTTTTTAGGTTAAATCACTTAAATTGTCAACAACTACAACCTTGAATTTTGAAATGTGACATTTCAACGAAGCACCTCCGTACCAGTGGCGTCGCGTTTGGCAATAAAGATGATAATTTACTTACTCTTACAAATGTAAAATGTTGCTCTTGTTAATCTTATAAATTGTTTCCCTTATCTTGTAATAATAATAAAATGCACAATTATAATTCCAACGTCTAAAATTCATAAGGTATCATTTTTTATTAAGTAGTGTTTGAGACCATAAATTGTCTACGCCCATGTTGTGACCGCTTATGTGCATATGATTTTGCTACGACGTGACCGATAATTTGTAACGGTTGCTCTGATTTGGATTCTTGTTGATCACTCTGTATTTACTACGAAATCTGGACATTCCTGGCATTATTGACAATCCCTTTTTGTATAACTCTCAAATAATTTTTGTTAATTAAAATGTGCTCCGATGACGAAAGGATCGATATGATATTAATATATCACTTTCTTAAATAACAAGAAATATTGTCGATTACTGTCATTTTTAAAAACCTAAAAAGAAAATGTCCAATATTTAATTTATTCTTAATTAACTTTAAATCAAAGTTAACATTTTTGAAACTTATTTTGTGTCTGAAGGAACCAGCAAGTTGAAGAGCAGTAAAACAGATTTAACATTATTGTCTATTTGCTAAAAAGTGAAATCCGTTTACGTTTAATTATTATCAATCTGCGATTATTTCTTTAATACAATTAAAAAAAAAATAAGACATCATGCATGTGCCATGTACTATCGCGGCCATCCAAAAGTGAACGTTTTTATTTCATAGTTTGATTTTTACTTGAAATCATAGGCGTTCTAAAATGTCACAGTTTGACACTAGCGTTAAAAAAATGTTTGAAACTATTTTTTTTAAATGCCACGACATCTCACTCCAATTCAGATCCCTAGGGCTATTCCAAAGCAAGAAGAAAATTGGTCGTTGGTTGCTGTGGCGAAGGAATTACATTGCAGTAAGTCTTGCATCTTCCTGCTGCACGAACGCCAATGAACAAAGCCTAATTTAATCTAACGAAAAATACGGAAATTTTCGCAAGATATCGTTCACTTTTGGATGGCCGCGATTGTACCGTTTGTTCGCATATAAAAAGTCCTTTTGTACGTTGTAAATTAGTCTTTTTTGAGCATTTGTTGAAAACACGTTATTTCTATGACTTTTCGGTTCGTTTTAGAAACAGGTTCAACGAAAATTTGCAACCGAAATAGCTACTTGGGCAATAAGTTAGGAAATATAATTTTTCCGTATTAATTAGTAGTTGTAAATTTTGAGGTTATCTTTCACAGATTTCAAATACATATTGAAATATTATTTTCGCCCTTGTTAAAAAATTTCCACATTTCTTAACTCAAATTAGTATTCAAATATGTTAGTTTTCCAAACTCTAGTAGAAAAACATTTATAAATACAAAACTACTGACGTGTCCGACCAGCCTTAAAGTTGCAAAGTTCTTAGCTTTTATAGTTCTTTTACTTCTTTTACACAAGTCATTTTAATGTTTTTGATTTTGCAATTATCTTTGTTGATCTCTATAAATAAGTAATAAAAATTAAATGGGAAAAAATGTTTGTTGTAGAATGAAAAAGAAATTACCGTGGCATTGTTCAAAGGCCACTGCTTATTACCAATGTTATTTAAAAAATCTATGAATAGCCCTGGAATAAATTTAAAAATATTTTATCATACTCTAGCTAGACGAAAAGACGATCTGCACAAATAAACATCTAACTTTTATGAATCGATGTTGACATGCGAATATATCTGAACGCGCCTGTGCAAGACATTATTATCTAATCATTTCACGTATGCACAAGTATTATTTTCCTACATAACCTACATTCAGTTTATTACATTTTATATCCTTCATTTGGTTTTTAATATGGAAAAAATTGCCAATCCATTAATCTAGTTCATTGCTAACTACTGTAGTTCATTTTACATTTTTAAGAATATAAAAATGCAAACTGAACTGTCAGTAAATCAGACAGTGGCAGACTTTGAAATACGTGTAGGTATGGTACCTAGAGTTGACTCAAATTTCAAAAAACCACTTGTCATTTGCAACAATAATTTTTCAATATTTTTGAACCAAATAAAAGCACAAAGGGACCAGAAAAGCATAGTTTGAATTGAATATTTTCCAAATAAGTACAATTTTAAAGTAATTTCCAATAACTAGTGCCATAAAAGTGCTGTTGCAAAGGCAAAGTGATTTTTTGCAACTTGAGTTAACAATACCTAAACTCGGTACAGGTTGCAAAGACACACTTGTCACAAAGTCGTTACATATAGCTAATATAAAAACGAACAATCCAAAATTATTGCATCAACTAAAGTTCTTACGATGTTCTTTCCAAATGCAAGTTAGTCACAAAACTTCCCTTAACTGGTAAACAACTAAAGAATAACTTTTCAGATTAACAGGTTTTACTGGAGATGTCCAATTCTTATTTTATTATTTTAACAAGAAATTAATGCAATTGTTATTAGTAATCATGTTAGATGTTGTTAGTTAGTGAACAGCGAAATAAGCGAATTTGGTAGAAACTGGAAACTAATAGAAAACAAACGAGCTTGTTATGAAATATACAAACCATATACAATTTCATTTATTTGAACTGACAACGGTCTAATTAGGTACTAATTTGGAATTAATATTTGACAAATTGTAATATTAAGTATAAATGTACAGCAATTAAAAGTTTGTTGGAATTAATTCAGTGTACAAGAAATACAGCCTGTAATCAAAATAAACTAGGCAAAAATGAATAGGGAATTCCACAATTTTTCTTGGAAAGCAAAATAATTGCCCCAATCCTCCCACGTATTCTTAAACACAAGATAAATTTTAAATGTTACAAGTACTTGAAACATTACATTTAATGTGTATATTAATATACCGAGTGACTATAAATGATTGAAGCAAAATAGTGGATTGGCAACACTGATGCAGTTGGTAGTGCAAATATTCTCGTGCATCATCTGTCAATCATTTCTATTTAGGTTAGATTAAGTCACGAAGTACATTGGAGTTGGAAAAAAAAATAGATTTTTTTGACGTTTGTTTCAATTTTGAAAATTGCGTGTCATGTCAACGCTGTTGTCAACTAAAGATTTCAAATGTGTTACCAACATAACAAAATAATTTTCAATCATTGATACTCTCGTGTCAAAAATGGATTACTCCCTAGGATTTAGGGATATTCGTTACTAGGTTGCCATAAATTTGGTTAGGTTGGAGGCTATGTGGTTTCTGGTGACAAACAAAAGATATCCCAAAAATGTAAGACAGCAAATTAATTGTAACAGTTGCAAATGACTAATTTCTCGCTAAGTGATAGATGATTTTTCGTTTCACAATCAATTTTGGTTCCTGGCGGCATATTTATTTGGATTGAATCTCTCAATTCAAAGAAAAAAACGTTATTTCCCTAAAAGTTCGAATTCTAGGGAGTAATCCATTTTTGACACGAGAGTAGTCACTCGGTATTTTTAACACATTTCATTACAAATGTTAAACACGGTATTTATAAAAAATTCAAAAAAGGAAAAATTCCCTATTCATTTTTGCCTTGTTTATATGGAAATATTTAAATTAAACACGTACTATGGCGGCCAAAAAATTTCGTCCGTCATTTCAAAAAAATCGGTGTAGTCCATTCCTTATTGTCATTATGATTGATGTTTTTACTTGTCACTTTTGAAAGTCTCTTGCACAAAGAGGAATGTCCCAAGCTGAGATTTCGATGGACCTTCATATACCTAAAAGTACAATTTCGTCCATTCTTCAGAAATGGAGGCAAAATGAAACTATTGAAAGACGCCAAGGCTCAGGGAGGCCTAGCACATCTACTGCAGAAGAAGATAATATGCTTCTCAATAGATTACGCAATAGCCCTTTTATGACGGCTGTTGAAGCGGTAAATACAAGCAAATACAACGGAAAGGAGCGGTCGATTTTCGGCAAACATATGGGCATGGATTTCAGTAGATAGCCCCGGGATAATGTTGCATCTAGAAGATCAGCTCAACAGTGATGTGTTTATGTTAGGATTCTTGAAGAATTTTAACTTCATATTTCAACAAGACAATTGTTCAGTGCATACAGCACATAGGGTAGCAGAATGGTTCAGGAATAATAGCATAAACGCCCTTGATTGGCCGAGTCGCAATCCTGATTTGAACCCTAAAGAAAACATGTAGGGACTTTTGGTTCGTAATTTGCAACAACGACAATTGATTCGGAATAGGGCAGGACTTTTGACTGCGATTACTAATGCATGGCAATCATTACCTAGGAATTATCACAGAGATTTATGCCTCTCCATGTCGCGTCGTGTAAGGCGAGTTATTGATGCCAATGGAGCGATGACCAAGTATTGATTTTAAACTTCATTCATTTTATCTTTTGATTTAGCTAAGTACTTAAACAAAAATAAATGTTTCATTTCCTTGTCTTTGCCTTAATGTTTTTCGTTTGATTTTTTAAAACTACGGCATACTCGTATAATTTCCACGGTTCTCTGTTTGGTACTTTAATCCAAAAATAGCCGCAAGTCTGCCTCTAGTGCGACTAGCGGTCGTGTGGTAATTGTGTAAGAGTAGAACTTGTCCTTTGTATTCACAAAATTTGAACTGATGGACTGAATGACAGATTGTCAAAATGACAATAACGATAAAAAAGCGAGGTTATTGGTGCTTAAGGGTAGTTTACACTTTATGTCAGGGCCTTGAAAGTGACGGACGAAATTTTTTGGCCGCAATAGTAAGTACTGAATAATCCCGCATCAATTGAAAAATATGCGTTTTTTGAAAAACGTAAGAATACGGGAACAAATGGCATTGCAATTTAGACAATAAATTGTGGACGCTTCACTATCTTGATTTCACAGTAGAATTTATATAAGCAATAATAAAGAAAGAGGGAACTCTTGCTTATTACGGGCTTCCATATGACAAAAAGGATTTTCTTATCGGAGGTTGGATTGGCGTAAGTCAGTTATTAGTTACAGCTCGACAAACGGTGCAGTGTTCAGTGTATTAATAATCGTGTATTTGTTATTAAATCGTTTAAACGCCAAATTTTACAAGCGTGGCAGAGTTGCACCTAATTCAAAAACGTTTACTTCCGCGATGCAACGGTTGAGACACAGAAAAGTTCCATCCAAGAACGAAAGATCGTTGCAGAGATCGTTCCCAGATTTTACAAGATTACAGGCAGTCACAGCAAATCCTGGAACAACTACACCAAGGCTAGCACTCCAGGTGACCAGGTTGTAGTTTCACACCATGTATGTAGTATGGCGCAGATGTAAATCAGTGATAATCTGAATGATGATTTTGTTCTCATTACTTGTTCAGAGATTTTATAGATTAGTGATAAATCAAAATGACAATTTTGTTTTCATTATTTATGCTGGAATTTATTAAACTGCGTTAGTTTACTTTTCTTTGTGTTTAATCTTTTTACCTAGTGATTTTTTTTTATGGTGCCCATCGCTTTCAAACCACTACTTTACTTTATTTTTTTCCAACATCTCTTATGAAAATGATACTTTCACCACTCAATTTAGTGAGGAAAATAGGCGTTTGCATCACTAGTGAGGAAAATGGAGAAAGTAACCTCACTAGTGAGGAAAATTTATTTAACAATCTACTACATTAACAATCTACTACCTACTTATTAATATAAAAATTTAAAACACTGTTATTTGCATTAATTGAAACTCCAGATCCAGAAGATTCAAAAAATAGGGGAGTAAAATAATTATAAAGAAATTTAAAATTGAGACTCATTTTCATAAGCGATGTTGGAAAAAATAGTATACACAATTCGTGATCAAAGTGCGATTCTTCAACTCGCAATACTATCCTCACTCGCTGGCGCTCGAGAGTATATCATGTATTGCTCGTTGAAAAATCAGGCACTTCCATCACTTATAGTGTAATAATATATTATACTTAGCGTTTTCTTTTTTTAACCAGCGATTAATTGTTTTACCAAGCATTCCCTTTTTTTATCTAGCGTATATTTTTACACTTGCAATTCGTATTTTTATCTAGCAATTCTTTTTTTACCGTACGTTTACTATTTTTTATCTAGCATTTTATTTTTTATGGATAAATGAATACTATGCATACATATTTTATCTAGCGCCTAATAAATTATCATTATCGTATATTAACTGCAAATACGATCCAATATATTTGTCGTGCATTCCATTTAGTAGCTTGCGTTCAATTTGTACAGTTGCGGACACGGAATTTTAGACGTCAAATTTATGTCAATTCAAAAAATGTCAATGTAAGCCACGCTTTATTGTTATTATGACGTTTGAAACTATTTGACATTTGAGAGTTTTAGTTAAATTTTTTTTTTGTTTGACACTCAGAATTTGAGAATTTTCTCCTGTGTAAACGGATTTTGATAAATGTCACAATTTGTCAAAACGAAACGTTAAGCTAATTTTAAAGATTTTAAGCGATTTGGAGCCTTTAAGGGGTTCGTCGAACAAAAAAACGTTGTATTCAACTCGTTCGTGTGTAAACTACTATTTTCGCATTTTGTACAGTAATGAACTATATTACTGTACTCAAAATTGTACAGTAATTTACTACAGTAATAGGTCACTTTACAGCATAGCAAACATGTACGATTTTGACTAATACATATTCAACTTTTTTACGAACAAATTTTAATATTTTAAAAATGCGAAAATTTTAATATTCTTTTAAAATGCGAAAAAATAGTGTCATAAAAGTGATTCTACTAGACTCGTATGGCATTTAAATACCCGCAAATGCTCGTCTAGTAAACTTCCACTTTTCTTAACTCGTAACGTAATCTACTATTTCGCATCATCATTAAAAAAATCGAAAGTGAGTTATGTTGCACCTAAAGCTAGTGTGACACGGTACTAAATTTTACAGAAAATTTAGTACCTAGTACATTTTTGAGAAAATTTAGTACATGGTAAATTTTTGGGAAAATTCAGTAGTAAATTTATCAGAAACTGGCAAGTTGTCTGTTTGCAACGTATTCTAAAATTTTCAATAAAAATGTTAGGAAATGTGCGCAGAAGCCACAAATTCGTACAGGCATCAACTGATCGTTCTGGCTACACAATACAATAGAATTGAACGAATTCAGTTTGTGGCTTCTGCCCAAATTTTCGTACATTTTTATTTGGATTTAGAACATGTACTGGTAAATTTCTGCAAAAATTTAGTAGTACATAAATTTATTTGGTTATTTTGTGAATTTACTACTAAATTTGCTGTGAAATTTAATACCGTGTCACACTAGCTTAAAGCCAGTTTTACATTTTTATGTCAATCGAATGACAAATCGTCCAAGATTCCGACTCCGCCATTGGACCCTTTTCACAAATATGTATAGGATGTTAAATTTTTTTTTCGTTCGACACTGTCAGAATTTGAGAATTTTCTCCTGTGTGAACGGATTTTGATAAATGTCACAACTTGTCAAAATGAAACGTCAAGCTAATTTTAAAGATTTTAAGTGATTTGGAGCATTTAAGGGGCTCGTCGAAGAAAAAACGTTGTTTTCTCGTATCACTCGCATTTTAAACTGGCCCGCTCATGTCAAAAAAGAGCCCAATTTACACACGAACTGGTTAAATAAACTACTATTCTGAAACTAAAATTATGTTTATGAATATGTAACTGCTTAAGTGCTTATACTTTTATTTAGCCATTTATTTTGTGTAAGTGCCTAGTTTAGAGAAAATCTAGCGAATCGGAAAAAATATATACAAATTTTTATTTCGCCGTTGCCAATTTTGCGCCCTCAAGATTCGTCGTGTGCCTGGAGGCCTGGAGCAGACTGCTCCACCTGTACGCCACTGACCCTGCAACTATGCAACCAGACGATGACGTGCAGCGACAATAATTTTGTAAACAACTGGAAAATGTGTAGAATAACCAGAATTTTTACGGGTTATTTTATTTACCGATGAGGCAGTTTCGCCGCTAAGATTCCGGATTTAAATCCTTGTTTTTTTTTATGAAGGCATTTAAAACAGCTGCTCTAGAAGAACCAACTCGACGAGTGCCCAAATTTGGGAAGATCCTTTATTTTTTTCAAGGATTCATACATAAATGGCGCGGAGGGTACAACCGTATATCATCAACAACATTTTCAGCATTTACTGTGAATAAGGTACACTAAGGCCCGGTTGTATAAAGGGATGTCAAGTCGTTGTTAAAGTTAACATAATGTTAAGCGATCTGATTGGAGGATATTTAACATTTTATTTGAATCAGCCAATAAAATGGGCGGATTTCCGACTTGAGGCGTTGTTAGCTGACAGGATGTTAAGTAAGCTTTATACAATCGGGCCTAAAAGTAATTAAAAGAGTTTTGTCCGTTTTTTCGACACAATTCACTGTCAGTGTCAAATTTCTTGCGTGGTAATACTTTTCGTTGTAGCTTATGTTTTACCATGTTAAAAATTCAATATGATAGGAAATTACTTGTAATTAGCATTTTAAACATATCTCTAGAATATCTAGACACTACATATGTAAATTTTTTCACAATTTTTAAATTGTTCTTTCAATCAAACTAAACTGGTGCGAACTGACGAATCTGCGAGTAATGCGAAATTAAGAGATTTTGATGTGCATTTTTGACGATCTATCACGATTAAACTATAACAGCTACAAAAAAGTTTCTTTACAATTTTGCTCTATCTGGCGTGGTTTTTGATACGGAAGCAAATTAAGATGCAAAGGTGTAATTTTCAAAACTAATAAACCATTTCATCAGACCAAAAAGTAATTTCAAAAATTTCTGATTGTTCTACTGAACAATCGTTCATTTCAAATACGTAAAATTCAAACATTAGAAAGTAAAATTGCAGTTTTTATAAATGAGTATGATTCCTGAATCGCATCTGTTTCAGCAGAAGTTGAATCACTACCATTAGCAAAACTAATTACGCTTTACAAGATAAGGAAATAATTATAAAAACAATTTTACTTTGTTATTAAGTATGTCTACTTTTCGTCTCCTTTCAATTACAGTGGTATTGCAAAATTCAATTAAAAGGTTAAAACGCAATGATCAATATATTCTGTTATAAAAAGGGCCATTAAAATTTTCAACGGTTGCAAGAATTAATGATGAACCGAATAAAAGCGAATGTTACGGTTTACAACGATATTTTTTTTTACAAGATTTGCTTGAAGGAATTTTCACAAAACGTTATACTGCCCACTCTATCCACATTTTTAAAGAATGTGAATACTGAATATTTAGGGGTTTGGAGCACTGTTAAAAATATTTGGAAAAATTCAATCAGCGTAAGCAGATTTTTCCATTACCGGCTAATTCTAATCCTAATTACCATCACTGCCATCGGTGTTTAATAATAATTCCCATTTGGAGGTTTTTGTACTTTCTGCTTTTCTTACCGCAACTGTTGCTCAAGAAAAAAAAATAAAACAGAATACATAGTAGTTTTTTTGCGATTAAGCGCACTGTAAAACATTATCTGATGGCAAGACAAAACTAATCAAATATTTTTGTCTATAAAAAACTAATTAATATTTAAAACTGAGTGTAATGATACAGATAACAACATATTAATGTGTAATATTACAAATATTAAATTGGACATACAAAATGTGCTTTATAAAATCAAAATGATAATTTTTTGCATAAGTATCGTGATGAAAGTGGCACTTTTTTACACGAAAAATCGTAGTGAAAGTAATACTTTTTTACACCAAAAATTGTAGTGAAAGTAGTACTTTTTTCTACAACCGTCAAAAAACGTGACATTTATGCATCGTTATCAAGTCGCAAAGTATGTCATTTTTAATAGTGAAAAAATATTTGTCAAAAAGTTTCCTTGGAAGGAAACTTTTTGACGAATATTTTTAGCATCCAAGGAAAATTTTACAAAAATTAAAAAATTCAAAAATTTTAAAATGCTGTTGTAGAAAAAATAGTGTTTGTATTTCGTGCGAAAGATGATTGTTTTGTTGGAGCATTCGAATGAGTTTGAAGTCTCGACCTGACGGTCTCGACCAAAAACTCATTCTCATGCCCCAACAAAAAACAATCATTTTGCGCACTCAATACAAAAAGAACTATTTTGCATCATTTTATTCCTCCTTGGAGATGATTGTCAAAGTATACCTATTTTTTTTTTGTAATTTTTCATAAATCCTTTTAGACCAAATTTCTCAATTTACATCGATATGCAAAAAAATAGTGTGTACAACATGTTATGAAAGTCTTTTTTTTCACTTATTTGCTTGAATCAAACTGCAAATTCATTAAAAAGTATGACTTTCATAACTACTTGTACAAATAACTATTTACACTAACTTAATTAATAAAATAATTAAAATAATGAATAGTATGTAATAAATAAATAAACAGTAGGTATGTCAAGAAACGTACGAAACTGAAACCAAAAATTCCCGCAAAGTGTTGATTCAAAAAACGATTAGGTATAGGAATAGGTATCTATAAAATTATTGTAACTAAGTAGGTATTTATTTTCTCGTTGAATACAATCTAATAATATGTAGGTAACAAAGTTGTATTAATTTATTTATGTCAATATTCGATAATTTTTTACGTCTAGTAACCGGATAAATAAACCGAAATTACAAAATGATGTTATTATTACATGTTCAGTTTTGGTGTGATTAAAAGAGAAATCTGTGGGTTAAAGGAGAGTAGTTTTAGAAAGCTAAACGACGTCGTCGTTAAATATATTGTGTTTATTTACTTAAATAAATGGCTGTGGAAGCACTTCCGCTTAGTGTAACGATCCCTTTGTCATTACTTTATCTGACAATTTTTATTTTGAAAGTGAAACAGCACCCCTTCTCCCCATTTTTGGCGTCCCACAATCTCCATTTGACTTGGTAGTTCAAAAGCGGAAAAGCCGGAGACATGTAGAGAACATTTTTATATGTTCCATTCTCGCCAATTTTGGTCGGGCATTGGGCAAATTTACACCCATCTCTATCCATTCCGATCAGAGGCAGATCAAGCAGAGGAGTGACAGAATAGGCCTGATTGAGCAGCCGCTCACTCTCGAAATCTGCAAACGACAAACTAAAAAAAAAACCAAAACACAAAATAAAATCACTCACGTGGCACATAATCAAATTCGATGGTGGAGTTTGTGCCGCTCTTAAACTTGCACGGCTTTCTGCTCTTCGCCTCTTTGCATGGCTCCACTCTCAGTTCTTTGATTTCGCAAATGGAGTCGTCGGAATCTGCGAATGGCCAAAAAATTAATTAGTGCGGCGGCCTTAACACCCGAATTTGCCAGAGTGTAAATTAAAATAATAAAATCGCAAATGAAAACAACAGTGACGCTTCTTGCGAGTGTCGCTCTCTCGAAAAATATATTTTTGTGTTAGCGAAAAAAAAACAAATCACCTGGGCATCCCTCAAAGTGTACAATTTCGCTGTTTATTAGGCCGGTTATTAAAAAAATCGCACACGAGCCTAAAAGCAATTTCAACATTTTCACAACACTCCCACGAACAAGAACGATGATTTGCACAAATCTATTTCGTGTGGTGATGGTTCAATCCGGTATCGAAAGGCAACCGAACAAAAACAAACTGACTTCGGAAAGCAATGTCCACCTCTGTCAGCAGATATTGTGGGTTAACTGTTTTCTTTTATACCTGTTCGTTTAGTCTGGCAAAGGTACGCAGCGTACGATAAGGTGTGATAAACGGGTATTGTATTGAATGTGGGCACGATATTGTAGACATTTGAAGCGGCTTTTACTTCATTCATTTTTTTTTCTGCCTACACCGTTTGGTATTATGGATGTAACACGAAAAAACATTCGCTGATTGATTTTCTCATATCCAATCAAGGGGAAATATACCCAACTAACGACAAAAATCTTTACGTCCTTGTTTTTGGTTTCTTGTGTTAATAGAAAAGTACCACAATAATTAATTAAACTTCAAGGTATTTCTGTGTCAAGTGACTCGAACTCATGAACTGTAACAATTTTTTAAACTAATTTTGTACTGAAAACCTGTTGGCTGGAGGAAAGGAAGGAACAGTTTTAAACATAAAATTTATTTGCTTTAATGAAATGCATCACCTTCCACTTGTCGCAACTGTCAATTGGGAAGAAGAATCAAAGGAAACGTAAAGCAACATCCATGTGATCGGTTCTTAGTGTCGACGAATTTCCATTTCATATTGTAATTTTTCGGTCCTGGTTGAGACGCTCTCGCACGGATGACCCTTTGGTATGATTTCAATTCGCCTTTTCGCAACGGACATTCGCCGTCATAACACTGATTTATTTTTGTGACGGGCAAAGGCACTTCAGAACTGGGATCAATGAAAGAGTAATAATGAACAAGATCCTCCGCGTTAAAATCTACAAACGACAAAATAGGTAGTTTACAAATCCGCTTAATTTAAGTCCAAGTTACTAACGTGGTACAAAATCTAAGTCAATAGTTATTGGATCGCCTCCCTTAAAAGAGCAGAGGTATCCGTTGTCGCCTCTTTGACACGGACTTACTCTAACTTGTTTGATCTCGCACAAGTCAGTATCGATGTCTGCAAATAACAAAAGTAAAAATTACAGATGGTTTTTGTTGTTGGATGAAACAAATTACCGGAGCACTGTTCAAACGGGTGAATTTCGCTGTTTATGACCGCCACCATTAAAAAAATTGTCAATGAACGTAGAGTTAACTTAAACATGTTTTACAATGTTCTCACAGAGAGAAAGATGATCTGCACTAATTAAAATCTGAGTTGCATAAACTGATGCTGACATTTGAATAGATCTGGACGCAGTTTTGCACGAGATTATCATCCGATTGGTTCACCTACTCACAAATATTATCTTTGTATGTTCCATTAATCAATATAAAAATTACATCCATCATTAGGCTTTCGGTATAAAAATAATCAGCAATTCATTCATCTTGCCATGTCGGTGTGTTATAATTATTTATTAATAATTATATTGTCTGTTAAAAGGGTATAGGAATGTTAATTAAAACGAAATAAATCACTCCGTAATTTTTATTAAAAAGTGAACTTTATCCTGTGTAATACTACATTGTGATAAAACTGACAAATGGTTGCGCAAATTTTAGGACATCGGCCTGTAACATTAGCATTACCTACCCGTATAGGAATAACTAATGTAATCGACAACACCACCAACTGAAATATCATCACTCTCTCTACTCTAGATTATTATGTGGTAAATAAAAACAAGGAAAACCTCTTTTTCTATTCAAATAAAAACATTATTACAAACGAAAATCTGCAGAAATAATAACGATATGATACGGACTGTTTTAGAACAACTACATATTTTATAAATTCCAAACATATTTACAAATTTAGAAAACCAAACAGCTAGGATGTGCGCACTGATTTTCTCAGAAACTCTCAGAATAGCCGAAACACAAATAAAAGTTTATTACAAAATACATATTCAGTCTTTTATGACATATTTGCTTGAAATTAAAACAATATTAAAATATAATTACGTAACATTTTTTGCATCAATGCTTCATTGCAGATTAGGTAATCTTTAACTAAGTAGGTACAGATACGCATATTGGGCATGAAACTGAACAAAAGAGAATTAAAATTGAAATCTTGTTGGATATTATCAATTATACCTACCTACATTACCTTTTTGATTATTGTATCCACCAGTATATTATGTAGATTGTATCAAAATGATAATCTAGTTTTAGACTGTACCAGTATGAATATTAATTACTCAAAATTTACGATTTACTGACTAAAATGTGATTTTAAGTCGGCTTCCGACCCTCCACACTTCCACAGATTCCACCCTACGATTAAGCACAATAAAATGACTCCAGGGGTCAAAAAATTCAATTCGATTTAGCATAGTAGGTATTCAAATTAAGGGTATTGTCATTTACAATTAAATCACGCACTTGTTAAATGAGATGTGTTAGTGTATAGGTACCTCTGAAGATAAGAACATACATATGTCTCACTTTTGAAAGCTGCTCCTCCGGTTAAATCTGTTATTAATGAACTTTTAAACATTTTTATCCGTCCAAATATTCTGTAGTATTAAAAAATTAAAGACAATACATTTTCTGTCTTATGCTAAATTAATGAAATGAGATACACCTCACAGCTTTACGCACATCTACTGTTTATGATAAATGTATTTGATTGTTCAAATTGACAGGCAAATATGTTTATTGTTGTTTTGTCATAATTTAACTCAAGACCAATGAAATGGGGCAACAAAATAATTTGGGTAAAGAGTGCAAGATACTATAAAGCGACAATAAGTATTTTGTTTTATTTATACATATATCTGTACAATAGTAATTAAATGTGATAGTAATGGTAAAATATAGAACTCTTAAAAGAATTAATTTCCATAGGATTTTTCACGAATGTAATTAGAACTGTTTTCATTTAAATGCGGGGTACCAACTTTAATGTTACATCCTGCATTATTCAAAACTCCTGGCACAATTTCGTTGAGGAATAAACAGTCAGATTCAAAATTTGAATTAGCAGTGTTTAAAATTATGTGCATATCTTTTAATAATTTACAAGTACATTATTCAACTTGTTTTTAAAATTACAAAACAGGTCCAATTTTGAATGATACCGTAATTACTTTTACGAAATGAGATGTACGAGATTCGTATTTATGCAAAAAGATTCTTTAAAGTCAACTCACAAAAAAGACAACCACGAAATCGCGACCGCTGACCCGGATTTTGGGTTTTAACATTTAGTGTCCGTAGAAATGTTTACAAGAAATAAATAATATAAATGAATGGATTCTGCAGATTTTTCACTATTCACGTTATATATTAATAAAAAATTAAAATATTTCATCTTGTAGTACAAGTACAAGTACAAGTAGTATAAGTACACAAACAAAAAACGTAAAAATGATACTGCGTATTTTTTGTATCACGCTAAAAATATATGTTATGTAATCAAAAGCGTGTGTTCATTTTATTTGAGATAGAGCAGACTCTAAATAAGAAGTTAACTAACAGGAGAAGTGGTCATGTTTGAAATTTAAAATTGTTTCATTTTACTCAATTAAAATGTTATTATTTGCGAGTTGGCAGTTGTTTTAAAGTCATATATTTTTTGCTAAAACAAATTTATAACAACGTATGTACTACATTACATACTTAAGAGTTATGCCCGCTAATTAAAAATGTGATAAGGTTTTTTATTAAACATTTTCGTAGGTGCTCCGAAAAATCGTGCATAATCCTCAAAATAATTAAATATATGTATTCTGTGCTGTACGGTACATGACAAATATTAATTTAAATTGCAAGGAGATAACAGTACTTAATACCATGCAATGCCTGTTTTGCATCACTCGGCTGGCGCCTCGTGCTTCAAACTTCGGCCTCATACCTGAAAAGGTATCTGACAGCGCTACTCATATGAAAATAACTACCTATTATTTTTAGTTTATGTACGTAAATTATAATTTCTTGCGACTCGAGATTTAATTTTTTCATTACATCTCCACTCAGATTTGTCATTTTCTCTTTCATTACATGTTCGAGTAACACATATGACCTAATATTCCTTTGATTTTACAGAATTTATATAGTTTCCTAAATTAAAAAATTAAGATTAGCGTAAATTGCGATAACTCGTCACAAGCTTTAAATCTCTCCTTTTAATATATTACTCTACTACAACCTACACGTAAATCGTCGGCAGTGAAGTAGTAATTTACATTACCCCTAGTCTAGCCGCACTCACTGGCGCCACCCCCAACCATTAGTTTTCAATAGTGACACCCACGGTTTTTTTTTAAGCAAATGGCAACAACGTTTTGACTTAGGAGCATACAACTTCTTCATTTCTTAAATTTTTAACGTAAAAAAAATAATCATTTAAATTTCATCAGTAATAATTAAATTAACCTGACAGGAAGCGAAAGCGAGACGTCAGATTAGTGTGTTCTGTAAAATGCTTGTCATAAACGTTTCACTTCACAAAATGTCTTTGCAAATGAAAAAATAATCAAATTATTTCATGTAGAATTATTCACATTTCACAATCACCATTCATACTTATATGAATACCTATATCACAACCAAATAATTTTATTCTGAAATTCCTTCGCATAAGATACTTAAACATTAATCCCAATGTTTAGCACACAACTACTTAAGACTTATTGCATGAAAATGACAATTTATACAATTCTGAGAGTGATATAATATAATTATTGTAATAAATAAATGGTCTACTAGTCCACATCTTCAGGTCTCACAGGATGTGTTAAAGGAATCACAGACTTTTGATTTACATCTCTTGAGCATGCTTTTCTCATATCTGCCAAAAAATTATATATATTATCTGAAAAATATTGATACTGATATACCTACCATAAGCATCTTCATCAGGATCACCTGAATAATATTCTAAAACTGTTCTATACACAATATACCCTAAATTTGTATACATGTTAATTGCCACTTTGTTACTAACTCTAACAAACAAATCAACAAAGTAAGCGCGTTTCCTGCAACACAAAATTATAATACGAGACATTTTCTAAAATATTTTTATACTTTTCTGAAACATCTTCTAAAAAGTTCATTAGTGTTGCAGCTAACCCTAAACGTCTAAAATCAGGAGAAACAGTCAAAGCTGTAACATGGCCATGCCAATTTTCTCCTATTCCTTCGGCTTTTCCCATTACTAAAAATAATGATTTTAAATTTGTTGTACTGGTAGATTTACTGTAATAATTTACTGTAGCCCATAATTTCACCACTTGGAGACTCGGCAACTTGAAAATATTCCGGCCAGTGCGCCAAGTAACGCATGTAAAAAGACAAGCCGTAAGTCTCTGTTAAAGGATCTAAATTGCTAGAAATAAAATGTTAATCTAGATTATAACACAGACGCTATTACTAACACATTATTAAATTTATACATATCGTCACAAGTAAATGGCCTTAAAGTCGTCATCTTGCAGAGGAAAATTGTTTAAAATATATATAAAACTTCTAAAAAAAATAGTGGTACTTTTGACATTTGACATGCGTCAACAAAAGTTGGGGTTTTTATCTGTTGCGTGTTGGGATTTTAGTGTTTTAAGATTGGTATAATATGACGTTAATGTCACCTATCAAAATACATCAAGTAGAAAACATTGCTTCATTTTTAATGTAAATATTATTAGTTCTTATCTAACCCAAATTGTTAGCACATGAAAAACAAATTAAGTACTTGAGCCACTAAAATACCAAAATTTTTCGAAATGACAGACCCCAACAATTTGACAAACGGCCTAGAAGAAACTAAGCAAGAAACATCATCGAATATCAGTGTTCTAAAAGATTTGTGCACAAATAATGCCGATTTTTTTGCGGCCGATACCAGCGAAAATGGACAGCGATTGTACATTTCCTTTATGGGAATCAAAGAAAATCTCGATGAGTTTTCTCTCAAAATGGCCAGAATAGCCTCACAAGTAGACAAGTTTGATTTTGATGAAAGTACACCAGGAAATGGCTATCGAAGCTTTCTGAGTGTTGGCAATTCGGCAATTGATTTTGCCATTCAGCTCAATAGGAAAATTTGTTTAAAAAGAGCTAGTGCATTTTTCAGAAAAACTCAACTCACCAAGTAATTTGAACATTTAACATGATACACTTTATAATAATAAAATTTTAGGGATGTTGAGTCCTGTGCACACTTAATTGCAAGTTTAGATACTTGCTTTAAACATTTAGAAACATTGTTATCATGGAGCAATTCAGGTAGCTTGTTTCCTGATGAGGAGCACTCACCGCAAGAGTTGCTCTCAAATTATGAAGACATCAATCAATATTGCTTTTATGGGCGTTGTATGGGGTTTCAAGTAAATATGTACCTAATCATATTGTTGACATCTTAACAAATGTAAATTTTTAGTTTTGTGAATCTTTGAAAAACATTCTTCAATTCATCTCCATGTCTATGGCAATTTTTTCTGAAATCTACTATAATCAAGGTTCATTTTTTGCAAAAGCAACAACATCAGTCATGGCAACATCAAAATATGTAAATGACCCTGAACAAAGGGCTAGAAGAATTGTAAATATCTCACAGAATGCTGATGTAGATTTCTGCAAGGCATTTTGGTTTCTTTCTGAAAATGAATTGATGACTAACATGCCGTATGTTGTTACTCCTACTGTGGCAGTCTCCAGAATTATCAGTCTACCTCCTGAACCATTTACTGTTAATGTGGATGGCAAAGAAATTGATGTCCCAGTTCCCTCATCCCATATTGGTATTTTTTTTTTAATTCAATGCTAAAGTACATAACTGACAATCTTGTAGGTAGAAAACCAGTACAAGTGCGCCTTATCAGTTATGAAGTACATGAGGGAATGATTGGTGAGGCTACAAATCGATACAAGAGTAAGCCCCCAGCGAGAGGCTTATTAATACATTGCCATGGAGGAGGTTTTGTTGCTCAGTCATCACTGTCACATGAGTGCTACTTGAGGGAATGGGCTAAACAAATTAAGGTTCCAATTTTGAGCATTGACTATAGCTTGGCCCCAGAAGCCCCATTTCCAAGGGCCTTAGAAGAAGTCACTTATGCCTACTGTTGGGCCTTAAAGAATTGTCAACTGTTGGGCAGTACAGGTAAAATTTTATCTTTTAAATTTTTCATCTTGCTGTTAAAAACAGTTTCTACATAGTTATTTTGCTACTCCACAGAAATTACATCAGCTTGTAATAAATGTGCAACTTGTTTTACAATTATCTGATGGGGTAATTAAATTTTAATTATTATATGAACAACAATTAATTGAAATGTTTGCTACTAATGAAGGTGATATTCTTGTTTTATAGGTCAAGAGCGAATTACATGTAATGTTCTTAAAACTCTGAGAAATATTGACTAAAATTACACATAATGTATACAGGATAAGTTTTTATACGCCTAATATCTTGATCTTAAAAACCAGATTTTTTAACGAAAAATCGTAATGAAAGTAGTACGTTTCTTAATAATTTTTTCAGTTCATTGTCAAAGGATACCTACTATGCATTCCTGTTTTTTTTTTTTAATTTTTATTTTGCATAATCTCAATTATGCAATATGCAAAAAAATGTCGTGTACAACACGTTATGAAAGTCTCCATTTTTCACTCATTTGTTTGATTAACTCGGGCTCCGCCCTCGTTAATCAAACGGCAAATTCATGAAAAAAAGTATGACTTTCATAACTAGTTGTACAATATATTATTTATTCTAAACAGAAACGTGGGAAACGTTACGGTGATTTATGACCAGTCCTTAGGACAAAATAGTCCCCGACAAGTCGACCAGTACAACTTTGCGTAATACTCCGCTCACATATAAACACGATTCAGCTGGTTCGCTTTAAATAACAGGCGAACCAGCTGACTCGTGGTTATGTGTGAACGGGGGATTACGCAAAGTTCTACTGGTCGACTGTCGGGTACAATTTTGTCCTAATGAGTGTTCATCGTAAACTGTAAGTTTCGATGAGGTCAAACCCTGTTGAGAAAAATGTTATTATCAAAATGTGTTTCTAAAAAATCTAATACAGCAACAATTAGCAATGGATTGTACTTTGGAACTGTTGCAACTAACTCGAAGGGCAAATAAAAACAACTGCAGCACCTCTAAAAATAATGTTTGAATTTTGAATAGATTTTTCAGAAATACCTAAGTAAATGTTTAAACATGATCGGATGTGACATAACAATTATTTAACTCTTCCACGTCACTTAAAATAGTCAGCAACTCAGCTATTCGACGGTGAAGTAGATTGTGATTTTATTGAATACATAGCGGTGCAGAGTCGAGCGCTTCCGATTTAAAATTCTGCGTCATTGGCTTTGTACTGGTTTCACTGTATTTGTTAAGCTAACAACAAGTAAATCTTGCTGGGCCACATTTACCAAAATAAATCCCCACGAATAACAAAACCTCCATGTTTCCATATTCATTTAAAACTTAGTTCCATTACGCGAGTTTGTTTTTATTACGGGTTCTTATTTGGTTGAAGGCGAGCGAATAGTGGCGGCTGGGGACTCGGCAGGAGCAAACTTGCTACTTTCCACCACTTTAAAATGCCTCCACTTGGGCA
The DNA here is from genome assembly GCF_963966145.1 of Tenebrio molitor. NCBI lineage: Eukaryota > Metazoa > Arthropoda > Insecta > Coleoptera > Tenebrionidae > Tenebrio > Tenebrio molitor. The sequence goes on along the minus strand of NC_091051.1, from coordinate 13,870,166 downwards.
TTCCACCCCCGATGGGCCTATTCGTAGCATACGTGCCTACTCTAGTAAATTTTGTTCCTTCGCCGGCCCGCTTGTTATGCATGATGGATCCTCTGTTACCTTTCGGTTTTATGATGCGCTGCTTAAAAGGTAAAAACTTCGAAATAACGATCCTACCCTGTCAGAATAATGTCGTTCGTGTCCAGCTTACGCTTGTCCCGATGCATCGAAAAAAACTCAAAACGGCTCGGCCGCTTGCGAGCAGACTTCAGACACGGAAAGCTTCGAAGAAATATCCGAATCGGATCTGATGGAGTTGCAAGCCCACAAGTCGCCGGTGTCCGACACCTCGGATACTCTCACTTACGGTTCTTTGAATTCGAATGGGGCAGCCGTCGACGACAAGAACGTCAAAGACATAGACCTCCAGCCGTCGGACATCGAGAACAGTCAGAAATATGTGTCAGATTTTTTGGAAAAATACGTTTTGGGTATTGGTGTCGCGGGAGCCAGAGGATTTGGGTAACGTGTTGGTTTTAGATTCCGATACGGAAACCGACGGGACTCGAGTGGCTGTGTTAAAACACGAAAGTGCGACTTCTTCCCAGTCGCTTGACGACTCCCTGCAGAACAAAGTTTCCAATTTTGTTACAAATCTGAAGTGGCGCTTCAACAACTGGATCACACAGAGGGCGTCAGTCGGTGTTGATTTTATGATGCCGAGGAGCGTGAGTGCCGCTGAGAAGTACTTGGACCTGGACAAGCAGTGTAGTCTGTTGGATGAGTTCAAATTCGTCGTTCCCAAAGATCCATACCTAAGTCCGTTTTTCGCTTCCAAAGAAGATCTAGAGAGATTCCCTCCCGTTCGGACATTGGTAAACGCACCTCCACATCTCGTACTCCTTTAATTAATGTTTGTGCAGACCGTTCATCTAGATCCGTGTCTGGACGACTGCGTGATGTTCTCCAAGAGATTAAAAGAACTGAACAAAGATGTCCACTTGGACATTTTGTCGGGTTTGCCTCACGGATTTTTAAACTTCTGTCTGGTAAGTACAGAAGTCGGCGTGTTCGTAACGAGTCACGGATTTCGTTTTAGATTTCCAAAGAAGCCTTTGAAGGTTCGAAGCTTTGCATAAAGAGAATTAACGAGCTACTGGATCTAGATAATCTGCCTCCTCTACAATAATTTTTTATAGGTCGATGAGTACATTTAGGAAGTAAATGGGATTCTAGTTTAGATTTTGCTCTCAACAAAGAATCGTATTTAAAAATTTCTGTCCAGTATAAACATTTTATAGAGTATTTTTTATACAAATTCGAGGTGTGTTGTAGGTGTCTTTAATTCTATAGCGGGTTCGGATAAATTTCTGCATCACAATACGTGTAAGTTGTTTTGAATGTCGGACGCGTCTGCTGAAGAAAACGCGATCGAAATTTGAAGAGCAAGTATAAACTAAGTTCAAAGTTGTGCTCAGAGGCTGTTTAAATTCCATTGTGAATTTTGTTCAGGAATTTCAGGTACCTGCACGAATGATCTGTATTATTTGCGTTTGTTAAATTATTTGCTCGTGTTGTTTTTGTTGTTTAATATTTACGAATATTGTTTGGCTGTGTTCCAACTTACAACCCCTTTCTTTCTGCTGCTAGATTTGTCATTTGGTGTCGTTTTAATTAGGTCACTTGGATTTAGCCCAAATTACGCAGTTACATCAAATTATGAGTCCATAGCAGTATTAGAAAAGATTGTATCGGCGTTTCCGTATATACCAAAGTGAACTTGTTGCGTAACTAATAGTGATAATTATTATTTGTGTATGTAGATCTGATTGTAAACATTTATACAACGTATTTATTGGATTATTGTATTGATATTAATAAATTCTTCAACTGGATCGCTTTTGTAAATTTAAAAACCGCACCCCAACAGGCGCCTAATTTTTGCTTCCAGTTTGTGTAAATTAACCTGAATCCTTAGTACTTACATTTCTGAACAAATATTGATTTTTGGATGGGGGTGATCGACCTTGTAGTTTATATAAAGAACCGGTGCCGGGGAATGGACCCTCGTCGATGCAACCATCAATACGCCATATTTGATTTTGATATTTTTTTTGGTCACACTATATTTAATTTTAGACCAGAGGTAACGCATTTATTTTGCATAATTTGTAACGCTATCGGTGAATTTGCCGGCCACGTTGTCCACCTAATTTTATCGCCGTTTCTCGCCCCCAACAATCACAATAAAGCCAAGCTGCCATAGCAACTGTCAAAATTGAGTGCTCGAAAATATTTTGCTTTGTCAGTTTATTTTGTTAATTTTAACAGAAAATGGGTGATGAAAGTAAAAATTCCGCCGAAGAATCGTCTCATGTCAATCAGGATGAGCTAATTCTGGCCCAACAACGTCAAATTGAAAAAGAGGTGTTATCGTAAGTAAAGTAAGGTTATGTTTTTCTATCAGTTTTTGTTTATCGTAGATTTCCGAGTCAATTCCCTTGGTTGGTGAATTGGAACCAATATCGTCGTTAAATAAAGAATATTCCAACGACGAAGTTTATTTAGAAAAAATCAAAGACCTGTCTTCCAAATATAAGAACATCCGAAGAACTAGACCTGATGGGAATTGTTTTTTCCGCGCGTATAGTTATGCAGGCCTTGAAAGACTGTTAGATAAAAAAGACGAATTTAACACGTTCTATAAACAAGCCGAAGAGAGTAAAAATGTTCTAGTTTCCCTTGGCTTTCAACAGTTCACAGTAGAAGACTTTTACGATACTGTGAGTTTCGCTTTTTACTTGTTCCCATTAAAAATATCAAATTTTTAGTACATGGAAGTTCTTAAACGTGTAGGGGATATCACCGACTTAGAAGATGCAAAAAAGACGCTTCACTTTTTGTTCAATGAACAAGGTTATTCTGATTACATGGTTGTATATTTAAGGCTTTTAACAAGCGGGCAGTTGCAAAAAGATCAGGATTTTTATAGTTGTTTTATAGAAGGTCATAGATCTGTAAGTTGACGAATTTGTTTTCATTATATTTTTCAATATGCACTTTACAGGTAGCTGACTTTTGTCATCAGGAAGTCGAACCAATGTACAAAGAAAGCGACCACATTCACATTATCGCAGCTTGCGCAGCTCTAAATACAGGTGTTCGCGTTGTTTATATGGATCGGGGTAACAATAAATCGGTCACAGAACACGACTTTCCTGAAGGCTGCACACCTTCTGTACATTTACTGTACCGTCCAGGGCATTATGATATTTTATATCCCTAACTTTAAGGGTTTTTCTTTGCTATTTAATTTCTACAGTTCAAGGAATAAAGAGTTGTTGAAAATTCAACGCTTGTCCATTGATTTTTTCCCAGCTGAAAACACCGTACACAAAAAACCAAACAAATTTAATTTTCTCGATAATGAGTTCGTTATCTAATTTAAATGACCCGACAAGACTTGACGCGTTTCGCAACGCCTAAAGGTTTTTTTTTTGTTGATGCCAGGAATCGGAAAAACGTCCCAACTTATTATTCAAAAGGTAGACAACGAATTATGGACCATTATGTTATTATCTCATTTTCAGTAAATGTAACAAATCTGAGTAAATAGTACTGAGTAAACTCTTTATTATGTTTGAACTATAATTTTGTACAATCTTCACGAAATTTGTATTTCTTGACCAAATAAAACAGATCCTGAACAGATTTATAGTAATTTTCATAAATCACTGCCTTGTACTAACACGAAACACCGGCTCTGGAAGCTTCTCTAACAAGATGAACTCGAGAACATTCTTAATATGTTTAATTTTCATAGAAATTTCAACGTGTAAGATTGTACTCCCTATGATTAACGACTTCGTTGAACACTACAACAAAACTCAAATCGTTTTGGGTTTCGTGTGTCGCAAAAATGGTAATCTTTGATTTGTAAGTTTAGATAACCGCACGAGTTCTGTTTCAGATGCGTTAAAGCTCGTAAAACATTTCTCTAAAAAACTCCATCAAGTTAAAGCAGTATCGGTGGATACTCGTGAGCTACCGTATCCGATACCGCCGACCTACGTAACATTTGTTTTGGATGGTCAGTGTTCCGGAGCGAAACACTTACTACTTAGGGTAATAAATCTTTTTATTGCCACAAAAAATAATACTTTTTTTAAGGCCGATGCAGAACGGCTTTTTGCCACTCCATTCAAGTGGATTGTTTCCTACGATTACTCCTACGATGTGGCTGATTTGATCGAAAACTTCACCGAGCTTAATCTTTTAGTTGATAGTGACGTAACTGTCGCAATAATGGAAAATCGAGAGACATTCTCTTTGCAGAAAATCTACAAAAGGCACGTAAACGGCTCCATGTTGGTGGAAAACATTGGAAACTGGACAAAGCGGCACGGTTTTGTCGACAACGGATACGAGAAAATTATATACAAGCGACGGAGGGATCTAAAGAAGACTATTTTGAACTCGTGCATTGTGATCACAAACAATGACTCTCTAAATCACTTAACTGACAAAAGGTATAGACAATTTAATTGAATTCGGGGTAACGGAAACGACTTTTTAGAGACATTCACATCGACAGCATCGCCAAAGTGAACTACGTGTTGGTCGAACATTTGTCCGACACTGTGAACGCCGTTTTAAATTATTCGGTCAGAGGGACTTGGGGTTACAAAAATAACGAGTCAAAGTGGAGCGGAATGATCGGGGAGTTGACACGCAACGAGGCGGACATTGGCGGAACAGCTCTGTTCCTCACTTCTGACAGGATAGAAATCATAGATTACATAGCAATGACCACTCCGACCCGGTCGAAATTTATTTTCCGCCAACCGAAGCTGTCCTACGTTGCAAACGTCTTCACTCTGCCGTTTGACGGACTAGTGTGGGCGAGCACTTGTGCCCTGCTTCTGATAATGGCGATGGTCTTGTACGTTGTGGTTAAATGGGAATGGAAGAAGAAGAAATACGTCGAGATTGCGGTACGAGTGATTGTTACTTTTGCAAAAAGTCAAATTGTCTTTACAGAACGAGTCGAACGACATCGAAATTCCCAATTCGTGGGTCGAGGTGACGTTCACAACGGTCGCCGTGTTGTGTCAGCAAGGCTCGTCTTCGATTCCTTTCAGCATCCCTGGTCGAATTACTTTAATCTTCTTGCTGGTTTCTTTGATGTTTTTGTACACATCTTACTCCGCCAATATTGTTGCCCTGCTGCAATCATCATCAAACAGCATTCAGACCCTTCAAGACATTCTCCATTCGCGTCTAGACGTAGGAGTGGACAACACAGTATTCAATCACTTTTACTTTCCTGTAAGTAGTCGGACGGAATTCGAACAATTCCTTGACACACTTTCAGAACGCGACTGAACCCGTACGCAGAGCTTTATATTTGCAAAAAGTCGCTCCTCCTGGCCAAAAACCCAAATTTTATTCCATAGATGAGGGAATTCGAAGGATGAGAGAAGGCTTGTTTGCATTCCACGTCGAGACAGGCCCTGGATACAAATTTGTTAGTAAGTTTGTTTGCAAGACTCGGTCCTGTTACGTTGCGAATTAGGCGAGACTTTTCAGGAGCACGAAAAGTGTGGTCTGCAGGAAATCCAGTTCTTGCAAGTGCCCGACCCTTGGCTGGCCATACAGAAAAACTCGTCGTACAAAAAAATGTTGAAAGTTGGGTGAGTGGAGTCAACCGAGTTGAAATTTTATTTTCTGTCAGACTTCGATTGCTTCAAGAGAACGGGATTCAAGGCAGAGAGGTCGGTTTGATCTACACCAAAAAGCCGCAGTGCCTGTCGATGGGCAGCAGCTTCATAAGTGTGGGGTTGGTGGATTGTTACCCTGCAGCGGTGGTGCTCGCCGGAGGTTTGGGGGCGGCTGTGATGGTTTTGTTGCTCGAAATATACGTCAATCACAGGTTGTTACACGACTATCGAAAATTCGTCTTCACATAATTTGACTTTTAGACTTAAATATTATTCAAGGAAATGGAGACGGAATAAAAGAATACGACAGTAGAGTCACCATTTCCACAAAAAATGTTTCACTGCAATTTTTAAATGTTTTCAACAGCACTTAAAGTTCTTAACAGGTGACAGAAAAATAGTAAATAGTATCACATATTTTTATTACAATAAAATATCACATAATTATTAATGTTAAAAAATTAACACATAGTAGATTCCTGTAAAGCCGACACTTCTGAATCAACGACGTCTGGGACTTCCCGCTAATACAGCTTCATTTCAAACGAAAGAATCTTTTTGTAGATATCGTTGATTGGAAGCCACTTGATCAATGTGTAAAACTGACTAGAATTTTTTATTTTAAATGTTTTTATAATGTGGTCCCGCGCTGCGTTTCGCGCCAATTCGACTAAACAAGGTACCGAAGGCAGTCTCATTAATTTGAGTGAAGTCTGTCGCGGTGGCGAACCGTCACCCAAAAAAAATTCTTTTAACTTGGGCAGCGCAAAATAATCCAGCAACACGTCCAAATCCATCAACAAATACGTTTGTGGGTTCTCTAGGAATTTATCGATGTTTAAATTGATGTCGTATATAAAATTAGGCATTATAGATTTTTGGATCACTTCGTAGTCGTAAAGGGCACAACAGTGTGTGTTTTTAGTAAACACTTCAATCTCCATGTGTAGCATTATTTGGAATAATTCGCAGCGTCCGTAGAATACGTAGACAGCGTTGAGATCTGTGGAAGTAATGGTCAGTCCGTAACTTAACATGTGACAAACCAGTTCGGTTAAAATCTTTAAGGGGAATTTATTTCTGTGGAATATCTTGACTAGACTGCAGACTGGAAGTACCGACATACAGCAGTTTTGGATGACATCGTAAACAAACTCATCGCCGAGCAAAAGGTACAAGAAATCGACGAATTCAAGTGTTGTACGTTTCATGCACTCAACAGAAGTGAGATAAGTTGTTAAAGTGCAACAATTGAGGAGCATCTCTGTGAAGACGTAATCAAACTTTTTCAAAAACATCTTGAAATGAGCAAGCTTAATGTCAGCCAAAGAATCGTTGAGGTGCTGCAAGCTGCTTTCATCATATGTAACGTCAGAAACTTTATTTAACATTTCTGAAAAAAGTGGCCACTGTAAAATCATTGCTCTTATAACTGTATCTAATGACATCGTTATCATGTTCTTGTCAAAAGTGTAATTGTACAAAGTCATTCTCAACTCCATCTTAACATTTCCAGTTACCATCAAAGGAATGGTTCCTTTGGCACAAGGAATTGAAACATCTGCGCCATAATAAAGTAACATGTAAATAATTTCTGGACTCGCATATTGACACGCTATATGCAAGGGGGTTTCTCCTAACACATTTTGCACATTTACATCACTTCCATTTTGTAGTAAAACATGACAAATTTTCTCTAAATTGTAGCTACAAGCATAATGTAAAGGTGTAAAGTTTAGATTATCTTGTGCATTAACATTAGCGCCTTTCTTGATTAGTTTCAAAATGTAACTGACTTTGTCATGTGTGACTCCTGTGGTGACAGCTGCAGCCAGAGCAGTGCACTTGTATAAATTGACTGCATTTACATCAACATCTGTTTTATTCAAGAGAAAATCGAAAATGTCCGCGCTAAAAGAAAGGCTTGTGTGATCCTAAGTTGCACTATCACATGTATAATACCTTTCATTAATTACAGAAATGTGTAAAATTGTGTTACCCTCATTGTCCCTGCTGTCAAGAAGTGGTAGTCCTAATTGAAACAGTGAACTTAACAGACCTACATTATTGTTGATTGTTGCAATAACTGCAGCTGACAAAAATGTTGGGTCAACGGGGTGGCTCGCAAAACCATTTTGTTCAGACTAAAAACATGTCACATGCAAACAAAAACGTTTCAAATAAAAAACTCACGTCTGAATGCACTACAGTAGGTGTGTTGTTAAAATGACTTCTTTTGGCGAAATGGTTACCCATTGTTACTCTGTACCCAAAAAACGTGAGTAACTAATGTTTACTGTTTGATATTTACCTCCTGGGGATTGAAACCATTTGCGGGTAATCTTGCATTTTACGGTGGCAAATGTGCGCATGTGCAAACTTCATATACTGACCCCCTGTTGTCAACGGTATAATTTGCTAATTTACTTTCAAAATATAAATTAGACAGGGCCCAATTTTTATTAAGAAACTACTGCCGCGTTTAAAATTAATTGGGATTCAACAATTTGATCTGAAGCAACACATTTTCGCCATATAATAGACATTTCTACGCATGCGCACATTTGCCACCGTAAAATGCAAGATTACCCCATTTGCGTCATCAAACATCGATTACCACCATCCATTTGTGAATTTGTGATCAACACTTCTCTTGTCAAGGTTGCCTAACCTTAAAATGTAAAATTCAAAAAGTTAATGGAAAATAGTCGCTGAATAATTAATTATGGATCAACGGAAAAACAAGAAAAGTGGATCGTCATGGTTTAATCTTTTAATCCACGCTGCTACATAACTGGATACTTTTAATGGATAGTTGGGGTCAAATAAAATAATACGATTTGTCTCTAGCAAAGATATTTAGTAACAAAAGTCTGGCCATGGCTGTGCTACTACTTTCTACATTTAAGTAGAATGATGTTAAGTGTAAATGGCCAGAAATTGGGATTTGATCACGATCACATAACTTATCTAAAAGAGATCGATAAAATAAACCAATGGGGACATTATAAAAAATGATATTTTTTTATAATTAAAAAAAGAATACGATAACTGAACGCTATGCAACCCAACATACACTCATTAAATATTTCTGGTTACACAGAATTTGGAAATACGCCCAAATTCATTCAGTTCTCTGATGATTTCAATTCATCATCAACTTTGTTTTGTTTTTTGGGACAAGGAATTGCTATACAAAATGGCAAGTAAATAATCTCTAAACTTATATTATACAGCGTGTTATTGAAATGCGTTAACAAAATTTAAACGGTGGTAGAATTCATCAAAACAAATTAGGTACTTTTCTATTTACCTACCAATTTTTCGAAAGCTCAAATTTATACTCAAATTTATTTTCACCGTATTCCGTGTCATCGAGTCGTTTATGGATGGGACTGAAAGAACAACGGCTTCGTACGAAAAAGGTTAAGGCAAAAAAAGTAAATACGCCAAAAACTCGGTCTTGCAAAAACTTACTGACACAATTTAGTCACGTCCTTCAACCGAGATCGAGGCCGTTCAAGATCTCGCCGTGTCCTTGGACTTCGAGCCTGAAACTCTGTAAGCTGTTGAGGAAGAATCGAATGTTAGTTGCATTAGGTAGTTGCCAGTTTCACAATTTGGAGAACGCTAGAGGAACAGGGATTACATCCTTATCATCTTCAACGTGTCCAATGGCTTCTTCAATAGGTCGTAATGGACCAGTTTTACGGCCAGCTCGTTCACCGGACTTTTTTTGTGGGGCTATTTAAAAGAGATTGTGTATGAGACTCCAGTTAACACCGTCGAAGAATTAACTATTCGTGTGAATAATGCTGCCGAGGCAATTCGACAAAATTCTGACATGTTTGATGAGAACTCAAGCTTCTGTGGCTCGAAGGGGACACAAGAGCGTGCATCGATAACGGAGGGCGTCATTTTGAACATTTAATTTAAAGGTTGTGCCTTTGATCAAGTGTGGTGCGTAACTTCAATGTCACTCTCACTTACTACGAATAAAGAATTGGTTTTTGCTTGACTATCTAAGTTTTTATCTTCTTTCGCTTTTAATGTACGTGCGGAGACATTGGCGGGTACCTACTAGAATTTACGATCAAACTAATTAAAATTTTATCTGGGTTTAGAAAGATTTTTCGAAAAAATGGTAAATAGAAAAGTAATTTGTTTTGATTTTAAATTTTCTTAACGCATTTCAATAACAATTTGTTTTTACATTATTTTCTAATTGTATGGCGAGTTTTGTTTCTTTTGAATCAGTCGCAGCTGAGGGTTTTCCGGTACCATTTAATACAATAGTAAATTCCAAACTTTTCCACCTACTCACCTTACCGAAGCAAATATATGTTTTTCTAATTTTAATTTAACATCTCTATAAGTCTATACACTTATAAATGTACTCGAAATTAGTTATCGTACGCCGACACGTTGACGGATAGTAAAATTTTTGTTACCTATTTAAAAACCTAATGAAGAATGTAATTTTTATAAAAGTAAATTGGACGTGTAAAGATTATACTAGTGGCGTAGGTGACCTAAACTGGCAACTAGTGCGTCACTGAGGGACGTCTACATCTTTCGACTGATATTTTTATTTGTGGAGTTCAATTTTTTGTCTGTAAGTGTTGTAAAACATGTCGAAGTTAATTTTGTTATTCACCGCTTCTTCAATGATGGTCATTGTAAGCAACGAACGTGTTCCCTATGAGGAATGCTACGGTAAGTTTGTTTCTGGTTTGTTCTCATTCAGCAGCACAAAATAACAACTCCTGTTTTTTGTCCTTTTGTTATTTCCAGAGACCGACGAGGACGAATGCGTAGTCACAGAACTAAGACTACACCCATGCGAGAAAGCTTCATCCGGAAACAATTGCAGATTTCGGGCTGGTCATAACATTGATATTGAGTTTGATTTTATTCCAAGTTAATGATTATGACGCTAGTGAAGGAGATTTGTAAATGCTTTATTCGTTTGTAGATTTTGACACCTACTTTCTGGAACAAAAGATCTTTTCCACCCTAAATGACGACATGCAAATAGATTTCTACAACATAGAGAGAGATGGATGCGTATATACCGAATGTCCGTTGGAAAAAGGACAAAGACGAACTTACAAAGCTGCTTTTCAATTGTCAAACACTTTTGCACCGGCGGAACAATTTAATCTATGGTGGAAATTAATAGATAGGAAAAACGAAACACGCGTATGCTGCGTAATTTTTTCTTTTGACTTATATACCTGAATAGGGGCATACTGACAAATGCAAGTTGGTGCAAATAAACAAGGTGGTCAGCAGTAGGTAATTAGGCATCCTTCACTCTCCCTCGGTTATAACGTATAAGTTATAACTTATAACAGTTTCCAGTTACTTACTATTCTTATAAAACTGCAGGCATAAAGTAAAAAAATTCAAATTATACTCTGCATTAATATTATACATATATTGGCGAATTTTTTAATTAGTAATTACATCTACGGTGACATTTGCCGTTAGATCAATGCAAATTGTCTAAATGTATGTTAATATCTATATTTTTTCGTTATCTTTGCTAGTAAGAGAACTCGTTAATAGCAACAATGTATTGAAATAATGAAATCTATTGTTTTCCTAAACCTTGAAGTAGAAAATTATTTACAGATTTGGCACAAATTTCGTTACCCGCTTACGGGAGTTAATTGCTTTGCAGATGCCGATAAGCCAAGGATAATGATAAGGATAAGGATGGAATCATATGGTAGATATAAATGAAAACAATTTTAATAATAAATATTTTAAACTGACTCTAGTAAAATTAATGTATTAACTCGTAAACATTTTTCATGAAGTAATCCGAGTAATCACTAATCATTACAAGAAGTATTCAAAGTGACCGCCGTTATTGTCAATACAATGTACTGAAAGCGCCGACGAAATGATTCTTCCACTCTTCTTTCCAGCATTCCTCTACCTCGACCGCAGAGCCAAAAAAAAACTTTTTTTTGCATATCGTAATGAAAGTGGCACTTTTTTACACGCAAAATCGTAGTGAAAGTAGCACTTTTTTACACCACGTTATGAAAGTCTCTGTTTTTCACTTATTTGCTTGATTAACTCGGGCTACGCCCTGTTTAATCAATCTGCAAATTCGTGAAAAAAAGTATGACTTTCATAACTAATTGTACAAATAACTAATTCTATAATATAAAAACACAATGTTTTGCGCTGATTTTACAAAAACTATTATTTCACTGTCATTGGGTCAACAGAAAATAAATAGACAACTGGTTATTTTATGAAGGGTAAACGTAAAATACTGAAATGAAAACTATATTTCGAAAAAATGGTACCTACATAACAATGTTGTTGTTCTTGACGAGATCTGTCACTGGTTAAAATTAATGTACGGTTGGTGGACAAAAAAAACTGGGACACGCAAAATTTCTTACGTTTGTATCAAGCTCTTAATTGTCAAAATAAAGTCAAAATGAAACTGACTTTTACGGTCACTGTTGACAGTTATCTTGTCAGATATAATGCCAAATCTAACAGAATTACAAAAACACGTAATTACACAACACCTTGGGGAGGAGGGTATTACCATACGCGCAATTGCTTACGAGCTAAACATTAGCAAAAACACTGTTTTGCTCGCCAAACAAAAACTTCAAGAAGACCAGGGTCTGGCCGTCCAAAAGTTACCACAGATAATGAAGATGATAAACCTTCTTCGTTTACATCCATTTCAAACCGCCATCAGCGCTCGACAGGAGACGAATTTTCCTGCTTATTTAAAAACAACAAGAAGCAGAATAAAGAAATCTGAATTAAATAATAGATGTGAAGCAAATAAAATCTTTTTAACAGCACAGAATAAACAACAAAGAGTTATGTTTGCTCAAGAATATATTCATCAAAATATATGGGATGCGGTAGTCTTTTCTGATAAAAAGACATTCCAGTCTTCTAACAGTGGACGACTCGGCGTATATAGACTTGCAGGGACAAACCATAATGAAGAATACGGTCACGCCACCAATCGAAGTGGACGATTTGCAGTCAATGTATCAGCATTAGAGGCCCAGGAGTTTGTGCAATTGTGGAGGAGAGGCTAAGAGCACCGGTCCATGTTAGAATTCTGAGGGAGATAATGCTTCCCTCAGTCACACATGTGTTTGGTGAACGAAATTTTATATTTCAAGACGATAACTGTCGTGTCCATAGAGCATTCTTGAATAAGCAAGGGGTGCGTACTGTACCGTGGCCTTCCAAGTCACCCGACTTAAATCCGATAGAAAATATTTGGGGCCGTATGACCTCAATTATGTATAAAAATCACTTTCGTCCTAATACTGTTGAACAACTGCAACAAAAAATTGTTGATACTTGGCACGAGATATCACCCGAATATACCAGGGAGTTGGTATCATCAATGCCACGCCGATTACAGATGGTCATTGATAATAATGGTGCAATGACGAAGTACATTATTAGGTTTAGGTTTTTTGTTCGTTAACAACAACAAATATGCAATATATAAGTATTCAACTTACCTTTACCTTTTATAAATTGTGTGGATTTAAAAAGGAATTGAAAACGGATGAAATCTAAAATTCGATTTGATGTTTGTAAGTGTCACACGTGGCATTTTTGTCTTATGTCATCATATCATAGTTAACCTATTTGTTCGCAAGCCTGAATTAAACGGTGCAAATTTGCCAAATTTCGATTTGAATAGTTGTCATTTTTGTCCCAGTTTTTTTTGTCCACCAACCGTACTTAAATACTTATTTCTGAGGCACGTTGTATACAAATCGGTCCATTAAGCTTGTTTGACACGATGCTAAATTTCGTAGAAAATTTGTTAGAAAATGAGAGAGACCCTCGATCGGACCAATGAACGATCAGGATCATAGTCTGTCTTTGTCAGATCCTGATCGTTCATTGGTCCTCTCTCATTTACTAACAAATTTTCTACAAAATTTAGCATCGTGTCATACAGCCATTAGAGACTGTTGAAGCTTTGAAAATCACGTTTTTGACCTTAATTCGCTCCATGTCCAAAACTACGGCAAACTTGTGTAGACTGTAGAGCATAAAACTTCAGATAAAAAAATTATGTTAACAATTGTACCTAGTTTGCTGAGGTGAGACACGTTCAAAGACATGACAAAGAAATAATTTCGCGTGACTACAGATTCGCCGACTCGCATCGGCTTAGTACATACCTACATATAAATTGATTAAAAATCAATGATTTTTTTATATAACCCTGAAAAACATAAAATTTTCATTTCCATTGCAAGTTTATGCAATGCAATTAATTTGCATGTCCTCTCCTTGTTAAATTTTATTGATGCAGGCATGCAGGGAAAAGTAAAGTACCTATATTGGAATAAAAGCAATTCATTAATGAGATGATTCTTTCTTTATTAAAATATGATATTTGGGCCCTCATTTTGACCTTCACAGTTGTTTATTGACACTGGACTTAACAATAGTAGGTAAAGTCCTCGTCGAAAAATAAAGTCAATTTAAACTTAAATTGTAAATCATTTTACAATACGAGAGAAAATCGTCTTATAACTACCATAAATAAGTAGGGGTCGTTAATTTACCTGATGTTTGCCTTTCCTTGAGTGGGCACTGCAGAAGAAAGAGGCAATAAAATTAGAGAGTAGATATAATGGAATTATTTATGGTAGTTATAAGACGATTTTCTCTCCTTTTGTAAAATGTTTTACAATTTAAGTCAAAATAGACTATTTTTCGATATGGGCTCAGGGCCGGCGGAAGGGCCGGGCGACCCGGGCGCCGAGTTTAAGAGGCGCCAAAAAGTGAAATCATGCTTTTAATAAGTAACGAAACATCTAGTCAATTACTGAAAAGGGCGACACTTCCAATATAACCAAACCGGCAGGCGAGATTTCCGTCTTTTTTACCTAGTTTATTACTCAAAATGTACAGATGGACAGGCCAGATTTAGGTCTTTTTACGGTTAGATTGTTGTTGGGTATTATGTGAACGGTCAGCGGAGTCAAATCGGCGCCCTCTCTGGATTGATGCCCGCCTGTAATGTAGGCCTTATCTCCATAATCATTATACCGTGTAAGCAACAATTACTGTTTGAGTTTGCAATAAATTCTGGTGGTTTTTGGTGACTTTTATGTCAGGTTCCAACGAAAAAACCATTTTATTATTAAAAGATTACAAAAACCTAGACGTTTAGGTAAATTTGAAATGTATGCCAACTGTCAATACATAATGTCAATAAAGCAAACCGAAATAGGTACGTACAATTCACAAACAAAGCCTGTTGTATCAGGTTAAAAAAATGTTATTGAAGCTGGTAATGAATCTTTATGAATCGCCGATTGCTGGCAAGACCGACAATTCCGACAAAGTGACAATTTACGATTTTTTTTTGCATCAGGGGAAAGTTTCGAAATTGAAATTAATTAAATATGTAGTTATTTGTGCAAGTACATAGTTATGAAAGTCATACTTTTTTCATTAATTTGCAGTTTGATAAACGAGCCCGTGATCCGAGTTAACCAAGCAAATGAGTGAAAAAAAGAGACTATCATAACGTGTGTTGTACACGCTATTTGTTTGCATATCGTTGTAAGTTGAGAAATTTGGCCTAAATGGATTTACTTATGAAAAATGAAAAAAAAATGTAGGTATACTTTGACAATCATCTCCAAGAGATAGAATAAAATGATGCAAAAAAGTACTTACTACTTTCACTACGATTCTTCGTTTAAAAAAGTGCTACTTTCATTACGATTTTCCGTTTAAAAAAGTGGTACTTTCATTACGATATGCAAAAAAAATATATTTACGATCATCAATGTCACAAGATCGCCAGGTTGAACTAGCGATGATACCCATTGAATATGAAATGTTAACCAAAATTGATTGTGAATCCATTATTAAAGATTTTGCTGAAGCGAAGGCTCGCAAATTAATTTTTGGTAATCCTGCAGATACGGGATCTCAGATGTAAACAGCGAGAATGCATTTAGCACATAGCCTAAGCACGCTCCGCCCCTAACTGTTTAAGAGCGGATTTTAAATATTAAAATTAAAACGCCGACTACACCTGACCTGACCTGACCTGAAAAATGATGTGACAGCGTCCTTTTATCGAAAAGAATTATTATTTTGCTCGTTTGAACCTGATATCTGCGGCCGCCGCAATTTCTGATCACGCGCCGGCGCAGCTGTGCCAATGCTTTGGCTATGTGCTAAATGCAGAGATCCCGTATTTGCAGGATTACCTAATTTTTTCCAATGTATAAAAAATGTTATAATCAATTTAATATAAATTCCTTCAAATGTCAGTGT
This sequence comes from Tenebrio molitor, assembly GCF_963966145.1. Taxonomy (NCBI): domain Eukaryota; kingdom Metazoa; phylum Arthropoda; class Insecta; order Coleoptera; family Tenebrionidae; genus Tenebrio; species Tenebrio molitor. The sequence goes on along the minus strand of NC_091051.1, from coordinate 13,854,141 downwards.
TGGAGTTGCAGCTTGCACTCTTGCAGCGGACAGCGACAGCGGTACCTAACCTCAAAATTTTGACATGTGGACATGTGTTACTAAAAGTGAATAAACAATAATTGTTTGTAAATTAATTATGGCGCAACAGAAAAACAAGAAAGGTAACTCACCTTGGGTGCAGTGTGAAAATTGTTCAATAAATATTTTAAATAAAGATAGTGAAAAACATTCCAACAATTGTCCTCCAAGTGAAAATGCAAATTACAATTTTGTGCAAAACAAAGTGTTATTTGGTTGTTTAGAGGTGAAAAGTAACGAAGATGTTAAAGGGGTTGTGGATAACGACAGCTTAATGTTTTTAAGCCAAACTGCTATACAACTTTGTTCACTTTCAATAGGTGATTGGGCTCTAATTAAATTTGATAATTTACCACCAGTAGCAAAAATAGTGTGGCCCACAAATGAGAAATCATTGACAAATGTGTTATTAACAAAACTTGGTAAGTATTTGTATTCCAAGATATTGATTTTACTAAAAAGATATGTTTTCAGCATTAGAGTTATGCCAAGGTGAAATTAATTCCAATGTTAAAGTCTCCACTGTGTCTCAAGACTTACCAGAAGCTTCGAAGATTAGTGTGGTTATTTTGAATGGGCCCAAATTTCTTGACATTACCACAGAGTTGACCAACCGGATTCAAAATGCACATTCTGACAAATTGTATTGTGTAGGAAATAGAATAAGCATAATGTATTTTGGAAAAAATTTAAAGTTTGAAATTAAGACAATTGAGACTTCATCAGATAACCTAGTTGAAGAACATTTCAAGAACTTAACAATTGAGGAACACATTTTTTATAGAATTACTAATAAAACAATGTGGAGGATGTTTGGGTGTGTATTTTTATTAGGCAATAGGCAACCCAGCATATCTGATTTAAATTTGCAGCAGTCACACCGAGTATGAAAAGGAAGTTTCTAACACAGCAACAGTTTCAACTGTGGGTGGTTTAGATAAGGAAATAATAGAAATACGGGAGGCTATAAATTCTTGTTTAAAAAAATTAAACCCTTATGGGTTAAAGTCATGTAAATCAATTCTGTTGTATGGTAACTCAGGGACAGGCAAAACTTTACTAGCTAAAGCTTTAGCAAAAGAAGCAAAAGCTCATGTAATAGACATATGTGCCCCAGATTTATATAGCCAACACTCGAGTAATGTTGAGGAAGTTATCAGAGATCTATTTGAAGAAGCTAGTAAACGATCTCCTAGTATTATAGTCCTAGATGAGGTTGATATTTTATGTCCAATAAGAACACAGAGAATGACAGATTCAGAGAAACGTGTCGTTTCAACTGTACTGACCATGTTAGATAATTTAAATCAAAACCCCGAATCTCGAGTCTTCATTTTAGGCACAACAAACAAACTTGACTCAGTAGATCCAGTTTTCAGACGCAACGGTCGTTTTGATCGAGAAATAGAAATCTGTACCCCCAGTCCCAAAAATCGACAAAACATTTTAGTCAAATTATTAACAGATGTGTTGCACACCTTGTCAGATGCGGATTTAAGCGAAGTCGCTGTAAATACTCACGGATTTGTGGGAGCCGACTTGGTGTCTCTGTGTTCCCAAGCGGGCTTAAACGCGTCCAAACGAAAAGCAGAAAAAATCTCATTTGAAGATTTTAAATTAGCTTTAAAGCTCGTCAGACCGAGTGCCATGAGAGAGGTTCAAGTGGAAGTGGCTAACGTGCGATGGTCTGATATTGGCGGACAAGAAAATCTGAAATTAATCTTGAAACAAGCGGTAGAATGGCCGCTGAGACATCCTGAAAGTTTCACTCGTTTAGGAGTGACGCCCCCAAAGGGCGTGTTAATGTTTGGTCCTCCAGGTTGTTCCAAAACGATGATAGCCAAAGCTTTGGCAACAGAGAGCGGTCTCAACTTTCTATCAATCAAAGGTAAGCTGGGTCTAAATGTAATTAATGTGTGACGTGATTTTTTAGGTCCTGAACTGTTCAGTAAATGGGTGGGAGAGTCTGAAAAAGCAGTGCGGGAAGTCTTCAGAAAGGCGAGACAAGTAGCTCCCTCTATAATATTCTTCGACGAAATTGACGCTCTGGGAGGAGAGAGGAGTTCCGGGTCTAGTACAAGTGTTCAAGAAAGAGTTCTGGCGCAGTTGTTGACGGAATTAGACGGTGTTTCCCCACTGGGAGATGTGACTGTGTTGGCGGCGACTAATAGACCCGACAGAATAGACAAAGCTCTTTTGAGACCTGGACGTCTGGACAGAATTGTATATGTGCCATTACCCGACGAAAACACACGACGGGAGATATTCAAATTGAAATTAGCTAAAATGCCAGTAAGAAAGTTAATAATGTATTAAGTAATTTGCCAACATGCTTTCTGATTGAAGGTTGACAATGTGGACGTTGAGGAATTGGTCAGTCTGACTGAGAGATATTCGGGAGCCGAAGTAAACGCCGTTTGCCACGAAGCAGCGATGATGGCTTTAGAAGAAAGTCTTGACGCTAAATTTGTAGAAAAACGTCATTTTGAAAAAGCTTTAAGATTGATTGTGCCTAGAACCCCTGTAGGTCTTACCGAGTTGTATCAAAATTATCTGCATAAAAAAATTTGAATGTTTAGTGTCTTGGATCATGCATTTATTTTTATTTGTGACATGAGAATATATAATTAAATCATAATAAGTTGGTCAAATCCATTCGACTGACAAAATTTAATCTCTACCATTCCAACGAAGAACCATTACACTCAATTCAGATAGTTACAGTAGTTATTATCGGCCTACTTGATTGTGAGTTTTCAGCCAATCACGGTACGGTAATCTGACGGATGTCATCTCGAGTACTTTATCAATTATTGCTGTGAAATTGTGAGGTTAGCTCGTTTGTTCAGTTTTATTATGAAATAAACGATAACAAGTTCTGTAATACAAATTCATTAAATTACGTATTTTATTTTATTAGTGTTGTCATGTATAGTGTCATTGACAAATTATTTTTTCTGTTTTTGGGTAAGGTTATGTATTGTGAATTCTACTTTGTATTGGTGGCTGCAGACGTTAACACAAGCTTTCCAGAAAATACGTTCACTTCGTTTGTCGACGAATTTTTGTATTCTAATATGTAATTTCATTTTAATACTAACACTGAACAATTGAGTAAATTCTCGTAGCATGTCATATAACATTCTACAATTACGCTACGAACATATTTTGTTTGCTATCTGATAAAGAAGAAATAAACCTTATAAGCAAGTTCTACACACATTTCCTACCTACCTATTTCTCGATTTAAATAATTAATCTATTTCTTTAATCACTTATTTTTCAAAAGATTTCACCTTTACCAGTATTTTTTATTACCTACTTTATAGTTTTTTTAACATTATCTTATGATTTGTTCCATTTGGATTATTTCTACTCTCTTATAGTGCAATTTTTCGCGCTATAATAAAGACGGCTGACATCTAAAGATTTTATGGTACTGCTGATTTTTTTTATTTACACAAGTCTGAGTAATAAACTCAATAAATCTTAACGGTTTCACTTAGGTACACATCGAACTCAACCAATAAGCCTACAATAAAATGTTTACATAATATTGAAGCTCGTTCCAGTTATGTTAATTTTTGCAAATTTTAAATAGGTATGATCTTGTCGCGGGTACACACTACAAGTGTATATGACGTGATAAGACGATCAACATTCTCGCAAAAACTAAATTCCGGTTGAATTTTATTTATTCATTTTTATTTACTCTAAAGTCATGTAAAAACTTATAAATTCTTAATGTAGAGAATTCAATATGTCGACAAGACAGGATGCCATAAACTATCAGTCAGTCGAATAAAACTGTAGCTTTTTAAGTAACATGTTAAAAAATTTACCACAACTGTTATTGTTTTCGAAATTAAACTCCCATTTTTTTAACTTAATGGTCCATGAAGAAGTTAAGCACCCTTAAAGATAAATTCGTAACTTACTTTTTTCGTCTCCTTTTCTTAATATCTTTGCAACGGTTCAAAGGAGACCCATTAGATTTTATATCGGCGTTTAATTAAGCTTTTAAGAAACTGCTCCTAAAGTATGAACAGTACAAAAAAATTAAAACAGCGACACAGTTTTTTAAATATTTAAACATGCAAAAACTTGCCAATATAAATATTTGAATTTTAATTTTTACAGCAGCAGAAAATGTTTAAAATTACGCCAAATATTAGTGTTTTTTTTTTCTTTAACTGTACCCCACATTGTTAGCAGCATATTTCATATCTCCGTTGACCCAGTCGGCTAACCTTCTTCGGTACAAAAAATGTCAGAAATGGCTATTATCACAAACAAGAGATGTTTTTTTCGTTGGTCGCTGAAACTTTTAAAGGCAACAAAAATATTCTAACAAAACCTTTTTGTCCTTTAATTTCATGGAAGTGCTTCATAAGCACTTTTCTTCTAAACACAAGTGTTTGTTCCTTAAAAATAATTTCGTTGCAAATTTTCTCGCTGATAAATATTGAAAGTTACGAAATTTGGTAAAAAGGCTAACAACCCTTTAGTCTTAAATTTTGCAGGCTCACGTGCAAATCTTTTTAAATTGTTCGATTCGTCAAAGAAAATTGGTTTAAACTAGAAAATTCTTTTGTGGATATTTTAATACATACAAGGTTTGTGAAACCTTCGAGACTGTTACTGCTGCTGCTAGCTCGGATGGGCCATAACTTTTTACTGTTTTTTTTTTAGTGATACCTTTAACAATACATATTAATTTGTTAAAAAAACATAAAAATGTAAATTTAGACAATATGTATTTTATCGCTATTTTCAGAATATTTTGTAAACAAGTGACGATTATTCGTATTCCGTATTTATCATTCTGTTTGTTAAAGTGGGTTATAGAACCATCAAGATAGACAAAATTTCAACGATGTTGATACAGTGTTTATTGTTATTATTATTCAGTTCGCAACTCAGTAATTCTGAAAATTACTTCGTAATCTGTTATAAATACATACATCACTTAGCAACAACTAAACATATTTTTTGTGTGATAACGCTTGAAGTTCATGCTACCCATTTATAAAAATACTATGGACCACTACAAATGTGTACACTTTATAAACTAGGCAAAAATGAATAGGGAATTCTACAATTTTTCTTGGACTGCAAAATAATTGCCCCAATCCTCCCACGTATTCTTAAACGCTAGATAAATTTAAAAAGTTACAGGTACTTGAATCATTACATTTAATGTGTATATTAATATATTTCTAACACATTTCATTACAAATTTTAAAGAATATTTATAAAAAATTTAAAAATGAAAAAATTCCCTATTCATGTTTGCCTAGTTTATAACACATCCAACTCACATTCACTCACTCCACGTAGGCACTTGTGAGATATGTAATTATGTTTATATTTACATTTCAAATACATATAAACAAGTACCAAATTGTAAGTGTGTTTCTATATAAAAAAAAAAAATAATAAAAACATGGCGAACAATTTTGTTTTTAACATGAAATGTATGTATTCATAACGTTCTAATTTTTTTACGATTACTATTTCTGTACATATTTTGTTTTTTCTTCTTACCCAAAGCAGTTTGGATTTGTTAATGGTGTAATATTTCCAGGATGTCCATTAGCTGTTCGAGCTGACGTCATGGACATAAACGACTTTTTCCCCGACATCCACGGCAATCTAACAAAAATCACCTGGGCCCACGCTGTTAACAACAAAACTTACCTCGCCAGCGCTCTTAGCAGTAAAATATCAGACGACAACACCTCGGTCGTGCCTATAATTGATACTTCCAGGTCCTGTAATGATGCTGGAGGCAGATGTCATTTACGGCAAAATTAATGGGAGCGGCGAATCGATCCCCATCATGGGTCACCCGCCTGCGACCCGGTCCGACCTTTCGCTGGAAGACTTTTTGACAACCACGTACAATTTTAACAAGGACGAAAATAACCGTGCGGTCCGGAAAGGTGTCAAGCTGGATTTCAAATCAACGGAGGTTTATAATAAATCCATCGATCTCATCGAGCAACTGTATAATTCGGTCGGTGCTCACAACAGCTAATTAATCATGGTGATTAAGAGGAGTTCGTTGCAGATTGATTATCCCGTCTGGATCAATGCGGATATTATTAGCGGACCTCTGAACTCCACCACCGTTCCGGTGGACGCCAACGAGTTCTTATCGAAGGCAAAAATCTTCAACAATTCTGTTTTATCGCTCGGGTGGACCACAACAGCGCCGTCGGAGGATACTCGTTATACTGACGATCAAATAAATAAGATGATAGATGCAATCAAAAGGAACGACGTCGGAGAGGAGATCACTTTTGCCGTAAGAGCGGGAACCGCCGCTCGGAGTCTCGACCAGATGAAGCTGTTAAAGGATGAAGTAAATAATTGCACCCTAACTGTTTGGTCCAGCGCCGGAGATAACGTAGACGTCCCGAAACTGAGGGATTTAATATTTGAATACGGAGTGAAGCGAGTTTACATCGACGTTCCCCAGGACTTGGACGACCGCCTGGATTTGGGCGATTCTCCATAACCACTCCAAATTCCCTCAACTATGCAATATCGCCGTTGTCAGTTTGTCACTGCGAAACTATGCAGTTCACTACGTATCTAATTATATTCCTGTTCCTGGTTTGTCATAATTTTCACCAATCCCCGGCAGAACTTGGCAGATGTAAGCCGAACGTGATACTTGGCATAATTTGGTAATTGTGAATCAGCCAAGGACTGTGCTCAATTCGTTGCGCCCATTGACGTCGAACCAGTTAATCCCCGAAATCGATGGGGTGTACGCAGTCTTAATGACGCGTCCTACCCCACTATCGGTTTGTATGGATTTGTCCCTAAATACGTGTAATTTGTAAGGCTGAATTATGTGAGACCATCTGGCTGCTAATCCAACAATCCTATGGAGCACGACAGAAGCACCAATAAATGTAAACACGTCATGACGGCGATCGAAGCAAAAACCGATATTTATGTGGACGGCATTGTGCCTTCATTTTTTATTAACGAGAAGAGTCCGCCATTAAGGATTTAATGGTAGCGTCCACGGTGCGTTATGAATATATTACATTACAGAGTAAACTTTTGCGGCCTTTCAAAAGAAAAATAATTAAATCATAAAGGGAGGATTTTCATTCAAAAGGTAAAGGAACAAACAAAGAAAAACCGTTTTTCATGTTTCCTTCACAATACGGTTTTGCGTAATTACTTTCAGGACGGGACTTTAATCAAAATTAAAAAACTTTCTTCGCTGGAATCCCGCGAAATAAAAATATTCAATTATGAAAGCGTAGTAATTAGTGGTAATTACTTAAACAATTACTTTTTACAGTCTTTCCACGAATGCGTTGTTCGTTGCTTGAAAGTAAAATTCCTCCGTTTCGGCTTGCGGAGATTGATATTCAGAAGCCATGCCAAGAACGAGATTTATCTTAAAAACGTACAGAGAAATTTGTACTGAAACAAATAAATATTCATTTACTTCGTCGCGGCAGTTTATGACTTCATTATTAAGCTCCGGCTGACCGTACGTAACGGAACAGCTGTATACTTCCCATATATCCTAAAATACTTTTAGTTCAAGTGTAAAAAGCGACGAAGAATTTAAATTGTATCGCTTGAACACCTGTACTCTACGCGTCCTTGTTTACTTCTATTATCCTCGTTATCTGAAAGATACAATCAGTAATCTGTTCGTACTAACAATATTTTGCTTTGTGTTATCAACAAGGCCTCTCTAATTGTGATTACATTTTCACCGACGTTTACTATTTGGAAAAATATCCGGAGGCACATTCCCGCTGTCAATTCTAATTTAAAGAAGAAACCTTAAACATGTTTATATGGTGTTGAGAAATTTATTTACTCAACATTTTTAGACAGAGATCCAATTTAATGATTAAAACGGGGAGAAAATTATTTTGATCGGTGTAACAGTAGCGCTTGCAATCACCAACGGCGAATTCTTTTCACATACATTATTGTGACTACAACTCGACGTTTAGGTCATCTGATTTATTGCATTTCATTTAAAATGGTAATTTTATTATTCATTGCGTTAGGTAAGAATATTAAAAATAGAACTGCGATCTAATAGAGTGCTTGATTGTGATTTGTAACAAATTTATTTAAGAATGTTATTGTAAAAGTGGTTTGTTTGAGTAGTGGGCGTAATAAAGGAAACCACATACTTGATGACTAAATTGTGGTCAGAAATTACGACAAACAACACAGAAAAAAAATCGAAGAAAGTATAGGTATTGTCCCCTTGAAGATTTGCATTGTTTAGCAAATTTAAAAGAAGACTGGTAGCAAAAGAACACGTCTTTTCTTTTGTTTAAAAAGTTGACGATCATGTCGTATAAAACAACAATAGTATAACTGTTCCTGACAATGTTTAAAATTCCGTCATATTCCGTCACTCAACAATGAATACCAAATTTCAACTGGAAAAATTAATTTAATCAAAGTTTTGCCAGACCCTATAATTGAAATTTTTTAATAAACAATTGTCAAAACATTATCATGTTGGTATGAGCCAAATAGTGATTTTCATGATAATACGATTAGTCACACTGAGTGTCAACATTTTTTTAATCTAACTGAGCCTGCGCCCTGAGTAGCGAGACTTTATTTCAAATTTGAAAAATATTTCCGCTGATTTCTCATTAAATTTGTTTTAAAAATGAATATCCTTAACTATGATTTGGTGTGAAATTGTTATACTGCTGGTCCATATGTGCACATTTTCGGGGTGGTACAGAGTAGTTTTTTACTTACTTTTGACATTGACAATTGTTTATTAAAAAAATTTCACTATATGGTCCAATGAAATCGCGAAGCTAGAGGGTTTTCAGATGGCAAAATGTTTGTCATAGTAACAGGTATAACAGGACAATCGAATAAAAAATCAAAAATTTGTCTAAAATGAATGAACAGAAACGTTTTTATTCATGAAATAGTCCTCCGAATACCATTCGTGGTAAAATTTTGTCTGGCAAAATTGATTTACTCGGGTTTTTTACCAATTTATCTCGTGACATTAGTCAAAAACCACTCGTCTAACGACTCTTAGTTTTTTTAATAATGCCACTCGATAAATTTCTATGCAACAAACTCTCGTGCAATCTGAAAATTTTTCCGACAAAATTTGACCACTTATGATATTATACAGGGTGTATCTGAAATACGTGTGTTCATTTAACCAGTGGGAGAACTCGCCAATTTATGAAACATTTCTCTGTAACATTTTTACGAAAAAGCATTACAAATTGATTTAAAATTTAGAATAAATTAGCCATCAAAGTGTATACCCGCCTATGAGTAAGGACAACAATTTTCTGTTGTGATTAAAACGGAGCCTTGTTATAAAAGTTACATTGTTATAGAAAAATTAAATAATCAAAATTAAAATTCTCATGGTTACAAAAAATAGAGACCAATTAATCACACAAAACGACTCGTTTGTTAAAAAATAGGGGGCACAAAATCTTGGAAAACTTTTGCAAATTTTGCAAAATGTTATAGAAAAAAGTTTCATAAATTGGAGAGTTCGTCCACTGGTTAAAATTAACACACGTATTTCAGGTGCACCTGTATATGACAATCAATAATATTGTTGGAAAAATTCTGCACATAAATACCGGGTGATTTTAAATGAATGTGACTTTTTTTCATAGGTTGGTAATATTATTGTTGGTTATTCTGCTTTTTAATGTGATAGTTGACATAAACATAGACGTCCTCGCCTATTTGACACAATTTATTAATACAAAAAATGTCAAAATGACGTACGTACGCCAATGTGTTGATTAAGGTATCAAGTTTGCCAAAATAATTTATGAAAAATGTTTCCAACTTAAGAAAAAAAGTCACAATCATTTAAAATCAGCCGGTAGAAAGCTATTCACTTTTTGAACAAAGGGAGTAAAAAGACACCAACCACCACAATACAGGGTGGTCGTGGTCCAACACTTCAAGTGTTGGACTCAAGAATAGGGATTCCCAATAGAGCCGACGATGACCCCCAAAGGATTGATCGTTTTCTCCAAAGACTCCGTGTTAGGTCTTTATTCGTATTCTTCAGCAATGGTCAGTGGTCTGGTTCATTCTCAGAAATTACGCATTTTTTTAAATAAGATTTATGTAAAAGGGTTTGTGAAAAAAATACGCCGAGGAAGGAAGCGGAAGGCATAAAAGGTGGGTAGAGTACAATTTTTTTCCGATTGTAACCAAAAAACTGTGTTTACAGTCCATTTTATCATTAGTTTTTTTAGTTTTATTATTAGTCCGAATCAAGAAGCAGACATGATCTGGGTCTGCTTTTGACAGTTGACACTGTGCATGGTGCTACCAATATTTGAAAATTTATGTTGGCAACTTGAGACAAATGTCATTCAGTTTTTGAGACTTTGAGTTGTTCTTTTCTGCTTTCTTATTTTTTTTTGTAAATTTATTCCTCCGATTTCATTTTGTTTTTCAAAAAACAGTTCTTTTTAGAACTCCAATTCGAATACATATTCTTTTTGCAATTACAAATTCTGCAAATGAATCTGTCCATCTGATGCGTAACTTTTCGTTGGCATCATGTGGTGGAATTTCAAGCAAAGTTAAACAAAATCATCACAAATGTGGCTAATATCTAACCCAAAGATTTGACGTCATTTACCTAACGATGGATGATTTATCCTGTCTACTTACACGGAAAAAATCGAAAACTGAAAAAACAAGGAATGTCTCTTTTGGGAAACTCTTACATGAACATAAACAGTATTGAGGAAATCACAACTGCTGCTAATTATTATTAACATATTAACAAAGAAGTATTTAGAGAGAAATAAAAAAATCAAAAACTTAACATTGTCGAGGCTGCAACGTCAAGTAGGTACAGTCGATGGACAAATAAAACTGGGACAAAAATGACAATCACATACCTAAGTCAAAATTTACAAATTTGCATCGTTTAATTACGGCTTTATCACAAATATTTAGGTTAACTTTGGTATGACATATTATATAGATACTGACAAATGTATTGACAATTCAGTGGTCTGATTTACATAGATTAAATTTTAAGTGTCCCAGTTTTATTTGTCCACCGACCGTACCTAATTGAAGAATGTGACAACAAAAGAGTAAACCTTCCATTAACTCCTTTTGAGTGATTTGCTATTACTAGTATATGTATTTTTAAAGTGCCCAAAATATAAGAATAAATCGATTGAAGGCCCAAATTTAGAAAACAAATTTTTGCAACAATATTCTTGCGAGACTCCTTAAAAGACTCCAAAAAATTGTTATTTGTAATTGTAAAATAAAAAATAAACGCACCCGGTTATTAGAGATTTGGTACAGTCGCGACCATTAAATCTTGGCCCTCAGTCATTTTGAAATTTCCCGCTACTGTGACAAATTAAAAATTTTGCCTGCTTAATTAGGGCCAATGTCAATAAAACGTCAATAAAAAAAAGTCAAATTTTTATTCTAAACATTCAAAATTATGGCCCCAATAACGTATTTTAACAGATTAAAAATTATTTCGCTGATAGAGACGGATGTGTCAGAATCTTGACAAGACAAGACAGATGGAATTTATTAGAGGATATGCTCACATTGGAGCACTTTCCGTTGCCTCAAAGAATGACCTTGACGACCAAAATTTATTGCTCGCGACAGTACAATGTGATGTCACTTGACCATTTCATTTGAAAAGATATTTTCCTGTGAAGCTAGAAGGTTATGAAGAAGTAGACACTTCTGCTAAAAATATCACTGTGCTGGTCGAAACAAGATTAAATACAACTTTAAACATTATTTAAATTAAGAAATGGTGGTAGGTACAACGGAATAAACACTCGTGAACTCGAATTAAATTGACATTAAAAAAAAAATCGTTACGGAGAAGAGAGAAATACCATCTCTCTATCCTCCGGTTAGGTTACATTCATTCAAGATTGCCTTACCAGAGTCACTATTAAGTCATAAGGTAACTGTACCCTATATGGCCTAGTACTCAGTATGGCCTATGTCACCTGATTCGGTAAATACGCAAAAATCCCGAGAGATGGTGGCATCAGTATACTTGGGACGTTAAAATAACTTGCTTGTAGGATTCCCAGCCTGCACCAGTGCAGCGAAGTCTGTCAAAAATATAATAATGGTTGCGCGCCATTGTGGACAGCAGATGCATCGAATTTCAGACAAGTAAGTTTCAATCTTTAATAAATTGTTACAGTTGCTCACAAAATTTGATATTACATCTATAGATAGTGTGTTTTGTCCTCTTTTCAATCATACATGCTAATTATTCATTAACAATAAATTTAAACCATTCGGAAGTAAAATGTGCCACGCCGTAAGGCGACCTAATATGGCCTAGGCAGGCCATATTGGGTACATATATGAAACTTATTCATTTATTCTGTTTTTAATGCAAGAATTTGTTTTGCTACCAGCCATGTCTTCTGAAAAGGCGAAAAAGAGGGGCAATTGGACCCAGGATAATCTGAACAAAGCCCTAGAGGCCATTAGAAAGAAAGAAATATCCGATTATAAAGCGGCAAAAGAATTTGGTATTCCGCGACGGACTCTTCGAAGGTATCTGAAGTCTAATTCTAATCAGAAAGCTAAATTGGGACGCAAGTTTGCTTTGACTGAAGAGCAAAATGCTGAGCTCTGTTCGCGGATTGTTCGACTAGCAGAAGTGGGCTATCCCATTACAACTAAAATTTTAAGACTATGCGTATACAAATACTGCAAGGAAAATAACATAGAACATCAGTTTTCTGACGTAAAACAAATTGCAAGTCATAAATGGGTGCGAAAATTTCTAAAAGAAAATCCTACTGTTTCGATCAGAAAATCTCAAAATCTAAATCCTGCTAGAGCTCAAAAATTAAACAGATATATTGTTGAAGATCATTTTAGAAAACTTCAGACGGTTTTCGAAGATAACGAAATATTTGGAAAACCTGAAAAACTGTTTAATATGGACGAGAAGGGATGTAGATTGAACTTACATAAGGAACCAAAAGTTCTGGCTAAAAAAGGAGCACGCAGGGTTCATATTATCGGCAACGAACATGGGGAAAACGTGACTGTTGTTTCATGTGCTAATGCAATGGGTGCATCAATTCCCCCAATGATATTGTTTAAGGGAAAACGAATGAAAGCAGAATTCGCGGATGATTTACCACCTGGTTCAGTTTGCCGTATGACTGAGAAAGGTTCTATGACCGCAAAATGTTTTGTGGATTGGCTTCACCACTTTGGACACTATAAACCTGCAGGTAGATGCGTACTTATTTTTGATGGCGCCAAAAGCCACTTGGACTATGACATAGTAGCGACTGCTGATCAGTATGACGTTGTGCTATATTGCCTTCCATCTAACACAACACATGAGCTCCAGCCACTAGATAAAGCGGTATTTCGTTCCTTTGAGTACCATTGGGATCAACAGGTAATGCTCTATTGGCACAATAATGGTGAAAGAACATTAACAAAGCAACGTTTTGCAAAAATCTTCACTCCGGTCTGGGATCTATGTATGACACCGTCCAATATAAAGTCTGGTTTTCGTGCTACTGGTTTATATCCGTATGATCCCAATGCAATTCCTGAAGAAGCGTTTAAACCAAGTATAGCATCAGAGTTACCTGTTCCTGAGCAAGCAGAACCTTTGGCAACATCGACACCGACGACCACCTCCAAATTACGGACAACTTCTCCACAGCCTGGACCGTCAGGGTTATCAACTTTTAAACACACAAGAGCTCATGTCCTGTCAACAGATGAAGTCGATTCTGTTGAAGCTGCTTTGATTGGTGATGATGAGGATGATGACACTAACGCGAATTTATCTGAAGACGAGGAGGAAGATGCTGGTTCGCAGTCTTTCCAAGATTTACTCCCCACCCCTATCAAAAAAACCCGAAAGGTTACAAATAGACGGAAGGCGATAAACAGCAGGGCGGTTGTTCTGAAAAGAACATTATTTGACAAAAAGGAAACCGTCGATGAAGCACCGAAGTCGAAATGTTCAAAGACTGTTAGTGCAAAAGGAAAATCGAAGAAAATTCAAAAAAACGAATCATGGTTTTGCCATGTTTGCAAAGAAGATGCAGTAAAGGATATGCGTATATGCAGTGCCTGTAAATTTTATGTGCACGAAGAATGTGTAGGTCTCACCAAGGAGGATAACGAACTTTTTATTTGTCCAGACTGTGAAAATTGATTTATAAAAGATTTCTTAAAATAAATTTGTTTAATCTGACCAAACTTATTATCCAAATTTTATAGGCCATACTAGGTACATATGGTAGTCAATATGGCCTAAATGCACATTTTGGAATTTTTGTTATTCCGAACTCCCTATTTATTCAATTTGATTGAAATTTACGTCTTACGTTCCTTATTAGTTACTATTTAGCTCCCAGGCGTCGTTGATGAGTTACTTGCATTTACAAAAAATACAAAAAAGAAATTAGCTTAGGTGGGCCATATAGGGTACAGTTACCTTATGTGTCAGATTCTTCATTACAACAGCACTATTTTCCTCTCAGAATGCTCAAAAGGAGGAGGAAATAACATATCTTGAGGGGATCCTAACATTTGAACTAAAAGGGCTAAGTGAGTAATATTTTATTTATAATAAAAAAAAAACATTAAAACTTACTGATAATAATCAGTAAAATGAACAAAAATGTGCAATTTCTAATACAGAAAGTAACTTGCCGATCGTAGAAATTACAAGAGATTACAAAAGATTACACGAGATTATATAAGATCAAAGAATTGCCGCTTTGAAGTGAACAGTTAAATCACCGTGTTCAAATATCACTCTTTAAAATCAACATACTTAGGTTTACTTTCAAGAATTAATTATTATTATGGTACCAGGAGTTAAAAAAGTTTTGATTTATTAGTTCCTTTTATTTATCAGTGTACTTGTGGGTATTAGCAGTTAACGATTGCCTTAAGTGACATAAAAATGTGTTTTACAGTACACGGTAGTTAGTGGATGGCATTGTGGGAGCAATTATCGAAGCTAAAATGAAAAAGAATTCATTAATCACTTTGTCTCATTCTCCACATATTTTCACAACAATCCCGTACTTAATTATTTATTGACAGTACACTTAATCAAGTTACGACTCGATTAATTATTAATTAACAACAATCAACTATGCTGATTCAGGCAATTTAAATTTTTAAAATGAACTAAATTAACATAGTATAGTATCTCGAAGTTAAGGAGATTGACCCCTTGAAGTTCTCAAAGTAAATCTGGCGCAATTTTTCGTCGTAATTGTTTTATCATTTGACATATGCAAACTAGTTTAATTTGAAGTTCTCGGTAGTTGCGGTAATGATAATAATTTAAGATAATTGTGAGCGATGATAAAGGTGCTCATTTCCGAGAAACCCGATTCTGCGAAACGGCCTCCACAAAAGTGAAAATCCGAAGCCGGCAAATACAAATTTGAACAGAACCGAGGACATAAAGTAAAAAGGTGGGTCGTAAAGTCGGGGCCATTAAAGATCCGCGGCTCAAGAATTCGGCGAGTCCCATAAAATACTCCGGATGGCAAAAATTCATTTAAAAACGAAAATCGCGTTATAAAGTATCGATAGCGCGACGTTTAATAAATTCGTACTGTTAATGGCGAAACCGCGAGTGGAGATTGCGAATCCCGCAGGCTGGGACTTATTTTATAGGACCGGGTAATAATGGCGCATTGGCGTAGCACACCTTTCGAAAAATCCCCCCGACAAGGTGCTCTAGTAACAAAAAGGAAAATCCGCCCGACAAATTACAATACTTTCGTACGTGTTTATGCGTCCTGAAATACGAGATCAGACAGTTCGGGAGATGAATGGACCACAATGAATGCGCTTTAACAAATAAAGAGACACCACAGGCTCAGTCGATCCGTTGGCGCGACTTCGAAAGCACTACACGTTCTGGTACTTGATCCTCGCACAAACACGCGCTCTTCCACGATTCACATTTTTTCCGAAATGCACCTGAACAGTTGTGTGTTGTGGTTTGTCGCCTAGTCGAAAATAGGGCGGGATTTTTTTCGAAAAATGACTCATGTAAGTAGCGTGCCAGATTCACCCGCTCCTGGAACCCAACAAACTCAAACAAAACTACATACCTGAGAAAGTTAAATATAATCACGTGCAGATCGAAAGGAAATGCAATGCGATTGTGTTTACACCTCGATTTTCACACGTTTGTTCGCGGTTTGGCCCGGCTTGCTGAAAAATCGCGGTTATTTCGGGGTTACCTCGACCTTAACTAACTTTCGGTGCATTCAAATAAAAATGGATGAATGAATCAGATCACTCGGGTACAATGCAAGATTTCTTCGTCTGTTGTTGACGGCTGGAGGTCAGTGTGGGTCTTGTTCTTCGATAATACAGTACCCCTGACCCACTGACGGAAATTCACAATGCAATTCAAAATCTCCGGTGTTTATTCGATCACGAAAAATTCTTCTCGTAATTTGTGTTTCGGACCAGTTGACGGTGGTTCAAAGCTGCCGACTACTGTTGACTAATAGGCCGTTGCAGTGGAGGCGCCCTATTAGAATTGATTTATATTCTCGTCACACTTAATTAAAATTTTATTATTTCACCCGATACAAAAATACAAAACGATCCGTTACTCTCACCGCCTAAAACGGCCAAAATCAATCGTTAACATTTTACGATCTCGATGATTTGTTTACTTGCCTACAGAAATTAAAATATTTTGTAATACATCTCGCAGGAATTCGGTGATAGTCAAGGCCCGACTCGACGCCCACGTCGGAATTAATTCCTGCCATTTTATATTTTCCATTTCTAACAGTAATTTGTACCCCATGGGGTCCCAGACGTTTACAACAAATTTCACCGAGTCCCCCATAAATCAGACGAGTGGACGCCGATTTTTTAGTCACTTTTTGCCGTTCGATCGTGAAAATGTTCAGGTTCATTCACTAGTGGGATGATTTATTGAGGCAACGGTTTTTGAATATCACTCTGTCAACACCTTTGTACACACATTTAAAGAAAATGTTTCGAAATTTGTTGGCTTAGTTGAGGTTTCGTTATTTCTGAAAGATGACTAAAACATTATTATTTTTGTTTGGTCTTGCAGTGCAGAACGCATTCAAGGCCTGTCCAAAATTTTGCAAATAATCCGTACACTTCACTTCCCTATAATTATTTCATTAATCATTAAAGCTTACCTTGATATTTGCTCTCGCACAAAACACAAACACGAAATTCAATTTTCAAACACAGTAAAAGAATCAACGAAAAAAATTGGTATGCTCAAGAGTTCCACAACATTTTTTTTTGTTTACTCCAAAGAAATAATTGTTTGTAAATTCCAGCGATTATTTTATTTACTCCATCTTATTCTAGATTTTGGTAAACTTCCGTTTGTTTGTGTTTTATACCTGAGGTATTAAATTTACTTGATGGGATAACTACTACTATAGAATCAACAACCAACCTTCGCTGTATTTTATGACCGACCGCTGAGCATTTGATGGATGTTTGTAAACATATTGCAACAACAGTAACAGACTGATATTTCATACTTTTTTGTGGGCGAAACTAACAATTAAATATTTAAAACAACAACGTAAAACATTAAAAAAATTATATAGGTAATCATAATTCGTGTGACCAAATCTTAAAAAATATCGCGCGTTCATTTAAATTTCTCCTCAACGTTGACGGCGAAGAGTCGATTGTGAACACACCACTTGTCTCCGTCTGCAGACGGAAAAAGTGAGGTTAGATTTAAACAGCTGATCCGTGATCTGTAATCCGTGGTCCGTTCACAATCGACTCTTCAACGCCAACTTTGAGGATAAATTGCAATGAAAACCCGGTATAAACACCGTTCACGTTTTGTTTTGGCATAATGGGAGACCATGATTTATTTTTTAACATTGGAGACACTGTTTGATTCCCTCACCAAAGTGCCTGACACGCGGACCTATCAAAATGGACATAACATGTTGTTGAATTTCCAGCGATGTGTGAGTATTCTTCTATTGCAAACTAGTATAATGCACTCACTAGACATTGACGCGATTTATAACCTCAAACTTAGAAAAATATAACCTAATTCAACAGATAGCTTTACTACCAAATTAAATGTAAAATTTCCATAGGTTCTTCCCATTTATGCCAAAACAACGTGAATAAATTTTATGTTGTTTGAACCCGATAAACTTATTTTATCATGTTGTCGAGTTTGACGTAAATGCTACAGTTGCAATGTGGGAATCCCCCAAAACGAATAAATTTTAGTATAGATAAAAGTTGCTATTTTGCAGAATTATTATGTAGTTATAATTGAAACGGAATTTGCCTTTCTGCACAGTACGTCCAATTATGACTTTGTGTTCACCTTGATACAAACTGGTGATTCCCCGCGAGCTGACTTCTACATCCTCACAATATTTATTTAAACAAAAGATAAAAATTTTACGTTTCATTAAATCTTGTTGTTGGTCCTCCATTCTGTTGCAAATTCAGATTTTACCTTCTAGTTCCTGTCTATTTTTACTAATTTTGTTATGTCTTTGCGAGAAACCTTAAGCTTTTGGCAGTCCGTACCTGCTTCCGACCACATTTTTCTCTCATGTTTTTACACATTGCGTAAATTGATTTTTGCCAACACCGTGCGTATCTCACGTTTTCTTTTCAAATTTTTTGACGACAGATGGCTTATCTTACGTTGGTGTTTGCGTAAAAATAGACGCATCAGAAGTGGGACAGATTTATATTTAAATTTGATCGATTTTCAAATGCTGCTGAATTACTGATAAATATTTAAAGAGTAAAAAGGTTTTAATTTGCCGGGAAAGTTTGGGCTCTCCGGCTGTTATTTTTAATCTGGATGGGCTCTTCCAATATAAATTCTCCAAATTTTGATAACCAATATCAAATTACTCTCGACTCACTAATACGTGTAATAAATTTCCGGCGAAACGTCGACAAAATTAAAAACGAACATTATTTTCGAATAATCACCCAATTTAAATAAAATAGAAATATTTGGTTAATTTATTCGGCCCCGCAATAACGTCGGCGATAATTTAAATTTCCACATTGTATAATATTTATGAACGTCTAGACTAAATCAGTTGCGCAACACCGGTCTGCATTTTCGCTCTTCGGTTTCTTGGGTGGGAGCTTTACACACGCACGCATCAATATTGCAGTTTTTAGAGAGGGTAGTTTTTCACGTGCGTTCAAAATTAACCCCCGGATAGGTAAATTCAATGTCGGGAGAACGTGTTCAGGTGCGAATTTGGATCCTTCCGCGGCAATTTATGTGCAAGATTAAAAGGGTTATCCGATCGCCCCCTAAATTTATGTTTAGCTGAGAGGAAACTTCTAAGCACGACGAATTATTTATGGAATCGGTTTATCCCAAATTTCCATTATTTTGGAAAGCGTGGCTAATTGAGATGGGGCGCTGTTTCGTCTCATTCGGTATTCGATCGCCGCCACAAAAATAATTGTGTACATTAGGAGAGACTTTAATTATTCATCAGGTACGGCCGACACACCTACCTGCCATAATTGCAGGAATCGGAAAGAATTACGACGCGGGATTTGCATATTGATCAAAATAGAGTCGATAAATTAGTTCGACTCGGTTATTATTCACAATATTTATTTTTGGCGCGTGAAATCGAGTGCGCAAAGTGAAAATTTCGTTTGGTAATGCATGCAATATTTTGAATGCAATAAAGTCGGAGGTAATGTCAAGGGTGAATTTATTGCGCTACACTGTATTAATTATAGAGCACCGCTCACGGTTTCCATTAACTTTTGTGCCTGGATGTTTGAATGTTTGATAATGGCAATAAAAAGGCCCTATCAGCCAAAGAGTACCTACGTAAATTTGTTTATATAGTCAGAACACACACGCCCAAATTATGTAATAAAGCGTTGCCCAATGTTTTGAGATTACGCACGGCGCACGTTACCAAATGAACATGCTGCACCATCATCGGATTTTTCGTGCATTTTTTACTGCGACGATCTGACCCCGATTAACTTTTAACTTGCTCAGGTATAAGGCAAATATTGGACCAGAGATGATTTCTGTTTAATGCCCAGGAACTGTGTTTCTCCATCTTGAACCGTCGTAAATCGCCCGGCTCGGTCCTGCACAGTCCTTTTCCAAAATAAATAATGTGTTGTGAGTAAACGGAGTGAGAGCACCTCTGATAAAAATGTGGATCGCCGATTTGAAGATTGTGTTGGGTTTTTGTATTTACACCGCGTTGGCGTACCACGGCTCCAAGCAGGATTACATCAAATGGAGGGAGAGATTTTTGCCGAAGAGGCCGCTCACGACGACCGAGAGTGCCGTAGTGACTAGCGAAAACGATATTTATTACGAGAATCTGAAACTGAGGCACCACTCGAGGTTTCCCAATTTGGATAGAGTCATGCTGAAGATTGACAACATGCAAGGGAAGAAGAAGGAGGTCTATCCGGTGCACAACAAGATACGGCACCAGAACGTCTACAGGACTACGACGACGTCGACGACGACCACGGACGAGGGGCTCTTCGGGGACGACTACGGGGACTCGGAGTACGAGGATGACACTCCCGCTGACGATCAGAACGAGTACGAAGATTGGGTGAGTGTGGTTTGTTCTCTTCCGGTCCGGTTCTGATATCAGTCTCAGCTAATACAAAGGCTCATTTCATTTATAATTCATCATTAGACAATATCAATAATTCATCTTCGTTTATAATTCAAGTGCGATTGTTTCATTCATTCATTCATGTGTCAGATTAGTAAAATTAATTACGGTGCGTTTGGAAAACGCAACCAATCCAGGTATACACTTCGAGATATTCCACCAACTTCAGAGAAAACGTTTTATTCGATTTTGATTATTTGAAACGAATTCATTTGTTCCGTCTAATAAAATAATTGGATAAATTGTGAGAATTACACTAATTGAGTAATTAATCAAACAGATAACTAAACACCAAAAGGAAATAGCAGACATATTTTTATAATTAAGTGGTCCTGGTCCAGACTAAAATTGTTTTCTGAAGCAAGTTAGATTTGAGAAGACAAATTGGAAGTGTGTAAATAATAATTAGTCAATAAATTTAATTAGACAATTAGTAAGTACAGTAGAAATACTGCAAAGTGGAGTTTCCAAGCGTTTTACCACATTTTTGAAAATTTTAGAAGGGAATGAAGCCTGTTTTGTCTAGAAAATTAATTCTGAAAAGTTTTTACACATAACTCCCCAATTTTGAAATAAGTTTGCCCAAAAGTTATTCAATTTTAGACATTTGTTAAGTTGCAACGACTTTCTGCCTAATTTTTTTTGACGGTGGATTTAGTCAATTTCTTCATATTAATCACATTTACGAAATCTCACATACTTGACCTTCATAATTTTTGAAAATAATCTTTTCAAAATGAAAACGAAGAAAACGATGACTTCGTTTGTCATTCACAACCTTTTTTATTGGAGTAGGACTGAAGCTTTTCACAAGCATTCGTAGATGAAGTATCATGCGTTCAAATGAAAACCTGAGTAGGCGTTGAAAAAGTAAATTATTTCGAACAGTGTAAAGTTTGAATTTCCCGCCGTTTGACACGAACGACATTTGTCTATGTTTAATCGGCACATGATTGAGCATGATTGTTTCAGCAAAGGCTGCCCTTGGATATTTGCTTCGAGAATATGAATTGATACTTATTCCATTTCTAATGTAAAATTTTGCAAAGAAAGAAAAAAAAACACAAAGATTTTTTGTTTATAAATTTTAGGTTAGCTGTCAACATGCTTTAATTACAACTGTCAATTTACACTTTAAAAAGCAAAACAATTGATGGTTTCCAACGCCTTCCCAGCCCAGGATTTCATTTGAACTTCCGGGAAATACAGAGCTTTTAGAGCTCTTATGAATGTTTTTTATGTCCCAATACTTTTTGATTTCCGTATTACGGGATCGATTATAAAATTCAGCATTTCTTAAGTGAGAATAAAATCATCTTCATAAAAAGGAATTAAAATAATAAATAGAGAAGATAAATCAAAAGTTAGTGCGTGAATTAGAGGAAGATGGTGTTTGCTTAATCTGATCTAAGCTGATTATTGCGGCTTACGAAACCTTATGAGACGTTAAACATTTTGACAATGAAATCTAATTTAAAATGTATCAGCTTATAAAACACACAAAGAAATCATTTTAAAGGATTAAAATGTCACGAAGCGATGACTGCATACATGACAGCGAGGACAAAGGATCTCTGTAGGACGTGAAAAAATCGAGCACGTATTATTTTTAATAAAACATTCCTTCGCCGCTATCCGTGAAGTGACTTATCGATCTGTGATCAAAGCTAGAAAATTTGACAGTGCGAAATTTTTATAGGACGTCGTAACTCAGCGCTTTCTTTTGAAGCGATGCTCTCTGGGATATGTTGCAAGTTGAATGAGATTTTAAAAATACTAAAAATAGTCCTTAATTCAATATTGAAGTGCCCCCTTTCACAACATGTGTGCATCAGTGTGACAGCTTGTGTGCTTTAATAATAACTAATGGTTTTCTAATAAACGAAAGCAAACATGATCAAAGTGTTAACAAATGAGTTGAAGACGCTGCGACATTCTCTGCGGAATTTTGCAAAAACTGCAACGATGCGCCGCCAACGGAGTAGCAGCAATAAAATCTTGAATGTAGCTCTTCTAAATCAATGCCTCATAAAATCACTTAAATTGTATCCTGTCCCGCAGCCATCCAAGTCCCATAATTCAACAGGCGGCGTCGGTTTCTTAAAAAGTAGTCGTTTCGCCGGCGGTCTCGCAACAGATCATGCCACCCCCGGGCGTCCGCAGCTGGTGATGACTCAATCCATGAAAGAAGCGAATGTTTGCACCGACCAGTCGGTTTTTCCGCGAAACAGATATGTTTACGTGTCTTCTGCTAGAAGTCGTCTATGGTGGCCAAAGGCTGTAGGTCAAATCCAGCACAGATTACGATTATTATAAATAAAAGTGACCGCGCCAATTCGCTTTAATCATAAATAATTTACGAGCATGTGTAGATAAATGGCGAGCATCTTAATTCAGCCCGCCGTTAATAAAAGTGCATCGTTAAAAGAAGAAGAGAATCAAATACCACCCGTCTAGTCCAGATGCACCAGCTATACGTCCACGACCACATAAAAATAAGCCTCATGTCCAACTGGATGCTCTCGAGAGCTGTAAATATTAATGCGATTATGAGATAGTTGCAGCTACTGTGCACAACCTGCAGCGGACGTCTGCTCTTCTTGCTTTATCGCCAGCCGATACGAAAATTCGCTCGAGAGACGGCGCTCTAAAAGAGATTCGTTTTATTCTCGATGACTAACGCAATTAAGATTGATAAGGAGTTATTGAAAGAGAAGACCAGCGCCCGCTCAAACGTGGAAAGGTGCACTACTGATGCAATCCAACTATACTACTGCTGCGTCAACAACCGGAAAGCGAGCTCTAAACCTCGCATTACCGTCCATTTCGATCTAATGAGTTGGGTAATTACTCGCAGATATCAATCTGATTAATGCTAATTATAGTTATAAGTCCACAATGGACAGGCACGGCGCGTCAACAGTCGAGATTTATGGTCGTTTCCAATTTTGTGAATTTTTGAATGGAACTTGACATTTAGGAAAAATGGAATCGGGTGCGATTTAAATACTCGTCCACTCAATGCTATCCGGATTGATAAATCTGGTTTAATCTAAATTCATTCCGAAAACGGGAGGTACGCCTCAAGAATTTCAACGAGCCTTATTAATATGGCTTGAGATCTATGGAAGAGAACAGGATGCGTGCAAAAACATCACGAATATTTGCGTACAGTGAGAAGACGGTTAAACCGCCGTGAATTATTGCCAACCATAATTAATTGTCGTCGACGAGAATTGATTGCGACAACGTAGTACCCACCTGAAGAATTGCTTGTTAAATGTCACAGAAGTGAGTAAGTCGACGGACCCGGACCGGGCCGGTCGCTTACCGGAATAAATATACGATCTTCTAAACATACTCGTTTCGTTTGTTTGACATCGGTAACGGCAGCTTCCGACAGGTTTGTGGTTTGTCAAGTATTCCAAACAAATTATTATTTTAATACGCTCTTGCGGTCCCCACGATAACAATAATCATTCTCTTCGTTTGGATGAATCACTGCGTGATTTGGCCCGTTCAAGATGACAAAAGGCAGATGGCCAAAAGGCAAATCAAGAACAGGGCCGTTACACTCGCCCGATTTGTTTGCAATTGACCGTGTCTAGGAGATAACTGAAGCAGTTTGGCTGGTGGAATGTATGTTTCCGGACTGGTTGTATTTTGGGTATTGACGTGGTCGAGAAAATTGGCGTTGGAAGGAGGAAGAAGACAATCGAAGATTAAAGTGCTCTTAAACTTGAATTCACCGGACAAGAATGGAAACAACAATTCTGTTTTAAGTACCGCCCGGAAAAACATGAAAGAGATGTTTTTATTGAAAATAATATCTAAGAAGTTTAGTGTAAATGTTGGAGGAAGCCATAAGATGTGTTTTACAAACCACAGATTGCTAAATCTTGGCCAAGCTTCTTTGAAAAATTCAGAAGAAGCGACAGGGACTTTTGTTCTCAAAACAAAGATGTTACTGGATGTTAAACAAAGAAATTGATGGAGTGGTGTCACGCGGAACAAGACAAAGGTGATACAAGCTCGGAAGAAGCGTCAACCCTTTGGGACCTTTGAGACCTTTGGGACTTGGGAGATCCTTCTGTTTGATTTGTATAAAAATGAAACCACCTTCGTCTGGCATTATTGGACTTCCTGGATGGTTGGGGCAGGATAATAAAGAAAACCATTTGACAACTTGTTTTAAAAGGAAATGTTGCACGTCCGTGCACGGGTCGATTCTTGCAAAACGTGTTAGGTATTCAAGAGTGTCCAGCTTATCGTCTCGACTTGGCACCAAGGGACTACTGTTTTTAAAATTGATTATTTGCTTCATATGTCTAGCAACCAATTGCGTGACAAATATTGACCAATCAAAACGAGAAAACAAAAAATAACCCGATAAAATTTCTCTAAAATGCACACTGTGCAATAATCGGATAAAAAATGCGGGTACCTGATTTTTTTTTTAAATAAATTATTTTGAATAAAAAGGATTGGAAATAATGCGTTTGTTTTCATTCTATTCAGGAAATAATCAGCCGTATACCCCTCGTGCAAAATTTTAATATCGGCAAATTTTTTGCTAATGAACTCATCAAACATCCATAAATTATTCGGTCAGAAGACCAATTATTATCAAATAAAAGCCCTCGACTTCGTCTCGTGCTCTTATTTGATAATAATTGGTCTTCTGACCTCATTTATGGATGTTTTCGTTCATTAGCAAAAAATTTTGCACTTGGGATATAATATGTGAGAAAAATTGAGAGGAAACAAATTCTTGATAGATAGAGAAGTACATACGATCATGAGAGAGTTATAGTGAATAGTAGAAAAATTGTTTTTTTAATCCATTCATCTTATTGCGCACTGCTACTACAACCAATCATTCAAGTTACAATAAAAATTAAAAATTGAAAAAAGGATGTTTGAGTATTTACTAATTGATTATTCACGAGGAAAAAACGATAATTTTGTATTATAATAAAAAAGAATCAGAAAATGTCGATAATATATTGAAAAGTTAATGGAAGAGAAGAGAGAAAATTTTAATTTATATAAAAAAGAGGCACGGCATTGAGGCCGAATTTAGTTATCATTACGGATATTGATGTAAAATATTTTTACTATACTCGTTTATACACATTTTTTAAATTATTAATTATTGTTGATTACTGATCACCCTCACAGATAAACCAGTCAATGGAATGTTAAAAAAAGCATCTATATAAAATAATGCAGCAAGTGCATAAAGTAGTACTTTTTCCGCACTTGATCGCACGAGCCGTAGGCGAGTGACATAATGACACGTTACGGCACTTTTTTTAACACTCTACCTCATTTTTCACTATTACCATAAACAGATATTTTACGCAATAAAAGTAGTGTTGTAACAGTCGTACTGTCGTAGAAAAAATAAGTTTTACAATTTTTCAAAATAATTTTAATCAAACCTAAAAATGTCAATATGTATATAATTTATACGGTCCAGGCACAGAAACTTCATTTTATTATGTTGCTTGAGTTGTCGCAACTAGTGATAAATTATGTATGTACATAGATATTTAAAAAAATATGTTCATTTTTGTCAATTAATACATAAATCTTATTTGTAACCTAATTGATTTCCTTCTATAGAGTGCATGTCGTTTCCAACAATTATAAAAGAATGTGACTGAATTAGACCGCTACATAATTGCAACGAGAATTTCGAAAGTACCATTTAAAGTAATCCACTTCGTATGTGCAAATGGTTTTTTGTTTGAACGTTTATTACACTAATAATTATTATTTAGAGTTAATTTACAGTTGTACACACAATAAGTATGTGATACTGGTCACACGAACACATACCATGTGGTAAATAACATATTTTGGGTCTAATTGATGGTTGCATTTGATAGATCATTCTCAACAGCAAGACAAACGCATTCACGAATGAAACACTGGTTTTAATAATTAATTTCTCTAGTTTTTCTTCCTGTAATCGCAGTCCAGTCTTAATTGCATAGATTATGTAGCGCACCTTAATAAACCGTGTATTATTATAGATCCCATTACTATCAGCCAGAGGCTTACCTTTTATAAGTAGATTTAAGAGATTTAACTTTATTAATGTTAAGTACTCAGTCTGACAACATCAAATAAAAAAATCCATTAACCAACCTGAGATGTGCATTAAACACATAATAGCAGACGTATTGTCCAACCATTACCCCCAGCACGCTATTCCGTTAAATTGTGTTTTATGGGCATAACATTACGCAGGTTATAGCCGAGACCCTCAACAATTAATCTTTCGGATGCTTATTAACGGATCCATAAAAACGAAGACTTCTTCCGGGGAGAATGCAAGAATTGAAAGTAAGCTCCGAAAGCTCACGAATCAAATTTGACTTTGGACCGCAACAAAAACTCTGATCACTGATCGACGTCGAATCCACGAATAGTTTCGGGTTCCTTCGATTTATCTCTTGTTCGCGTCATCCGTGACACTTTTCACATTCCCGACAAAATTTTTATGTTTTGACGCTGACAGGAGCAATATAGTGGGCTCATATATCTGTAGACACAGCGTATATTTAAATAGAAAGCCCGGAACGAGAATTTACAATCTGATGCGATAAATCAACAGAAAAATATTGCACAGGGGCGTAACCGTGATATTTCGATAAGTTATACTCTATTTTTGATCGGAGCGCTAGACCTATCATTTAGTCTGAAAAATTCGCCGATAATGCTAGGTTTATGTTAATTGTTATAATGGTTCTCCTTGATGAAGTAACGTGCTAAATTACCAGTTACATGCAGCGTCTTGACAATAAAAGTAAAAGGAAGGAAAGTGAATTATCCATTTAGCTATCGACTTTATAAAAACCTAATACTGGGAAATTACAGTACTCCAGAGATTTTTTTACGTTTCAATAAACTTCTTTGTTGCGTCATTGCTAAAGTAATTCCAGTAATTTCTGTGAGTAATCGCCACATACGGGTTTGACAGTTGTGTTAATTTAACTACAATTTCTTAAAAGTGCCACCAAGATTTACATAAGCCTCTAGACTTAATTTAAATTGTGGAGTACAGTTAAATTTACGATGGACACTCAATTAATCCATTGATTAATGAAGCTTCCTGGAAAGTACATTTGCAGTAGGATCGATGGTAATGTCTATTATTACACGAAGAAATTGTTTTTGCTGTGATAAATTCGGCGTTTTATAAGTCCAATAAAATTCGGTATATTCGATGATGTTTCCGTAAATATCATTCTGAGATATAGGACAGTCGTGCTATTTTTGCGGCTTCGTAATGCATTGGACGTTATAAAATTAGCGGAATTGCCAAAGCAAAAGATAGCACTCTCTCAATAATTCGGAGACGGGTCAAGGAGGGATAATGCGATAGATAAATGTTGAACTGAGTCTGTTCAATCGAGTGCAGATAACTAAACATTTAAATTTTTTCGATGACAGCTAATCAGAGGCGATTATGGTGATGATCGTGCGGCTGCCTACCAATCATCAGCAACTATGGCGATAATCGTGCGATAATATCGGGTGTTCATTTAAATTTATTCTCAAGGTTGGCGTTGAAGAGTCGATTGTGAACGTACCACTCGGTAGTACAAACACAAACAACGCAAAAAGTGAGGTTAGATTTAAACAGCTAATCCGTGATCCGTAATTCGTGGTGCGTTCACAATCTACTCTTCAACGCCAACTTTCAGGATACATTTAAATGATTACCCGATATAATAATAAATGAAGACACCTGTTTTTCTCGACTGGGTTTGAAAAATTCTAAAAAATATTTAAAAAAAATTGTTATTTGATAGAGAATTGTTGATTTCCATGCTGGCGAAACAGAATAACGAAAAAGTTAATGTGTTAATGTTTGCTGTATATGAAGAGTGATTTTTAAAATTATTGTTGTATAATGTAGGATACCTTGAATTTTGAATGGGTTATGTTATTATTAAAAAAATTGAAGTACAGTCAACAACGAAATATAAAAGTGAATGCGTAGATTAATTCATACATTCTCACTTGTCAGATAATAAATTGTAGATATCCCTTCGATATGAGTTTTAAAGTACCTAAGTAAACAGGTAAAAAATGACCTTTGACTGAAAATATTATACAGGTCATTCTTTATAATGATTAATCGAAGCAAGCCATGCCCATTTTATGAAATTTTTGCCGCTTTATACAAACATAACTCTAATCTGGCGTGAACTGTCAATAAAGTCAACTCAACGGTGTGTATTCACTTATTTACATAATTTTGATCCTTTTCATATGGAGCGGCAACCATAAATTTTACATTCAGGTTTTACGCCAACTTGGACTACAATCACAATTCATAATAAAATAATCAATAAGTCTTCATTAAAGGAACTATTAGGTAACTAAATTATGTTATGAATTAAATACTCTCGTATTAATTAAATATTCTCGTAAGATGACGAGCCTGACCAGGTAAAAATGCAACCCACAATACAATTTCTAAAGCTATCAAGATCAAGATTACATTATCATAATGCACATAAAACACAGATAGCTTTTAATGTCAGCCTAATGAATGTCAAGTTCTGACACCTCTCTCAACAAAATATGGTTTAATAACAATAATAAGCAATTAAAAAATCAAAATCACAAAAGTAAGGGGTAAGTAAGATCATGTCGGTTCTGTCATCGTTCAAAAACATTTTCAAATACATACATACTAAATACGAACGAAAAATGCAATGACGGATATACCTTTCAAACTATGTAATACAATACCTACTTGGATTCCTGATTTAATTTTTAAATACCAAAGTTCAATGAATGGCTTGTAAAATGTATTTTGGGTTGCATTTTTACCTGGTCAGGCCCGTCATCTTACGTGAATAACCCTGTATAAAATTAGGTCTAATAAATGAAGACACTTCTTTTTCTCGACTGCTTTCAAAAAGTCCTTAAGAATTCTTTAAAAAAAAATTGACATTTGAAAAAAAATGTTTCGTTCTATACTGGAGAGATCGAAAATGTATATTTGCTATTTTACTAGCACTGCTTTTTAAACTATTGTTCTCTATTTTGCTTGTATTACTCTAAAAAATATTGGAAAAATATTCAAAATAGCCTCACCCCTCAGCTGTCAAATAAAAACTGAATTTTTCAATAAATACATACATATATATTTTTTTAACGTGCGTTAAAAAAGTGCAAGTTTTTTCATTCGTTTGCGTTCATAAAATATGTGATTCTTGAATCGGTCAAGAAGCGTTAAAAAAAGTACCATAGCTGTTCACTTTTGCACGCATTTTGCGTTATAAAAAAGTGCCGTAGCGTGTCATTTTTTAACACAATTATAAAATTTTTCATTCATAATTCGTATGTAAATTGGGATTTTTTTGGCATGAGTGGGGCAATTTCAAACGCGAGTAAAACGAGCGTTTTAAAGGTCCACGGGTTCACACAGGAGAAAATTTTCAAATTTTGAGTGTCGAAAAATTGTTATCTAAAACTTACGAGCGCCAAAAAATTTTTGTATGCAACTCGTTAGTACAGTATCTTTTTTTACTCGGCGGATTTGTGCACTCGCTGCGCTCGTGCGGCAAATTTTCCTTCTCGTAAAAAAAAGTATTACTTTACTCACTTGTTGCATGAATAACTATTGTTTAGTTTACTACAGTGTAGGTATATCTATTGAAATGTTCATATTCTGAATGTTAAAGTAACCATGGGGGTAAGAAAATCTAAATTTGGCTAAAAATATTATGTAAGTACATATAATAAAAAAAGATGTTAAAATAGTAGTTTATTTGACGAGTTCTTGTGTAAATTGGGGTTTTTTAGCACGAGTGGGCCAGTTTAAAACGCGAGTGAAACGAGCGTTTTAAAGGCCCACCAGTGCCAAAAAAGCCCAATTGACACACGAACGAGTTGAATATAATGTGTTTTTGTTCGACGAACCTCTGAGGCTCCAAATCGCTTAAAATCTTTAAAATTAGCTTGACGTTTCGTTTTGACAAATGGTGACATTTATCAAAATCCGTTCACACAGGAGAAAATTCTCAAATTCTGACAGTGTCGAACAAAAAATAAATGTAATCTAATTTCTGTAGGTACTCGTACGAATCAATCAATCTACGAGTAGACTCTTGTTTCTCGTGGGTAAAAATGCTACAATTTTTTAGAATCATAAATTTTGAACTGTCACAATATAGTTGAGTACGCTAATTTTAAGTAATCTGAAGCCTAAAAGATGGTTATAAAGACTCATCTGTAGTTTTACATGAAGCAAACGCAGTCCCGTTTCATGAGAAAAGACAAATGTGAAACTGGAAGGCCATAAACGTTCGAAGAAATTAATAGACGTCATAATCCCCTTAAGTTTTTCATTTTAAAATGAAGCTGTTGGGAAACTAGCGGGTTCCTTGTAGGGAAGCTCTTGTGCCACTGTACGGTCTAACAATGGGAGCGATTTGAATAAGTTGAACAAAATTGATGCTCCTTCTCAAATAACAATCCGCTGCACCTTCCCAATTTTTCAGTGCGTTCTCAAGGAACAAAAGGCGCAACGAATGCCTTACGCAAGCACGTACAATATCTCAATAATTGCAGGCATCGACAGTGATTGAAGAGGAAAACGTTAGCCGCATTGTTAACGTGTCAAATATTAACCGCCCACTGAACCGTCAACCGTTTAAAAAATATTTTCCGCCAATGTTACCACGTTAATAACCGCACGCAGCACAAACACATGTGCGGACGCGTTTACGACCGATCCAGAAGACTTATTAAATTGGGGAAGACGACACACGAAGAAATCGTAAGATTCGTTAAGTGCACTCGTTAGGTTTTGACTGAATGAACGTAAAAAATAAGGAAGTAACATATGCTCGGTTTATTTTATCTTCGAGGAATCCACAAATAAACAAGTGAAGTTATGATAACGTATGTGCATATGTGAGCAGTTGTATTTCACTGTGTTCAGTACGTAATTTTATTTCACTGGCGGTAATTAGAGACTTTCACCGAGAAAGGACATAACACGGGTCAATTTCGCAATGTTTATCAGTTATTGCCGACCGTGTGGCATCTTACAACATGAAATGGCTAATCCTTGGGTCCTGCAAGTCGGCTTATGTGAGCTTGTTACGTCCGGAGTCCGTTATCGTATTTCAAAAGTAATTGCTGCTAAAGGCGATTTCGAACTTGTCAATTTTTTACACTTTTTAGGCCGATTACAGTCATGATGGTAGATGTTTGTTGCTGGTAATAAGCCAGACAAGTTACGCTTCTCATAATGGGTCATCCGATACCGGAACGACCAACAACGCTATTCAAGCTTTAAATATTTATAAACGTCTCGTGTTAAAACAATGTTCCTCTCAACATTTACAATTTTTTCAAGTGTTGTAGTCATTTGTTTTGTTTCAAACGATAAATTTTCTTCCCATTCCATATTGGTATTGTCGGTTGCGATATTTGGGTGCACCTTTGCCGAGTTATTTGATACTTTTCCGTCTTGCACAATCCACAATTTTACAGATGGACTGACCCGACCTCAAGAATGTACTATTTATACTGTGCACCGGAAATTTATTCATATTCATCATATATCATAATGTCGGTGCTATTTAGCTCAATTTTTTGAAGTAGTCCAATACAATCTACATATTTCTATAACTTCCGTTTGAATAAAAATAATGTACAAGTAGGATCTGAAATTAAACAAAGATCTTTAAACACAATTTAATTCCAGCCTGATTTTTTATTACATACTTCCACCCCTTCAAAACAAATAAGAAAAGTGTAAATAAAATACCTCTGCAAGCTCTTAGGAGTGTTCTGGCAAAATTAGTGAGATAGGGTGTTTTATTTATTGTTAATTCGTTTTCTCAAGGTTGTTTAGACTTTTTAAGAAAGTTACTGCTTCATTTTCTAGCCTAGGTTTGTAACTGATAAATGACACCAGACTTTACTGTCATCCACCAAAAAAAAAACACCATTCAAAATAATGCTGCCAAAGAAGTTTTGTCCACAGGAACGGTTTTGGCTCGAGTATTCCTCAGAATACCTCAGTGCAAAGAGGATACACATTATCATTTTATTTATTTATCGATAAAAAAAATAAAACGGAAAATTCCTGGAAAGAAACAAAATTTATTAAAGGAAAAATCATTTGAATCAGGATAATGCACATCTTGGTGCCAGTATCATTTATATAGGAAAAAAAATCGTCAGATTTAGCAGCGTTTATCTTTCATCTTCAAGAAGCTATTTTTCTCGGATAGCTCACAGGTCACGGTTTTGAGGATTTGGGATGCTGGAATGGGATATCATTATCTACAGGAGCATTGCAAGGCAATGTAGGTATTTTGAAGTCCAGAGAGATTATTTGAGAAATAATAGTACCGTGAGATCGAAAAAAAGAAATTAAAGTTGGCTGTGACCAAAAATTTCAGTTGGCAATTCGTTACAATTTCAATTATCAGATGTCAGTCTTGAAGGTTAGGTTAGTGATTTTGAAGAACGTTGAAATCTTGATTTTCATAAAGGTGTGCATTATGTGTGACCTGTCGGTTATAAAAGAATCATGAGCCCCAATCGTATTTACGAACTAAAGTAAATGGTCGAAATGTCTGCCTTCAGCTTCCAAACATAATGCTTCATGTTTTCAAATGACCTTCGCAAAGTCAGGACATCAGTTAAATTGCAGTTATCAGTAATTATGTACTTGCATTAATTCGGGAATTGTGCCAGACTTGTTTTTGAACACGTTGTTTTTCAGGTATGGAAAAACAAAATAATCAAGGCAAGTTGTTGATAAGTGCCATGAAAGTCCGGAATGACAGTTACTATTGTAATTAATGACATCTGATGACATTTGAATTAAATTTTTACGTACTGCCAACTGAATGTATTAATCATGGCCATCTCGATTTTTTTTTTCGATCGCACGGTACATTCTTCAACGAGCGTATAATGATGACTATTATTCAAGAGGATGTTAACACGAGCCGTAGGCGAGTGGTGGAATCGTCTGAGTAAATAATAGCCATTATACGCAAGTTGAAGACTATACTTTCTCCACGACTATACCAAGAGAAAACAATATTTGGAAATTGAATCTGATTTTTAATATTTGACAATTAAAATTGTGTCTCGTTTAGCGATTGCTACGCGATGCGCGACTTATTATTTACAAATGCATCCGATTGACGATCTGCCCGTGATAGAATGAAAATACGACAGCCGTGGATTTCAGTATATTCTGTGACGGAGCGTGAAATTGATATCATTCGTTCATTGAAAATCCAACAAGAATGCATTAATTCTTTAATACCTAGTCGTGGAAAAAAGAAATTCCAAAGAGAGTCCAGCCGTTCATTATTTGTTCAAAGAAACGGCTAATCTACAATAATGTTGTCTCGAGACAACAATTATTCAAACCACAAGATCTTTGGAGAGCACTAACAAAACTTTCCACGTGTACCTAATTGTTTTCAGATATTCTTAAAAATTGCTTATTGCTTATTGTTCTGTTTTAAAACTCCCCATGACTGTTACAAAAATGAAACCTCTTTTCTTATTTGTCTTTAACACAAAGTAGGTACTTCCTAAGTAAATGCGCTTTTGAGAATAAAGGCTTGTCAGCATCGAGAATTATTTTCTCAAGTTATAAAATTTTCGAAGGCGGTGGTAATAGAAAATTGTCTTGTTTAGAAGATTAATAATAACTGTTTGTTAAAAAAAATTTAATTTTTTTTAACTGTTTGTTTCCATAAATTGTCGTGTAATGAGTGAAAAAGACGACTTCAGTAGCGGTGTAAAAGATTTTCTGTTTTCCTTCACAGTAAAACTTAAGGGACGAGGATGCATTTTTGTTGAATCTCTTTCAAACGAACAATGCTTCACCATTATAAAAAAAATTCCAAATTATGCATAGCCCAGCCAACAGCGATCCCGCGAATAGGGTCAATTCTAGAAATTGTGCTTCGCCTTAGGGATACCGAATGAAGTTATTGGAAGAAGTGTTAATCCAGTTTTGACCCCCTGGACGAGTTTCAACGCAAAATTCCCATTTCGATTTTTTAATACATAATTTAAAATATGTATCTAATTGTTTCAAAATCGGTTTCAATTTTTGTCGAATAAAGAAAGAAGAGTTTATTTTTAATTTGTTTATTTGTTTTTTCATCTTCATGCAACTTTATTAAAAACTGATCCAAAATACTTTTATTTTGAAAAATAAAAATGTGAATTTTGCATTGAAACTGGGCATATGGGGTCAAAATTACATTCTGAATATTTTTTTCTGATAATTTCTTTCGAAATCTCTAACTGAAAGCTGAACATTCTTAATAAATGCATCTCATGAAGCTCCTTGACAAGCCTGTATAAAATTTTAAATCTCTATCTATATCGAAAATATCAGGCTGTCTTCATCTTAAGTGCGACATTATATATTTCTGAAAAAGGAAATATCTTTTTAATTCAAGTTTTCGAAAGAGCTAAAAGAGAAAAACATTTTGCTTGGTATAGTGACCATTTCAATCTTAGAAAAAATGTAAAAAGAACGTAGAAATATAAATTAATGTATCATTAATTTGAGATCATTAGCAGAAGATAAAAAAATTACTTACGAGTAGATGTCTGACAGCAATAGCCGTTTCAAAAACAAAACTAAAAATAGAAATAAGTGTATGTAGTGAGGAGGTACATATTTCCCATGTTCCACACTATCATGTAGTAGAAGATAGAGAGAGTTAAATTTTCGTAATATGTAGTTGACATTTTTGGCACTCCAGCGTTAAAACGCTAGATCCAGCTCGCTGCAATTTATTGCATAACCCCCAACTGCACCCACGTGTTGCATATGCATGTGTAACAGTAACACACCTAGTCCTATCAATTTACACCCGAATAAAAGTCCGCATAAAAACAATACGATTCCAGTGATGACATTACGATGGTGATGAGCCGCGTAGGTCGCTTTGAGTTATGGACGTGAGCCTGTGCCGACGTGAGTACGCCCTTCTTTGGCCACGCACGCCTCATGAATCCGCTAATGACGGCAATTACACCCTGACAAAACGAACACATTGTCAAGGAAATCTCAACATTCCGCGTCCATTCCTCCGGCACGCAGAACGCCCTTTCATTTGCTGAGGAATTCCGCCCGACCAAGAAATCTCCCGACTCTGTGTGCACCCTCCTCAACAATCTTACTCCCGATCCGATGCTGCCTTCAATAATTAATTTGCCACCGCGTCTTGTCCGTCAAGTGGAGATTATTCAACGTCAGAAAGAGTAAAACTGGAGCCGCCGGTTCGTGGCAATAATACGCATTAGGAATAGCTAAGGGCGAAACGGCTCCGAAGAAACGTTATTACCGTAATTATGAGACCACCGCGGTTATAAAAACGCATCGAATTAATGTTGCATCTAATGCACAGCTCTTTTACTACCACCACGCCACAAAGTGGTCCACCCGTGTTATTTTCAGCTATTATTTTTTTTTCGGGGAACACGGAGAAACATAAATTTCTTAAAGAATGCCGTAAATAGGGATGAAGTGAGGGAAACAAGAGGATTTGTAAAACAGACCGCAGTAAATTTGGTACAAATGAGTCCCAAGTAGCCCCAATTATTCTCAAGAACCATCAAGGAGATTTTTTTAATTTAAATTGTAACATCAAATAATTTTCTTGGGGCGTTGTTTCGAGAGCAGACTGATCTGACCATCCTCCAGTTTATAAGTTTCATGACTCTTTTATTTGTCTGTTTAGGAAAAAAAATCGAGCAAGCTGAAATGTCTTTCAAAGTCTTTAACTTCTTTATCTAGAACAAACCACGTTTCAGGTTTGTGAAGATTTGAGAATAAAAAGAATCTCAAGAGTTCTTAGCACCTTACTTAGCACATGGGAACCAGATTCTGGATATTTTTTAAAACTCTGCAAGTCTTGAGAAAGCCTTAACTTTGATATTTTTTGTCAAGGCTCAAACCACTCTCACAGATTTTCCTGTTCTTGCTTTCCGATTTCTTTTCCTTCTGCCAGAAAATAATAAATGCAACTTCCACATCCCAAGAAGTCTGAGTCCAAAGAATTTCTTCTTGATTGGCCGCTCTACTCTCACTTTCATTTTTGCGAAGCTTCCGGTTTTTATTTTTCAATTTAGGATTTGTTCTTTTACTATCGAGCATCTGCAGTGTGGGAAAAGCTCGACAAAATCTGATCCGATTAATCCCATCGGGAGCTCATTCATGTCACGCAAGTGCGTCCCAAGCTGTCTGCGTTCGCTCTTAATGACTCCTTACAAGAACAAGAAGTTATTGGCCACCTCCGTGCGGGTTCCGGGGGGTTCGGATAAAACTCCGGTCGCAAATAACAACCAGTTTTCTGCATGGCATTTGTCCATTGTGAATCTCCAAGGTCGCAATTTATTGCAACGCGCTATCGAGAGGATCCGTTGCATAATAAGGACGAGTTGAAAAGGTTGCGCGACTTTGCGGGACTTTCAGGAATGCCTGGATAATTTACGAGCGGACATGTCGTGACAGGAGCCTCACCATTTCTGAATTTTAATCCAAAAACATAAAGCGCGGGACGTGCAGCGCCTGCATGTTTGATTATGACGTCGATAAACAAACGAGAGGTGGAGAAGAGTCGCGAAAGCGCGATTGAGGCAGTAAAGCTTCCTGTTACTTAAGTTCATTAACATGCTGCTTGATATAGAATGATCAAACAATGTTATCACGTTTCTTAATGCGGACTGCATTCGTGTGCATTATCCAGTCGATTACAATAAGACGTGCAAAATTCAACAAATATTTAGTCAACGCTTTCGTTATTTATTCCGAGAACTGAGAATTGCCCACGGGTAATTAATTTTGCCTTGAATCAGCGACTTAAGCACCAGAAGCAACGTCCGTTGCAGTTGGCCCTTTTGAATATTTAACAGAGAAATTACAATGCCGCATAAAACTAACCAGAATCACAAGATTGTTTTATTGCGTCTCTGAAAATATTTAAATTAATGCAGTGTATAAGAGTTTGTTAACGCAAACGTGTCGGCCTGTGCGCCTCAAACCTATCCGAAACTTAGTTAAATTGTCTTCCTGCTGAGGAGGATTATTCAATACGTCACAAGCAGAATGGGTTCAGTATAAATCAGCTTGTGGTCGTATATGTTAATGTCTTCAAATGACGTTATCCAATTAGTAAATGCATAATAAACGTGAGCCTTGTCACATCATTAAGTCAACAAGAGAAAAATCGCCTTACTGTTTGCAACAACCTCCTCGATGCATTTTAATTCAGTTTCTTCAAAACTACGTGAGGTAATTTAATCAACGACACCGTTAATGGATGTGTCTTTAACAAATTTAAATGCATACCTGAAGCGAATATATTTTGGAACCTCACTAAATTACTTTGACGGTTGCGAAAGAATTAATCAAAATTGCTGGGTGGTATGGCCTACATTTTTAAACTTACGGTTTGGGTCGTAAATATCTCCGCAAAATTTTTTCAGGCTGGAGGTTATTTAAATCAAGAAGAGCTCTGGATAAGCCACAACAAAAACAAAGGGTCGACGTAGCGAGGGGTTCTCAGAGGCGCTTAACCAAACCGATAACAAAACAAATTTAAAACTGGATAAATATACAAGGTACAAAAATATACATACGTACAAGGAATAAAAGTGTTCAATATGTTAGGAACTAAACTAGAAAAATCTTCAACTTCAAAAGCTTAACTTGCTGATTGGTAACGTTAAGCGACAAATAATTAAACTCTTAGATATTTTTTTGTTCGACACTGTCAGAATTTGAGAATTTTCTCCTGTGTGAATGGATTTTGATAAATGTCACAATTTGTCAAAACGAAACGTCAAGCTAATTATAAAGATTTTAAACGATTTGGAGCATAAGGGGCTCCTCGAACAAAAAAACGTATTCAACGTGAAACGTTTCACTCGCGTTTTAAACTGGCCCACTCATGCCAAAAAAAAACCAATTTACACACGAACTCGTTAAATAAACTATTAGGTCCTGCTGATCTATTACTTAAAGAAATACTAGAGAATAGTTTTAGTTCTATACAAAACTAGCTTATTAATTAATTATACAAATTAATAATACGGTTGTAATAACTGTTACCGTTTGTTTTTTTGTTTTTTGTTTTACAAATCTAAGTATAAAGTAAGCGTTGCATGACAAAAATGCTTTCAAAGAATAAATTTCACTTTTGGCAATGCAGCAATTTCTGAAGGAATTCCCTCAACACTTATCAGTATCACAATAAATCAATAAGGTCAACAAAAATGTGTTCAGTTGAAGTACGGTCAATGGACAAATAAAATTTAATCTATGTAAATTAGACTATTGAATATATTTGTCAGTGTCTATATAATATGTCATACCAAAGTTAACCTATTTGCGATAAAGCCGTAATTAAACGATGCAAATTTGTAAATTTTGACTTAAGTGATTTTTGTCCCAGTTTTATTTGTCCATCGACTGTACCTACAGATAAACTCCCACCCCTTAGACGTAATAAGACTATTTTCCAATTTCTTAAAATTTGATTCCAAAAGGAATTACTGTGTTCAGTAGTTAACATAAAAAAAAAGATAACCTCAAAGTAACAACTGTCAAATATTTTTCGAACC
Source organism: Tenebrio molitor (assembly GCF_963966145.1). Lineage (NCBI taxonomy): Eukaryota > Metazoa > Arthropoda > Insecta > Coleoptera > Tenebrionidae > Tenebrio > Tenebrio molitor. The sequence goes on along the minus strand of NC_091051.1, from coordinate 13,814,683 downwards.
AAAACATACGGACGCTGCTCCGATCAGGTTCTTTATCGATACTTCTGTATTATCAAATTTTGACTAGTGTCACCACCGCGTTTTGGGAAAGGGCGACAATGAAAAATTCTTGCTTTGGAGTACAACACTTAACACTGTTTCGTAAAGAAATAGTAGTTTATTTAACAAGTTCGTGTGTAAATTGGGCTCTTTATGGCATGAGTGGGGCAGTTTAAAACGAGAGGGAAACGAGCGTTTTAAAAGCCCATGAGTGCCATAAAAAGCCCAATTTACACACGAACGAGTTGAATACAACCTTTTTTTTTGTTCGACGAGCCCTTTAGGCTCCAATTCGTTTAAAATATTTAAAATTAGGTTGACGTTTCGTTTTAACATTTATCAAAATCCGCTCACACAGGAGAAAATTCTCAAATTCTGACAGTGTCGAATAAAAAATTAACTTTTAATAGGAATTATGGTCGAAAAACCATTGCAACAAGGATTGAGAGCGGTTCACCATTTTTGGTATTACCGGCCTGACTTCTTTGGTAGTTTGATCACTTTAGAAAAAAAAAGTCGAGGGCATGTGAAATAATTTGATTGGTCCGTAACAAAACTCCGGGATGCAAAACTCGGGGTGTTCTGGCTAGCGCTTCATTGGCGTCGGTGACACTAGCTGCTTTCCAAGTGGGAGTAATTTACTCCGAACAGTTCTACGCCGAACTGTTCATTGGTTTGTGCCGCTTGGAACGCCGAATTTACTCCTGCACTGTACACTGTCATTAGTGTCATCTGAGTCCGATTCCCGCCGTATATTTGACATTTCTTAACATCCCCACCACAAAAAAACTCCGAGTATAGTCCATTTTTTTATTATAGTCCGATGAGCTTAGTCCGAATCAAGAAGTCGACATGACCTGCGTCTGCTTTCGACATTTGACAGCAGTGCATGGTTCTACCAATATTTGAAAATTTATTTAGGCAACATGAGACAGATATTGTGTTCTTTCGTGCTTTCTTGGTTTTTATCTTTCAAAAAACCGCTCCCTTCAGAACGCTTTTGATAACTATTTACATAGGTATCAACTAATAGGTCAGATATATTAAAAATTGTTGAAAACAGCACTAAACAACCACGTTTAGACTGTCTTTCTTTCCTCCTAGATTTTGTTTCGGCAACGCCATGAACACAAAACAACTCTCTATGAATTAGTTTACCCCCTTACCTGTTAACTTCCAGTCTTGCAAGTTTCCGCGCAATTCCAATATTATTTTTGCAATTTACAAATTCTGTAAATGAATCTGTTCACATGCTTTTCGTTGGCATCATACGGAGGACATTTCAAGCAAAATTAAACAAAATTATCACAAATAACGTGGTTAAAACGTAACCTAAAAATTTGACGTCGCTAGTGGAATCGAGTGGAATAAACGTACAATTCGCGTCTTGCTCTAATCGCACATGCTAAAGCGAGATGCATAGTGGGACACGCTTAATACAATACGTACAAGAATTCAATAGTTTGTTTACATTATGTTGAAAAGAGATAGCAATATGACAGTTGTTCTGCTTTTTAATTGATACATCGGACTATAATTAAAAAATGGACTATACCAAAATTTAGGTAGGTACTTCAGGGGGCAGGGGAAGGGTATAACGGAGTAGTTCTGGAGTAGTTCCACAAATTACATGGAACACTTGTACTCCTGGAGTAGTTCGGAACTACTCGCGTAGATACCTGGAAAGCAGCTAATAGGTTCATCGAATTTAAATCAAAATTCGTTTTGTTTTCGCGTTTATTTTGACATTTTATTTTCGTCATGAAAAAGTAAATTGCACTAGTTTGTTTCAAAACACGAATTTCTAGCTAATTTCTAACACCGGGTGAGCAACAATAATTGTTTCAGTTGGCAATTCAAAAACTTACACGAAATTTTCAAGACTGTGAATTACCTACAAGTATTTGAGTTTGTTTTATTGACATCATTGACACCTAGCATACATTTCAAATTTAAACGTCACAGTTTTTGTAATCTTTTATTAACAAAATGGTTTTCTCGTTGGAACATGACATAAAAGTCACCAGAATTTATTGCCAAGTCAAACAGTACTTGTTGCTCACACGGTAGTTTTCATACAGACGCAAAGTCCAAAAACAGAAAGTTAAATTTGTTGTATGAAATGCAGAAATTTTCGATGCAATTTATGTATTTTTATTTGGAAGCTACTGGCGTCAATTTGAACGTTTCTGTTTGTTTGCTGTTTCTCTTCTCATAGTTTGTAGTTTTGAAAACCACTCCCCACCTTCTGTAATCCCTGAAAGTCCCGTTGAAAATGTGTGCATTAAAAATCCGTTAAGTTTTTTTTTAGATTTAACATCAAATATTGATTCTCTAGTCCAGATATTTGTTTAATGGTTGGATATGAGAGCAAGTTGCTAAGTGGCACTTTACGTTATTAAATTTTTAAACTTTCAGAAACCTTCCTACTACATCAGTTTTGTTTTTGTGTAGAACAACCTTCAACATATTAAACTGTAGACTTCTTCGGTTGCCGCAAATAATACTTTATTTATTGCCATACCTACTGAAGACCGGAATGAAATTATTGCACACTAAAACACTTAATCCAACGTATGCATTAATTAATATACGGTTTGAGTGGTTTGACGTGTCGGCTCCTTTTAAAATAGCTTCGGCCGTAAAATAAATGTCACTCGAAAACTTTTTAATTCAGCAATCTCCGTGTGTGAAATTTGAAGTTTCGGAAATGTGCCAAACGCTCCAGTTTACGTCGTCGCTATCGGTTTTATTGGGCGAACTTGTCGAAACGTGCACCGAATCCCGTCATTAAACAGATTTAAATGTCGCAATTCGCATTATCGATTTCAAAACAAAACCCTTTCAGCTTTGTTTTGATTTGGAGCTTGCCAGACTCGCGATCATCCCACAATAGAAGAGAGAATCTTCGCTGACTCATTCTCGTACAAACGCGATCTGATAAATTCTGAACAATAAAACACAAGGGCGGATACTAAAAATGGAATGCACAAATTTTTGTAATCCTCGTCTCTTCCTTTGTTTCGTAGCGAAACGATCCCGGAAATGCTGTCAGTCAAATGCAAATCGGCTTATTACAAAAACACACCCTATACGTTTAATTAAATCCGGAGACGGACTTTCGCACGTTTATCAAGACTCGGACGTGGTAAAAATGCGAGATTACCGCATTCTGGACGCCTTCGGACCATCACCTGCACTTGCTTCGGGTCCTTGTACCACTCTCGAGTATAAATAATGCGCACTCGAAGGAGCTTCGACAGTTAATTTTAGTCCAGCTTAACATTTTTAAACCGTTGCTCACTTCCTCCGGTACCATCGCGTGGTTGTGAAAAATTGGCCAACCCATGATGGATCAATTAGAGTGACATGATGTAAGCAAGTACGAATTGAACAATAAAGCAAAGTGTTAAAATGTTATTTTTAGCACCGCCTTTCACAGCGATGTGCATAATTTAGCCGCCAATAAATCATTCTTTGTACAGACAGACAGTCTGCCGGAGAAATTGGAAATGAAACGTTCAATTAGGGATTAATTGGCAACGATTAAAAGGCCGTTAAAACGACACACAGACCACAAGTTTCCATCGAAAATGATAGCGCAAAGGATAACAAACATCATTTTTTACTTTGCGCATTTATGGCTCGATAATTACAATTGACCATGGGAGTTAATGGTAGCAGGCATAAAATAGTCATAATGGTACGTTGCGACAGATGCAACAGGAATAACTGCATAAAATGCAATTTACATGGCATTAAAGCCAACTAATTAAAAAATGATGTCCGTATTTCATTTTTACACGACGCTTTTACAAATTGTTGCCCAACGTCCAATCGTTTGTTACCTTGACAATTTTTATTACAATTAAGGTCGACTATTTTCATCGTGGACTCCCTTTGTTGAAACATCTGCGAAATTTACGAGGTGTCTATTTCGTTGCACTTTACGATGTTCAAACAAAGGACCGTAAGAATTAATCCTGAGCAAATACCGCGTGGTAAAAAGGAGACCGTAACTCCCTGTTTGATTGGCGATTTTTCGATACCCGATACGCGTTTTACCTGTTTGTACAAGACATCGGTAGCCTAAAGATCGGTGTAAAATGCCAAAGCCAATATTTACATGGAACACTGACCTAGCACTTGGTTAATTATCACAAAGACAAACAGTTCACATTCTCCGGTCTCAGCCTGAAGAGTGCGATCCGGCGAACGGATTCGTCGCTCCATAAAAATGCCGCGCTGATCATCGAATTATGCGATACTAATCGAACATAATAAGCGGTTTATGGTGAAGGGGTTGCATGAAGAATAGACGTAATGGTCATCTTCACGATCCATATTGTTTGCTTAACCGACTGTCTGGCCGGCCGTAATAAAAACTGTTTGCCTTTTGCTCTTGTGGACGTGTGTTTGCTTAATAACAAGAAAGAGGTTAGGGATATTGGTTTTTGTGTAATTGGACCTTGTTTTTTGAACGTCCTGCGGCAGGATTTACTCCGTATGTGCTAAACGGGACCGTGCTTGTTGGAGATTTTGATATGTGAGAGGTGAAGGATGGGACATGGAATGTAAACAGAGCTGTTGTATTCGATTGAGACGCGTTTCGCCAACCAAATTGCCATCATCAAGAGGTTGAGCTGGTCGTATTGATTGCACTGGCGAGACGCGGAGATGTTGACTTCAATTGTTTGGTGTGAGAGGTTTTCTTTGTTTTTCGTCACTTATCATCATCAAGGATCTATCCGGGATTCCGTTCTGCCCACTAACAATAATAGGACATCTCTTAGATTTAATCTGTCGAGAATATTTTTTGCAACAGGGAACAGTTCTATCTTTACCATGAATTTTGAGCTCCCAGAAAGATTTTATTTGTTTTTAGTTGAAATTTAACAAAATTAAACTATTTATTGTTATTCACATTCATATTGTTTAGTTTTTTCTTCATTTGTTATAGTGAAATAAGATTTTAATTTTTTTAGGAAACTTAATTTTTCACCACGATTATGGATCAGCTGTTTAAATCTAACCTCACTTTTTGCGTTGTTTGTGTTTTTACTCTGCACCTAAACATTATTTTATCCGAAATATGTAACGGGAAGTGCCTATTATTATTATTATTTTTGTTTAAAAAAATTCGGTAACTATTTAATTGACAGTTTACCAATTTGTTGACAAATTTTTCATTTTTATTGACTTCTATCAATACAGGAAATGCTTATTAAATAATCATCCTTTAATCACTATTTAGGTTATCTGAAACTAATTACGAATATGTTGTTAGTAATAACTCGTCCATTAAATTGATATTATAGGCCTTGCCTTTTAGAAATTGATTAGGTACTTCCATTTAAGCCTAATATTGCTGTAATTAATTAAATAAAATCTAATCTAGATGTGAAAACATGATATAATCAACTTTTCTGCATTTTAATAATTTAGTTCGTACATCTAGTCACGCAATGCTATTAAGAGCTGGTTCAAAATTAAGATTTATGTATAATTAAGTAGAGTTCATTAGTGAGTCGTTAATTTTTTTCGAGGAAAAATCATAATCACTGGCAGCAATTTAAAACAAAGCAAAACCAACTTTAGATGGATTCTTGAATTTTTTTTTATGTTGAGAAATTACATTTGTACCCGACTTGAAAGCACGCAGTATATCTCGGTACTGACAATTTGTAATCTAGCCAAATGCAATGTTTACGTTTTCACGAAGAAAGCAAAGATATATTTGTGAAGTTCAAGTTCTCAAGGTTGCCAGTTTTGAATTTTGAGAATTGCACCAAGGTTCTACTTCTACTTCGATAATTCTTTTGGTGCTATCAGTCGAAAGATAACGGTCTCGACGTCGTCAGCGAAAAAACTGTAGATACGGACAAGACAACAATCATATCGCGTTTGCATGATGACATCATAGGCTTATTAAAAGCGTGTAGCTACTACACCAAGCTATATTTATAATCGGAATTTTCTAATACGTGATAAGAATTATTATGAATTGCAACATTATAAACCCGTAACAAAATACCATTCCCATGATGGAGCGTCGTTGCACCGATATCGGCTGCAAAGTGTTGGAGGCTGCAAAAATGCACGAAGGATGATGATAATCCCTGGACGTGTGTTCTCTATGGGTTATATTTCGTGGCAAGATTTTCATCAGAAGTCCGACTGAAACACGATTCAGACTGCTTTACAGTCTCAAGCTGACTGGATTGCACTTTAATCTTGTGGCGATTGGAATTTATTGCTCGCCAATAGTCGAAGACTAATCCTTTCGCAGCCGATGGCGCCGCAAAATTACAAGATTTTGCCGGTCCTTCCAGGACGGCGTTCCAGCCAATTACGCCATAAATCAGGACGTTTTGAATTGATTACGAAAAAGCGGCAGTGCGTTATTGATTCGGTTGTCATCGCAGCGGTCTTGTAACGACAGCGGCGTCTTTTCTTGCGGTATTTGGATGCAGTTGAGTGTTAACGTGAGGTGTTGGTAAAAGGAAAAGAAAATTCGAAGTCCGTCACGTATAATTAGCGCAGCGGGTTGTGTACGAGACAACTGGTCTGCATGTTCGAATGGCTCCGACAATGCCAGAACTGTGTACGGTTCTGACATAAAGCATTTAACATGCTTCGGATACTCCGAGGAAATTTTAAATTATAACTAGACTGCACTATATATCAAATATTCCAGCACGTTGAGTTTATGGATTTATGAGCGACACCGAGGTTTGTCCTAATCAGAATTGAAAGTGACAGTGATATATTCCTGGAAGCTCTCCAGTAAACGGACATTTTGATAGCTTGTAGCGATCTTACGTCCATGAAAAATTTTATTTGGTAACTCCTCCTTTTGTACCACAAAATTGTATTTAAATTTTTGATGCGTTCTATTATGCATTGTGTTGTACAACAGCTTTTTATATTGTCATGGTTTCATTCCATTTGTCCGCTCAACAAAAGATGACACTCAAGAGTTAACCCGCAGACGAGTCTAGGTGTTATACATATATAATAATTATATTATATGCTTTATTTTGTCCTACGGCTTTCGAATTCCTGATTACATTTTTCTTTAAACATAAAATACCAATTCCAAGAAAACACATTTTAATTCCTATCTCCCACCCCTTTCCTCTCTGGTCTTTCCCTCCTCTTCCATATCTCTTTCATCTATCTTATCTCGCTTCCGTCTTCATTCGGTATTTCTCCCCGTTCCTTTCTCTCCCTCTGTCTCATGTCGCTGCATCTATTCCACATCTGCTTGATTATCTCTCTCCTCATAGCACATCCTACATCTTCTTTCCTCTCCTTGCATCCAATACCTGTTTTCTCCCTCTTCGTTCTTACATCTGAATCTCTGCAGTCTTCCCTTCCATCTATTTTGTCTTCAAACTTTGCCGCTCTCTTTTCCGCTTTCACTCTCAGTCTATTCCTCTTGCACTCTTCCCTCACTGTGTAACCTGGCGTTTCTCTGTCCACTCCTAGCACTCTTCTTAAATATTTTTCTTGCACTCTCTTTACCTCTTCTTGTTTCTTCCATCCCCAGACTTCTGCCCTGATGAGACTATTTTAACTTGTCAAAAATAGAAATTTCAGTGGGAAGGTTAAAACAAGTGTTTGTAACGTGCAATTTTTGTATTTTCATGTTCCGTAAGAAAATGGAAGGATGGTTCTATCATCAAAATATAAAGAAAACTAGTTTTCCCTATTTTTATTTTTGTAAAATGTTTGTCTCAGTAAGGACTTCACGTCTATTGATTTTGCCTCCAATCAGATCGGTGCTGTTGTATTAAAATTTTGTGCAATTTTCTTTCATTTCCCATAACTTCTGTAAAAATGTACCGAATTGAGTGTTTCTTCTTTCAAAATGTTCATCACAATGAGGACTCAAGATCTATTGATTTTGGTGCCTATCAGATTAGTTGTTTTGAGAATAAGGACAATTTTGCACAAGTATCATCGCAAAGGAGCTTTTTGCCAAATTCTACTGACATTTTTCATATTAAAAATTGGGTCATATGCATAAACCATTAGCAAATGCTTTTACTTGTAGTAGTGAGAGATAGAAATACATGGACTCTATTAGATAGAAAAAGACAAATATATAGTATAAGCAAATGCTTATTTTTATGCATACTACCCAATATTTTGAAAAATTGTTTTGGAACATGGGCGGCCTGTATGGTTCTCCACACCAATATTTCAAATTTGTTGAAACTTGCATGTTTTTTAAATAAAAGACTAAAATAACATTGCAAATTCACTCTTTCGAAAATCAAATCGTGCAGGATCAAATTTGTAGTTCGCTACGTCAGAGTACGGTATAAGTATTTTACAGGGCGAATAATAGGTTTCAAGCACGAGGAAAAGCCGAGTGCTGATTTCTTACATTTGTACCTATTAGCTTTTTCGGCTGACCAAATGTTTCATTTTATTAAATGACAAATGTCAAACTTTTTGACATTCTGAGCTGCCAACCTGATCCTGATAGGTTGTATTTTCCCTATTATGATTGTGATTATTTATTAGTCGATAAAAATGTGTTTTCTTACACTAAATTAAAGTAAGGTAGGTATGAACTTTAATTTGAAAGTAACTGTAAAAAGAGTAAATTAAAGGTGTTTTACAACTGTAGGGAAGCCGAAAATTATTTTTCTTCTAAAGTATTAAGTAATATGAAATATTGAAATCTCATTATAAAAACTGTTACCTATGTAACTCAGAAAATGATGAACATTGATCCAGATAGTTTAAAATAGAAACAACTAGGGATGACCAAAACTTTGCGAAGACAGTTTTTCTTTAAGGATATTTTACTAGTTCTGTAGAGTTTGGGAGTCAAATGTCACGTAGATTTATTTAGTCGAATATTTTTTAATGAATACCAGTTGCACAATCGAAACACTAAAGACCGGTTGATTAGATAATCATTCTCATCCGGTAGTATTTCAGTTGGATTTTGTTAGATAATTAGAAGCGTAGGAATAACTTAGGCTACTCATTTAAAATTTAAAAGTATTGTAAAGTTGAAGCAAAAATAGCACAAGGCTTTGTGACTTTTTAACAATTGAAAAACATTTTGATTAGGTAGTATATTGCCCAAAAAATAAATTATTTTCAACTGAAATATAAGCGCCATAAAGTAATTTTTTTATCTTGAAAAAGAAATATTGCAAATGCAAGTTTTACATGTTTAATAAGATATATCGGGTGTTCATTTAAATTTATCGTTAAAGAGTCCATTGTGAACGCACCACGGATTACAGATCAGTAGATCACGGATCAGCTGTTTAAATCTAACCTCACTTTTTGTGTTGTTTGTTGTTTGTGTTTTCACTCTGCAGACGGACGAGTGGTGCATTCACAATCGACTCTTCAACGTCAACTTTGAGAATAATTTAAATGAACACCCGATATTTATTTCAAATCTAGATGATCTGAAGGCTTTTAGATGATTAATTTTTTTTATTGATGTAAAACAAAACTGTTCACAACCGCAACGAAATTTTTTCTTCTTATTTTGTAATAAACAAAATAAACGTTGTTAAAGTCTGGTCTAGGTTGCAAAAATATGTAACTTGAAATCATAAACATAGACTCATTATCGGTGAACCTGAAACTGTCACAATTTCATATTTTACGGTCTTAATAAAACAGGGGTCAGATTTGTTCTGTATCTTGTGTACTTTCAACAAAACATTAGTAAATCGCCATAGTTATTATTAGATTATTTTGTCTAATAATTTTATGTTAGATGAGTGATTACAAAAAAATTGGCTCACTGTAACAATAAAAATAATAGTCATTGCGTCCCAACACGATGAAGTGTGAAAAAGATTATTTTGGTTTAATTAAATGATAAACCCTTGTACTGACGGGTCACCGACCTATATCTTAATTTTATTATAATGATGGCTATTTTTGTCACTACAAACATTACGTCGGTTTAACAAATTTCAAACATACAAGATAATAAATTTTAATGGCTATTCACAGAGCAGGAAAAAATTAAATGTTCCAAAAATGGAGGTAAATATCGTTAAAATTGTCACTCCGACTTCTCTCAGATTTGATTCTCTTCCGAGATACAGTAGAATTTTTTCTCTTTCATTTTTGTCACAGACTGAATATTTGTGGAATTCGTGTTGACACCTTTATTGCCGAAAAATGCTTAAAAACATCAATGAACGAGATTTATGTCCACCTTTCTCGTGGTCTTCGACCAATTGACACTTTATCTAAGCGCCGCCTGAAATTAGTGAGAATTAAATGGAATCCAACCAATCGGATTTCTTTAACACGAATTCAATTGTTATTGCGCCTGTAAAAATGTAAATTTGAACCACACGCAGCTAATCTGTGAGATGCGGTCTCAGGGGTCACCGATATGGGTCCCACTCGGTAGAACCGTTCCAAATGGGAAACCCATTTAGAATTAATGGATCTTTACCGATCGGAACTTTCGCTAATTTGTCATGCATTTTATCGTTGAAAATTTATGCATGCGTAATGATGAACGGATGTTGTTGAAAACTTTTTCTTTTTTATGTGGTCGTTACCTAATTCACATCGCTCCGAGCCATGGGAAACACGCACAATTTCGAAATGTTTAATGCGTTAACGAGAGCTCGCCCCACAAATAATGCGTGTTTGGTGCGAATTTACGGCGCTAGTGTGAATTTTTCTAAACTCGGATATTAGTTTACAATCCGGGGTAATTAAAAGAGAAATGTTTTAATTGGTTGTTTGCTTGGCAGTGAGATCATTGTAACATTAATGTCGCCTCAATTAGTATTTATTCGTTATAAATATGCAACGAGTGCGAGTTGGGCGCTCCGACCAATTTAAACTCTCTCGAAAAGGACAGCGTTTTATTAGCTGGGAAGATGATTTAATTAATCCTTCATTACGAGCGATTTGCTGGAACTCCACTGTAATTATGTCGAAATCACGGAACCGTTTGTTTTCCGACACCTAAAGCCGTCGGACTGCCACCGACAACACGAACACATCAAAGACGCTTTGTTATTTTTGCGTTCAAGTGCACCACTCGAAGGCGCAACTTCCTCATTGCCGAATAGAAATTTTTCACGGCTCTTGAAGACTCCTCCGCTAATAATAAATCAAAAACTCGTTGGGTTTATTAATACCGAGATAGCACCTGTTGTCTGACACACATTCTCATTTTTTACCGAGGCACACGTGTTCGCTGACGTTACCACGTGTGAAATTAACTCTTTTAATTTTAACTTAATCCGTCATTATCCTGACAGTCCCGCGTATCTCATATGCAGAGCTCCGTGACCGTTACACTTGCTGACAGGCGAAGATCTTCGATCCGACCAAATCGAACTGACGTGCAATGTCGCAAGATCAGGTTCCTCAAAGTTCGACCCTGCACTTATCCTCGTGTGGGCTTAGACGGATAATTACCCAGTCCGACCCATGCATCTTCTACGAATCGGTTATTATTGAACTTGTCGACTCTCCTTATTTGGTTTGATACATTTATGTGTATTCGAGTTATCTGAAGATTTATTGAAGTGTATCGATGAGTAATTCATAAAACGAGAGCTTCGGTGGAGCTATCTACCCACGACTAATTTGACGAAGGGGACTTCTTCAGCTCTACCTGCAATTGAAAAATTTCGTGCTGGAGCTAGACGTGACTGAGATAAAGCCGACGGTATTTAACGCAAATATAGACTCATGTGTCCCAATTGAGTGGCATTTTTAGACACAGTCACGAAATTCCGACTGATTAATGGAGGAAATTGTTGGGGGGACAAAAGAGAACGACAAAAATGCAGTTAGAGTATCCAGCGGCTTAAACTGCTCCCAAGGAATTTAGAACGTTACCAGTATTTTAAAGGACACATTTTTTAATTTACATGTTTTTAAGATACTCTTAGATATTGGTCAATTATAGTAAATTAATGCCATGCTTAATTACTTTAAAAAGCCTATTTATAAAGCATTGACACCAATTTGCGGTTTTAATGGGCTATTATCAATAGTAACATCGCGAGTGCATCGTGTCAAGTTCATGCAATCGTGCACTAGAAAAAAATCGACACGTCTGACATCTCGGAAAAAATATTTAAAAAAACCTCGAAGGAAAATAAACTTATGAATTCGAAAATGTAACATTTATTACATTTTTCTAAAATATTTTTCATCATCTGCAAAGTCACATGGCAATAATTAACGCACTAGTGCAATCATCAAAAATTGCGTCACTGGCTTTCCATTGGCTGAGATTCAAATATGGCAACAATCTGATTGGAGTAAATTTTTTGAACCTAGTAGAGGTGTTGGATTCTCTCATGAGCTGTGACCTTGGAAATACCTGCGCGAAGGCAGAGCGATAAACGAGTGAAAAATCTGCAAATGAAAACTGAAAACGTCGACTACTTTACATGGAAATAGACGAGAGAGAGGCGAAACTAACGTAACGAATGAGGGTGTTTTCCGGTCGGTTTGTAGCGCCTACTTGGACCGATATTCGTCCTTTGCGCAGATATGAGTCATAGTCCATGAGAAAATCCAACACCTCTACTCTATTAAATAATATGCTAGAGATGTGCTTTGAAGATCCTGTTTTATTTTTATTTAGTTGGACCAAAAAACAATTTGTCAATTCTCCTCAAACAAATTTAGAAAAATGATTCGTACAAAATACCAACGATTAGAGGAGAACCGATGTTTATCAAATAAACGGTAGTCCTGGTGAACACCTTTTGTTATGGAAATAAATTCCAATGAAGGTCTTTGCTTATATAACTTGTTTATTTTCTTAATTAAATCTGTAAGTGACAAAGTATAAAAATATTTTTATTTAAATGAAGTATTTCATCTGGACATGTACTATTGGGGACAAAATACTTTGGTCGTCATTCTTCTGTCACTTCAAAACAAATTAATGTAAACCAAGCATTAACGTCAAGTCAATAGTGATGACAATTTCAAATTATTGACTTTTCTCTTGTCAAAAATATGGCACCTTCCACCATTCAAAAATAAATTTAGAATCATCTCCCTTGTTTCTGGGGGATTGTCCATCGGCCAAATTGCCTTGTGGAAACCTTTTCAATTTTTCCTCCTAGGAATATCTCCTTCAGTTGTCCATTTTTCGGTATTTAACATTTTGCAATGATGAGTTTTTCAGTGACAGTGGTTGACAGTAGTAAAAAATAAGGTTAACCATCCTAATCCTTGCTTTACAACTTTATGTCAGTCAACTGACTTTGATGACCAAAGTAATTTGTCCCCAATAGTACTATTGTATCAGAGTAAAAAAAGAAATAAGGAACGGCCGCGGATAACAAAACTTCTGAAAACGTGTGGCGCAGTTTCAAGCGATGATGAAGAAAGGTTATGTCGAAACTCCAATAAGAAGGTTGTGAATGGTAAACGAAGTCGTCGTTTTCTTCGTTCTCATTTCGAAAATATGGTTCAGTCATAAATGTTTTGTATTCTCGAGTGAAAACCATTTTTTAAACAAAATTAACATAAATGTCAAAATTGACAAGTGACAGTTACGCTTCACGTTTCCAGAAATTTTGTTCTCTGCAGCCGCCCCTCTATTCTTTTGTTGATCTTATCGAGTAATTTACAAAAAAGAAAGAAGGCGTGAGGATATCAAAAGGCGCAGCTCTGAAGGTTCTTTCCCACAATACAAGAAAATGTTAATATGATCGTAAAATTGAACCAGGAAACTTACAATTCGCTTAATAACTTTTGTAGAAAGTACTGTTAATTATTTTCCTATAATCACACTTCGACATGCAAATCTTCTGCGGCAATTACAATTTAAAATAGAAAACTAGAAACGCAGTGCTATTTATGCAAATAGGAGAATACTGTCATTATCTTTTTGTTCTGTAATTTCCAAGTTTTAAATGTGGAATAACCACCATGTTGATCGGATCTGAGTCAACTGGAGGCTTCTTCAGGGGCGAAACCCGAACACGCTTCTTCAAACTGGCGACAATTGTATGCGCAAACAACGACATAGAAAGTGTCAATATTTTAAAGAGAAATTCCGTCCGAGTTTTTTCTTTTTGTTTCATATCGACAGGTCCCGTTAATTTCGTTAATCTGTTTTTCAGGAAGACGAGACCGACGACCTCGGTGACAGTTTCGACGATTACGAGGATGACGTTGCTGACAACGACGATCCCTTCTCGGACAACGAGTGGCAAGCCGAAGAAGCCACCGAACCTCCGGTCCAGGCACCGGTCTCGTCGCTGACCAAGTACAAGTGGGACAACTACGGGACCCGTTCCAGGGTGGAAGAGAGCAGAAGACAACAGCTCCATCTCAAACCTTTTAACGAAGGTAACCTGCGCTTATGCTAATTCGTAAAATTGATAATATCGAGAAGGTTATCATTATGTTAATCTTTCGCGATGACTTAATTTCCGTAATGAGAGTACGTCTGCTGCACGACGCGAAGATCATGGCCCCGTTGCAGCCCCCGGATACTCAACTAAGTGGATTTCCGTCTTTCAACGCCGCCGTCCCTCTTATTTATTATCCGTCCACCTTTCTACCTACACCGGAGCGTTCGTGTCATAACACTCGTTAATTGCTCGGTACGAAGAACACATTTCCAATTTATCTGTGCGCAATGATTGCATCAATTGTCGGATCGTCGGCTTGCCAAAGAGTAAAGGGACAAATTCCGATTGCATCACGTGTTTCTTGCACGGATCATTATCTTTGAGCAAATTGCGGCCAAAGCGGAATTCTTCACCTTTTCGTGTCGCCGGGGACGCGTCATTACCCTCGGGGTGAAGAAATTTCCTCTAGACTTGAAATGTCAGGAAATAGCTGAAATACTCGTGCACGAAAAGCTCCAAAATGTGTGGCAAAACAACGCTTTGTAAATTTCATTTTTCATTTTTAACCAACTTAGAGGCACTAGCATTTTTTGGAGAGAGTTTCCATTGGATTTAGCAACAGGCAATGCCTACGAAACCACGTTTTTATTTTTATGCACCACTTGTCAGTCTGCAGAGTAAAAACAATAACAACGCAAAAAGTGAGGTTAGATTTAAACAGCTGATCTGTGATCCGTAATCTCTAATTCAAGGGTTAGGAGCGTAAACCCTAAACACTCTGTAGATCTAACAGGAAATCAATACACAGTTTGCTTTATTATGTCTTAATTTGAAATGAAACTGATGCTTTCTGAAATATAATTTAGTAATCTGAATTGCAATTGATCTTTTCTGAAGTACAGTTCAGTTATAAAAAATGTATTCGGGAGAAATGTACAAAATTGACCTCCCAACTTGTTCCCCGAGCTCGAATTTGAATTTTTAAGGATCGTTACGTCGCATAAATTGCCTGGAATTCGTTCCCAGGTGTGAAAGCGCAGTGATGAAAAGTGAAGAAGTTAATCCTTGACGTGTAGCCCACGTAGTTTATGTTTTTACAGTTTTTGGTCGTAAGAACTCGCCACATGTTTCGGAAGTGATGATAAATTCATGATATACACGTTGATGCCGACTTTATTGGACCGAACTTGTTCCAAGATCTAGAATTACATAATGTCAGGGTTTATAGTTCAATGCAATGTGATGGATCTAAATATTTACGGAAGAGTAGCTGCACGATAAGATGACTGATGATGTGTTAACAATTTAAATATCACTGTGAAATAAGTTATTTTCAAGAATGATAAAGGCGCTTCTGATTGAATTTTTGACATTACATTTAATAAGAGCAATCAAGCATGACGATAATAAATCGAATTGATTGGACGAGCAGAAGTGTTGGGTCAAGTTCAAATTTTAGAACAAGTGTTTTTTATTAAAGAACAAAAGAATACATTGGTAACAATCACATTCATGAGGGATAAGAATGATAAATTTTGATTTTCATATTTTACAGCAATTTAATTTAATTTAGTTACCTAATTAATTTTTGTAGCATAATAATGTTTCACTAGGAAAGATATATTGCAAGCGGACCTGTTAGGGCTGCCAACAGGTGCTGGAAGGACTCTTCAGTTTGAAACGAAAATTTAAAAAACCATTTCAGATTCATATCACGTTGTGTCAATTATCGCCGTTCCACAAATGAATTTTTTGATAAATTACTCTCTTGATAAATCGTTTCGGTGCCGCGTTGTCGTTTGATGAATTGCGTTTTGATAAACTTTTTGAAGAATAAATTTTCCACCAGGACTTTTATTTATACGGAGTAGAGCAATACCGAGAATTGATCAGAACGGAAAGTTTCGGCGATTGCATAAAATCATCCCAAGAGATTAAAAAATGTGAAGCCGAAAAATAAACGTCAGACAAATATGTCTTGTTCGTAAGTTAAACAATTTACAGTTTCAGTCAGCACTTGGCCTTACATAAAATGGCTGCTCCTGAAATCAAATCCACTGTAAAATGTCCATTAAAAGAATTAAACGACTTCTTTATACTTGATGGGAATATTTTACAAGAATGACCTGTTGATGGAAAAAGCGGTAATGATCTCGTGCAACATGATCATGAAGCTTCCGACGTTCTTCCGCCGACCACCAACAGTGCAGCGCAATTAAAATATTTGGCAATGAAACCGCCGCCGAAACATCTCTAGCTTGCAGCTCTTTGCGGTCGGATCGCAGCGATTCAGTTCCCGTCGCCTCCACACTTCAGTTGAAAATTAATTCTGGTTGCAGCAAAGGCGACGAGCGCCGTGATCGAGCACTACATGAAGGTGAGACAGGAAGGGCAGTGCCGCAGACCCCATCCGAGGGTGATTTCCGTACAAAGCGAGCACCCCGACCCCAGCAAGACCTACACCCCGCACTGCACCATCCTGCACCGGTGCGCCGAAGACACCGGCTGCTGCGCCAATTTCGACACCAGATGCGGACCCAAGACCCAGGTCCAGGTGCACCTGTACTTTTACGTAAGTATAAATAATTTTTACGATGATAGGTAATAAACGAGAGAGATGTGAATGTCCCGGTTCATCTGCATGCATGGCTCTCTTTAAACTTTGTTGCTCGCGTGGGTGGCTTCAATACCTCATGATGTAGTACTCCCTCAATTGTTCCAGTCGCTTTCTTGGGCTCTGTCAGATCGCTCTGGTGATTTACTCGAGAAAAATTTCAAGGCGGGGCGAACTTTTGCATACACCGCATTCTTCTGCTTGCACCCTATAAAGCGAGGTCACGCAACATTGTTGATGAATATTTTATCTCAAGACGATTACGCATCGCCTTTATGGACGTTATAAATTTTATTTTTTATTCGTTCTTGCGAGAATCCTCCTGGTTTAGCGTTGTAAAATGTAAAGTCTTCATTTTACGTGGATTAGATGTTATCGAACGTAATGTGCCGGCTGAAACCTCGTTCATCACGAGACAGACAATGCCTTTTAATCGGTCGTTTCATCGTAAAACGGCCATTCACAAGTGCCTTCTAAAAACATTGTTAATAAAACTGGAACCGTCGTCATAATTGTTATCAATGGACGAGCACTTGCGCCGATTTTATGTTTCATTTATCGTGTCGTTTCAGCAAGTCGGCATAATTCAATTCACAAATTTGTTTCCCAGCAGGATTCGTCCTAGATTTTATCGAATTGTGGAGTGGAAATGACAGAACTTGGCATAAATCGTATCGACTTTCAGTTAAGACTTTTTAGGTTAAAACTTTTCATTTTGCAATTTCATCCTCATCAATTGTATCCGTTCGAGGTTATTTCGATCAATCTTAGCAAGTCTTTGCTTTTAATTTAAAGTTAAACCAATCATTGAAAACACTAATGGGCTAGCGAAATATATTTGTTGATGTTAAGTATGTACTGATTTTTAAGTACTTTTCTCAGACAGACAAAATTAATTAATGCCAACGGAAATTGGTTTGCTGAATGTCAATTGTTAATGCAACGCAAAAGCTGTCAAAATTCCATAAAAGCACCAACATTAAAGAATCTTTGATTAATATATTTGTAGTATGTATTAAATAAAAAATTATTTGAAAAATGTATAACACGAGTAATAATGATGACCCTAACAAAATTTGTGATGCAACCAACAATACTCGTACATGTCTCCCATATTTTTTTAGTTTATGTTATTACTAGCTTTTACCCGCGGCTTTGCCCGCAAATTTCAGAATGTTTTAAAATTATGTTCCTACTTTCATGTATTGCTATAAACGCAGTAATTTCAATATGAAATTTGTCTTTTTACGAAGAATAATTAAAACTTTACTGTAGACTACTTTTTTCTTCGACTATATAAACAAAAAGATCAATACGATAAGAAACTAACACTATGATCACTTACCAATTCATGAAAATACGCTAACATAACACTTTTATTTTCAGTTGTAACCTTATTTAGATCTTCCTATTGTTTGATTGTCTCGTTTGATTTCAGATACCTGCCTTTTGATTTTTCCGGTATTAAGCTATTTGAAGCTTGTTCTGCTTCATTTAAGACATCTTCCGGTAAAACACAATCATTCAAACACATTTTGCGAAATTGCTACTTTTATAAACAACCAAATGTAACTATGACACCTGAACATATCATGCAAACGCGATTTCCAATTCGAAAAAACTTTTTTTATGCTTAACAGGCTTAAAAATGATAATAGGGGTTGCTTTTTGTGGGTGTCAAGCGGCGAAGGTGACGATATACTCAGAGGATGAAATAGGGGTGAAGCGGCGAAGGTGAGGGTATTTCCAACTCGAAAAACCTGTCTTTTTTTCTTAACAGGGTTGAAAATTGTAGTAGGGGTTGGTTTTTGTAAAATTAAAGTAGACAGTAATTTTCTTCTTGTTTTGAAGATCAAGTGTACAAAATTTTATCAAGATCGGAGTAAAACTGTAGATTTGCATAAAAAATATACAAACAAACAGACATTCAGTTTTATATACATATATAGATTGATTATGTATTCCACATAATGATTTTGTTTCCCTGATTTTCCTTGATAAATACAAAACACAATTATTTTGCTGCTTTAAAAAATCAGAATGAAAAACAAGATCACCATGTTTAGGTAGGTACTATTCAGTTTTTGCTTACGAGTTTTTTTAGTTTATTGTGAATGCTTGAATCACAATAACACGTTTTTAAGGAATTTTAACCCTCCTATTTCTCTGAAAGTTGGAAAATATATTACAAAAGGATTGTTAAGAAAACAAAGCAAATATGAGATTCGCAACAGCAAAATCATCCCTGTAAAATCCCTGTAAAAAAGAACAAAGACCCATTTTGCTGCATTAAATAGATCGGAATGAAAAATAATATGACCACGTCTAACAAGCTTAAGTGATGATAGCTTTCATTAGAAGTAGATTAAGTCAGCGACTACATGTAAACAGCTTGTTGGCGATTTATTTATAAATAAGTTTCAGCAATTTTCAGCAGCTTTGATAGTTGCGTACAGCGCGAGAGAAATGTTAATAAAAACAAATGATTGTATAACTGTAATGGACGAGTTGAGAACTGTTTGATTAATGAAAGCTCATTTGAATCGACTTTCTTTGTCTGGTGATGAAGATTTTCCAGTAACAAACTTCGACTGCCTCCCGGTGCTTTCCCTATCTAACACCACCATCACCTGTTGACTTATCAAGTGGGTTTATTAGTTAACTGAAGCGTTCTAATTATCATAATCAGTCTACCATCAGGATTACAAATTAGTTCGTGCATCTCAACCCACGCTCCGTAATAAATTCTAAAAATTCGATTATGACGAATTATCAAGTGGACAAGAAATTCTCTCACGCATCTTAATATTCTTGACCCTTCATCTCGTAAAATTAGGATTCGTAGATTTCATAATTACACGACTTGTCTCTTGACGTCCGTGAAAATTTCATTTCCTCTAAGGCGAACATAAACCACGCCGGATCACCGTCCAATGAAACGGTCCCAGGAATAATGGTTCGCTAGTTTATGAAACTAATAATAAAGCGTTTTGGGTATTTAGAGGATATTAAAGTATTTTTTCGTCAATCAGCACGTTAAGTCGGTCGGCGGCGTGATTAATGTGGAAACGAAGTATTAAGGCAGGCGGGAGTAATGGCTTGTAAAATAATCGTAAAATCCCAGTTTGTTTTTACAGGCCGTGTCGGCGTTATAATTACTGCTTCGGACTTGGAATAATGCAGATTCCTTTGCTTATCCCCGAAAAAGACACCGGCGATAAACACCACATTAAGCTCCACCAGAGTGTCCAAGAGCGTCGACTTTTCTGCATTTAACACTATAAATAGTTTGCGGAAATGAATCGACCGGCAAATCTGGGAGCATTGCACTAAAATTCGCCCAAGACGTTAGCCAGTCTTTCAAACTGTCTCGTGAAACTGGGTTTATTTATTATTCGTTTCAGCTTCAGACGAACCACTGCATTTCCTATTCACTGCATGTTAATCGTGTCCGTTTGTACATCTTCGATCGATTTGAGAACACTTCACGATCAACAAACGTGTGATACGTGAACCCGAAATAGACGGAATCCTCTATTATTTTATCGTCAATATGCGAGACCTGAGACTAAACAAACTTTTTTCAGACAGCAAACACAAATCAAAGGGTTTCAGATAAGCGTGGAAATATTCACACTGGTCACCGTCTCGCCTCTCGTCTAATCGCCAGACTGTGAAATGACTTTGTGCTTTTTCTTTATTTTTATCATTTGCGTTTTGGAGTGTGGTATGCACCGGCTATTGCGGAGACGAGTGCGTATCTGCAAGCGAAAAATCGCAACAGGTATTTATTGGATTCTCTTCACTTGCTCGCCAACAATTAGGATTGCGGCAGGAGTTGAGCTTTCACCGGAATAAAACAAATTAAGAATGGACGCGCCTGTCTCAAAGGTGTAAAGAAAGATGAAAAAATTGTGATGTACAACAACATTTTTGCCTCTAGCTCTAGGAGGATCAACTCGTAGCCAAAAAGTAAAGGGAAAAAAAGACTGTGTGCTTAAGACCGCACAACAGAAGTGAAAACTTCTATGATGCTCGTTACTGATTTTAAGTAATATGTACCTATCTATTCTATAAAAAAAATATATCATTATAGATGATAGTACTTGGACGAATAAGGGGCAAGGCATAAATAGGTTATTAATATTATTTAAATCCATGCTGTTTTTAAATAATAAACATCAAAAATCTGTATTTTTCAATAGAAACAGCAAATACCTACGTCCTTTTAGAGGTAAACTCTGGCAAAATTTGTGAGGTTAGGTTTGGATGTTTAAGTTTTATTTTCTTGACGATGATATTGAACACAACACAAGTTTTCATAGCAATATGTATTATGATAATTTGTCCATTTTCCTCTTCACATTTTGCTATTGTACACACATTTTTCCAATACCTAGATGAATTGTTGAAACCATTATACATAATTGAGAATTACGTATTAAATCCTACATTTATCTGTAAACTTACAATATTTGTCGTGTCTTTATCGTTTGTATTATATAAAACTATACACACAGACTATACAGGGTATTTCACGAGTGATAATAAGCCTGACAGAATAATAAATTCAACCCACAATACATTTTCAAAAAAAGCCGGACATTTTAATGACAGTAGCCAGCTTTTTTCGGAAATATAATGTGGGTTGCATTTTAAATTACGTCAGGCTTATTATCACTCGTGAAATATCCTGTATACACAGCGCCCAGAAATGTGGTAGCAAGTTTTTCGATTGGTCCCGCAAGATGACACTTTTTTACAGAGACCTTTTTTTATGCATGGCAACGCCGCTATCTAAATTGGGATAAATAAATGTCAAGAATTGTCAAACGTAAAACATTCAAATTTAAATTTTATTGAAAATGTTCAAATTGACCACCATTGTACTCAATGCATAACTGACCCCTTCGAGCGACATCTCGACAAATTTTAGTGGGGTAAAAATTGTTCGGAAAACCTCCTTAACATATTCTTTTGAAAAAATTCAAAAATTGAATGTTGCAAGATTGAACAAATTTGGCTTTTCGAAAGTGCCATCTTGTGACACTTTGTGTAAAAGTTGCTACCACATTTCTGGGCGCACTGTATATATATAGTTACTCCTGCAACTCTGCACTGAGGTCAGTCAGGTCACAACACAACGTACAGTGAAAATTTAAAATTGACAAGTGCCCGGGAATAAAATGTATGTGGCGCGCCTAAAAAAGTTTTCACTTCAATAAAAATGAATAAGAGTGATGAGTGATAAATAGATATCACGAGAACGGTAGCAGATGTGCAATAGAAAAGTCATTTCTATCCAGAAGCAATGACTAGTAGAATAGAATAATTTTAATGAGCAATGAAGATGGAGGAAATGGGAAATTGTTGGTTAATTTTTATTGACAAATCTTAACGAGAAGGGGGTTTAAGAAATTGTCAACTTGGCTAAAGTTAAGAAAAACCAAATCTACGAATTAGTGTCGGTTCTATTTTCTTATGATTTTGTCTGACTTCACCATCTTCGCACTGATCTCTTCATTAGTATAATAAAATTGTCCCTGTCGTAATTGTCCAATAGCGAATGCTGTTTTTTCAGGGCCTCTGAAATGTTTATTGCCCCTTTCAATACTAATTAATAAAGTTTGTTTTTGGCGTTTGGAAATTAATCTATTGAACACTTCTTTTACCGTCGCGGTAATGCAAGATGACCCAATTTTCTCTAACGTTGAATATGTTGCACTGAAGACTTAATTTTTTAGAATCAAAAGTTATCGTCGTTATTTAACTCACGTCTAGGTAAGATGTGGGAAGATTTTATAGCTTATTTTGCAACAACTTGAATAATGGGTTTATTATTTATTACGCAAAATACATTGAATGGAAGTTGGATTAAAGAGGTAATGAATGATAAACGATTTGATTGGTGAAAGATCCATCACATTGCAAGGATAGTCGCCCACGTTGAGATTTATTTCTTTTTTTTTTTGTAAAATACCATTAATTTCTAACCTCTGTTAACATATTAAAACGCTTTTCTGTAGCTTCAAATTTTCCTCTTCTATTCTAATTTAAACGAGGAAAGCAGTAAACAAAAGAACTAAATTATAGGCATTATAGTTAACACTAGATGTGCTGCTGTATGGCGGATAAGTACTTCCAAGTTGCGCTAAATGGTTTAAGCTTATGAACGCTCTAATTACTTAACACTATTGTGATGTATTTGCTGTGTTTACTGGAAGTGCGAAGTGGCTCTAAACCTCTCTTCATATTAATCCTCTGCACTCTATTATAAATTGTTTTGTGTCGAAAGCACCACTTTTTTGTCTTCAACTGGCAAATGCTTACTTGGCGCTACAGATTGGATCCGGCTTTGGTTAATAATAAAGATTTAACACAAAAAAGAAGCTCCAAAACAAGCACAACAATCAGGCCTCTTCTCCTCAAACGACAAGAGCTTGTTTATTTACTTTTGAGTACGTTGTATTAATAATTAGGATTTAAATGAAATGATTTTGTTTGAAAGGGGTTTGTAATAAATCTGTAACAAGAGAGTTTGGTGGCGCAAAATAGCTTTAATTTTTTCTTCCTTTCTGACGAAATAGCAGAGAGATGTAATGGTAAAGAGAAAATCTTATTTTGCTCGGTTCAAGTCAGTAAAAAACCAATAACTTTCCAAGACGCACTCGCGACATCCGCGTTTACGACGCCAATAAAAATTTTTGGCCGTATCGTCACAGGATGGATCTTTAATGCCGCACGGTGACCCCAAAAATGTTTGTTTTGATTAAATTTATCGGAGCGTTTGTGTTGTTTACCAGATAATCTGCCATCGGCCATAAATCTCGGCCGATTTTCTCACAACACAATTTATGTTATATTTCCTGTGTTTATTTCAGACGAAAACTCTAGGCGCCCCCGGAACTAAAGTGGAGAAATTGACTTTCTACAATCACACCGAGTGCGCTTGTATCGAAAAATCGAAAAAGCCGAATCCCGCAACGCTCGTGGAGGGCAACACTCTGACCCACGGACTGTCCCTGAAGTTGGCTTCATATCCGGAGAACATCAGACAGTAATGTCGTTTGAATTGTGACGTTCGCAATTTGATTAGTCCTGTTCTAGCTGTAAATGTCCGGAGGAGTTCACTCCGAGATTCCGGTACGAATCTCGGTGCAGTTGCGACTGCGACGAGTACAACCAGGACTGCATCAGGATGAAGAAGGGGAAGGAGTTTTTCAGTTTGACCGACAGAAGGTACCTTGTTCTCTCTTAATTAAGACGACTTATTATTAATCGCACGTTACAGGTGCATAATGGAGAGCCAGTGCGGCATTCCTGTCTGCGAATACGGGGTTTATATGCGACACATCGGACGATGTCAACGGAAACAAGAAAAACTGGATTCTTATAGTAAAATGACCGTACAATGAATCGTATTATTAAATTATAGTGTAATTAATGCAATTTTGCCAGTGATATATAGTGAATTTATTTGACGGTGACTTTACTTTGTGTGGAAATCAAGTTTCAGACGCCCGGACTGGGATGTTCACTTGAGTGGATGGCAGGTCCGAGTTTCCGAAACTTGCAGTCGATTTTCGTCTACGATGCATGTTTATTGTATAAGTGTATTTTTTTTATGTACCCGAAACCTAGTCTTTAGGTCAAATTAGGTGCTGTATTTAAAAGCTTTCAAGAATAATATAAGTGTCTGTATAAATTGTGTATGCAACCCAAAATACACGATTGCAACTTAATCGTTATGATCCTTTCCAAAATTCTCCTCAATTCTTAGCGTGCGCAAGACAAATGGTAAGATCTTTCCGTGAAAAAATTAGAATATATGGATTAACTAGATGACAGTTTGTTACCATTGAAAAGGAATAACACAACATCGCTGTAATCGAGTGAAAGATGAAGGGATCGTGTCGGAAGGATCTGTTGTGGGAGGTTCACTTTTACTTTTCATGTAATTACGTCAGAGTAAAATCTGACGTATACGAGGGGTATTTATAATAAATACAAGGTGATTCACGAGTAATAACTAAAAATGAGCCTCAAAAAATTTGTGAGGCAACCAATAATACACTGCGTTTTTTATTTTGCTGAACATATAATGTAAAGTTGCTATGTTCAGTTCTAAAATGGACAAGTCAATGCATTTGAAATAGGCAACCAAACATGCAGATTCATGAATCCTATGTTCAGTAAAATAAAAATTTTGATTAAATTTGACAAATGTAATGTCGTTCATGTTGACTATATTGTATAAAATTAAAATAAAATCACATAATAGGTGCAAATATAGACTCATCCTAATCTCGTATTTCTAGCGGGGTACGTACAAAATTGTCTTCGCTCATTTTTAATTTGTTAATAACAATTGAAATTTGAATCTTCTAAACAATATGACATTTGTTGCCAACCACGACAAAATTTTCACTTAAAATGGCTTAAAAGATGCAAAGTAGAAAAAAAAAGTGTATGATACGGCATATTGTAGCACCTACTTCTTAATGACACTCCTCGCAAGCTCGTCGTGCCCTAAACCCATGCGTGATATAAAGTGCTTCTTATAAGACTCGTATCATAACATAATATACCTACTAAGGGCCAGTTAATAGAAAGAGAAATAAATATTTAAGTAATTCGATTTAAATTCTAATGCGCGATTACTCATGAATCCGAAAGTTCCATTGGTTCAATCTGATCACGTGTTCAGTTAATCTCACATTTAATTATGATTAACTTAATTTCGCTTCTGTAAATTGGCCCTAGGGCTGTGTAACTAAATAGCGCCGGACAAAATAGTCTGGACAAAATTACGTGCGATAAAATTGCGAACAACTAAAATATCGCGCGACAAAAAAGCGACGCGACTAAAAAGTGTGCTACTACTAGTAAACAGTAAACAACGTGCGACATAATAGCGCAAAAATAAATAAACTTAAAATAAAATTAGTCGGCTCCATAACTAAACAGCGCCGGACAAAATAACAGCGAGAAAATAAATAGGTCAACGTCAATGGAATACATAAAGTCGCAAAAAAAACGGTAAACTTTTGCTGTGTAATGGGTGTACAGATATAGAAAAGATAAGGCGCGCCTCAATTCCACTTCGTGGCGATGCACCAAAACTGGTTGCAAGGGGAGGCTGTTGGTGACGGGAGAAAATTACAAGAAGGCAACAAATGAGCACAATCACGGCCCGGATCCCGCAAGTAGTGAATGAAGCACAAATTGTTAGGGAAAAAATTAGGAAGTCAGCTGTATCATCCAAAGAAAGGCCAAGGGCTATTATTCAGGCATGCAGCAGTAATATTTCGGAAGAAGCTTGGGTCCAAATTCAAAGTTACGATGCTGCAAGACGTACTATACAGCGTCAGAAAAATGAAATTCTTACAAGAAATACAACCAGGAATAAGAATATTTCAGAAATTGACACTGACATTTAAATGATGGCTAACTTTTTATGCCGGCCACCGTACTATCGTGATCACAAAAAACGACTACACTAGAAATTCGTGCTGTGTAAATTTGAATTAATTTCAATAAAGTCATTGTGACAATTGAAATATTCCCCAATTAACAGATTTTCAAAAAAAACATTTTGGAAACTCGAATACATGATTATGGTACCATTAGAAACATTGCTGCCGAACTGGGTGTTAGCACTAGCACTGTGTTGCGGACGGGTTTATTTTCAAAGATTTGAAAATTTTAAATATTGAGTTGACGACAAACTTTGACAAATTTCGGTAGGTACTATGGCGGCCAAAAAATTTTGGCCATCACTTTCTTGACATTTAAGTAAAGTGTAAATAAACCTTTAGGAATCGTAACCCCACTTTCGATTCTTGTCATTTTGACAATCAATTTAAACTGTTTGAAGCTCAGATATTCCAAAAATCCGACATGAATAAACAAAATTAGAGCAATCGTACATAGATAACCTGAGGTAAACGTTCTGTGTAGTAGAAATGACAAAATAATTTTAAGTTTTGAAATTTACCACCCAAAAAATAACGTTCATAATCAAGACGGTAATCATGATGACAATAAAGTACGGATTAAAATTTTTTTTTTGAATTGACAGACAATGACGGCCAAAATTTTTTGGCCGGAATAGTACTATAGTCTATGTATCACCCCAAGTCAGTAAAATATATATAGCACACATTTTTAGTTACAAAATGCACGTTTATTCTAACATGTTACGAATAAAATTTTTTTGTTTGTTGCTATGATACTTTTGGCATTACGCTGAGAGAAATGTGACGCTCTAACAATAATAATGCCTACGCCAAACGGTGGCAAAACCTTTCATACTATACGAAATATTAAGTATGAAATAAAATAACAACATTTTGAAAACCATTTTATTACACAAGTATACATAATACCTATTACCTACCTATATGCCATTCACGATGTTTTGGCATAAGGGGAGGCCATGGAAAAAGTGCATTTAAGTTGGCAGTAAAGCTGTCTGTTGAATTAGGTTATGTTTTTCTAAGTTTGAGGTTATAAACTGCGTCATTGTCTAGTGCATTGTTGTCAGTTTTACTAGTTTGCATTAGAACAATACTCACACATTTTTAATCCAATTTAACAAAACAGGAAACTGACTTCAACAGACTACAGTATAGTAGGGACCGGGACCGGAAGACGAAGTGGCTCCTGTTAATTTATGCACCACTTAGATAACCCACCTATACAGTGTCTTAACCAACCAGTTAGTAATTTCTCAATGAATTTTTCATTTTAACCAAAACATTCCTAGAACTAGATTGTATAAAATCTTGTACCTACTTATTAAGCCTTACTTTATTCGAATCTTTCTGCAAAATATTTTCACACCCATCGTCTATGACACAAAAGAACAAAACTATTCTTCCATAATTTCATTAGAAAATTCTGAATCATCATTACATGCATCAAAATCCCAATCAAATTCCGAGTCACATTCTCCTAATGAAATTATTAAAGGAAGAACGTTTTCAAATAAAAGATTTCCCATTAATTTTGCCCAATTTTCCGAAATAAGTTCTTCACAATATCTACAAAAATGTTGGCAAATTTAG
Source organism: Tenebrio molitor (assembly GCF_963966145.1). Classification (NCBI taxonomy): domain Eukaryota; kingdom Metazoa; phylum Arthropoda; class Insecta; order Coleoptera; family Tenebrionidae; genus Tenebrio; species Tenebrio molitor. The sequence continues at coordinate 13,786,610 of NC_091051.1, read as the reverse complement.
GGAGTACATTTCAAAATAGACTCAAGCCATAAATTCACAACTCTATCGCAAAGTTATAATAGGTCTTACAAAGCCCCTGTGCCATTTCAATTGGGTCGTTGTTTCTTCCTTCACTATCCGTGCTACATATTTATCTTGTACTCACCTACGATTCAATTTATACACAAAAAAAAAAACTTGACTTCATTGTAACTTACTGAAAATATGTTCTGCAGTCTAATACAAACACCATCAATACGTTTTAAAGTCGCTTAATTATGATTACGGTAAATTCGGCAACATGTTACGTTCATTTTGATAGGTCCGCATGTCAGGCACTTTAGTGACAGCAGAGATGACAGAAATCAAACATGTATCCAACGTTAAAAAATGAAATCATAGCCTCCCCTTATGCCAAAACATCGTGAATGGTATATAAATGGGTTTAGAATTATCCTTTAAATAAATCATGAAACTAAATCATTTATTATAAAGTAGAAAAGGAAATAAAATTATGAGGAAATTCACATATTTTCGTCTTCACAATTATCTGAATCGAAATCCGAACTGTCTGAATCTGAATCACCATTAGTATTTATAATCATGGGCTCAACATCTATGACGTCAATTTTTTTCTCAGTTTCCCATGCAGCATTAATTACTTTCTCAGTATGTGCTACATAATTTTTCCAATGTTCGGCACTTACTTTTTTGATTGCCATATTCCATTTCCATTGCGTTGAAGTGGCAATGATATGGAGGCAATCTTAAGACAGAATGCCCGTGTTCTTCAGCATATTGGTCTAAATGGTATACTTTTTCTGGTAAATTACACGAAACGATTTTCCAAATTTGATCTTTCATATCGCTGACTGAAAATGTAACGTTTTTCTTCTGTAGCCATTCTTTCATCTTCTTTTTTGTCCAGCTTTTTATAGGAATTTCTTCCTGGAATTACAAATATTGTATTTTTTACACTAAATGATACCTAGCAGAAATCAAACCTGCAATCTGCTATGATAACTTGCGTTATCCATTATGATAAGTGATGGTTCTTCTAAATTGGGTATCAATTCTGTTTTAAACCAATTCTCAAAGTTTTTCCGGTTCATGTTGTCGTGGTAATCTCCGCTTCTTGTCGTACTTTTAAAAATGAGCCCCGCCTTTTCAACAAAACCATCTTCTTTTCCTGCATGTAACACAATATATCTGCATCCATCTCCAGTCTTTTTCGACGTCGTAGCCATACTACTATCTTGCCAAGATTTTCTATTTCCGCCTTTACTAAATACCCAAGTTTCGTCAAGTACCAAGGGCTGGTTTAATTGCATTCTCTTATGACGTAAATTATGTCTCAGAAAATGTCTTCTTTTTATTTGAATACAGGGTCTCTCCATGAGGAACTTTCGATTGCCGTTTTTTCTAAACTTGAATCCAATTTGACGAACCCATGTATGTATTGATTTGACGCAACACTTAAAGTCAGGATTTTCTTCCATAAATCTTGAATGCAATGATTTCATTGTAAGGTGTTTTTTTTCAGCACACATTTTATAAACAATTTCTCGTATCGAACTTTGCATTATTGGGTTTATTTTGGTCTTCAGTTCTTTAATTTTCTTCGACATTGAAGCTCTGAATTCGCTATCAGATTTTGTCGGCTTCTTTAAGCGGTAAAGGGATCTTGTTGAGATCTTTAAAACTTCAGCAGTCTGCGATACAATCATTTCTTCAGTTACCTTCTGGTCTGTTTTTTCGATGGATTGCTTGCGGAAATACTCGTACACATGCAAAATTAACTTTTTTGATTGGTCGTTAAACCTTTTCACCATTTTAACGATTTATTATTACCACTTTCAACAAAATGTCTGAATTTGACAGTTGTTTTTAAATTTTCAAAAATTGTCATGATTACGGAATTATTTGGATCTAGCACCGATATACGTATTTTCTAGTTCTTTTCTGTTTCATCCAAAGTCTTTAAGTTAGAAAAAGATAGTTTACTGACTTGGGGTATTACATGGACTATATTGCGATCATAAAATTTTGGACATCAAACTTCTGTCACATTAAAAAAATTACTCTAAATCATGCTTTATTGAAACTGTCACATGAAAGATGAAATTGTTGTCAATTTGACACCGGTTTAAAATATAATTTTTTTAATATGCGAGTACATTTGGGTATTTGTTTTATATTTTTTATTAATTAAAACCTCGTTCTATTCCATTTGTCTGATTTTTACAACTTTTTGAATATTTTCTCGGTAAATCTCACATTCACATTTTCAAAATTGACACAATCAAAATTGAGGTTATTAATACATAAGGGTCGTTTTAGAATGTATGACAGCACGATGACATTAGTGTCCAAAATTTTTTGATCGCAATAGTACTATGGCGGACAATAAATTTAGGCCGGCCTGTCATTGAGTTGACATCAAAATGTGAAGCTGGCATTATGTTCAACTAACCCCATTTTCGATTTTTGTCATTCTTGTCATCGTGACAGCGATAATCAAAATTAAAATTGGGAAAAGAAGCGTGCACCAGAGAGAAGTGCTACTAAAATCAGTTATGCTAGTGCGTCATGATCTGTAAGTTACGAAAATGGCGAAGGAAATGCCAAACAGCTTGAAAACCTTCAGTTTGACAAACTGACACATCAGTCATAATGACAATAAATGGTCGCTTGCATTGAAGAGATGGATTTCGCAAAAATATCGAATTACACAATCGAAATTTACTTTGTCCCATTTTATTTTGGTCAACGACTGTACGTTCACTCAGCCTAAATTTTCAAAAAATCTCAGTGGCGTCCCAAGTTAACTGTAGTCGTTTTTTATCATCACGATGGTACCACATAAAGCTGTTTTCAACTTGCGCTATTTTGACTACTCTCGTGTCAAAAATGAATTACTCCCTAGAATTCGAACTTTTAGGGAAATAACGTTTTTCATGTTGTGTGTAACTAGAATTTTCAAAAGTTGAATGCCTAAGGTTGGTTACTTTGAACTGAGAGATTAAATCCAAATAAATATGCCGCCAGTAACCAAAATTGATTGTGAAATGAAAAATCATCTATCACCTAGAGAGAAGTTAGTCATTTGCAACTGTTACAATTAATTTGCTGTCTTACATTTTTGTGATATCTTTTGTTTGTCACCAGAAACCGCATAGCCTCCAACCTAACCAAATTTATGGCAACTTAGTAACGAATATCCCTAAATCCTAGGGAGTAATCCATTTTTGACACGAGAGTAACGCTGTTTTGTCTTGGGCTGTTTTGACCAACGCTGTTTTCAACTTCCGCTGTTTTGTCGTGGCGCTATTTTGTCGTTGTTATTTTGTCCAGCGCTATTTTGTCCGGCGCTGTTTAGTTACAGAGCCCAACAAAAAATATACGGTTGCAGTGTTGAAAATAGCCGAAAAAAATCTTTTTAATTGTATTTCCAACTCAAACAGTCTTTCTTGATCGCCTTGTAGATAAAACTACGCAACGACCAACCTTATCTAAAGTTAGTATATTAAATAGAGTTGGCCCCATCCTGGTTCCTAGGGGCGTTTTTCGATTGATAATTGGCTGCACTTTTATTGTCAAAATTGGCACTATTTGTGTTGAAATAAAATTATTAATTATCAAAATGTTTCTAGAGTGAAAAATAAATGATAAATATTATGTTAACTATTTAGATTTGTTTGCATTTACTTCACAAAGTCTGTGGGAACTAGGCTGCCAATGTAAATTTAACTCTCAAAAACTCCCCTAGGAACCAGGATCGAGCCTACTTTCTCTTATAACTGAGTCGCTGCGTAAATGAGAGGTTATGTAAACATTTTGGCATTTATGATTCTCATGTTCAATCGTTTTAAACGAAATGAACCCCTAGAAAATAATACAGTTTTATTGACAATCACAGAAAATGTTCAAAGTGTTCTTCACCGCCTTGGATACGTTGAGGGAGACTTGGATACAATTGTTAACTCGCCGTTTCATATTTAGCACTGAATTTTGAAGCGTCACTTTGACAATTCAAATCAAGTTGTCAACAGTATTGCCAATCTAATTCAAAGGTCATAGTCTACTTTAATTATAAATTTAAATGATCTCACGGTATTTAAAAAACAATTAACAGTAAAACCGACTGAAATTAACATTTTAAGTTGTGGTGTGATTGTGAGCATTTACGTTAGAATTTAAAAAAATTGACATTTTAGCACAGTGAGTTGAAAATGTCCAAAAGTCTTATACGTATGTTATACATTTTTTATATGTGTTACGGTAAAAGTAATTAATCTGGTAATTATGAATAATAACTGAAGATTATACATAATACCCGACTAGATTGGTTATTATAATTAATATCTTGCAATTTATTAAATTTACCGGGTATTATTTATAATCTCTAGTGCTCATTGGTAAATTTAATAAGAAATTGTAAAGTCACATCTTCCAACAAAAGGATAAATAAACCAAACATCATATTACATCAAGGTGATAAAAAAATACTTATTGTCCCAAATGAACTGTTATGGCATCTTGAGTTTATTATTATTTATTATTATTATAATTTTTGCAATTAATTTCTTTGATGTACTTACATTTACCCTTATACTCGTAAATTTATCTTTTAATTTATACCATACACCACTCCATAGGGATGATTTTATTGTATACTCCCACCAAGAGATTTTTACCTCAGGAACTTGCTCAAGTTGCAATATTTTTTCTTCGCAAATAGTAAAATTGTTTTTTAATGGAACTGAGACAATTCCCAATTCATAAAATTGATTGTCTTGCACAGCTAGCTCGATCAACGTCCGGAATGCGTACTTTTACAGTATCCACATTCATTTATTTCCAGAATCAGTTTGCCACCGTTTATTAAATTTACCAATGGGCACTGGAGATTATGAATAATAGCCGGCAAATGTAATAAATTGCAAGATATTAATTATAGTAACCAATTTTGTTGAGTATTATATATTATAATCTTCGGTTATTATTCATAATGACCGGTTAATCACATTTCCTGTAACATATGCATGCTTCATTTGACTGGAGATTAAGGGCCAGTTTACAGAAGCGAAATTAAGTTAATCGTAATCAAATGCGAAATTAACAGAACACGTAACCAGATTGAACCAATTGAAGTTGCGGATTCATGGGTTAATCGCGCATTAAAATTTAATTCGAATTAAATATTTAATTCTCTTTCTATAAACTGGCCCTAAGACTATTAATATAAGTATGGAGTGTCTGTACATATTTTCCCATTTTGCTCTCCTCGGAAGATGTTTCAGACACTACTTGCGTGTTTAACAGGCTTTTTTTACTTTCTTAATTTTATTTTTATGTTTTTCATTTTTCACTGTCTGCTTCTCGTTTTTTACCATATCTTATAGACAGTCGTTTCTTTTATTTTGTAGTACGTTCGGAAATCATTATTTTGGATTAATTAAAGCAAAATCAAATCTAAACCTGTGCTATCATATTAATTACGAGTACATACCTAATATGCCGAGTACACCGTCTTACCCTGCTTCTCCATTCTGCTCCAAAATCTCCGACATATTTCTGTTTAACTTGTAGGTACATGGCTTTCTGGAACCAAATAAACTCTCTATCTACCTAGTACATTGGAAGTCTATTTGATTTTTCAAACTTTCAATTGGATTGCATTGGCGCATTGTTAAAAATTTCAATCAACACTCACCGACTTTCATTTTTAGTACCTTATTATGAATGCATACAGAAATTATTTAATCTTTTTTGCAATTTTAATAGTTTTACAAAGAGCATCCTTTGATAACAATGCTTCAACATTACAGTTGGTCCACATTGTGAGTAACGGATCTAATACATAGTTGTAACTTTGCGATTGTTAAAACTTATTTATATAGTTATTTCGACACGGAGACAGAACAACAGAATTGAATACGGTTTATCCGAAAGATCCCTACAAAAATGAAACTTATTACCCTTACGGCTACGGGGAACTTACTAATGTAAATTCCACTGATTCAAATGCTAAATAAATAACTAAATCAATTGTAGAAAGGTAAAATGAGAGAATTCACACTAGGGAAATTTTTGCGTCAGAGGTATGACAATTTCCTGGGCAAAATTTACACTCCCGATTTACTAGAAGGTCTCAGTTCAGATGTGAACAGAACAAAAATGTCGCTGCAACTAGTTCTTGCTGGAATGTTACCGCCAGTGGATGAACAAATTTGGGAGACGGGTTTAAATTGGCAACCCATTCCTTTCAATGTAGTACCCTCGGATCAGGATACAGTAAAATTTTCCACATTTATCAAACATTTATTGAGGAGTTTTCAATGGATATTGTTTTAGATATTTTCTGGAACATCATGCTCCAATTATCAAAAACACCTTTCTGAATTAACTGCGTCGCCGAAGGTGGTACAGGAGTTGGAACAACACAAAACGATTTTTGAATATCTTTCAAAACAGAGTGGATTGGACGTAAAGACATATGGGGAATCCCTTCTTTTGTACGAGTGTCTTTGGAGCGAGCAAGAATACGGTCTGACATTGCCAGACTGGACCAAAAACGTTTATCCTGAGCCACTTAGAGATCTTGCTCTTAAAAGTTACAGCCTTGGAACAGACACTACTCAACTTCGAAAACTAACTTCCGGTGTGTTTCGAATATGAATATTTATGTTCATGTTTTCAACGTTATTCCTTCAGGAAGTTTACTAAAAAGAATTATCGACAACTCTAAAGGCAAATCGAGTGGTGAATTAGTGCCGGAAAACAGAAAACTGTTTCTCTATTCTGGACATGACATAAATATTGGACATATGTTAATCACTTTGGATGTTTTTGAACCACATTTTCCACCATATGGATCTTACATTTTGTTTGAGCTTCACTTCATCAATGATGTAGAAGGATTCAAGGTATATGATTTCCTTGCTACATCTTAATCAAAATGTTACTTTTTGGTTTCAGATTTATTATCAAAACTATTCCTCAGCTGAGCCAAAACTGTTGAAGTTGCCTTCTTGTGATGAATTTTGTCCTTTGAGTGACTTTACTCGTTTATTAGATCAATATATTCCCGAAGACGATGCATGTGGAGTAATAGAATAATAGAAGACCAAGCCTAGAAAATTAACAAACCTCAAGTTGAATTCCAAAGTAACACTAACAAATTATTTTTTGTTTATTGGTTGTTTTGACAACAAACATTTTTAGCATTTAAAAAACAAAAACGTGGGATTTTTTTGTTGCACGTTCACTAGAAAAAAGATATGGTTGAACAATTGCTTGATTGGTTGAATTAATTAATTTTATAGGCCATTTTGTACCCTACTCACATCATTTAATTTGGTGTATAGATGGTGTATAGCTGCATATAAACAAGGGGGCTATGGACTCGTCTTTTTTTTTGGGGATATCCTGTATGTTAACTACATTAGTAGATTGATTTTTTTGATATTGGAGCAGCTGGGGTTTTTGTTTCCGGAAGTTTTGTTGTATCTATTTGATTTAGTTAATAAAATTTTATTAAAAAACTGACATCTCATAATTGATTTCCGTCAAATTTCATTATTTTGCGAACTCCTCTAAAGCAAGCTGTAGTGAAAAATATAGTAACGTGTGATTGCGCTAAACTAAAGTATCAACGAGGAACGGCGAACGAATATTGATGGAACTAATAGATTCAGCTTTAGCTAACACTGAAATATGTATGTGTTAGAAAATCACCTCCACAAAAACTTAGAAGATGTACTGGAACTAATTCAAATGAATTTGAACTGAATGGATTTAGAAATGTGGTACCTATATTTCTTCACGACTATTAAAGAATGAATGCATTCTTGTTGGATATTCAATGAAATAATGATATCAATTCCACGCCCCGTGTTAGAATATACTGAAATCCACGGCTGTCGGCCAATCACATCTCTGGTATTTTCATTCTACAATGGTAGATCGCCAATCGGATGCGTTTGTAAACAATAAGTCGCGCATCACGTAGCAACCGCTAAATGAGGCACAATTTTAATTGTCAAATATTAAAAATCAAATTAAATTCAATTTTCAAACATTGTTTTCTTTTCTTGGTATAGTCGTGGAGAAAGTTTAGACTTCAACTTGCGTATAATGGCTATTATTCACTCGTCTACGGCTCGTTTTGGAATTTTCATTCTCTTGAATAATATAACCATCATTATACGCTCATTGAAGAATGAACTAATTTCATTGCACTGAAGAATGAAAAATACTCATTGTTGGAATGGAAAAAAGATGGAAATAAAAAAAAAATGAAATAAATTAAAGAATAGGAAGAGAGCAACTACTTTGTTGGAAGGCAAAGGAGTGTTCCTATATTCAACATGTAGTCGCAAAGATCTGTTTTGAAGCCCCATCTGTTTATCTCGTTTTTCAATTTTGAGGTTTAATAGTATCAGTACTGCCAGTAATAAATGTTCAGAATATAACGTATGATTGTAATATCTGTAGTCCAAGAGAGCTTTAGTATTAAATTTATTATTTAAACAGCCTTTATATATTATACAGGGTGTTAGTAAATGGTTGGGAATAAATTTCAGGGTGAACTCCTTACGAAAAATGTGGCTTAATAAAACCTAAATAAAGTTTTTCGTTAAAATGAGTAGTTTTCTCAAAAAAAGAAAAAAAGAAAAATAAACGTATTCTGGCATATCCGTATTTTTTTTGAAATACTACGATTTAATAATGGTTTAAAGAAAAATTTTAAACGTGGAAAGTTGAATTTTTTAACGGATGTCAAAATTCAAAACTAATGCGATTTTAGGCAGACAAATGAACTAATTAGAGAAATTCTCCAACAGTGGACTACATTTTATTTTTTGAGAAAACTACTCATTTTAACGAAAAACTTTATTTAGGTTTAAAGCCACATTTTTCGTAAGGAGTTCACCCTGAAATTTATTCCCAACCATTATTATATTACCGGACATTTATTATCAAGCTTACGTAAGGTAAGTATATGGTTATAACAAGGTTATAGTTAAAAAATATTACTGTCATTTAAAACACATAGGTAAAGTATTATCTAGTATTATCTACCACCAAGGTTTCTGCTACCGTATTTGTAGTGTACATACCTATATGACGTAGGTATTTAGTCTATCTGAAATGATTCCACTCACAAGGGTGTTTGTTGTATTATCGATTATCAAAATAGGCACTGAAAGATGTACTGCAGAACTTATAGTAGTACATGCGGTAAAAGAGATTTTTTTTTATTATCTAAAGTTAATGTAATTTTTGTTTTAGATTTTCAGACATGGTGATCGGACCAATAGTGAAAGTGATACTTATCCGACAGACCCGTACAAAAATGTCAAATATTCTCCATTTGGGCGCGGAAAATTAACTGATGTATGTTGGTTTGATAATATTTTCTAATTATTGGTTCATCCTTGATTGCAGGAGGGTAGACTTAGAGCATACAGACTTGGAAGTAAACTTCGTCGGCTATATGGTCAATTTCTTGGTGACTACAGATCTGAGATGATAGAAGCTTTGAGTGCAAAAAAAACAGAGAACACAAAAAAGTTTAGAATTTGTCCTTTATGGGCTATTTCCACCAGAAAATATTAATTCAGCCGATTCAGTTCCTTACAAGAATTATGAGATATTGAAGGACGATAAAGTGAAACCATAATAATATGTTGAAATGAATGTACATTTCATTTTTCCAGATTCTTGAATCGAATAAAGTCTGTGTAAAATACGACACCTCCCTGAGCTCATTTCAAAAAAGTGGAAAAGTACAAGAAGTGTATAAAAATTACAGTGATGATTTTAGATATATTTCAAATAAAACTGAATGGAACAGATTTAACAAAACCTTCAATCTTGTACGGCATTTTAAGCAGACAGGTAATTATGAGAAAGTATCGTCAAAGTCATATTTCAGTCTGTTTCAGGAGGAATGGCACTTGAAACTTCCAAATTGGACAGATGTGGTATACCCTGAAACTTTGTACAAAATGGCTTCTAAAAATTATCTCATATTATCTGGAACAACAGAATTAAAACAGATCGGTGCAGGTTTCTTCCTCACATTTACATCGGTAGAATTGGTTTTAATTGTTACTTTTAAGGTTATTTGCTTCAAAAAATTGTTCATGACACACAGTTAAAGGTTAACGCTTCCGATAAGGTCTCTGAAGAAAGGAAAATGTATCTGTATTCTGGTCACGAAATGAATATCGCCCTTCTGCTAAACACTTTAGAGATTTTCCAACCTCATTATCCACCTTATTGTTCTTGCATCCTGATTGAAGTTCATCGAATTAATAATCAATTAGGAATTAAAGTAAAAAAATTCACAACTGTGGGGATCAGTTCAGAACAACAGTATTCTTTCAGATCTTCTATGAAAACGACGAATCGATTCAAACCGGATTGTTAAAAATGCCAAACTGTGAAGAATTCTGTCCGTTGGATAAATTTATTTCTTTTGTTGAAAAATATTTTCCCAATGAAAATTCTTGTAGTTAAATCATTCTGGGAATTTTGTTTAATTTAAAAAGTAAGTTAATCTTGGGGTATACCGGGTGATTTTTAAAATTTTACATCACTACGGCTATCGCTTTTTTGACAGACAAAACGTAGAGCGTAATTTAATACTTAATTATGTTACAAGACCATTATAGTTATTAATGTACCACTTTATTGTTATCGAACGATAATGACCCAGTTTTCTGGTAAGTTACTATAGAACTAATCCCCTAGGGCATTATCTATAATAACAGGCTCTAAGGGGTTATTATAAGTTCTTTGTTGCTTAGATACGATGTATTTGCAAACAACTTTTGAGTTTTGACTGATATAAATTAGTCAAATTATTGTCAATCCAAAAACACACGAAACTAGTCGGACATTAAACGTTGAAGGCACCACGGGTGTTAAAATATAATGATACGCCCTCGGTCGGCGTACTCCCCTTGGGCCAGAGACCCTCGGGTTTCACTCTGCCGACCTCGCGCGTTATCAACCTTATAACACCCTTGATACCTTAATTTATTAAAAAAAAAGTTACCCACGTTTACAAATTTTGCTTTGGTTCGAGTTGAAAAACACTCGGGCAAGTTTGGTGCAATCACAAACGAAAGTGTAAACTTAAAATAGACTAATTTTTGGTAGGTAACAACTGAAAAAACAACTAGCGAAAAGAAATTTAAAAACACAAAAGACAGCAGAAACAAGGTTATTTAATATCGAAACTGTCACGGACATATTGTAGAGAGAACTTAGACAACTCAACATACAACACAATAAGTCAGTCTTTTTTTGAGATGAAGGTCGTAGCCGGCAATACGTGAAATTTAAAGATCACTCCGTATGACAAGTCTAAGTAATACAAACAAAATTCATCATGCTTTAAAAAATACTACAAAAAGAAATTAATGATTACATTTATTCTTAAAAATATTTGTCTGTGTCTTTTTTTGTCTAATATAGAGATGATTAGATAACCCTAAATACAGCCTGTCCCAAAACAGCCTCCCCATAGAAAACAGGCATGTGCCGACAGCAAAAGAGACTCCAAGATAACTATAATAAATTTTCCTGTACCTCACATAAAGTTTTCAATTTCACCAGTCCGAGAAGCTCGTCTTCAGATATTACTCAAAAATTGGACAGGTTGCTTAGACAGCAAAAATAATTACTGATATCGCAACAAAATTCGAAATTCCAAATCGCGGCAACGCAAAATCGCTGTCATCCTACCTTGGTGATGCTCAACTCTGATTGGCCAAATTTAGGATGTCTTTTCTCGACTATCACTCCCTTTTTCATTTGGGGAGGCAGTTCTTGGACATTCTGTATAATGCATTTGTTTTGGCTTAATAAGAGGCCATGGAAATTTTGCATTTGATTTTGTAGTAAAGCTGTCTATTGAATTAGGTTATGTTTTTGTAAGTTTGAAATAGAAGAATACTCAGACATCGCGGGAAATTCAGCAACATGTTGTGTTCATTTTGACAGGTCCGCATGTCAGGCACTTTAGTGACGGAAATCAAACAGTGTGTCCAACATTAAAAAAATAAATCATAGTCTCCCATTGTGCCAAAACAACATGAACGATGTTTAATTCGCTGATTTTAGTTCGTTTTAAATTTATTAATGAAACATTAATTATGTGATGTATTCAAATCAATTCAAACTCTAAATTTTAATTTTTGCAGGACGCCGAAGAGCTAAGAAACTTTTTTCTACAATTGATTTAAAAAATTGAAATTCACGCATAGTTATCTGTGCCTGAAGTGGGTCATTTTCTGACGTGTATTTTTTTTTGCATTGTTAGTAAGATCGAAACCATAGAAACCGTACAAAACAGTGTGTGAAATGCAATTTCACGCATACGACTATTTCTGTTTTTCATTTCACGCACTGTTTTTTATTAGTTACATTAGCAATATGGTCACTGCATTGAAACTTCAGAGTTCCTTCAAAAATTTGAATTTTTAATTTCAATTTTTTGAATCAATTATAGAAAAAATATTGTTTATATTTCGTGCGCGAAGATTAGGGTTATACTGCCTCGACCTTCGTCTCGGCGTAAAAGACCTTTTCATGCAAAAAAACACTCTCTTCGCGCACTTAATATAAAAATAACTATTATGTGTTCAACATAGACACAATTTAATGTGCAAAAAAACAACCAGTGTGCTTACAGAAATATTAGCACCACTGTCAAATTTGACATGGGACTTCTTACATTTATTTTGATATAGCAGCATTTATGTGGGAAAAAATATAAAAAACAAATTGACTATTGGAAAAGTGTGATATTTTTAGTTGTGGTGTTTCGGTGGATGAGTAAATGAAAAAAAGTTTTCATTGCCACTGTGTAAAACATCTGTTTAAGGTGGTAATAGTGAAAAAAAGGAAAAGAAAAAAAAGTGCCGTCGCGTGTTATTATTTCATGGGTAAATACAGTGTGATTTTGAAAGTTGTTCAGATGTCTTAACTTGAGGTAGCACATGTTAAAAGAAGGCAAAATAACCCAACTTGCCCAAATTGTTAACTCGCCGTTTCATATTTTGTATTGAATTTTGAAGTGTCATTTTGGCAAATCAAATCAAGTTGTCAACAGTGTTGCCAATCTGATTTAAAAGTCATACCCTACTTTAATTATAAATTTAAATGATCTCACGGTACCCTAACTTGTGTAGTAGACTTAGTAAAACTTGCAATTCTGCAAGTCTATAAATTTCTGAAAATGTTCAATAGAGTCACTGCGAATTTTCGCGAAAGTGACTCCAATTCGGTAATGTATCTTTTCCTATCATTTGGTTTATTTTAGGCTATAGGTATTTATTGCCTTGACAACATATTTATCAACATTCTACGATACCGATACCATTTTGTGAATACAATTTTTTTCGAAATATCATTGAAATATCAAATAATTGCTAATTCATTTTGTAAAAATCATTTTTGTTTCAGAATTAACAAATTTACCACTTCAGCCTTACAGTTCTTCAAGTCTTGCAAAATAAAAATGATATTTTGGTTGCCTGCTACAATCTAAGTAAGACATCACACAGTGTATCTTACTAAATAAATTAATATACTGAACTTCTGCTGAACAGGTTCTGCTCAACGGGTTTTTTTTACTTTTTTTAGTGCAGTTGTATATCTTGCGATGGAAGCTTGTAGACAATTCCTAATTAATTTCCTAATCGCAACTTTAATAATTATACAAAATGTGAAAACTGCATCACCTGATTTAAACAATTCAACACTGCAACTGGTTCACATCGTAAGTAGAAATTGTAAATTTAAATCGGTTTTATGAGCATGAAACAACGTCGTAATTGTTAATTTATCGATTGTTAGTTATTTCGACACGGCGACAGAACCACTGATTTACGTACGATCTATCCCAAAGATCCACACAGAAATGAGACCTATTATCCTTACGGATACGGAGAACTCACAAATGTAAGCTTTGCTGCTTTAATTGCTTTAATAACCATGTAAATCAATTTTAGGAGGGTAAACAGAGAGAATTTAAACTCGGGAAAAAATTTCGTGAAAGATACGACAATTTCTTGGGAAAAATCTACACTCCTGATTTATTAGAAGCTTTTAGTTCCGATGTCAACAGAACAAAAGCGTCGCTGCAACTCGTTCTCGCTGGATTGTTTCCACCTGTGGAGGAGCAAATCTGGGAAACTGGTTTAAACTGGCAACCGATTCCATTCAGTACATTGCCACTCGATCAGGATCCCGTACGTGACGTCATATTTATTGACCGATTCCCCATAAATGTGATTTTAGATTTTTTGGGGTACAGCGTGCTCCGATTTTCAGAAACTTTATTCAGAACTAGTTCAGTCACCGAAAGTAGTGCGTGAACTTGAACAACACGCAAAAATTTTAGAATACATTTCCGAACACAGTGGCGTACAAGTGAGGTCCTATGTGGACCTCTTCTTTCTGTACGTATGTCTGGAAACGGAACATCAGTACGGTTTGACGTTGCCAGAATGGACCAAAAAAGTCTTTCCACAACCACTCCAAGAATTTGCTATTAAAAGCTACGGCCTTTTAACGTCAACCACTGAACTCCGGAGATTTACTTCCGGTATATTTTGTAGCACAGATGTTTAGTGGATGTTTTCAACGTTGTTTGTTTAGGAACTTTGTTGAAAAATATTATTCACAGCTCGACAGGGAAAATTAGTGGTGACTTGCTTCCTAAAAACAGGAAACTGTTTCTGTATTCGGGACACGAGTTAAATATTGCCTACATGCTGCAAGTTTTGGATGTTTTTGAACCACATATTCCGCCATATGGATCCTATATTTTATTCGAGCTTCACAAAATCGATGACGTTGCAGGATTCAAGGTACCTACGTGATTTTGTCGCCCATTTGAATTGAAACAGTACTTTTTTGTTTTAGATTTTTTATCAAGATTACACATCATCTGAGCCTAAATTGTTAAAATTGCCTGCTTGCGATGAACTTTGTCCTTTGGATCAATTTACTCTTTTATTTGAGGAATATATCCCACAGAACGATATATGCAAGTCAAAGAAAAATTAACAACATTGGTTTAAGACACATTATACATTTTCTTTTGGTATTTTAGGTTTCTAAACATTGATTACAACTTTGTTCATTTGATACTGTTTTCTGATGGTGAAATATACCTACATCAATTATATCTCTGCAAATTTTTTCTTTTCTTCCCACAAAAAAGATGTGTTCCATTGTGAACATTCTAATTTGTCACCAATGCGTTATAAATTAAACCAAAAAAGGTTTTCATATGTTTTTGATGTCCTTCGTAATTTTAACAAAAATACTTGTAGAATAAAACAAAGTATGTGACAATAATATATTACATAACAAGAATGGAAAGTGAGTAATACCTATCGTGCGAGTGAAAATCTTGACGCACGAGGCACGAGTCGAGTGCGAAATCTCACGAGCAAACGATAGACACTTTTCAGCGAGTTTTGTACACCATTTTTCCTACGACATTGAAAAAAAGTAATTTGTTGCAAAAATATTTATTTTTTTGGAATCAAAAAAATTAATGGTCAAATTAGTAATTTGACAGTTTTAGATAACTCTCCACTGTAAGCATTTTCAGAAAAAGGCGATTTTATTCCTTTTTTGTTTCAGTAATCCATAAATTGTTTGTAGGAAAACTCGTACCTGTCCATGGATTTAGGTGGTAACTAATACGTTGAAAGAATTATTTTTTGCGGCTTCAAGTACTCCTGGTGGTGTACGGTCGGTGGACAAATAAAACTGGGACACTTAAAATTTAATCTATGTAAATCAGACCATTGAATTGTCAATATACCGGGTGTATTATGAAAAACCTTTGGTGCTATAACTTCCTTATTTTTTATCCGATTTTAATAAATGATATGTCAAACAAAATCGTTTTAAATGGGCTACAATTTGAATTGATCCAATATTTGTTCTTGAGTTCTGTTTTTGACAAATGATAGTCAACTTTTTTTTTTAAATGGACTATTAACTTTTTTTGCTCAGTTTTATAGAGATTTTTATTTTAAATATGAAAATGTAAACAACCATGCTCATGCATAGAAACAAAAAGAAGAAACTAAAAAATTATGTATTGTTTTTTAAATCAAGCAGTCACATTAAACAGTAATAAAAGTGCATTCTAATTTTGCAAAGTAACTAAGACAGCTATGGACCTTCAAGACAATGGGCAGTATTAATAAAAGGTAGCAAATGCTTTTGCTGGCTATTTTATAAGCAATTGCTTTAAGTGATATTAATAAAAGTGTAGTAAATGCTAGTGAGACCTGGCTAGCAAATGCTTTTGCTCGTTTTCGAAAGCATTTGCTTGACGATATTAGGATTTGCTTCTTTTACTATTAATAAAGTTTAGCATTTGCTTGAAATAGTAAGCAATTGCTAGGATAAATGACATTCTCCTTCGTGTCGTACTAGTAGTTATAAATCGGCTGTTAAAACACCATAAAAGTATGTTCCAAGTGCCAAGAAACCGTAAATTTTAAAAGAAAGGAAAGACAATACCATTAAAAGAGAAGATGATTGTTTCATTTCCGAAATGAAAGTGTTCAGTGGATTGCTGATTTTCTTGGGAATGACGATGCAGAAACGCGTGGTGGTGCTTTATCTTCGGTGATGAAAATAAAAATATTGTTGCGATATGTGGCTGATCCAAGTATAAAAAATTAAATTATTCAAAGAGTAATAAATAGTGTTAAACTATTTACAGGATTTCAGATTGGGGTAGCTGAACTCATGGAAGTAAGTCAGCCAATTGTATCGAATGTTGTAACGGGAAAAATTATAGACAAGGCACCACTTTGGATACATTTTCCTGGCGCCCTGCGTTGAACGGCAAGCAATTACTTGTCAAGTCACTAGCATATGCTTTCGTCAAGAGGATTTCTTTATTAATACCAAAACAAGCAATTGCTAGAAGCAAAAGCTTTTACTTTAAAGCAAATGCTAATGCTAAGTAGCAAATGCTTGGAAGTATTTGCTTATTTTTATTAATATCACCCAATGTCTATTTGCCTCCGGCCGATAACAGAGATGATTTAATAAAAAGAATCGTAGCAGTATGTGAACAAATACCACCAGAATTTTTATTAAACGCCGCAATGGGCGTCAGTGGAAGGTGTCGAATGTGCCTTAGCGAGAATGGAGGTAATTTCGAACATTTGCTATAGTAAAGTTATGGTTACTTGATTTTTGGAAATTCTATTTTTTTTATTAAAAACAAATTTTTGATTTTTTATTTTAATGTTTGTGTATTCAGAAGATAAACATCTATCAGAATAAAGATAAAAAAATATACAGTGCAACTTAAAATAACATTGCAAAGTTCACCCACCAGTGTTGTTAAAAAGCGGGAAAAGTAAATGTAAGATTTTAAGGTATTTACCACAAATTTCTGTTTGAAAATAGCATTGCAGTATTCCTTGGAAAGTTCTTTTTCATTGCATGCATTTATTTCAAAGCTGCTTTTAGCTTCTTTTCGTATCATATCTTATACCCTTTAATGTGAGCTGGTTTTAATAAGGCCCGGCAAAGGAGTGGGCCTTATTAACACCGTAGTGGGCTTTATTCTTGAATCATTATTTTGACAGAAAATCAAATAAGGGAAGTTGGTATTGTCCCTGATGTGACACCTGTGAAATGATACGTATGTGCAAGAATTGTTCCGTATGGTACCACGAAGCAAATATAGGCCTAATAAAAGATAATTATTTGGATTATTTGTGTGGTTCATGCAAGTAAAAGTTGTTTTTATTTAAGTATTCCAGAAGAAAATGTTGTTTTTATCGCTTTTATCGAAAATTTAATGGGTGGGCCTTATTAAGCACATCGTACGTAATAAGGCCCACGAACAATGTTTTTTTGAAAAAGGAATAACTTCTTTGTTATTATTTTTTTTATTTACATATATGTTTATGCTGTTATGTTAAGAAAAGAATAAACTTTCATTTCCAACCCGCATCCAAATTTCTTACTTGTTTTTACTAACCGATATTTGAAAACAAAAATTAGGTGGGCCTTATTTGGATCAGGTACCTTATTCAATAAGCAGAATTCCGTGCTCGTCCCAAAAAATGGTTGGCATGTGCTTTCTAGCCGAAGACTGTATTTTGGATTTTTTTGGGGAGGCGATCCTTTGCGAACCCATTGCATAGATTCTTGTTTGGTAGGAGGGTCCCACTTATACACGGAAGTCTCATCCCCCGTGACAATTTGTGAAAAAATGCTATCATCAGCTTATAAAGCTATCATATTTTCTTGGGAAATTTTTATCCTGACAAGTTTTTACTCTAGCCTAAGGAGTCTTAGAATCCAACGTTCAGACGCTTTCTTCATGCCCAAATCATCGTGCAAACTTTCCAAAGAGTTGTTTCGGATACTCTAATTCTACTCTAATGAAACCTAACTTCATCCACCCATCTGACAGCACTAAATCTTCAAATTTTTTAAAACATGTCCTCAGTTCTTGCCTCAACTGGTTGATCTGATTTTAGATCACCTGCATAGAGTTCCGACCCCAGCGAAACTGTTTAGATAATTTTATTTGGAATAAAGATGGGGCATTATTTTTGGCCCATTATTCTCTTTTGTGAGAAATGTTATTAGTTATTACACTTCAATGCTCGAGTTGATTTTCAGTCATTTTTGTTTAGAAAAAATTACAGAAAACTCGTCAGGCAGTTCAGGCACAATACATTTTTCTACTCAGGTTCAAAATGTCACAAGAAAATGGCCAGGAAGATTACATAAAAAATCGTCCTCGTATTAGCCGTTCACGATCTTTTTGGGACCGAGTTGTATGACCATCTAGTGATTTTGTTGGCAGTACCTCGGTGGTAACTAGGTTTCAGGCTCGTTCGGCAGCCAAACTACCAGCCTCAGCACGTAATATATTACAGTTTTATTGATTTTTATGTAACTTTAGTTTGTTAAATGTTCAAAATGTTATTCATTTGCTCTTGCAAGAATATATGAACATAAATGATGATCCAACTTCATATACAGGGTGTCCCAGAACTGGCTCCCCAGAGCTCCCAGAAGCTCGTCCTCAGGTATTACTAAAAAATCCGATCGGTTGCTAAACAACAACAAAAAATCTCTGATATCGCACAAATCAATAAAATGTTTGGGCGACTGGAATTTTGACGTTTTCCGAGATAAAAATTCGTTGACGTTTATCTGTCATCAACATCAAGACTTGACAATTGCAAAAGATAATAACTTCGAAATAAAACAATAAAAATGACGTTTCTAAAAAGAACTATTTATTTAAATAGGTAATAATGTTAAAGCAAATGTTCGAAATGACCACCATTCATTTGTATGCACAATTGTGCTCTACGTAACAACTTCTGGTAGTAGCGTTAGTTATCATTTCTTCAGTAACTGAAACAAAAGCCTCCTGAATTCGAACTCTCAGATCAGCCTCTGAATTTATGGGCCGCCGATAAATGATAGATTTCAAATGATTCAGATTCAGATCTGGAGACCTGGCAGGCCAATGATGCGGTCCTCCTCGACCGATCCAGCGCTGTGGATATTGTTTATCCAAAATTTCCCGAACGTTTCTGGTAAAATGTGGTGGAGTAAGAGGTACAATTTCAAGTAAATCAGGTAGCTCCGTGCCAATGAACTGAGCATATCTTGCCCCCGTTAATCTTGCGGTCCAATCTAGAGCGGGAGATTCGGAATTTTAACAAATGAAAGGATCCACCACACTTATACTTGCCAAACGATCGCCCAATAGCCCAGTCCACAAATTAACAGAAAACCTATGTTGAAAACCTCTGGGAAATAATTCTCTTGGATTTTCCTCTGCCCAAATATGAAGATTGTGATAATTGGAACAACCTTCCCAGCAAAATAGCGACTCATCAAAAAACAGTATCCGTGACAAGAAGTGTGGATCAGCATCGTTTTGGTTTATTAACCATAGACAAAATTCTCGCCTAATTGGATAATCCTCTGGCAGAAGATGTTGTACCCGTGTACGGGTACGGATGCCTCCTATTATCAGCTAAAACTCACTGATAAACCCATTTCACGAGAAATTGTTCGAATACTCCGGGTGCCGTCTTCCTCAAAGACATTCAATACGGCTTCCTCGTGTTCAACAGTCCGTACATTTCTTGGAGCACCCCCAACTTCTCTTCGAACTGGCTGCATCTGACCCGTTTCTTGACTCTCGACGATTAATTTCAGGATTGTTTTATGATCCGAATGACTTTGTCTTTGCGGAAATTGTTCACGGTACAACCTTACTGCTTCACGTCCATTATTCCCACATTTTGCAAAAGTGAGAATCATATCTACGTACTCAGAGGAAGAATACATGTTAAATGATACACTTGAATGAAATATCGCAGCGAAATTGTATAACAAATGTCAAACTGACGTAAACAATCATTCTAATAAATGTAGTGGACCAAATCTAATGGACAGAATTATAGAGGTTTACGGATAAAAAGGAAACCTAGGCAACGCAAAATTGCGATTATTCCACCTTAATGGTGCTGAACTCTGATTGGTCAACTTCAGAATGTCTTTTCTCCGTTATCATTTGAGATAGGACTTTTTTTCTTCAAAATACACGTTCATATATTCGCCCTAAGGCTCCCTTTTTTCTCTGGGGAGCTAGTTCTGGGACATCCTGTATTATGTACTTACTTTTTATTTACAGTTGGCTTCAAAAAAAACGGGAACTGAAATTTGACCTAATGTGAATTGGAAATTTAATTTGTCAATTTGTCAATTTGTGTCTGTTTGACAGTAGTATTTCTGACACATTAGTGCAGTTTTTTAACCTAAATTCTAAAAAGCCATTTCAAACTATAAAAATTTACTAAAATCTGACAGAACTTTTTCTGACAGTTCCCGTTTTTTTTTGAAGCCAACCGTACCATTTAGAAATTAATTTATCAAGAAGAATACTTAATGGTGAATTATTTGAAAGTAGTAAAATTATCTTCTTACGGCAAATATCTGGATAAATTTAGTAATTTATTAGAGGAGCACATTTTAATAAAGGAAATATTATGTGGTCCACAAGAAAACTAGCAGTCTATATTCTGAGTTAAAGAAAAACAGAAATTATCTCTAATTAAAACTTCACCTTGAATTAAATAAGAAGTTCGGCCATGGTTTTAAAAAAATTAACTTCTTAAGACAGAGTACGTTCCATTTTGTTTATTTTTTTTATCGCATCAAAGCCTAAATTCAAAAATAAAACTAATAATATGATAAAATTAATACAGGGTTATTCTAAATGATTGTAGTCGAAGTAGGCGTGAAAACTAAATGTAAAATTTATGGTTGCCCCTCCAAATAAAAAAACATCAAAATGACGTGAATAACACACACGGGAGTTAAATTGGGTGCAAAACAACTCAATATTTTTAAAATTGATTGCAAAACAACTCAATATTTTTAAAATTGATTGCAAAACAACTCAATATAAAATAAAATAATTTAACAAAAATAAAATACCATCAAAATTTTAAAGAACAAATTGAAGATGAATTTAATAGAACTCTGAACGAATTTGAACATATAGAACCATTTAATAGACCACTATTACCTAAACAACAAAGCTCCAAAAATTTCTTTGCAATGATTGAAATTTTAAATCAATTCATTTTACCTAAATTTGTAAATAACACGACAAGTTTTAAAAAATTACACAGTATTATATATAGTGGAGCTTTAACAATTATCAGATTAAATGGTTCAAAAGAAATTGACCAGACAAATAATATAAAAGCTAAAGAATTACCAAAATGGGAACGAAGACTAAATAAACGCATTAACAATATCAGACGAGATTTAGGTAGAATAACTCAATATTTAAAGGGTATAAATTCTAATCATCTAAATAACTGTATTCAATCGATTTTAAATAAAAACAGAATACATTGTTTAAAATATAACGAATATAATGAAACATTAATAGAAATTAAAGACACTTTATTACAAAAATTGAATATTTATTCTAAACGATTAAAAAGATATAAAAATAATAAACAACGGAAATTTGAAAACAAACTATTTAGAAATAATGAGAAGTATACCAAATATAAATGAAATTAAAGAATTCTGGTCAAACATATGGTCAAATGAAGTTCAATTTAATAATCAGGCAGAATGGATTCCTAATTTAGAAAATGAGATACCAGATAGTAATAATCCACATCATATTCAAATTAGCCTTGAAATTTTAGTTAAAAATATTAATAGTTCACATAATTGGAAATCCCCTGGAGGTGACAAAATTCATAACTTTTGGTTAAAAAAATTTACTTGTATTCATAAATGCTTACTTGATCACTTTAACGGATTTATTAGGGAACCTAACACATTTCCAGAGTTTTTGGCCCATGGTATAACATATCTGAAACCAAAAGATTCCGATACTAAAAATCCATCAAAATATAGGCCAATCACATGTCTGCCTACAATTTATAAAATTATGACATCTTGCATTAAAGTAATAATTTACGACCATTGTCAAAAATTAAATATACTTAATGAAGAACAAAAAGGTTGTGTTAAGGAGTGTTTTGGTTGCAAAGAACAACTTATAATAGATACGGTAATAATGGAACAAGCTAGAAAAAATAATAGAAATATTTATACCGCATTCATAGACTACAAAAAAGCCTATGATTCAGTACCACATTCATGGTTAATTAAAATTCTTAAAATTTATAAAATTAATTTGGATTTGATTAACTTTTTATCACATGTAATGACATTTTGGAGAACTACTTTAAATTTATCAATAAACAATACTAAATTAAAATCCGAGCCTATTCAAATTAAACGGGGAATTTATCAAGGAGATTCATTAAGTCCTTTATGGTTTTGTCTAGCCATTAATCCTTTGACAAATCTATTAAATAGCACTGGATACGGTTTTAATATTAGACATAATAATACCACACTATCAAAATTAAATCACCTTCTTTATATGGATGACATAAAACTTTATGCATCTAAAAAGAATCACATTTTATCTTTATTAACAATAACTGAAAATTTCTCAAATGATATTAGCATGAGTTTTGGTATTGATAAGTGTAAAACGCAATCAATATGTCGCGGTCATTACGAAAATTTAGAATATATAACTAAAGAAGGAGAAATCATTAAAAATTTAAATAAAGGAGAAATTTATAAATATTTAGGTATTAATCAATCAAATCATATTCAACATTCAATTATAAAAGAAAATTTAGAAAAACAATTTTATTTAAGAATTAAATCTATTTTAAAATCAAAATTAGACGGTAATAATTTAATTAAAGCAGTTAATACATATGCTGTTCCATTGTTGACCTATTCTTTTGGTATTATAAAATGGTCCAAAACTAATTTACAGAATATAAATATTCAAACTAGAGTTCTCTTTACAAAATTTTGTAAACATCACCCCAAATCTGCTATTGGAAGATTTAATTTACCACGCGAAAATGGTGGCAGGGGTTTTTCAAATCTAGAAATTCTGCAACATAATCAAATTGCTTCACTAAAAAATTATTTTCTTAATAGAGCTCGTGATAACACTTTTTTTAATGCTTTGGTTTCAGCGGATAAAGGCTACACACCTTTAAATTTAAGTGATAATATAATTTCAGATATTGTTGAGCCAAATATACCTGACACTATAGCAAATATAAAACAAAAGTCTTTACATGGGAGATATTTTAAAGAGCTAGAACAGCCAGAAATTAATATTCAAGCTTCTCATGCATGGCTTAAAAAATCAAATATTCATCCTGAGACTGAGGGTTTTATATTTGCAATACAAGATCGTGTTATAAATACAAGAAATTATAAAAAACACATATGCGGTTTACAATCGATCATTGATAAATGTAGGATTTGCGGAACTGAAGGGGAAACCATTGAACATATCATTTCTTCTTGCACCGTTTTGGCTCAAAGCGAATATAAAAAACGTCATGATATATTCGCAAAAATTATACACATGAATTTAGCAGTTAAATTCAATTTATTAAAGGATACACAACCACATTACATTCATCAACCAGAAAGTTGTTTAGAAAATGACAATTACAAATTATATTTTGATCGGACAGTTTTAACTGACATTCACATTCAGCATAACAGACCAGACATTATTATTTTAAATAAACAACAAAAGCAAGCATATCTTTTAGATATAGCTGTTCCAAATTCACACAATATAACACAGACATATAATACAAAAATTAATAAATATTTAGAACTCTCCGTTGCTATGAGAAATCTTTGGTGTTTAGAAAAAATTTCGATTTTACCATTTATAATTTCAGCAACAGGAATAGTACCCCAATCTCTTTTTAAAAATTTAAAAATTTTGGACTTAGAGAACACATTGGTGGTTGAAATTCAAAAAGGTATATTACTATACTCATGTCACATCGTGAGGAAATTCCTTAACATTGACACAGAACATAAAACACAAAAAAGTCAAAATGCGGAGGCGAGACGCCGGTAATTATGTTGATAAGCACTGCACTATTACTTGATAGTATTATCCGTAATAGTGTATGTACTCCGGCAAAATTGCCGTGCCGCCGGGTGGAGGTGGGATAGGAGAATAGAAATCTCATCACTGCCACTTTTCACCTAAAAAATGACAGTGACAGCGACAAAACAGACAGTTCACATGAAAGCGGCAAAAATGTAATAACATGGACATGGCCTACTTCGACTATAATCATTTAGAATAACCCTGTATTTTGTTTACCGATGTCATTGTTTTAATTAATTGTACAGGGTTATTATAAATGATTGTATTCGAAGCGGGCCATGAAATATTTGCCGCTTTCATGTGAACTGTCAATTTTTGTCGATGTCACTGTCATTTTTTAGGTGAAAAGTGCGGTGATGAGAATTTTATTTATTTATTTTTAAATTAACGATTGAATTGTTTTGCAACCAATTCTAAAAAATTGAGTTGCTTTGCACCCAATTTGACTCCTGTGTGTACTCACTTATTCCCATCATTTTGATGTTTTTTATGTGGACCGGCAACCATAAATTTATATACTTATAATAACCCTATATTTGTATAGGTATACATTTGCGAAAAATTGAATATCTTATTTGTATAATAAATACGTAATATTTTTAATTTTAACAAGGATAATTTACGTTTACTTGTCTAATTAATTATAAAGCAATGAATTTGTTAACATACACTACACAGTTAGGTAGTGAATAGTAATGAGCCTTGGCATTCGTAGATTAAAAAAAATATATTGTAACGTTCCCCTCGGGTATGAGTTGGAACTTTCTGCTGAACAGGTTTTTTAGTACAGTTGTATGTTGCGATGGAGGTTTGTAGACAATTCCTGAATTTCCTGGTAGCAACTTTAATAATAACTACACAAAATGTGAAAACGGCATCGCCTGATCCAAACAATTCAACATTGAAACTGGTTCACATCGTAAGTAGAAGTTGTAAATTTAAATCAGTTGTATGAACACGAAGCAATCTCGTAATTGTTAATTTATCGGCTGTTAGTTATTTCGACACGGCGAAAGAACTACGGATTTAAGGACGATCTATCCCAAAGATCCACACAGAAATGAGACCTATTATCCTTACGGACACGGAGAACTGACTAATGTAAGTTTTGCTGCTTCAATTACTTTAATAACTACTTAAATCGATTTTAGGAGGGTAAACGGAGAGAATTTAAACTCGGAAAAAGTTTTCGTGAAAGATACGACAATTTCTTGGGAAAAATCTACACTCCTGATTTATTAGAAGCTTTTAGTTCCGATGTCAACAGAACAAAAGCGTCGCTGCAACTCGTTCTCGCTGGATTGTTTCCACCTGTGGAGGAACAAATCTGGGAAACTGGTTTAAACTGGCAACCGATTCCGTTCAGTACATTACCACTCGATCAGGATCTCGTACGTGGCGTCATATTTATTGACCAGTTCCCCATAAATGTGATTTTAGATTTTTTGGGGTACAGAGTGTTCCGAATTTCAGAAACTTTATTCAGCACTAGTTCAGTCACCGAAAGTAGTGCGTGAACTTGAACAACACGCAAAAATTTTAGAATACATTTCCGAACACAGTGGGGTACAAGTGAAGTCCTATATGGACCTCTTCTTTCTGTATTTATGTCTGGAAACGGAACATCAGTACGGTTTGGCGTTGCCAGAATGGACCAAAAAAGTGTTTCCACAACCACTCAAAGAATTTGCTATTAAAAGCTACGGTCTTTTAACGTCAACCACTGAACTCCGGAGATTTACTTCCGGTATATTTTGTAGCACAGATGTTTAGTGGATGTTTTCAACGTTGTTTGTTTAGGAACTTTGTTGAAAAATGTGATTCACAGCTCGACAGGGAAAATTAGTGGTGACTTGCTTCCTAAAAACAGGAAACTGTTTCTGTATTCGGGACACGAGTTAAATATTGCACACATGCTGCACGTTTTGGATGTTTTCGACCCACATATTCCACCATATGGATCTTATATTTTATTCGAGCTTCACAAAATCGATGATGTTGCAGGACTCAAGGTACCTACGCGATTCTGCCAGTTCATTTTAATCGAAACACAACTTTTTTGTTTTAGATTTTTTATCAAGATCACACATCACCTGAGCCTAAATTGTTAAAATTGCCCGCTTGCGATGAATTTTGTCCTTTGGAACAATTTACTCGTTTATTTGAGGAATATCTCCCGCAGAACGATATATGCAGGTCAAAGAAAAATTAAAAATATTGATTTAAGAACAAAGTATTTTGGGTTTCAAAACAATGAATACAATTTTGTTGTTTGTTGAATACTATTTTCTGATGATGAAATATACATCATTTACATCTCTGCAAATCTTTTCTTTTCTTCCTACAAAAAAGATGTTTCATTTTGAAAATTCTACTTTGTCACCCTATCGCGTTATAAATTAAAGCAAAAAAACTTTTTTTTGCACGACCTGTATATAATGAGCAACTTTACTCCCTGATTGTATGGAGTAAAGTCGCTCTTTTTTCCCCTTGGGCAAAAAACCGCAGCCAACTCAAGCTTTTAGTCATCTTTTTTCCCCTTGGGCAAAAAACCATAGCCTATTCAACCTTTTTTGGTACATATTTATTTCGAATTAATTTTTTTTTTACTCGATGTGCAGTTTGTAGCCTGAAGGCGAAGCCCGAGGGTCCTACAAAGCAACGACGGTAACAATCATGCATTCCCGAGGTGCAGATACTATTATTTGCACGATTCAAAAATTTTAATTGAAAAAAGCCGAAAGGTTAAAAATTATTTTTAACTGTCAACATGACACTTCAATTTAGCTTGACAGTTAGTGATAATTTACAAAATTTCGGCTTTTTTCTATTAAAATCGGTAAGTCGTGCAAAAAATAGTATATGGACCTCGGGAGTGAATGATTTTTACCCTCAGTGCTTTGTAGAACCGTCGGGCTACGCCCTCGGGCTACAAATTGCACCTCGGGTAAAAATCATCCACTTCACTCCCTCGGTGCATAATATAACTATTCTACAACCGTCAAAAAAACGTGACATTTATGCATCGTTATCAAGTCGCAAAGTATGTCATTTTTGATACTGAAAAAATATTTGTCAAAAAGTTTCCTTGCATGCTAAAATAGTTATATTTTAGCACCCAAGGAAACTTTTTGACGAACATTTTAACATCCAAGGAAAATTTTACAAAAATTACAAAATCCAAAAATTTTAAAATGCTGTTGTAGAAAAAATACTTCTTGTATTTCGTGCGAAAGATGATTGTTTCGCGCATTCGAATGAGTTTGAAGTCTCGACCTGACGGTCTCGACCAAAAACTCATTCTCATGCGCCAACAAAAAACAATCATTTTACGCACTTAATACAAAAATAACTATTCATATGTTTTTGATGTATGTCGTAATTTTAATAAAAATTGTATAAAACAAAGGATGTGACAAAATATGATTATGATACTTAATCAAGACAAGGGTAAATACATATTTGCGAAACCGCTATTTTACGTTCTAGGTCTAGGTCATCAAATTTTCTAACGGTTGTAACAATTTCAATTATGTAAAACATTTTATTTAATGCAAAGTATATGTAAATGATTGTAATTTGATATTTAAATTAGATTGGCACGAAATAGAAACAAATTTACGTGCTACTGGATCCTAGCACTGTTACTAATTATAACATATAATCGTGTCAAAAATAAATTACACCCTAGGATTTAGGGATATTCGATACTAGGTTGCAATAAATTTGATTAGGTTGAAAATTCTAATTACACACAACATGAAAAACGTTATTTCCCTAAAAGTTCAAATCCTAGGGCGTAATTTATTTTTGACACGATTATATGAAACGATTACAATAAACTTTTAAGAGAAAAAAATTAGAGACAAGTTGACGTCGCTCAATTAGTCAATTAGTCTACTGATACTGATTAGTATACTGATTATAAAACAAACATTAAAAATAAACCTACCGTATAATTGTCGCTTACATTTACAGTTTCATTAATTTTGTTTTTATTATACCTGAATTATAATCCCTGTTTTTGACACTAAAGTGCGTGCGAAAAAGGGCCTTTAAAACACTAAAGCTTAAAGCATTTTTTAAATATTTTTTTATAACTTGTTAATAGCCTAATTAAACATCTTTTGTCCTTTTGAGGCTTTGAATACATATTCATTTGTTTTTATTGCTCTAGCTAAGCCAACTTGAATTTTAAAATGAGTTTATTAAACTCAAAGTTAAATATTTCAACACATTGCCTTCTAATCTAGCTTACCACCTTTTTACACAGACCTAGTAAAAATCTTTCACGAACCTCTGGTCAAAATTTTTGATGTTTTTAAAATTTCTACAAGTACGTTATGCACTGAATGGTCATTTTCTGTGGAGACATCAAGTTATGGATGGATACGTAAAATGAAAGACAATGGAATTATTTGTAATCTTCATTCGCTTTTGGCAATTTGAGATTACTTATTCTTGTCGGATGCATTATTTTAAAGTGCATATTTTTTGCTGAAGTAAAATAACTCAAAATTATTTGTTTCTCACGAAAATCTGTAGATCTGTTATCAGCTTTTCATTCGAAAGTCTGAATTAAATGTGTCGAATAAGATTGAAGCAAGTGCTTAAAGGTTATGTAATTCGTGATGTATTTAAGTCAATATTGTGTAATTCTATTTAATAAAACATTCATTATTGTTTTGATAAATAATGCATTTTATTATGGGTTCTATTACGAAGTTCCTAAATTTATTAGTAACAATTTTGAGAAGATTTAAAAAAATGAAAACTGCTTCATCAAACACGGATACTTCAACACTACAACTAGTGCGTATTGTGAGATATGAAATTTAATATAATCCTCCTGTTGGTAATTTTTGTTCTTCAGTTATTCCGACACGGTGACAGAACACCAGTTTTAAGATCGGTATATCCAAAAGATCCCCATAAAAATCAGACCTACTACCCTTACGGCTACGGAGAATTCACTAATGCATTTTTATTTTTTAACAAATTAAGTTCAGAAAGGCAAAGGAAGAGCGTTTAAACCCGGGCAAATTCTTCGTGTAAGATACGACAAATCCTTGGGCAAAATTTACACTCCTGGCTAAGAAGCCTTAAGTTCCGATACCAACAGGCCAAAAACGTCGTTGCAGTTAGTTTTAGCTGGGTTGTTTCCCCGAACAAATTTGGGAAATAGGTTGCAACAGGCGACCAATCCTTTTCAATGTGGTAGGTAACAGCGAATGCAGATATGGTAAATAACTTCACCGTTGTGAAAATTGTTTTCAACAATCATTATTGTTCTAGATATTTAGGGGTGTCGAATGTCTAAATTTTAAAAAATTCCTTTCCAATTCTCCTAAAATGATGCAAGAGCAAAGAGTATGCAGAAATTTTCGAATACATTTCAGAAAATACTGAATTACAAGTTAAGATACTTTTTTTTTCTGTACATGTGTCTAAGTGGCGAGGAAGACTGCGGTTTGACATTACCAGAATGGACAAAAGATGTCTATCCACAACCAACCAAAGATTAAGAGTTATGGTTTGTTAACAGCAACAAGTGAACTGCGTAAATTAACTTCTGGTACATTTCCAGTGTTTCAGTAAAACCCTTTATTAAGTGTATTTAAAATTGTTTGTTCAGGAGGTTTATTAAAGAGGACTGTTGACACCTCAAAAAGAAAAATGAGCGGTGAGTTGGTCCCTCAAAACAAGAAGCTTTTTCTTTATTCGGGACAAGCAATAAACATTGCATATTTTGGGCGTCTTCGAGTCACACATTTCACCACATGGTTTTTATTTCGTTCGAACTTCACAAAATCGGTGATGTTGCAGGATTCAAGGTAGGTACGTCAACGTACAGAGTCACAGTCAAAATACTACTTTTGTTTTTAGATTTATTATCAAGATTACACTTCACCTGAGCCAAAATTGTTGAAGTTGTCTTCTTGTGAAGAACTTTGTCCTTTGGATCAGTTTATTCTTTTATTAGAGGAGTACATTCCTGAAAACGATTTATGTAGAGCAATTAAAAATGTTTGTTCTTAATTTAATGCAAAGTATAATATGTCTCTTGTTACAAATTTATTGGCTATTTTGACCTGAGCATTCACATCGGTTGTATGGTCAGAACAAGCAGCTCCACTGTCTTGACTGGGAATTGGAGAAAACATCAAACAACTTAGCAAATCGTAAACTAAATACAAGGATATAACGATCAAAATTTTGTTTTCTGGTGATATTCTTGAAATTGGTTCACAGAATTCAGTTACATCTCTGAAGATTTGTGAGAAATTTGGCATCGTCTTTTAAAGCTTCCCATGAAATATGTTAGTTCTTTCTAGTAGAGCGGTGGTCTCTCATTTTAAATTTTTGATTTGGCACCCTTGTTGCACAACATTTTTTGACGTTTCTGTTGTCATTCGTAGTCTTAACAACTAAACTTAAACCAAAATGTAGAATTTCAGCGGTGTTCTACCATTTCTACCAAAATTAAGTTAAAAAAAATAGTCCTTAATGCACGTAACAATTTAAATTATACGATAAATTAAATATAAATAAACCTACACATTCAATATTTAAATTTAAATTTAAATTTTTAAATTACAAAAGTGAAAAAAACTATAATCTGTTTCAAAATCAAAAATCCACCGAGGATTCTACCTCGAAAATACAACCGACAACATCGCCAACTTTTGTTTTTAGTGTGTCTACAAGTGTCAGAAAAAAGTGGGGTTATGAAAGAAAACTGTTGGACAGTCGTTTTGGTCGTAGTTCATCGTGTTTTTTATTCTCATTTTATTATTTCACTCAAAAAGTATGATATGGTAGCTAAAACCTTTTTGTACATAATAATTATTTTGTGTTAGGTAAATAAACTCAACAGTTCAATGTCAAATTTTGGCGGGAGGTTGAGCCAACCCAAAAAAAGTAAACCTCTTCTAGGGATTTCTTTTTTCTGCCAACATAATTCAACAGGTGGTGGATTTTTGATTTTGAAACAGATTATATCTAAAGAACTCATACAGTGTGATTTTGAAAGTTGTGCAGATATTTTAACCTGAGGTAGTACGTGTTAAAAGAAGACAAAATAACCCAACTTGCGTTATGCAAATGTTAATGGTTTACAAGAGAATCAAAAGAGTCAGTTTGTTTGGGAACCGCTGAAAAATTTCAAATTTTGCTGGCAGTTTTGACGGACGACTAACTTAAAAAAGTCAAGTTTTTATGTCATTCGAGGTTATGTTTGATTTTTATCGTTTAAGTTTTTTTTGTGCCTCATGACTTTGTAAAATTAATTCAGAGTATGAAAAGACTTCTTTTCTCTCTGCTTGAGGTATTTAATTCCCTGATCTCTTGATCCTGAAGTAAAACTGACAATGGACCTTTACAAATAAGGACGCTCTTTGTCGCACAGTGACGTCACTGCGCAAAGGAATTCTGTATCCTGTGAGACAACAAAGATGTTGACATTTGAGTAAACCAATACAAAACAATGGAAATAAGGTGTAGCGGTCAACTGTTCACTCACAATGCGCAGATCTACTGCGCATATTTTCCATCTCTCATAAATGTAAAAGTCCATTACGTACCTATTAATTGTGTTTATTTTAAATGTCAAATCTATTTCAATTGTGTTCCAGTTGAACGACTCTTTTTTCTACGGTGTGAAATTTCGAATCTTATGGGTTTTCCCAAAATAAATCTCTACTTTCGCGAAAGAAACATTCGGTGAACTACGGTGTCTGTTACATATAACGAAAAATTGATTAATAATTTTTAATTAAATTAATTTATTACTAGCTACAAAACTGATAAAGTGAAATAGTAATTCTGCCATTACGTAAATGAAAATAATTACTGTAGCTTAGGCAATTACGGTAATAATGTTTTACATTTGATTGTTTAAACGCGTCATTTGTACATATATATCATTTTCAACTGATATTCCACGCATTATATTAAAATTTAAAATGTAAATTAAATTTAAATTAGGAGGCGGTCGAAAAACTTAGAGAATTTTAAAGGTTATTAACCAGTCGAATTCAAGTATGTATTTATAAACGTTTAAAAAAAATAGCCCCTTCCAAGCACGAGAAAACAAAGAAACATTTTTTTTTCCAACTTTATGACAATAATTTAATGTAACAATTGATAATACGAGTAATAGATACTAATTTTTCAAGAACTGATTCACAAATTTGATCTTCACTCTTGAATCTGAAGTCGTAAACAAGTTCTATCGCAGCGTCCGATAAGGTTAATACAACTTTATCAATAAGAGCTCCGATCATCAATTACTCATTAGTTGAGTCTATTAAAATTAAATTAGATTAAACAAATTCGTTTTTTCTCTTTATCAGTTCTGTATCTAATTATGTAATTCGATAATGATAAAATTAAGAATTTCATGATTTCCAATTTAAAGAAATTGTGTTGAATATCTGCGTGTACCTGCTGCGATTAATCAGGTATGCAATATTCAGCAAAACTATTAGTATGAGTTTACACTGGCATTCTCACTTCGATTGAAGTTGGGTGATCAATCTTAAGCTGAGGCAGTCTGTGTTATGGCTTGGCTTGGTTTAAGTTGTTGCTGAACGCCCACGACACCCGAGAACGGCACATCTTCACAGAAATGTATGTAAAAAAGCTGTGGGTGTATCTGGAAACAGATTGTACTTAATAATTGTACATAATAATTGATAACAGATCAAAGCTTCATTTTAGAACAAAGCGTCGCTTAAATTATTACACTCGTAACATTGTTATCATAGCTCGCTTTCGCGGAACTACAAAAATACTGCTAGTGCTTTCCATAAAATGTTTATTCAGGTTTGTTTGACGCAAAATAGTTTATTTGAAAAGTGTCCTTCACAATTATTTTTGTTTAAAAAAATGAATCCTGCAACTCTTGCAGTTCATCTGACATATTATTAGTTACAAATAACAAATCATTGAAAACATTCATAAGTCAGTGAGGATTTTTAAATTATACGTCCTAACGTATCCTGAATATTTGTCAAATTCTGTATTTCCCACTTCCCTTATCAGTTTTGGGTAAAGACGTGTTCAAGAATTTTTGCATATCAGTATTGAGTGCAATAATTTAAATGTAAATCCGCTAGATAACAGTCAATATATGCAGTGGCGTATCAGCAGGGGTTCTGTGGAAGCCGGGGACTCAGAGCGCCCTAACTTTTCGGAAAACGAAAGCCAAATCAAGTTAGTGATTCTCTTAATCCAACAAGGAGTTGAAGAAATCAGAAACTTCTTGGATTTTGTAGAAAAAAAGAAGACATTTTTTACAGTACTAAAAGATGGGCATTATTAAATGAACACTGTAAAGGAAAAAAATCCTTTGAACGATTAAATTCACAGGATGGGGTTCAAGGACTCTGTATTAACTTGAAGAAATTTAATTTTGCTTGAAGTAGTTAGGTACTAATTTTGCTAAATATTCTTTCGTTACTTAAGATTTTTTCCTACGGCTATAGATAACGTTGTTTTGCTTTATTTTTGTTAAGCCATTACCTTTTTTGATGTGAATATTCCTTTCGTAGATAAGTTAATGTAGGTAATTAAGTGAAGAACATTGGCAAGTGTGTTTTTGTTACGATCTATGAAACACATTTAAATTTAGTACCAAAATAAGGAAAACAATTCTACACGTGTTCCTAGAAATTGGAAAAAAGCAAAATATTTCGAACCCAGACCCGTGAAGGCCTTGTTACGCTACTGAAGATACGAAATAACATGTAAAATATTAAAATAACTGATATGGCACATGAATTTTTGTATTCAAGAGTCTATTTAAAGTTGAGAATCCTGGAATTGTTTCAGTTTGAACCATAGTTAAGTGGTGGCAACAGAAAAATTTTTTGGTAAGTTCCAGTTGTCAAGTGATTTTTCATTTTATATATCCTTGCGAAGTAAAAAATATCCAAAAAATTTTAATTGGTTGTTACGTTGTGAGAACAACAATAATAAACATGTTGGAACAACGCAGTCCAAATAATTGTTTTCTATAAATTATCTTCATCCTATGGATTTTTTCATTCTTGTATTCAGACAAAAAGACATCCCAAAGAAATTAAATCTTTAAGAAGATTAACTTTCCACCTTAATTTTTGCATTTCCAAAAAGAATCGTTTCACAATTAAAATACATATCTAAATTTATTTTCAACTTAAAAAATAGACCGATGGGTAAAATTTCAAACAAGGAAGCCTAACGTTTTCTATTATTGAATTAATTAATTAATCGATTTCATTAATGTCATCGGAAACCGATTTATCGCGGAATCAGGCGATTCAAAATCAAAGAAATTCCTTTTCGAGGGGTTTCCCTTGCCATTCAACGTGGAAACGCTGCAAGCATTCGGGGCACTTTTCCAGATTCCGCAATATTATCGGAATTTTTTGTATTATAAAACAAAAATGTTATGTAATTATGTTATTAATTAATTAATATTCTGTATTAATAAAAATATTATCTTTGTCATACGCGGTGCATCTCGCATTTCGCAAAGGTCCCTTACTTTTCATACTGTCCTAACTTACCCCAAATTAATTTTGGCTGATGATATATGAAAAATTTACTGGTGGATTGTATAGCACAGAACAATCTTAATATCATTTCCAATTCGTGTGTAAATGATGAAATATTTCTAAATGTTAGGAGGGGAGATTTTTATATTATCTACCTAGCTATGAAGGAAAAGGTTGGGAGAAAAGTAATGTTTTTTCCAACATATGATCCATTAACCGTTACATATTTATTCCAACGTTTTTCCAATAAGGCTATGCCTTAAAAAAACCTTTAATAAATCCTGCAAAAATGTCTCTACGGCTTCTTTCAGGTAATCATCCGAAGAAAAACGGCTTCCCCGCAAGTGCTTTTTTAATTTAGGAAAGCGTTAATAGTCAGGCGGTGCCAAATCTGGACTGTAGGGTGGATGTTCCATTTCTGGAAAGCCGCACTCGTCGATTGACGAGACTTGGCAAGATTTGCGAACTCTGCAATTTTCACGAAGCAGCATCATCTTTTGATCACAGTTGTGGAGCTTTTTTTGCTGTATGGCAGTTTTCAACATTCTGATTGTTTCCTTATAGACTTCTCCTGTTATTGTAGAGCCTTTTTTCATGTATTCAATTAGTAAAATTCCTTCCATCATTTTTCCTGATAAATTCTGCATCCTTGCCCTTTTTGGCGGTGGAGATCTCTTGTGGACCCATTTCATGGAGTCTGGTTTTCTCGATGGATCCCAGTGATACACCCAAGGTTTCTTTGCAAATGTTTTGCCGACACAGTTTTTATTCGGGATTAAGCAATTTCAGAATCCAACCTACTGAGACCTTCTGCATTCCTAAATCTTCATTCAAATTTTTTAATACTGTAGCTTCCGATATCCCTACTTTATCGGCAATCATTGAAACTTTCATTCTTCGATCTGCTAAGACCAAAACCTCGACTGTCTTGATGTTTTCATTGGTTCTTGCTTCCGCATCTTGGGTCGTCTTCATTCCTACAATCTCATCGAAATTGTTTGCACCAAAGTTTTAACGTAAAATACGACGACGCATCTTCCCCATACAAATTAATCATCCTCTGGTGAATATTCTTAGGTCCATTTCCTTCCCTGGTTAAGAATTTGACTAGGTACAGTCGATTGCAAAAAATACGAGTACATAAAATTTTCTATAGTTTAATTCATCCTTCTTGTTGTCCATTTTGATGTTGCCGACACCAGCAGACGCGACCTTGGGTGGAATCCTTCAACTTTAACGGTTTTAAATTTTGAATTATTTTCTTTTCATTGAAAAAGTTGCAAAGTAGAAAAAATACTGTATGACATCTCGTTTATAAGGCATTTTATCGCACTTACTCGTTTAGGGCACTCCTCGCTACGCTCGTCGTGCTCTAAACCCGTGCGTGCGATAAAATGCTTCTTATAAGACTCGTATCATAATATACTATTATGAGGGAAAAACATGTTAATTGCGCATTCTTGATAGCACCTCAAAAATAATCGAATACGAGTATACTTTAACTCATTATGATATGATATACGATAATTATAATTGCATTAGTGCATAAATATTCGCGCTGTCAAGTGTTAACCATTTTTGAACAACTATCAGAAGGTGAGAAAGAGAGTGCATGAA
The DNA here is from genome assembly GCF_963966145.1 of Tenebrio molitor. Lineage (NCBI taxonomy): Eukaryota > Metazoa > Arthropoda > Insecta > Coleoptera > Tenebrionidae > Tenebrio > Tenebrio molitor. The sequence goes on along the minus strand of NC_091051.1, from coordinate 13,749,872 downwards.
ATAAGCGACTTGACAACTTTCTTTGAAAATGTAAGTGCGCGATTATCGATTATAGTCTCTTTGGATTTGTCAAACGTCGGTAACGGAATCATCTCATTGGCTTTTATAACATAGTGTTGAATAATTACGTACAATACGTATATTAAGATATTCCAAGCTAATTATTATCAAACGTTTTATGAGCATAACATTTTTACTATTGGGCGATTCAAAATGATTGTCGATAAGTATGGCAGCTATGTACGAAAATGTATGTGGTAACTGTGTGGGTAGGATAGAGTTGACATTTCTTTGACAGTTCATAGTCGCGCAATTTTGAAAATTGTCAAATCAATGTGCAATGGTATCAAAAAAATCAAATGCACGCTTATGTAATGTCATACAAATGTCAACTCTACCCCGCCCACGCAGTTGCCACATACATTTTCGCACATAGTTGCCATACTTATCCACAATCATTTTGAATCACCCAATAATTTCGACAATGTAGAAACTAAAATCATTAAAAAAAATAGCTAACAAATTCTTACACGTAATTGTAATATTATACAGGGTGAGCAACAATAACTATTACAGTTGGCAATCAAAAATTTTACATAAAATTTTCAAGACTGTGAATTGTACCTATTTCGGTTTGTTTTATTGACACTATTGACAGCTGGTATACATTTCATATTTAAACGTCTTGGTTTTTGTAATCTTTTATTAATAAAATGGTTTTTTCGTTGGAACATGACATAAAAGTTACCAAAAATCACCAGAATTTATTGCCAACTCAATCAGTACTTGTTGCTCACACGGTACAATATCTATATAAATGTTGTTTTCTGTAATTTACAAGCAAAATGAAGTTCAATTTCTCAATCCTATTCATTCTTTGGAGTTTGAAATCGCTTTTACACGGACCAGAAGTCCAAAGTGCACCCGCTGAAGAGAGCAGTTTGTTACTAGTGCATGTCGTAAGTGATCATTTTTCAGGGCAACAATCACTAGATATTTTGTCTTAAGCTTTTCAGGCATGGCAACAGGACACCAAACGGACCCGACGAACTTTACCCAAAGGATCCCTATCGGAACGAAACTTATTTTCCTGTCGGACTGGGGCAACTTACCAATGTAAGTTGTTCAAAGTGTTCCAAAATGATTGTGGTATCGTAGTAGGTTTTGAGAATTTGAGTGTTTTGAATTTTGACAGATACTAAAAAAATGATACCAACTATCAAGACCCGTCAAGATGACAGGTATAAGAAAAGAGGTTAGGTTGGGTAAACTCGAGGTATCATTTCACTGTGTAGTGCGGGACCTTATCGTCGAAAGGTGGCAAACAATTTTTTCCGATCCAAACACCCTACGATACTACAATCATTTTGGAACACTTTGTAGATAAAAAAAATATGTATCTTGTGTAACTGGGATTGATATAGGCGGGAAAAAGAAGAGAATATTCTATTGGTAAAGCACTGCGGAACAGATACAATAATTTCTTAGGCCCTTACTATTATCCAACAATAGTAGAACCTCAAAGCACCGACTACAATAGAACCAAAATGTCACTATTACTGGTTCTAGCTGGTCTGTTTCCTCCTAGAGCTAGTCAAATGTGGAATCGAAAGCTCAACTGGCAACCAATTCCATATAATTATCTACCAGCGTCGAGAGATCCGGTAATTGGGATTTAAGTGAACTAATTAATAACTAATTTGCGATTGTTGTTAGATTTTGTTAGGTGTTACTTGCCCGTACTATCTACAACTTTACAATCAATATGTTCAGTCCGACAAAATGCAAACAAAATTCAGTAAATACGAGAACATTTTTCAATATTTATCTAGACACACCGGTCTTAATATTACTACATTTTCTCAAGTGTACAACTTATATTTTGGACTAACAACTGAGGTATGCATCTTGTTCACACAAAAATGTTGCGTTCAGTGAACACATTTTAGGAAGAATGGGGTTTTAAATTGCCTGATTGGACCGACAAGGTGTGGCCACAAAAGATCAGTGATTTAACTATTAAAGAATATTTCGTTGCAACGGCTACAACAGATATGAACAGAATGGCATCAGGTTAATTATTCATCTTTCCATTTTTACAATTGTGTTACTAAAGTTTTCAGGATACTTTCTACAGAAACTTATTAATGACAGCAACAATAAAATCAGTAGAAAAAGTCCAGGCAGAAAATTGTACTTGTACTCAGCGCATGAAAGTAATATTGCCGAACTCTTGATTTTACTTGGCGTTTTTGATCCTCCTCACATTCCGAATTATGGATCTTACATAACATTCGAAATCCACAAAGTTAATCGCAAATATGGAATAAAGGTACAGACATTTCTACCAGATGTGAATAATTACAATATTACAATAAATTTCAGATTTTTTATGAAAATTATACTGCCAATAAACCACAACTGTTGAAACTACCAGCGTGCGAAACTTTTTGTCCCCTCAATAAATTTATATCGTTAATAGAAGAATATTTTCCACCCAGTGCTGATTTTTGTTACCAGAAATAAAAATGTCACGATAATAAAAAAAAGTTTAGAACAAAAATGAGTTGTTATTTAGTAAATCACTAACAAAATCAACGACCGATGTAGCTATAATATAAAGTTAAAAAAATATTGAAATACATTTTTGGACGTCATGTTGAAAAAATGTATATTCAAACAATTTTGAACATGTTTGATTGCTGTTATCGGTGATCGTGATGGTAATTTTACGGATCCGATTGTTATTGCGAAGGCTTTAAAAATAGTTAAATAAAAACAAGAGCAACATTTTACATTCGTAAGAATCAATAATTTACCAGCTTTATTGCCAAACGCGACGCCACTGGTAAGCAGATTTTTCGGGGAGATGTCAAATGTCAAATGTCAATGTGGTCTTGTTAACCTAGAAAACAACCTCTAGAATAAGCGGTAACATGGATTTTACCATTGGAGACAAAGCATTAATTATTAATAATTAACTAATTAATAATGGATTTTTCGAGAGGTAGGCAACCAATAAAACGACTTTGCACAGCAAGTATAAATCAGTGTATGATCAAGCTACGACGAATGTTTCGATAGAACCACAGATGAGGTACCACTCTTGATTTGTTTTCTTGTTGATCACTTTGCACTTGTTTCAATTAACATCAGAACATGATGAAATATCGAAATCTCCAAAATTCTCACAGTCCCAAAAATGCAACAAATATTACACATCCGTCCCTAAACTTTTCAGGCATCGCACCAGAATCATTAGTAATTATACGAAACAAACAAATTTTTCAGATATTTCATTTAAAATTGTACATTGTTAGTTTAAGAAAAAAAATGTTTGCCTTCAAATTCAAGTACATACGTATCACATTAATGACAGCACATAATACAAATAATTGTGCAGCTATCTACAAACGGTCTACTTCGTGTGGCATATATTATAAATTGAAACATACAATACCATTTTGTCGTAGTAACAAACAACATGAACCTGAATCTTATAAGTTTGATGTTTCTTTGGATTCTGTATTCGATTGTTAATAAAATCCAAAGTGTGCCGTCTGAAGACACGACGACCTTGGTGCTGGTACATGTAGTAAGTTCCAATTCAAATGTTTTAGAAGAAAATGGTAGATATCTGTTATAAAGCTTTTCAGGCATGGTAACAGAACCCCCTCTCCACCAAATAAACCTTATCCGAAGGATCCCTACTTAAACGAGACGTATTTCCCATTTGGAAGAGGGCAACTCACTAACGTAAATACAAATATACATATTTCGTACAGTTAATAATTGAAATGTCTAGGCTGGGAAACAAAGGGAATATTCTTTGGGGAAAGCACTACGCAAGAGATACAACAAATTTTTAGGTCCATATTACTACCCAGAAATTGTAGAATCTAAAAGCACCGATTTCGATCGAACTAAAATGTCTTTAGAATTGGTGTTGGCTGGATTATTCCCTCCCAACAAAAAGCAAGTTTGGAATCGACAACTTAACTGGCAACCAATTCCCTACAATTACTTAAATTCATCAAACATTATGGTGAGTATTGCTACCAAATAGCACCAGTCAACTTATAAATAGGACGTAGATTTTATCCTCAAGAAACTGTCCAAACTACCTAAAACAATACAATTTACGCATACAGTCCGATGAAGTGCAAGCGGAATTTAGTAAATACAAAGAAACTTTCCATTACATTTCTGAAAATACTGGTCTTAATATAACTAAATTTCTAGACGTGCTTTCTTTGTACTTCGGTTTAGCATGTGAGGTATTTACTTAAGACGTAAAACTATATTATGCACATATCAAAGTAATTTAGGAAGAGTGGGGTTTCAAATTACCAGAATGGACGCACAAAGTTTGGCCGCAAACCATTAAAGAAATGGCTCTTAAAGAATACTTACTTCAAACCAGCACAACAAATCTTCGTCGAATCACGTCCGGTAAATTTTTATTTTTCTAGAATTTTGATATTTTAAACAATTTTCAGGATATTTTATACAAAAAATTATTAACGATACCATTGTAAAAATGAATGGAGGCAGCCCAGGCAAAAAAATGTATTTGTATTCAGGTCATGAACTTAATATTGCCCATTTATTAAGATTACTTGAAAATTTTGATCCTCCCCAAGTACCAAAATATGGAGCTTACGTGACATTGGAAATTCATAAAATTAATGAAACATATGGAATTAAGGTAATAAAAACACTAAAAAATACTAATAATAAAACTGTTTCGTTCCAGATCTACCACGAGAATTACTCCGCGGACAAACCGCAGTTATTGAAATTACCAGACTGTGACACTTTTTGTCCATTTGATAAATTCATGGCGTTGATGGAAAAATATATACCGAGTGCCGATTTTTGTTATCAGTAGGATTCCAAGACGTGAGAAATAAAAAATTTAACAGAATTTGTGTTTTTTTACTAAATCTGAAGCAACAAACTGTGAGCCGATCGAGTAAATTTTGAAAGGAAATTTTTAGAAGAGTACAAGAATGTCAAAAAATACGAGTGATGTTTTATATTTTCTGCAATATAACAGTCAGAAGCTTTTGCACCTTATCATGAACCTTACTTTAAACGTATCGTATTCGTAATGTTAATCTTGCAAAGATATTACAAATAAGAATACGATACTTAAGTTGATTTATAAAAGACGATTATGTAAATTTTCGTATCGAAATAAACACAGCTCACGTTGTTTCGGCATAATGGGAGGCCAGGTTTTATTTATTTTTTAACGTTGAACACACTGTCCGTCACTAAAGTGCCCGACATGCGGACCTATCAAAATGAACATAACATGTTGCTGAATTTTCCGCGATGTCCGAGTATTTTTCTATTGCAATCTAGTAAAACTGACAACAATGCACTAGGCATTGACGCTATTTATAACCTCAAACTTAGAAAAACATAACCTAACTCAACAGAGAACTTTACTATTAAATTAAATACAAAATTTCCATGGCCTCCTATTTTAATTTATTGGCTGATTCAAAATGATTGTGGATAAGTAGGTATGGCATCTATATAGGAAAATTATGTGGCAACTATGCGGGTAGAATAGAGTTGACATTTTTTTGACAGTTCATAGCCGCGTTATTTTGAAAATTATCAAGTCAATGTGCAATGGTATAAAAAAAATCAAATGCACGCTTATGAAATGTCATACAAATGTCAACTGTACCTTGCCCACACAGTTGCCACATAGATTTTCGTACATAGTTGCCATACTTATCCACAATCATTTTGCATCACCCAATATATTCCAAAATGTATATCAAAATTCATATGTATATGTTTCAAAAAATTGGTGCGATTCTGTTTTAAAATTTAACAATATTGCTATATAACAATGTTGCAGTTGCTATGGTATGAAGCTGTTGATTGGTTGGATCTATGCAAAATCAGTATTGTTCAATAACAATCTTGCTAAATTTTGAAACAGAATCGCACGAAATGTATGATCAGCAGATGTCGAAAGTAAAAGGTTTGAAGACGTATGACTTGACTTGAATAATCGAGCCGTAAATGATTTCCATAGTTGTGAAGAACGAAATTCAAAAATGGTGTTGGTTTGAGAACGATTTCTAAATGAATCGTTACCAGCATTACAGATTATGCATCTTGAATTATCATATTATGTTCGAGCGATCCATTAAATTTGTTATTAAAGTCGGCGCTGGAACTGAAGCCTGAAGTCTTTTTGAATCGATACACTTATTTTTATTTGTGTATAAATTAATGTTACAAAATGTTATCAGTGGAGTTAAACGAAGGGCCCGTTTGTGCTTAGAACAAAATGGTGAACACTTTCAGCATCTGTTGTAACATTGTTGTAAAGTCCATTCACGTTGGATTTTCTCTGCCAAATTGTTGTCACGTTGCAAGCCTGCGTCTCCTTTCCTAGTAAATTTTACATTATCGTGTTTTATTCGTGATAGAGCGATTGAGAGCGATTTGACGTCTTTAATTTTGAATGTTAGTTTGACGTGTGAAATAAAGTTACAGATTTTTTAATAAAATTCTATTCCTGGGTGATTTTACCATGGCGAAAAGAAAAAAGGTTAATTTTAAAATTGCGTTAACCTTCCACAACTGACGTAATGTGACCAAACCTGCAAGCTAATACGAACTCAAGAAAAAATAGCTTCAGTTCGAAAATTAATTAGTCAGAATCCTTTAATATTTAATGTATTGTATGTATTAACATGATTATAATCTATTTACGACCTTTATTGAGCTGTTTTAACAATACAACGTTATTTTAAAGGTAATGTGTACATCGAAAAAACTTAAATTAGAAAAAAATCATTAAAAATCAAAATACACCTTTCTTTTGTGGTATGCAATTGTAACAATACATTCTTGAAACGTCACAACCACAATCAAAACGTATAAGTGTCTCTGAATAACTGAAATTTTATTGCCAAATTTGTTCCATCATTTAGATGCATTCCTTACTTCCATCGCTTCCAATGAAAGAAACTTCACACAATTTTCTATTGGGTTCATTTTCTATAACTTATTCTGGTTCCTCATCAGTCATCACTGTAGTCATTAAGGGTTTTTTTCACTTAATCAACAGCGCAAGCAGAAAAATACAACACCAGTAGGTAGGAGTTAGGTACCTATTGTATGTTCCTAATCCTATCATACCGATTAAGAACTGACACTATTTTTAGTGCAAATGATAACAAAATGGATGTATTATTACCTACTGTTATCCTCTAAAAACAATATTTGAAAAATGACTGTTTCTTTGCTGACAGCGAATAACATAACCTCTACAGTCTACGAATGACTTGGTTACTTTATCAGCCCGTATTGGTGACATACACAGCTAAAGCATTTTTGAAGTAAAAATCACACCGCCATAATATTGAATTATTTGACCTTGACTAGGAAAATCCAACGTGAATGGACTTTAACTTTTCTCTTAATTCCTTGAATCTTAATTCGTCATTTTCTGTTTTACAATTGTTATTAAATGTGACGTTTGTCGCGATAGTTCAAAACTAGACATGCGTTGGCACTTCCAGCGCCAACTTTAGTAACAAATTTAATGGATCGCACAATATGATAAACGGGAGACGAATTACGTTCTTTAATGTAAATATACTCGTACATATACCTATTTTTATTTATTTTGTGCCAAAAAACAGATGTCACTTTGAATAAATAATAAGTACAATAAAACTAACGAAAAACGTCTAATACAATTTGATATTTAATAAATACTAATGAACAATCAGATTAAGAAGATTTGTTAAAAACAAATAAATTAATGAACAAAATATTCCTTGAGACTTATCAGATAAAAATCAGAATGGGCCATAAAGATTTTTTTATTCTCTTTATAGGTCTTCTCAAGGATTAGACTTATTTTATGATTATTACTGTGAGATTGTTGCATTATCTAATAGAAACTCCAAGACCTATTTTCCTCTATCTCCTCTTGTATGTTCTACATCGGACTATGAAGTTTCAGTCTGTTCAACTATTTTTTTGGTCTTTATATTTACTCGTTGTAGAACAATTTGGTTGGAGAAACGCACAAGATGATTCTGGTCAAACTGACACTTTAGTACTTGTACATGTGGTAAGTTAAACTACACATTCACGTTGATAAAAATTGCAAGAGATGAAAACAGTTGACAGAATTTTTTTAATAAAATGTGTTGTTAAAATCTTGACGGTTTTTACAAAAAAAAAGTGTAACTAGTCAACAATTTCAAGTTGTTGCAATTTACAGTTAAATTGAACGTACTAGAATCATAACTATTACCACTTTAGCTTTTCAGACATGGAAACAGGACAGTTAACGGTCCAGAAGAGCTATACCCCTACGACCCGTACGTAAACGAAACGTACTTTCCTTTTGGTTTGGGCCAATTAACAAATGTATTACAGATCATTTAAGAAATTCTTTATTTTTCCTGAGAATTTTAGGCTGGCAAAATGAAAGAATATTCCATTGGTAAAGCTTTGCGTAGAAGATACAATACATTTCTAGGACCGTATTATTATCCACAAATAGTGGACAGTTTGAGTACCGATTACAACAGAACTAAGATGTCCTTAGAACTAGTTCTGGCTGGTCTGTTTCCTCCACACCGGGACGAAATATGGAACCAAGAATTACTCTGGCAACCTATTCCTTATAACTATTTTCCAGCATCACAAGACAAGGTAAAACGAACTGAAACAATTTTATAAAGGTACTAAAGGTGTTTACCTAGATTTTGCTCGGTGTTACGTGTCCACATTACTTGGAATTGTATGACAAACAAATTGAATCTGAAAAAGTTCAAGCCGAACTGGCCACATACAAAGAAACTTTTCAATACATTTCAAGATACACAGGCCTCAATGTTACTAAATATCTAGACGTGTACAATCTATTTTTCGGCCTAGCTACAGAAGTATGTCTTTCGCGTATGATCAGGACAACATCTTAACGTTTTAATTTAGGAGGAATGGGGTTTCCAATTGCCGGAATGGACAAGAGGATATTGGCCTGAAGCTATTGTTAACTTGACCATACAAGAATATTTTGTTTCAACCGCCACTACAGAGTTGAATCAAATGGCTTCTGGTAATTAACACAACTTTATTGTCTGTTGACTCACCACAACTTTTAGGATACTTTTTGCAAAAGGTCATCTCCGATACAAATTCCAAAATCAATGGGACCAATCCTGGCCGCAAAATATATTTGTATTCAGCTCACGAGAATAATATCGCGGAATTGCTCATACTTCTGGGGATTTTTGAACCTTTGCATATACCTGATTACGGATCTTATGTGATATTTGAGATTCATAACATTAACAACGAATATGTGGTTACGGTCGTCATCTTGTTTTGTATTTTTGCAAGAACTACATTTTTATTTTGGTTTTAGATCTTTTACGAAAATTACACTGCGGATGAACCTCAGTTGCTTAAGTTACCAGCGTGTGAAATATTTTGCGAAATGAGCAAATTCATCTCTTTAATGGAAGAATACATGCCATCTGAAGATTTATGTTACAAATAAAACATAGGACAGAGTAGTTTAGAAATAAATATTTATATGTGAAAGTTCAACGTTGTCCCCTTTTTATAATTACTATTTTTTTAAATGTGGTGTACGTTTAATTTAGCTGAGAGGTTGAAAGCTAATTAAAAGGCGTTTTAAGTTGAAAGTGTCGGTATGATAGCATTAAAACTGCAACGTACACGTGCGCTTATAGATAATACTTTATCAGTCTCATTGGTAACTGCAAACAATGTTACAGAAAGAGTCAAATCTGGATTTACCTGAACTTTTGATAACTCTGCACTCGTTGGGCCCACCCAACTACGCGTCTTACGTGGTTTTTGAAGCTCATAAAACCGACTCCGGTCACGAAATAATAGCTATTTATGTAATAAGTACTATGGCGGACAATAAATTTAGGCCGGCCTGTCATTGAGTTGACATTAAAATGTGAAGCTGGCATTATGTTCAACTAACCCCATTTTCGATTTTTGTCATTCTTGTCATCGTGACAGCGATAATCAAAATTAAAATTGAGAAAAGAAGCGAGCACCAGAGAGAACTTGAGAGAAGTGCTACTACAAATCAGTTATGCTAGTGCGTCCTGATCTGTAAGTTACGAAAAAGGCGAAGGAAACGCCAAACAGCTTGAAAACCTTCAGTTTGACAAACTGACACATCAGTCATAATGACAATAAATGGTCGCTTGCATTGACTTTTTTGAAATGTCAGAAATTTAGGCCGGCTTATCAATGGCTTGACATCAAAATGTGAAGATGGCATTATGTTCAACTAACCCCATTTTCAATTTTTGTCATTCTTGTCATCGTGACAGCGATAATCAAAATTAAAATTGACAAAAGAAGCGTGCACCAGAGGGAAGTGCTACTACAAATCAGTTATGGCTAGTGCGTCATGATCTGTAAGTTCCGAAAAGGGTGAAGGAAACGCCAAACAGCTTGAAAACCTTCAGTTTGACAAACTGAGACATCAGTCATAATGACAATAAATGGTCGCTTGCATTGACTTTTTTGAAATGTCAAAAATTTGCCGGCCTAAATTTATTGTCCGCCATAGTAACTACATAATATAAGTCTTTGCGGACGAGCCCTATAGTTTATGGCAAAGTGAGTGTAACATAAATGTAAAGCAAGCTTTAGGATGGTTAACCTTATTTTTTACGTTTCACTCGCGTTTTAAAATGGCCCACGCGTGCCAAAAAAGGCCCAATTTAGACACAAACGAGTTGAATACAACGTTTCTTTGTTCGACGAGCCCCTTAAGGCTCCAAATCGCTTAAAACCTTTAAAATTAGCTTGACGTTTCGTTTTGACAAGTTGTGACATTTATCAAAATCCGTTCACATAGGAGAAAATTCTCAAATTCTGACAGTGTCGAACAAAAAAAGAATAATTGAACTCTCGAATTATTTAAAAAAAAAACTTACAAAAAGCAATCAAGGCAAAAGGCACTCAACCAAAAACTTTTACGACAAATAACCTCCAATTAGAATAAATCTAAAGCAGTCTATTTTCTTGGCAGTTTATTGTTTGTATTTAGGTATTTATAACAAAGATGTAAAGTGTTCTTTGTGAGTAGGTAGGTACTGAAGTTGAATCATTTTCATTTATCTAATTTCCATCCAATTAAAGTCCTAATAAATACAGAATTATTAATATAGGTACCATCAAAATTTTAAAGAACAAATTGAAGATGAATTTAATAGAACTCTGAACGAATTTGAACATATAGAACCATTTAATAGACCACTATTACCTAAACAACAAAGCTCCAAAAAATTCTTTGCAATGATTGAAATTTTAAATCAATTCATTTTACCTAAATTTGTAAATAACACGACAAGTTTTAGAAAATTACACAGTATCATATATAGTGGAGCTTTAACAATTATCAGATTAAATGGTTCAAAAGAAATTGACCAGACAAATAATATAAAAGCTAAAGAATTACCAAAATGGGAACGAAGACTAAATAAACGCATTAACAATATCAGACGAGATTTAGGTAGAATAACTCAATATTTAAAGGGTATAAATTCTAATCATCTAAATAACTGTATTAAATCGATTTTAAATAAAAACAGAATACATTGTTTAAAATATAACGAATATAATGAAACATTAATAGAAATTAAAGACACTTTATTACAAAAATTGAATATTTATTCTAAACGATTAAAAAGATATAAAAATAATAAACAACGGAAATTTTAAAATAAACTATTTAGAAATAATGAGAAGTTGTTTTACAAAAATTTAGCAGATAATAAAACTCAAAATAATAATGGTCTACCAAATATAAATGAAATTAAAGAATTCTGGTCAAACATATGGTCAAATGAAGTTCAATTTAATAACCAGGCAGAATGGATTCCTAATTTAGAAAATGAGATACCAGATAGTAATAATCCACATCATATTCAAATTAGCCTTGAAATTTTAGTTAAAAATATTAATAGTTCACATAATTGGAAATCCCCTGGAGGTGACCAAATTCATAACTTTTGGTTAAAAAAATTTACTTGTATTCATAAATGCTTACTTGATCACTTTAACGGATTTATTAGAGAACCTAACACATTTCCAGAGTTTTTGGCCCATGGTATAACATATCTGAAACCAAAAGATTCCGATACTAAAAATCCATCAAAATATAGGCCAATCACATGTCTGCCTACAATTTATAAAATTATGACATCTTGCATTAAAGTAATACTTTACGACCATTGTCAAAAATTAAATATACTTAATGAAGAACAAAAAGGTTGTGTTAAGGAGTGTTTTGGTTGTAAAGAACAACTCATAATAGATACGGTAATAATGGAACAAGCTAGAAAAAATAATAGAAATATTTGTACCGCATTCATAGACTACAAAAAAGCCTATGATTCAGTACCACATTCATGGTTAATTAAAATTCTTAAAATTTATAAAATTAATTTGGATTTGATTAACTTTTTATCACATGTTATGACATTTTGGAAAACTACTTTAAATTTATCAATAAACAATACTAAATTAAAATCCGAGCCTATTCAAATTAAACGGGGAATTTATCAAGGAGATTCTTTAAGTCCTTTATGGTTTTGTCTAGCCATCAATCCTTTGACAAATCTATTAAATAGCACTGGATATGGTTTCAATATTAGAGTTAATAATACCTCACTATCCAAATTAAATCACCTTCTTTATATGGATGACATAAAACTTTATGCATCTAAAAAGAATCACATTTTATCTTTACTAACAATAACTGAAAATTTCTCAAATGATATTGGCATGAGTTTTGGTATTGATAAGTGTAAAACGCAATCAATATGTCGTGGTCATTACGAAAATTTAGAATATATAACTAAAGAAGGAGAAATCATTAAAAATTTAAATAAAGGAGAATTTTATAAATATTTAGGTATTAATCAATCAAATCATATTCAACATTCAATTATAAAAGAAAATTTAGAAAAACAATTTTATTTAAGAATTAAATCTATTTTAAAATCAAAATTAAACGGTAATAATTTAATTAAAGCAGTTAATACATATGCTGTTCCATTGTTGACCTATTCTTTTGGTGTTATAAAATGGTCCAAAACTAATTTACAGAATATAAATATTCAAACTAGAGTTCTCTTTACAAAATTTTGTAAACATCACCCCAAATCTGCTGTTGAAAGATTTAATTTACCACGCGAAAATGGTGGTAGGGGTTTTTCAAATCTAGAAATTCTACAACACAATCAAATTGCTTCACTAAAAAATTATTTTCTCAATAGAGCTCGTGATAACACTTTTTTTAATGCTTTGGTTTCAGCGGATAAAGGTTACACACCTTTAAATTTAAGTGATAATGTAATTTCAGATATTGTTGAGCCAAATATACCTGACACTATAGCAAATATAAAACAAAAGTCTTTACATGGGAGATATTTTAAAGAGCTAGAACAGCCAGAAATTAATATTCAAGCTTCTCATGCATGGCTTAAAAAATCAAATATTCATCCTGAGACTGAGGGTTTTATATTTGCAATACAAGATCGTGTTATAAATACAAGAAATTATAAAAAACACATATGCGGTTTACAATCGATCATCGATAAATGTAGGATTTGCGGAACTGAAGGGGAAACCATTGAACACATCATTTCTTCTTGCACCGTTTTGGCTCAAAGCGAATATAAAAAACGTCATGATATATTCGCAAAAATTATACACATGAATTTAGCAGTTAAATTCAATTTATTAAAGGATACACAACCACATTACATTTATAAACCAGAAAGTTGTTTAGAAAATGACAATTACAAATTATATTTTGATCGCACAGTTTTAACTGATATTCACATTCAGCATAACAGACCAGACATTATTATTTTAAATAAACAACAAAAGCAAGCATATCTTTTAGATATAGCTGTTCCAAATTCACACAATATAACACAGACATATAATACAAAAATTAATAAATATTTAGAACTATCCGTTGCTATGAGAAATCTTTGGTGTTTAGAAAAAATTTCGATTTTACCATTTATAATTTCAGCAACAGGAATAGTACCGCAATCTCTTCTTAAAAATTTAAAAATTTTGGACTTAGAGAACACATTGGTGGTTGAAATTCAAAAAGGTATATTATTATACTCATGTCACATCGTGAGGAAATTCCTTAACATTGACACAGAACATAAAACACAAAAAAGTCAAAATGCGGAGGCGAGACGCCGGTAATTATGTTGATAAGCACTGCACTATTACTTGATAGTATTATCCGTAATAGTGTATGTACTCCGGCAAAATTGCCGTGCCGCCGGGTGGAGGTGGGATACGAAATAGGTACCTTGATTAGCGATACTGAGCAAAAAAAGTGATAAAATAACAGTGGTCTTCCACTTAATAAACTTGAATAACATAAAATTTAACCCAAAACGTGTCCTTATATTGATTTTAAGGTATTGTATGGCAAAACTTGTCCCACTGTCAATATTGAAATCTAAAGAATTCAATATAAACAAAAGCTCATATACAACCAGTAATACATCATTCAATATTTCACAATTCTGCTATTCACCGGTTCCATGTTGATGTTTTACCGACGATGCCAAGCGATATTAATTAAATGCCATTTAATCAATGATATAAATCTAATAGTTAAGGGTATCTATTTATCTATAAATATCATGCTTATAGATATTTATTTATCTTGGGATAATATTAACATCGAAGGGTCGCGTTGAAAATTCTTTTTCTTAATTTTTGTACAGTTTTGGCCTACAGTTTGCACAAAATCAACAACTGCTTATCTTTAATTGGACCACCACGTCAATATACATTGCGTAACACATTGTTATAAAAGAAAAAGACGGCTTTATTACACCGCTATTACTGCTAGTGCTACTACAAGTTCAGTCTCCGCTGATTTCAGCAAAAAAATAAACAACCAAAAGTCGGTCCGTAATAACTAGATATTTAACACAAAAAATAATCAAAAACAGTTAATTTTTAATAAAGATGTCCAAGTTGCTGCCTATACACATTATTAAACAAACGCACCCAATAAATGCAGCTTCTGTCATATTTCTGCATGGCTCAGGTAGATTACAATTTTGTGCAGGTTATGTCAGCCTAAACATGATTTTTTAGGCGATACCGGAAGAGGTGTTTTAGACTGGGTAAAATTTCTTATAGACGATTTTTCCTTACCCCATGTTAAATTCATATTTCCAACAGCCCCCTTGAGGCCCTACACACCATTGGATGGAGGAGTACTACACAAAAATTTTTAATTAAACACTAAATGACCAAATGATTGTTTTAGTTGAGTTATGTTTGGTTTAACCGTTATGACATAACACCAGAAGTTCCTGAACATGTTGAGACTCTGGAAGAAATAAAAAATGACATAAAAACATTAATTTCAAAAGAAGTTGACTCAGGGATTCCCTTGAACAAAATTATAGTTGGTGGTTTTTCTATGGGAGGAGCTTTAGCATTGCATACAGGGTATCGTTTTGTTCCTGGTTTGGGTGGAGTTTTTGCATTGTCTTCATTTTTAAATCACGAATCAGCAGTGTATAAGGACATACAAGCAACTGAAACACCACTTTTTATGTGTCATGGTGATAAAGATGAATTAGTACCATTATCGTGGGGTCAAGATACTTTCACCAAACTCATCAGTTTAGGAGTTAAAGGTGAATTTGTTCCTTTAAAAAATACTTTACATGAGTTGAAAAAAAATGAATTGGAAAAGTTGTTACAATGGATATTAAACACTATTCCACCTAGTTGAACCTTATGTATGTTGGTTGAATAAAGCAATTTTCATTGTTTTATTAATTTTAATTTAAAAAAAATATACAAAATTACAGTAATCCTAGAGATCTCTCTACCACTGCATGAGGGAGTCCCACAACCTCAGCTAGTTCTGGTGTGTTAAAAACATCAATAGCATCCATTTCAATATCACGGCCAGTCAGTGATTCATGCATCACATTTGATGAAGGCAAAAAAGGCAAATGACCAACTTTCTTTGCAGCTTTTAATTCCATTGTGATGCGAAGGGGAGCATGTAATCCTTGCGTGTTGCGAAGAATTGTCATATTCATCTTATTTACATTTTTCCTGTACTAAACAAGAGGTCATTTAAAAAATTCATTCAGCTACAACATCCTTACACTGGATTCAGACAACATCAGCGGATGAGGTACGTCCAAACTTGTTTTAACGGACGATAAACCATTGGTCATCGCCTCTGGTACCCCAAAGTTGCCTTCATTAAAGGCAAATTCTTCAGGCTGGCACGGTTTGGATTTAATCGAAGGTAATGCGAAACTCTAAAACATCAGTTTTAACTCTTACCTGCCTTCATATTTATTTTATCTTACCATGGTGCTACACTTCAGTAAGAAAATAAATTCAAAACTTTGTGTTAATGAATCGGCATGAATTGTCAAAATTCAAATGTCAAAGTGGTTAAGGAAAGCTAGCAATAGGTAGCGCCACTACAACTGTCACAAACTTTTAAATGATACCGCCATAGCAGATTAGCGTTATAATTAAATTAATTTAAAAAATCTCACTACTAATATTTATCAGTACAATTTATTAATACTTCAATACAATGTAAAAAATAAAAATTTAGTAAATGTATCTTATATCTTCTGCAGGAATGTGATGATGGTGGTGATGATCTTCATCGTCAGTCTTCAATAAATGTTGAAAAAATACGTTTTGTTGTTTATTGTCTTTCAAATAACCACCTACTTCTTCTTCGTTTTTAATTTTCGGTATTGTGACCAGAACTCCCGTGATATAATCTTTTTTAAGGTGGTCACGTTTTTCATCAACATTCTTGTCATAATTTTCATATTCAGAGTCTTTTTCGTCAGACCCAGTCCCTTTCTTGTTGTTATTTTGATGCTTTCTTTTTTCCCCTTGTGAATAACTTGACTTTCGGTCGTAATACTCATCGCTGTCTTCGTATTTATTTCTGTTACGATCTTCCGAAAATTTGCTATGATGATGGTCGAAGAGGTGATCGTGATGGTCGCAGTCTAGGTGAGGATGTGAATGATGATGTAATCTCTTATCGTTATGATATACGCGTTTGTGGTGATGTTGATCATATCTGTTGGTAACGCTTCCTTTGGAATTTTTATTTGTATTCTTGTGCTTCTCACCGCTGTCGTATCTGTCGTAATTGTCGTGGACGTATTCATCACGATAAGAGTTTGGTTCATTTTCTCGATGCCGATAACGAACAGGACGTGGCTTTTGGGTAGTTTCGAGTTCAGTCGCGCCCGGAAACAATCGCATAAGTCTTCTTATATCTCTAGTTTGTAAGAAAAATGCATCTGCTAACGCGACCATCAAGAATAGATATATCGTCTAAAAATATATAAATAATTTCATGTCTATCTTTATTTTTCTCTTGAACTTACCGTTCTTTGCATTTTGTTTTGTTATGATTTTGTTCAATTTGCAAACACAACTGATGGTCTTTTCGTCGAATCAGGTACATTTTATACTATTTTGGAAACATATAATCATAAATTGATCCAAATAGTTACATAATTTATGCTCCAACAGTTTATACTTTCCAATTTCCATATTTTGATACCGAAGTTTAGGAAATTACATGTTTTAAAATTGTAGACTTCCGTCTTATTATTATAGTTTCTTTACACTATCTGTACGTGATAACCTCTTTGAACATCATACGATAAATTTAGTTTTTTAATCATAGTCTGCATTCTAATTAAAATTTAAATTTCTCTTAAGAATACGGACCTGCGTCCTTCGAACCAAGTCAGCGACGTCACTTTAGCCACGTTTCATCGTATATTAAAAATGGACATAAAAATAAAATCATTAGCGACGATTAGACAAAGATTTATTAACACTGTAGAAGAATATTTCAAATTTAATAATAATTTTAAATTTAAACACAAATCCCTTGCAAATGGATTTGGCAGACGTAGTTATCTTAGACACATCCCAGAAATTGTCAGCTGTCATTGGTGCGTTCATGACATTTGACGTTTGTCCAGTTGTCAAGTCGGTGTATTGAGTTGTGTATGTATTGTCTGAACCTTTGTAACACGTATAATTACTAAATTAATATTAATGATTAACTTTTTTTCAATGACAATGAATATTAGTGTAATTTTTACCTGAAACTGAAACCTTTTAAAATTCTCATCGGTTAAGTAATTGTTATTAGTGAAAGTATTTTTGAAAATGATGAAGGGCAAATTAATTTCTTTAGCAAACCATATTTTTATGGTCAGTTTAGTGTATTTAACATATCTTAAAGTAGTACATGCCGAATTAGAACCTAAAGAAGATAGTCCAGAATCGAAGACCGTAGCTGTGAGTTTTAATTATTTTTTTTTTAAATTGAGGTTATGTCAATTTTTTTAAATAGAGTGTATCGTCTACTTATAATGGACCTGGAAATCTTATGGGGGTGGAAAATTTTGGATTTATTCATGCATTGGTTGCTTCCTTCTCTGTTATTCTCGTGTCAGAGATTGGAGATAAAACTTTTTTCATTGCCGCTATTATGGCAATGAGACATCCCAGAATGACCGTATTTGCAGGAGCAATTACGGCATTAGCTTTAATGACTATATTGTCAGGTAAGAGGTCACATGTTGTATATTTAAATAAAACAAGGTATGAAGTACCTACTAGGTCATTGAATTATCTTTAGATAAGATATTTGATGCTGATTCTGGGATTTCATCATAATTTGTTTAATGATAAGTATTTTTCAGTCTAATTATTTTGTTATGTCTGATCCAAAGATGTGATTTATTACATATTTTGTTATTTTTTTACTAACTTCAAAATTGTCCAAGATTTTTTGTACTTTATGGGGATTTAATTCTTTTTTTTATTTGACCTTGAAACACTTAAAATTATTTGTTCATTATTAAATATGTACTTGAGAAAAGAGAAATTTTATAACAGGTTGCAGTTCCAAATGAATGCATTATGAACATTTATACTTTACTTTTAAATCTAAACATTCAATAACATTATATATTTGTCTTGTAGAATCCAGTCACTGCACAGAAAAGTAAAGTTTAATTTAAAATTCTAAATGTTGGATACCAAATCGTGTACGAACCATTCGCTTTTGCAACATCTGAGTCTCATTTTTATATCATTAATCTCCAATTTATATTATTTATCCCTAACACTCCAAGCGTGACGTTTATAATTTTTTAATCAAGTCCTAGTCGGGACGATATCGAAATAAATATTAAAAATATTGCTGCAGCTCTTTTTGGATGGCTTGCCAACGTGATACCTCGGGCGTACACCTTTTACATAAGTACGGCCCTGTTTGCGATCTTCGGTTTAAAGATGCTGAAAGAAGGCTGCGCGATGGCCCCTGGAGAAGGCCAAGAAGAACTGGAAGAAGTCCAGTCAGACTTGAGGAAAAAAGATGAAGAGGTGAAAAGGTCGGCGCTGGTGTCAATGTTTGTAAGCGTGTTTGTTGCAGTACGAGAAACAATCCATGTTACCTGACCCAGAATCAGGTGCCCCCCGAAAGTCAAAAAGTGATAGTGTGTTTTCTTTGATATCTAGGATATTTTTGCAGTCGTTCACTTTGACGTTTTTAGCCGAATGGGGAGATAGGTCGCAACTGACGACAATCATTTTAGGAGCTCGAGAAGTATGATGCTTTGTTGAGAGGAGAGCGCATTAAGTTTGCTTTTTGTTTTTTTTTTTTTATTTTAGGATGTATACGGGGTTATAATTGGTGGTATTTTGGGACACTCGATATGTACGGGTTTGGCTGTGTTAGGGGGTAGAATGATCGCACAAAGAATATCAGTTAGGACAGGTGAGAAGCATTTCAGGTGTAATAACTTACAACTTACATATTTACCTTTCAGTTACTATAATTGGCGGTGTAGTGTTCCTCTTGTTCGCCTTTTCCGCCCTGTTCTTAGATCCCAATATGGCATAGAACGTTTACACAATTTTAAATTATTTTTAGTATCATCGATTTTGTGTGCATCAGTCTGTAACAATTAGTGGCTATACTCTAAACAGATAGTTTATGTTGTACAAAATGTTCCGCATGTTTACGTTATCAATCAGCATTTAAAATATGATTTTATTTTTTTATGTCGCTTTTCCATTTTCATCTTTCTCATCATCATCATCAAAAAATCTACTTAATTGACGTTAGAAACATTCATTCGAAACTGCCGTTCACTAACGACTCATTCGCTTAAAATAATTTTCATCAAACACCTTAATTGTATTTGAATAATGCCATGAAGCAAGAAATCAACGCATAGTATTATTAAGATTATAGTGTAGTTAGACCGTCACGTTTTAATTGAATGAAACTAATAAGTGCGGTAATGAGATTCACAAATGTACCTACCTATTCACGATGGAGTGTTAAAAGTTTAGGTTAAAATTAAATGGTGAAGATAATTTGTTCCAATACCTCAGTTATGTAATTAATCCGAATGTGTTGAGAAATGCAATACATTTCACCACTGTAGATTTTTTATTGGTTGCTAAGAGTGGCTGTAACGTAGTTTAAGACGCTTATGGTTTCTCGACATTTTTGGAATCAAAATATTTTTAGTTTCTGTGTATAACTACAGTTTATCCTTAAGAATTTGTAACTTATTGTATCTCTGTGATATATGATTTTATATACATATGTGTACATAATATATTGTACATAATAAAGACAGTAGTTTCACGAGAGCCTTTCCTTAACTTAAGAAAATTATCCACCTCAACATGACAAAAAAAATCACTAAACTCGACTGAGTTATCCAAATATTAAAAAACGTCAGTTACGTTTTACTGAAGGACGAAATGTACTGAAATCATTACTTTTCTGCGGACTTGTGTTTTATTTAAACATAAATACAGTTATTGTAATAATAAAGAAGTCCTTCTTGGAGTGGGAGGGGTCTATTTTGCTTTGTTTTTTGATTGGCTAAAAATTCCTCATTTTCTCAAGACATTACAAAATCTCATACCGTTGCAAAGGTACGGAGAAAGGGCCAGTCAGGAGTCAGAGTTACATTCGGATAAATATTGAGTTGTAATTGTTTGTAGAGCGTAAAAGATATTTTTCTACAACTGTCAAAAAAACGTGACATTTATGCATCGTTATCAAGTCGCAAAGTATGTCATTTTTGATAGTGAAAAAATATTTGTCAAAAAGTTTCCTTGGATGCTAAAATAGTTATATTTTATCACCCAAGGAAACTTTTTGACGAATATTTTAGCATCCAAGGAAAATTTTACAAAAATTAAAAAATTCAAAAATTTTAAAATGCTGTTGTAGAAAAAATAGTGTTTGTATTTCGTGCGCAAGATGATTGTTTTGTTGGCGCATTCGAATGAGTTTGAAGTCTCGACCTGACGGTCTCGACCAAAAACTCATTCTCATGCCCCAACAAAAAACAATCACTTTGCGCACTTAATACAAAAATAACTATTGTTTTTCACGATTTTATTCCATTTTTTATATCTATGTAAAAATTCCAAAATACTGCGAATTCATAACAACTTAATTACATATTTAGGTTTTTTCTCCCAAAACATAAAATACATTGTCGTTTTTCCGACTTACTCATGTCACAAATTCACCGAGAACGGTGCACGAATAATTTATCAAATTTCGTCCTTTGAAAGTACAAAAAAGCTACCTACATCTGAAATATTCATCTGCATTGTATTTGGGGCGTTCAAGTTGCGCGTGTTTTCGTTTTAAACTTCAAATAAACTTCGACGAGAAATTTAATCGAATAGTGTTTTTTTTACAAAGGGTTGCTTTTTCGTAGACATTACATAGGTATACCAAAAGGACGGAAAAAATAAGGCAGTCGAATATTGAATTTTAAAAAAGTATAAAACGTTCCGAGCGACTTCCAACGCTTGAACTTAATTAAATATTAACGTTTTCGGTTTCAAGTTGTTATAAAATATTTTTAGAAAGAATGCAAAAGTGAATTTTTATTGGGATGAACAGAACGCAAAAAGACTAAACTTCCAGAAATATTCCGATCAAGTGTTTACTTTAAGTAATTTCAGTCTAAAGTCAAAACATCAAAGGCAAAAAGTTTACCAAAAAGCCAATTTTTATTGATGGTGCTATCTGAGAAAACAACGAGACTTGTTCAGGCCGACCGGGTTGACAGAGAAATGTGGTGACACCGTTTGAAGTCTACTTTTGATATCCTAAAGGAAAACACAGGAGCTGCCCACTTATACGATACCGATTTAAAACCCGACTTACACGACACCTAGTCAAATATTTCAACATTATATTTAAGAATCTTCGAAAATAAAGTAAAATTTATGACGAAAGAAACGTCAATATTTTAAAATTTGTGGAACACTTGAAAAAAAAATCAGATTATTGTGCTTGCTTAGGCTGACTTGTTCCAGGTAATTGCGAATGACATCATCTCTACGTGTATATTAATTACCTGGTTTGGAGGGTAAGTGGTTTTGAAAATTAAGCAAGTCAATAAAGGGAGCAACTAATGAGGGACAATCATGTCAAAGGATAATACAGTCGATTTCTGTTTCCTTGAAATGACGTCTTCATCTGGATCTACGACACGAATTTCTATGAGTTTTGAGTGTTCTTATTCTATTATAATTGCCTATACCTCAGCTTTAACAACAAAGCATAATAGCACGGGAGACGCACAAAGCCCAACTAAAAGACAATTTGGGGGATTGTTGCGTGACCTAAAGTATACGATCACAATTAATACACCAATGTCATACTAAATGGAGTCATCCCTCACAATTTATAGGACGTAATAAAATTTTAATTTTGTTGTTTATTGCAATCATTTTGTCAATTATTTATTCGCACGGTAGCGAATTTAATTAAAGTCGTACAAATTATTGTGTTCCTGTTTTATGAAATCGTAGTTGAACCAGTGCGAATTAAACCGATGCTCCCCAGAAACTTGTTGGGTTTCTAGAAATTTAATCAAAGTTACGATCAAGATGTAACGATTGAACTCATTTTCCTAATGGATTTTCTCATAAAGAATCGAAAGCGATTTTTACAGGGAAAAAACCTATATGATTTTCAGAAGCGTAAAAACTGCCACAAAACAATATATGTACCTATACTCGTATTAATTAAAAGACTGGTTCTATTCGTTTAAATATCGGAGAGAATTGGTTTATAACAGAAAAAATCAAATGTAGGTACTTATAGCATATTTATCCCTAATAGAAAAATTGACTGCCACTACACCCCAACAAAGAAACAGTTTACAAACCACTTACAGTCCCCCAAATTACTATTACCTGCTTTCATTGTCAAATAGCCCAATAGGGTTCAAAGATATAAAAATATTTTTCTGAGGTTATTTAACACCCAGTTATAAATTACTGTGGTGAAGTTCTGTTTCTTTTTTGGTGTGATTTATGATTTTAGTCAATATTTCCATTTTTGAAATGGAAATGAAAAAATAGTGGCTGAATTTACCGTATGGACAACTTGTTTGTTACAGTTTCGGTAAAATTTCTCTTCATCGACTGAAGCTTCGCCACATGTTTTCACAACTGATAAAGGGTAGATATGGCAAAAAAACGTTTTCAGTATCTGTCCCTTATCTCTTTCTTTATTGATGGTATCGTAATCTTCCATTAGTGGACACATTTTTCGTTCTTTAACAGTCACGTGACTACACTTAGCTAACCGGATACTACGCGATAAAAAGTAGAACGATGTGAAGAAATTCATCAAATCGTTCATCAGTAATTCAAATGCAGTTTATAACAATTAAAAACACTTGTACAGAAAATCCATTTGGATAAACAATTGTCATTTCACCAAATAAATGATGTGTATGTAGGATTACAAGCGGCGCGTATTGTTCTGCAGGGCTACCAATGGTATACTGAACAACTTGAAACAATTCACATGGCAAGTTTAGTATTTTTCATTGCGTTATGTTTTGGAGCTAAAATTTAAAAACGTAAAATCTGTGAGTAGACAGAGTTCATAATGTTAACGTTAACGTCCGTAAAATATGACATTGCACTGCTGCATTGATAATGCTAAAGTGTCACTTCATTGTCATGGCATCTAACGAGCTGACCAGCGTCCGTGAAGTTATTATCTCCGCTGATGAGCGGCTGTAAAGTAAACTAGCTAAATCTTACCTGGTTTCTTAACATGTCTTAAATAATTTGTTAAGCTTGTTTGACACGATACTAAATTTTTGAGAAAATTTAGTAGTAAATGAGAGAGGACCAATGAACGATCAGGATCTGACAAAGACAGACTATCCTGATCGTTCATTGGTCCTGATCGGGGTCTCTATCATTTTCTAACAAATTTTCTACAAAATTTAGCATCGTGTCAAACAAGCTTTATGAAGGTTTGAAGAAAAAATAGTATATGTTATTCGGAGCAAAAATGGTTTTATGTGGTTTGGCTGGTTTGTCTGCCTCACTGCGTTCGGCAGTCAATCTACCAGCCGCAGCACATAAAACTTCATTTTTGCTCCTCATAACATAATATACTATTGGCTTGACAAAGAAGTATCTATAAAAGTCACATTTGAGATTTCTTATTAACAACACAATTGAAAAGTTTCATGTTTTTCTCTATACCTTTTCCTTAAAATCCTTAATGTGTTTTACATTATTATTATTATTATTACTACTCAAATATTTTCTTTTTAAAAATAAAAATTTAAATTCAGAAATGTCCTATTTTCAAAATATTTAACCATCTATTCCATTTATTGAGCATGGACAATGTAGACACTTTAAGACTAAGTGTTTTCCACAAACAAATACAAAACATTATTTACATACTATTTGGAGAGTTAGATGTAGTATTTGTAAAGTTTAAGGCTGAAAAAAACATTCTTTTTTACCTTTAAACTCTTACGATGTTGTTTGGTACAACAGTCGAATAAGTAATTTCTAAATTTAATTTTATACTACAAAGGAACAAAAACTAGAATTTCTAAAATTAAAGTGTTACAAAAATAAACCTTATTCAATTTTATATACTTACTCACTTGTCTTGGGAATTTTTTTATAAAATGAATAAAATATTATAAATTGTATAAGCTGAATGTAATCTGTTTTAATTAAAAAATGATGTAGCACAATTTTCTGTTCAATCTAAAGGAAAAATTAAGTTATTAGTCATGATTAAGAGTAGAAACGTTCTTTTTAAAGAAGCCAAATGCAATATTACGAGTACTCTTTCTAACGCGCTACATTTTTGTTGATTTGTTTGATTTTTTTTAGAATCTGCGTCTCTAATAGGTCTATTATTGTATTCAATTTGGAGTCGTTTATGGTTACCTCTTAAAGCACTCGTAGTTTAATAAATCTCTATTTTTATCAATATTTCAGTGTATTATTCTCATTTACACCAAAAAACTTCCAACATTAATGTTCAAACTCTATTTTTCAACATCTGTTGCAGATGTAGTTGCATCCGTTACCTTGAATTGCCAATTAATAAAAAATTCCCTAGAATTTGAAAATTTAATTTTTTTATTTAAAAATTAAAACAAGGGTATAAATTCTAAAAAATAACATAAAAAAACTCGTTTTATAAGGGCATTGGCGCACTCGTCCCATACAAAACTCCCCTACGGGTCGTTTTCTACACTTGGGACTCGTGCGCCAAATCAACCCTTATAAAACTCGTTCTTTAATATACTATTATGTTGTAGTTGTCACGTTTCTAAATAATTTCAAAGGAAACATTTGATTTTCTCGTTTAAGACGGATCTCTACAAATAATAAATTTGTTAAATACTGCATTCTTTTGATTAATGAGGTGTCTTTTAAAGCATAAAATAAACATTTTATATGTAATTGCTCATCATTTACAACTATAAAATTCGATGAAATAAAGTATAACAAAACAATCCCAATTTTATTTTTCCAAACTCTTCAGAGACGATTTCTTTCACTTTTTACTGTACGATGGCGTAGATGAGGAATTATAACGCGTTCGAGATTGTTAGAACTGATTTATTCTTTTACTTTAGTTGTAACTACGTAAATTTTCAACACAGGGTATAGAATAACCGTTTTCCTCTGATCAAATAATCAAAAACAAATTTTATCCACTGTTTGCTCCTCGTAAATCCCCTTAATTAGGAAAATATTCTTGGAATTTGGAAATGAAACTTGTCACTAAACATCACCTCGTTTCAGAGTTGGCATAAACAAACCTGCCTCGCTGGAAACTTATCGCACAATCCATCACAACTGGATGGAAAAACATCCAGAAGGGCATCGATTCAACAGGTGTTGTTACATAACTAATGTTCGCCTTAATTCGTAACTAATTCTCTTAAATCAACATAACTGTCCCATCTGCATCCCGCTCACGAGTTTTAATTACATCCAAACAATGAAGGTCGACAAGGACATTATTGGTATGTGTACAACAAACTATTCGTCCTGGACTTTATTATAACATAAATGTGTCCAAATTTTCAGGACAAGCTACGCTTGCGCTGCTTTTTCAGGTTGTGGGTGTGAGTTTATCAACCGCAGATGTTGTACGAATCGTCAGTTCGTGGATAACAGCAGGCGTAGGTCGATGAAATAATGTCGCTGAAAGGACACGCTCGTTTTTCAGGACACGATTCGCGATCTTAGTTTGCCTTCGTCCAGTTAAAATCAACGTTCCGGCGTATTTTTTTCTTTTCGGTGGGGAAAGTTTCAGTTGTTTTAGTGACTGTGATATTAATTTTTAAGTAGCTTAATTAGCATCGGATTTTCGGGATTTTAGTTCTTACAGGAATTCACCTAAAGTAAGTGTTTTTACTATTTCGAAGCTTTCTCCTTAGGGTTGCTGCGCTTCTCGATGGATCGTTAGGCCCAAATTTTTACAGCTTTATAAACAACTAACAGATGCTTAGTTATCTAAGTTTCTGATTAACAATGAATGTTGATAATTAATCATTCCCCTTTGTGAACTCTGCATAAGCTCGTTAGGATCATTCAAAGGATCCGAAAGTTATTAGATGAAAATTGCAACGATAATGAACTCTATCAATAATAAAACGCTACATTATGACGATAAAACTTGTTTACTTCCCGAGGAATCTACCTGCAAAACTTCACAACTCCTCATTTGCTAGGGAAGCCAATCCTCGAATCCGCAATTAGTCTCAAAATCAACCTCGCAACTTCGAATCAGTTTTAAATTAAGTGGTAACTCAGTTAAGTGAAAGTTTTAATTTGAATTATCATTTTGATCGTGCTCGACTAAATACAAGAGACCAACTTTAATATTTTTTGGAAGTTGTTTTTTTGGGAATTATAAATGAGGATATATTCCTGAACTTGCACTTCCATTAGAAGGCAAAATAACAAACTCCACTGACAATATTTTTGTGGTTTTACCTTGAAAAAAGTTTGCTCTTGAATATTCTGAAAGCATTTTATTTCGCTGAAGTCACTTTCGATAAAGTTGGCCATCAACAAATTAAAATGGAAGTTTAGAACAGAAGAGGAAAGGAAAGCGAAACTGTTTTTGCACCTTGAAAGTTATCTACAGAACCATACACTATTTCTTGTTCTCGTTTACCTAAATAAAAGCAAAAATACAAATTTTCATTAAATTTACTCAGCCAAAAATCTAATTTGTTCAAACACTATGTCCTTGTGGGGAATGTTTCAGAGGAATAAAATGACAGCAGTAGAGCTTTGCATTTGTGACTGAAAAAATCGTCTGCGAGAGAATCTTTGATCCGACGAAGCTTTTTATCCACTTTTAATCTAAGACAGAACAAGTCAGGAAGCTGCGGATTTAAATAAAAAGAAGCACCTTTGCACACTTGATCAACTAAAAGGTTTCGCTTCCTTTACGTAAATTAGTCCTTGATATCAAATAAAATAAGAGCGGA
Organism: Tenebrio molitor; assembly: GCF_963966145.1. Classification (NCBI taxonomy): domain Eukaryota; kingdom Metazoa; phylum Arthropoda; class Insecta; order Coleoptera; family Tenebrionidae; genus Tenebrio; species Tenebrio molitor. Next base: position 13,721,895 of record NC_091051.1, on the reverse strand, counting down.
CACGTGGAAATTTATTCCATTTTTGTCAATGCGAACCAATGAATGGTGATGACTGATGACATTATTGCAAAGTCAAATGTAAAAACTGAACCTTGTAAGGCAAGGTAAATGTTGTCAACGAATTTTTGCGACCTTCTTCAATGCTGCAGACACTCTTGTTAGAAGGAACAATTAAATTCGGCAAATTTGAAATTTACCATCAAAGGTTCATTTTTGTAATAGCATAAACATAATGGATATTATCAAAATTTGTTTTAATGTCAAGTTAAAACATCCGGTCAGTGTCAATTACGAGACAAAAAACACCAAAACTTTTCAATTGTTTCACTGACAACAGACTCAGTCATTGTTGATCACGCTGTATAAAAATCATGCCAAGACAAAACGAATGAATGTATTATGTCCAAGATAACAACTACATAATAAGAATCACAAAAACAAAATGAAGAACCAAGTTTATGAGATCTCTATGCGGTAATACTATTTAACAATTACTAGCATGATAAAAGGGTTTTTACTGGCGACAGAAGGATATGACTGGAGAGCCGAAGGCGAGCGTGTTGCTTTGGAAACGCACGACACTCATAACAGCACGGGTGTAAAAATTTTACAGGCTAGCCAGTTAAGAGACATTTTCAAGGCGAATACAGTGACTTGTAAAACTGACGTTTACAGGTGCGGAACAAATAAAAATTAGAATTTTCAGTTTTTTCTTTTGCACCTAAAAGTTTGTAATATCTAACTCAAATACGGAAACTAAGAATCGTAGATATCAGTTTTGCCGATTATTTATGTGTCGGATTGATAGAGTATCATTTTCAAATGAATATACAGGGTGATTTTGAAAGTTGTGCAGAAATTTTAACCACGAGCTACTGGCTTCATGTAGAACTCGGAAAAAATATTTAAAAAAGTCTATGTCAAAAAATAAAATGACATTTATTTTTTGAGCTACAATTTTTTTTAATTGCTTTTAGTCTTCTACGTTGTTCCACAACCTCGTTGGTAAAATTTTGGTACATTTTAAAAATACACCCTGTATACCATATTTTATAAAACGTACACCAATGCGGTTTCCTTGTTTTAAAACATATTTCCTATAGGTTACTTCGCATTGGCGTACATTTTCTAAAACATGATATACAAGGGTGTATTTTTAAAATGTGCCGAAATTTTACCTACGAGGTTGTAGGACAACGTAGAAAACTAAAAGCAATTAAAAAAAAATTGTAGCTCAAAAAATAAATGTAATTTAATTTTTTGATATAGAATTTTTGAAATATTTTTTCCGAGTTCTACATGAAGCCAGTAGCTCATGGTTAAAATTTCTGCACAACTTTCAAAATCACCCTGTATTTATAGTTCACTTGAAATGAACATCATATTATTTCATTGCTAAAATGTAAATTTTTCCTTCGCTACTTTTTTTTCTTTCATTTTACTGCAGAATGCTCTCTGCTTCTACTAATGTGATTAGATCAATACAAGAAGCTAGTTATGTACTTCTCCACCTTAATCTTGATAACTGAACTTAAAAAATAGTTATTTATATCACAAGGCTAGAACCTGTTATTTTGCAAGTGCCAATACAATTTGTAGTCCGAGGCGTCAGCCGAGGCTCCCCAAGTTTCTGGCCGTGTGATACACAACATATAATTTTTGTTAAAATATTACCTACCGGATAGGGAATTTATTTTTCTTCAAAATTTCAAATTCAAAAATCAAGTAAGTATTAGTGCTTATATTTTTGACATTTAGTTATGTTAATTTGCACTTGCTGGCCTTGTGATATAAATAACTATTAAAGCAGTGAAACAGAATTTTTCTTGAATTTGAAAAAAATTCCACATATCATTGACACTCAGTGCCACCAACCTAAAATCTTGCATTAAAAATTCCTGTTTCGACTTTCTTGCCTAGGCATGGAATTTACTGTTTCAAGACGATTTGGGCGAATGAAAATTCATTAAATTCAGTAGACGAAGGCCGAAAAACAATATTTTTTCCAAAATGTGTACGTCAAATCCAAATTTTTAAAAATTAATATTTGCGGTTACAAATTAATGGAAATTTACCTTTATGAGATATTTTATGTCCAATAAAATAAAGATCATTCTCACATTTTTTATTCTCGTGTTGTTAAACTTATTGAACTGCGCCGTTAACATTTTTATTGCCCACTTACAAAGATGCACATTTAGGGGTAAGTTTATGTAAGTTTTCTTTACGTCAATCATTCTAATATGGCAAGTTTTAACTGCCATTGTCTTCGAAAAGATCAATAAACATTACATTATCAAGTCACGATTTTGCATATTTTTTATGTACGAGTATTACGCTCAGGTTCGCAATAACGGTTCATTATTATTACAATAAGACATATCAGATTCACACTAGAAAGACTATTTGCTCGCTCAGTTCGCGATAATTTAGTTCCGAAACAAATCACTGATACTACCGGTTACAAGTTTGAAACTTTGTATGTGAGGTGTACTTATTTTAAGGCCCGAAGCGAGATTACGCTTATCAAATATTCTGCTAAGTGCATCTTTAATTTGACACATGTTACTGAGATTGCCTGTGGCAGTAGGTACCACATATCTTACTGCTTGTTACTTTGCTTTATTTCATTAACAAACTGTACTGGGAGTTCATTCAAAGCAAAATGTAATGTGCTTAGCATTAATTAATAAACAATTATATCTTCCTCATTGCGATAAACGATTTAACGACGTGTTCGAAGTAATCAAACGACATCATGATTGTGTTGGACGTGAGCTTCATTTATAACAAAAATATAATAAATATTCTTGTAATAATTTCATTTTTTTTATTTTATGGCCATTATTTTATTTTATTTCTTTAGAAATAGAGGAGTTCAACAAAATTCGTCTTATGCTTTCAATATCTACAAAGTACATAATATCAATGTAAAATAATAAATTTATCCAACACCTGTTTATTATGAAGTCATAATAATGCCGATTCTGAATATATTATGAGGTCTATAAAACACTAGTGGACTTATGAACATAATTAAATTGTATTTTTAATTAAACAGTTTAGAGAGAATTGAACAGCATCTCTGGATTTCTTCAGTAGCAATCTCGATGTCATTTTTCGCAATTTTTTCAGAAAGAGACCTTTTTCTTTCCATTTCGATCAATATTACGAGTGTAGAAGCATTTTTTTTTCCAAATTTTTTCTCAAATAATAAATTTGTTGTAAACAATCAAACAATTTGTCATAGCAACTGTTACAGAAGGAGGTGTTGGATAAAACTATGTATTAACTTAACAGCAAATAAGTCACTCAAGAAAAATAAGTCCACTCGAGCAAGCTCTCGTGGCTGAACATTTCTTTCGTGACTTATTTGCCTTATTAGACACTTGTATAGTAAATAGCTACAAAAGAACGTCCAAATTGTACATTTTTTAAATCATAAAACGTGGAAAATTAGTGCACATTTAAGATTTGGTATAAGAGGATTACGTAAGTGGCCCGCACCGTCTCCCAATCTCACCCCATTACTTTCATTTTTATGGAATCAGTTTGAACATTTAATTTGTTTGTTTGTTTGGTTGTTTATGTCGGAAAAAGCTTTTCTGCTTTTGCAGAAATTAAAATATCGAAATTCAACTACGAGTAAATAATTTTTTATTAAAGAATTTATTTTGTGTTTAAATTTCTGTGTAAAATTGGAATTTTACTGGTATCCTGTTTTCATGTTAAAAAATCAATAACTGTCAGTCGAAAGGTCGTACATATTACACGGGCATAAATCAGAATTTAATAATAATCTAGCCACATGTGCAAAATTGGGAGGTTACAAAATTCCGCCCAAACAGAATGGTGTGGAAAATAGTATATTATTCAACGAGTGAGTAATAGCCATTACCTGCGAATAGAATACTATACTTTTTCTACGACTATGAACAGAAATTGATAAATAAGTTTCATTATTAGACAAACTGAAACTGACGTTTTACAATTATTGCATTGAATCCTTGATACCATTGCAAATTTGCGATTGGACTTCATAAACTAGTTGCTGTGAGTTTTGAAATTAATATTCAACGGTCCGTGGGTAAGGAACCCTGTTATCTAATGAAAAACACTTTAATAATAATTACAGTATTGTACAATAGGAGTAGAAAAATTAAGTAATCGAAAAATATCTGAAAAAATAAAATTAACCTGGTCGAGATCTTTTTGAAAAGTTCAGCGGTAAAGAAAATGTTTAACATTATATATCCCACTGTACCTACAAGCGTAATAAATAGTTATTTACGAACCGAGTGCGAGAAGACATTTTTCGCACATGAGCGCGTTATTTGAGGCACAAGCGACGAAGGAGCGAGTGCTTCATTTGCGCGAATGTGCCGAATACGTCTTCTCACATCGAGGTTTGTACAATATTTTTTAAAACGAACATTAGCATTTCTAAATTATTACCCAATAGTTCCTAATTTAGATGGCGTTTGCCCAAGTGCCAATCGAATTAATAGCGATTTATTTTCATTCTTTCGAAATTTTCAACATCCAGATTGGAGAAATGACGTTTTGTAAACCAGATTTTATTATTACCAAGTCAAATTATTTTCAGAATGCTCAAAAGTCAATGCTTTTTGGATGATTCTGAAGCACTAGTGCGCGAAATCTACGTTCGCGATTAACTGTTGCGTTTGCGAAATGTCATTTTGAAGTTAGTGAGTTCAAATTTTTTTTTACAAGAACACAAAGTGCGCATAACGGAAATTGAAACGAGTTATAATTATTATATTTCAATTTGACACCTTAAATGAGCTCTAATGAAGTTTTTACGAGAGTTACTCAGTTATAGAATAATATTTACCATTATTGAAGATAATTAAACTGGAAATTATTTCCTTATTAAACTTTCCTTTTGCCGTCGTAATCAAGAACGAAATGGCAAATTAATTTATTAATTAAAAATGATCAAACGATAAGATACAAAATATAATATTTAATTCCACATTTGATAAAAAAATATTGGCAACAACTCCACACAAAATAAAGAAGAAATAAATATTAATTTCTGTTCATTAACAAGGAACCAAATAATATTGAATTATTATCATTTTATAGTTATAAAAATTAGAAGACTTTTCTTTTCAGAAATTATTATTTACGTTTAATACTAATTAATTAGGGACGATGACGTGCTCGGTGCTTTTCTTGGGAATTTATCTCTCCAATTGTAATTTTAATTCATTATAATTAAAAATAAATGATCTTCCAGATTTACATTTCATTTTATTTCATTTACTAGCAAGTAGATTTTATGAAAATTAATTTAAGAATCTGGAATCCAATTGAAAATAATAAAACAGCAATACATATTCTGTTTTTTTTTATCAAAGAAACACCAACACCCCAAATTTACACCCAAAAGAAAAATCTCATTATATAAAAATTGAGGTTATGTAGAGATATAAGTAGCGCAGCATATTAATATAGTTAATAACAACTAATTTGAGAGTTTAATAAATTTCTCACTTTGCCAGGCATTTTTAATAACACGTTCGAAATTTAGATGCAAGTTTGAGTACTTTCAAGGACATTATAAATCACAGGTGTTGGCTGGTATAGCCAATAAATGTCATTCAATTCAATTATACAGGGTGTTTTCGAAGTTGAGGCGTTCTTTTTAACATGTGATAGTATGCGTTGTTCTAAAGAGTTTTAGCCAAAGTCACCTTAGTAAAATGTGTACGGCAATGAAGATACAATAAGTTAATTTTCTTGAAATTTTTGAAACCGGTCCTGCTTAAATTTGCGCTGATTTGTTAGAAATTAGAATTGACAAACAAAATCAAATGAGCATGAACATTAATCAAAAATACTGTCAGAGTTGTCATCTAATTAGTGGGCAATGTTATCAGAATGCAGCTGCGGCGTCCAGAGAGTACGCAGAGCGATTTCCGGAAAGACACCATCCTGGGCCACGTCAGTTATGAATCTAGTACAGCAGAGAAATAGACAGGACCGGACTCAAAATTTTAGAAAACAATAAAAATATACAATCAATTATCTCCGTTAATACAGACATTTTATTAAGAAGATTTAGGCTACAAGTCTTACAAAGAATGTATAGTACCTCGTGTTACAAGACACGCTTCAGCTTCGAAAACACCCTGTATGTATCGAGCGATCAAATTAATTTGTAATCGAGTCATCCATGGATTTGAATCCGTATGACTTTTGCGAACCTGTGTTTCAAGTTGTGTTTATTGGAACGTGGAGTTCAAGTAGCGACATACGATTTCGGATTCATGGATAACTCGATTACAAATTAATTTGATCCCCAAGCAATTTCCTGAAGGTATATATTTTTTAGTAGTTAATATTATACTTTCAAATATGTATATGAATTTATTTTTTGATGTTTTTTTACCACCTTCAGAAAGAGAGGAACAATGGAAAATTTCCAGGATGAAAGGCAATCAATCAAAATCAAGTACCGTATGAAATGTGACACTCGTCGGATAAATTGTCTTTTTGAAACTCCAAATTAAAATAATCACAGTTTCGGGAGTAAATAATAAAATAAAACCGTTTTGTCGGATTTTAGAGATGGGTTCGGTGTTCCTCTGATCTTTCGTTTTTAAATAAATTAATAGGAATTTTAATTAACAGTCACCAACTCTCTTAAGCTCAAAGCAGGTATACCACCTATTACAAGCCTGTTCAAAGTAGGTTATTTGATTAAGGTAGAGCTCAAAGGAAAAAGCAAAATTCATGAGAGACTGGTTAAAAGGTGATTTTTGTTAATTTATTTTTAATAGCAACTCAAAACCTGAAGGTTCAACTTTGCAAAACTAATTGACATCAGGTTTGATTAAAATATCATATATTAATGATTGTCGTAGAGAAATTAAAAACCGAAAGATACACAACGTAAAAATGCGCTTTTTTGTTCCTCGAACAAGGATAATCTCACCTCTGAATCTGCGTTATGTTCGCGACAAATGTCTCTTAAGGACAATAGCGTAGTTCAGATAACCTCTAATTAGAGCATCAAAGAAAGTGAATCTTCTGTCACGTTCTGTTTGTTTTCTGCAAAGCATAATAACACCCTTCCAGAATAAACCAAATGTAAAGGAAATCGTAAATCACTTGTATTAGAAAAACCAAAATGGATGAAGATAGAAAATCAATATAGCTACGTGATTTTGGTGTAGATTGATTTAAGAACTTGCTTCGTATAGTCATTAGTAAAACTTTTAGTTAGCAAACGATAAGATTAACTATTTAGCCTTATTGGCTTATCTGAAACTCATTCATTCAACATCGAGTTGCCTGAAATGTCGCCTGAATATATTTTAAGCTCCATCAATAATGTAGAGATATTTTCATACTTGATGGCGGAACAAAAGACTGAGAAATGTCACAAATTTGTATTGTCAGTGTCAAATTTCTCAAAGACGTTCGTGATTTTGACAGAAATGCAGCAAATTGGCAATAAGAACGTTATTCACCGTCGAACTAGAGACAAAATTTGTAATACGTTTGATTATATGAGAACTTTTCCTTGTGAACCACTGACAAAAATTGGTCTCCTTAGAATTTATTTTTTCAATATACCGGGTGATCAAGAAGGACTGTTTAAGTTGGCAGTACAATTAAGAAAATTTTTTAATTCGGTTATTTATAACACTGCAACTGGATATGTTTTGTTGGTTTATTTGACAAATATCTGAAATAGGTATAGCATTAACAACGACAAGCCACCAACAACCGGAAGTTACTCCTGCTATACGATTTAAAATACGATCCAGTGTTACCAACTTAAACAGTCCTTCTTGATCACCCCGTATTTAGCGAAAATTTAAATTTACCTAGGGCCGGTTGCACCAACGCTAGTTAAAATTAATTGTAGGTTAAAATGTTTCGTTACTTTAGTTACCTATTGTTATAACAATGTTTTCGTATATTTTAATCTGTAGTTAAATTTAACTCACGTTGGTGCAACCGGCCCCTAGACATTCCTTTTTACCGCGTTTATGAGAAATTTGACACTGACAATACATTTTTGTGACATTTCTCAGTCTTTTGTTTCCGCCACTAAATATGAAAATACCTCTAACATTTTTAACTCCATCCGCGCATGAAAATGTATTCGTCGAACAAAGTTCAAAAACAGAATTTCGCAAATTCGACAAAGAATAACTCAAGGCATGCTGACTCTAGTGTTACGTAATACCGAAGAAATATACTTATTCTGTATGGTTAAAACGTTATCCAAAAGGATCTGAACGGAAACGTTCCATATTTAAATATTCTAAAATTAAAAAGGAGTTTTCTAATAACTTTCCATTTGTCACTAGCCAACTTTACGACTTTATTCCTCCTTTTAAAGCCATCACACCGGAAGAAAAACGTGCGTCATTCTTGTCAAGAAAATTTATCTGGTGCTTTGCGATAGACTGCATGTTGTAAAATAAATACCCACACAAATTTTTGTTTTTAGCTAAACGATGTTTATGACTCCTTAAAATGTGTATATTTTATTAAATTTACTGTAGCAGAATGAAAGGTGAAGAACATACAATCTAGCAGGGAGAAGTATTTAAATGATACGAAATTTGAAGCTTCACCCCAAGTCTATGAGATCCAAGGACGTAAAACCCAAAAAGTAATGGTCGTGTTGAGGCAGAACCACAAATTACCTGAACGCTGCGAAAAAAAAATCATCCCCCAATTCTGTCCACGTACATTCTTTTTTCTTTCTTTTTATAATTAAAAATGTAAATGCCACTGATAAAATCCTCAGATACAATTTTTTTCAAACGCTTATTTAGGCTTTTTAATTCCGAGAAAAAACATATTAAGTACAAATATTGGCAATAATTCACAGAATATAAAAAAAATATAGACACAAGAGATGTATGGATGAATATATGCGTCAGTGCTTATTGATTATTATCAACAGTACATGAATAACATGTTAGTAAATCTCATTTCCATTCATATAACCTGAAGAGGCGTGTGTTGCCACTCGAGTAAATTTTGTAATATAAAGTTGTTGTTATTGTTCATAAAATGAGTTTCAGCAACGATTAAATTTTGTTGAATTAATTCAACTCACTGGTGAAAAGGTTTTTTTTTTAATGAAACGGTTTATTAAGAAACGGGAAAATTAGTTCCGGATTTGAACAATTCTAAAGCACAAATAATTTAAGAAACCTCTGCAGTCGACTGAATTGCCCATTTAATTTTAAATATTAATATTATTTTTGTGATTCATTATTTTATGAGAATCATTTCAATTTAACCGTGCGCGACCAAAACATGTTTAAAAGAAGTGAAAACCGGATGAAAGCTTGTCAAATCCTGGTTTACTTGACAGATTACAATCTGTCGCATCAGAAAAGACATCAAATCTTTTTTACTGTGTCAACTTTATAAACGCGGTGTATTTACAGAAGGTGCTCTAAGGTAAAATATCCGGGATCCCATTCTGTTCGGCTTACAATAGGTATTTTTAGAAAAACAGTCTATAAAAATTCCTAACAGTTTTGATCGAGTGTAAACTGAATGCACATTTAGAAAACAATCTAACGGCCGTGAGATGTTGAAGTAAAAATAGAATATTCACCCAATACCGAAGAATCGAAAGAAACATGATCGGCCAAGTTTGGCAAGTGTAATAAATGGCAACGGAATCGTTATGAATTAAGCAGACGACGATTTAGCGTCGCCAATTTATTTTCGTCTGTTCTTTCGATCCATAACCGTAAGAATTACAATTTTGATTGCGAAAAGGTGCGTCATTTCAGACACGTATTTGCTATTGTCTGGTAAAGGACTCGCTAATTATAGCAACGCCAAATACGAAACCACGATTAATTGTTATTACTATCAAGTCGAAATTACATAATCGCTACACATAATTATTATTCTTAATTATAACATCTTCCATCTAAATGATCCGAAAGAACTTGCCTCGAAGAGTCGAGAAGGATTCTAAATGGACAGGCGCTTAATCACTTTCTTGTTACAAAGATAATGTCTGCAATTCGTAAAAATGTCCTTGATTTCTTTTGTCTTTTGCCTTCTTGGAATTGTCGCCGTAATCTTACTCACAAATTAAAGGGAGCTTTCCCAAATATTCGATATATTTCAAACTTTCAGATTATGGCTGATGCTGTAAAATGATTGATTACTTTTCGGTCGTTTGGCACTCGAGCCTGGAAACCACACGGTTTTGTCGCTGATAAGATTCTAAATTTACGGCGTGTGATTTCGAGCTATTTACAGTTAAAGAAAAAACAAATCTAGGTTCAATTGGATAAGCTAGAAAAAATTAAAAATAAATAGACAAAAATTCATTACTTTTACTTCAACTTAACGTTCGCGTTTAATTTATTTTAAAAGGATGTAAAATCATGTTCTTGTTCTAATACCTATATTAAATCCCTGAGTTAATTAATATACTCTGAAATAGACATCTTAATTGGAAATGTTGAGCTTTAGGAAAAACTTTCAAGCTCTCTTTGAAGAGCCAACGTCATTTAAATATAGTTCGATTAGAACTTGTATTATTTCTGTAATTCTGAGAAAATAGAATTTATTTAAATATCATCTGACATTTTACGAAATATATAAAATTGAATTTCGATGCAGAGTAAATTAAATACTTGCTGTCACTGTACAGAGTGATTCAAACCCTATTAAAAAATTAGTAACAATTATGAAACTTTAGAGTTACATTCCCTTGATATAAGGCTTCCAATGTGTCCTTAATTTTCCCTTATCACTTCATTCAGAGGCATAAATTAAAAAAATCGATTTTGACCAAAAAAAATATTTTTCCGTACACGCTCAAAATTCACAATTAATTCAAAGAAAATTATTAGTTTTTGAATTATTCCAATTTTAACATTAAAAGCGAAAAATGACCAAGGTTTACAACTACAGTGTCATAAATAAATACCTCATTGTTGGCAAACATCTGTTGACAACTTTTCTAGTAATTCTTCAGTGTACCACAAACAACTCACGCCAACCTCTTTTGTGGAAGTGACCACCCAATTTAATAAAAAATCATAGCTAAATTTTGCACTTTAATATCAAATTACATTTATTTCAAAAGACAGTGATGTTTTCATGATTCCGATGACACCAAATTTTTCGTAAATGTTTGAAAGGACTCTCAGTGAAAAATTATGTAAAATAATGTAGCCGTTATTGAATTAAAACGAAATATTTACTTGTTTCATTAAAAAATTTGAAATTTTTACAGAATGTTCTACAGCGACACACAATCATTCCTGAATTTTTTGAGAATTTTAAGTTGATTAGAAGTGGGTGTTTTTACTCGGGCGGTAAAACTTGAATCATTTGTGGAGCTTTGGTCACTACTTTGTGTAAAAAAATATGAAACACGGTATCCCATAATCCGGCAGTGTACACATCGTTCAATAAAAATACGCAGTAAATTGACCCCATAAATTATTAAACGCCAGTTGCAATAAAGTAAGTGTTCTTATCAGTTTGGGAAACCATCAACCACAGCTTTATTATCCATAAAACAGACTATAACCTAATTATTGGAGTATTAAGTGGTTACAACCTTTGCTTTCTCAGAATTGTATACAATTTCTCTTTAAAACCGAGACGTGGGAAGCTTCTAGAATATTAATACCGCAACGGACAATTTACCAAAGTACTAACTTCCAGTAACCGCAACAAAGAAACTTGACGCTTGTTGGTAACAATTATATTAGTCTGACCACTGTCGGAAATTAAGAAATATTTTTTAAAATATTTCGTGGCAATTTTATTTTGACTTAAAAATCAACCAGATATATGTTTGTGTGGAGTTAAAATAAAATTCCAAATTGTATGCATAAATTTTCAGCACTTGAAGTAAGCTAATTAACAAGAAGACGTTATACATGGTTAATTTTACAATTTATAGGTTATCGTAAATAAATGCAAAGAATGGAACATGAAACTTTACTCGAGTTTCGAACATAAATCTCTAAGTAACACATTCATTTGTGTAATTTTTGTAATCGAGATTTATGCTGCTGAAACAGATTTCTTCATAAATTTTATGAAGTACTTTTACAGGTTTTTACAAAATGAATAAGATCGATGAAAATTTCCAACAGAATTGTTTTCTTATGATTTCAGAACGTTTTCTTTTGGTACATACAAATTGAAGGAAAATTGTATTCGTTTCTTGCAGTGGCAAAAAATATAATAGATATGTGGGACAATAAAGTAAGGTAATGTTAAACCAATTAAACGAAAATCAGTGCAAGATCTACCAACCCGGCGCATCCGCCAAAAATTAAAACAAGTTACAATGAACCGACATACGGGTTCGGTTGTTTTTGAAATAGGTACAGTTGCGGCCGTTGAAAACTCAGACACTTTGACAACGCCAAACTTTTAGCTTTGTAAACGGTGTTGAAAGTGACGTTTCTCAAAATGTCACTCAAACATTGTCCACATTAATTTCTCTCGCAATGGCTCTTATACTCACACCGTCCCTCAATCAAACACATTTTTGAAAATCAGATAATTGCGGCATTTCAAAAATTACGCGCGATTCTGACCTAATATGTCAAATACTGACACTGACTTTATAATCCTTGATGAAAATCCTGTTTACGCTAATCAAATTTCGGAATTTATACAGAGTGTTTAAATCTTTCCTGTCTGAGATTTCAACGGCCGCAACTGTACACGTACAAAAAAAAATTCTGAGCTGTTGGGGGCTTCCCAAAGATTCAACAATAGTATATTGTATCGTGTGTTCCACAAAAAACTCACTCGCAGCAAGCCATGACAAAAGTGAAGTATGTCTTAGTACCAGATGTGAAATGAACTACTAAAGTAAATTTATAGGTTATCTGTCACAACTCACAATATAATGAAAATTGTATCAAATGAACTACTTCCAATGATCCTAAAATCGACATGACCAGTCTATCTATCTCTATAGTCATGGCTTACTGCGAGTGAGTTTTTATTGGAACACACGATATATCAAGAGTTGAAAATGAAAGATCGAATGAAAATCGAATTTTCAACACGTGGTATACACGATATTTTTCCGACGACCACAAAAAAAACGCTAATATTCGGCATCCCTTCAAACTTCAAATATCATTCGACAGAGCTGCGGACAAAATAATTATGCCGTTGCGCGGAGATAGACATCGTTAATCATCGGCCCGTGTACAATATAAAAACACACAGCTGTCGGCCAATCAGATTTCTCAAATTTTTCATTGTACACGGTTAGGCTGTTCGTTCGTGTTCGTGTTGAAATCGTTTGCAATTTTAAATTTTCACTAAGGAAAAACCGTGTGAAATGTGCCATATTTCACAGTAGTCGTCTGAAAACCTTTTTTTACTTATCTAAACACTCATACATTATTTTGATATTTTAACATACAGTTGGTTGCAAAAAAAACAGCCACTGTCAGAATAAAATTGACACATTTTTACAATTTTTCCATAGCATGAAACCTTCTTACGAGAGATAGGTTAGAATTAACGTCAAAATTCACTGACATTAAAAAAAAATATTTGATAGGACAAAACCAAATCTACATTAGGAAAATTTTCGTTTCCCGTTTTTTTTGCAACCAGCTATACAATTTTTTTTTTTTTTTGTTCGACACTGTCAGAATTTGAGAATTTTTTCTTGCTTGAACGGATTTTAATAAATATCACAACTTGTCAAAACGAAACGTCAAGTTAATTTTAAAGATTTTAACCGATTTGGAGCCTTTAAAGGGCTCGTCGAACAAAAAAACGTTGTATTCAACTCGTTCTTGCGTAAATTGGGCTTTTTTTAGCATGAGTGGGCCAGTTTAAAACGCGAGTGATTTACACTCGAACTCGTTAAATAAACTAAAGTTGACTCAAGTTGCAAAAAACCAATTTGGATTTGCAACAGCACTTTTATGGCATTAGCATTTGAAATCATGTACTTTAAAACTGTACTTATATGGAAAATATTCAATCCAAACTATGATTTTCAGGTCCCTTTGTGCCTTCATTTGGTTCAAAAATATTGAAAAAATGCTGTTGCAAATGACAAGTGGTTTGCGTCTGTATGAAAGCTATTACAAAACACATTTTGGGTGATGTAATAGAAATTCACTTTTTGAAATAATCTAGTGCAATTTACTTTTTCAACGTTGGCATGACAAAAATAAAATGTCAAAATAAACGCCAAAACAAAATTAATTTTAATTTAAGTTGTTTCCTATGAATATACGGGATGATCAAGAAAGGACTGTCTGAGTTGACAATACAATTACATTTTTTTTTATTCGGCCAGTTGTAACACTACATCCGGATATGTTTTGTTGGTTAATTTGACAGATATCTGACGTTTGGATTTACTTGAAATTCTTCTGCAAAAATTTAAATACGACTTATCAGCTCTTCAAATGTATTTCATTTGGCTTACGGCTGTCGCATAAACTCCCGCACTGTCAGTGTCAAGTTTTTGATTTTTTGGAGTGTACAGTCGATGGACAAATAAAACTGGGACAAAAATGACAATCACATAAGTCAAAATTTACAAATTTGCATCGTTTAAATACGGCATTGTCACAAATAGGTTAACTTTCGTATGACATATTCTATAAATACTGACAAATATATTGACAATTCAATGGTCTGATTTACATAGATTAAATTTTAAGTGTCCCAGTTTTATTTGTCCACCGACCGTACCTATAGTGACATACCTTTGTTGCCTGTTGCCTGTACACAAAATCTAGTTATAAAAATGTCAACAAGAAAAGTTTGGTTATTTTAATGGAGTTAATTCTTTTCTTTCCAAACAGTAATTAAATTAACAATACCCTGCTCCTCTCTAGCCGTTAACAGTATTCTTTTACATTTCGTATCTTCTTGTTGTTCAGCCATTTCGTGTAAGTAATGTTTTGAATACGAAATAAAGCGGCTTTATTAAATTTAACTTCAAATTTAAAGTTTCAAATTTTTGCGCCAACGTAAAAATTACTAGTCTCAGAACGGCAGTGCGGCAACTTGCAAACAGTTTGACAGTGCGGGAGTTTAGTAAATGAATAGTAATTGTTTCATACAACCCCACAAACACAAATCAAGCGGGTTAAGATCCCGAGAAGAAGGGGACATATTGGATTATTCACGTAAGATGACGAGCCTGAACAGGTAAAAATGCAACCCAAAAGACAATTCACAAAGCAATCTCGATCCCTACCATTGCCTAATGAATGTTAAGTTCTTACAGAAAAATACCTCTCTCAACAAATTATGACTTAATAACAATAATAAGGAATTACAATCACAAAAATTAATAAATATTTAGAACTCTCCGTTGCTATGAGAAATCTTTGGTGTTTAGAAAAAATTTCGATTTTACCATTTATAATTTCAGCAACAGGAATAGTACCTCAATCTCTGTTTAAAAATTTAAAAATTTTGGACTTAGAGAACACATTGGTGGTTGAAATTCAAAAAGGTATATTATTATACTCATGTCACATCGTGAGGAAATTCCTTAACATTGACACAGAACATAAAACACAAAAAAGTCAAAATGCGGAGGCGAGACGCCGGTAATTATGTTGATAAGCACTGCACTATTACTTGATAGTATTATCCGTAATAGTGTATGTACTCCGGCAAAATTGCCGTGCCGGGTGGAGATGGGTAAGTATAAAGGATCATTCATAATAATATCGGTTCTGTCATCGTCCGAAAACCTTTTCAAATACCGAGCGATCATTTAAAAAATAAATCTAGTTTGCTTTGGAGCCTATGCTATAGCATGGGTTGCCATAGGTAACACGGCGACTCGATTTATTTTTTAATTGATCGCACCGTACTAAATATAAACGAAAAATGCAATGACAGTTATATCTGTCAAATTAATAGAATACCTACTTGGATTACTGATTTAATTTTTAAATACCAAAACACAATGAATGCTTTGTAAAGTGTATTTTGGGTTGCATTTTTTACCTGGTCAGGCTCGTCATCTTACGTGAATAACCCAGTATAACCCTGGCCCATTTCTTCTTATCCATCTCCCTGGGAAGTTCTGCTCAAATCACCGCACCATAAGACGTAACGAGAAGAATTTCCAACACATATTTCTTCGAGCAATCAGCAGCTCATCTTCCACTAGGTTTTCCAGATTGGTGTTCAAAAACTAATTCTACTTTACGTATCGGCCGTTAAGCAAGACAGCAAAATGAATTGACCTATCAAATTGTTCCCAACCATCGCTGCCTAAACAATGGCATTAAATCCGCCTTGAAAGTGGTTCGTAAAAGTTTCTATCGAACCAGATATGAGTACTCTGAGTATTGAAAGGATGATATCTGGTAAAGGTTGTCTCGTCTGTTATCAGCAGTTTTTCAACAAAGTGTGGTTCTTCAGATTTTTGGAGTAAACATTGACAAAATCTAATTCTACGGAGTGAATCGTCTGGTTTTGATTGTTAAACCTTTTGCACGTAGCAGAGATAAAGGTCCTGTTCATTTAGTGTCCGCCACACAATAAATGGCGGAACTTCCACGCGGTAAGCCAATTCTTATACTTGAATTCTCTTCAACGAGGTTCAAAATGATCGGCTTAATATCCAACACTCTCTTGATTCGATAAAATAAAACCATACTGGTCCATTTCAGCATTTGTGTAAGTTTCCATTTTAATTCGCAAAAATCGAGCCAACGTGACAGTGAACAAATTAAAATCTCTTTTTATTACTCGAGCCACGCAACCATGACTACATTATTAAATATCTTTAATTCAGTAGCCTACTATTTCCAATATTTTTTGGTTACATATTTTTATCTCGTAAACAAAAAAAACTAAAAAAAAGGTGTTCATGACTTCTACTCATCGATTCTGATTACCAGATTTTTTATACGTGTCTAAAACACCCTGTAGTTATTAATTTTCACCCTGTGCAAGCTAGTTGATTTGATTGTGTTCATCGCCATCGTCAATACTTAATGGTTTATTTTCAATTATGTCAGAATAAATCCCTGGTTTCGGTTGTTACTGTTGACCTCACAGTCCTCTACGCCACAACAAAATGATAATAAATATCCATCAAAATGGCGTCGGTTTAGTTTAATTTGAATTCCAAACGTGAACCTTTATTGCCGTTTCGTCCGAAGTTGACCACGGTTTTTACAGCGGAATGCAAAATAATGAAACAAATGGGACGCCCCATTAATTTTTTTAAACTATTGTTCATTTGACAAATTACTGAAAATCTGTTAAATGACGCATCAAATAAACTGTACAGTTCGTAAATGAGTAACACTCGAATTTTTTATAAAATCTACCATAGAAAAATTCCGGAATCGACGCTGCGATAATTTTTACGACGCTATCGACTGTAATGTCTTGGAGAGCCAACAAAATATTATCTGGTCAACGAAACGGAATAAAAGTGAAATTGTTTGATTTCCGCTATGCTTTGTGTTGTTTTTCTGTTTTCTCGAATAGTTTGTAATTCTTGTTCTATTTGTAGATCAATGCAACATGTACGGTCTAATTCTGGAAAATATGTCCGAGTACATAAAGCAAACCTACGGCGAGGAAAAATGGGAAGAGATAAGACGAGCCGCGGCCGTAGATCAGCCGAGCTTCAGCACACATCAGGTTTATCCTGAAGGCTTGATCCCTCGACTGTCGAAAAAAGCCGTGCAGGTAACAAAAGATACAAATTCATAAATAACGAATGGGTTTTTCAAGTCGCATCCTTTGTCAGATATTAAAAGTGAGCGAAAAAGATTTCTTCGAGCAGATGGGCGTCTTTTTCATCAGTTTTGTCAGTCAGTATGGTTACGACAGAGTACTGTCGGTGCTCGGCCGTCACATGAGGGATTTCCTTAACGGCTTAGATAATTTGCATGAATATCTTAAGTTCTCTTATCCCCGGATGCGAGCCCCGAGTTTCATTTGCGAGAACGAGACCAAACAAGGTCTGACGTTGCATTACAGAAGCAAGAGGCGCGGGTTTGTCTACTACACCATGGGACAAATCCGGGAAGTAAGTAGAATTCGATAGTCGATTCGACGGATCTACTAGACGCCATCTTAGGTAGCGCGACATTTCTACCACAAAGAGATGAAAATCGAGCTGGTGAGAGAGGAACTCCTCTTCGACATGGTCCACGTCACCTTCCAATTAACCTTCGACAACCGGGCTTTTACTCTGGCATCGCTGGCGATGACAAGAGAGGAGAAACATCTACCGATAAGCGCTTCGGTCCTTTTTGAAATCTTTCCATTTTGTATCGTTTTTGGGTAAATTGTAACTTTTAAGCGTGTCGATCCTCGAAAAGGGTTGTTTTATACGAAGTATTTTTCAGTTCTGATATGGTAGTTCGTAGCATAGGAAACTCGTTAATGGTGATACTGCCAGACCTGTTGGGGAAAAAAATCACCAACTGGTTTGATCTCGTCAGGCCCCTTACGGCATTCAAATTTCAAACGGTATGTCAATAACGAAACCAGCCATCGTTGAATTGTTATGTCACTTTGCAGATTTTAAATCGTACCAATAACATTTTTGAACTAGTGACTGTGGAGCCGATTCTGCACGATAAACCACCCGACAGAGGCAGACAGGAGATGATCCTCAGCGACGAGCTCGACGTGGAAGAAGACAAGAATTTGAGGCTCAAAGGTATCCATCCCGCTTTCTATGTAATTTAGCTAATTCAACAGACCGAACTGTGCAGGGCAAATGATCTATATGGACAATTGGAAGATGATGATGTATCTAGGGACCCCCGTAATGCCTGATCTGAATTCTCTGATCAATTCCGGCCTCTACATTAACGATCTCTCTATGCACGATTTTAGCAGGTAATTGGTAAAACTACAGCCCTAATCCCCACACTCTAAACCTTCAACCAACTCGAAAATGTCTGCATGCGAATGTTAAATCGGATTTGCTCGTAAAATTTTTAGCTTCTCGCCCGCATGAAATATTTTTGTTCGCGGAATAATTTATCAGGCGAGGAAAATAAAGCAGTTACTTTTGCAAAACTTATGTCCCAAACCCTCCGCACATTTGTAAGAAGATGCAAAATCTCGGACTGGCAGCTAGCTCCCTTTCCTGTTACAAAGAAAATTTAATTATCTGATTATCTAACGTGCTGAGATATTATTGTGTCAAAACCAGAATCGACTCTAGTGAAATTTATTTCCGAAAACTAGAAAGGGGTTCAATTAATTCAAACAATACCAAAAGGCCAATCATGCAAAAGACAAGGATGTATCGTACACGATGAACTTTGTAAAGCGGAAACTGTAATTTATTTAGTCTCGTCTCCGAAGGGACGGTGCTTTTCAACAATTTATAGCACAAAATATTGTGAGAGGCTTTTTCATGATGTTTAGTTACGTTTCAACTAACCGGATTAAAATGTGCGACTGTGGTATTGGATGTCGAACAATAGAGGATTAGTAAATACACCACGGGATTGAGATTCTATCAAAACAATTCATAGATATTTGAATCGTTCTATTAAAACGAGACTATTATTTCATTCATTCTGTCGCGAACAGAAATGTGCATTCTTTTTTTTATATAGTCCAGACAGGTTTTACAATTTCTACAGAATCGCATACAAAGCGATCAAAAAGAAAACAAACCAGAGGAAGCGTTGAAATTATTATCGGTCACGTCATGGCGGAATCATATGCAAATAAGCGTTCAACGCATAGGCGTAGACAATTTGTATTCTCAAACGCCCAGAAATCATACCTCATGAATTTTAGACTTTGGAATTATAATTATGCACTTTATTATTATTATCTGATCATGGAGAAAATGTATAAGATAAACAAGAGCAACATTTTACATTCGCAAGAATGGGTAATTTACTTGTCAAACGCGACGCCAATGGTAAGCAGATTTTTCGGTGAAATGTCAAACAAATGTCAGTTTTAAAGTAAAGTTTACTGACGTTTCCTGTAATTATAAGCAACAATTATCGTAGAATAAGTGGTAAAATGAGTTTTACCGTTGAAGTTAAAGCATGAATAATTACACTAGCCAATAAATTAAAAAAAAAAATTGTGACTGATTTGATAATAGGTCAATTAGGGTGTACCATCCATTCTAATTACGAATTTAATAACGAAAATTCTTCATCACGTACAAATTTTGAGTTACAGGCTAATAATTTTTTTGTATTTAGGTAATCGTAAAAGTTTCATTTATTAAAAAAATATATTAAACAACCAAAAAAATTAATTTAAACAAAAAACAAAAACAATATTCAAAGATGTCCTATTCTAACATAAATCTGCCGTCGATGACTTTTTTGGCAAAGGTTGACATTCTTTTGTAAGGGTTTTATTTTCTCTTATCACAAACCAGCAATAGTCCCCCATCGTTGCTGGATCCCATCTCCTTTGGTACGGTTTTTTCATCGTCAGTATATCCTGGTGAAATCTCTTTCCTTGCTCGTCACTAACGGCACCAAAATTTTGGGGGAAAAATTTTAAGTGAGAGTGGAGGAAGTGAATTTTAAGTGACATCCTACACCCCATTTTACAGTAATGTGTAATTAATTCTTTTATTATTTCTTCATAATTTTCGACTTTTTTGTTGCCTAAAAAGTGGTGTGTCACGTTTTTAAAAGATCTCCAAGCACTTAACTCAATGTGATTAAATTTTTCTTCAAATAGTGGATCTTTTACAATTTTTCTAATTTGTGGTCCAACAAATATGCGTTCTTTGAGTTTGGGATTTCTCAGTTTTGGAAACATTTGTCTAAGTTATTGAAAAGCAGCACTATATGTATCCAAAGCCTTGACAATTTTTTTTATTAATCCCAGCTTAATTTGCAATGGGGGTAGTAAAACCTTCTTAGGATTCACTAAAGGTAAATTCTTTATATTAGCTGTCCTGGGACAAATTCTTCTCTTTGGGGTAAATTTTTTACTCTGAAAATAGACATATGACAGATACGTTGCTTTTAAGGTGAAATGTCATTGCCAAAGCTCATTGAGCTATTTTATTTCAAAAAGCAACATGTTTTTTGCTACTTTTATTGTTAGGCATTAATTGGTTTGTCTAATATACATGTTTATTCCATAGTTTTAATGAAAAATACATAGCTTGGAAATTTGACGTGCTATAAGAATTCTCTTCAACATTTTTGAGTTTAGTACATACAAGCGGACAAAAAAACACCATTTTTTTCTCAGTCACAAAATGGCTGTTGGCTAGTGTTATTAATAATTATGTAATTAATTAATAATGAATTTTTGAGAGGTAGGCAACCAATAAAACGACTGTGTAAGCAAGTATGTATACATATGTGCACGATTAAGCTAAGAGCATTGTCTAAGTAGACAATGCTAAGAGGGACGTTTCCATAAAATAAAAGATGACGTAGACTCTTGATTTGTTTTCTTGTTGATCACTCTGTACAAATCTTATACATTTTCAGATATACAGTTTTACACAGCACTCCGCTAAAATCGATAATAAATAGCTCTACAACGTTATTAAAACAAGAGGCTCTTTAAAACTGGTAAAATCATAAAAATACGATACGAACTGATAAGAAATTACTGCAATTTAACGCTTGTAGAAAATTGATTAAAATGTGCTACTTCAGATTTATTTTGCCAGTTACTTTTTGCGCAAAATAGGAAAAAAATTTCATGAGTAAAAAAATTAATTCATATGTTTAAATCGATAAATTGGACTTCTTTCATCTGCAATTTTACGCACTTTTGGAAATTTGTGTTTTGGTTAGCAGTTTGTAAAAGCATTCTTTACTCTTTTATCTGTGAACCCTTCTCTGAGCTGGCCTAACTAACCTACCTGGGGGGTAATTTTTTTCATTGTTACAAAATAAAAAAGAACGGTTTCTGGTAGGGTTTTCCTGTATTACTCATTTTGTTTCCGCGCCCGGATACAGTTGTATGAATCGTTTATTACATATCTTTTAAAAAATACAATCAAAAGGTCAAACTCAACCAAATTGCAGAGATAAAAATTAATCATATCCATTACCTACACCACTTTTGATTGATATGAATGAAAAAGCATTAAAGTAAAAATTAACAGGTTTTAATCAATATTTCGCAACACAGATTTGCACGCAGTAAGTGGAAATTTTACCTTGTTCGCATTCCTCCATTTGTAAAAAATTGTTTGTTTTTACAGTGTTGAAAATTATAAACTTGTTGAGGTAGCGAGCAACAAATAACTTGAACTTTCCATTAAAAAGTAATGCAGAAATTCGACCTTAAAAACAATTAAATTTACATAAATTGCTATGTAAATTTTTGGGCGTTTATTTGCCTATCAGTTTTTCCCTAACTGAGAAAATGACCGACTGGCATATTCGTAAACCCGTGTAGGCACATCTCATTCGAGCGTAGCATTGAATAAATTATATCGTAGGAGAAAATGTTCCATTTTTAATTTTTAATTAGTTGATGGTGCGCCCCATAAATCGGAGCTTCCGCAGCGTCTATAAATTTTTCCGTCGTGTAAATCACGATTAGCAGCCCCTTAAAGTTTACGAGAGCGACATCGATTCGACCAGATTTTATTAAATTCAATCCCACATCAGATTTCTTTTAATGACCACGCGTCGGCGAGCACGGCAAAGTGTCGATAAATGATTTGTTTTTGTCCGGAAACGTCTAAAAATAATTTCTACCATTTAGAGACCTGATGTTGGCTGGAACCCAACAATCGGTCGAACTGAAATTAGCCTTGGATCAGGAACAGCAGAAAAGTAAAAAATTAGAGGAATCCATGCGGAAATTAGACGAGGAGATGAGAAGAACGGATGAATTACTCTACCAAATGATACCCAAACAAGTGGCCGATAGATTAAGGAAAGGAGAAAATCCGATCGATACTTGCGAGGTATTTCAGGAGTTTGTTCTTGCCCAAGACTGACGTACCATTTTCCGTTGCAGATGTTCGACAGCGTCTCAATTTTGTTCTCCGACGTTGTCACGTTCACAGAAATTTGCAGCAGGATTACCCCGATGGAGGTGGTCTCCATGTTGAACGGCATGTATTCGATATTTGATACTCTAACTGAAAGAAACAGGGTCTACAAAGTGAGTTTCGTTCGGATTTAACTTGCACGTTCTATGTTGTCATAATCTCTCTTTACAACCGACAAGTCAGAGTCACAAGAACCAAGCTTGACCTGATTTGTTTGGTTCTGAAATTAACTCGATGTTACTACCATGTCTCGCTGTGTTGCTATGTAGCCCACTCGTGCCTGTTCCCTATATGTTTTGGCTTAAGAAACGTGGAGTCTTTTTTAAATGTTCCAACATCAGGTAGAGACGATCGGTGACGCCTACATGGTCGTATCTGGAGCTCCGGAGAAAGAGGGTAATCACGCTGAAAGAGTCTGCGATATGGCTCTAGACATGGTAGACGCTATAACGGATCTGAAGGACCCCTCCACAGGTTAGCACCTTCCCCGTCGACCCTCCGCCAGGATAAAACTTTATTTCCAGGACAACATTTAAAGATCCGCGTCGGCGTCCACTCGGGTGCAGTCGTGGCAGGAATTGTCGGTTTGAAAATGCCCAGATATTGCCTGTTCGGCGACAGTGTCAATACGGCATCTCGAATGGAATCGACGAGCGAGGCCATGATGATCCACATATCGGAGTACACAAGAAAAGTGCTCCCGAGCACGTACACTGTCCTTGAACGCGGCGAAATACAGGTCAAAGGCAAAGGTAACGATCCTCTTGATTCATCTTCTTTCGGTTGACACGTGCGGATCAACAGGTCACATGAAAACGTACTGGCTGCAAGGGAAAGAATCGAGGACTCCCATAGATCGGCGAGGAACAGCGCCGTTGGTGCACCAAGACATCGATTCTCTGGACGAGAGGGAACTTAAGCATCCGAATGTTCATCCCGAGGATCGGAGAAGTGTCGTTTACTCTCCCATCACATTTCAGGATGTGGCACGGAGGAGCATTGCTAGTTCGCCAGTTAAGCACTCGCAAAGTACGCGAGGTAGGTGGAAAATTCCTAAATTGAAAATTTCACGCGAAAATATGCACCAGTTCGATTCACGCCGAGCGGTTAAAAAATATTCTGTATTAAATAGTTTCACGCTTCGAGGTTTTTAATTATAATTGTAGTGGGAGTTTATATGATTTTTATGAACTTCGTGCCCGTGCATACCGATTGAACTAATATTTACTCAGATAAATCTACTCAAGAGTGTCCTCCCGTTCGATGTTATTTACATCAAATGTGTACTAAGCTGCATTGTTGTCAAATTAAAATCGAAAAACTCAAACCGATTATTTTAAATATTTACAGACCAATTCTAGGCGGAGCTAATTCCGAACAAAATCGATACATTGGGCAAAGATAACGAAGATACGGCTACCATTAGATGGGATTATTTACAATTAAAAAACACGGAAAAAGAGCGGAAGCCTATACTATATACGTTTACTTGGAAGTAATTTCATAATTATCGGATTAATAATAATTTGTTACCATTGAAAGATAACAGATTTATATTTAAACAATGTCAACAAAACATTTGACACGATGGTTTCAAACATAAAATACATATAAAAATGTAGATACCGATAGTATTGAAAATTTTATCAATGTTAAAATTTTAATTGACCGAAATGTAAAAAAAAAAACAAATAAGTGTGTCAATTCTTACTGTATCGTGATCGCGATTGTCACATGTCTGTTTGTGTCTCCGAAACAAAAGATACAGTTAAAATGACATTCATAGTCATAGCTATTCTAAAACTATTTATCTAATTAATGTGCATAATACACCTTAAGATTCAAAACGTAAAATATATAGCGTTTACGAGACGTAATTGTGACCTTTAAGTGACTTAAACCTTAAATGATAACATTGTGGACAGAGACATTAAAAATTACATTTTTTTTGACAGATAACAGGTGTTGACTGGTTTTTAAAGTAATCATAAATAAGTAGATTAAAGGAGATAAAGAATAAATTAAGAGAATCGTTTCAGCTCTTTTCTTTCGACCAATAAAATTTAGATAATCCCAACAACCTATATTTACATCTAATATCTTATTTTTATTATCCTGCTTTCACGTTTTAGGAAACAACATCGAAAACAACTTATGCAAAGACTTGTTTATGCATGCAATGTGTCATCCCCAACTGTTACCACAAGTTGGCGCGTCTCTCAGATAGACAAAGACAATATTCTGACTCGATTGAAAACTGCACATTGCAAGAAGTGTTCTTCACGAGAAATTTTGTGATGATATCTATTCACATTGCAAGTATGTAATGCATAACTTAAAGTCCAATAAAGTGCATTATTACGTGTAACATACGTAGCTTTATTTTTCACACCTGTAGAGAAATATTTTCTCGTGGTTTTTCTTGATTCTGTTTTTAAATTATCAGTTCAAACTATTGCAAATGTTCTTCATTTCAATTTCTCCTCAAAATTGGCGTTGAAGAGTCGATTGTGAACGCACCATGGATTATACAATCAAGGATCAGCTGTTTAAATCTAACCTCACTTTTTGCGTTGTTTGTGTTTTTGTGATTTTACTCTGCAGATGGGCGAGTGTTGCGTTCACAATCGACTCTTCAACGCCAACTTAGAAATGAATACTCGATATTTGCCAATGTTTGCAAAGAAAAACTTGGTATTCTTGCAAAAAATGTTAAAGCTTTGTTGTTTCTACAAATTATTGCCAAAAATATAAAAAACGGACGAAATAAAAGAAATGGCATTACTTAGTGCAAAAGAAATGCTCTTGCCCCGCAATGTTGTTTTTATGATTTATAAGGTTCTATGGTACAGCGCAATTTATTTGACATTGCAGGAATGCAACTCATTCATTATACACTTGAATTGCTAAAGTGCTATTTGATTGAAAACAAATGAAAATCTCAGATTTTGACAAGTTTTTACGACATTTGTGGTGAATTATCTGATTGTGAATGAATTGCTCCTTCGTTTTTCACTTTTGCAATAATTTTTATAAATAAAAAATTCACAAGCTTCTTTCATATCCAACTATTACAACTGCTCGAGTTGATACTGTAAAACATTTGTCGGAGCAAACAAATTATTATAAAAGCTTTCATAACCTCCATTCACATTTTGACACGAATAAATAGATTATGAGTACACTCTCAGCAAAAAACCAATCACGTATTAAATGAACCGAACAGTACATATTTTATCCGACCTTGAAATGAACAATTCAAGTCTATAAAGTATGAAGTGTGCCCATTGAATTACTTCAATAAAATTATAGATTATAGGCTTTAAACGTTATCAGAAATCAAGTCATTACGGTTGAGTGAAACATTAAGTTTTTTAATGAATGAAAAACCTTACGCACTTACACTTTCACGTGTCTTACTATTAAAAGATTATATCAATTTGAAACGGCGTAGGATGGAGTGAAGCAAAAATGAGAAGACAAAATACAAATACAAAGTGTCTATAAAAGAACGTAAGTATGTCAAGAGTCCAGTGGAATCATCAAGGGCGTAGCAATGATTTTTTGCTGGGGTGGGCCAGATTTTAAACCACAGACAGACGATAGATAGATATTGCAGATGTATATTGTTTTTAATGTGTTTTACTTTTATTCTGGGGTGGGCCAGAAGGATTCTGGGGTGGGCCGGGCCCACCTGGCCCCCCCCTTTGCTACGCCCATGGGAATCATGCAGCTCTATAATTTTATTGCGACGAACTATTGGGTGATTCAAAATGATTGTGGATAAGTATGGCAACTATGTACGAAAATGTATGTGGCAACTGTGTGGGTAGGATAGAGTTGACATTTCTTTGACAGTTCATAGTCGCACAATTTTGAAAATTGTCCAAATCAATGTGCAATGGTATTAAAAAAATCAAATCAAACTACCCTCTACCCCACCCACACAGTTGCCACATAAATTTTCTTACATATAATCTATTCATTTTGATTGTGACCACTCCCTAGTAACTTTTCAGTTGCTAGGTTATTGATAGGGAATTTTAGATAACACTAAATCCAGTCGCAGTTGGCAACTCTCGGAGGCGCCATTTTGACAGAAACGTCACGCTCACAGAAGACACGGAAGACACTAAGACAGAACGGAGAACGACTTGCGCAAACGTTTTTCGACGTACACTGTGCGCATATCTATAAAATTGAGTTTTGGTACAAAATTTTAGAATTCAAAAAGAAAATGCCACGTCGTCTTCTCAAAGTTGGGACCAAACGGTTAATATTGACTTGTTTCGAGAATTTATTGAAGCCAACGGGAAAACAACTCACAAAGACGAACATCACCAATAAAGTTAACTCTATTTGTGCTTTTTTGTTGTACATTTTGGCTAGTAAGTGTCGTAGTTTGATACCTTCTGCCTTTTCATCCCCTGTAAATCTTTTTTTTTTAACTTTCTGTCTGATTAGTTTTTATCTGAAAATATTTGTATTAATCAATGCTAATTGAAAGTTCTGAATACCTTTAGTAGGTAATCCCCAGGCATTTTTCGCGTTTGTCTTACTACCAAATGACCATTTCGAAGTTTTTACGTTAAATAATCTGTACCTGGATATAACCCCACTTTTCAACAGACGTGATCACAGAATCAGACAGACGTTTTTAGTTTCTCCTACTTCAAATATTAATTTCCGTTATTAATACTGATAAATACATTAAAATCATTGCTTTACTACCATGGTCAAGTTTTGACAATTCTGACATTTTCACATCATGTTCACACCACACAAATATTTAGTGTAAAACGTATGCAACACACAGCTAAACAGCGCCTACTATGTTTTTCGTTGTGGTCACAATCAAAGTGAATAGATATTAGTTGCCATATTTATCCACAATCATTTTGAATCACCCAATATGTCGAACCGTTGAAGCCCTGAAATCAGATGTCAACGGTCAAATGTCAAATTATTAAATCTTAGCGTCAGTTATAAGTTCGACGTCTTAGTTGTTTTGCTTGTGTTTTTCTTCAGTTTTTCTATATTCTAATTACTTTTCATCTTACAACAGTCTATTAAACCTGTCATTAAAGGCCTTACATAATCTCTACCGAGAGTACCGAGCGGCAAAAATCAAATACTCCAATATGTATTCGAATTCCACAGCATTCTTGATGTTACCTACCTTCTTTTATACAGGGTGTTTCTGAAATAGGTGCATTAATTTTAACTGGTAATAGAACTCATCAAAAGGAACAACTTTTCTCTCTGCCATTTTGGCGAAAAACGTTGCGTAGTGGCTTAAAAAAATAGGAAAGATTTTCCTAAAACCGTTCATATCTCTAAAACTAAGCTACCTAAAAACGTGAAACAACCAGATTCTTACGAAGTGGATTTTTTGCTATACGGGTACATTTATTTGAATTTCGATTTCGGCGTTAAAACACGTTTTCTGGATGAAAATGGATGTTTTTTTCATATTAGCCCTGATCTCAATTAGCCATTGCAGTATTTAGTGGCGTAGGGTTATTTTAGTGGAAAATCTTTCTAATTTTTTTTTGGAATTAAACATCGTTTTTCGGCAAAATGGTAGATAGAAAAGTTGTTCCTTTTGACGAGTTCTATTACCAGTTAAAATTAATGTATGTACTTATTTCTGTTACACGTTGTAGACACTTTGTTTGTACAAGTCTATAATTTTTTTGTAGTTGTCGAACATAAACTGACGGTAGTTTTTTCGCAGGTCTTCAAAATTGTTGCGTCGAAAAAACCACCAGTGAGTGTCCAGTGTGTCGAAAATAACATTACTAACTCTAGAATCGAAAATGGTTTTGTTACGTTCAAAAAAGCAATAATAAGAATCACAGCTTTGCTAACAAAAAAAAAAAAATAAAAATAAAATAGACTAGGTTGTTGTCTGCTTTCCTCAGTGCGATAAATGCATGTATTACAGCGCTCTTTTCATTTTGTGCAGAATTGCGGTCGAATTCGGCTGGAGCGGTGTACGGAATGTGTGACCCCGCTGACATATTCGGCTCCATGATCCTCGACAATTCTCCTATCAAAGAAGATAACGATAACGCATCCTGTCAACTGCAGAGGAGTACGACGGTTCCCAGTTCGCACAATAAAAAGACTTTCCTCCGGGAAGTAAGTTTAGTCGCGCAAGGATCACCGCTGACCTCTCCCCCCGCCATACTGCTGTCCAACCACATAGAGAAAACCCAGAAGACCCCATTAAAGGAAAACGCGTCAGATAAGAAGGACAAAGACAATAACCAGGTTAGCCGGTTAGAAATCGGCAAATCCATGTACGACTACGCGAAAAAACTTGACGGGAAGAAGAGTGAGAAGTGCGGGAATCACAAGGAAATTCCGATGTCGAAAAGTGACGGGGACTTGCAGGGCAAGAAGGGCCTGATGAATAATCTGTCGAATAGTCACCTGAACAAGTCACACCATCATCACCAGCATCAGTGCTGTTCCGGATTCGGCTCCGGAAATAGACATAGGTTTCAAAGCAACGCTTGCGTAATCAATTAAATCTTAATCTAAGTTGTTAGCTGCTGGAATTTCACACACTCACACCCGACGTGTTGGAACTATTAAACATTTCGGTTGTTAAAAGTAAATGACAATATTTGTATGTCAATAGTCGTGAACGATTGTAACAAATTCAGATCTCTAAATAGGCGTAAGTGGTACGTATGTGTCTCGGTAGAATTTTAAAATGGCAAATCTTCATTTGCTCCCTCTTCTAAATTCGATGTGATACTTCACCGAATAACCATTTCTCACACAACAAATACTCACTACGATATTCAACTTTCGAGATTATATCCAAAGTTATTTTTGAAAATATTTCTATCTACCAGTTATAATTTGTAAGTGGTTTAATGATTTTTATGTACATATCACGTGAAATAAATTACACATTTAACATTCTTTTGGGTCTTTTATTTATAAACCTTATAAAAATTATTTATAATACTTAACTATTACTTTATTAAATAAACTTTTGACAACTTGAAGATTATTAACTGATGGGTCTCGTATCTTTCCAGCCTTTAGCTTGAGGTCCAAACTTATAAACGAGACGTTTTCCAGGCACGGGCAGTAGCACTTGACTTTTGTAGTAGTACCTGGATAGTTATCAACAATTTATTTTTCGCTCAATTAACGACGAATTATTTCAGTCACTAAATCATTTGATTTCATCTCACCTCATGGCTCTGCTGAACTTTTCGTACGTCATATTTTCATTTTTCTTTCTGTTACCCCACAGACGCGCAACTTTATCACTTTGGACGAACTTGAATGTTCCTTCTTCGAAATTTTCCCATTTGATGAGTTGGGGGCAGGTTTTGTTGTCGCGGAGTAAGTGCAGCAAAAACTCCCACAATTTCTCAGATCGCTTTCCTGAAACGGATGTCATAAATTATTTTGCAGCTGGCCATGGCGTAGGTGTCTGGAGAATACAGACAATCAGCAAACAAAAATTACCAGTCAAACTTTATCTAATCCTTGAACTTAAATATTTTTTATAGATACTGTCTGGGAAATGCACAAGTAGGTATTTGCAGAAAGTCTTTGTATTTGCTTCGAGTTGGCTGTACTGTAATCATTGTCATCACTTTACGAAATTATTATTACATATTTCATCAACTGATAAATGTGACAAATTGTACAAACATCACGAATAGTCAAATTTGTTACAGAGTCTTACGTTATGCTATACTGCAATCAAAAATTCAAATTTATTTATTTTGTTTGATTTTTATCGTTATTTTTTTTGGGTTTCATCATGAATCTTTGATAACATAATGTCTGCAACTTATTCCGAAAACAACAAAGGCTTAAACAACAAAGCAAAAAGACTAATTGTGATTAAAGGAGTAAAATTAAACATCAAGAAGTTGCTCAAAATGCATGCCATCGTTTGCAATGCAAACTGAAAAACAGGTGATTTGCAAGATGCCGAGTACTTGTTCGTGGCTGGTTTTCAATTCCGTGAAGAATTTCTTCCTCTGCAACTAAAATGCGATCTTCTCGTTGGCGGCCAAGATCGCGCTTATTCAGTTCGAAACGCCCGAAACGCGAAGATGCTGCACAACGTTTACAAAGGTTCGTGCATTGGGAAGTACCTATCCTTTGAGCAAACTTTTCACCGTAGATTTACCATGCTAGCTCTGAATGTCCACGGGCTTCACCATAGATCAAAACCATATCGGTCTTCTCCAGGTTGGTGAAAGCCATTTGTGATCTAAATTGAGGTTAAGATGGAGGTTCTTGTCAAAGTGACTTAATTTTGAATTAAATGACAACCAAAAAGTCTAGTATGATTTTATTTGACCCATTTTTTTCATAAAACTTTTTTTGAAAACCTTTTAGCCCCTTTTTCTCAAAAAATATCAATATTTGTATAAGGCATTATTGGCTCAATCGTTACCTATTATGGAGTTCTACCATTGGTTGAAATATCTGCACAACTTTCAAATTTTTATTTATAAATCAGAAGACCGAATCGTTGAGCAAATTTTCAATTTAGTAAGGTTCCTCTTCAATGACAAAATATTTTTCATCGTGTTTGCAAATTAAATTGTAACATCAAATGAAAAACGGAGATGACTAACTGTTTAAACTTTGATTATAAAAGTAAACCACAATAGCCACAGTAAATCAAATAAAATGTCACGCAAATAAACAGTAATTCGTCATTGCACTCACCAATTTTGTCTGAAATAGGTCTACATCTGGGCCGTCCCGGTTTCTTGTTGGGCCTGGAATAACTTTGGTCGGTTTCAGAGGGGTTGGTGCTTTTGTTGAAATTATTAAAAGCGGAGGAATTCTCGTTGTTAGTTTCACGAAAAAAATTGTTGTTGTTGTCTTCGATAATACCTGAAAATTATTACTATCATCAAAAGATTATTTCTTTCGGGGAATTAACGTGTATCAGTTTTATCATAGCCCGAAAATAAATGCGGAAGTAATAAAATAAAGTATGACCTGCCACAATAATTACAATAATTGTTACCATAGTAATCATAGATAATTGTAACAAAAATGTCAACAATCCATAATGGAAATATTGCGACAGGTCCGGTATAGAGTGTCCGTTGACCAATCTTACATTCAGACGGGTGGTATCGGATGTATTTTTCCTTTGCATTGAAAATCATTTCGCCTATGTAGTTAGAATTTGACAATATTTTGCAATTATCTTCGGTCAAAGTCCGGAAGATGTATCCGGATATGCATTGAAACCTTGCCAGGCTATCGGTACTGATATTGCCGAATTTCATCGAAACTTCATTCACGATGAACTCTAACACTTCTTCGTTTTCCCACTGATCCATAGGCTTAGAATGTGAATACTGGAAGTCGTCGATGATGCCATCTATGAGACCTTCGTCAATTTCTTTCAAAAAAATTAACAGTTCACTTACCCATATCTGACTCACTATATTCCCAAGGATCTACAATATCAAGATCCAAGAACTGAAAGTAAAATCTTTTTAAGTGTATTGTCACAAACGTCACTAAATTTATATTGTCAAGCATGTTTAACATTTCCATGGCGATATGAGGGTAGAACATTATAATTCAGTGAAAAAAGTTGAAAGTTGTCAAATGATCTCATTTTTCGGTAAAAATAAAAATATTTGTGTTTTGTTTGTTTTTGTCGTGTGTAATAAAAAATATATATGAATGCATCCTGTCTGTAACTTTGAAATATTAATTGGCGATAACATTCAGACAAGTCCAAAATATTGCAGGTGTACTTAATTAAATCTGATAAGATACGTATCAGTTCTAATGGTTAAAGTTTGATAAACATGAAACAAATACATCAGATAGAAAAGTAAACATATTTTTCAATGAAATACCGGGTGGGGCATCGTATACGCGCACGCCAGAAATCGCGACTTCTAATAAAATAAAATTTGCGAAATTTTATATACCTGACTAATTATTGATAAGGTATATTTGAGAATTTTTTATTTTTTTTTTTGTTAATAAATAAGGCCGTAACAGATTTATTAGTTTTCTGAAATGAACTGTTACTTTACCTATAAAGTTTTTACACTAAATGAATCTGTATCTTCTAGCGCATCAAACCCTGGTGGCACAATTACAAATTTTGACTTGGTTAGCTAAATAATTCGCTTTTTTATTTAAACGTAAACCAGACGGGTGATTTACGGCACAATGGTATAATTTCCCAACAAAGGTATAGCCGACCGTTTTAAACCTTTTTGCCATAAAATTGACAGTTTCCATTGTCACCTAAATTTACGACAGCACAAGTAGCAGGTCATAAATAAAAAAGATTTTGAAAGTTGAAATATAAAACTGCGTTTAATTCAAAATCTAATTGGTATTTTTTTCCGTAGATTTCGTAAATAATTGTAGGAAGTGAATCTGGGTAGGTTAGTATAAAAATCAGAATTTGACTTTTTGGTTGAAATTTACATTTTAATTTTTTTTGGCTTTGTTTGTAAGTGAAAAATTATCAAAAAATTATGAAATGTACCTTACCAATAGCCAGGTAAGTCTGAAAAATTTCGACAATTTTATTTAATTAGAAGTCGCGATTTCTTGCGTGCGCGTATACGATGCCCCACCCGGTATAGTTTGTTTCATGTGCTAATCAAAGTTAACAAAAGTACATAATACAAAAATTATGTGTAGCCTTTTCACTATCGGTCTTGTACAATACAGGTGGTCCCGATATAACCTGCCAAAAAATTCTGGGTCATTAGAAGGATCTAACAAGTCCAAAAAACCCCTTTTCATTAGGTCCAAAATAATGGGGATAAATTAACCCCTATCCACATCCATTCGACGCTGCTGACCACAAAAATACGTACAGTCGATGGACAATAAAAACTGGGACAAAAATGACAATCACATAAGTAAGTCAAAATTTACAAATTTGCATGGTTTAATTACGGCTTTATCACAAATAGGTTAACTTTGGTATGACATATTATATAGACACTGACAAATATATTGACAATTCAATGGTCTGATTTACATTGATTAAATTTTAAGTGTCCCAGTTTTATTTGTCCACTGACCGTACCTACTCAGGAATTAATTGTTGGTGTTTGTAAGGATGACAGTATCTAAGCAACATAGGTACAGTCGTTGACCAAAATAAAATAGGACAAAGTGTTACCTTAGACAGTTTAACAATTCAAAGTTTTGTGTAGTGTAACTGAGACGTATGTGTCTCAGATTACAACTTGATTTGACTTGACAATTGATTTACAAAAAGTTAGGTTGTGTTTTTTCACTTGTCATCTCGTCACTGTCACTATGTTCAATTGAATGATTCTGAGTTTTTGAAATATTGTCGAATGATGACACTTATCAGAATTGTTTTTTTATTTTTGACACTTTTGTTTCCTAAGAGATGAATTTCGCAAAAATATCGAATTACACAATCGAAATTTACTTTGACCTATTTTATTTTGGTCAACGACTGTACCTGAATCGTTTATGACAAATCTCAAATCTGCCAAACTAAATCAAATTAATGACATTTATTGAAAACGAAACGCTGTACATTGTGTGCGTTAATTGAGATGAATGAGTAATAAATAAAACTGTGTTAGTAAGTACTTAAAATTATGGAATTAAATGTTCGAATTGCCATCCCCCAGCTTGTTGACAATAGGCAAGTTTATGAAAAAATTCCCCCTGTTTTAGTTTTATCTAGTTTTATCCCCGCACCCAATCAAAATTAAAATTTCTATACGTTGTGTTTCTGTTAAATGAGTCATTTTCGAAAACGTTTTGTAAAACAAATAACACATACGAATGAAATTGACAGTAACATTTCCCTGTTTGATTTACCTACTTGATTTTTCGACTTGTTTTTGTTCGTTATAAAATTTATTTTTTCCAACTTTATTATTTTTTTCTCAAAAATTTCCTTATGTAAGATAACAAATTTTTTATACTGTGATTTAGACAATTAAAAGGGCTATCAGAATCAAGAAAAAAAAATAGGGCGTTTCCATTTAAAAAAACTATCGATGACGTCATAACTCGAAAACAAATGACTGATGTTTTAATACCAAAGAAAATTCTTTGGTACTAAAACATGTATTTTTATAAACTAAAATTGAAATGTTCAAAGATTTTTTTGAATAAAATTTTGTTTAATTTTTAAGAAATTTATTCCATACTTTTGCCGCTCACTGTATTTTCTTAATTTCAAATAAAATAATTGATTGGTCAAGATATACGGAAAATAAAAACGTAGTTTAGCTAAATTCCCAGATTGTTCTTATTACTATTCGTTGTTCTACTAACGTTTTGAACAAGCAAGAGATATCGTGCGTTTTATTAAAATTCCCGCAAAGTAGGCGTTGAAGAGTCGATTGTCACGGACCAGCTGTTTAAACCTAACCTGACTGTGCCTTGCTTGTATTTTTACTCTGCAGACTGACGAGTGGTGTGTTCACAATCAACTCTTCAACGCCAACTTTGACTGCAAATTTAAATGCACACCCAATACTAATTTAGTTGAAAAACCAAATAAAAAAATTGTTTTCTCTTGATAAGGACCGTAATAATTTAGCGTTTAATGAACATTTATTTTTAATCTTTGTAAATGAAAATAACCGCAAAGCACGCTTTTGAAAATCTGTAAATGATGACGATAACACCTATAAATTGATCTTTATCTATACATGTATCCCCCATGAATATCCACTCCATCCAATCAAGTAAACACATTATATTATTTAATGAAATAAATAAAGTTTAAAGTTATCTTAGTACACAGCTATCAGATTAAGTGAATAAAAATATAAGAAGGAAATGATTGCCCAATCGCAACTAATGTAATCTAATTGAATTTACTATTGAAACTTAATCGTTTTATTTTACCCGAAAAATTTGATTGATAACCAGGTTACAAATACCATACTACTTTCACTTAAGTTATCTGCGTAATAGTTATTTATGTATTAAGGGCATAATCAGGATATTATGGCACGAGGGAATGTTTAAAACCCGAGGAACGAGGGCTTTTAAATTCCCGAGGGCCATAATCGACAATTATGCCCGTGGTACATAGAACATTTTATTCTATTTTATAAT
This sequence comes from Tenebrio molitor, assembly GCF_963966145.1. NCBI lineage: Eukaryota > Metazoa > Arthropoda > Insecta > Coleoptera > Tenebrionidae > Tenebrio > Tenebrio molitor. The sequence goes on along the minus strand of NC_091051.1, from coordinate 13,685,783 downwards.
TTCTAAAAGATTCAAACAAATATTTAGTATTGCGTAAAGGAAATCAACTAAAAGTTGTGTCCATGCAAATTTAGTTAGCCATTTTGATGTTGTTAGGGTTACTGCGTATATAATGTATGATTTTCTTTAATACAATAATGTTTGATACCATTGTTTGAATAATTAAACCAACCGTTGCTTGGCAGATTTTTGACAGATCTGTGCCAATTTATGCCCTCATTTGGGGGCTTATAAAGACGATTATTGACCAAAATAAAATAAAAACAGTTAAATCATTGCTTGTTTTAGTAAATTATTGTACAAGAAATTCTGATGATAATAGTTCTTCGATCTAATCTTCTTGGTACTTTATTTTAAAACTGCTCATGTTAAATCTGTTAGAGCCACACACACAGGGTAATTTTGAAACTTGAGCAGATATTTTAATCTATGATACAACCCCACCAAAGGTAACGATTGAGCCAACAATACCTTATACAAATGTTGGGAGCCACTGAATTTTATGAAAAAATAGGTCAAAAAAAAGTCATACTAAGCTATTTTTGTTGTCATTTAATTCAAAATTTACCAACTTGGTAAAAACCGATATGATTTTGAACAATGGTGAAAACCGTATACATTCAGACGTAGCACGGCAAATCTATTTTGAAAAGTTTCGTCAAATGATACTTCCCAATGCACGAAACTTTGTAAACGTTGTGCAGCATCTTCGCGATTTCGAGCTTTTCGAAATGAATAAGCGCGATCTTGGCCGCCAACTAGAAGATCGCATTTTAATTGCAGAAGAAGTAATTCTTTACGAAACCAAAAACCAGCCAGGTACTCGGCGTCTTGGGAATCCACTGGAAGTTTCTCAGTTTGTAGTTTGGCGTAGGTACCCTAAAGCTGCAAGACTTACATCCACATCACATTCAAAAAATTCAGAGACTAAAACCACAGGATTTACCGTTGATGTTTCATTCCATGCTTTTACTCACAATTACAGTCTTTTTACTTTATTGTTTTCTGAATAAGTTGCAGGGACTATTTTATCGTCACTACAAATTTTATCAAAAATCCATGAAACTCAAATAACTTAATTTCACGATAAAATTTAAACATAACCTCGAATGACATAAAAAATTTGACTTTTTAAGTTGGTTCTCAAACAAATTGATTCCTTTGGTTCTCTGGTAAACCATTAAGTTGGGTTATTTTGTCTTCTTTTAACACGTACTACCTCAGGTTAAAATATCTGCACAACTTTCAAAATCACACTGTATAGTGTATTTGTGTATCTCCTCCGATTGATCTGTTTAATTGTGGCATCTAAAGTTACGGGTGGAGGGAAATTATGTCAAAGTGACACGAGTGGTTACCTTTTGAGAGCTTGAGTGTTAAAACAGATCATTTTAAGAGCTAAAGTGTAATTCGGTTGATTATTTCATGACTTAAATAGTATCATAATTGACAACAGTATTTATTTTATTACTTTAGCAGTAGGATTGAAAACTTCTGAGAAACCTACTTAACGAATTATCGAATTATCACTATTATCCAAAAAATAAAGCCTTACGATTGGTCGAAAACGATGATGAATGAAATAATCATTATTATACGAGATGGGATGATCAAGAAGGACTGTTTAAGTTGGCCATATAATTTAGAACATTTTTTTATTCGTCTATTTGCAACACAGCGCCCGGATATGTCTTGTTGCTTTATTTGACAGATATCTGACATAACTACCGTGAGATCATTTCAATTTATAATTAAAGTAGGCTATGACTTTCAAATTAGATTGGCAACACTGTCGACGTTTCAGGTTCTCATGTTCAATCGTTTTCATTTAAACGAAATGAACCAGTAGAAAATAATAGTCTTATTGACAATCATAGAAAATATTCAAAGTGTTCTCCCCCAGCTTGGATACTATGGCGGCCAAAAAATTTTAGCCGTCACTATCCTGACATTCCCGTAAAGTGTAAATAAACCTTTAGGAACCGTAACCCCACTTTCGATTCTTGTCATTTTGACATGCATATTGTTATTCTGGCAATCAATTTAAACTGTTTAAAGTTCAGATATTCTAAAAATCTGACATGAATGAACAAAATTCGAGCAGTCGTACATAGATAACCTTAGGAAAACGTTCTGTGTAGTAGAAAATAACAAAATAATTTCGAGTTTTGAAATTACCACCCAAAAAATACCAGTCATAATCAAGACGGTAATCATAATGACAATAAAGTATGGATTAGGTACATTTTTTTTTTGAAGTGACAGATATCGACGGTTAAAATTTTTTGGCCGTACAACTCGCCGTTTCATATTTTGTATTGAATTTTGAAGCTGCACTTTGACAATTCAAGTCAAGTTGTCAACAGTTTTGCCAATCTAATTTCTAAGTCATAGCCCACTTCAGTTATAAATTTAAATGATCTCACGGTAACATAACAGCGACAAAATGATATGTTAAGAGAGTAAAAAGAAATTAAACTTGAAATACAGAACAATGATCTGAAAATTAACCAAAGGAAATGCTCGAAGTGCTCTCCATTTTGCTCTAAACATAAATTAACTCTCTCGAACATGTATCTAAATAGGGGTGGGCTGGTACGTTTTTTCTTTATAAGAAAACCTTTTTTCAAAGACTTGATTACTTAGTGTAATAACCTAATAACTAATAAATACTCTAGCGATTTATAAGCATCTTTTCATTTAACACTAATGTTGATCTGGCACCGCGCTGGTGGTTTTCCCTGTCAAGATAAAAAAAAATTGTGTATTTCCATAAATAAGGTTGAGTTCATTACCACTCGTTAGATAAAAAGTTAGGTTGACAGATTTTCTACCTTCTAGCACTTTCTGCTTTATATGGTTGACAACTTTAATCTTTGTCCGCACCAACATTCAACCAATTTTTTCCGACTTCATGTTCAAACGATCTCATTTGATGTTCTTGACACTTGGACAGATTTGTCCCCAAAACACTACTTACACAACTCAATTTTGTAAAAATCACGCTAGGAAATGGACGGATAGTAATGACCCCAGATATAGATATTTAGAACAGATAGGAATTTATCTTAGCCAGGGCAATCACCGTTATTAATTAATCACAAACATTAGAAATACTCTGTTTTCTACGACTCTCAGGTAAAAGTTTTTTGTAAAGCACCTTCTCGGTTTTTCGAAATGTCCATGCAAGAGAAAAGCAGTTTTCACGTACGAGTAGTTCGAGACCAAGATATCATTTCAATGTTTGGCTACAGGAGAAACAAATAAAATAGTAATGAAACCATATAAATTGTGATGTAAGCAGTATCTGGGGGAAAATTTAATTAAGATTACGGCGCTGTCGAAACAGAAAAATATCGGAAACCTCAAAAAATGAGATCATGAATAAATATGAAACCAGAAGTACTTTTATGTCAAACGTCTTCTACCAAATTAAAGCATGTAAATGCAATTGCCGTAACCCTCACATATGCAAACATTAGTATTGACTATTAAAATTTTCACTTGCAGTTGGCTTTGAACGAGTTTTTATTTTTTCTGTTACTTTAGACACACGCAAGAACGAACGAAAAATGTCAAATAAAACGCCAAATTAAGAGAAAAAACATTTATTGAAATGTCAAACTTCTCAGTGTCTAAGGTGCAACGGAAAACAAAGAATGATCCATAGCCAACCCTAGGTTAGATTAACGAACTCTACCTTGAGCATGCTTTGTGAACACGCCACAGCAAAGGAACCGTTCCGACGGCTTGCTACAGAAATTCTCCGATTTGCGTAACTTTTTCTGTTACTCCTTCGTCCTTCCTCAACCTCCTTCCAAGAAGGTGCAATGATTTTTAGTACTACCGAATTGAAAGAACACTTCAACCATTAGTGAAAACCGATTCAAAATATGTTCGCCAGTGTTTTAGTTACTAGCGCCAAAGGAACACATACATAGATATAAAATATTTCGTTTATAATATGTTAACAATTATATTATTGTTAACGATTAGCTAAACCAATCCATGATCAATTTTCAAAATCTTTCGAAATTATTTTGGCTACCACTTCATGTGAAATAAATTTACTGGAAAATTACGAATAATTGTTCTTAATTAAATTTACGTCAATAAACAATTCATTAAAATAATAAAATTACATCAATATGAAAATTTTCGATTAAAGAAAATCTGCAAATTTTATTGTTTTCGACACCAACAAAACTGTTATGTTATTTTCATCTCTTTTGAAAAGGTTGAAGGATTATTAAAGATTAATTACGCAAGTTAGTTTTAACATGGAAATTTTAACAAAAAGAGAGTTTACCTACAGTTATTTCGTTCTATAACATACTCGAAGGTATTCATTTAATTACGGCCTAGTTAACATAAATAATAATAATTATTAAAAAAATGAAAGGTATGTTTTCAAAAGTCAAAAGAATAGCACAAACAGCTTCATTCTTGTTGTTTTAACTAGAACAAAAATACACATACTTCTGGGATTCACCCAGTTAAATAATGAATTCTGCAATAATTATTTCACACCGAACAAACAAACACAGAAACACAATTTACTAAAAGAATATTTCTATTTAACAAAATACAAAAGGTTCTTTTGAAAATTAGTCGTAATTAATTAATAGATATAATTTGCACCAGTCAAATAAATTTAATTTATCAGCACGTTTACATTTTAGTCAAGTTTATAAAAGTTAACATTTACTTACATTCCAATCTAGTTCCGTACACATGTTTAAAAAACAACAAATAAATTTCAGGAAACGAAACCGGCAGTGTTGTTAACACATCGGATGCGAAAACGCTATAATCACCCAATTGCGCTTTGGGCTTTTCCGAATAGTGAGCGCTCTGATACCAACGTTTATCGCACTTTATCTGTGACGCGTTTTCAAGTTATACAATTTTAGTTTAAAAATCTACATAATCGAATATTTCCACCGGAGATGTACTTACAAGATATGATGTTAGGCGTTAAGGCCAATTAACTATGTAGTTTAGAAAAAATCGCGGCGCACTGACAATATCACCAATGAAGCATTATGGCAAAACTATCTATTATTTACACAGTTTTCTTGCCGAATAAAATGAAAATTGCACATTATTCATTTATGTATGTCCATAATACAGAATACGTATTCTAGTCTATAATTTTTTGTATAAATGGATCAAAACCGTGTGCACAGGTCGTTACTATTGTGGGGAATACCCGTTATCATTTTATTAATAGTATCAAACACGTGGTCACAACACAGCCTTAACCGATTAAAAATTGAACATAAGTGGCCCTGAATTTGTGTTATTTTGTTGAAAATTAGTTGAGTCTGCAACTTAAGCTTTTTTTGTCAAAAATTTATCCAACATGTTTCACTTTCTCAATGTTGAGAATAACAAAATTGGACTAAAGAATACGTACGAAGTTCATCATCGGTGTAAAACAATTTTTTTCTAGTTTGGCCTAAATACAAATTGTCTTTTATATTTTGTGCCAAACTTTGTACTGTTTTTAACCTTTTTATGCTCAACGCTCTGGTCCGTAGGTGTGCGAAATAATGGTCCAAACAGCCGATCCATCAACATCATCTAAATTATATTTTCATACTTCGAGATTTTCAGTTCAGAGATTTTATAAAATAGCCTGAACGTAAAAGGATTAATGATGTTGGTAAACCCAATAGGTACATATCATTAAATTAATTAATTTTCAAATATCTATTGATTATTGAGGATTTGTTAGAAATTAGTTTGAAACGAATTAATTCAGTCCTGCATGGTCAGTTATAAAATAATTTGTGACAATTGTTATTAGATTACTGTATTTCACGACAAGCGCCAGAAAAATTACAATCACTGATGTTCCGTAAATTTATATCGGACGTTGAAATGAAATCCTGGGCTGAGTAGGCGTTGGAAAAATTAAACCGTTTAGAACAGTGTAAAGTTTAAATTTCCCGCCGTTTGACACGAATGACATTTGTTTATGTTTAATCGGGACATAATTGAACATGTTTGTTTTCAGCAAAGGGTGCCCTTAGATATTTGCTTCGAGAATAGGAATCGTTACGTTATTCTATTTTTGATGTAAAACATTGCAAAGAAAGAAAAAAAGAAAAAAAATTAGGCTCTAAATTTTAGGTTAGTTGTCAACATGCTCCAATTAATCTACGCTTTAAAAAAGCACAACAATTGACGGTTTCCAACGCCTTCCCAGCCCAGGATTTCATTTGAAGGCGCGATAGTATTAGACAGTCATTTTCTGTAAAGTTGTCTAACACAGACAGAGTTAGTTTAGTTAAGTAGGTATATTTTTTGTTAACAACCGTGTTAGTTGTTTAAAGCAACCAGTTCTTCACACATCGTAATTTAAGTGATACTCGAGCACTTAAAATTTACGAACATTTTGGTCCTTCGAGCCGGATGTTTTTTTTAATAATAATAATGATTTTATTAGTAAAAAAGAAAAAAAAACAAACAAAGTACAAAGATGAGGCGAAGTCTAGCCACAGCTATTCTACTTAACTTCAAATAAAAAAATAAAAAGAAAAAAAAATAATAATAATAGGGGAATAAAGAAAGTGAGAAAACCACGAAACAAGAAAAATAAAAAATCCTATGTGCAATACAAGCAAAGAAAATATTCTTAGAGTACAGGTTTGAAGAGAATATTCGCGACTTCAACACCCCAATATCGAATCCGAGCATCTCCATACACAAGAGAACAGTTGACAAAGAATCAGAGAATCATGAGGCAGAATCATAAGAATCGACCAGACTCCAGGTTAGCGACACCAGCACAAAACCACCTGGACATCATCATCCTGAAAAATCAATTTGGAGAAACGGGTCTGGAAATCCCAGTACACATCCCACATCTTTAAATAAAATTGTGAAAGCTACTTAAGTTACGTAACAGAATAAAGAGCACTCTTGCTTAACGTTACAATAATAAATTTCAGCTAGGTAATTTATACAAAGAGGAATCATTTTCAATTTTAAATCATCGCAGCAAGGTTACTAATGCAAGAATTTGTAGCAGTTCAAAACCAAATTGACGAGTTGGTAGAAAATCATGAAGTAGATTACGATGATTTTGAATACAAAATCCTTAAAACAGTGGCACTCTTTGAAGAAGAAATTTCGTTAGGGTCTGCAACGTCCGTAGATGTAGACAGACAGTTGTCTACAGTACGGAATCATTTACGGAAAACTGACTTTTCATATATAGTGAAATTTTTTTAATAAACAATTGTCAGTGTCAAAATGAAGTAAAAAACCATACTGTACCACCCTAAAATTTGGACATATGGACCAGCTGTATAACAATTTGACACCAAATCATGGTTAAGGTTATGTTCACTTCACTTCCCGTACCTTTCTTCCGTGAATTCATTTTCAAAACAAATTTAATGAGAAATCAGGAGGAACCTTTTCGAATTTGAAATAAACTCTCGCTCGTTAGGGCGCAGGCTCAGTTACATAAAAAAATGTTGACACTCAATGTGACCAATCGTATTATCATGAAAATCACAGTTTGGCTCATACCAACAAGACAACGTTTTGACAATTGTTTATTAAAAAAATTCAACTATACATATTATACAACTAGAGGATTGAAAATTCTCGATTATACGAGACGTGTTACCCGGAAACACCACGAGACCGTAGATCGAGTGGTGTTTCCGGCAACACGTCGAGTAATCGAGAATTTTCCATCCTCGAGTTGTATACGGGTAGACTATATCATGAATAAAATAAATAAATAAACAAATAAACAGGTTCCCCAAACCTACTGGGCGCATTCAGTAGCAGCATTTAATAACAATGTGACGTTAATGTGACGGTTAGAGCAAACAATTTTGTAAGTTAAGGCGGCGAGCGAAAATACAAAGGTTGGTATATTCGAATATACCGTATGTTTCAAAAAATTTCTGGTCAAGTAGGTCCTGCAAAACAAAAGCATTAAAAACGTATGGCGCAGCTTGTCAAATAATAACTGAACTGTCAAAAACGTCATTAATTGCCGTAATAATTTTGTTCGCAAAATGTTATCTATGAGAATGATTTTCACTCCTGAACAACAGATATTCATGATTGAACCTTATTTTCGCAATGGTCACACACTTCACACATTTCGAGAAAGTGACAGTGTTCAGCAGAAGTGCTCGACCCAAAGTTCGTACTGAGGAAAATATTGAGTGTCAAACATGGAAGACGAACCCCAATTATCTCTCAGGCAACTGTGGCAGCAGACTGAGTTATCAGTGTCAATTTGTCAAAGGATTGTTTGAAAGGATCTTGAAGATTCAGTAACAGCTGAAAGGTACCGGAACAACATTCTTGATGTTTTCACAATCAACTCCAACTGGCTCAAGGGTATTTTCAATAAGACGGGGCTACAGCACGCGAGTCTTCGTTATTTGTGGCAATTTTTTGCACCTATGCTGCTTGATGAAGAGGAGTCTTCCAATGTGCACCGAAGCTCAAGGCTATCATTTTTAACACTTGCTCTAGAGTAATTAAAAACACATTATTGTTAATTGTTGTTTATTTATTTATTTATTTATTTATTTATTTATTTATTTATTGTTGTTACATTACTTGTTTACACATATTGCGTGGGTTTATTTGCTTTTGTTGATGCGGGGCCGCGCCAGGCGCCGGGTACATCACCTAACTTTAATCCTAAGCAAATAAGCGATCGTCTGCGCCTCCGCGGTACTGCAATATGAAATCTTGGCGCCAACGCCAATGGCCAATCGTAGGGGAAAAGAACCGTTCTCAAGCTTTTTTTGAAATTGCCATTTTATGACAGTTCATTCAAAACAATTATTGTGATAAACACATTTCCGCCTGAATATTCAAGTTACGCCATACGTTTTTAATGCTTTTGTTTTTCAGAACCTACTTGACCAGAAATTTTTTGAAACACACGGTACAAAGGTTCGTATATTCTAAATCGCCCTGGTTACTACAATAACCGCTGTAATACATGGTAACTAAAGAAAATCAAAGATTCTTATTGGTTTATAAAGTAATGAATGATATAGTCAAAATAAGTAGTTGTATTCAAATTCAAAATCATTTTTAAAACACAACCCCGAGCTAAATGGCAAATTCGTAGTGTGTTTGCCATTTACACAAAACGTTTTAAAACCGGTGGTTTCCAAGAATATTGCTATCAAGCGTTTTTTGCAGCTTGAGCGAAAATTGATGAACATGTCATGTTCATGTATTTCGGTGTTACCTTCTAACGGGTGGTTTTTTTTTTTAATTTGGCGTCGAAGTAGGCGTTGAACTGTCAATTGTGAACGTACTATACAGGTTACAGATCACGGATCAGCTGGTTAAATCCTACGCTTTACACGGGTGGTGCGATCTCAATCGACTCTCCAACGCTTACTTCGACGCCAAATTTTAAAAAACACCCTTTACATCACTGTGTGGTCAAGGAGTCAAGCACAACCACCAAGGTGCTAATGGTTTTCAATTGTTCGAGAATTTTTCTAAATTAAACTTTTTCAATCTGATTTAGTCACCATTTTGTTACCATTTCAATCACGTCGATAAGTTTTGGGAGCACACATTTCAAAAATGTATCTCCAAGTTTTTGTCCATTGAGATGACAGGCGATAGCAAAGCATTTTGTGGCGCCAAAAACAGATAAACCGGCGAATATGCTCGTACGCGCCAGCTCTATTTTTCGCAAACAAAGTTTTGCAATGCGTTGAGAAATCAAATCAAATTCCTTAATTCACTGTGTCTAAGCATTTTTACGGAGACGATCCATTAACGGGTGCAAATTCTTTAAAACACGCCCAATTATGACTGAGGGTTATTAAAGGTAAAGGCAACATTTTTATTACAACAAATTTGAATTAAAACTCAGTTGGGAAGATGTAAAGGAAAACATTGAAACTACCTTTCTGAAATTAGTAAACAGCTTATCTGAGATAAGCTTACTGCCAATTCCTAGAAGTATTAAAGGGAGACATTCGATCTCTGGATGATATTTTATTATGTTCAAAATCACATGTTAGTTAATCCTTTAATGAGGCCTATTCTGTAAGTAATATGTTAATTTTAAACATCATGTTATAAAATAACAGCCATTAAAATCGCAAATCGTATTCTGTAAAACGATGTTATGTTAAAAAATTAATCGACCCTGTTAATATGTCCTGTTACTATTAAAATTTTAACCACTTCTCCTTATGTGCTTTTAAAATTTAACATCTTGTTATAAATTATTATCTGGTCGACTAAAAGAAAGATTTAGATGTCTCTGAAAGACAAAATTTTACATTACTTTTTATATTAGGTTGATACATTAAGCAGGCAAAATAATTTACAGCTGCGGAGTGCTTCATAACATGTGTCAACATTTTCGAGTTCCTTGGCCTAATCCTCACATAAATGAACAAGAAAATGGTAGAAATTATAACTTTGCAAACAATTATGATAAATAATGCTCAAAATAATTTTTTCTTCATGGACAAAGGAAAAGAGATGCGTTTACAGATACATGGTTTAATTGAAAAGAAGAAAAAACAAACATTCATTATTAATAGGTATAGGATGAAAAATGAGTTAACATTGATTTACAATTTGTCGGCGGCATATTTTATGCCAATGTTTCTTGGCTTTTTATAAGACCAACTGGATTAAAATTGTCTTGCAGCGACACTTGAGGCAATTTCCGTTTCTGGTACCTGTTGTGTCATATTAGGTGCATCCATTGTTATTGGCTCTGGTTCTGTTATTTAGTTAATTTAATAATATGTTTGAACATCTTCATTATCACTTCCTTCTGCTTCTATGTCTCCCACAAGGTTTATTATATCTCCGCCTATGTTAATTCCAGGTTCAGAAACGTTTGGTGCATCGTCAATTACAACAATACTACGTATGTAATATGTTTAAAATTGGTTGTTCGATATCAGTCAGAGGTTTCTCCTTGACTGACCCACCAGCATTTCTTCTTCTAGTATTTGCTTTTAGATCTCCAAAGACCTTTAAAGAATATTTTTGTTGATACTATTTTGTCTGTAGAATTCTTCAAGACGAATAAGTAGAAAAATACACGTTTCCACTCTTCTACTGAGCGCTTTGGACCTTCAAGATGATTATTTAATATTGCTTTTAAATTTATTCATTTGCTTTCTACTATCCCAGCTTAATTTTGTAACAGCTTTCTGTTTTCCGCCAAATTCTCCTTATTGTTCTCCAAGAAGGCAACAAGAACTTCTAGTTGCCGTGTGGTAATGCGTAGTCTTTTAATGATGAAAATGAAAAATATGATGACAGACGTCAAAATTAAATATCAGAACAAGGAGAGATACTATGATATGACATGAGATAGTAAAGGAGAAACGTATTTGTATGATATGACAACATTGTCAGTGTTAACATGCATGTTAAAAAAATAATCTATAACAGTTGCTTTAAAAATTACCTTACAGAATACACATCCATGTTAAAATTTTAACATTTCTGTTATAATTAAACTTTTAACATCCCTGTCAATTTTAACACAAAAGTTACAGAATAGGCCTCAATAGTTATTTTTAATTCATGTACGCCGTGTTAAAAATGGACTTTTTACTAGTGTTTGTAGAAAAAATCTATTACAACTCCAGGACTAGCAAAATTGTATGTCAAGGTACGTAACCATAATAAATTATAGTCTGCCCAACGATATTTTGCGTTTATGATTTTGCCTTTTAAAGTACTTTACGGTGATCCATCCATAAAAGTAGATAAAACCTAATGACCGACACGGCTGCACAATGGCAGGAATGGCCAGGGTTATATTTGGTAAATTTTTCAAAGAAAGAGATTTATGCCACCCTGCGGGAACCCTCATAATGATTGGTAAAAGTTAACAGGGGATTAGAGTCGTAAACGCAAAATATCGTTGGGCAGACTATAAACATCAAAAGTACTTATTTTTGGAGTGACTCTACCATTGATTTGGATTGGTTGAAGGCTGAAACCAAGAACAGTCAATTTCAACTTACTGAATTGTTAAAATACAATACAGACTGGAAATTCATACCAGCAAATTCACTTCATTGGGGAGGTCTTTGGGAGACTGAAGTCAAGTAGATAAAAGGTCATGTTCAACACTCGAAGAAATGTACACGATTCTGATATAAGGAGAAGCATGCGTAAACTCTCGTCCCATAACCCAGTCATCCACAGATCCTAATGATCTAACCTCAGCTAACACTTTCTTATTGGAAACCGCCTCACAACAGTTCTGCAGCCAAATTTAACAACAACAAGGCTTAATGGTTTACGACAATTGGTACAACATTTGCAACCACATTTTTGGAAGCGCTGTTTCATGGAATATTTGCATCACTTGCAACAGCGATCAAAATGGCAGTTGAAAACAAACAATTCCATCAAAGCAAGTGTAGTGTTATTGTGCGACGCTGAAAACAAACAATTCCCTCAAAACAAGTGTAATGTTATTGTGTGACGCGACAATCTATGGCCATTATCATCATCATCATTATCATCCTGGAAACGATGGATTAGTGAGTGCAGTGGGAGTTAAGACACCAGCAGGTGAAATGCGCCGCATTATGACCAGATTTTGATCGACTAACATCAACTGGGTGCGTTGAAAATATATTCCCACAATTGTCTGTTTGAATGTGTTAATTTTGATTGTATCTTAATAGCTTTTTTGTACTCATAGCCTTGAAAGCAACGCTTCCAACATCCAACGCTCGCTCCGAAACGAGTGCTTCCCGGTCGACTCGAATGTAAAAATTGCAAAAAACACTGGCCCTTTGAGGCATTCAAAAAAAAATATGTCTTGATAATAATAAAATTTAGTTCATAAAATACAACTTCCCTGGGTTTTCCTCCATTAAAAAATTACGGAAAGATTTATAATCGTTGAAAATTGTTCCTACAAAATTCACAAATTATTGCAAAAATTGAAATATCCAGTGAAGCAATGGTTTCCAATAACCAAAGATCACTGCCTACTTGGTTTTATGTTCGTTTATGTTTAATGTATTAAAACAAAAAATTGTAATTTAATTTTCGTACAAAAAATATTGTACGAACCACTTGCGTGAAGACATCTTCCGTTCATTCGCGCATTAATTAAAGGCACTCGCTCCTTCGTCGCTCGTGCTTTAAAAAATGCGCTCATGCGGGAACATCGTCTTCCCGCACTTGGTTCGTAAATAACTATTTTCTTTCTCTTTTAATTTAATGAATTGCATATGTTCTCCCGTGTGGAGTTGGGTGATTAGTTTCCCATCGGTGACCTCCCCAGGTGGTGGATAGGGGAACGTCCACCCGATATGGTGGGTACTACTCGGGATGGACCAACACATTATAAAATCCAAAGAAAAAAATATGGCAAACACAAGTAATAATGAACCGGCCCTTAGTCCTTGGCAGGCCTTAGATGGCCAAAGGGTGCGAAGAATCCCCGGGACTGGCCTGAATAGGGAAAGACACACAGCCAGAAACAGATGGCATATGGCATATTGTTAGCCAACTTCAGTCACTGAGACGACGGCGACGCCAACAGAGGGAGAGAAAAAGAGATCATATGTTCTATTGAAGCAAAGCTTTCAAGGAAGCTGGTGGTTTGATAAATTTATACAGGTGACCTTCTAAAATGGGCAGAAGTGTCACCTTGGGGCCTTTATAAATTTAGAAGTCACCGAGCACGGTGGCCAAGCGCTTATCGCGCAACTTTACATTTGGGAGATCTGGTTCGAGTCCCCGTTCCGCCTGACTTGGTGTAGGTTTTTCGGGTTTTCCCAAACCATTAGGTACATCTTGATCTTGATATGAGCACCTCACAGATGGGCGAATTCGGGTCAGACCTCTACGCCGCAGTACCTATCAATCCTATCACCATCGTTCCATACCCATCCCGATTTGTTTCATCCTTGCGGCTGAAAAGGCTAGGAAGGTTCAGGAGGATATGAAAAATTGTCCTTTATTTATCCTTTTGTCCATCAGAGTCATCCTCCATAAAGTTGTCAAGCGACACAGACGTGTCCGTTTAATCTTTCGTTAGTTAAATATATTTTTACTGTCAACTGTGTTAGTTGTTTGTTGTGGGAAGCAACCAGTTCCCTAATCTATTAAGACATCGTAATTTGAGTGAAACCCAAGCATCTAAAATTTACGAACCACTGATAAGATAAATATTTGTTTAAACTAGGTCTGCAAAGGATCGGTTCCACAAACAAATATTTATTTAACAAAAAAATTGACATTTGTATACTTCAGTATTAGTCGGAAACAATTTTTCTGGGAATTTGTTACCGCAAATACTATTGGCGAAAATTCAAAACAAAATCTGCACCTGCAACTATTAACAATTTACAAGGCGAGTGAAAAGTTTGATAAACTATTATTATTTGCATTATTATTAGTTGCTTTATAGGTATGCCATAATTTATTGTGTATTCATATTTTCATGTACATACATACTAAAGATTTATAATTAATATACTAAATGACAAAAAAAAAACGAAACACATACAAGGAGTTTGATTTTTGAGATGAAATTTAGCAGATAGCTGACGGGTCTAACAAGCAACAAATGATGAAAATTTGAACGAAATTCGACAGGAAGTAAACATTTTTTGCAATTTTTTTGTTCTGCTCTGTTGATAACAAATTAATTATATCTGATCTGAGTTTTTGAAACGTTATCAAACTGCAGAAAGCTGTATCGCGTGTAAAGAGCGACAAAGTATGCCCCAGTTAGAAGACGTAATCAATTTCATCAATTAAGTTCTTTTGAACGAGGACGCATAATTGGTCTACGAGAAGCAGGATTTTCGTACCGATAAATTGTAGCTCAGATTAACGGAAAAGTGAGCACTGTGTGTCCCTGTTGTCAGGCATGGTTTGAAGAAGGAAGAGAAGCTCGTGTTCCTGGGTCAGATCGACGAAGAAGCACTACAGCAGCTCAAGACCGATATTTAACAATAATGCCATTAAGAGACCGTCACAATTCTACACGTCGAGTAGGAGATGAGCGGTTTGGTGTTAACGGTCAGCCGATACACATGCGATCTATATCGTTTCAATTCGTCGCGTCGTTTGGACTTCAATCGTACCGTCTACATTTGGTGCTGCCTTTAACAGCAGAACACAAACGGCAACGACTAGATTGGTGCCGGACACGAGAACACTGGGACATCGAATCGAACATTATTGTCTTTTCTGAGGAATCCCGCTTTTGTTTGGGACATCATGACGTTCGGCAAAGGGTTAAAGACGACGTGTTGAATGGCGCAATTTTGAGGAGTTTTCTGTGGTGCGCCACGTAGCTCGAAATGAAAGCAGTATGTGTTGCGGAAGTGGATCTCCTTTGATATTCATCTAGGGCTCCATGACTGCACAGCGATGCATCCAAGAAGTTTTGCAACCGGTAACAATTCCTTTTACATATGGCCACGAAGGAACCTTCTTCCAACAAGATAACGCTAGACCACATATAGCTCGGATATCTATGCAATGTCTAGAGGAAGCTGGCGTAGATGTGCCTCCTTGGTCTTAGGTATTAAGTTTAGGTTGCCTGGGATAGTGTGCTTCAGGAGGATATCGATTACCTGATCAGATCTATGCTTCGTCGAGTGGCAGAGTGCATAAACACACGTAGAGGGGCTACTCATTATTGTTTAACACGTAGTGTAGGACCCTTTAAAAATGAAAAATTGCCGCCTCGTTTTAGCGACTATCAGTTAAAATTTAGCATCCTCTGCACTTACAGAATCACTTTTCAATTTGCGTTAGAATTTGACTTTCTATTCGTTCTTGTTTCCAGGAACAAAATGTTGTTTTACAAGTACATAGTACGTACAATCGGTTTATAAGATGCCAAAAGCATAATAAATTCAGTAAAAAGGGAGATTCAAATTAAGTTCCAACATTAGGACTGGTTCCAAACCCATTGGCAGCAGTGGCGGCTCGTGGGTTTTATTGTTGAGGAGGCAAACTTGAACAAACATAGTAATAATAAATACACCATAATAATAATTTTTTTAAATATACTATACCGGGTGCCCCAAAATTCCCAGAACAGTTTACCTGTACGTTGTTAAGTAAAAATATCAGGTAAAAATGTTCAATCTTCTTTTTTGTAGAAGATATGAACCTATATACCATTCACGATGTTTTGGCATAAGGGGAGGCTATGATTTCATTTTTTAACGTTGGATACATGTTTGATTTCTGTCATCTCTGCTGTCACTAAAGTGCGTGACATGCGGACCTATCAAAATGAACGTAACATGTTGCCGAATTTACCGTAATCATAATTAAGCGACTTTAAAACGTATTGATGGTGTTTGTATTAGACTGCAGGATATATTTTCAGTAAGTTACAATGAAGTCAAGTTTTTTTTTTGTGTATAAATTGAATCGTAGGTGAGTACAAGATAAATATGTAGCAGGAAGAAACAACGACCCAATGAAATGAATGAAATGGCACAGGGTTTTTGTAACACCTATTATAACTTCGCGATAGAGTTGTGAATTTATGGCTTGATCCTGTGATTGATATTGTGAAGAACTTATTTCGGAAGATTGGGCAAAATTAATGTGAAATCTTTCATTTGAAAACGTTCTTCCTTTAATAATTTCATTAGGAGAATCTGACTCGGAATTTGATTGGGATTTTGATGCAGGTAATGATTCAGAATTTACTAATGAAATTATGGAAGTTGAATAGTTTTGTTCTTTTTTGTCATAGACAATGGGTGTGTAAATATTTTGCAGAAAGATTCGAATAAAGTAAGGCTTAATAAGTAGGTACAAGATTTTATACAATCTAGTTTTAGGAATGTTTTGGTTAAAATGAAAAATTCATTGAGAAGTTACTAACTGGTTGGTTAAGACACTGTATAGGTGGGTTATCTAAGTGGTGCATAAATTAACAGGAGCCACTTCGTCTTTCGGTCCCGGTCCCTACTATTCTGTAGTATGTTCAAGTCAGTTTCCTGTTTTGTAAAATTGGATTAAAAATGTGTGAGTATTGTTCTATTGCAAACTAGTAAAACTGACAACAATGCACTAGACAATGACGCAGTTTATAACCTCAAATTTAGAAAACCATAACCAAATTCAACAGACAGGCTTTACTGCCAACTTAAATGCACTTTTTCCACGGCCTCCCCTTATGCCAAAACATCGTGAATGGCATATAAAGTCCATTCACGTTGGATTTTCCCTGTCAAATTGTTGTCACGTTGCAAGCCTGCGCCTCCTTTCCTAGTAATTTTTACATTATCGTGTTTTATTCGTGATAGAGCGATTGAGATCGATTTGACGTCTTTAATTTTGAATGTTAGTTTGACGTGTGAAATAAAGTCACAGATTTTTTAATAAAATTCTATTCCTGGGTGATTTTACCATGGCGAAAAGAAAAAAGGTTAATTTTAAAATTGCGTTAACCTTCCACAACTGACGTAATGTGACGAAACTCGCAAGCTAATACGGACTCAAGAAAAAATAGCTTCAGTTCGAAAATTAATTAGTCAGAATCCTTTAATATTTAATGTATTGTATGTATTAACATGATTATAATCTATTTACGACCTTTATTGAGCAGTTTTAACAATACCACGTTATTTTAAAGGTAATGTGTACATCGAAAAAACTTAAAAAATCAAAATACACCTTTCTTTTGTGGTATGCAATTGTAACAATACATTCTTGAAACGTCACAACCACAATCAAAACGTATAAGTGTCTCTGAATAACTGAAATTTTATTGCCAAATTTGTTCCATCATTTAGATGCATTCCTTACTTCCATCGCTTCCAATGAAAAAAACTTCACACAATTTTCTATTGGGTTCATTTTCTATAACTTATTCTGGTTCCTCATCAGTCATCACTGTAGTCATTAAGGGTTTTTTCACTTAATCAACAGCGCAAGCAGAAAAATACAACACCAGTAGGTAGGAGTTAGGTACCTATTGTATGTTCCTAATCCTATCATACCGATTAAGAACTGACACTATTTTTACTGCAAATGATAACAAAATGGATGTATTATTACCTACTGTTATCCTCTAAAAACAATATTTGAAAAATGACTGTTTCTTTGCTGACAGCGAATAACATAACCTCTATAGTCTACGAATGACTTGGTTACTTTATCAGCCCGTATTGGTGACATACACAGCTAAAGCATTTTTGAAGTAAAAATCACACCGCCATAATATTGAATTATGTGACCTTGACTAGGAAAATCCAACGTGAATGGACTTTACATATTTGTTACACTATAAATATTTCATTTTTGTTGTATCCATGGAAATAAGAAAGAAAAATCAAAGCCACGTTGCCATAAGTTATTTGAAGTAAAACCGACATAAAGTCACTTCTTGGAAATGCTGTAAATAATAAAGTAAAGCAAACCTGATCACAATCATTCAGAATTATTTTACACGAATTTTGGGGCATCGGTATATACAGTTTGTCCCCGGATTGGGTTTAAAAGAGGAAAAAATAAAACTCGCGAGAAAGTTTAGATACGACGCTGCACGGCCGAGTGCTTAAGTTTTCAAGAGTTTTATTTGCTGGTAATCAACAAACGCAGTACAACATTTTATCCACAACGTATTTTTGATTTTACGCAAAAACTTCAGAAGAATGACATTTTTTTGGTTCATTTAAAACCACCATTTGTATTATTAAAATCTCAGTATTGATATACTATATTCTTAGATTATCATTTTCTGTTAAAATTTGGCTTTAGAGGCTTTAGATCTTGTACCCTCTTTGCTAAATGACAGGTTCTCCAACGACAACAATCCATAAGAAGAACTGAACAGTATGATCAAGACAAATTGAAATATCTGGAAAAATAAATTTATATTTTATAGTTTATTCTATTGTAGCTTTTAAGGATTAGCAATCCTTAATCCTCGTTAAAAATAACTCAAATGAAACATACCTAGGTACTTCCCGTATTTAATCCATCTAGCTTTTGGAAGACAAAGACCGGAAATACTTACCTACTTTTGACTTGTTTGTAAGAAAATTTCACAGTCCAAAACAAAGATAAGTTTCTTTAAAACTAATAGTTGCCGGTTCTTTCCTATGTTACTTTTTCACTACTTACCTAAGTAGCTATTTTATTTTATTCACAATCGGTTAGTAACGTACAGCTTTTCTAACCTCTTAAAGGTTAGAAAGTGAGCGATTACTCGTGTACACATCAACCGGTCAGTAATGATGAAAAGAGGAGTCAGTAATGAGTAATGAGTCGTACGCGGTCAGTAATGAAACCCATAACTGACCTGTGGTGGCGCTACTGTAGCACCAATCGCGAAAATCTCTGTACGTTCTTCTGATATCGTAATTTGCTTTTCTCAGGTAAGATATTGAGTGTTAATTTGTGTGCGGATTCCCGCAATTCTGGGAAGGGTACTCTATTTCACTATCGCACATTTTGTTTGTTAAAAAATGTGAGCAAATGTCAATTTGGTTTGACTTTTGTGAACTAAAATTTAATACAATCTCAATCGTGCGCGCCTACTAAGTTTTAATATTTTGCCAAAATAAACGATAATATTACGGAGGTTGGTTTTTATTTATTTATTATTATTATAATGTTGCTTTTTTTATTAAATGATTGATTGTGAATAAAATATGAAACAGTAAAAGAAATATACCGGGTGTAGAATTGGTTTACGAGACATAGGATTTTACATGTAAAAATAAAGAGTTTCAATTATTGGCTCCCTGTTCTGGGATTTGAACCCAATTTGGTTCGGTCCCACGGTTATTGTTAGGCTCCTACGAGTGAGGTCGCTGTTTTGCCCATAAGGCTAAGGTTCTCGCTGATAAATAAGGTAGCGACAACTCATTGTTCGTTTTTGAGACGCCAAATTAAAAGAGAGGACATATCGACAAATGCCGTGAGTGTGACAAAGACAGAGTTATACACAATTTTACGGGATGTTTGTATCGTGTCACAGGATGTTTGTATCGTGTCGAACAGATTAACTTGCATAGACGCCAAATTAAGTGAGATGGAAATATTGGCGCAACCGTTGTCGTTACCTTTCATAATCGAGAACCTTACATAAGGCACCATGCTAATCAACGCGCGCAGTCCCTCCTCGATGCGAGATCCGCGACCGCCATTAATTAGTCAATTAACAGTTAACACCTTCCGCTCCAAACGGTTGACTCACACGTGGGTGGCACACACCTTGTCCACCATCTCTCAATTTTATATTATCTCATTTAAGCAAACTCATCTACCGTTTTGCATATGTTAATCTTATCGTTCATCTTTCGTTTAATCAAGAAGTGTAATCAGTTCAGTTATTTTCATGTGTTAAAGCGAGTAAACGCCATTTAAGTTAAACTGACCGTTGCATTAATGATCCCACGCCACGCCACTTACCTACACCCAACATCCATGGATCCAATACACTCCCCTAACAATTTTATGGCAAAATAGTTAAAATGAAAGTTAAAGAGAATTAAAATTACTGTCTAATTTCAATCTTAATTTTATTCTAACATCTTGTGGTACTGAAAGAAAGGCAAGAAAAGAGTTAACCCAAAAATACTAAAAAGTTTTACTACTAGGCATGAAATTTTATTTCTTTCTTTAAATGGTATTATGGAGGATCTTCTTTAAGAAACTTCCAAGCAACATTTGCTTCAGATTTCCCAGACCGACCAATTTCAGCCATAGAAACAATTCGAAGAATTAGAGAGAAGTTTGAACATTTAATGGAAGATACCTTTTCATTCGTCCTGTAGTCCTGTACGAGTTCATTTGAAGGGCAGATCAAAAGAAAATTAAATAATAGTGAAACCACCCGACAAATAATTTTAGAAGTCAAATTTCATTGCTGGTACTGCTTTTTAGTATTTTTGTCTTAACTCCTTTTTTGCTTTTCTTTCAGTACCACAAGATGTTAGAAAAAAACAAAGAGTGGAATTAGACAGTAGTTTTAATTCTCTCTAACTTTCATTTTAACCATTTTGCCATAAAATTATTAGGGGAGCCAATAATTGGATCTCCGTATTTTTACATGTAAAATCCTATGCCTCGTAAACCAATTATACGAGTACACCTGGTATGTATTAACAACAATAACAGCTGAACCATGGGAAATATTTTCAACACATTTTCTTACAAAAAAAGCACATAAATGTAAAAAAAAATACAAAAATTCGAAAAGGTAACATCACGAGTAAAAATGAGAAATCGAAAAAACCATCTAAACTTAAAGATTATTTTCCTGAAATCTTGTATTGTCTCCTCTAGCGTTAATTACAGCTCGATAACCTTCTGGCATGTTAAGAATGAGGTTTCTGTTATGGTTTTGGCTATATTTTCCCAAATATCCAGAAGTGCTCTTGTTAGCTGACTGAAGTGATTTGGATGCCCTTCCATTGCCCGTAACTGTTTTTCCATATTATCCCATAAGTGCTGAGTTGGGTTGAGGTCAGGGTTACGTGCTGACCACTCCATAACTGCATTTTCAATATTCCCAAATTAGTCGGAAACTACCCTTGCAATATGTGGCCGTCCATTATTCTGCATATAAATGAAGTCTTGCCCTACGAATGGGTCAAATGGTACAACAACAGGTTCCAAGATGTTGGTGATATATCGATGTGCATTTAAATTGCGTCTATCTAAAACCACCAGCTCTGTAGCTACGTTTAAAGATATTCCTATCCATACCATTATTGACCCTCTTCCAAAACTCTCTTTAGTAACGAAATTACATTGCGCATATTGCTCACCAGGTCGTCTATACACTATTACCTGTCCGTCAGAGTCATATAGACAGAACCTGGATTCATCAAGGACCAAAACTCTGCGCCGATCTTGTTCGACCCAATTGACATGTTCTAATGTAAAGTTTAAGCAGGCCCTCCGAAGGGCTGCAGTTAACTTGGGTCCAGTAGCTGGTCTTCTCGGATGTATCTGATCCTCCTTTAGTCGTTTTCTAACCGTATTTTCACTCAGACGGAGTGCATATTGTCTAACATGCGATTTTAAAAAATAGGAGAGCAGTGAGAAACCCTTCTCTAATGCTTATTAATCTTAAGTATTGGTCCTGGTTAGGTGTTGTGATTTGTTTTCGGCCTTGTCTAGGCCTCCTTGTGTGTCGTCCAGTCTCCCGACGTCTTCTTAGAACTTTAGATACGATAGATTGGTTCAAATCAAAGTCCTCTTACATTTTTTACTTTGAGCTAACAAAAGCACTTGCACGGACTTTTTAAATGCTAAGTTGTCCCTAACATCACCCATGTTAAAAGTAAATTAAGATTTGTGTCAATACTGATTCAATTTTTCAACTGCTATTAAAAAATTATTTTCTAGTAAATTTCAAAATAAAAAAAAACGATATTTTTGCTCATTTTTGTAAACAGTGGCTGAAAATTTTAATTACATTTGTAGCATTATCTATGCTTCTCCTCTATTTTCAATGTGTATAACAATTTTTTGCTTTAAAGTAAAACTCTTCAAAAAAACTCTAAAAATTCAAGTGATGCGTTAATTTTGGAGGCAAGCCTCTCGGTAAACTATTGTTCTCTCGACAGGAATGGAACACTTTCCTCCTCGTTCTACGTTAAGACAAAATATTTTTGTGTTCGTCTGGTTTTTATAATATATAATATATACAGAGTGTTTCTGAAATACGTGTGTTAATTTTAACCAGTGGAAGAACGCGCCAAATCATGGAACTTTTCTCTATAACATTTTTACGAAAAAGCAATACAAATTGATTTAAAATTTGGAATAAATTAACCATCAAAGTGTATACCCGCCTATGGGTTCCGGCGAAAATTTTCTGTTGTGATAGAAACAGAGCTTTGTTAAAAAGTTCCATTGTTATAGAAAAAAATAAATAATCAAAATTTAAATTCTCATGGTTACAAAAAATAGAAACTAGTTAATCACACAAAACGACTCGTTTGGTAAAAATTGTGGGGCAAAAAATCTTGGAATACTTTTACGAATTTTACAAAATGTTATAGAGAAAAGTTTCATAAATTGGCGAGTTCTTTCACTGGTTAAAATTAACACACATATTTTAGAAACACCCTGTATAATATATACGTTACCTACCTATAGTTGAATTTTTTTAATAAACAATTGTCAAAACGTTGTCTTGTTGGTATGAGCCAAACTGTGATTTTCATGATAATACGATTGGTCACATTGAGTGTCAACATTTTTTTATGTAACTGAGCCCTCGCCCTAACGAGCGAGAGTTTATTTCAAATTCGAAAAGGTTTCTCCTGATTTCTCATTAAATTTGTTTTGAAAATGAATTCACGGAAGAAAGGTACGGGAAGTGAAGTGAACATAACCTTAACCATAATTTGGTGTCAAATTGTTATACAGCTGGTCCATATGTCCAAATTTTAGGGTGGTACAGTATGGTTTTTTACTTCATTTTGACACTGACAATTGTTGATTAAAAAAATTTCACTATACCTATGTAACTATTAAACAATGTCATAAGAATTTTAAAATGACCGATTTCTATTTATATATTTTTTGTTCGACACTATTAGAATTGGAGAATTTTCTCCTGTGTGAATGGATTTTGATAAATGTCACAACTTGTCAAAAGGAAACGTTAAGCTAATTTTAAAGATTTTAAGCGATTTGGAGCCTTTAAGGGGCTCGTCGGACAAAAAAAACGTTGTATTCAACTCGTTCCTGTGTATAAAAAATTGGGCCTTTTTTGGCACTCGTGGGCCTTTAAAACGCTCGTTCCACTCGCGTTTAATAATGGGCCGCTTGTGAGAAAAAAGGGCCGATTTACACACGAACTCATTAAATAAACTAGTATTATCTACTTTGCGTTACAAATGGGGTCATTATTATATCGAATCATATTATTAAACTGTTTTTGGTAACTTTTAACTTTTGTTATATTGGCAACATCAGCCGTTTGATGTCTGGCGTCAAGGTAACAAGTGAAGCTATCATCAGTGGCGGCCCTGGGGTAGAGCGAGAGGAGCGGCCGCTCTAAATCCGATTTTTGAAAATGTTTGAAGGTATTTTCTTACCAGAAACTGAATTATAATTGATTCGAAGTTGTCGACGAAAGGGCGCCGAAAGACAATGTCGCTCTACGCTGATAAAGGGCTAGTGCCGCCGCTGGCTATCATATATGGAAGCTATATATGAACTTCATAGCTTCCATATCATATATGGAAGCTATGAACTTCATAGCTTCCATATAATGATACCTTCACTTGTTACTTCATAGTATGAAGTAAATTTAGTAAATATAACCTTACATTTTTGTGAAAAATGTCTGTTACCAACCCACACGAAAGTTCCTAGTCTAATATGAAAACTTGAGCAGCTGAAATTTCAGGAATTAGTAACATCGACATATAGATATGGACTGCTAATGTGCGCTGCGCGAGCGAAAAAGCGTAGAAAGAGAAAGCAATAATAAAGGGAACGCTGTCGCTACCCTTCTTTTGATGTCATTTATTATCGAAGAGCCTATAAGAAAATATCATCAGAGAGAAGGAACTTAGCCTTCTGTAATTTCCATCTCTTTCTATACAATTTGGATGCGCAGTCGTACATTAGCAGTCCATATGTATAATGTCGATGATTAGTA
The DNA here is from genome assembly GCF_963966145.1 of Tenebrio molitor. NCBI lineage: Eukaryota > Metazoa > Arthropoda > Insecta > Coleoptera > Tenebrionidae > Tenebrio > Tenebrio molitor. The sequence continues at coordinate 13,661,146 of NC_091051.1, read as the reverse complement.
AAGCAAAGTAGATAAAATACTAAAAAAGTATATTAAATTCGTTTAATAAGACGTATTATCACATTCGTTTCATAAATCACTTCGCTACGCTCGTCGTGCTTTACACACACTCATGTCATGTGATAAAAAAGCGTCTTATTAAACTCGTATAATAATATAGGTAGTAGGTACTATTAATAGTGTGCTAATAATAATAATAATAACAATAGTATAGAGCTATAAGAATCAGTAGTTTTAGCTATTTGAAAAAATAATGTTGACTATCTATGACTATCTGACCTTGAATGACTTTTTGAAAAAAAGTCTATGTTGTGCTTATAGAGTTTTTAAAGTGATTTATTCCAATTTTTGTTTTATTTAAATTAAGCCATAAATAACGGAGATAAGGCTTCCGGCGTTTTTTAGGACGCACCTGTATATAAAAATTGTTTAATTTATGTATTCCCTTATTCCCACTGATTCCCTTCATAAAATATTAAATAATATTTAAATCCTCTAATGTCATTTTCATTTCCGGCGTAGTTTTAACTCTCACATCTACCCCTATGGTTTGGAATTGACTACGCCACTGGCAACTCGTGGGTGAATTGCGCAGTAGCGCAGTGCAATTTGATGACACTGATGACAGAAAGATAAAAGGTGCCGCCGCCTCGTGAAACTATATACCTATATACTGATTCTTATAGCTCTATACTGTGTAAGTAAACAAATCAAATGTTATATCTGACAAGAAAGAAATAAGTCCTGCCTAATATTATCTTTTGCCAATGGCCCTCGTTCAACAACAAGATAAATATTATATTTTCGTACTTCAAAATCAAATATTGCCTCTACGCCTCAAACCAACAATAAGTTATTTCGAACGCGCATATCAGCTAATGAACTCCCGAACTCGAAGAGTCAGTCAGTCAGGTCAGCATCAGCAATCAGCAGCCCTGGCTCTGGGTAAAATTAAAATCTCTTGGCGAAATTACAAATTTAAATGTAGTTACCAAACTAATAGTTTAAAAAAATTGAGTAAATACCTCACTAATTAGGTAACAGTTTATCATTAGATCAGTATAAGTAGGGATTGTGTAACTTAAAGTTAAATGCGACAGTGAAAAGTCGGACTTAAGAACGACATCCTTACTTAAGCGACGTATTGATGCAAAGGAACTATGTACCAATAAGAAACGAGAATGTCAAATCACGTTGCAATCACATTGCTGTGTTTACATCAGATAACATTATCCACTGCGGTTATAGGTACAATAAACATTGGTTGTAGTTGTAGACCACATATACATACATTTTTGGTTTCCAATTTAAATGTCAACTTTTTTTAAAACGCAATTATATTATCACGCTGTTTGAGCTCATGTTTAAATTTCGTTTCAACAATCGATCTTATTAGTCGATATCGTTCCCCACCTGCAGCAACTGCAATGTTAGGTGGATTTTTGCTAGTAAGTTTTTGTAAAAACAAATAAAGGACAGATAAATTAAACATCTCAACAAAACGACACGTATTTTCAATTCATGGCCCTTTGGCAATAATTTCAAAAGTCAAGAAACAACGGTCCTTCAAGAAAAACATCAACATCATAGCATCATACGTAACAATGCAATAGTATATTATGCACCGAGAGAGTGAAGTAGATGATTTTTACTTGAGGCGCAGATTGTAGCCCGAAGGCGTAGCCCGAGGGTTCTACAAAGCACTGAGGGTAAAAATCATTCACTCCCGAGGTCCATATACTATTTTTTGCACGACTCACGGATTTTAATAGAAAAAAGCCGAAAATTTGCAAATCACTAACTGTCAAGCTAAATTGAAGTGTCATGTTGACAGTTAAAAATCATTTTTAACCTTTCGGCTTTTTTCAATAATATGTACATAGTAGATTACATACCGAGGTGGGAAGTGTTTCATTCCTGTCGAGAGCTAAGATAGTTTACCAAGGCGTAGTAGAGGTGAACTAATGCCACCAAGGTTTGTATACTATTTTATTCGGAATCATTACATTTTTAGCAAATAATAGTAGATTACATACCGAGGTGGAAAGTGTTTCATTCCTGTCGAGAGCTAAGATAGTTTACCAAGGCGTAGCCGAGGTGAACTAATGCTCGAGACAGGAAGGAAACACCTTCCTACCGAGGTTTGTATACTATTTTATTCGGAATCATTATATTTTTTGCAAATAAACAGTTAATTTGATGCAATTTCATTTCTACCATTTTTCGGCAATTCGTGTACGCCACTGGAAGAACGTCATAACAGGGCGGAAAGTGGCCTATTACTGACCAAGAGAGGGAAGTAAAGATAAAAAGGAATGGTTAACTTTCCGCCCTCGTATAAGGTTAGGAATGTGCATATTACAATACGATTCCGAATAAAAATTTTTGAATCGTGTAAATAATAGTATCTGCACCTCGGGAATGCATGATTGTTACCGTCGTTGCTTTGTAGGACCCTCGGGCTTCGCCTTCAGGCTACAAACTGCACCTCGAGTAAAAAAAAACATTAATTCGAAATAAATATGTACCATAAAAGGTTGAATAGGCTATGGTTTTTTGCCCAAGGGGAAAAAAGAGCCACTTTACTCCATACAATCAGGGAGTAAAGTTGCTCATTATATACAGGTTGTGCAAAAAATAAATTTATACAAAATAAAAACAGAGATTTTTATTTCCATTTACAAAAACTATTTTTTCTGCAACAAATCAGTGTATGCTCCAGAAATTAAATCACTTTTGTCAATTCCTAAAGCTTGCATTAATCTAGAAGCAATTTTTTCACCATCATCCACAGTCTGTTCAGGTTTTAAAACTACTTCCAGTTCCATAAAATCCCCCAATCCTTCTACTGAATCAACATGAACTCTAGTTTGATCAACCATGAACAAACGCCTGACTTTTTTAACAACTCCAACTGAACCTAAAGCTTTATCTAACACTTGGTGCAAATCGGGAACATTTTCTGATTTAATTCTTGCTTTCTCATATGATGACAACTTTGGACCTTCAACATCTGGCCTGTCATAATACAGTAATTCTCCACCTCCATTCTGTGAACATTGTTTAACAAGCTTTAGCAACCCCTAACATTGTAAACATATAACCTAACCTCAAATTTTCTTAACTTAAGTCGTCCTTGTTGAACGTTATAAAACGTATCATGTTGAATTATTATTTCGCCGTTTGTTCCACTAATAGATTGTGCACGTTCTATTAATTTAACCATTTCTTTAACTTTTGCTTTGATTTCCACATTTCTCATTTTTCAGTTAATAGAAGCGGCACCGATGTATTTTAATTAGAAAACAAAATTTATAATAAATTCAATTATTTGGAATTCAATTTGATTTTAAATTAAAATATGTTTAAATCAAATGATGTAAATACTCGACGGTTTAAATTTTAAAGTTTTTAATTTTAGTTAGGAACTTAGGAAACTTTCAACCGTGCTTTCAACTTTGAAAATCTTTTACGTGTGGCATCACTGATAATTCAAATGTCAAATGTCAAATTTGTCAAATTTTAAACCTAACCTCAATAACTAACCTCACTTTTTAATCATGTTAAAATTATGAGGTTTAATAATTTATTTTTGTTATACAAACAGAGTAAAATGTTTGTGCAACATTTTGTGAAACCTTTAAGTTATTACCATTCTAAAAGCAGTTATCTAAACAAATGTGTTCTCGGAACGACAAAATCTTTTTCAACTAATGCCCCCCGGTATAGTAGCATATATCAAGATGAGTATGATTTCGATGATGAAATTGACTCTGAATGTGACTATAGTGCAAAAATAAGGGAAAGTTATGTTCGTGACTTGTTGTACAAAAATTCCAAAGATCTTTTACTCAATCGCATTTATTGCTGTGTTTCGATTCAAGAATTATTTAACGTCTTAGAGAATAATATCCATTATTACAACAGTGAACATATTACGCAAACAGTGTTAGTTTTATTCGATTTGAGGACGATATATTGTGATATTAACATTGCAAGTGGAAAACATCCAAACGAATTATCGACAGAATTTTCACAAAAACTGCAAGAAAATAGTACTTTCCAAAAGTTGCTCAACATAACTGAACAAAAAATCAACTGTTTTGATGATGATGCATTAAGTTATTCACTCCTTTATCTAAATAAATTAGGATTAAACATTGAAGTAACTGCTGTTCAGTTATTATGTCACACACTTAAAAGAAAGTTAATAAAAAATTTCTGCCTATCAAGGACAGCAAGATTTTTGGAAACTGTTTTTAATGAAGCAACCTTAAGACCATATTTTATTTCACAAGAGCTTGTTCCTTTGGTTTTTCATGAAATTGGTGAGAAATTTGTAACATTGCACCGATATTTATAAAACTTCATAATTTCAGATTCATGTTCTTCTCCAGAAACTTTAAACAATCTCACAATGTGTTTAAATAAGTTGCATAAGATTGTTACAGAAGAAAGCTTTGATAAGTACAAGGAAAAAGTTGAAAGTTTTATTGAAAATGGAGTTATCACTTCATCTAATTATAAAACAATTCTACAAATAATAGCCTTTTTAAACTATCCAAAATGGAGGGAGAAAAACTCAGTACTTATATCAAAATGCATTTTGTTAATGAAACATAATTTAAACGAATTAAATGTAAATGAAATCATATTAATGTATGAGGTAAAATAGAGCGCATTAAATTTGAAATAATCTGACCTGCTGATGTTTTAGATTTTCTTCAAAATCCAAGAACCAGGAACAATTCTGAGTAATTTACAACGTTGTTCTTCTAAACATTTTCATCAACTGGATGATACAGTTACTGTTGAAAAGATTGAACTGTTTTCGACAATACTTTATTTTGCTTCACCTCATTTAAGAGGCAGATTCCAAAAAACTTTAACAAAATATGTCAAAGAATGTAGTAATTATGAGAACTTAATTCTTTTGCAAAAACTTTTATCATACGTAAAAATTACTGATACAAAACTGTGTACGCTTTATTGGGACAAAGTCTTGAAATGTCTAAAATCTGACAGTAAAAGTATTGACATAATAAAACTCTGTCACAACTATATGAATTTTAGTATTAGCAATAATGATTATAGACATTATGAATTTGAAAAAGAAATTTTGAAACACTTGGATAGTTTAAGGAAAGAAGTACTTTATGATTATTTTCCCTCAGAACTTTTGAATATTTTAAATTTTGTTTTACTTTATGGGGATGATAAAGCTTTGCTAGAATATTTAGTGAATAAACTAGAAGTAAACTGGGAACAGTTGAAACACGTTGATTGTTTAAGATTGGCATTAACACTGAAGACATTTAATCAGATGGACAAAAAATATATCAAGCTACAATATGCACAAAGAATTGATAAAGTGCTCGATAAGTTAATAAGTAAAATAATGACAAAATCCGATAATGATGTGTGGAAAAATAACGTCTTGTTAAAAGCTTGTGTTTTTAAAAATAGCACGGATACATTACTAGTCAATACGTTACTAAAAAATTACAAAAATTTCGACCACATTACCTCCAAAAACATTGAAAATATTTATCATGCCTTCCTCGCAACAAACACTTTAATACCAGAAGTAGTAGACAATATGACCAAATACATAATAACATATAAAAACCATATTTTAGGATTCAACGTAGGAAAAGTGTTATATTTGTGTTATTGTTTCGGATATTATCCAAAAAATTCAGAAGATTTTTTCGAACATGCTATTAACACTATCATTAGGTAAGAATATTTACAATGTACAGATCAATATGTAAAAAATTCCTCTGCAGAGATCAAGAGAGAATGACCGGTCTGACGTTAATGTATTGCGCTCTAGCGCTCTGTTTCTTCAACAAATTACCAAATTCTATCATACAATCAATTTTCAACGTGGAATTTATGGACAAACTGGACAAAGAATTACAAAACTGTTATTCAAAAGTAAATATAATCACAAGTTTAAGTCTAGATCTTGAATTAAACAGTGTTAATTTTTTAGGATATATATCCCCGCAGGGTGCGCAATAACTTAATGCAGTTAAATAGGGCGGTCTGTTTGGATTATCCTGACACTAATGTACCCTGGTTCCATCAAAAATATATAGATGAGAATGTTAAAGGTATGATTTTTAATATATTAATTCAATGAGTGAGCTATTATTTTGAAATTAATAACAACCGGCATGTTTGTTGCAGCAAAAAATAGAATTACTGTATTTAGTCACAAAGTGAACGAGTATTTGAAAAGAGTGGTACAAAAGCCAAATGTTGTTGAAGAAAATGTCATAACGCCGTATGGTTATGATGTCGATTACGTCGTACACATAAATACACCGGAAGAAGGTGTATTGCATCCATCACAACATTGTAAAAAGTGGGTGGTCGATATACCCTTTAATTTCAATTTTTTAAATGATGAATTATTTGTAGGTTGGCTTTGTTGTTGGTTTCCGACTTTTCTTATTCCAAAATTGCTAATCAGTTGAAGGGTAATCTTCAGTTAAAAAAGCGACATCTAGAAATTTTGGGATATAAAGTCGCCATTATTAAATTTAGTGACTGGATAAGTTTATTCTACGCCGAAGAGAGAATAGACTTTTTGACGAATTTAATATGGTCAAATAAAATCGAATAAATATAATTTCAAAAGATAGTTGTGTTTCTTTAACCAAAGTACCTAATTATTAAATTCCAGTTACACAGAATAATTGTTAATTGTGTAACAAATTGTTGTAATTTGGTTGCCAGAATTCTGTAGTTGTCTAATTAAAAAAAAAAGATGTGGCATTATGCAATAGCTACGATTGTGAGTTTAAATTCACAAACACCAAAACAATACGTTCCAAGGTTCTGTTCTGCTCTTGGCAATAAAATATCCTGTACAGAACTGGCACAATAACATTAAATTTGAATGGATTTCACTTAGTAGGTAGCGATTTACGTGAAGGAACACGTTGAAAAAATATAGATGCTTTTTGAAAATCACTAGAACTGACGGAAGATCAACAATGAAATTGTAAGAAGTATTGTTTGCCTTGGTCATTGGGATTTAAACGAAAGATGTTGAAACTTGACTTTTCATTTTATTCAAAAACAAAATATGTTATAGAAGCGAAGTCTAGCAGGGACTTAACCTGAAAAAAAAAACAATAATAAATAAAAAATATACAGCCTAAAACGGAAATATTTAAACCATTAAACACGTAAGTACTGAATACCCCCGCATCAATGGAAAAATATGCGTTTTTTGAAAAAAGTAAAAATACGTGAACAAATAGCATGGCACTTTAGATAATAAGTTGAGGACACAACACTGTCTTGGTTTCATAGTAGGTACATAGAAAAGAAATCAAAAAAGCGGTAGTAAAAAAAAGCAAACTCTCGCTTTTTATTTGCTTTATAGAATCATGTATGACAAAAAAGGGTCTTCTCATCGGATGTTGGGTTTTGGGTTGGCGTAGGTCAGTTATTAGTTGCAGCAAGACAAACGGTACAGTGTAGCAGTCAATTAATCGTATCTACGATATACAGTGAGCGGCAAAAGTATGGAATAAATTCATTAAAAATTAAACAATTTTTTTTTCAAAAAAATCTTTGGACAGGTCAATTTTAGTTTATAAAAATACATATTTTAATACAAAACAAAATTCCAAGCAGTCATTTGTTTTCGAGTTATGACGTCATCGATAGTTTTTTTAAATGGAAACCCAATATTTTTTTTCTTGATTCTGATAGCCCTTTTAATTGTCTAAACGCCAGTATAAAAATTTTGTTACCTTACATAAGGAAATATTTGAGAAAAAAAATAATAAAGTTGGAAAAAATAAATTTTATAACGAACAAAAACAAGTCAAAAACTGTGTTAGTAAGTACCTAAAATTGTGGAATTAAATGTTCGAATTGCCATCCCCCAGCTTGTTGACAATAAGCAAGTTTATGAAGAAATTCGCCCTGGTTTAGTTTTATCTAGTTTTATCCCCGCACCCAATCAAAATTAAAATTTCTGTACGTTGTGTTTCTATTAAATGAGTCATTTTCGAAAACGTTTTGTAAAACAAATAACACATACGAATGAAATTTACAGTAACATTTGACTGTTTGATTTACCTACTTGATTTTTTGACTTGTTTTTTTTCGTTATAAAATTTATTTTTTCCAACTTTATTATTTTTTTTCTCAAAAATGTTCTTGTGTAAGATAACAAAATTTTTATACTGTCATTTAGACAATTAAAAGGGCTATCAGAATCAAGAAAAAAAATAGGGGTTTTCCTTTTAAAAAAACTATCGATGACGTCATAACTCGAAAACAAATGACTGCTTGGAATTTTCTTTGGTACTAAAACATGTATTTTTATAAACTAAAATTGACATGTCCAAACATTTTTTTGAAAATAATTTTGTTTAGTTTTTAAGGAATTTATTCCATACTTTTGCCGCTCACTGTATATTAATACGTGAAGGAAAACCTTTGTACCCCTTTTTAAGCAAATTGCGCGCACGGAGGAGTGTGAGATTTGGCATAGTTAAAGTTTATGTGGAGGAGTGCAGAAAGATAAAATTTATGTATAATAGCTCCCTTATTTATCGGAGGATTTTAATTATCTATACACCAAATTAAATGGTTGTGAATAAGCTACAAAATGGCGTACTAAATTCACGTAAAACCCAAAGTGCTTCAAGGTTACACTGTCAAAATATTTTTTTCAAATACGGATACATACTTTTTTTTAGTAATTCTGATAGAGATTTTTTTTCTGGAAACAACAATGTATGACATGTGTAACCTCATATAAGAATTTTTTTTTTTAATAACTACATTTTGAAACAAATGACAAGCTCCAGAAACTATCAAAATTCATTGCGTTAGAATGTAATAAATTAACCAAATTAGGTTAGTTGGAAAAACAAATGACAAATATGTAACAACATTTGGAATTGCACGTACAGAGCGCAGTTTAAGCATCGACGATAGTAGCATTTTTTAACTTATTTTTGTATTTTGGGTAGGTAAGTGTACACTTGTGATACACTGTTCTTTTTAGAATAAAAATCTCTATCAGAAGTGTTAAAAAAAATATGTGTTCGCATTTGAAAAAAAATATTTTGACAGTTTAGCCCTGAAGCCCTTGGACCTATGTGAATTTTTTAGGGCTTTTTGTAGCCTATTTAGAGCCATTTAATTTGGTGCATAAATGTTTAAATTGGTTGTTACAAATATCAAAACATTCATACACTGTAAAAAATTAGCGGAGTAAATGCGGAGTAAATTTGGTAATTTGGAGCAAATGCGGAGTCGATGATTTGTAATTTGTAATCCCCCCGCAGTGAAATCCACCCCAAGAGGGAGTTTATTTAGATTATTCATAAAAAAAACTCTTCGGAGTGAAATACAAAATTTGCCACCACATAAGTTAGTATTGAAAGTTAATTGTACGTTTTACTGATCAGAAACTTAAATACAAAGGAAGCATTAGTCTATGGAACTAGAAGACGCATCAAGTTTATGCATCGCAATGCTATTGATTGCGAAGTTTTAACTGGAACGGAACGCAATAAGAGAATTTTGATTCCACGTTTAAATTTAACATATTCAGGTACTATTTTACCATTTAATTTTCAAAGAAGTCAATTTGCAATTATAGCTGCATTTGCGATGACAATAAATAAGTCTCAAAAACAAACATTCGAAAAAATTGCAATTTTATTGAGGCAGCCAGTTTTCAATTGTACGTCGCAGCAAGCAGAGTTCGATCATTCAATGGTTTGAGATTTTATATTTGCGAATATAACGGCCAAGGGCATTTAGCAAACAATGAAATTTTATTTTAAGTTCAACAAGACAACATTTTATTTTTTTAACCGCCCGGTTTTTTTGTTTCAATAAAAAATATAGGTATTACAAATACGAAACACATGTTATTTATTGTTTTTAAATATGGCATAGCCAAACTATACCTCATTTTTCCTATCGTTCGTATTTTTCAAATAACTCGAAAATTAGTGCATAATGAAATGAGGTACCTATTTGTAAACGCTCGCAGCTGACGTAATAGAACAAAATTCAAAAAAATTATAAGTATGCGATAATTATAGAGGTATACTCTGATAAAAAAAAAATCTCAGTAACGTTCAAACTTAAAAATTTAATGAAAACGGTCGAATTTCGACCGCTGGGCGACCGCTAGTTTGTTATTAAATCGTTTAAAATGTCAAATTTTACAATCGTGGAATTAACGAATATGGTGCTCGCGTACGGTGTAGTGGGTGGCAACGTGATCCAAGCGCAAATACTGTAGCGGGAACAGTTTCCACTTTCCAGACAGGGTTGTACAGTTGGCTTCAAAAAAAACGGGAAATGAAATTTGACCTAATGTGAATTGGAAATTTAATTTGTCAGTTTATGTCAATTTGTGCCTGTTTGACAGTAGTATTTCTGACACATAAGTGCAGTTTTTTAACCTAAATTCTAAAAGGCCGTTTCAAACTATAAAATTTTTTTAAATCTGACAGAACTTTTTCTGACAGTTCCCGTTTTTCTTGAAGCCAACCGTACTTACCTAATTAAAAAACGTTTACTTCCCCAGTGCAATGGTTGAGAGACATTAAAGTTCAATCCAAGAACGGAAGATCGCGAATGGTTGAACCAGAAGTACCCTGAAGGTGGATTGGACGAAATGGTTCAATCTTTTGGCTGCCAAGATCTCCGGATTTAAATCCTTGTAGTTTTTTATGAGGGCATTTAAAAGAGCTGGTCTATAGCTAGCCGCTAATTCAGTAGAAGAACTAACTTGACAAGTCGTCAAGTTCGGGAAGATCGTGAAGTTTTTTCAAGGGTTTGTGCATCAATGGCGGGGAGGGCACAGGCGTGTATCACGCATCGAGGAAAATATTTTCAGCATTTTCTGTGAATAAGATACCTAGGTACGCTAAAAGTAAAAGTACTTTGTCCGTTTCTCCGACCCAATTCACGGTCAGTGTCAATTTTTTTTAATCGTTTTCGTTGTGGCTTTTTTCCATTTCACTTTCATTTGTTCTTCATTAGCGTCGACCGTGGGCCGGAATGAGGTTAATTTTGAATTTTTAAATTCGCAATTTCAGCCAGTGCGAATCGTTTTCAAATGTCTTGGTGATTTACGGCTTAAAATATTTCCCCCTATTTTTATTACATCCTGTATGTCCGACTTCTAATTCCGAATTGGCACCTTGTAAGATTATAAAAAGAAACGAATTTTTATGATGACGACAAATTGCCTTGCATTCTTAAATTCATTGAACAGAATGATGAATTGATGAATAGGTACATAGGTACTTAAATTTGAAAAAAAAATCACAGTGGCTTTTGAAAAATAAACCTTGTTTAATTAAAGTTTTGAAAAAAATTACGCATAGTCCGAATTTACAGTTTTATTTATGATTTAATTAACAAAAAAAAAAAAAAATAGAATTAAGTAACTAATCACTTCTTATCTAATCATTTACATTTAACAAATTCAAATTCCACTAGGAAACGTTCACTGTCTAAATTGGGTCCACAGAGAAACCTTTTAAAATCAGTTTGTTTGATAAATTTTAAATGATATAAATAATAATTGACCACTCAAAGTGACATCATTGTCTTTCTTGTTGAAAATAAATTGTCTTACTCATTTCTTTGTTCACACAGTGGAACCAAAACTGCACGTGTGTGTTTTTAACAATCTGAAGTTTTAATTATTTAATAAGCCGACAGATGTTTTATTATTGATAATCTTTAACCTTCCAATCGTATAAAATGCAAATAAAAATATAGCGATAATGAGTGCGTGGGTGTCAAGTCAATCTTCTAACTGTATGCTCTTTATTTAGATATTACATTTTTCGAGTCGATTTATCCATTTATCTCATCGTTCTAGAAAAGTCTGCTTGAAGAGTTTATCTTTGAAAATAGGAAACTGACATGGCACTAATCCACACAATAGAAACATATTTTTCCTACGACCACAAAAACACGCCACATTTTTTAATGATTTAGGTACGTATTTTTTGCTAACAATGACATTTTGTACAAATAATAAGATCATTGTAACAAACCATAATATTTAGTAATCATCGAGATATTTTAAAAATAACGTTTGGAATACAGTGAATAAAATAATACATAATTTGTAATATTATTATGTCCTTGATTTTTGGCACAAAGTGTTGTACAGATAATTCGTCTTTCTAAATTATCACCTTCAGGCACACATTACACTTTTCTATTTTACCCAGCGTGGTGCAAAGGGGGCAATTCAAAAAGATCCATTAAAACAAAAAAAGATGCCAAAGTTCCGGGTCAAAACTTTCGTTTCGTAACAGATGTTTCAGATGTCTCAGATGTCTCAGATGTCATTGATACATATCTGTACTGCCCGAATTGAGCAAACCCTGATACCCGAGTCCAAACCTATGTTTTTCCTGTTGACTCACAGAAGGTATAGGTGAGTCCGATTGTAAATTATCCTACGATACGACCCTATCTGAGGTTGTTTATTTCGACGCGTGTTGGCAATACAAGTGTTTTAATTGTTGGCCTTAGGGCAAAAACGTAGTATTACAGCTGTAGAAAAACAACTTGCTGGAACGTGTCTTTCGTGTACTCATGATGCCGCACTTGGCGTGTCAATGTTCCTGCTTGTGCGAAATAATGCTCGTTATGTAATAGTAGGTATACTGACACGAGGTCGCTAAGTGCCTTATTAAAGGTCAAGAAAAAGTTTGCGAAACGAGACCCAAAGAGTAGAGTAATATTTTTTGTGCTACTGATTTCATTAAAAATTAAAAATACTGTTAATCGGATTAATTTGACTAATAAATGCATTTTGTTTTATTTTTAAAATTAGTTCATTTGTTTAATACTTAGGACAGCATCTAGTATAGTTTTCCCATTTATAATTTGGTTTTATGGCAGTGCAATTGTCATTATTAGGGGCTGGGGTTGTGGTTTTGGCAATAGACGTGAAGATATTGTAGCCTGGTCAGACAACAGAGAAGAGACCTTCTTTTACAGTCCTAGGATTTATGGCGGTAGTTGCCTATTGTCGGGGTATTTAACTCCCTGACAACAGGGCTGGTAGTAAAATCAAATTATAAATGGGAACACTATACCATTGTAATTCATAACAACTAACAGGGATTCGGTAAGCTGATCTTACTGTGTCTTTTAACGAAGCGAGAAACTAATGGAAATACAAAAACTACCATTGCAGTACTGCAACTCCAAAAATTGAGTGTTGTTTGATTTTCATCAACCACACAGCTTCTATATATATATAATCTAAAACTAGAACTTATTATCTGTACAGGAATAAAATATCTAGTCCAATATAAAGTACTTATTCTTTTGTTTGCGATGAATTGACTTTTCGATAACACTTTCTGACACATTCAAACTTGAACGTAACTTAAAATCACCAGATTTGTGAAAATTATACTTTACAAAAGGTTATCATATTCATCAGGCGTCACTTGCTCTTCCTGTAAGCATTCTTGTTTTGATTGCTGCATTTGTTGACAAAAGATTTTCCCAATAAGATCTAGAGGTCAAAAATCTCAGTAAAGTGTAAATTCAACGCATCTTTTTCTACCTCCAGACTAATATTTTTTACCTTTATAAGAAAATCTTGACATCATGTCTCGGGTAATCCTAATCACTAAATATCTATATGTTTAGTTGGTGTCCTCTAATATACAAATATCTAATTCAATAATAGTTATCTGCAAGGTCAAATCGTGAAAATATTATTGATTTTTAAATCGACCACATGCCGTACTTGCGTCATTTACCAGAAAAATACTGAACAAACTGCGTTATGCAATTATTTGTTACATTCAAAAAATTAATAACATATAGTTTTGGAAATTTAGGCCACGTTTCGAGTATTTTTATATTTGTATATTTAATACGGAAATAAAAACGTCAAAAACTGATAAAATTCGATTATTTATAGTGCCCATGTGTAAACATAGATGCGAAATGCGAGCTAAGTGTCACGAGAAAATCAAGGGGTCATGACGTCACTATTACGGGTCAGTGCTTTATACATGGTCAGCGGCAACAATGAGGTCTATCCTGATAAATCTAAAAATTGCATTACTGCGTGGAAAATTTCACCTGTCCCGAGTGCAAAGATAAAATTAATCTTGAACCACATTGTCTAAAAAAGTATAAGCAGGTACGCAGTCCAAAATCAATAATCGTTATCCGACTGATTCATCGTTATCTTCCTTGGTTATTAGATGTGAACACGACAAGAAAGGGTACTCCAAATTGCAGTTGCGCTATTGCCGTTCATCCTTTTATATTACATATTTATAATTACTGCCACTATAACTACGTACCAATACTATTTCATGTATTTTATTGATAACTATTTACTATACTTACTAGATTCGAGCAACAGATATGTTTATATTGGAATAATCATTATTATACTGACATGCAACGTAGAACAACAAAGATGTGCAAAAATTAATCAAAGTTTATATGATGAAGGAAAATCACATAAAAAAGAAAATAAATAATTGATAAATCTACCAATTTGCGAAATATACGCTGTCAAAAATTATATTTAATTTAAAAAAATGATGAATATTAGTCTTGACCTTTATTGCTACGATAACTATCAGTAGTACAACCCTGGCCATGTCACGATTAATTATTGCACCAGATACACAAGTAGATGGAATAATTTTGCGATTATTTATGTATGTACAGTTGGGGCCAAATAAAAGCGACCACTAAATTGACATTTTTGTCATCTTTATAAGTTTTGGTAATTCAGGCTTTTAAATGAAAGTTTCTCGGGTAACAAGAGACCCATACCCGTAACACATCATAACACTCACGGATGATGTCAATTTGAAAAATAGTTTTTTATTATTTTATTATAGAAAAAATTGCTGCCCAGTTTTATTTGGCCGTAACTGTACATATTAACAAACACTATTTTGCAAATTTTAAGAATATTTTTTTTTAATATTTCATAAATTTTATGGAATTAATTGTTCTTACTAGTAACTTTTTGTCTTTTACGTGATATCTATTTTGAAAAAAAGAAATTAACGTTACGTGATAGCTCTTGTGTTAGAAATATAATTATTGACTGATATTTGAATAACAATAACAATAAATGTTTTTTAATTTTTTTGTTCTTTCATTTTCGTTACTCTTTATTCAAAATTAAAAATCAAAATTACAACGTACAGATAATTTCAAAATTATAGAGTACACTTGAAAAATCAAGAAGTCGATTTATTAGTTTTTTCCACATGTAGAGATGCCTTTTTGAAATTCGAACGTCATATTTTTTTATATAGGTTAGGTAAGTTTGACAACATAAAACGTCGCTGATAGATGTTTTAGAACACAATAATATTGTCTGTTTTGTCCTCTGCACACTGTAGAAAATTAGGTGTACTCTATAATTTTGAAATTAACTGTACATATTTTCAAAAATGAAAATATGAATTTTGCATTCAAACTTGACATAGAAGCTCCCCCTTCTCTCCAAAATCCTACTGCTTCAAACATGGAATAATACGAGAAAATCAATACAATTTAATGTTTGTTTTGACTCCAATTAATGTGGCTGTGAACAATCGTGCAAGATAACTGGCATTTCATATTAACAAAAAAATTCCACCCGGAAGAAGTATAAATGATAAATGTTTTTGCCAAAAAGACCATTTTTACAAATTACGAAATTCCGGAAACTTTCTCTCTCATCCTCTATTTGTTGGAGAAGATGGTGGAGCTGTAGCCCCCCCTCTCCACCCAAAAATACCGCCCCCATTTAGGTACCTACACACCACCTATACACTCCCCACAACAATTATCGCATAGGCATAACATATGTTTGTAGGTACATGTGAAATTTGAACTTTGACTTAATTTTTTTTCTCTGTTATCCTTCCGAGAATGGAATTGTATAAAATCCATATTGCACATACCTATCAACATAAGGAGTTACAGTCATTGATTAATTCGCTCTAAAGTATTGTGGTAAACGAGATGGTTCTGCAATGTCTTGCATACAGTCAACAAAAATTAACACAAGCTTTGCAAAAATCAATTAAGTATCATTCCAATATAGGGCTGAAATCTTCTTAAAGATTAAATTTAGTCTATTTATACCAAAAATGTTTGCAGACCATTTGCTATACCTATACTTAAGAAACAAAATACAAAATGATACGATAATAATTGTTGTGCGGTGTGTATTAACATAAAAATTAAACTCATTCGTGATATAATATGTATTTTGTATGTTAGAATTTTTTAGGTTAGCTCACATTTTTATCTTTTATCATCTACGGGGTCATTCACAAAACTCTGATAATTTGCAAATTGTTAACGAAACGGCAAATATGTACAATGCTTCAACAATAGGTAGTAGTTGTCATGGTTTTGAATTTGCAATGTCTTATCGAGCCTTACCGGGTTTCCAGAAGACCCCCTGAGATAACAAATTATTGGATTGGATCTCCATTATTATTATTTCTAAATTGTTACAAAATTACAGTAAAAGTGTACATGATGTACATAATGGCTACAAAAATGTCACACAACCAAAAAAAAATTACTACAGCCTGAAATGATACTACCGAAATACGGATGTACATAATTACATAATAATTTTGATTTAAAAATCTCGATTTCTCGTATTTTCTTCATGAAGCAGACAGCATCCGTCTTTTCTTGCTATTAGAGTTTGGAGTACTACCGAGCGATCATTTAAAAAATAAATCGAGTTTGCTTTGGAGCCTATGCTATAGCATGGGTTCCCATAGGTAACACGCCGACTCGATTAATTTTTTAATTGATCGCACCGTACTTATTTTTATTTTTATTAGGATAGTGAAGCTTCTATTCTAAAATAATTCGACCCCGACAACCAATCCATAATCGACAAAGTACAACCGACGTACCGCTAAACAGTTTTCAATTCTATCGTCCTTTTCTAACAACTTTTGTTGAGTAGCACACCACTTATCTCAACCAATAGGAAGCCTCCCACTGACGTCACGCCACCCCTCCACGTGCTACCACGTTATCGAATTTATTATTATCCGCAATTCGCCTTGTTTATTTCAATGCTCTCTCAGTTGCGCTAGAGGCAAGACGTAACTGTCCACGTGTGTAAATAGACATCAATAAAGCGTGAACGCAACGTATTAGTGAGATTCTGCCTGTGATAACTGTACAGTGACAATAACAATGAATCTGTCGTTCGCTGGTTGTGGATTTCTGGGCATATACCATGTCGGAGTGGCGTGTTGCTTCCGCAAATATGCTCCACATTTATTGTTAAATAAAATCTCGGGGGCGTCTGCAGGTGCCATGGCCGCCTGCTGTTTACTGCTAGATCTGCCACTAGGTGCGTATTTATTATTACGTCACCAAAATGCGTAAGCCGTAAGCTTCATTTGTTTCGCGCCACTGCCAATACCCAATAAGGACCAGTACGGTACCATTTCGTCTGTCAAAAGACAAAACAAAAAACAAAGTGTGCAATAGAATACAATAAAAAATAGAAGTTTGCAGAAATAAATAATTTTGTAAAGTGTTGTCACGTGACTCTGACGGCTCCACTTATAAAACTGTAATATTCACCAAATCAACAAAGCGGCATTTTGCAGGCTACTGTAGTACAGAAGAGTAGCAACTTATTGTTCCAATTTCGTTGATACATGATACATTCTTTCAAAGATATGGGAAAAGTCAATTTTGAACCGCAACTTGTTGGATACAAAATGTTTATTAACAGTTTTTAAAAACTGTCAGTACAAATGGAAAAAGGAATATGTAGTGATTTAGCAATTACAAAAATCTTGGAAAACAACGTAATAACAGTTACAAAAAAAATTGTAATTATGACTTGCGTAAAAGTAACGTAAGTGGTAAAGGTAATAATCAACCTTGAACGAATTACAACTGTCATGTGATCAAGTTAAAGGAACTTAAAAGCAGGATGTTTTAGACACAACCTTAATTTGACGCAATAACATTTGAAAAGTTGTTAATTTAGGTACATTCTAGAATTACTACATTTGCGTGTCAAAAGATGAATATCGTAATCTGATAAAAAAGCGTTTCGTTGAAGTTGATATTGTTTGATGGCGATAAATTATTTCCGCTTTTGTTTTTGTTATATCTATAATATTATCTTCTGTTTTAAATGACCTTTCTTCATTGCTACAATTTGCTTTGTCAGTTGCACAAATTGCTATCTAAATAGGTGAACAACACAATTTAACACGTGCCACTTTATCGGCCATATATCCAGCTGATTAATTTTTGAATGATTTTACTTTCTTACAGTATAATACGCAGTTAAATGTGTTGTAAACAACAATATTGTTTTAGCAACATTGATAATGTGAATCTAAGTTCGGTAAACATGTTGAAATTAGCTTATTTTACAAGAAAAAACGATAAAATATGTAAGTCAACAGTGTAATAGTTTCAACTGTAACTAGTCGATCTTTACGATATTTCTGGTACTAATGGTGTCAATACTGTTTGTTCGACTTATCTTGTAATCGCTAAATATAAATATGAATAAACTTTTAGAAATCTATTGTTTATAGTGATCTGTAAGACGGTACCCGAGTTATGTATATTTTTCGGAATTTTATCTATTATACGAGAATTACAAATACAAATAACAATTACAAATAAATATCGAGTAAAAAAAGGAAGTTATTGAACTTAGTTGATTAAATTATGTATTTAATATTCATAATCATGGGAAAGTAAACAAATGGAGTCAAGTCGAACCATTATCTTTACCACAAGCATCGTTTTATCTTGCGAGGTACTTTAATTAATGTTGAATTCTTATATTTATAAACAATTGATTTTTTATAATGTAGATCCAATTGTTATCTAGTTAACGATGTTAATCGATACTATTGAATTTTCGTCATGGATCTGATCCCATTAAATATCACCGCGACTCAAATAAATAACTGTAGTTGGTAAAAATGAATATTTTCAGGTGAAATGACCAGTGACGTCCTTCGAGCAGCTGCAGAAGCGCGAAGACGATCTTTGGGTCCCTTCAACCCCTCTTTCAACATCCACAACCTCCTGATGGAGGGTTATGAAAAATTTTTGCCAGATGACGCTCACATCAAAGTCAGCGGCAAGCTACACGTGTCTCTCACTCGCGTTCACGATGGCAAAAACGTTATCGTTTCGCAATTCGATACCAGAGAGGAATTAATCCAGGTGCTCCTAGCTTCTGCTTTCATACCGTTCTTTTCCGGCCTCATTCCACCTAAATTCAAAGGGGTGAGATACATGGATGGGGGATACAGCGACAACTTGCCCACTTTAGACGAAAATACGATCACGGTCAGCCCCTTTTGTGGGGAAAGTGATATCTGTCCCAGAGATGACAGTTCACAGTTGTTTCATGTAGGTGTAAAAATTGGTGCTTAACAGGCGATGTTTACAGTTGTTGTTGTTTGCAGATCAACATCGCTAATACAAGTATAGAATTATCGAAACATAATATTTATAGAATGGTGAGGATACTGTTTCCGCCAAAACCGGAAGTGTTGTCGAACATGTGCAAGCAGGGTTTCGACGATGCCCTCAGGTTTTTACATAGGAACAATCTTATCAACTGTACGAGATGTTTGGCTGTACAGTCGACTTTCGTTGTGTCTGATACTTTGGAGGAAAATCTGGAATACGATCCACAATGCAAAGAATGTAAACAACACAGACAAGTAAGTAAAAACTGGTTTAGAACTAATCTCGTTACCACAAAAATATCGGTTGCACAATTTTACGATTAGAATTTTTCCTAATTGGCGCACCAATTTTTTTTTTTGTAAAAATCGCAATTAACTGTTCTGTAATCAACTGGAATTGATTACCCTAATGAGAGATTTCCAAATCACCGCTAAAAATTTGCCCAAGTAAGTTAATTAAAGGGTATCAGCTGCATAATTAATACAAATGCCAATAATCTCATTAATTTAAATAAATGTAATATTGAATGCTGAAAAAAATAAGAATCCAATCGCCTTGGACATGTTTTTGTGACTGATCGCTAATTATAATAGATTATTTAGTCTGGTTGATTAGTCATCACCTACACTCTTTTTTATCTTTTAAATTAATTAGAAACATACATTGTGTGGTGATTGCTTTTAATTAAAATATGAACACTTCTATTAAAATTTTATTTTATTTTTATGAAACCACATCATTTATTTTTCTTTTTCTGATTTTTGTAGGAGGCTCTTGTCTCAAATATGCCCGAGACGGTACTTAGCATTTTCCAAGAAGCAATAGACTCAACTAATAACGGATTACTTAATTGGCTATTCAAGCATCGCGGTATGAAGCTACTGTCGGTGTTAAGTCTTCCATACACCCTACCAGCTGACATCTTGTACGCCACATTCACAAAGTAAGTCGAAACTGGAATTTGAATCCTGAAAGCAAATCCGCAATCCGTGGCCCTATTGTAAAACTAACACTTACAGGTTAAATTTAATACCCACTGTAAAAGCGACCCCCATCATTATCGCTAGAAATGTAACAGATTTTAATTTTGTTACTGCTGTTGGTAACCACTTTGAAACAAAATCTTTCAAATATGCAGTCCTAGGAAACACTGTATTACCTTCAAATGCTCTAGTACCCGTGCAGTGCTCTGCATGTTCTCAATTATCTAACAATCAGAGGTGACTAACTAGCATTGTCTTCGTCTTGTGTCTACCATAATGTGTCTCGTCTCGTGTTGCTTCTTCGAGTTTTTCTTAATTTGAATGTTGTCTTTTTGAAGGTTCATGGCGACGGCTCCGCAAGTAGGTAACACGTTCTGGGACGTGAGCAAATATTTCATGGACCAATTGTCGCATCTTCTCAGTAAAGTCAACAAAAAGAGGGAACAACTCAGTGCCAAAATTATTTGCCAATTGGCCATAACCGAATATGGTGGAAGTATGTTTAACGTTTTAATTTTTATTTTGACGAGTTTATTAATACATATTATTATTTCAGCAGATGTTGAAGCTTGTCAAGATACATTGTCCACTAAAAATAAAATGAACTTGAACTTTACACTCAATTTAGATGATAGGTAAGTGTTTTTCAAGTATTACACGCTATATAATAATCCTGGAGACCAAAGTCCGTTGATAGTCTCACAATGCACAGTTTTTTTACCTTTGTTATATGTTTTTTTTTTGCAGTGATTTACCCATCAGCCAAAGTCCAAAACGCAAATTCGCAACTACCAAAATCCTACAAAGGAAACCTAGTCTGACAATAAACAGAACTGATACCGGCGACGAAGACACATTTGAACACATACTGCAAGTCACCTCTCATCACGAGACCATAATGGCTTACTACTATTTGGACGAAAATAATAAAGTTAAAGTTACGGAAATATTCGACGTTACTGAAAGTGATTCTCCGCTCGTTCAGACAACCCACGAGAAAGAATTTAACAGAAATCTGGAGTTTGACGATGACTGGGATGAATCCACTTGGACCACAGCGCATGCGTTAGATGATCGTACGTCAATCCCTCAATGCGAACTGGAGCATTCTAATTCTGTACTTTTAGACACGTATCTAGAAGAAAGAAGGAGGAGTTTGGCCGAAATGTCCGAATATTCTCTGGAAGATCTTGTCGATAGAGACACTTCCAATTTGTTTTCCGACCCGGAAAGCGAATGGAACGGAACTTACAAAATTGAAGAACCGGAAGACGACGACGACGATCTATTACCGACAGCCGACTTAAGACCGGAATCTGACCAACCAGAACAACTTTCAGCTTACATGAGGACCTGCCCAGTACCTTCTTTCACATATCAAGAAGATTTATAGGATAACAAATAGTTTAGGTAGATGTTGTTACATAGAAGCTTTGTTAAGTTGAACCAAAAAAATGTGATATTGTAACTGTTAAAACAACTGATATTTAAGTATTACATGACCTCTATCGATTGTGACTATTTATAATAAATTATGTTAGTTGGTAGTTTTAATTTAACTTGATAAATAAATATAAAAGTATTGTTATTAGTTCAAATAATGTTTTATAATGTTTACAATAAAAAGTTTAATGTAGAACTTGCGTATTTGCTAAAAGTACCTTCAAATAAATATTCGTTGACGTCGACATTGAAGGTAGGCAACTTTATTAACTTACCACAAATGTATCGCAGATAACAACTTTGTAAACTTAACAACTCGCTGAAACTGGTCATTATAATTTTCTGCAAATGCCCTGCTACGGGTCTGATACATCTGTTAATTT
Organism: Tenebrio molitor; assembly: GCF_963966145.1. NCBI lineage: Eukaryota > Metazoa > Arthropoda > Insecta > Coleoptera > Tenebrionidae > Tenebrio > Tenebrio molitor. The sequence continues at coordinate 13,638,831 of NC_091051.1, read as the reverse complement.
TTCTATTCCAAAAATATTTCAAATGTTGTAACCGTTGGACAGCATGACTACACGGCAATAATGCCAACATTATCAATGACAGTTGTTTTGCAGACTTTGATTCCCTAGCGTATTACCTATTTTTTCAATACAAACATGACAAACATTGTTATTACGTGTAGCACGTAACGTTGTTGCTCTCAAAATGTCTTCGGTGTTGCTATCTCTCCCCGAAATTTTTGCGGCTTACAAAAACTGGGTGAGCCAAAATCCACAGGTTGTTAGTGACTGTGAAACGTCAGCAAAATGGATTTCATATTTTATAGCTGGTGACAAAATGCTCTTTACCATTCCCTGCACTCTCCAACTGATTATAAAATTTTAGGGAAAATTAACAATTCACACGTTTTCACAGAACTCGTGTATTGTTTATCAAATTTATTGGTGTTCTTTAATGATAGAATTATAACTAATCTAAGACAATTAGAAGTACCAGGTTCTGGGGACACTTTAAAATCATGGCTCACTGTTGTCGAATATTGTGAAGTTTTATTTGAGTTGTCTGCACAAAAAATATGGGGTAATGTAGGGAAATGGTTGGTCATTATAGGTGTGCAAGTTTTCAAGTAAGCTTGTTTATAAATTTTGTAATAGTTGCCCTTGAATTAATTTATTTTATTTATAGATGTTTATCAAGATTAATCCTGGTTTACAACTATAAAGAAAGCATCATACAAACACCACCAATTCCACTGTTAGAGAGAGGAAAATTAGGCAAACCTAACACAAACATTAGCTCAATTAGAGATGTAGCCCTGGCCCAAATGGATTCTGTAGCTTTTACATTGAAGGGATCAGGGAGAGTTATAAGAAGAGTTGAAGCATCACCTCCAGTCCATACAAGGACATGGAAACCACTCCAAATGCAAGAAGCTTGTGATAATGAACAAACGTTGGAACAAGCTTTGGCAGGCAGACAACTCATTGCTGAGACTATTTACATAGTAAAACCTGTTGCCCATTTAACTTCTATGGTATGTTTTGGAAGTAATTCTTGGAAGCCATGGATTGTTTCACTTCTTTTAGATTTGACCAGGTAAAACTGCACAAGCATGAATTTACACAATAATTGTTTTTTTAGTTTGCAGCTGTATGCATCTTGCAAGGGGACAAAAATAAACTCTTTGACACCTAAACAGAAATTACAATTATCAAAAAGAAGAGTTATGTTGTTAATGTATTTGCTAAGATCACCTTTTTATGATAAGTACAGCAAAGATAAAGTACATGCATTGTTAATGTCATTAAGCAGAAATGTGCCTTTTGCAAGACTAATTTGTAAGCCTCTGGCACAATATTTGCCTTTCTGGCAAAGCAATTACTTTTATATGTGGTCTACATAAGGAGAAGGGTGATAAGTTTGTTTTTTATGTAGACAAAGTACACAGGGTTAAGTTCCAAACATTGCAAAAAGTCAGAATAGAGGTTACATATATTTTTACAGATTCTTGGTTTTATTTTGTAAATAAATGGAAATGAACGAGTTCTTTTAGTTTTTTTACACCTGAAAGGTTTTATAAGTTCGTGTAGGCAAGCCACAATACATAACATTCCTTTCGCATATAAAGTACGAGTTAATAACGTTATTTATAGGACATAAAATAAACTATTTTATCAAAGTAATGGACCGCTTAGTTGCTTATTTAATATTGTTCCAACTTATATCTACATTGCCAGATAAGAACCGAGACCTTGGTGTCCTAGATAGCTCGCCACGCAAATCGGATTACCATTCAATAATTATTTCTTACTAATTTCTAAACAATGTCATTTTTCAAAAACCACTGTCATATAAAGTTCTAATATTTTGAAAATGTTTTCGCTGTATAGAAATTCCTATTTGCACACGAGATGTAGTTCTGTAAACCCCCGAATTATAAACAGAAGCGTTGACTTAGGTATAGGTATCTTAAAAAAGATTTTCAAAACGTAAATCGTCTCTTCTAGCAAGAAGTGAACCCATCCTTCACGATTCGTCCGATTTTGAACCTCCTTTTTTCCGCTTAACGTCAGAGCAACCCGACATTCCCATCGACAATGTGGACCCGACCAGACGTCCATTGGCATTTGGATCGTGGGCTTTACCCAAACTAGTAATAAAATAACATCTTGTAGTAGCCTCACCAAAAATCTTTTGTAGCGACGGGAACTACACGATGAAGACGACATGGTTGTTATTCAGGCCCTAATGAGCATCTGCGATTTGGTCCACGATCCAGAACGCGGATATGAAGCTCTCGTATTGAAAATTCCAGACAGGTTGCAACAAATACCATAAAAATGTCATAAACATAACTGAACGTAGGTTGGCGGACAAGCTTCTCGATCCGCTGCCACCAATTCGCGAGAATGCGATTTTAGTTTTAACCACCTTAGCAGGGTTAGGAGATGGGAAAGAAGCAATTGTAAGAAACTCAGATCTTCTGGAAAATCTGCTTTTGTGTCTTGGGGACGAACAGATGACGGTGCGACTGAAGGTGGCTGCTTGTTTCGAAATGATAGCAAGAAGCTGGATGAGTACTGAAGTAAATCCTGAATTGTTCACTCACACCATTTGTGATCTTTAAGCGGCTGACGTTTTGGTGGAAATAGGTCTTATACAAAATCTCCTTGAGATAATTGAAAAAGATGAAATGCCATCAATCGTAGAGTTTCACTTGGAAACTCTCAAATCCTTGATGTACGACTGTGGAAAATGTGTGGCAGTGAAAAATAATGGCTTCAGAATCTTTGTAAGTATCTCTCGTTTGCTAATAGATTTCTAAAGGTAGTTACAAGATGAGATATTTGGACCACGACTCTTCGTCTGTAGTCGCCAAAGCTCTTGACTGCTTGATGATCCTAACGTCGACCAAGAAAGGTAAACAACTTGCGCTGCAGAAGAACTTATTGAAGACTCTGAACAAGCTTCTGCATTATGGGGTACGCACGTAAATTTACGCCTTTCAGCTTATGTTGCCACAATTGTGTAATTCAAGGACACTCAAATATGTACCAGTGCGGCTTCCGTGGTGATGTTTTGTACAGTGAAAACCAGAGCAAAAATTTTGGCAGCTGATATTAAAAATTTGGCTAAACGTTTGGTCAAGCTATCGACAAATCCACTCAATACCAATCTGCAGATGTTCTGTCTCAAGGTAACCACATTAAACTGGTGCGAGTTGTTATATTTATAGAAACATTTAGGCTCTCACAAACATTTGTGAACATCCTCTGGTAAGAAAAGAGGTGCGGGATCGTTATCTTCAGGAATTAACAAATCTCCAAGTTGGAACTAATGCGGAATTCAAGAGGATTCTCTTGCAGACAATAAGCTGGGTCCCGAATAAGTGGGAATAATATCACAAATCTGGAGCAAAATCTAAAATAAATTATAGTGGGAAACATGTCCATTTTTATTATTATTTAAACTCACGAATTTTATTTCTGGTAAAATCAAAACAAAACAAAATAACATTCGTAGGTAGTTGTTGTTGTTCTTATATTGTTACTGGAAGCATGAAGATACTTTTTTTATTTTTTAAATTGTTTGTGCACCGAATTATCGATCATTGATCAGAAATGAAATCTTTGTCAAGTGTTTACAAAAGCAAAACAGATAACTAACACCCATTGTTTTGACTTATCTTATCTGACATCAAACCTCATGTCTTATTACCAGTTAATTTGTGTTTATGATCTGTTAATTCTAATACGCTGGTAATTGAACTAGATAACGGAAACTGTTCCATGAATAAATATGTATTAAAATGAAAGCGTAGCTTAAAAAGGTCTTGGAAGAGATTTCCATAACACTGGAGTCCTTGGGACAAGAATATTTTATTGTTCCTTGTAATTATTTGCATCGCGAGTTGTATCATTTTTATCAGCCTTGACTTTTTAAACGGAAATATATAATCTCCACCGTAGAGATAGTTTTTTATTTTCCCAGACTCCAGAAAATCGAGGATTGTTGCGATAATGTTTTTCAAAATTTCTACATTTGTGTTTTATCTTATCACTCCGTGGGTCACAATTTATGACCTTTTATTATTTCAATTCAACTTCCCAAATTTGTGAACAAATAAATTTTCTTCAAATTTATGAGGCTTGAAAATAAACAATTGGGCCAGCTTTTGACGAGGCTACCAGCGTGACTATTTATAGAGAGGTAACAAGGTAATTAATTCGATGTCAAGTTAGAATTGTTAACAGAGTTCACGGCTTGTGAGACACACTTGAAGTTGTTCGAATGTCTTGCGAAAATCTGGAAGATGTTTGCTGGCAAATTCGTACAAAAATGGTACGAGTCGCTCTAATTATGCTCGTTAGTACACGTGAACATGAGACAAAGAGTCAAGGTTCGCATTTCCGATTCATTTAACAATAACGTTGTTACAATTTGCAATAATAAAGTAGTTAATCATGATATGAAAACCGGCTGAGCATGCGTGTGGCTCGACGACGGAAAAGCATTTACATTTTACTCGGAGCCCGGTAGTATTTTGCCGACCAAGCCGACTTATAAACATCAACCACCGAGGTTAAACAGCTGATTTTGACAGTGGTATTATTAGGATGAAAACGAAGGATTTTAAATAGACGCAACACTTCCATTGTAAAAAGTGAATTGTAGTTTCATTCATAAAAGTTCTATTTAATTAACCTTCGCATTGAAACCAAGAATAAATCACGATGAGTGCTGTAGCACAAGCGGTGAGTTATACATTCGTAAAAAAGAATTTGCGTGTTTTTTTCTTTGTTTTGCAATTGACAACAAATATCGCGTCTTTTTGTTCTTGCCACGATCCATAACAATGATTCACTCAAAAAATGGTGTTTTTTCAGATGGTGGTCTTATAAATAATCCGACTGTATGTAGGTATAAATAGAAATTTTATACTCGTAAATAATGAATAAAATAATCAATAGATTCATCACTTCGTATTCATTCATTGATTGACTCTGTTTCGCCTACCGTTGTTCTTGTTGTTGCGTAAACGAAAGGCTAATTTATTAGGTTTCAACTTTGATTTAAATTTTAAAAAAATTGCGCGTAGCGTTAAGAATAATTTACTTTTAGAACGTATTAGAAGTTGTCTATAAACAAACACTAAACAGGAGGTATTTTAGAGCGTGAAAAGAAAATTGCTGATATAAATAATTAATAACAGAATTCCCCCAAGTTCAACGTGTTTTGTTACTATGGAAGCTTTGGTTTGGTATTATTTCAGATTTCCTAATATTGAGGCAAAATCACTGAGGATTCTTGACCTTGTTGTGCGTAATTCGCGTATTATCATTAAAAATAATTATTTATTAAAATGTAAGTGTTTGTCAAATTGAATACATATTTATCAAGTTTGGATTGCAATTGTCGTGTTTTACAATATTCTTAATTACAAACATTCGAGGTAATCGAGTGAAATTAAATGGATTACAGACATTTGCACTTTATCTTTGTTTCTATCCTTCATACCATCTGAAGAGACAATTTTTTCTCTATTTTGAGTGTTTTAAATGAAAACACAATTTCGAATTTTCGTTGCAAGAGGCGTTCACGATTAGGTAACAGGATTTGTCATTAGAAGCAAACAAAGTATTCGAATGTTTGCTAATTGTAGAAACACGATTTTTTTTAAATAAAACTATCAAGTATGAATTATTTATGACGATAATAAAAGTGTTTTTGTTTTAATTAAGCAATACTGTGACATTAATGGCTTAACCTGTAAACGTATAAAACTTTGAATTTTTAATTGTATAAAAATAATTCTATGTTAATTGGAAGATAAAATTATTACTTTCACTGACTGACTGCACAGATTATTATCTGATAATACTTCAAATATCTACGAAAGTATAAAGGTCGTAAAAATAATAGTACCGTCCTCAAAACTATTATCAGATTCCAAAAACGTAAGATACACGCATTTCACTCAAGATACTTGGATGAGAGTCTGAACACAAGAAATAAAAGACAGTTGGTTATGGTGCATTATATTTCAACAAACTGTCACGTTGGCTTTTTTTTTCGTTTGGTTCAGATTTAATTTTTTTATACCGGGTGTACCTATTATGAAAAACCTTTGGTGCTATAACTTCCTTATTTTTTATTCGATTTTAATAAATGATATGTCAAACAAAATCGTTTTAAATGGGCTACAATTTGAATTGATCCAATATTTGTTCTTGAGTTCTGTTTTTGACAAATGATAGTCAACTTTTTTTTTTCAAATGGCACCATTAACTTTTATTTTAAATATGAAAATGTAAACAACCATGCTCATGCATACAAACAAAAAGAAGAAATTAAAAAATGATGTATTTTTTTTAAATCAAGCAGTCACATTAAACAGTAATAAAAGTGCATTCTAATTTTGCAAAGTGACTAAGACAGCTATGGACATTCAAGACAATAATATGTCTATTTGACTCCGGCCGATAACAGAAATGATTTATTAAAAAGAATCGTAGCAGTATGTGAACAAAAACCACCAGAATTTTTATTAAACGCCGCAATGGGCGTCAGTGGAAGGTGTCGAATGTGCCTAACAGCCCTTTCACAATGGCGTTAACGTTACGTCGATGTTAAAACGTTAATGTTAATGTTAGATCTAATTACATGTATTTCAGTACTTTTTATAAATTATTTCCGTTGGCTAATGTTAGAATGTAACGTTAAGAATCCAGAACATTTCTAGAAGTAACGTTAACGCTAACAATATCATGCAACATTAATTTTCATCATAACGTCATTGTGAACGGTCCACAATGAAATACATGTAATTTTGAATTTCTAGATCTAACGTTAACATTAACGTTTTAACGTCGACGTAACGTTAACGCCATTGTGTATGGGCCTTTAGAGAGAATGGAGGTAATTTCAAACATTTGCTATAGTAAAGTTATGGTTACTTGATTTTTGGAAATTCAATTTTTTTTTTATTAAAAACAAATTTTTGATTTTTTATTTTAATGTTTGTGTATTCAGAAGATAAACATCTATCAGAATAAAGATAAAAAAATATACAGTGCAACTTAAAAAAACAAAGTTAGCTGCGGTCTGTCAAAAAATATAATGTTAAAAAAAAATCATAGCATGTCGGGCTATAGTGTTTCTAAAACGATTTTGTTTGACGTATCATTTGTTAAAGTCGGATAAAAAATAAGGAAGTTATAGCACCAAAGGTTTTTCATAATACACCCGGTATATCATAACTTCCTACACACTCTCTGCTTTTTTATTTATAATCTAAAACTAGCTTTGGCCTGACGATTTGTTCGCATAAATTAAGAAATGTGACAAGTTCATTATCATCCACTAAAGCCGCGTAAAAGACAAATAAGGAGCTACAGTAAACATAGACAAATTTAAGTTCGGTTAAAAATCAGTTTATCTATCATAATTCATAACTAATTAAGAGTTAAGAATTTATAAGAAGGCAGGTAATGGTGCATTAGTTATACCATAGGTGTAGAAATTAAAGTAAGAATTACATACATGTATATTAAAAATGAACTCCAGGTTTAGCCTTCAACCTGCAACGTAAAAGAAGTACCGAGCGATCATTTAAAAAATAAATCGAGTTTGCTTTGGAGCCTGTGCTATAGCATGGGTTGACATAGGTAACACGCCGACTCGATTTATTTTTTAATTGATCGCACCGTATAAGACGTACGGCGACACGACCGCATGCCACGTGAATTAAAAAAAATCGACGGAAGCGAGGCGAACTCATTACGCCGTATACACTCGGTATATTTATGGCCACTGTGTATACAGAGTGTTATGGAAGTCCACGTAAAAAAATTTAATCACTAATGGAACTCTTTAAAATAAATATTTTTTACATATTGTTACCACTGGCCCTCTGGAGTGGTCGAACTGTGGACCGATACCGATGCCTCTTCCACACCGGAGTGACTCTGGAAAGAGCTGGTTCGGTCCCCGCCTCTCGATGCACGTGGTCTCGAAGAAGAGCATAGTCTTTTTGTCCTGCTCTCTTTTACGGAGCCGCAGTCTTTTTTGTAGAGGGAGAGGAGCGGAGTGAACGAAACGAAAACGTTTAGAGCGTGAACGAAAGTGAGCGAATTTCGGCTGCCGTCCCCTATTTATCGGAAAGTTGGGACCAAACGCGGCACGAACGGAGCCCGCTCAATGAAAGAGCAGAGTGCCTAGAACAAAACCGGGACGCAACGGCGTCCTGATGACAATATTGATCTTTTTTTAATCAATTTAAAAAAAAAAAATCTAACTCGCACGATTAACCCTATTAAAAAATTAGTAAAAATTACGAAGCTTTAGGGTTACATTCCTTTGACATAAGGCTTCAAATGTGTGCAATAAATTTTCCCTTATCACTTCATTCAGAACCATAAAATTTAAAAAAATCGATTTTGAGCAAAAAAAAATGTTTCGTACACGCTCATAATTCAAAGAACACATTTATGAAATTCGCTTCAAAAGAAAATTATTAGGGCCAGTTTATAGAAAGAGAATTAAATATTTAATTCGAATTAAATTTTAATGCGCGATTAACCCATGAATCCGAAATTTCGATTGGTTCAATTTGATCACTTGTTCAGTTAATTTCGCATTTGATTATGATTAACTTAATTTCGCTTCTGTAATGTTTGAATTATTCCAATTTTAACATTAACAGCGAAAAATGACTAACCCCCAATTTCATAATCAGCCTAAAGTTACTTTAACATTAAAGTTTACCATTTACCATAGAAACATATTGTTGCAACAATCCATTAAAGTCACTTTAAGATAAAGTCGACTTTAAGTTTATTATGAAACTGGCCCTAAGATTTACAACTACAGTGTCATAAATAAATACCTCATTGTTGGGATAAATACCCAATAAACATCTGTTGAGAATTTTTCTAGTAATTCGTAAGTCCATAAAGGGTAGGTACCATAAATAACCCATTTCAACCTCTTTTGTGGAAGTGACCGCCCAATTGAATAATAAATCATAGCTAAATTTTCCACTTTATTGTAAAATTCCATTTATTTCAAAAACCGGTGATGTTTTCATGATTTCAATGACACCAAATTTTTCCTAAATGTTTGAAAGGAGTCTCAGTGAAAAATGATGTGAATTTATGTAGCGGTTATTGAATTCAAATGAAATTTTTACAGAATATTCTCCAGCGATACACAATCATTTATGGATTTTTTGAAAATTCTAAATCGATTAGAAGTGGGTGTTTTCGATCGGGCGGTAAAACTTGAATCACCCTGTATATTTTTTATTAGTATGATGTATACAAAGCCTTTATTATCCACATATAAAAGTTGCTAATAAAGGACAAGAAAAAAGTGGGAAATTATAGTAAACTTTTATTTCAACACGAAACCTGTTTAGTGATTGTCATTATTAGTCATTAAACAGGTCACACGCATTACAATATAAGAAAATAAGTTGAATGGAATTTGTTGAGCTACCGCCCTTATATCTACTTACTCCTTCCCTGAATTTAATTACCTACATTACATTTTTGCAGTTCGGATATTTGCGCCATTTTAAAAATTATGAACGATTCTGATATGTCAAGTTGACAGTGACACTAACATGATTGATGAAAACCCAGTTTATACATTTTTTATTTTCATTTTTTGTCAAAAGTTAAGTTTTCTTGACCTAGTCCTAGCCATAGGGCGGCAACTCTAGATTATACATTATATTATTTGGATTATTTATCTACATACTTATATGTAATTAAAAAAATATCGTTCAAGCAGAAAATACCTAGGTATACATTATAAAATAAAATTTGTCTTATAATGGTGAAAAGCAAATAACACTTAAATTAAGCAATAGTCAAAGTAAATTAATGTGATAATTAATTAAATATGCCAAAAGCCGTTTTGCATTTTGAGTACCTATTTAACAATTGACGAAAGTAACTATGTGTCATTTGAAAAAATCATCGCTTCAATCTACTTTACAACAAAATCTGTCAATCTATTGTTTGAAATGAGTGAACGACTAGACAACGAACACCAATTATTATCGTTTGCAGAAAACGTAAGTTGTCGGAGAATAGCTATTAACATACCTAGCGATGTTATGACTATCATAACTACCGCAGATGTCGGTTTGAAATCCGAGCTCGTAGAGCGAGTTTGTTCAATAGTTTACCGGTTTCAGAATAAGCCGAAGAGAATTTAAAACAATTAAATCCCAACACTCGTCTTAAAATAGATTGAGTTGATCGCGTTTGCATGATATGTTCGAGTGTCATAGTTACATTTGGTTGTTTATACAAACAGACATTTCGCAAAATGAGTTTGAATGATAGTGTTTTACCGAAAAACGTCTTAAATGAAGAAGAACAAGCTTTAAATAGCTTAATACCGGAAAAATCGAAAGGCAGGAGGTACTTATCTGAAATCATAGAGACACTCAAACAAGGGCAAGATCTAAATAAGGTTACAATTGTAAATGAGAGTGATGTTGGCGTATTTTCATGAACTGGTAAGTGCTCGTAGTGTTAGTTCCGTAGCGTATTTATCTTTTTGTTTATAGAGTCGAAGAAATATAGCCCCTCTGCCCCTCATCATTATGGACGTAGGTACTACCCGATGCCCCATGCTATGAAGTGCAGTTCATTTTTACTATGGCAGAGTTCCGTCTATTTAAGTAATTATTGTTGTTTTTAGTTCCGTCTGTTTGAATTAATAAATGAATAAAGTTAGATATTGTCTTCATTTGTTGATTGTTGTTGACATGTCACTATGGCAATATTACCCTACAGCATAACTGTACTAGTACAGTTATGACTCACCTACCATCCAACTTTGGTGAATGTAAATCAAGGCTTACTATACTGAAACCGGTAAAAAAAATTACTCTACTTTTTGAATTTTTTGATGCATAAGACAATGAGACGTGATTATTTTTGTTTTTACGATCCTAGGATATGATTTCCAAAGTCAATTCACATTTTTGTGTTTGCACCTGATTATGAAAGTTTATGGAACCGGGATAAAAAGACTTATTTTGCTCACATTGTGCGGAAACTAGACATTTAAATATATTTCATAATCTGTTTATGTTATTAGTTATTACGCTGTAGTATTTTTTTTTTACTAATAAAACATAAATTTTACAAAATACTTCATTGTAATTAATCAAGAATGCGTGCTTTAAACAGGACACATAAAACTGAAAGCATTTAACTTTAACTATTATGCACACGCACAGTGACCTTTAATAAAGGTGACACACTCTCAAGCTCGCATTTGATACTGAATATTAAGAATAACTTTTACGACTTGCTATTATTAGTTAAATGAATTTCAAATATTTTTTTTACAAATTTGGACAATACGTAAGCTCATGGTTAATTTACGTAGGTATTTATTATTTTTGACATTTATTTCGTACAGTGGGGAAAACATCTAAAATAACTCATTTATTGATTAATTCAATAATTACTTAGCAATACAAACATGTAGTAAAATTATTTCAATCGAATTTGTAATTTGAACATGTAGCCCCGCAGGCTACGTTATAATATGCTCCACCGCAAGCAGTTCTTTTATTTTAACAAAAACCATCGCAAAACCTCTGCCTCAACCTGAGTGAATTGAGTGACGATGTTGCAACAATAAATTTGATTTTTTTGTTTTCAGGTGAAAAGTATAGGCCCAAAACTTGTCCCATTTTTCAAGACAGTTGCCATCTACTTCGTTGTTTTTTTACCATTCAACGTACCATCAGTTCTTTCAACAATCCTAAAATGTTTACCTATTTTAAGTTTAATGTTATTTGTTGTACTCCACGGTATGAGCCTCGGAGATGAGTAAGTACACTACTACATATTACTTTAACCACTCTCCTGCATGAACCAATCTTTCAGATACAAATACTCCAGAAGAATTCTAGTCGGATTGATATTTTGCTGTTTAGGAGACGCATTTCTAATATGGCCCGGTTACTTCGAGCTAGGAATGCTCTCCTTCGCCATCGGTCATATAAACTACATTTTAGCTTTCGGTTTTCAACCTTTAAATTTAACTCTAGGCGTGTGCTTGTGTGCTATTAATATAATGGGTACAGTGCCTAATTTTCCATCGAAAACTCTTGTAATTTTCTCGTATTGTAGGTCTAGCATACTTGATGCCTGGCTTACACGGTGTACTCGTTCCTGGTGTCACGATCTACACTTTTATTTTGACTACAATGATGTGGAGGGCCATCGCAAGAGCACAGTTTTTTGAAGTAAAACTCCAAAACCGTTAATAAAATCACCCATATCTATTATTTATTTGCAGGACTTGTGGACTTGGAGCAAGTTATGTTCATGCATGGGAGCAATTCTTTTCGTCATTTCCGATCTTATACTCGGTCTTGATCGATTCAAGTTTTCGATCGAATATTCACAGGTTACCACACTAACTACACTTTTATTATTTAGCGTCACTAACATTTTTTCAGGCGCTTGTTATGTCAACTTATTATGCTGCTCAACTCGGCATTGCTCTAAGTGTAGTAGATGCCAAACCCCAACCGACTGTACGTTCCCATTAAGTCAAGAAATGGTAGCATAAGTAGTTAATTAATCTCTAATAATAAGACATAGACTTGTGTATAGCGGATTTGTGTTCAGATTTTTTCAGTCTTCCATTGAACAGAAACTAGTAGGTATGTTTTACGAGACTGCAAGTGGGATTTTTAAGAAAGGGAAAGCACGAAAAATGTGTACAATATTATTAAATCCTAACAAAAACTCAAATCATTTAACCTAACTGCTACATTAATTATTTCTTACTGTTTCGTACTTGTATCGTTAAAATTATTTTACTCATCAAAAGAAAAATGTATTTTTTGTGTTGTTGCGTTCTTGATAACTTCGTGGTATTTTAAAACGTTTAAGGCGATTTCTAGATATGAATATACCCAACAAAAAATTACTCAACTGAATTTTTGTTTCTTCATGAATTAAAGTTATGCAAAACAGTAATTACAGATTACCATTTGGGAGCTTTTTCCTCCTACATTGTTATAGTAGTACTATTTATTTTTTAATTATAAATTGAAAAAAGTACACTTGACAATAAAAGAACTGCCACATTTTCGATCAAGTTTTATTTTAATATTGTAAAAATGGTTTTTAGAAAATGGTTATTGGCACATTAGGTGCCTCACTCTTTTTAAAAATCCAACTTCGGCAACAATAAACAAAATAATTTGATACATATACGTTTTCATTTTTTAACATATCGATTAATAATGTTCAAATTATTTGGTTTAAATATGACCGATATGTAAAGAAAAAAATATCCATTACTCCATCTTTGCTAAAATAGAATTCACGAGAGCTTTAATTAGCTTTGTGTGTTCAATTATAAAACAAATAACTCGGAAGAAAATAACATCTCGGTGAAATCGTCTGATATTTTTCATCATAATCGGTCATGGCTTTAACATATTTATCTTGAGTTTCGAAGAAATGACCATTATATTTTTTTAAAAGTCTGATTGTTGGATAAATGACCTGAGAAGGATAAAAATGCCAGTTCCAGTTTACTTGTAAGTGGGAAAGCAAGATTAGGTAGTTGAAAGTGAATTCTAGGTAACAGTTCGTAAATAAAGCTCATTTTGTAGTCTTCCTTTTAATTTTATTTCATTTACTGATAGATTGCACACTATCTGTGATTTTTATGTAGGTACAATTTTGTTTTTTAGACTTGAATTATTAAAAAAATGTAACATAATACTTACAATTATACAAAATAAAATATATCTTTAAAACCTATTTAAATAGATTATCTTACAGAAAAAACATTGTACTTCATCTAAAGTTCCGTTGGTATGCTAGAAAGGATCCGCTCGTCTTATATAAAATATCGAGTGTAAGTTTAGGTCAATGTCACGAGAAGGTGACATACGATTTTATTTTAGCTTTATTAATTTCGCAGTTTATACACAAAAAAATACATACATGTAAATATCAACGCTTAACTTTAAAGTTTTGCCAACAGAAGGCAAATTACAAATACACTAAGGTAGGTACTGAATTTGAGGTTTGTGAACAGCATTTGTTGTCAAACGTGTTACATCACATTATTTATTAGATTTATACATAATGACAGATCGTAAGTACGCAAAAGAAATTTCTTGTTAACGACAAACGCAACCAGAGGTCTCACTGTCAAGAACTTCTTGTAACATCGTAATCAAGTAAAATCCAAACAATTTTTTCGAATACAAATTTATCAACTACTAAACTAATTGACGGCTTACTTTTGTGTTCTCATCTAGAAAAAAAATATGCATTACCAACATGACGACTATTTCGTAATTACAAACTGACACACGTTTAAACCGAAAAAATTGCACTAAGACTAGAATCACACTGTTGTATTCGTTATTTTATTATATAATGATGTGAAGGCTCAATGGTAATAGCATATTTAAGGGAAAGTTGTTGGTTAGAAATAAAAAAGAAAACAAAGTTACATACTTACTAACGAAGGTAACTACCTGCGTATCGACAAAATATGCGAATTGTAAATATCTTTTTAGAAATAACGGTTGCTTAGACGCTCCTAAAGATTATTCACTATCAGAAATTCGACTCTGAATTAGACCTGACCGAGTATTGTGAACACTGTAAACCTCTAGAAATACAATTGCAGTCTTTCTGCAGTGAATTGTTACCTTTCTCCAGAAGCACTCCAGCTTCCATCTCGTTCATTTCTTGGGAATTAGTCGAGCTATTACTTGAGTTACCTCTTTGACGGACCATGTACGGGGTATTATTCGGCGAAGGTGTTTCACGCCCCTAAAAAAAAAACCAAAACTTTTACACATCACTAAAATCGCCAGCCAGTCGAGTTAGTGTCCAAAATAATCACTAAAGCACTATTAAAAAATTGGAAAAATCAATCACGATCGGGGATTAGGCAGTTTTTATTTTAATGATCACATGATTTAATTGAGAGAAGATGAGCTTATCACACAGATGATCACAGCGGTTATGGGCATTGCAAAAAACCAAAATTTAATACCCCAATCCATATTTTATTTATACGCCCTCACTTTCAAAAGTCTTCTCTCCAACTGGGGAAAAAGCAAAAATTTTACTGGAAGTTTCGTTACGTGAACATTTAACGTTACTTGGATTTGATCAGGGTCAACTCACTTGTTTTGAGGGTCCGCAACATGTGTTTTGTACGCAATTGTCGCTGTCCGTGGTTTTGGGACAGTCAAGAACACAGTCTTCGGTTTGGTCGTTATCGGTTATTTCCGGGCACGCTCTAAAATCTATGAATTCCGGTTGGATTGTTGTCGAATGAATTCCCTCATTGTGGAAGAATTCTTTGACTTTTTCCGCTATTTTCATATATTCGGATAAATTTCGGCATCTGTCAATCGTCAACAATTACAACTGGTCGAGCACAATAAAACAATGTTACTTAATATGGGCTGACGCGATGATTCTGTCTCCGGCCAACTGCCAAACGTGGAACTCGTGCACCCCCACGACTCCGTCCACTTTGGCCAGCAACCGTCTCTGGATGGCATCGACTTGGATGTGCGTCGGTACAGTTTGCAACAAAATCAAAGCGGAGTCTCTCAACAGTGGCCACACAGAATTCATGATCAACAATACGAGCAATATGCTCAACGCTGGATCGATGTAATTTCGGTACTTCCAATTGGTCAGCCAAAAGATCAGAGCCGATATGATCACGATGACGGAACCCAGAGCGTCCGACAAGACGTGGAGGAAGACCCCTCGCATGTTCATCTGCGCCGAACTGCTGTAGGAATGACCGTGGGAAGACTTTTCTGGTGGAGGACTCGGATAACTCTCGTCGTTTTCATTGTCATCGGTCATGGCGAGCTGTGTTAGGCGATTCCTGCTGTGAGCCAACCGACCATGGGAATGGCCGTGACTACTCCCATGTTCTGAAATTCCCCAAACTATTAGCAAACGTGGTCGCACAATCGCGACGACAATACCGTGGAAGAGGAACAATCCTATGACGTTGACCAGAAGTCCCAGCGCCCCCACTATGACCAACAGCTGAGGATCGTGTATGGCTTCGCTCTCGATGAACCTCTTGCAAGCTTCCACTGTTATGGAAAAACAAAGAGCTACAAGGAAGACGGCGTTGACGAGGGCGCCGAGAACTTCGGCTCTGGCCCAACCGAACGTGTTCTTCGACCATTTTTTAGGAGACATCTGCGAGGTTCTTTCTCGTTATTTGAATTACCAGAAGGATCGGTGATGTTCTTACCTTGACTGAAACGAAGGCTACCATCAAGGCGGCCACGTCGCTTAACATGTGAAAACTGTCCGCTACTAAGGCCATTGAATTTGTTATGTAACCCACTACAATTTCGACGAAGAAAAATGACGTCGTCAGCCATAACATCGACAACAGGCGACATTTTTTCCCAGTAAATTTACCCATTGCGAACTGAAACAAACAAAATTATGATGTATCTGAATAAATCCAGAACTTTGACAACTAAGATGGATTGTGATTTTATCTGCGATAAGCCGTCTATCAACGGCCTCAGACCCATCCAAATTTTTACGAAGATAATAACTGCAAGACCTAAATGTCACCTAACTGCCAATTTTATAATCTAGCTTAACCAAAAGGATTTTAAAAAATATCTTCCAAACAAATTGTAATTGAAGTTCTAATCTTTCAATGCGGAAATAGATAAGTCCGGCTATCTACGCTTTGGTTCAATTTACAATTTACGTTTTTGTTATTCGAATATCTGAAGCCGTTTGTCAGTAGCAGCTGCTGTTCAATAGAAAAACATATTTTTTCAATCCTAGATACATAATTAATGCAACTTCTACTATTATGTATTATTTACAAATACGATATTACAATACCGACATGTACGATTGTGTAATAAGACGTGCAACAAATTTATCGTCAAACTAGAAAGCACTCATCGCTATATTTAACACAATTTTAAAAAGGGGATTACCTGATTTTAATCTGTTCGTTTCAAGGAAGGCTTCAATTTTTAAAACCTCTAGATAATCTCGAGGCACATATTATTCTTCTGTAAAAAAATTGAATTGTCGCATTCACTATTGCACAAGAGAGCCGTGTTAACGTCAGCGAGAGATTACTGAATGATAATGTCTAGTTAGTCTAGTTAATATAGTTTTCAGTGCTTTTTCACAAAATTTAAGCCCTTTTCTAATACGAGTAAATCAGCCAAGGAGATAAGAAATGCAAATATAAAAAACAGAAGTTTATTGTTGTGGAACTTTATCTCTTAAG
This sequence comes from Tenebrio molitor, assembly GCF_963966145.1. Lineage (NCBI taxonomy): Eukaryota > Metazoa > Arthropoda > Insecta > Coleoptera > Tenebrionidae > Tenebrio > Tenebrio molitor. The sequence continues at coordinate 13,621,526 of NC_091051.1, read as the reverse complement.
ACCATAAATCAGGAATACAGAATTTACTCAGTTGATGTGCAAATGAATTGTTACGTCTAAAGAACAAGTAAAAATGGTTATCAGCTACAAACACAAAACAATTTTCTGACACAGCAAATTAAGAATTTAAAACTTTAAAAGGAAACAAATCCTTTGTTAAAATTTTCCCTTAATGCTTATCAGCCTAATAGATTTAATAATATGTATCCTTATTTACATTCAAATATAAATATGTTGATACATTTGCGATATGTTACTTTCGCTCGAGGCTTGCAAATGTAACACTACAATCGAACAGAAACAAGTGGAATATTCAAAAATGCCACTGCCACAACTATTTGACTACGAAATTCTGCATATTTTGAATATTCACAGGTGTATTCAAAGTGTGGAATTAATCACCAAGGATGAGTAATAATTGTGTATTTCACTGTTATGCATCACCAACTATTGCACGCAATATACGAGCCTAGCAAATATTTATTCGCTATCTTGCACAGCTGATGTTCCAACAAGTCATAATTTATTAATTTTCTTAATTAATCAACAAGCCACATACATTACCCTACATCTAGTCTTGCTTAATTTGCCTATTAGTAAACGACACACGTTCAACCGGAGCTAAAAAATTAACGTGCAGATTGATTATTCCATATCTATTTTAATGTGTTTGCGACAAACTTACGCTAAGTGCTTTGTCAATTACTTTTGTTTTATTTATCTCAAGGCAAGACACGAAAATTCTTAGTTGTGGTAATAGCAGTTTTAAAACTATTAATGCTTTCACCGTAACTGAACATTATCATTCTAGACACTCGTTTGAATATGAAGAAAGCATAAAACCGACTAAAAAGTTTTTAAAAAGTTAAGTAAGTACATAATTATTTGACCTTCTAATTGATTATGTTTGAATCACGAACACGATTTTTTTTTGTAGAGTACGAAGAACGGGAAATTTTCAACGAAAAACCACTCTCTAAATATTAAGCATAATTTGTAATTTGTGCTGGTAATTAAAATCAAATTTTGAGATTTGGTACTCCCCCTTAGATGAATCCAGAAATTAATTTTTTAAAGTATTTTACCCACGTGTTTCTTACATATTACACACATTTTTCTTATCAATATGTATATTTTATCAACTGAAAAAGTCACAATTAAGTATAATAACGGGAAAAATATGCCATTACGAATTGAACATAAGGAAATAAGAAAATGAACTTTACAAATAAAAAAGTGTATTCGTTGCACAACAGAAAAGTACGCACTACTTTAGCTTTTAAGTCTTCATTTTTTATACGTAAATAACTGATGTTATCTACTGCAAATTCTCGTTTCAATCAATTACAAAATTTGGGAGAAAATTCAGATAATCCACAATAAGTGAGCAGCCATAAAATGACTTATCACATTAGTAATAAATACAAAAACAATTTGTAGATCTTGGACAACATTGACCGAGTTTAAACGATCATTTAGTGCAAATTGTCGATTGCCACAAGGTAAAAGAATTAGGTATAACTGCGTTAATGAACTGTATGGACATCCTAAAAATGTAAAAACGAAACTACCTTAAACTGGATTTTCGCATTAGCCAAATAATAATTTCAGTATTGAAGGTGATGTAGTAACATTTTCACAAGCCAGTAAAAATTACAAAACACAGAGTGAACAAAGTTGTACTTGATGATAAACGAGTAGATTTCATTACCCACATAGTATTTAGTTAATATTATTTCTACAACATTACAGCTAAATCCAATAAAGCATGTTAAAATGACTGCTTTGGTATACCTAAACATCATGGTAATATAACAGTTTCATCTCTGGCCGTTTCCGGCTAAATCCGGGATTTGTTTTATCCTGGAATGGATTTACAGAACTGGTTAACCTTCAGGTTTCCATTTATCGCGAAATTTGATGTATCACAGTAAAATATTCGATGAGTCTACCTAATCGCAAATTAAAAAAACGGCAGGATCGACGACTGCGAACGTGTGCAGCAATGCAGCAGGAATTCATCGTAAAATGATTAAATTTAGAATCGACACGTTGCGTTGGTATCAAAAAAATACTCGAAATAAATTCTCTCGGCGAATTTTTGACGTACCGCTACGACACCAACAACGAAACAAAGGAGAAAGTTACATTTAAAGGTTATGACGTTCTTTAATACGGATTTTATGCAAAAACTTTCTTTAAGGAAATATTATCTAATGAACGTCCCCACCTCGGTTAAATCAATTAGAATTACTAATCGCGAGCGGTCTTGAAGACTAATTAGCGACGTTGTTGTGAAATTCCCTTTGTCATTTAAGAATCCGTAGCAACACGCGGTAATGGAATCCGTCCAAGAATCCACACAAATTTGCAACGCGATTCTGAAATTAAAAATAAATTCTCTGCACTGGATCGTAACCCTGCGGGGTTTTCCTAAAGTGGAAAATATGTTATTCGTTTTTAGCAGCTTCGAATTTTCTAGAATACATTCACTTCGTGTTTCGTAAAGGACGGAATGAAACCAAGAGAATGATGAAAACTATTGAACCAATAAAGTGACAAATTGATTTGCGATACTTCATTTTGTTCCTTCTCGATCTGGAGTACCTCTGATTGTTTACAAATTGACAGTTTTATCTCAAACGATACTGACTTATGCTAGGTACAAATCCTGTGATTTCCTTGTGGTCATCAGTTTTGGAAACGTGTTGCTACTGATGACTAAACACTTCACCAAAGGGGTCACAAGGTCTCTTCTACTGCAAATATTTATGACATTTCCATCTTTACCAACTTGTTTGAACCATAAATGGTGAATTTTGAGAGACTGTACTATATTTGCACATTACTACACAGTACCTAACTGTGCAACTAATCACTGAGTACTTTGACTTTGAGTCTCTTGACCCTAGGGGAGGTGGTTGTTTTCCACGAAATGTGGTTTGGAACAAGAAAACCACCAAAATAGGTTATAGATATCTATTCTTCGGTTACGAATTGTTTGTAGTAACCAACAATCGATACGGAACTAGGTTGCTGACTTACTGATAACATTTGTAGGGAAATCTTGTTTATTTTTGTGGTTACCTACTCAAGTAGGGTCCAAAAGAACTTGGTGGAAAACGTTGGGGATTTTACGTAATCTAGAGATGTGGAAGAACAAAAATTTTAACTTACTTGTTCCGTTTAAAATTGTTTCGTTAACTGCACCATGTTAATGTGACAAAACAAAGGGTTGGTCAAGTTCATGTAATTTCACAAATAGTTCGTTTTTCCAGCACTTTGCATGAATATAGAATGCACGTTATCACAGCATATTTATGTTTACTTGGGGATTTGGTTGATGTTCGGGGAAATCTAATAAAGTTTTAATTAATTGTTTAATTAAAAACACAATAATCTTTAATGGAAACGCTGCACTTGTTAATTGTTCAATACAAAAGCGTACGTCACACAATTTGACAGACAACACACTCCACTATTCTCCAACCGACTGACAGAACAGAACAAGTTGCGTTGCGATTGCGAACAACTGAACAAGGTGAAACAAGCACCCACAGATTTGGATACATGAGATGGTATCTCTTCAACCAGGTGTTTTGTCAATCCGTCGGGCAAATAACACGCGTAACGCCCAACATTTGTTACATTTTATTTTGACGATTTTGATAAAAGCAACTAATCGGAAGTCAAACACGCTTTATTTTTATTACCCATGGTTTTTATTATGTCACTCTAATGATTTTATTTCTATGGCAATGTGGTCGTTGATGGATTTTAAATGAATTAAAAATTGGTATAACAAATCTACGACGACAAAATTCTATTAAAAAAAAGACGATTGCAGTAAGTAGTCTTCTATTCCAATTAAAGAAGCTGGAATTGCACACAACAATAAAGAAAATTTGTAAATGCTATTGTTGCTACCAGAGCCATCGGTCGGTGAATTGTGAAACTAGCTACAATTCTGTATTCTGTCTGTGGTATTCTGTAATGTTCAATTGTTGAATTCAGCACGTCTCAACACATAACCTAAAATTTTTCAAATTTAAAAGAAAAAACTAAAAAGGCATGTAATTGATGGATATGTGATTATAGAACATGAGTAAAGTTTTCATGAAAATAGTAGGTTCAGTGGGTTATATAATTCAATATGCTTGTATAGCTCACTGCACTTTTGAGTATGTAGGGGATCTTGTTTTGGTAATGAGGTAAAATATTAGTTGAAACACCATTAATTTGACGATTGTAGTGTTCAGGGCCGTCAATGGAACCGACAATTTATTCAGAAGATGTTCTGTTGACTGAACATGTAAGTGCTAGGTTTCACAAAATAGATAGAGGTAATGTTGTGATAGCCAAGTGTCCCTCAAATCCTAAACAGTACATTTGTAAAAGAGTCACTGGATTGCCCGGGGACAGAGTTAAGACTGGTTTCAACAGTTATGAGATTGTTCCCAGAGGGCATGTTTGGCTGGAAGGTGACAATACCACAAATTCTTCAGATTCTAGATCTTATGGACCTGTGCCACAAGGTTTAATTCGGAGTAGAGCATTATGTACAATTTGGCCCATTAAAGATTTCAAATTGTTAACTAATTAAATTATAGTCTGTAGTTAAAATGTAAATTAATTATAGTAGAGAGTTGATTAATGTTAAGTTTTCTTTGAATAAAAATTTAATAAATAATTGTCTTTTATAAAGTGTTAAAACTATGATTTTTTTAATGTAATAAACAAAACATTTATTATACCTTATTCAACATGTTTATGTATACAGGGCGATAATGAGCCCGGCTGAATAGAAAATGCAACCCACAATACATCAGGAGGAAAAAACGTCGCATTTTCGTTGATAATTACTATCGGCAACGCTGTCTAGTGTAAAATTTGGTGAGACTTGTAATTTTGAGGTTAAATGTTTATTAAGTGTCTTGTTTTTCTGGGCATGTTTAAGTAAAAATAATAAGAATCAATAAATAAATGAAACGTGGTGCTAATAAAACAATATGAACGAAATTCAAAGCAATTGAATTTTATTTTAAATCAAATAAATGTCATAATTTATAGTTACCAACATAGTATGAAAAAATATCTACCTATGGCTTTTTAAATTTTACCAACCTAAAGCAACAGGTGGTGGTATTTTGATTTTTGAATGGACTTTATATCGATGTACTATTCTCAAGGGCGTAGCAATGATTTTTTGCTGGGGTGGGCCAGATTTTAAACCATAGACAGATGATAGATAGATATTGCACATGTATCTTGTTTTTAATGTGATTTACTTTTATTCTGGGGTGGGCCAGAAGGATTCTGGGGTGGGCCGGGCCCACCTGACCCCCCCCCCCCTTTGCTACGCCCTTGACTATTCCGGCCAAAAAATTTCGTCCACCTTTGAGGTAGACAATATATTATACACGTGTGCTGATTCCATTATACCGATAAACCTACGTAATATAAAAAATAGAAACGAAAATAGTTTTTTGTACGATTGTTAAAAAAAGAACTAATATATTGCACTATGTTTCAAATGTTAGATTTGTGTTTTGATGTTGATTGTCTGAATTCGTGCATAAAATATTTTTTTCTATTTTGCACCTATAACACAGTCAGTACGACACTCAAACGGGTTTCGAAAAGGAGGTCTTTTCGATACGCGTTTCATGAACATTTACTTAAATTTTTAATGTTGGCAGTGACTCACAGTGAGTTGTTGCTGCGTGGTCACCACGTGGTCACTGCACTTCACGACACTTTAAATTCAAAACTTACACTTATTCGTCTAGTTACCAGCGTTACCAACCCTTCTATTTGCCAAATATAATTTTTGTAGCATTATGTTTTGAACTTTTTTTAAATTTTAGGGCCAAAATAGAAAAAATATTGTATTATACTCGTTTTATAAGCCATTTTGTCGCACTTGTTTGTTTATAGCACTCGTCGCTGCGCTCCTCGTGCTCTAAAACACGCGTGCGACAAAATGGTGTCTTATAAAACTCGTATAATAAATTACTATTTTAACGTCCGTCAAAAAAATGCAAGTTTTTTTATTCGTTTGCATTCATAAAATATGTGATTTTTGAATCGGTCAAGGAGCGTTAAAAAAAGTGCCATAGAGGTTCATTTTTGCACGCATCTTGCGTTAAAAAAAGTGCCGTAGCCGTAGCGTGTCATTTTTTAACGCAATTAAAGTGGGCCAATTTAAAACGCGAGTAAAACGAGCATTTTAAATATCCACGGGTTCACACAGGAGAAAATTTTCAAATTTTGAGAGTGTCGAAAAAATTGTTATCTAAATTTACGGGCACCAAAAAATTTTTGTATGCAACTCGTTAGCAAAGTATCTTTTTTTTTACTCGGCGGATTTGCGCACTCGCTGCGCTCGTGCGGCAAATTTTCCTTCTCATAAAAAAAAAGTATTATTTTACTCACTTGTTGCATAAATAACTATTTTTCCACTTACGGGATTGCAGTAGGTACTCGCTTATAGCAACCTCCCTTTCGTGCAAAGTCGGTAGGTACTATTGCGGGCAAAAAAAGTGGGATATCAACGTCATTGTCTTGACTTTTAATGTGAAATAATCCTTATCTGAATCTAACCCTACTTTGAATTGATTTACGTTATCATTAAGTATTGTAGGTTATAGGGAATGATTGTAAGTAAGCACGTAGTGAATATTTATTTAATGCAAAGTCCCAATGAAAATCTACATTTATCAAAAGAAGAGGGCATTTGGAAAAGAAAAATAGGAGTATAAAATAAATTTTTAAACTGTCAGCTAGAATAGTGTCAAAAAATGACAATAAAGCTTGAACTACATCGAATTTTTCAAAACTGACAGAAATTTAATGTCCCACTTTTTTTGCCCGCAATAGTACTTGTTGCATAAGTTAAAATTTTTCAATAATTTTTGTGCAGGCTTAAAAAAAATCAATGTACTATTACTATTATTGTTCCTAGTAGAACAACTGTTTTGCGTAAAAATCTGCGTTCAAATTTGATTGCTTCATTTGTATATTGTAAACGACTGACATCGTATGAAATGTAATAAATGTAAATGTTCATGCGGATTTATATCCAGTTTTGTTTATAAAAATTTATTAAATAATTTAACCTTTGCGTTCTTGCGGTTGATAAAAATTGGCATCAATTTACTACCCCACCAGTAACATGTTGGTTCATCCGATTAATAACAAGGACAAGCAGTGTAAAAACAGTCTAAAGGAAGTCTAACGTGGATCACGTGGATCTGTTTACGGTCTTTTTGTTAGTCAGTTCTGTTAGTGATTATTTTTACATAATACTTTAGGATTGTATAGGATTTATAATAATAGTTATTTATGATGCGCTCGTTTCCCAATATACCCCACTTACAAGACGTCTATCATACATCTATTTTTTATACAACTGGTTTGCATTCATTAAAAAACGCAGTCGTATTTTTGATGTGTATTTTAATTTCTGCGGCAAAAATCAGGTAGCTAGTCTTGTATTGACATTTGTTTATTAGAAAAGTCAAAAAAGTTTTCATTACGTTTTGTAAAACATTTTCAATTCCACATTATTGCATTCGTAAACATTGAATGCAAAGAAAACGACGTTAACGATGCCGATATCGACGACAGATTTCCCGCAGATATTGAAAAAGCGGCAAATAGAGCCACTTTAACATTTATAAAGAAATAAAAAATAACTAGTGTTAAAAGTTTTTTTTTACTAGTGTTAAAAATATTTTTAACACGGTAAGTTATAAAGAGCAATTTTTAATCAAATTAGCTTCCACTAAAAACGTCACTTTTAATGTCAGTTGTATAAAAAATAATTTTGTTTCTTGGAAATTCTTTATTTTATAACAGATCTGTGCTGTGAGCGCCAATAGCAAATCAGTTTTTGTAATTCAGCAATGCATAGATACTAAATGCGATGAATTTGGTGCATGCACTATAACAAAATTGTATATCAGACATTTGAACACAACGTGATTTAGATTTCTGCGTAAATGTTATGTTTTTATCTATTTGGTATCTTCAAACTATCAAATTACATCACACTATCTTTGATGATATTTAACTTAGCGAACTTAGTGACACTGAGGAAATATTGAGTGTTATGGAAATCCACGTAATAAATTTAATCACCAACTCGTTGATATTTGGGCATTTTTATTCAAAAATTAAACCCTTGAGCTAAAGCTCTCGGGCCTAACCAGAATAAAAATGCCTAAATTTAACTCCTAAAATTGTCAAAGCAAAAAATTTTCGTAAAATTGAAAAATTTATCCGATAAAAAAATTAGGTCTTGTTATTTTAACTTCGATTATTTCCTTCATGTGTTTAGCAACCAATTGCGTGACAAATATTGACCAATCAAAACGAGAAAACAAAAAATAACCCGATAAAATTTCTCTAAAATGCACACTGTGCAATAATCTGATAAAAAATGTCGGTACAATGGCCGGCAAAAAAAATTAGCCATCACTTTTGTGTTACGTCAAAATCCAAATGTGTAATTAATGCTTTTTTGACACTGACATTTAAATGATGGCTAATTTTTTTTGCTGGCCATTGTACCTGATTTTTTTTTATTATTTTGAATAAAAAGGATTGGAAATAATGTGTTTGTTTTCATTCTATTCAGGAAATAATCAGCCGTATACCCCTCGTGCAAAATTTTAATATCGGCAATTTTTTTGCTAATGAACTCAAACATCCATAAATTACTCGGTCAGAAGACAAATTATTATCAAATAAAAGCCCTCGACTTCGTCTCGTGCTCTTATTTGATAATAATTGGTCTTCTGACCTCATTTATGGATGTTTTCGTCCATTTGCAAAAAAATTTCCGATAGAAAATTTTGCACTTGGGATATAATAAGTGATAAAAACTTCACAGTTTTTTTGAAGAAAAAATATTCGCTGTTCTAATGCCAACAGTTTTTACTGTTTTTCATTCGAGTATTTCAATCGAGTAATTTTTTCTTGTGCTTCATAATCAATGGATGTGTAAACACATGAGCGGGTATGAATTTTAGGATTCAAATTATATTTAATTTTAACTCTGTTTTGAAGAAATTTCGGAAAAAATGAAAAAAAATGTTTATTTTAACGAGTCCTATTAGTGGTTAAATTTATTACGTGGACTTCCTAACACCCGGTATAGTGACAAATATATTACATAGGTAACTGAAGTGTATTAGCAATAAATGTTGTACAAAAAGGAAGGCAATAGAGATCATTAAAATTGATCATTGAAGATTGTACTTTGTTAAATAAAAATGATTTAAGACATTTTGCTAATTTATTGATGTAATAAAATGTATTAATAGAATAATAGTAGTTTATTTGACGAGTTCTTGTGTAAATTGGGGTGTTTTGGCACGAGTTGGCTCGTTGCACTCGCGTTTTAAAGGCCCACGAGTGCCAAAAAAGGCCCAATTTACACACGAACGAGTTGAATACAACGTTTTTTTGTTCGACGAGCCCCTTAAAGGCTCCAAATCGCTTGTTTTACTTTGTTTCATTATATTTGTTACTGGGGAATCTTGTATCGTAAAAGATCCCACAACATCCAGAGCATCCAGAATAAAAAAGCTACTTTTAACTTTGCGCTACAAGCAATCCCACAGAACCTCATCAAGTAAGGAAATTTGAGTCCACTGTTTATCTTTCCTATGAGTTTGAAGAGAAATTTGTGTGCTAAATTTGTTAATAACTTCATGAGAAAACGAGTAATTTTGACATAATGTAATGTTCCGAGATTACAAAATCGAAATAAGTTTTGCAGTTCACACTTACGTGACGCTACGAAAAAAGATTATTAGCGCGTAGTCGGTTAGTCTGAAATTTAAGTTTAATTAATCGTTTCGTCTTTCAGAATTCGCTGTGTCATTTACATGACACCATGTTTTATAAGTATATTGTTTCGATTAATGACAGAGTAGAGTATTTTTTGTACCACACGCAATTACTCAATAATAGGACAGCATCTTATCTTATATAACTCGTTACATGACGATAAAATCTAGTGTGGTTGTGATTTCGAACGCTGTAAGGTGGTTGACATACAGTGCGTTATTGGTTACATCACTGAACGGTTTTTATTTATAGTTAAGATGCGTCTCTTCGTATATTTTTTTGTTGCAATTTGTGTATTACCGTTTTATGACGCGGCTAATATTCTCGGTGTCTTTCCGTTACCCGGTAAAAGTCACTTTGTGATGTTCGAACGTTTGATGAAACGACTGGCAGAAAAAGGACACAATGTGGATGTCGCAACACATTTTCCTTCGAAAGAAGTCCCAGAAGGGTAAAAAATATCAAAATCTCGACACACAAAATTGTTTATTTTATTTTCAGATACAACCAACTTAGTTTAGTCGGAAGTCTTCCTAGTATGGTTAGCAATCTCTCCATCAACGTTTTTGATGGTTTCTCTCACTATGACATGGTTCATTTTATGACAAAAATATGTGGAGTGGATGCATGTGCGGCCACACTTCAAACCCCAGTATTACAAAATTTGAAAACAACCAAGAAAAAATATGATCTTCTCGTTACCGAAATTTTTGGGTCAGATTGTATGCTAGGATTTGGACATATGTTCAACATGCCTACGGTCTCTCTAGTCAGTAGTATACCGCTACCATGGGCCACTGACAGAATCGGAAATCCCGACAACCCATCTTACATACCCAATTATTTTGTTCCTTCGGCTGCCAGAATGAGTTTATTTGAGCGACTTGAAAATACGCTCATACTGTTAATATCAAAATATTTGTAGGTACTCTTCATCTTACGTCTCTTTAAAATAACATATTTTTTGGAGGTATTCACATTTCTCTTCTAAAGAATCGAACCAAATTGCAAGAGAATTTTTCGGACCAGATATACCCACTTTGGAGGATCTAGCTCTCAACACTAGTCTCATTTTATTTAACAGCCATTTCAGTATCAACAACGCTAGACCTGCAGTTCCGAATTTTATTGAAGTTGGAGGACTCCACATAAGGGAACCTAAACCTTTGTCAAAAGTAAGCCCTTCCTCACTGTAACAACATATTTAAACGAAACACAAAATTTTAGTACTTTGAAAATTTGCTGACCAGTAACACTAAAGGCATAATTTATTTAACAATGGGATCGATGATTCTGACTGAAACCTTCGACCCAGACAAGCTACAAGGACTGTTTGACGCTTTTGCGGAGTTACCCTACAAAGTTTTGTGGAAAGCAAATCGAGAAAGGTTCCCCAAAGGGTTAACAATTCCGAAAAACATCCACTTCGAAAACTGGATGCCCCAAATAGACATCCTGTGTAAAACGATTTACTTTCGTAAATCGTGTTGAATTGCGACCGGTCAATTTTCAGGTCATCCCAACGTTAAATTGTTTGTGTCTCACGGTGGTTTGATGGGTAGTCAAGAAGCTGTCTATTGTGGCGTTCCTCGATTAGGAATTCCTCTTTTCGCGGATCAGGTAAACAATATTCGCGCCGCTGAGAAAATGGGATTAGCTGTTAAAGTTGAGTACAAAGAAATCAACAAACAAACAATACTCACTGCAGCTCGGAAACTATTGGAAGATCCTAAGTATGTTTTGTAAAAAAGTTGCACAAAAATGGAAAAGTTGATTGCAGGTACAAGCAAAACTCTGAACAAGCATCTAAAGAGTTTAAAGATCGTCCACTATCTCCGTTAGACACTGCGGTCTTCTGGGTGGAATATGTGATAAGACACAATGGAGCACCTCAGCTTCGAATTGTTGGGGCTGATTTGCCTTGGTATCAGTATTATTTGGTCGACGTTGCCATCATTTTATTTATTAGTTTTTTCGCATTCTTAACTGTTCTTGTTTTTGTTACAAAGTTCATCATCCGTTTTATATATGACGGTCGTAAAGAAAAACACGATTAAGTCAATGTTGGTAGTCAATTTAAAATACATTTTTGATAATGTAGTTATAATGTAAATGTAGTGGTTTCGCTACTTACAATTAGTAATTTTTTATAAAATTGTAGCATATATTGTCTAGACACAAGGTTATAAATCTACTTTTTTCTTTAGTAAATTTGCAAATGATTACACAGTTGCAGATCTTTTTTATGACAGGTAATTATCAGCAGTGGTAAAACCAGAGAAACAATGGGAACAAATTGTTTTATTGTGTTATTACGGCAACTGTCTTTTAGTGACAAATACAGAGTGTCCCAAAATGACCGGTTGAGCTCGCGATAGTGGATTCTTTACAATAATCTGAGGCAAAAATCCACAAATACGTCATTACAAGCTCCTCTGGTGATTTCGGCAGAGCTTGTATGTGTAATGTTTTATTTTTTATGGATTCATTTGAGTTACATATGTATATTGTTTTATTTTAAACAACACACATGCATTATTAATAGACATACTTAAAATGTTTTGATGTTTCTTGTTTGTTTAAATTAAAAAAAAAGTATGGTCGAATGTATTTTTGATAAATTTTTTTTATGATCCCATTTATTATAATGTACACTGCTGTGCAGAAAAATTACATACACTTCAAAAATCAAGCAATCAAGTTTTCGAGTATTTTGTGCTTTGTAAATTTTGACTTTATATTTGTAAATAGGTTGACAAATAAAAAATCAAAACCAATGTAGACTGACTTAACACAGCGAAAAATAAATGTACAGTTGGTTGCAAAAAAACGGGAACTGTAAGAATAAAATTGACACATTTTTGCCTACTTTTTTTTCATAGTGTGAAACCTTCTTACGAGAGATGAGTTAGAATTAACGTAAAAATTCAATGAAATTTTTTAAAATTCTTTGATAGGTATTGTCAAGTAGACAATTAATTGATAAATGGACAAAATCAAATTTACATTAGGAAAATTTTCGTTCCCCGTTTTTTTTTTTTTTGCAACCAACTGTATGCGATTTTTCTACACAGCAAGGTACATCGACATATTTAGTTTGTTGATAACAAATCAAATTTTCAATACTGCTAAAAATATTAACTACATATATTGCCTAAATGTTTCTTGAGAGTTTCTTGGTATCATAATTTAAAATCATTTTTAATCAAATAATTAATATTACTATTTACCTTTGAGGTGCTCTCTTTAATCTTGGATGAGTCATTTTTAATGGCTTTTACATTTTTTATTAAATTGAGGTATCTACCTATATGATAACGTGAAGCATGATAAAATATCGTGTTGCACGAGTTATAGTATTTTTACCCCTAATAGAAATATTGACTAAAATCATACCAACAAAGAAACAGATCTAGATATTTCTATTAGGGGTAAAAATATAATACCAGTGGGACGAGTTTTTCATAACTAAATTAGTTTTTGTAAATCAAAATGGAAATAATAAAAAAAATATAGCTGCTGTTAAAAAACACGCTCTTTAAAAATTCAGCATTAAAATTAATTTCATTTCAGTACATACTTACAAGTTTTAATTAGGCTTATTATTCAGATCCTCAAGTTTACGAAAAATTTTATGGTCTTTTCTTGGATTTTCTTTATTAAGTATCTTTTGGCTAGCTGACACTTTCACTGAGGAAACTTTTACTTTTATTCAAAAAATAAAATTAGTTTCAATGTAATAAAAATAATCCTCTTAAAACATGTCAGTCGAAATAATAGAAAATATACAGTGTGTAATCAAAATAGGCGAAAATATTTTAAGCCGTAAAGACATTTGAAAACCTCATTCCTCATACCTCATTCCGACCCGAGCAAATGAAAGTGTAATTGTGAAAAAGCCACAACGAAAACGATTACCACGCAAGAAATTTGACGGTGATTGTGTCGAAAAAACGTACGAACACGAAGCACTTTTAATTTTAGCGTACCTTTTAGCGTACTTCATTCACAGTAAATACTGAAATGTTGTCCTTGATGCGTGAAACCATTATGACACACGTCTATGCCCTCCGCGCCATTATTGCATGGACCTTTGAAAAAACTTCACGATCTTCCCGAATTTGGGCACCAGCTGCCACGACTCGACCAGTTAGTTCTTCTACCGAATTTATCAGCTGGCTATAGACCAGCTGTTTTAAATTCCCTCATAAAAAATCACAAGGATTTAAATCCGGAGATCTTGGTGGTAGAGGTCTTTCAATCTCTCATGGGTTTTGACCTTGGAAATATCTGCGCGAAGGCGGAGCGATAAACCAGTGAAGAATTGGTAAATGAAAACTGAAAACGTCGACTATTTTGGCCATGCGTTAAATTTCAAAATTACAATTTCATAATGACACAAGACAATGGTTCGTTAATGATCAAGCCAGCTGTGAAAAATGAAAAGGCTGCAGATTTGCCACTTCAGATATACATAGTAAAGGTTCTACCAATGACGATGTTTTCCGGTCGGTTTGTAGCGCGTACTTGAAACAGATGTTCATCGTTTGCGCAGATATGACTCACAACCCATGAGAGATTGAAAGACCTCTACTTTTGGTTCAACCATCCGCCACGATTTTCCGTTCTTGAACGGAAGTTTCCTGTATCTCTCAACAGTGAAAGCAAATCAATGAAGTTATATTGAATATAACTTCGGTAATTGTTCACTTTAACTACTTCTGGAATTTTCGCGTTTTTTCTGGCTAGACAGCCTCAGGGCGTCCTCCTAGATCGTGTCCCACCATTCAAACCTTGTGCAAATGCCTTTTTTTTCTCTCTTGTTGTGTTTCAAGGTCGCGCCAAGTCTTAGTATAACTAAAGGGTAAGGTAAGGGAAAATTTTCATTTGCACAAGGTTTGACTGGTGGGAAACGATGTAGGAGGACGTCCTGAGGCTGTCTAGCCAGAAAAAACGCGAAAATTCCAGAATTAGTTAAAGTGAACAATTACCATAACTTCCGTGAAATAAACGTTTTTCAAATAGATACAACCTTTTCTGGAAACTGTTCCCGGTACAGTATTCGCGTTGCCACCCGCCGGCGCTGCACCGTACGCGAGCACGTTAATTCACGTGTGAAAAATCTGGCATTTTAAACGATTTAATAACAAATACACGATTATTAATACACTGCATCGTTTGTCGAGCTGCAACTAATAAATAACTGACCTACGCCGAACCAACCTCCGATAAAAAGATCATTTTTTTATCATACGCGAGTGTATGAAACGTATAAAAAGTGAGAGATAAGTTACAGTTAACGTCAAAATTCAATGACATTTTAAAAAATTATTTGATAGGTATTGTCAAGTAAACAACTATTTGACAAATGGACAAAATCACATTTACATTAGGAAAATTTTCGTTTCCCGTTTTTTTTTGCAACCAACTGTACAATAATGAAATTGAAAGACCATTTTTAATTCAATTGATCTGTGATCTGTGCAAATGCAAATCTATATGTGGTATAAGTACAGAAATCAATAAGGGTTTAAACTTAAAAAATAAAAATTTCAAAACTAAAGTTAAAATAAAGTATTTGATAATACTTTTGATAAACAATTTAATGGCCAATTTTATGAAGTGGTTTTTCGCATTGTCAAAATGTTATTTTTATATTGCATTAATATTTGTTTAGAATTGCTTAGAAACGAAGACGTGTTAAAATCATTATTTATTTAATAAGTCAAAGGCTATTTTATCTCTAGGTGCGACGTTCGATGTCTTGAGATTATCTTCTTAATGTGTGATACGTTACCTTTATTTTGCTTAAAGAAAGATTCTTAGTTTTGTTATCAAAATGAAGTATATGATAATTCACAACGCGATAAAACAATAGTGACACCCGACCAATTTGCAGTTAGACCTTGGAAATGCACCAAAATGTTTATTCCATATGTCCCCATTAAGTATAAAATAGAACTTGAAAATTACTGGCTCACACTCTGTAAGTCGGCGCTAACATGTAGTTGATTTTTAGTTTTTTTGTGTCTAGTTACAGTTTAATAGAATGCATTGCCATTTCTATTTGTTTATTATTTTAACTTACGTGGTGTCACTTCAAGAAGCGGCAAACATTCTTGGTATCTCTTCTGTGCCCTCCAGCAGTCATTTCTTTCCATTCCAGAGTTTGTTGAGACGTCTTGCAGAAAAAGGTCATAATGTAGATATAGCAACGCATTTTGTATCACGTGAGAACCTAGAAGGGTATGAATATTACGATTTTTCTAATAAAAACAGGGCAAGACTTCTCTTTGTAAAATTTAATTGGTCCAACAAAATGTGGAGCAGACAAATATGTTGTTACTCTGTAAATATCAACTTTATGAAATTCTTTTATATTTTCAGATATAATCAGCTTAGTTTGAGTGGAAGCCTTCCCCTTTTAAATAATAATGTTTCCGTCAACGTTGTTGAAAGTCTTTCTGATTCTGACGTAATTAATTTTATGATAAAAGGTGGAGTACGTGCATGCACAGCCACACTTCAGACACCAGTATTACAAGATTTGAAAAAATCTAAGAAAAAATATGATCTGGTCATTACCGAAATATTCGGATCTGATTGTATGCTAGGATTTGGACACTTCTTCGACGTACCTACAGTATCTCTTATTACAAGTACACTTTTGCCATGGGCGGCTGAGAGGATCGGAAATCCTGACAATCCATCTTACATACCCAGTTATTTTTTCAGTTCTGCTGGCAATTTATATGAGAGGCTTGAAAATACGATTAAGTTATTGCTATCCAAATTTTTGTAAGAACAGAACTTTTATGTTTCTAAAATTACATACATTTTTAAGGTACGCGTATTTTTCTTCCAAAGAATCAAATAAAATTGCAAAAGAATTTTTTGGAACAAATATGCCAAGTTTGGAAAAATTAGCTAAAAATACCAGTCTTATCATAACAAATAACTATTTTAGTAGTAAGCAGATTGTTCCTGCGGTACCAAATGTGATTGAAATAGGAGGAATGCACATACGTGAACCTAAAGCGCCATCAAAAGTAAGTGTTTAAAATAATCTGAATAGTATATTAAAGAACTAGTTTTATAAGGGTTCATTTGGCGCATGAGTCCCAAGTGTAGAAAACGACCCGTAGGGGAGTTTTGTATGGGACGAGTGCGCCAATGCCCTTATAAAACCAGTTTTTTATGTTATTTTTTAGAATTTGCATTCTTGTTTTAATTTTTAAATAAAAAAATTAAATTTTCAAATTCTGGGGAATTTTGCATTAATTGGTAATTCAAGGTAACGGATGCAACTACATCTGCAACGTATGTTAAAAAGTAGAGTTTGAACATTAATATTGGAAGTTTTTTGGTGTAAATGACAATAATACACTGAAATATTGATAAAAATTTTCTTAGAGATCTATTAAACTACGAGTGCTTAGTGCAATAGACCTATTAGAGACGCAGATTCTAAAAAGCATATTAATAAATGATACAACATTTCTAGTATTTCGAAAATTTGCTTAGTACCGACACGAAAGGAATAATTTATTTAACAATGGGATCAATGGTTTTGACTGAAACTTTCGACAACGACAAACTCCAAGGAATGTTTGACGCTTTTATGGAACTGCCATATAAAGTTTTATGGAAAGCCGATCGGGAGAAACTTCCAAAAAGTCTAAAAATCCCTGAAAATATTCATTTCGAAAATTGGATGCCACAAATAGACATTTTATGTAAAACAATTCTGATTTTTTTAACCGATAATTTTCTTATTCTATAATTTCAGGTCATCCCAATGTTAAATTGTTTGTCACACATGGCGGTCTGTTGAGTGATCAAGAGTCTGTTTACTGCGGTGTTCCGAGATTAGGTATTCCAATTTTTTCAGATCAGTTTAACAATATTCGTGCTGCGGAGAAAATGGGACTTGCAATAAAAGTTGCTTATCATGAAATCGGCAAGGAAAAAATACTCAAAGCAGCTCGTAAATTATTGGAAGATCCCGTGTACGATTTCAACAAAAAATATATTATCACATTATTAACGTTTTTACAGGTATAAAGAAAATTCTGAGCGAGCCTCCAGATTATTTAAAGATCGTCCGATGTCTCCACTAGATACAGCAGTTTATTGGGTAGAATATGTTATCAGACACCGTGGAGCTTCTCACTTACGAAATGTGGGGGCTGATTTGTCTTGGTATCGTTACTATTTAGGAGATGTTGTTTTATGTATAAGTTTTCTTACATTATTAATGGTCGTTGTTTTTCTGAAGTTTGTCATTCTTTTTTGATAAAAAGAAATAGCAATAGCAAATGAAGCAAATATGTTATAAATATTTTTCTAATGTTTTTGATAGCATGGATCACGTTTTACTGAAAAAAGTCAGTAGTTTTAGTTTCAGTAGTTTATTACATATTTTATGTGATATGACTAAATTAAGTTGTATTTTATCAATTTTTTGTAAATTGTCTTATAATTGCAATACACTGTTGAGCAATCAATAATATCATTATAAATTTGTTTCACAGTCTAGGACTGGTTTACAAATCTATGAAGGGCATGGAGACCAATTCTATAGACCGGCACCAATGGCTTAACGTAACTTCCGAATCACGAGATAGAATATAGCCTTTTTTTTTAATTTCGCCCTGAGTCGGAATCATCGTGCGCACGACGTTTTCCGCCAAAAATAATAAAATCCCGAATTGAGAGGGGCGAAACTATAAAAGACAGGAGAGAGTGCGAGGAGGGGTTTTTGATCTTTGGTCTTTGGTCAGGGAGGTCAGATCGGTGAGGCTGGAAGAAGAGTCCAGGAAGTCCAAACCCAGACGCCGAGGAGCTGATTTACGGATCCTCGACGGAAGGTTCTTGAAGAACCAAACGCCGGAGTGCGGAGTCAAATTACACGCCTGGATTTCGTCGTCCACCGTGGACCCGAGGAAGTCCCCGAGGAGCGTCCAGGTCTTCAGAGACGTCGACCGCCCCGTAACGATCAAGATAGAAAAAAATTTTAGTTTTCGCGAAGCCAGCGCGTCGTTTCAGGCAGAACGTTGTTTTTTGTTCGGGTTTGAGTTATCGGTCTGCTGGTGACCTCGCCTGCAAACGGTCGGTCAGACCGATAACAGCTTTTTTAATACTTTGCGTTCGTACTGATACTATTACGATAGTGTTTTGCGTATCGTAATAGGAAAAGGCGTGATATAATAATAATACTAAAAATAGTAAAATTTATTTTTTTAATTTTGACGGATACTGTGGTGTCGCGGCAGACCGCAGACGTGACCTTGGGTGGAATCCTTCAACTTTAACGGTTTTAAATTTTAAATAATTTTTTTTCATTGAAAAAGTGGCAAAGTAGAAAAAATACTGTATGACATCTCGTTTATAAAGCATTTTATCGCACTTACTCCTTTAAGGCACTCCTCGCTACGCTCGTCGTGCTCTAAAACCGTACGTGCGATAAAATGCTTCTTATAAGACTCGTATCATAATATACTATTATGTAAGAGTTCCTGTTTATTTTATTTCTTTATCTTTTGTGTCCTCGTCCGCCGCGCGACTTCCTTTTCTATTTTGAATTTAGCTTTTTTTTTGGGAAACGAGGTGCGGAATGGTCGCGCCGATCGTGGGCGGCGTAGAAGAATAGCGTCGAGGACGATATCGGGCTTCGCTTACGGCTCTCCCCTTTTTTTTTTAAATTTAGTTTTTGAATGCAATTTACTTTTCGAGTTTTCCTTTTTTTTTGTCGCGGCGAGGGCACAACCCTTAATTTTTGTACATAATTATTGAATATGAGAAACGTTTTTGTTGTCAAATAATCAAATTTGTACGTGTGCAGAACTGAGTGAAAATATATTCATTTCGTTTAAACCACTCGGAGTTTTCTTTCTTCCGGTTATCACCACCCACCCCCACATTTAGATTGTACTCTCGAGCAGTCTCCAGTACATCTCGACCCGAAGTCTGTTAGATCGTTATTTTGAGAAAATAATACCATAAGGGAAAATAAATAACGTAACGTATGTGCAGAGGAGTTATCTGAAAATACAAAAATTTTTACATAATAACTTCACCTATCATTGTTTGAACTATGAATTATTTATTATGCATGAGTAACATAGATAAAAGTGTATATTACAAAAAATACAAAAATGGTGATAACAATAGCTGGCACATAAGTCCCATCCCATAACCCATTAAAATAAACAGTATAGCGTAAATTCGTTTTATCGAATTTTTGATTAAAATTATTTATGGAAATGGAAATTTGGATAGTTTTATTAACAGAAGAGACAGATATCTTTGCAATTTTTGTGTATCCTGTAAAAAGTCATTTTGAAGTGGTCGATTTTTTCTTGAAACGATTTGTACGGAAAGATCAGACAATTGACCAAATTTGAACCTTTTTAAGATGCTTTTCCAGCGTTACCGTATTATAAAGTACTTCGGAAAGCTCACCCAAAAAAAGTTTCAAAGCTTTGGTGGTACCTGATAACATGTATGTTGGAAATGTAATGTCCTAATTGGGTGTTTTATGAAGAAAGATGAATTGATGTACATTATGTTATCTTTGCGCAATTGAACTCTATTTGCTTGTTTACCACGTTTGATTCCACGACAATAAGTTGTGTTTACTAGTTCCTAACGATAAACTCCAAACTCGACAGTAAGTACAGCGTGATCAACAATGACTGAGTCTGTTGGCAATGAAACAATTGAAAATACTGGTGATTTTTGTCTAGTAATTGGCACTGACCACGCACTGACCGGATTTTTTAACTTGAGATGACATTAAACACATTCTTGGTTATGCAGGTTATGTTTATACTATTACAAAAATGAACCTTCGTTGGTAAATTTTAAATTTGCCAAATTTCATTGTTACCAACAGACTCAGTCATTCTTGATCACCCCGTATTTTGGCGTTCTAGAACGGTAAGTAATTTTATTCAAAATTAACCAATTATTAAAATAATTTTTATTTTAAATAAATAACAAAAGCAAGCTAATCTTTTAGGTGTAGCTGTTCCAAATTCACATAATATAACACAGACATATAACACAAAAATTAATAAATATTTAGAGCTTTCCGTTGTTATGAGAAATCTTTGGTGTTTAGAAAAAATTTCGATTTTACCACTTGTAATTTCAGCGACGGGAATAGTACCGCAATCTCTTTTTAAAAATTTAAAAATTTTGGATTTAGGTAACACATTGGTAGTTGAAATTCAAAAAGGTATATTATTATACTCATGTCATATCGTGAGGAAGTTCCTTAACATTGACACAGAACATAATAAAACACGTAGGTGATTCAGCACCTACGTGTTTAAATATTTCCGTGTATTTTGATTACAAGTTATGTTTGAAAATACATAATTTAGAATTTTTTTTAATGATTTGGTCATTAATTCATTACAGTAACATGTTGGGATTTGGACACTTTTACCTTTGATCAACTGATCACCAATACTCCTTTACCATGGGCAACTGACAGAGTCGGAAATCCGAACGATCTGTGATGTATTCTCAATTGTGTATTGTGTTACATATTTAGTTCTGCAGACAAATTACCTTGTCAATATGGTTATGTTCTTATATGCAAATTATTGAAAAAACAGATGCAAACTTTGCAATTTTAAAACGACATAAATTTTATAGGTACAATAATACAACTGATTACAATTGATTTGTACTGTGCAAATCTATATGGCATAAAATTGGTAAAATTGTGTTATTAACAAAAATATCTTATACTTTTTATTTCTTCTGCTGACCCACTTGATGTGGTATAAGAACAGAAATCAATAGTGTTTAAGTTTAAAAATAAAAATTTCAAAATTAAAGTTAAAATAAAGTATTTGATAATACTTTTGATAATGGATGTGATGGTTCATCGACGTAACAAACCTAATTTTTCACTTTTGTCAAAATGTTATTTTTCTTATTGCATTTAGGCCCGGTTGTATAAAGCTTAGTTAACATCATGTTAACTAACAACAAATGTTAAATATCCTCCAATCAGATCGCTTGACATTATGTTAACTTTAAGAACGACTTGACATCGTTTTTATGCAACCGGGCCTAATATTCATTTAGAACTACTTAGAAACAAAGGCGTGTTATAATCATTAATAAGGGGGTCATTCTTGATACTCGGTAAGGCTCGATAAGGCGTTGCAAATTCAAAACTATGACAACCGACATTGTTGAAGTATTGTATTTGCCGTTTCGTTAACTATTTGCAAATTTGCAAAGTTTCGTGAATCTCCCCCTAAGTCAATGACTAGTTTAATTTTAGGTGCGACGTTCGATGTCTTGAGATTTGATACTTTACGTTTATTTTGCTTAAAGAAGATTCTTAGTTTTGTTATCAAAATGAAGTATATGGTAATTTTCAACGCGATAAAACACTAGTGACATTCGACCAATTTGCAATTAGACCTTGGAAATTCACTAAAATACGTCCCCAAATAAATTAGAACTTGGAAATTACTGGCTCACACTTTGTAAATCGATGCTAATATGTAGTTGATTTTTAGTTTTTTGTGTCTAGTTAGAGTTTAATAGAATGCATTGCCATTTTTATTTGTTTATTATTTTAACTTACGTGGTGTCACATCAAGAAGCGGCGAACATTCTTGGTATCTCTCATGTGCCCTCCAGCAGTCATTTCTTTCTATTCCAGAGTTTGTTGAGACGTCTTGCAGAAAAAGGCCATAATGTAGATATAGCAACGCATTTTGTATCAAGTGAGAACCCAGAAGGGTATGAACAATACGATTTTTCTAATAAAAACATAACAAGACTTCTCTGTCTAAAATTTAATTGGTCCAACAAAATGTGGTACTCTGTAAATATCAACTTTAAAAAATTCCTTTATATTTTCAGATATAATCAGCTTAGTTTGATTGGAAGCCTTCCCCTTTTAATTAATAATATTTCCATCAACGTTGTTAAAAGTCTTTCTGATTCTGACGTAATTTATTTTATGACAAAAGTATGTGGAGTAGAGGCATGCTCACTCACACTTCAGACACCAGCATTACAAGATTTGAAGAAATCTAAGAAGAAATATGATTTGGTCATTACCGAAATATTCGGATCTGATTGTATGCTAGGATTTGGACACTTCTTCGACGTACCTACAATATCTCTTGTTACAAGTACATTGTTGCCATGGGCGGCTGAGAGAATCGGAAATCCTGACAATCCATCTTACATACCCAGTCATTTTTTCAGTTCTGCTGGAAATTTATATGAAAGGCTGGAAAATACGATTAAGTTATTGCTATCCAAATTTTTGTAAGAACATAAGTAACTTTTATGTCTCTAAAATTACACACATTTTTAAGGTATGCCTATTTTTCTTCCGAAGAATCAAATGAAATTGCAAAAGAATTTTTTGGATCAAATATGCCAAGTTTGGAAAAATTAGCTAAAAATACCAGTCTTATTATAACAAATAACTATTTTAGTATTAAACAGATTATTCCTGCAGTACCAAATTTGATTGAAATAGGAGGAATGCACATACGTGAACCTAAAATACTATCAAAAGTAAGTGTTTAAATGTGAAAGTATATTAATTCAGATTCAACATTGTTTCTAGTATTTCGAAAATTTGCTTAGTACCGACACGAAAGGAATAATTTATTTAACAATGGGATCAATGGTTTTGTCTGAATCTTTTGACAACGACAAACTCCAAGAAATGTTTGACGCTTTTGTGGAACTGCCATATAAAGTTTTATGGAAAGCCGATCGGGAGAAACTTCCAAAAAGTCTAAAAATCCCTGAAAATATTCATTTCGAAAAGTGGATGCCACAAATAGAGATTTTATGTAAAACAATTCTGACTTTTTACCGATAATTTTCTTATTCTATAATTTTAGGTCACCCTAATGTTAAATTATTTGTTACACATGGCGGTCTATTGAGTGGTCAAGAGTCTGTTTACTGCGGTGTTCCGAGATTAGGTATTCCAATTTTTTCAGATCAATTTAACAATATTCGTGCTGCGGAGAAAATGGGAGTTGCAATAAAAGTTGCTTATCATGAAATCAGCAAGGAGAAAATACTCAAAGCAGCCCGTAAATTATTGGACGATCCCGTGTACGATTTCAACAAAAAATATATGATCAAATTATTAACGTTTTTACAGGTATAAAGAAAATTCTGAGCGAGCCTCCAGATTATTTAAAGATCGTCCAATGTCTCCACTAGATACAGCAGTTTATTGGGTAGAATATGTCATCAGACACCGTGGAGCTTCTCACTTACGAAACGTGGGGGCTGATTTGTCTTGGTATCGTTACTATTTAGGAGACGTTATTGTTGTTTTATGTATAAGTTTTCTTACATTATTAATGGTCGTTGTTTTTCTGAAGTTTGTCATTCTTTTTTGATAAAAAGAAATAGCAATAGCAAATTAAGCAAATATGTTAAAAAATATATCATTTATACATATTTTTCTAATGTTTTTGACAGCATGAATCACGTTTTACCTACTGAAAAAAGTTAGTAGTTTTAGTTCCAGTAGTTTAATACATATGTGATATGACTAAATTAAGTTGTATTTTATCAATTTTTTGTAAATTGTTTTATAATTGCAATACACTGTTGAGCAATAAATAATATCATTATTATTATTGTTAGGTCAAGATTTTTAAATTTGTTTGCTACTTAATATAAGTAGGTGCATATGTGCATTGAGAGGAGTGATCTGAAAATACAAAAAACTTTACACAATAACTTCACCTATCATTGTTTTAACTATGAATTATTTATTATGCATGACTAAATAGATAAAAGTGTAAATTACAAAAAATACAAAAATGGCGATAACAATAGCTGGCACATAAGTTCCATAACCCATTAAAATAAATACTATAGTGTAAATTCGTTTTTTCAAATTTTTGATTAAAATTATTTATGAAAATGCGTAATTAATTACTTTTTCCGTTGACCGCTTGTTAATTTCAATATTAATGAATTATTTTGTCTAAAATATAGTGTATTATACTAAGGACAACGTAACATTTTATCTGCCCCGCCCGTTTCATTTTCTTAGTTACCAATCAAATAGGTTGTTAAGACGATCTGATTTACACAGTAAAAATTTCTGACATTCGAATTGTCTTAATGACATTTTATTTTTTAGAACCTAAAACAATAATTGTGGACTTGACAGCAAAATTCTAACCTTAACTTTTTTACGTGGCAAATGTGATGAAAAGTTATACAGATTGAATCTGGCTTTGATTCTGATTGGTCAATTTTAGTGGGCGGAGCAGATAAAAAGTTATAACGGCAATACTACAGGGTTATTCTAAATGATTGTAGTCGAAGTAGGCCATGCCCATGTTATTTATTACGTTTTTGCCGCTTTTATGTGAACTGTCAGTTGTGTCGCTGTCACTGTCATTTTTTAGGTGAAAAGTGCGGTGATGAGGATTTTATTTATTTTTGTTAAATTAATGATTGAATCCAGAAATTTTGAGTTCTTCTACAATCAATTTTAAAAATATTGAGTTGTTTTGCACCCAATTTAACACATCTTTTTGATGATTTTTTTATGTGGAGCGGCAACCATAAATTTTACATTCAGTTTTCACGCCTACTTCGACTACAATCATTTAGAATAACCCTGTATAATGGACCTCATTAATACATTATTTTTCATTAATCAACGATTTTTGAGATTTTGACGTTTTGATGATATTTTGATGTATAAACAACCTCGAACATGCATTGTTTGCACTTACCAACACTGCAGCAGGTAGGGCAGCAGCGTTTTCTATATTTTATAGCTCCATAACTGCACAATTACGAATTCACTTTTTCAAAAGCCGACCTTTTTGGTTATAATTCGCATGTCATATTTTTCAAGGTTTTCTTAGCAACCGTGATTTTTACGTGAAATTGAATGTGATGGAGTTGACGTCTTCTGACACTCTTTGTGGAAAAGTGAATAGAAAGTTTTGAAAAATTTAAAAATGGCCTACCCTGAGGACAGAAAAAGGATGAAGGTATTTTATAAGGACTCATCTTTATCGAAAAAGATGAAATTGGTTTTGATTTGGCTTTAATTTGAAATTTTGTCACAAAAAGAAAAAAGTTTGTGGTCAACGAAAAAATTTTGTAATCAACTCTTTTGTTAATGGGCGATTAATAATCTCAACTATTAAAGGCACTCACTCGCTACACTCGTTCGTGCTTTAAACAGTTTCGATTATTAATCGCCTTCATTAACAAACTAGTTTATAAAATGACTATTAATTTGGATAGATATCTTTGCAATTTTTGTGTATCCTGTAAAAAGTCATTTTGTGGTGGTCGATTTTTTCTTGAAACAATTTGTACGGAAAGATCAGACCATTGACCAAATTTGAATATTTTCAAGCTGCTTTTCCAGCGTTACCTTATTATAAAGTACTGCGGAAAGCTCACCCAAAAAAAGTTTCAAAGCTTTGGTGGTACTTAATAACATGTATGTTGGAAATGCAATGTTCTAATTGGATGCACATTATGTTATTTATTGCGCGATTTAACTCTCTTGGCTTGTTTACCACTGTGACTCGTGCCAATTGTCAAAGAAAGCTTATTTTGGAAAACAGAAGTTGAAAACAAGATGTTAGCACTTTCTGGAAACTTATACGGCTCTTGTAGTCGAAATGACTACCTACCCCAAAATCCCAAGGCCAGCACCCATTTGCCATTTGTCGACCCGCTTCCAGTTACTTATTCCCTTGAACTATCGCAAATTAATGGCCATGTAACGATTTGAAAATACCATTTTGCAATTAGTAATGAGCCATGCATAATTATTATTTAAATTTTAAATATCTGTCTGACATAGATAAAAATGTGAACCAAATATGCAATACAAAAACAAAAAATTAATCAAACAAGCACTTTACTGAAGCAAACGGTAACATTTGTTTCAACGTTTTGTTTTAATTATTTATAACTATGTGTTCTTTAATATTACATGCAATCTTTTTAATTTGGATAGTAATGATAGTATCATTCTCAGAGGGGGCAAATATTGTTGGAATCTTTGTGTTTCCTTCAAAAAGTCATTTTGCCACGACCGAAAGATTATTAAAACGACTTGCAGAGAAAGGACATTACATTGACGTAGTAACACATTTTCCATCTGAAGAAGCACCTCCCAGGTAAACAAAGTACATAACTGATTTAATGTTGCTACAATTGCGTTTTTAGATACAATCAACTGAGTGTGAAAGGAACTTTACCCACTTTAGCAAATAATGTGTCTATAAATTATTTTAAAGAACATTTAAGTTCTAAAATTATGCATTTTATAGTACAAACAGCCGGAACTGACGCATGTCAAAGAATCCTGAACACCCCCGTCCTACAGAATTTAAAACAGTCACAGAAAAAATACGATCTAATAATTACCGAAATTTTTGGTTCCGATTGCATGCTAGGGTTTGCTGAAATTTTTAATGCATCCGTAGTTTCCCTTGTTACAAATACAAATTTACCCTGGGCTAATGACAGAATTGGAAGTATCGACAACCCTTCTTACATACCAAATTTGTTCTCATTGTCTACTTCGAATATGAATTTCAATGAGAGAATTGAAAATACGATTTTGTTAATTAAATATAAGTTTTTGTAAGTACAATTCAATTTTTTAGATAAATATCTAAGACAAATTGTTTTTTACAAGATATTATTTTCTGGGCTCGAAGAAATCAAACGAGGTAGCAAAAGAATTTTTTGGAACAAGTCTTCCTAGTTTAGAAAGTTTAACTAAAAAAACAAGTCTTCTTTTAGTCAACAGTCATTTCAGTATGAATTATGTCAGACCAGCCGTAATAAACTTTTTGGAAATTGGAGGACTTCACATACGAAATCCTAAACCACTGTCAGACGTTGAGTACTTGTGATAATATCATAAAAATATTGCTCATTTTGTAATCTAATTTCAGTATTTCGAAGCTTTGGTTACCACCGAGAAGAAAGGTATAATTTATTTATCGATGGGGTCCATGATAATGACAGAAACTTTCGATGTGGAAAAACTTCAGGCAATGTTTGATGCTTTTGCAGAGTTACCGTACAAGGTACTATGGAAAGCTGATGTAGAAAAACTTCCCAAAACTTTAGTGGTACCTGACAATATTCATTTCGAAAAGTGGATGCCACAACTGGACATTTTGTGTACTAAATACAACAAAAGGAATATACTTAACTCATAAAAATTTTCTAGGTCATCCAAATATTAAATTATTTATTTCGCATGGAGGTCTATTAGGTGCCCAAGAAGCTATCTATTGCAATGTTCCTCGTTTAGGTATTCCTTTTTTCGGCGATCAAGAAAAGAATATTCGCAATGCTGAGAAGATGAGTGTGGCTGTAAAACTTGCTTACGATGATATAAACAAGAACACTATTTTGACAGCAACCAAAAAAATATTAGAAGATCCAACGTAAGTAGCTTTAGATAAGTGATCCATCAATAATTGATTGTCCTTTATTATAATATTGCAGTTATAAAGAAAACACCGATCGGATTTCTCGCTTTTTTAAAGATCGTCCTATGTCACCTCTTGACACAGCAGTTTTCTGGGTAGAGTACGTAATAAGACGTAAAGAGGCCCCTCATTATCGGAGTCCAGGAACTGATTTACCTTGGTATCAATACTATTTGATCGATGTTGGAGGCCTCCTCATCTTTGGATTTATTTCCTTCTCTTATGTGATTATTTTGCTCTACACAGTATTTAAAGCTATATTTTTAAAATTTTAAGATAAGTAAAATTTGGGATTGTTTATTAACTTCTTTTAAGCTTAAAAATCTCCTTGATAATTATAACATTATGAATTAATAAAGTCACCAATAATTTAAAGGTTGTTTTATTAACGTTAATATAAATACAGAAGTAAATTAATAAACCATAACCAATTCATTTGGAATTTCTCTCTCAAGACTATAGAGATTATACATATATTTTTTCACTTTTTTCAATTGGTTTATTTAATTTGGGTTTTTTTTTTAATTAAATATGTATACTTCGTACTTGCTCCGTACTCTGATAGATTGTACGTTTTTTGACAGAAGACAGACCCAGAGAGTAGTGTGGCGGGAATTAATCTGCAGGAATATAACGGTTTTCTACATAACGTGAAACAATTGGATGGAGAGTTTAGTATTTTTCACTGCTTTACGTTTTGGAACTAGAATTTAAAAACGTACAATCTATCACCGTACGAAGATTAATTATAATTTATTGGCAAACACTAGTTAGGTATATTATCTTAATTTGTCAATATGTTCACTTTTTACAGGACATTCAGATCAGATTTTATTTATACAATACAGGGTGATTTACGAGGAATAATGAGCTCGGCGGAATAGAAAATGCAACCCGCAATTCATCAGGAGAAAAACCCGGACATTAACTGCTTCAATGTCCGGCTTTTTGTTGCAATGTATTGTGGGTTGCATTTGCTATTCCGCCGGGCTCATTATTCCTCGTAAATCACCCTGTATTACGCATTACAGATAATACCGAAATCAACCAGTGAAGCTATAAATTATTGAAGTTTTCAACAAATAATTTTTTTCTTCAAACGTTCGTAAATTATGACATTATCCTGCTGCATTGATAATGCTAACGTGTCACTTCATTGTCATGGCATCTAACGAGCTGACGAGCGGCAGATAAAGTTATTATCTCCGCTGAGAGCGGCAGATAAAGTTATTATCTCCGCTGAGGGCGTCCGTGAAGTTATTATCTCCGCTGATGAGCGGCAGTAAAGTAAACTAGCTAAATCATTTGAAATTCCTACCTGGTTTCTTAACATGTCTTAAATAATTTGTTATGAAGGTTTGAAGAAAAAATAGTATATGTAATATACTAATATAGTACCTAATAAGTTTTCAACTGAATACGACTCCTCCCGTGGCCACCCATCAAAAGTCTAATCGCGTAAAGTAGACCCAGAAATATAATGATTTTTATGTGGGGTTCAGTTATGGTAGGGCAATAAGCTTCTGACAACCGTCGCGCAAGATTGGTTGAAATAAATATTACTAAATTCTACGCAGAGAAGCGTAGCGTAAATGATTTATTTATTTACTTTCAAGCAGTAACATTTTTTGCCGTGAAATTATGCTCTAATTAATGTATGTACTCGTATACTAGTGCATTTTGTAGTGTTGGGTTACAAGTCTACAATTTAAAATCTCCCAATCTCTCGCTGGACGAAGTATACCTACTTCGTCTCCAATGGATTTTCAGAACCGTAAAGTCCTCGTCTAGAAATAGTCAATTTTGACTTAAATTGTAAATCATTTTACAATAGGACAGCCAACCGTCTTATAACTACCATAATACCCTCTAACTTTATTGCCCCTTTGTTGTGCAGTGCCGACTCAAGGAAGAGCAAACATCAGGTAAAATAACAGCCCCTATTTATTTATGGAATTATTTATGGTAGTTATAAGACGATTTTCTCTCCTATTGTAAAATGATTTACAATTTAAGTCAAAATTGACTATTTCTAGACGAGGACTTTACTGAGACCGTTTCCTGTTTCCAAAGGCAAAAGTTGATAATAAAAGTGACCCCAAAATTGTAAAAGAAATTATCTACCAAAGTCCATAAAATTACTATATCTTTGGGATGTTGCTTTATAGTTTGGGAACGAGAAATTGGAATTTTTGCTTCTTCACTTGCAATGGGTTTATGGGTTTAGGTTGTAAAGATTATAATGAAGATTTACCACTACGAGCACTTCATTCCAGGAGGCACAAACAATCTTCATTTTGCCGATATTCGGCATCCATTTTTAATAACTAGCAGGTATAATTGTCCGTTTACTTTAAGGTTATATTGGGGCCGTAGAATTATCCCATTGAGTTAAAGTTGATTTGTCTACAATAAAAAACATTTTGTGATTGTAAACAGTAGGTAAACCCGGCTGGTTGTTTCCTTCAGAGTGGGACTGAGGCAAATTTGTCGAAATATGAATTCCAATTTATAAATTTTCATTTTTAGAGATTATGTTGAAAAATAAGCTATGAAGGTCTAGTCATAAGGGGGTGTTCTAATCCTGTTAAGGAAACCAGTGAATTAACCATATACTTCGGTTCAGAAAATAATAAAACTAAACACTCTCCCTTAAACCGGACCTTGTACATCCACCCAACAGCTTTTAAAATTTGATTTTTTGCAAGGGCGCGTGGCTTCTGAAGCCCACACAAAGGGGCAGCTTATTAGGAGGTAACTACTTTTACGGCCTCAATATAACCTTAGAGTAAACGGACAATTATATACCTATGGAGTCGGGCATTTATGAGTCTTATGATCATATTGGCCAAGGATCCTGGTGCCCATTTTCGTACTCGGCTACTTTGGATCGACTTAAAAAAATAATTGCTACCACTCGCAATCCGCTTAGTCATTCACCCCATTTGCCATTCGTCGACCTACCTCCAGTTAACTTTCCTTGAACTAGTCCAAATTAATAGGCCATGTGACGATTTGAAAATATCATTTTGCAATTACCTAGTAATGAGCACTACATAATTATTATTTAAATTTTAAATATGTTGTATCTGATAAAGATAAAAATGTAAACCAAATACAACAAAAACTAAACTAAAATGATTATTCCATTTGTCCCCATAACGTATAAAACTTGAAAATTGCTGACTCATTTCTGTAACTAGTTGATCTTTGGTTCTGTGTGTCTAGTTACAGTTTAATAGAATGCATTGTCATTTGTATTTATTTATTATTTTTACTTGCGTGGTGTCACTTCAAGAAGCGGCGAACATTCTTGCTATCTTTCATGTGGTCTCCAGCAGTCACTTTCTAATATTCCAGAGTTTGTTGAAACGTCTTGCAGAAAAAGGTCATAATGTGGATGTAGCCACGCATTTTGTATCGCGTGAGAACCTAGAAGGGTATGGACATTAAAATTTTTCTTATAAAATTTTAATAATTGACAATAATTTTAATAACACAATAATAATAAAAACATTCCAAGATTTCTCTGTCTACAACTTAATTGCTACAACAAAATGTGAAGCAGACAAATACAGGGTGATTCTGAAATAAGTTTGGAAAAAAAATGTGGAGTATCTTTGACACAAAAGAATTCTGCGTAAATGACTTTTGGAGGTGAAATCAAAAGCAAGGAAATTACCTTATATCCTTGTATTTTCAACGCCTATGAATAAGGAAAATTTGTCCGAATTTGTGCATTTCATTAGCAACCATGGTTCCAGCAACTCCACAATAAAGTCGTAGGTGCAAGCACACTGCTTTGTAAATGTTTCTATGGAAATGATCGAGAGGAGTAAGGTTACGTTTGTGACTGACGGGCACTATTGAATATTATTGTTGCTAAACCACCAAGATAATCAGGTAATCGCAGCAGCGTGCTAGGAATTTTAACCAAATTTTCAATCATTTGTATCTCGAAAACGAAAAAACTTTTATAAGATTTTTTTTGTCTGTGACTTCTTCTCATCATCACCAATTACCGTTTTTTTTTTCCAAACTTATTTTAGAATCACCCTGTATGTTGTTATAGTAAGTATCAATTCTATAAAAGTCCCTTATATTTTCAGATATAATCAGCTTAGTTTGGCTGGAAGCCTTCCCTTTTTTGTAAATAATCTTTCTGTCAACGTTGTTTTTCTGATTCTGACGTAATTTATTTTATGACAAAAGTATGTGGAGTAGATGCATGTACAGCCACACTTCAGACACCAGTATTACAAGATTTGAAAAAATCTAAGAAAAAATATGATCTGGTCATTACCGAAATATTCGGATCTGATTGTATGCTAGGATTTGGACACTTCTTCGACGTACCTACAATTTCTCTTATTACAAGTACATTTTTTCCATGGGCAGCTGAGAGAATCGGAAATCCTGACAATCCATCTTATATACCCAGTTATTTCTTCAGTTCTGCTGGCAATTTATATGAGAGGCTTGAAAATACGATTAAGTTATTGCTATCCAAATTTTTGTAAGAACAGAAGCAACTTTTATGTCTCTAAAATTACATACATTTTTAAGGTACGCGTATTTTTCTTCCGAAAAATCTAATGAAATTGCAAAAGAATTTTTTGAATCAAATCTGCCAAGTTTGGAAAAATTAGCTAAAAATACCAGTCTTATTATAACAAATAACCATTTTAGTAGTAAGCAGATTATTCCTGCAGTACCAAATTTGATAGAAGTAGGAGGAATGCACATACGTGAACCTAGGGCGCTATCAAAAGTAAGTGTTTAAAAATGTGAAAGTATATTAATTCAAAATTCAACATTTCTAGTATTTCGAAAATTTGCTTAGTACCGACACGAAAGGAATAATTTATTTAACAATGGGATCAATGGTTTTGACTGAAACTTTCGACAAAG
The DNA here is from genome assembly GCF_963966145.1 of Tenebrio molitor. Taxonomy (NCBI): domain Eukaryota; kingdom Metazoa; phylum Arthropoda; class Insecta; order Coleoptera; family Tenebrionidae; genus Tenebrio; species Tenebrio molitor. The sequence goes on along the minus strand of NC_091051.1, from coordinate 13,588,239 downwards.
ACAAACTCCAAGGAATGTTTGACGCTTTTATGGAACTGCCATATAAAGTTTTATGGAAAGCCGATCGAGAAAAACTTCCAAAAAGTCTAATAATCCCCGAAAATATTCATTTCGAAAACTGGATGCCACAAATGGATATTTTATGTAAAACAATTCTAATTTTTTTTCACCGATAATTTTCCCATTCTATAATTTTAGGTCATCCCAATGTTAAATTGTTTGTTACACATGGCGGTCTATTGGGTGGTCAAGAGTCTGATTACTGCGGTGTTCCGAGATTAGGTATTCCAATTTTTTCAGATCAACTTAACAATATTGGTGCTGCAGAAAAACGGGGAGTTGCAATAAAAGTTGCTTATCATGAAATCAGCAAGGAGAAAATACTCAAAGCAGCCCGTAAATTATTAGACGATCCTGCGTACGATTTCAATAAGTAAATACAGGGTGTTTCAAAAATGGCGCCCGATCTCCTATGGGTCTTAAACAATAGGGGTCTGGTAAGGTAAATCTCAATACAAAAGTTTGATCGGAACAATAGATTTTGTACAACGTGCTCTTATATATGCTGATTTCAAAGAGATGTGTCTCCTTTATTAACAAATTTTACAGGTGAATTATAAAGTTTTTTACTGTTTTAATTTTTCCAAGACCTCTTTGAGTAGTGGTACAACACAGAAGTCCTTCTTTTTAGAGTAATGACCTACCAAAATACGCTAAAATAACAGCTGCAACACTGACCTCAAAGGATGTTGCCACATTTGCTTACTTTAAACTCTGTATAACTTGGAAAATATAAATTGACAACGAAATTTAACTCTACTCTTCAAATATCTTAACCACTTAAGAGATTGGGCGCCATTTTTGAGATACCCTGTATATCATCACATTATTAACATTTTTACAGGTATAAAGAAAATTCTAAACGAGCCTCCAGATTATTTAAAGATCGTCCGATGTCTCCACTAGATACAGCAGTTTATTGGGTAGAATATGTTATCAGACACCGTGGAGCTTCTCACTTACGAAACGTGGGGGCTGATTTACCTTGGTATCGTTACTATTTGGGGGATGTTGTTCTTGTTTTATTTATTAGTTTTCTTACATTATCAATGGTTGTTGTTTTCTTGAAGTTTGTCATTCGTTTTTAATGACTGGATATAACGAAAAATATGGTTAATTCTCGATTGTTATCTATGAACCATAATGACAGAGAATGGCGAATGTTTCAATATTGATTTTGAAAAATGAATGTTTTCAATTCGTTATACATAGTTATATACAGGTTGTTATTAAAATGCTTTTAGAAAATTGAAACAGTGATAGAACTCATCAAAATAAATTACATTTCTATTTACCATTTTTTCGAAATAGTATATTATATACCAAGGTGGAGAAGTTCATGATTATAGCCAGAGCGCCAAGATTAGAGCCCGAGGCGCGCCGAGGGTTGTAAGGCGCGAAGGCTATAAGGGACTTCTCCACCGTGGTTTATATACTATTTTTTTCACTACTAGGTACAGTTAATTTCAAAATTATAGAGTACACCTAATTTTCTACAGTGTAAAATACACTTACATTTTTTGTCAAAGATCAGTGTCAATTTTGACAAACAAAATGCCTAATCTAACCGAATACGCGAAAGTGGTCATTCTTTCCAAATTAGAAGAAGGGTGGTTGATCCGGAGGGTAGCCCAATATTATAACATCCCGAAGAGCACCGTGTAGAGAGAATAAAACAAACAATATTATGGTGCTCTAAAATATATGTTGTCAAACTTACCTAACCTATATAAAAATATGACGTCTACATTTCAAAAAGGCATCTTCATCTGGAAAAAACTCTAATAAATCGACTTCTTGATTTTTGAGGTGTACTCGATAATTTTGAAATTAACTGTACGTTAAAACCCTTTCTGATAATAATTATTAATCAAATTATTTTGTCGGATGCGACGGGTCCGAGTTGTCATTTCTTGACAGTTGGTATGAAAATCGTCTACGTTAACCAATGAAAGAGACGACAATCTTTCGTTGCTAGGTGACGGTTGTTACATTATTCACCACTGGTTAATAATGAAAAATTATTTACCTGTCACTGGGCCAACGTAGAAAAACGAAATTTCTCAGTGTTCTATGACAACCGATAACGCTCGACTTTATTACTAGTAGTGACAAAAATCTTTTATAAATCGAAAGTTTGATCGTAAATTCTGGTACCCGCCAATGACGCCAATGTGTCCGCGTATACATTAAAAACGAAAGGAGATAAACATAAATAGATAATCAAGCAAAAACGAATTCTTTATTTTGTTTAATTATCTAATTTTTTAGTGTCGGCACTACCGACACTAGGAAGTGAGAATGGGTTGATCAAGGGCACAAACCTTTAAATTAAAAGCTCTAAATGCACGCTTGTGCCCTTCGAGGATAGAAGTTTGAGTTCTTATTATATTATATTTTTTGGAATCTAAACCATTGCCTTAACGCTGGCGTAGTATTTAGCCAATCATGTCAATGTGGTTTTATTCACCATTTGAATACCATTCGCAATTTAGGGTTCGACAGTTTTTTTTAACATTATTCCAATTTCTTTATTATTTCTTTCATTATCAATAAAAATCAATAAAAAGTCCTAAAAGTTGCAGTATTGTATATAGCATCTCTCTTTCCATTATCAATGTAAGATGTAAGTTATTCCGTTATAGGGATCTATAGTTGGGACAACGAACAGATATACCTAGTAATAAAAAAGGGGATGTGACGTTAGTTGCGGAGAACGATATACGCCGAAGCCTGTTTCACAATGAAGCAGGTTCTTTGCCATTTGTCATTGTTATAAGAATGTGATATAGTTGATAGACTGAGAAAAATGTTGTACTCATTGACGTGCACATCTTCTCCAAACATGAACACGTGGTCAAACTGCTGAAGCGTGTTTAAAACTAATGAGATGCCGTCAAGTAATTTTTGTGGATGTACTATCGCGGCCAAAATACTTTGGTCGTCAATGTGACATAAATGACATTCAATTGTAAAGCAAACTTTAGGATGTTTAACCTTATTTTTTACTACTGTCAAAATTATTTTAATCTATCAGTGTCATACGGGTGGGGTAAATCCCAGCTGCGGAGGCAGGATTCAAAAGCAAAAGATCAACATGTTCGCGGTTTAGACAACCTTCAGAAGCAAGAAAGACGATTCTATATTTATCAAAATCTGAAGGTGCCATATTTTTGACAAGAATAATTTGAAATTGTCATGTATATTGACATTAATACTTGATTTACATTTGAAGTGTCAAAAAGTGACGAGCAAAGTATTTTGGCCGCGATAGTACGGTCGGTGGACAAATAAAACTGGGACACTTAAAATTTAATCTATGTAAATCAAATAATTTAATTGTCAATATATTTGTCAGTGTCTATATAATATGTCATACCAAAGTTAACCTATTTGTGATAAAGCCGTAATTAAACGATGCAAATTTGTAAATTTTGACTTATGTGATTGTCATTTTTGTCCCAGTTTTATTTGTCCATCGACTGTACCTACATCAGGCTTTCAAAAATATGCGCACGTTTTGAATAAGCCAATTAGAAGCTGCTGTTTAAAATACGCGGGCACTAGGGGGCGGTTTTATTACTAGATATGTATATCTGTTCGTTTCTTTTGCCCGTTTAACTCGACTAAGGGTACCCTATGATCACATTAGTCAAGGATCCCGAAGCTCATTTTGGTACTCAGCTGCTTTGAGTCGACTCAAAAAAAACGGAACAACTCGCAACCGCAACATAAGGCTCCATGGCCGCAACCCATCTGCCATTCGTCGACCTGCGTCCAGTTAATTGTTTCCTTGACGTGTTACAAATTAATGGGCCATGTGACGATTCGCAAATGAGTCATACCAAGGCGGTCTCTATTTTAACAGGCCGTGACACTGACTTCAGAAAGTGGTCTGTGGAATGGCCCACTAACTTCTGGCAACATTGCTTCGCCAACTTTTGAAAAAAGTTACTAGTTTTGAAGTTTTTTGATCACTCACTGCCACTCACTATTTTGTCATTGTCAGCTGTCAGTCAATCATCACTGAAAGATTTTTCTAATTCTCCTATTGCAATTTTACTTCAGTCAAAGTATATCAGGTGTCCAAGTCAAGGTAATTATGTGTACCTGTTCTGTTTTATAAGATAGCTATTGTTAGTAAAATTTCATAGAGTCCTGTATTCTGAACAAGCATCCTATCCAAAATGAACATAGAACTCCTTTTAGTTCACCGTGACTGCATTAGCTCCAGTGCAAATTCCAACTCATGCCACCTGTACACTGTACAGCTCAGGACAAGATTTTTTTCTGAAGTCGTACACAGAGACCATTAAAGACTAATAAAGGCGCAGTATGAATTGTTACAAAAAAATAAATAAAAACTGCAAAAGCTACCCACTCGGGTGTATGGACCCTACCACCAATACAGGTTTATAATTTAAAATGGATTTTAGACCTAATGGAGCGAGCAACAAAGACCTCACTACAGACGTAAGAGTACAAGTAAAAAAGGGGCGAAAATATCAGGATACTTAAGGGTCATCACATGGAAAAACAAATATCTAACAATTTCGAAATAAAAAAATACAAAACAACTCAACTCCTTCAAAGTGTTTCCGATTTTCATTTCAAAATTTACTTTCAAATCTTCCAAATCATGTATCATAAGCGACAAGCTATAGTTACTCCAATTTTCAAAAAAGGTGACAAACTCGATGTCAGCAACTATCGACCCATTAGCTTGACTTGCCTTGTTTGTAAGTTACTGGAAAGAATAATAACTCATTATTTGCTTCAGCATTTTTATGATAACAGTCATATTCCAACTTACCAGCACGGATTCCTGCCTAATCGATCCGTTATCACTAATCTTGTATCTTCACTTAATAGTTGGACTAAGATCTTGGATCAAAAAGGCTCTCTTAATGTCGTATATTTAGACTTTAGCAAGGCGTTTGACAAAGTTTCCCACATCCTGTTGCTGCACAAATTGCAGATGCATTGAATGGATAAAAGCGTTTTTGTCGGCGAGAACATTTGTGGTTCGTGTTGGTAGTCATTTTTCTTTAGAAAAGAGTGAGTGTTGCCAGCGGCGTTCCCCAAGGCTCAGTTTTAGGTCCAATATTATTCCTTGCTTATACGTCTGATTTGTTACTGTCACAGCAAACTGGTTATTCAGCATATGCTGATGATCTTTAATTATTTGGTTGTCCAACAGACAAAGAGTGTGACCTACAGCACAAAGTGAATATACTTCACTTAATACAAACAAATGTACAGTGATGCACTTTGGCAAAAAAAATCCAAAGATCACATACAGAGTGATCACAAAAAAAAAAACGCCCCAGCTTATATCTTTCTTATTTGACATCCGATTTCAACGAGCGATACCTACATCAAATTAAAGGGTTTAAAAAGTACTCTAAACTGGATATAAAATGTTGCCTTTAGCAACCCTCCTCTTGCAAGGGTGAAGGGGCCACTTTAATTTTTTTAATGGCAACATACAATTTTTTTGGTACAGTTAGATTCATTATGTTTTTCTGAGTTCAAAAATATAGCACACCCTGTATATTTAAATGTCATTTTAATTTCTAATTCTAATAGGAATACGTAGAACTTTATTCGTAACAGGCCATGAATTACTTATGCAGACATTTTTGTAGTCATGGAAACAATATTTATTAAGTAATACAAACAAAAAAAATAACAATATTTTTTTTAACTGATCTGTTCAAATTGAACACCATTTTGTTTGAGACACTTCGCCTGGCATTCAGAAGGCTTTCAGGTGGCGTTTCTCTGCAAGCAGTAATTTTTATTATTTCCGAAATATGCTTGCAACATATCCACAATTTCATTATTGTTCATTTTACAAGAATATCTTAAATAATTCATGGCCTGTTACGAATAGAATCCTACTTATTCCTAATGAATTTTAGTTATTTCTTATGTTAAAATAACATTTAAATATACAGGGTGTGCTATATTTTTTAACTCAGAAAAACATAATGAATCTAACTGTACCAAAAAAATTATATGTTGCTATTTAAAAAATTTAAGTTGATCCTTGACCCTTGTAAGATAGGCTTGCTAAGGGCAACATTTTATATCCAGTTTATAGTACTTTTTGAACCCATTAATTTGATGTACCTCTCGTTTAAATCGGATTTCAAATAAGAAAGATATAAGCTGGGACGTTTTTTTGTGATCACTCTGTATAAAATAGACAACACTGATCTTCCAGTTGTAGCATCACAAGTTGATCTTGGAGTGACGGTTACATGGGCATGAATTTAAAGTTGCCAAGGAATCATTTAAAACAACTACCAGGCAACATTTCTTAACAAACCGTACTTTTGGAAATTGGAACGCTCTTCCAAGTTTGATTGTCAATGCTGAAAATGTTAGCCAGTTTAAAAAGCGTTATGATTTATGATCAACACAAGGGAAATCATGACTAAAATTTGAATATACCGGGTGTCCCAGAACTGCCGCATGATATTTTAATAGCATATTCTGGAGTGAAAATCAAGACTAAAATTGAAAGAAAAAATGTCCAGGGTCCTAAAGTATCCATACTGTAAGCGATTTTCGCTGACCAATCATAAGACCTTTGTTAATTGCTTTATTAGGTAAGCTCATTACTTTGTTCCATTTCCATGGATTTTCATAGTACGATAAAATTCTTTGAATTATTTGGTCCGCTGTAATCGAATAATAAATTACATTGTGACATTTCTTAACGTCATTTTGACAGTAATATTTTTTCATAAAATCAAAAAGTGAACAGTTTTGAACATGTTTACCGCTGCACAGTACTATGATATGCTCATAGGATATGGAGCATGTGGTGAAAGTGCTTACGCAGCCGTAGAAGCTTACGCTGCACGTTTTCCTGCAAATGTATTTTTGCGTTTGGTGAATCGCGCTAGGAATACGGAGAATTTAGTACCTCACACTAAAGGAGTTGGTGGTGTTACACGAGAGGCTCGCACTCCATAAAATGAAGAGGCTGTTCTTCAGACTTTTGAGGAAGACGGAACGTTAAGTATTAGAAGCGTCGCTAGTATGTTTGACATTTCAAAAAGCACAACACAGCGGATTCTAAAAGATAATCGACAACACGCTTATCATTATACGCGTGTACAGAATCTCTTGCCTGAAGATCTTCCTCTAAGAGTGCAGTTCTGTGAATGGTTACTGCAACAACATGAAGCAAATCCCAACTTTGTAAAAAGTATTTTATTTACGGATGAATGTTTTTTCTCAAGAAACGGAACATTTAACATTCATAATTATCATGTATGGGCAGACGAAAATCCACATGCAATTCATGTTAATGCATTTCAACATTGGTTTAGCATCAATCTGTGGGCTGGGATTTTAGGAGATTCATTGGCAAGTGTTGATGAACAAACGATTATCAGATAAAATATCGACTGTAGAGTTTCAGGTTGGTCCGTTTGAATTTCCTCCAAGATTAAATGAAGTCTATGCCAATTTTCTTAATGATGAATGGCCTGATCTTCTAGACGATGTGCCATTGCAATTCTTGACACATCCCTGGTTTCAACACGATGGTGCTCCAGTGCATTATACAACTCAAGCTTAACAAGTCCTTGATAGAAGATATCTTGATTCTTGGATAGGACGTGGCGGGCCAATAAATTGGCCGGCTAGGTCGCCTGACCTCACACCTTTAGACTATTTTTTGTGGGGTCACATGAAAAACTATGTTTATCGTGAACCGGTGAACTCTTTAGAACAACTGGATGATAGATTGCATGAAGCTTTCGCAACAATTACACCTCAAATGATTCAAGGCGCCCAAGCAAGCTTAATAAGACGAGCACGCCTTTGTATTCAAATTGGTGGAGGTCATTTTGAGCAATTATTATAAGAGTATCTACGAATTGTTAACTGTTATGGTTTTTGATTGTTTATTAAACTTTTTTTTATTCTAAAAAATCAAAACAATATTGCTTTTCTGTTTTACCCTGCTTAAAAACCAGCTTATGTTAAGGTATTATTCCAATCAAACATGAACGTCAATATTTTTCCCTAGTTTCAATGAGTGTATTAACGTTTGTCAGCTCAACATTTACGCTTTCATCTTAGCGTGACGTGCCTCAACGCAGCTATTATAAAAATAATGTCACATTGACACTTCATTTCTGTCAAGTACAGTGGACCAGCGAAATTTATAAGAATTTTGAAAAATGTAAATGTAAGTTGTTTCCTAGCAACTAGTCGGATTACTTAATATACCTTAAACAGGTTGAAAAAAGCTTCACACGATTGGTTAATTTCAATAGTTTACCATTTAAATACCCTACGGCCCTCGACATTTATTCTTTCAAATTTAGTCTTAATTTTCACTCCGGAATACGTTATTAAAATATCATGCGGCAGTTCTGGGACACCCGGTATAGTCCAATTTTTACCCTTTTGAGGTGACGTCACGATTTCTTTACTCGCTTTCTCTTTATTGAAACGACAGAAACAGAAAAAACCAAAAAAATAGGCACGTTTATTTATTGATGGTCACTTTGAGGTTATTTTATGCTCCTGTCAATTTGACCATTTTTAATTTCTTTCACTTATTACATTGATTACATACAATATTACATTACAAACATAACCTTTCGAAGCAATTGTCAACAAATTTGACACATTTATAGTTATTTATGCATGACCAACTTCATTAAACTATGTTATGGCCATCCCAAATGTCGAAAAAAAGTAAACCAAATGACAAGTCGATGATGGACATAGAATGATGGACATATGATGGACATAGACAACACAGTAAACCTATAGAACGCAAACTCCCATTGTTTTTTGTGCCCCGACGCCATCTACTGGCTTGTGGTAGGTGCAAAATAAGACACAGCCAGCTGGATATCCTGGCTTTTTTTATTTATTTTAATTTTCAAAATAATTTATTTATGAAATTAAAAGATTACATTTATTTTGAAGTTTTTATTTTCAATTTTTTTCGATACATTTCCATTGCATTTTTATAAATTTTGATTTGGTGTTTCTTTTCCTCAATTGCGACAAACAGAGCTTTATGGCGTCCTCACCTTCAAAATTTTGCTCTTTATTTTGACATCGAATTTTGCATGTAACGTTTTCGGTACACTGCAGCCCGTAGTTGCAGCCCGAATTTTGGATTAACATTCTGGCTTTTTATAATTTTGATTATGCTCAGCTTTTCTTATTTTCTTTTTGAAACTTTCACAAGAATTTATATCTTCATTACTACATAAAACAGGGTTTACACAATTTACTTATAGCGTCTTCAGTAGAAATATCGTAGATCAGTAGATCGGATGAAAATTCTATAAAAAATAGTTTTCAGTTAAAAATTTGTTACACAGTCTAGTACTGGAAGTAAGTCTGGACTGGAAAAGGAGGAAAGTTGTATCGAGGGTATCTACGGCCATATTCGTTCGTGCCGAAGTCTTTGCTGGTAAAATGAATTCCACACACAGTGTAGCTGTTATACCTACACTTTCATAGGCTCCAAAGTTGATAACTGCTTGTTACCCGTGTTTTTAATCCATTCCATAAAATGCCCAGGATATTTAATTGGATTTGAAAATCTATGGCGAGTTCCACATGGTTTAAATACCTTTGCACTCTGCAAATTCTCGTAACAGTAGATTTATTATTTATGACTTAAAATGTCAAAATATATATTTTTTTTAAATTTTGGCATAAGTTTCCGCGATTTTAATTTTTATAAAACGGCAGCGTCCCCTGACGGCTTGTGGTGGGTGCGTTTCCAAAAAAAACGATAAAATGCATAGGAGTTTGCGTTCTATAGGTTTACTGTGTTGTCTATGATGATGGAGATGAAGTGGCGATATCTAGTGAAATTTAGAATAACCACACATTTAAAAAGTTAAATATCAGGTTATGTTATATGCTATTTCATTGTCAAAAACTGTCAGTTTATACGTTTTCGTCGTGGAACTTGATCATTTCGTAGTAAAACGATGCAAGCATTACAGAATTCGAGGTTCTAAGACGCTAACTTTCCTCTAAATGCGTTTTTACGCACGCAAGTGTGAAGGACCACAGCCATAGACTAATCACAGCAAACTAACGCCGAATCGGAATTTCGTCGTGGAACTTGAACATTCCGGAGTAAAACGATGCAAGAATTACAGAAATCGAGGTTTTAAGACGCTAACTTTCCTCTAAATAGGTTTTTACACAAGCAAGTATGAAAGATCACAGCAAAACCACTCCGAATGGGAATTTCGTCATGGAACTTGATCATTTCGGAGTAAAACGATGCAAGAATTACAGAATTCGAGGTTCTAAGACGCTAACTAATTTTTCATGTTCCTGCCATAGTGTCATAAAAGTATAAACTGACAGTTCTTGACAATGAAATGGCATATAACATAACCTGATATTTAACTTTTTAAATGTGTGGTTATTCTAAATTTCACTAGATATCGCCAATTCATCTCCATCACATGACCAACTTCATTAAACTATGTTAACGAATTTCTTTTCTAGTACCACAAATTTCCCGAAGAACCTCAAACGATTTAGCTCTAACTCCACTGTCGCTGGGAAATTGAAATAAAGGTTTTTCAGAATTGCCACAAATAATGCATTTAATGAGCATTTTCAGAGTTTTTTGATTGACAAAATTTCAAATTTGACGGCAATTTTACCTTGATGTCTAACAAACAGATGGCACCACTTCATCACTATCCCATGGCCAACTTCATCTAGCTTCCGCTGCGCTCCATACGGCCGTCCCAATACGCCAATTTTCAGTGTTCAAATCGTGGAGGGAGAAAAGACTGGAGATGGCATTTCCTATGCTGCCACAAGCGGATAGAGACTGCTAGCGACTTTTATTCCCAGTTTGGCACATGCGTATAACTAATAGGAGTAATAGTGAATTCATTTCATAAAAGCAATATGTGGGTGAACTTTAAAACCGTCATAGTACAAGCGAATGTAATTAAACTTTAAAATAAAACTGTTTTATTTAAAATACAAGCTACCAGTAGATAGTTCACCCTCATACTATTGGGGACACGGAAAACTGGGCAGATGTGTCATTCAGTTGTCAAAATTTCTAAACCATACCTTAGCTACTCATAACCAACCTTAAGTTAATTTGACAGTTTTTTTGAAAATATCAATTATAATGACAGTAAAGGTGCTTTTACATTGACACTTTCTGAAATGACAATAGCAGACTGCCCAGGATTCCATGTCCCTCATTGTACTACCAGCGAGTTTAATATTAGAAAATTATTTAAACAATCAATTTAAAGTACCTACCTAAAAAATTGTTTCAATAAGGTTTACTATACATATTTGAATACATTCAAATCTTTAAATATTTTGTATTCACTAATAAAGTTAAAAAGTTAACAGAAGACATAACCACTAGAAATTAATATACAGTGAGCGGCAAAAGTATGGAATACATTTTTTAAAAAGTAAACTTTTTTTTTTCAAAAAAATCTTTGGACAAGTCAATTTTAGTTTATAAAAATACATTTTTTAGTACAAAATAAAATTCCAAGCAGTTATTTGTTTTCGAGTATGACGTCATCGATACTTTTTTTAAGTGGAAACACCTTATTTTTTTTCTTGATTCTGATAGCCCTTTTAATTGTCTAAATGACAGTATAAAAATGTTGTTATCTTACATAAGGAAATTTTTGAGAAAAAAAAAAGTTGGAAAAATAGTTATTTTTATATTAAGTGCGTGAAGAGAGTGTTTTTTGTGCATGAAAAGGTCTTTTACGCCGAGACGAAGGTCGAGGCAGTATAAGCCTTTGAATGCACAAAAACATCTTCACGCACGAAATATAAACAATATTTTTTCTATAATTGATTCAAAAAATTGAAATTAAAAATTCAAATTTTTGAAGGAACTCTGAAGTTTCAATGCAGTGACCATGTTGCTAGGTAACTAATAAAATACAGTGCGTGAAGTGAAACACAGAAATAGTCGTGTGCGTGAAATCGCATTTCACACACTGTTTTGTATGGTTTCTATGGTTTCGATCTTACTAACAATGCAAAAAGAAATACACGTTAGAAAATGACCCACTTCAGGCACCGATAACTATGCGTGAATTCCAATTTTTTGAATCAATAATAGAAAAATAAATTTTATAACGAACAAAAACAAGTCAAAAAATCAATCATTGAATAATATTATTGATTCAATAACATCCATGGAAGAAGTGGAAGTACTGAAAAAAATGATTGCACCAATAGCCCCAACTCTTACGGCTGTACGACAAAAAAATAGCCAAATCAAAATTAAAGCTCGTAAAATTCTGATTCCGCATAATAAAAAGATTGAACCACAAAGACGATTGTTTTCCACCAAAAAGAAGAAACGTTGCACTTCTAGATTAAGGAAACCAAATGCCGAGGAAACAGAAAAGATTGCGATCAGTGCAATCGTCAATAGTCAAAGGAAAATTAGTCAAAAACAAATGTACATGTACATATGTATAAAAAATAGTTTAAATATATTAATTTCTAGTGGTTATGTCTACTGTTAACTTTTTAACTTTCTTATTAGTGAATAAAAAAATATTTAAAGATTTGAATGTGTGTATTCAAATACAGATGTCCCAAAAATAGGGCACTAACGGTGCACTACGGTGTAGAAGAGATTACCGTAAACCTGAGATAAATGTCAAAAAAATTATATTAGAAAATGCGTTGTGGGTTGCATTTTTAACTCCATCGGGCACATTATCACTCGTGAACCACTTGTATTTTCATTTCTGTCAGGTTACTGTAGTGCTAAAATGTAGGTAAATTTTATTATTTAAACTACCTACGTGCAACGATGCCAAATTTATTTACATTTAACCCTCCCCGATTTGAAAATGTTAAGTCTGAAGAATTTTTTCCATATTTTTCTCTTGTACATTTAAACATTCTCGATAAGATTAAGTAGTTAGTGCGTCAATTTTGAGACACGCTGTATCTCTAGTAAATCTTATTGAAACAACACTCGCTGGTAGTATGAGGCTGAACTATCTACTCGTAGTTTGTATTTTAAATAAAACAGTTTTATTTTAAACTTTAATTACATTCGCTTGTACTATGACGGTTTTAAAGTTTACCTACATATTGCTTTTATGAAATGAATTCACTATTAGTCCTATTAGTTATACGCATGTGCCAAACTGGGAATGAAAGTCGCTAGCAGTCTCTATCCGCTTGTTATGCTGCCCATGTTAAAAATGCGAACCCTCTAAAAGCACGTGCAACAACCTTTTATGACCCAGTCCACCATGCGCTAGATAAAGAAGCAAAATGCGCCTGGAAGGAAGGCGAAGGAAACCATTGGCCTAGCGTCTATATTCAGAAACCTTTTATGACTCTGTAGTTTTCGCGGGCGGGTACACTTATTTGAATTAGTGCCATCTCCAGTCTTTTCTCCCTCCACGGTTGAAATTGATTCTACTAACCTCAAAAAATCGTTTGGTAACTAGCCCCAACTAGCGGAGAAAAATGTTAATAACAATCATTGACGTTTCTTTTCAAAAGTCATGAAGTTTCAAAAAGATATGAAAATCAAATGAAAATATGTAATAGTCTTGTAAAACTGGAAAATATATAACTATATTTAATACATTATTTACATAAAACAATGGAAAAGGAACAAAACTCGAAAGTAACTTAATTTAAACAGCATAAAGGAGTGATAACTAAAAAAATACCTAAATGGGTGGATAGGTAGGTAGGTATGTAGGTACCTCGTTGGTAGATACGTAGTATTATAATTTTAAAACGTTTCCACTTATGGGTTTATTAGCAATTGATTTTCTTTTTATGGAATCAGTTTTTTGTGAACTACTACCTATTATTTAAAAGTGGTTTCATCAATAATTCTATAATAACTTTACAAATTTTGTCTTTATGTGTGTTACAGATAAAGAGGGAATTACGAATTAAATGTGGAAGTAAAATTGTTACGAGTTGTTTGCAAATATTTTCTTGGGCCAAATATGATAAAATTTCTGTGGTGGCAATATCTGCCAATTCTTTAAAAAAATTTACAAACTGATAATTTGGATAAGTCAAACCGCCACGATTTTGAAGATTAATTGAACGTAAAAGAGGACCAGGGGTTGAAAAAGACAATACAGGAGAGAAACAACTGTCGCAGTGAAATATTTCATTTAATTTTTTTACAATATACCCTGCTATGAAAGCAACAGAAGCTGCATATATGGTGTTACTGCGATTAAAAATAATAATTGGTTTACTTAAATTTCGAATTTTCTCTAACAGTCGAAAGGGTAGTATCAATTCCGGTTCACATTTTTCCGCCAAACTGATAAAAAACGCGGTTTCCCCATCAACCCATAAAGATTTATGTTAAAAATTTTGCAACAGATGGGGCTAGTTACCAAACGATTTTTTTAGGTTAGCTGAATCAACTTTAGACCCTTATTGGGACGGCCGTATGGAGCGCAGCGGAAGCTAGATGAAGTTGGCCATGACTATCCATGACATACTTCATACGAAGCCCATTTTAATGGAATTGGAATGGCCATAACATAGTTTAATGAAGTTGGTCATGATTTATGATCAATTTAAATTTGTTTCTGATCTAGCTCAAACATATACGTAAAGTTACTAGATAATGACGTCATCGCAAAAGGGTAAAAATTGGACTATACCAGCCTCCGCTTTAGTTCATCCGACAATACTGATTAATTAAATTTTACTTCTTAATTGCTTAAACAAAAAATTGCGTAAAAGGTTTGCCTCCGCAATTTAACTTAATTTAATAATAATTAAGTCACTCGCATTGCTATTATTAATTTCAACGTCATCCAAAATCTCCAAAGATGTATTGTCTTCAAAATAAACATCATGTTCCGAAAGTGATTTTACAGTCGCAGTGAGTCGCTTCCTCTCGGTACCAGTCTTCTTAAGGGCCCGTCACAGCACGTTGGGTACCATCTACTGCAAAAGTGGGGGCAGGGGTGAGGTAGCAAGGAGGCGGGATTATAATGTTGAAACGGAAATATGTTAGACAGAGATGTCAGCTGCGTAAGTCTACTGACTTAGTACAGGAACCTAGAACCTTCAGCGCCTACGAGTATATAGCTGTGTTACGAACCTTTAATAAAAGTTATCGTGACATCATTAAATTGATAGGTACTATTGCGGGCAAAAAAAGTGGGACATCAAATTTCTGTCAGTTTTGAAAAATTCGATGTAGTTCAAGCTTTATTGTCATTTTTTTTGACACTATTCCAGCTGACAGTTTAAAAATATATTTTATCCTCCTATTTTCCAAATGCCCTCTTCTTTTTATAAAGGTAGATTTTGATTGGAACTTTGCATTAAATAAATATTCACTACGTGCTTACTTACAATCGCTCCCTACAACGTACAATACATAATCACAACGTCAATCGATTCAAAGTAGGGTTAGAATCAGGTAAGGGTTATTTCACATTAAAAGTCAAGACAATGACGTTGATGTCCCACTTTTTTTGCCCGCAATAGTACGCTAATTTTCTACCAAAATAAATACATTTATTTCTTAAGAAATTTAATAAGCATAGACCAAAAAAAAGTAATACAAAACCAAAAGACTTGTTGCAATATAATACTGTTGTAATAAAGTAATTAAAATGTTCAAGTTGGCTTTGACTTAATTTTTTAAAAGACAACAACATAAATTAAGTTGGTTAGACAAAAATAGCGACAAAAATCAAGGCCAATTTGATGAACTTTTCAACTGAACACGTATTTTATAATACAAGCAGAGATTACAAGTATAACATAAATAAAGAAGTGTTTTTTTTTTTATGACCAGTAAGTTGACGGCGACTCTGTTTATCAAAAAACAGCGAAAATATTATCAATATCCTGCATGTTTTTTTTATTGTTGTAAAATGTAATTTTAGAGCATTACATGCGACTGAAACCGGTCCTGGAAAAGAGTTGGTTTAGTGTTTCCACTGCGAATAGAAAATTTGATCACAAGTTTATAATTCATAATTTGGTACAAAGAAACAGCAAATATTAACTATTTGAAAGCAGGTAAATAAATTCGGATAAGGGCGGTTGGGCGGTGGTCTTTACGTTAGGGTGACCTGGAGGTGTTTATCTTTGGACTATTGTGTTGCCGTCGTAAACTGTAAGTGGTCTATATTCATTTCTTGTTGACTTTAGTCAGTCATAATTTCTATTTTGATCAATAGAACGACATTTTACAATCCGTTTCATTGTAAGTAAACGAGTGATTATGAGGGTAACAACTTTATTATTAGTTATTACAATATAACAATAAATATTGCTTTTTTGGTAGGATTAGGTCGTACAGATTGTGATTAATCACGTGGTGGGTTTCGTATTTCCATTCCTCGACATTTCCTGGGGTCAATAATTTCAGGAAGAAGACATTTCAAATAGAAATTTTTTAATTGGTTGACCATATTTTTTTCCCAAAAATCATCATCTCTTTTTATCTGAAATTAAAAATATATTTTATTAACTGAGTACAAAAGATGCAGTTCATTTAACTTTACCTGTTCAACATATATTCCTAATGGCGTCCAAATAACAAAATAACAAACTTTTTCTCTTTGTAATGTGTAGCTGGCCTTGAATTTGATAAAAGTACGCATGGTTCTTCTTTAAAATTAATTCCTCATCACTTTTTACTTGTATATAAGTTATAATTTTTTGTTTAATCGCATCCAGTGGCGTTAAATGTGCAGCTTTTGCAGGACATTTTACTTCGATAATGGCGTCATTTCCTATTAAACCATCCGGAGAGGCGCCAAGCATAAAATCTTCGTTGTCAATAAAAAAACCACAGCTTTCTACTTTCAAATCTTCAAATTTTTTTTGAAATTCTTGAATTGCTCTCATTTCATTTCTTCTGCCGTATCTAGTATTAGAATTTCCTGTAAATGTACCATACAACAGATTGGCAACAGTATTTACGCATGATGTGGTTTTTCGCATTGAGCAAATAACTTTAAAATTCGAAGCAGTTATGCGGTTGGAACGTTCTTGAAACCATAAAGGATTTCCTGCTTGCCCTCTCGTATCCTCTTCTATTTGCCTAATTTCTTTCGTGGTTTTTTTCAAACGAGCCAAAAATTTTTCTGATCGTTCGCAGTATTCCTCTTCAGACATATCTGCTGAAAGCTGCGTGGCTTCTGTACCATAATGTTCATCTGGTGGAGCTACTGGTTTTTGCTTAAAGAGTTGTTTTCGTGACAACTTAGATTTTTCGTAGTACGATTTCCTCTTTTTCATTTTCTCGATGTACTTTTTTGTAGAACCATGTGGACTTTTCTGTATTAGTTCTTTGTGAACTAAGCGATGATAGTCACCTCCACTATTAAAAGATACAGCTGCAGCTTCACATCTAGTTTGGTATCCTCCTTTCAAAGAAAAGTTTATTCTTTTTCCTCCTATAAATTTGCAAACAATAGAATTATATTGCTCTGCCAGATTATTTGTCATATTTAAAATGAGACTAAAAGCATTATCTATTAGCCTTTTGAAACATAATTCAATATCTTCATAGAGGCCACATGTAGACATAATTTCAATATAATTTGTTTCACCCTCTTTTTGACAATTAACATATTTTATCTCTGAACATTCTTTATGCTCTCCAAACACATGTGATGGAGCATTTTTCATGTCTTTAATGAGCAACGTAATTTGTTCTCTCAAAGAACCATTCTCCTTGCTCCTATGTTCAACTGCTTTTTTCACTGCTGCTACTAGTCGATAACTCCGAGCTGTTACAATTTTTCGTAACTGAGGGGAGACGGGCAAATTTTTTGAATTACTCTTCTTTCTAGTAGCGAGTTCACGAAGATGTTTCGAAAAGTTTCTCAATAAATGATTGGTACATTCAATTTTTTCAACCATGGAACATGAACCATACGGACGGATTTCACAGAGTTTTTTTGAAATACTACTGTCACCATCTCCAATTAGTCTCATATATTTAACACCATGCATTTCGATACTTCTTTTAAAACCTTCTATTATTATATCCGATTCCATGGATGTAGATGGCCCCCCAAAATTTTTGAAACATTTATGGTCAATAGGTTGGATATTTTTATTTTCAGCACGAGCACAAACGCAGCAGTATTTGTTTCTCACGGCTAAAAACAGCACTTTTCGTGTCCTGTTGCCAATTATGCACGCCTGAAACATAAATTAATAAAGGTGAAATGAGAATTAAATAGTGAGAAACAATATAAAAATATAAATAAATTGAACAATGATTGACGCCAAAATATGAATACTTACAACTCCCGATAAGGCGTTATAGTTAACATTATATGACCTCTTTGACCAGGCCCCGTCAGCAATTACGGTTATTGTAGGTGTTCCATCAGAATCGACTTCTCCATGTATTCTTGCCAATCTAGCTTCCTCTTTACCATTTTGCTCTATTTGTTTCCAAAAAAGTTTATGAATTGCATTGCCCACACTATCTTGACAGCTGTTAAAAGTACCATAGGCCATAAAAGGTACATTTAATACGGACATCAATTCATTAGCAGTCGAATATCCGATGCCAGATGATATTATTCCCAAAGCCGCTGCATTATTCACTTTCAGTTGTGTACCATCTTTATAATCAGTAGATATGTCCATTAAAATGTTACACATTTTACATTTTAGAGTTATTATGCTCTTTAAACCAATTATATTTTCCTTAATAACAATCATATCGGTTATATTGCAGTCACACGCCCCGTGACTTTTACAAGATAATATTTGCTCTAAAAAGTAATCGAGTGCTACCAAACGTCTGCCTTCAATGATAAACTTTTGTGATGGAATATCATCTTTATCATTTTTAGATTTGGCAACTATTAATTGCGTTGAACTGCAATGAGGTTCTTCTGGATGATGTGTCCTACATGGAACTCATTTTATTATTTTGCAAAAATAAAAGAAAAAGGGAAACATACTCAGCGTTATTGCTTTCATCTGGAGTGTTCAAATCATTGGAATGATTTGTGCTCACAATATCAGAATCAGCAAATAATAAAGGTTCTTCATTTTCTAATTCATGGACAGGTTCAATGGTCAATGTACGTTTAAATCTGAAAAGGTATCCGGAATGTATATTTCATGTCTTTTCAACCGAATTTACCTAATATTTAAAGTAATACCAAATAAAAAAAAATGAGTAATTGGTTTCTAATATTTCTTACCTGTTCAGTTGAGCTATTCTACGATTACGACGACGGGATGATGTATATGGACTTTTTTTATAATTCTTTCGATTCCCCATTGTTGAAACACGCAAATTAAAAAACAGCGAACAACTAAAAACTCACTCAACACTTTGAAAAATACTATCTAAACTAGTGGAGGCAGCTAGGTCAGCAGAAAGACTAACTTAAAATTGCAGTTGCACCATATTTATATTTTAGTAGCCAATGTGGCAAACACATTTACATTCATCTCTGTTTTGGATGTCTAGGTACTTCTAAAAATAGGTCAAAAATGCAAAGAAGCCGACGTCCAGATGTCCAAGTGGCCGATTTCTTTTACACCTTCTCAAATTGCCGCCACTTTGGGTTTTCACATTTTTTTTCCTACAATAGAGCAATTGGCTCTAACCTTCTATAAAATTATTGTGGTAAGAATATCTAAATATAAAATTGGAGCCAAGATTTGGGGTCCTAGATTGAGGGTGTGGCGCAGGCACAGAGCAAAGTCTGAAGTCAAAGGGTGCATTGCTCACAGGCTACCAATTTTAACAATATCCTGTCTGATTTTTAAAATTTACATAATACAACTGTCTATCTGCGTGTCTTATTGTCTGCCCGTCTGGCGTTCTATTTACAGCATTCAGGTAGTTTATGATTATATTAGGTTTTTCCCAAAATCCTATCGTGGGAAACCACATTTTGATCGTCTCACTAATTTAGATCTATCTCTAAGGCCTGGTTTTTCAATTGTTGATTAATTTTTGATTACCGTTTTTCAACCTGATTAAAAAAAAAGTTCATGTTTATTCTTGATTAACCTAATCATACGATGTTCTATGAATTAATCGGAATTTGATGATTAATGTCAAAAGTGACATTGCCGATTTATTGAAAATTTTTGATTAGAACAGTACCTAAAACCATTAGCATAGAATAATAAACTACAAAATTAAATCCTACATGTTTAATACATTTACTTACCTAAGAAATCATTTTTAACAAAAATTATATTCTAAATAATGTAAGAAGTCTCATGTCAAATGTGACAGTGTAATTTCATTAAAAATAAAAATTTTGAGCTAATAAAAGTTTCGATTTGCAACAGAAAAGTGAATGTCAAATAAAGTTTTGTATGTTCCTACTTTAAATTTTTTAAGTCGTTACCATAAATGTCCATTAGTTCATATTTTTGGCGTGGGACTTCTCACATTATTTAGTATAGTTAATCGTAATTATTGAATTTTGGTTTGAAAAACACTATCCATGATTAATTTGAAATTAATCAAGAATTAATGATTAGCTGATCAGAATGTTTATCATCGATTGAAAAACCGGCCCCTAATGTTAATTACTCCTAATTAATATTTTAAAAAATTATCAGTGTATTATTTTGTTACATAATAATAATTATTATTATTATGAAACATTAAAACTAATTATTAAAGTAATAAACTGATAAGTGACAAATTGCACTTAATTCAGCAAATTCAATCAAAGATTCCAATCAAGTTCTATACTAATAGGTAGCCTGGCGAAAATTGCCATTCTCGTACTCTGTATTTCTGTTATCCATTGAAACAGTATCAGATGTCGGCCCTCCAGCTCCAATTTTACAGCATGCACGTTCAAAACACGTGTCCAAGTCAAAATACATGAAACTACCCGAACTACCCTCTAGACGTCGCTTCCTTAAAACGGTTTGTATCCGAACTTCGATAGTGCACTTGCACGACGCAAGTGCTACAGGGGCAGCACTATACGCAAAAAAATTCGTACGAATAGCATTTGTCATTTTTCTCTAATAATGTAGAGATAAATCATTTTGTATGGCACTGAAAATTCCTAAAAATAATTAATACATTTAGCAAAGTTAGTAATTTTATTTAAAAATAATTACTTCTAAAGAAAAAATCCTTTTTTTTGTACTACACCAAAAAAAAGTACTTTGCCAAATGGACGTCATTTTTTAATACCTTTTTTGTTAAAACAATTTTTACTTTGATTGAGTAATAACGACGTAAATTGCAAAATGCGAATTTGGGAGCTGTGACGGACTCTTAACGCGCCAGTTTATTCATGCATTCTAATCTTCTTCGATGGGAATTTGAAAACGGTAACGTAGGAAGACTTGCTTGAAGCACAATCTGACTTGCAATTGGGTACGCAACATTTTTGAATGAATCGCCTTTCTATGGAGTGCCAATATTTTTGAAACTCAGGATACTGTGGAATGGCCCACTAAGAAATTTGGCAACACAGCCAGTGTCCTGGCCTGATAAAATAGAGACCGCCTTGGTCATACACAATTATTATTTAAACTGAATGTGTTTAACATAGATAAATATGTAAACTAAAAAATGCTTACGCAAGTCCAGACGCAGTATTTAGTTAAACCGTCAATATTTGTTTCAACTGTAGTTTGAAGAACAATAATCATTTATAATTATGCGTTCTTTAATACTACTAGCAACGTTTTTAAGTTATCTAGTATCATTATCCAAGGGAGAAAATATTGTTGGAATCTTTGTGTATCCTTCAAAAAGTCATTTCACTATGGCCGAAAGATTATTAAAACGACTTGCAGAGAAAGGACATTACATTGACGTAGTAACACATTTTCCATCTGAAGAAGCACCTCCCAGGTAAACAAAGTACATAAGTGATTTAATGTCGCTACAATTGCGTTTTTAGATACAATCAACTGAGTGTGAAAGGAACTTTACCCACTTTCGCAAATAATCTGTCTATAAATTATTTTAAAGATTATTCAACTTCTGAAATTATATATTATATGATGCGAACAGCTGGAACTGACGCATGCCAAAAAATCCTGGACAACCCTGTCCTACAGAATATAAGACAGTCCCAAAAAAAGTACGATCTAATAATTACTCATATTTTTGGTTCTGATTGCATGGTAGGTTTTACTGAAATCTTTAATGCATCATTAGTTTCCCTCGTCACCAGTATAAATTTACCCTGGGCTAATGACAGAATTGGAAGTTCCGACAACCCGTCTTACATCCCAAATTATTTCTCGTGGTCATCTTCCAATATGAATTTTAACGAGAGGATTGAAAATACGATTTTGTTATTTAAATGCAAGTTTTTGTAAGTACAATTAAATTCTATTAAATAAATATCTGAGAAAAAGTGTTTTACAAGATATTATTTTCTGGGCTCGAAGAAATCCAACGAGGTAGCAAGAGAATTTTTTGGAACAAGTCTTCCTAGTTTAGAAAGTTTAACTAAAAGAACAAGTCTTCTTTTAGTCAACAGTCATTTTAGTATGAATGATGTCAGACCAGCCGTAATAAACTTTTTGGAAATTGGAGGACTTCACATACGAGATCCTAAACCACTGTCAGAGGTTGAGTACTTGTGATATCATAAAAATATTGCTCATTTTGTAATCTAATTTCAGTATTTCGAAGCTTTGGTTACCACCGAGAAGAAAGGTATAATTTATTTATCGATGGGGTCGATGATAATGACAGAAACTTTCGATGTGGAAAAACTTCAGGCAATGTTTGATGCTTTTGCAGAGTTACCGTACAAGATACTATGGAAAGCTGACGTAGAAAAACTTCCCAAAACTTTATCGGTACCTGACAATATTCATTTCGAAAAGTGGATGCCACAACTAGATATTTTATGTACAAAATACAACAAGAGGAATATTCTTAATTCATTAAAATATTCTAGGTCATCCAAATATTAAATTATTTATTTCGCATGGAGGTCTATTAGGTGCCCAAGAAGCTATCTATTGCAATGTTCCTCGTTTAGGTATTCCTTTTTTCGCCGATCAAGAGAAGAATATTCGCAATGCTGAGAAGATGGGTGTGGCTGTAAAACTTGTTTACGATGACATAAACAAGAACACCATTTTGACAGTAACCAAAAAAATACTAGAGGATCCAACGTAAGTAGCTCTTGATAAGTGATCCATCAATTGTTGACTGTCCTTTATTATATTGCAGTTATAAACAAAATACCAAACGAATTTCTCGTGTTTTTAAAGACCGACCCATGTCACCTCTTGACACTGCAGTCTACTGGATAGAGTACGTGCTAAGACATAAAGCGGCGCCTCATATACGGAGTCCAGCAGCTGATTTACCTTGGTATCAATATTATTTGATCGATGTTGGACTCATCTTCATCTTTGGATTTTTTTTCTTCTGTTACGTAATAATTTTGCTCTATACAGTATTTAGACGATTAATATATTGTGGTAGGTATGTGAGAAATGTATATTTTTAAGGTTTAAGCGGACAGTTTATCTAACCTTTCGATCTTAAAAATCTTCTTGGTAATTATAGCAATATGTATTAATAAACTCAGGGATGATTTTAAGTTTGTAACATTAATTCGGACACAAATATAAAATCATAGGCAATCCACTTGGAATTTCTTTCTCAATACCGTGAAGACTTTGTTCCCACAACTTGTGAGTCAATTTGTTTCATCGATTATTATTAGTATTATACATAAAACATATCGCCAATCGTTGATTTCTTAATCGACATTTTTTTCACCAAATTGCAAATGACTCGACATTGTCTGGTGGTTGTGAACCACGGGCAGGAACTCAAATTCGAAGATCATGCTCTCGAAGAAGTTTTGTATGATTTTAACGAAATTCGCAAGTTTCCAGCTATTAAATTTTCGAATTAGAGCAGCCACTTTTCCTCAGTTCATACACATATTGCCTAATTTCCAGGCAGAACGCTTTCGACGCATGCTTCAACATTGAGAATAGGCGGAAAAATGCTTCGAAACTACATTGTAAAACAAAAACCAAGTTTAGCGAAATCTCTATGAAATCTATAATGAATTTGAAAAAAAAATAGATTCAAGATAAATGATACAAAAATTCAACTTTAATTCACTTAAATTCAAAAATTAAACAGTACCTACATAAATATTTATAAATTTAATTCTTAAGTATACAATACATAAATATAGGGTTTAACAAAAATAAGTGCATTTATTTTAACTGGTAATAGTACTCATCAATTACAACAACTTTTGTAAATAATTTTTTTCCCTACATTTAATAAAGAAATAAAACAAGGAGGTAAAAAAAACAAACGAAAGTGAGACCTTTTTATTCATCATTCATGATTCCTGTTCAGATTTATAAAATTGCATTCAACGTGAACGTCACGTCAAAATAAAGAGAGGACAACTAACTGGCAATTCAGTTTTGTAAATTCGAAGAAATTTTATTTAGAAAAGTTGTTGTGATTGATGAGTATTATTACCAATTAAAATAAATGCACTTATTTTTGTTATACCCTGTATAAACTGATAGCAATAAGTATAAGTGTACAAAATACTACTCAGTAGATAAGTAGTTCCTCAAGACTTCAATTGTTTTTTTTTTATATTTCAGATTAATTATTTTTGGAAAACTTCACTTATAAAGAAATATTGATAGTTATTGCTCCTTCATTTTTTCTTTCCAGAAATTTTCATCTGGAAATATTATTTCAAAGTAAATATCACTAGATTTGTCATTATTTTTGTTTTCTGTTTGTTGATTTAAGCCGGACTTTATTTGTCGCTTGGGATAACTCATTTGTCATATCTTCTGTTTCCCGTAAGGTGCTTAGTCATACGTCATACGACTCATGCATAGTTATTATTTAAATTTTGAAAATTTTCTGTGTGGAGTGAGGTATAGATAAAAATGCAAACTAAATTATACAAACACAAAAAAACAATACAAAACATGCGTTTTAGTTAAATAACCGTTAACATTTCTTTGAATGAAGTTTGAAAAATAATCACTTATTATTAAGTATGCGTTCGTTTTCAATGTGGATAGTATCATTATCAAAGAGAGCAATTATTGTCGGAATCTTTATGTATCCTTCAAAAAGTTATTTTGCTATGGCCAAAAGATTATTAAATCTGATTAGTTCTGTAAATAAACAAAATAGGATCTATATTCCTATAACATTTTTTTCTTAAAATGACTTCGTAAACACGATGTCAAAGTTTTTTACATCTATTATAAATCACCCTGTATACACACATTGTTCCTTTATCTCCCTCAGTTTGGCTTTAATATAGATATGTAATATACAGTGAGTTTTTTTTAAGACTGGCCATAGGGTTTTACATGCTAATTTTTCAACCCCCTGTTAAGTTTTGTTCCCATGAAAATATTCAAACCATTTTTGGATCAAAGTTGGAACATTTTTTAAACTATCGGATAGATTACAATTCAATATCCCAAACTGTCGAAAAAGTTGTGAAAAAAATATTTTTTAGCGCGCCGAAAGCGTCCAAAATTGGAGATAGTCAGGTGCTGGTTGAGCCGACAATGGCGCTACTGTGGCGGCCGCTCGACGTACTATTATTTCGGCGCCCTAAAAAATATTTTTCTATTATTGATTCAAAAAATTGAAATTCACGCATAGTTATCGGTGCCTGAAGTGGGTCATTTTCTAACGTGTATTTCTTTTTGCATTGTTAGTAAGATCGAAACCATAGAAACCATACAAAACAGTGTGTGAAATGCGATTTCACGCACACGACTATTTCTGTGTTTCACTTCACGCACTGTATTTTATTAGTTACCTAGCAACATGGTCACTGCATTGAAACTTCAGAGTTCCTTCAAAAATTTGAATTTTTAATTTCAATTTTTTGAATCAATTATAGAAAAAATATTGTTTATATTTCGTGCGTGAAGATGTTTTTGTGCATTCAAAGGCTTATACTGCCTCGACCTTCGTCTCGGCGTAAAAGACCTTTTCATGCACAAAAAACCCTCTCTTCACGCACTTAATATAAAAATAACTATTTTTCACAACTTTTTCGACAGTTTGGGATATTAAATCGTAATCTATCCGATAGTTTAAAAAATCTTCCAACTTTGTTCCAAAAATGGTTTGAATATTTTTATCGGAACAAAAGTTAACAGGGGGTTGAAAAATTAGCATGTAAAACCCTATGGCCAGTCTTAAAAAAACTCACTGTATGTATTTATAATATATACATATTTAAAATAGGTAATTATTATTGCAAACGCAAACATTGCAAATAGAATGTAGTTCAATCATTTCGTCAAACTACGTGTTTAAAGGTTTAGAATTTGAAACCTTAGGCCCTTGGTGCAAAGAAGCCATCGATTTCATTAATGTCATCGGAAACCGAGTTATCGCGGAATCAGGCGATTCAAAATCAAAGAAATTCCTTTTCGAGAGGATTTCCCTTGCCATTCAACGTGGAAACGTTGCAAGCATTCGAGGCACTTTTCCAGATTCCGCAATATTATCGGAAATTTTTGTATTATAAAACAAAAATGTTATGTAATTAAAAATATGGATGAACAGGTAGTATTTTTAGTCTAAATTATGCGTTTTCATTTTAAAACTAACTTATTTCATGTAAATTTGTAAGTTATCTATTTTAATTTTTTTTTTAACTTTTAAATAGGTACGAGTATACAGTAAAATCTAAGAATATATTGCATAATTTACTTTATTTCCCCAATTTAAATAAACAATTAAGTATTTTCTTTCAAACTACACTACTAGTTTACGCTTATTCGAGAAGCTACTCGTAGTTCCTTTTCATTTAAGATACGAATTTTATCTACAATGCGTTACTTGATGCTGCCGTGTTCAATTCTTATTTTCACAGTGGCAGTGTCACAAGAAGCAAACATTTTTGCAATTTTTACTTATCCTGGGAAAAGTCATGTCGCAATGGGTGAACGTCTCTTAAAACGACTTGCAGAAAAAGGACACAATGTTGATATAGCCACACACTTTCCATCTGAAGAAGTTCCTGCGAGGTAACCGCAATAATTTATTAAATTCAGTGGTAATTATCTAAAATTTGTTAGGTATAACCAAAGGAGTCTAGAAGGAGTTGTTCACAGTTTAACAAATAATATGTCCATCCACTATACTAAAGATTATTCTGTGTACAGATTTATACGTTTTGTGTGTACCAACGAAGCTGAACAATGCAGGACGATTTTAAACTCTCCTATTTTACAAAACGTAAAACGGACGCAAAAGAAATATGATCTTGTCGTTACTCAGATTTTAAGTTGCGATTGTATGCTAGGATTTAGTAATTTTTTTAATGCCACGATTGTTTCCCTCGTCACCTTCGTAAGTTTACCTTGGGCTAGTGACAGAGTTGGAAATCCAGACAACCCCTCTTATATTCCAAATTATTTTGCACAAGTCAACTCTAACATGAACTTGTACCAGAGAATTGAAAATGTGATTTCATTACTTGAATCCAAGTTTTTGTAAGTCCGCACACGTTTTTATACTAAACTCAACAATGATTTATTTTCAAGCAATAATTTTTTTGGATCTGAGCCATGCAACCGAGCTGCACAAGAATTTTTCGGAGCAAATCTCCCTACTTTGGAAAGTTTAGCCCAGGAGACGAGTCTCATCTTGATCAACAATCATTTTAGCATGAACGTCTGGCCAACAGTAAAAAATGTTATTGAGATTGGAGGACTCCACGTACATGAGCCTAGACCGCTCTCAAAAGTGAGGACTTATGATGATGAATCAACAAGTTACTCCATTTCGATTTCAGTACTTTGAGTCTTTGGTCACTACTGACACTAGAGGAACAATCTTTTTGTCAATGGGATCGATGATGATGACGGAAACCTTCAGTCCTGACAAACTTCAAGGAATGTT
The DNA here is from genome assembly GCF_963966145.1 of Tenebrio molitor. Lineage (NCBI taxonomy): Eukaryota > Metazoa > Arthropoda > Insecta > Coleoptera > Tenebrionidae > Tenebrio > Tenebrio molitor. The sequence goes on along the minus strand of NC_091051.1, from coordinate 13,560,257 downwards.
CGACGCTTTCGCAGAGTTACCGTATAAAGTGCTGTGGAAAGCTGTCCCAGAAAAATTTCCCAAAGGCTTAGTAATACCTGAAAATATTCATTTCGAGAAGTGGATGCCACAAATGGATATTTTATGTGGGTCGCATGTCGTGAAGCTCTTCATTTTATTTAGACATATTTTCTAGGCCATCCCAGCGTTAAACTATTTATTTCACATGGAGGTTTACTAGGAGGTCAGGAGGCTGTTTATTGCGGCGTCCCTCGTATAGGGATTCCTTTGTTCGCCGACCAGAACAAAAATATTCTCCTTGCTGAGGAAATGGGCATTGCTGTAAAAGTTTCTTACAATTACATAAGCAAGGAAACAATTCTATCGGCAGTTGGAAGAATATTAAAAGACACGACGTGAGTATCTGATGAGAAGTGAACCATCAACTCTTGAATTCCGTTCACCTTTTAGTTACACACAAAATACTGAACGGATTTCTCGTCTGTTCAGAGATCGCCCTTTGTCGCCCCTTGACACAGCAGTTTACTGGCTAGAACACGTGATAAAACACAAAGGGGCTCCGCATTTGCAAAGTCCAGCAGCTGTCTCGCCTTGGTACCAATATTATTTAATCGACGTTGGGCTTATCCTCGTTTTCGTATTTTTCGCAGCCTTGTGCGTTACAGTTTTGCTCTTAAGAACTGTCGCACGATTAATATGTGGGACGTGAAAAGGAAAAGTCTTGTTAAATTAAGCAAATTTATTAATAAAGATTATTTAAATGGAGTTTTTCAAGTGTATCACAGTTGAGATTTTTCGAATCTTGATAAAAACCGCATATATCTAAATTTTGTAAAACCGGTATATCTCCTTGACCTAATGGTTATGGCAAAGAAAGTGGTATAGCCAATGAATGACCAGCAGGAAGGCACAAGAAGAGGAAAGTGCAGTCGTCAACAACGTTGCGGTCAGTTAGTGTATTGTGCAGCAGGAAAAATGGCAAAGTTCCTGCTAAAATCGTGTCACATATTAGTGCTAATTAGTGTACTGTGTTTAAGCGCGACAGGTAAGTTGGACCATTTTTGTTACATAGTCATTGTTAACAATGCGACCAAAAACCGTCGTTGCTCAAACAAACAAGGAAGAATTTAAATCCGCAACAAATTACCGTTGCACGCCAGTAAATGGATGTGAAAGTGAATAATTATCGAGTCTAAACAATTTGTCAATTTTGTACCTTACTGGCATTTTGCAATTGACGCTTTCGGCATGTTGCTTTCTTTATTTTTTATAAGAAATCTGCACGTCCACACTTTTCGTAAATTTACAGTTAGTACACTGAAGAGAATAATTGAACAAACGAGCTGCTGTAACGAAATTTTCCGCTAATTTCGCAAAATTCCACTCGAATCCACCTCCAAAAACGCAGACAGATCGATTGGTCACATCTAGAAGGACATCGTTTTAATATTTAAAAATATTTTGCATTCTAATGACCGCATCAGAAGTCACCAGCTTTCAACCATCACGCGCAGTAGAATATTTAATCAGTCTTCTTTATAACAACCGGTAACGGTAGGAATGTCAGATTACTGACATTAAAATGTTTCCTCCACAGATTGTTTATTATCATAATTCGGCAACTTTCCTCTACACTCAACAACAATTAGTTTCAGAGAGATAGACACTTGCAATTTCACTTTTAATTGGACATTTTTAAACAAGAGGCCTTGACAACGTAAGGTTATTATTTTAGTCTCAGTAAATCGAGGTTAAAGTAGAAAGTAATGATGGTATGTGTTGGATCCTCAGCTTTCGATATTTATTTATATTTTTTCGACTATTTTTTCCTATTTTCTACGGTCTGTCATAAAATTAATAATGGCTGAAAATATCTCATTGGTACCATGCAAGGTTGACTGGTTTATGCCAACAGGAAATCCAGTTGACAGGAAAGTTCTCTGAAAAATATACTGGTTTAAATTGGGACGTATCCACTAAAGATCAAACCAACCAACTATTCGCGATTCGTTCGAATTAGACGCTTCCATTGGTGAAATTGAAACGTGTTATTTAGCTACATTTGTCAACAAAATCACGTAATAAAAGGCGACGATAGCAGAGATACGATAGTCGCTGTGATATTTTTTCTTGCAAGTCCAACCTTGGCTGCAAATGAATTCCTGAACACAATTATTACAAATCGAAACCTTGTAAGGCTTCTTAAAAAATCGCGCTGATTGGTAAGTCATCGCCGGTGAAAGAAAAAATTCCGTAATCGGAAGAAGATTTATGTTTTACAAAATTTAACTTTCATTTGCACTTTCATGTTTTTTTCTGAACTGTTACATGGTTTGCTAATTAGATACGAAGAAAATGAAAGTACATTACATGAAAATTTGTGGTTATGGGAATTTAAAAGTGTAATCCAGCTTATGATTTCGCACATTTACACCGTTTATGTAACGTCACCGATAAAAACAGGATAGAGGTGTGATAAAACTAAAAGTGTTGCCATTTAGAGATAAAACAAATAATTCTGTGAATTGCTATAAAAAGAACTCATCTTAGGTAATATCATTTAGCAGAATGGTTACAGCTTCTGCGGAATGTGGCCTAGATTTTACTGTTTAAAATTTCTACCAACAACATCACCGAAGGAGTGTGCAAATACAACTTTTTTCTGGAGGAAATCCATTATGCATAAGATTCATTCATGTGAAAAATTCGAAATTGTTCGCATACTTTTCTTCTATCTCTTCGAAAAGCTTTTCCATGTAGTTGTTTCGGTTAATAATTCAACACTTATAACTCGGCAAGATATCGCCTTGCACCAAAGCTTTTTTCCAACAAACAAATGAGATCTCTCGCGTATAATTAATTGCATTTAACTTGTTAATTTGTGTTTAATTAGCCGAGTGCTCGCGTTATTTTTGTAAATAATTTCGGCCTTGAAAAGCTTAACGAACTACAATGAATACAGTTTTGCTTAAGTATTTTGTAAAAGTGAACTTGAACTTTATGCTTACGAAAGTCGAACTTTTACAACACGATCATAACGTACAGGCGTAGTACACTTTCCTATTCATAGCATAGGTTTCCATTGAAGACCAATTCGACCTCTAATACGGATGACCGCATTTTTGCTATTCGAAAAGCTATAAACGGAAGCTGTAGAAAGCAGATTTTCACGATAGTGCACAAAATTCTTAAACGAATCGCACAAAAATTAGAAACTGTATTTTAACACGAATGAAGATAAAATTTTACATGATTTGTCATCTATAGATGTTTGCAGTTAGAAGTCAAAACGACAGAAAAGCCAAAGACGACAAGAAAAATGAAGAATTCGAGTGTCCACAAGGTGTCGGCAATGGAAACTTCGCAGATCCAGCTACTTGCAGAAGATTCTATCAGGTGAATTGTCTCACTTGAGTGATTATGGATTAATAACGGAATGATTTCAGTGCGTAGATGGATTTCCCTATTTGAACAGGTGTCCTTCTGGACTTTTCTTCGACGACATAAGCAAATTCTGTACGTTCAAAAATGAAGCGCGATGCGGACCTATCGCTTCAAGTGAGTATAGTGTCACCCAAAAGTTTCAATAAAAGTTACGATCAAGTTTGTACTTAGCACCCGCTCCCATCACCGAACCCCCAACTGATTTGGCTCTGAAGTGCAACAGGGCTGAATGCGTCCTTCCTTATTGCTTCTGCTCCAAAGATGGGACCCTGATCCCCGGAGATCTAGATCCAGAAGATGTAAGTCTTTGCGCTTCTCTTGTTACGAAGATAAATTGTCAAATTCCAGACGCCACAAATGATCCTGTTAACTTTCGACGGTGCTATAAATTTGAACAACTACGACCACTACAGAAAAGTGTTCAACAAGAAGCGCCAAAATCCCAACGGTTGTGACATCAGAGGGACTTTCTTCATTTCGCACGAGTACAGCAATTATCAGATGATCCAGCGTTTGGCTAACGAAGGCCACGAAATGGGCACAGAGACCATCTCGTAAGTACATCGCTCATGCGATTAAATCGAATAATTTTTAATTTTGTAAGTCTGCAAATGGGACTGCAAGATAAGGGTTACGAGGAATGGGTCGGCGAAATGATTGGAATGAGGGAGATTTTGAGACACTTTTCGAACATCTCGAAGAGTGAAGTTGTTGGAATGAGGGCGCCGTTCTTGAAACCTGGTCGTAACACTCAGTACAAAGTCCTAGAAGATTTTGGTTACATCTACGACAGTTCCATAGGAGCGCCACCATTGGCGGTACCTGTCTGGCCTTACACCCTCGACTATAAAATTCCTCACGAGTGTAAATCCGGAACTTGCCCCACCAAGTCTTTTCCAGGTTTGTTATAAATTAATAGAAGTGTCAATTCTAATGATATTCGACAGGAGTGTGGGAAATCCCTCTGAATGCGCACTACGTGGAGGGCTACGAGGGAGGTCACTGTCCCTACTTGGACCAATGCGTTTTGCACAATCACGACGCCCAAGAAGTGTTCGAATGGTTACAAGAAGACTTTAACAGGCACTATGAACAAAATCACGCGCCATACATGATGCCCTTCCACACCAACTGGTTTTCGATCAAAGAACTAGAACAAGGACTGCAGAAATTTTTGGACTGGGCTGTAACACTGTAAGTAATGGTAAATTGTCGATTTTTCGATTTGACGCGTTACTTTCAGACCTGATGTGTGGTTTGTTACGGGGACACAAGCTCTCACTTGGATGACAGACCCCAAGACTCTCAAAGAATTGAACAATTATGAAGGATGGAGTTGTAAAAATAAGGCCAATCTGCCGCCTAAAACGTGCAACAATCCCAACAAGTGTGCACTTAATTTCAAAACTCCGGACCTGAATTTTACCGATACGAGATATTTAGAAACTTGTAATGATTGTCCTAATCAGTACCCTTGGTTGGGAGACGCCGAAGGGTCTGGAATTCCAGGAAAAGACAACTACGTTCCTGATAATGGTAGAAAATAGTACAATGTCGCGAGTTAGCAATAGATTTTTTAATGAACTTTCAAACCAAAATGTTTAAATTAAATAGGTCATATCCGTAAGGTTACCTATCTATGTATTATTTATGTGTAGCTATATTCCAACATGAGTCAGGTGTGAAAATTTTGTATTGTTGTTTTTGAAAAATAATAAATAAATTATTGTTACACCCTTTTACATTTACACAAGCTCCTTTTTCGGGTTCTCAACTTACGCAAGCTACAACAAACTGCACCAAAAATTGTTCACTCCATTATAGCTATACAGGGTGAATTCAGATTTCTTAGTTTGTGGTTTGTCGCAGTCTTAGAGAGCAGGGGTTTTACCTCTATCATGTTCAGCGGGTGCAAGCATTGCAACCAAACGATTACATTCACCGGCAAGAGTGGGCGATTCAAAATCAACCTGATTTTTTGTCAATAGTTTGCCGATAAAGCGGGTTTTAGGCGTAACGGAGTTTTGAATAGCCACAACACCCATATTCAGCAGCGCAAATCCGAGACGATGCAGCAAGGGTAGGTACAATTTTCCTGACATGGAATCTTGGCCATAACTGACATTTAACTGACAAATATGTGTGAACTGACCTTTATTGAATATAACCCAACTTTTGACTCGATAATGCCATTTCCTTGCTTTTTTGATGTCAGAATAAAAACTTCAAAGTAATTTTTAATAATTGTCACTTATTAATGACGTTAATGATTGGTTTACATCATTTTTTTTGAAATGTCAAAAAAATGTTGGCCAAGATTTCGTGTCCGGAATAGTACGGGCGTGTAGGTACAGTTAATTTCAAAATTATCGAGTACACCTCAAAAATCAAGAAGTCGATTTACTACAGTTTTTTCCATATGTAAAGATGCATTTTTGAAATTTGAGCGCCATATTTTGTATATACTATATAGGTTAGGCAAGTTTGACAACATAAAATGTAGCTGATCTTTTAGAACACCATCCTATTGTCTGTTATATCCTCTGCATGGTGCTCTTCGTGATGTTATAATACTGGGCTACCCTCCGGATCGAGAACCCTTCTTCCAATTTGGAAACCATGAGCACTTTCGCGTTTTCGGTTAGATTATAATAGCCATTTTGTTTGTCAAAATTGACATTGATCATTGACAAAAAATGTAAGTGCATTTCACACTGTAGAAAATTAGATGTACTCTATAATTTTGAAATTAACTGTATATACCTATTAGAAATCACGGCCGACATTTTGAACAATTTTTCTAATTGCAAGTACGTTACTGTTTAGTTATGATTTTTACTTTGACTTTTCCTTTCACTTGGTTTTCACTCTTAGTTATCTCACACGTTTTTGCGGCTCCGTGTATTTAAATAGCTATTTCGGCTATTTCATTTATAATAAGGTTTTGACACTCTCTGTTTTTAAAGCGTTTTTGCCGATATTCATGTTTCGATTTATTAGAGCTTTCAGAAGCGTCTCGTTCGGAATGGAATTAAGTTAAATTGGACTTTATAAATTTAAAATGTTTAACCACATTTTCGGTTTATTCACTTATTGAAGATATGTACTATGATTTAGGTAGTTATAATAGGTAGGTATATATACAGTGTATTCTCTCATAAGCGGACACCATCGGTCGCACAGAATTTGTCCACTCAAGAGAGGCGTCCACCTAAGAAAGTTTGTCCGCTTAATAGAAGCGTCCGTTTCTGAGGAAAAATAGTAGATTACATTACAAATTCAGAAAAGTGGACGTTTACTAGACGAGTAAGGCAAGTTTAAGTACGAGCGTCAGGGAGTATTTAAATGCCAAACGATTTTACAAAATCGTACAGTAATGGTTGCTATGCTGTAAAGTGACCTATTACTGTACGATTTTGAGTACAGTAATATAGTTCATTACTGTACAAAATTTTGATAAACGTCACAACTTATTATACAAAAACAAAATGTCAAGCTAATTTCAAAGATTTTAAGAGATTTGGAGCCTTTAAGGGGTTCGTCGAACAAAAAAATGTTGTATTCAGCTCGTTCGTGTGTAAATTGGGCTTTTTTTGGTACTCGTGGGCCTTTACTTTAAAACGCGAGTGAAATGCCACTCATGCCAAAAAAAAAGCCCAATTTACCCACGAACTCGTTAAATAAACTATGTACTATTTTTTTTCAAATGGACACAGAATATGAAATACACTTATAATTAGATACATAATACCGATTTGTTTTTGACAAAATAATTTTAATTCTGAGTGAAGTAATCATCTAATATTTTCTGCTTTAAATTAAACTGTTTTAGTGAAATACTTTCAAAATGTAACATCAGGACACCTGATTGTGAACTGCACTACTGTACGTACATAGTGGCATTTCTTATTAACAGAATGACTAAAAAATAAACAATGAAATGGCCGAACGTGCCTGAACCTGCATATTTAACAATTTCCCATATCGATATCACAAATGTTGCAAGTGTCAGCGTGGCATTAAGATGCATGCTGTCCATGCAAGAGAGTTTCGATTGAAGAATCACTGTCCGTGTCCGGTTTTAAAAGAGTCCGCTTAAGAGAATTTTTTTATTAATAATAGCATATGGAATGGCCGGTTGCAAAAAAATCGTCCGTTTAAAAGAGGGGTCCGCTTGTGAGGAGTGTCCGCTAAGAGAGAATACACTGTACCTACGTATTGTGAGCTTTTCAATTTCACCCACTAGGTACCTGCATAATTTTCTGGTACTCCAAACCAGCTATTCTTATCCCAACGTAAAGACAATTTTTTTAAACAGTTCTGCTTTATGTGAACATTACGCAAACTTTCGATCTTCAAATAAAACATTTTTCTTTCTTAAAAACTGTCCTACGACAATTATTATTTAAAAACAAGCATAAACCAAACAAAAAAGTATCAATTTTTTGCAACTATTTTATTTAAAATTTATATACATAGTTAGATTGTCTACAAAACTCGACTCGATAGAATTTCTATAATCGAAAACTGTATTTTTGTATTATCAATTATCACTAGTAGCTTTGTAAATTCCGTGGCCTTGGATTAAGAGTTAATATCATTTCTTCGAAAATGTTTTTTTTGCAAATATATTTGTGTAACTATATGTAAAAACGGGTAATAAATTTTGACAAATCCTTGGACGTATTTTGTGACCTTATTTCTTCATTTCCAAGCCGCAGAATTATTTTACTACATTATGGGAAAACATTACCTACTTAAATCAGTCACTAATGTCAATTTTAAGCGCTCTACTCCCATGTTTCATCTTATCACACTTGGAAAAAGCGAAAGCAAATTTGCCACTAAAAGTATTGAGCTCAATTGTTTATTTTTTAGAAGAGGCACCATTATCGATATTCGCTTTATTATAGATAGATATAATAATGTATTATTTAATATATTATATGAAATTGTTTAAAAATTGCGGTGTAACTGTAAGATAGCTTAATTCAGCACAGCTTGGAAGAATCATGAGGTGTATCAGTGAATTAAAAATCTAATAATTAAACCGAAAATTTCATAAAACCTTTAAAATGTTTGTTTAGTTTACTTTTAATTATGCTCAAGTGAGAATTATTTTAACCTGGTGTGCATTTGTAAATATTGATGTAAATCTTCACTGCATTAGAGAAAAAGCTCAACGACAGTGGGGCCTAGGTATTTGCTTCTATGTAAAAAAATAACAAATTAAAACAAGCAGTCTTATTAAACTTAACTAAAAACTACAGCTCTGAGTGACTAGACAGTCGTGGCCCCTTTTTGATTTCTTTTTTCTTCTTTTTATTTTTACTCAAAGGAACATCATTCACATTCTGTGGGCCTTGCTTTTTATATGGATTAACATAATTTGCCCCTCTTTCAACATGGTTGAGTTCTTGACTGGCCAGAGACAAGGCTTTAATTGTACTATCATCTAAAAGGTACCTAACCTGATTGCAGAATGCAATACCCCATTGCAGTAGCACATCCCAGTTATTGTTGGTCTTTAATACTGATACAGATATGTCTGGGAATCGTAAAATGATATCAGAAAATAAAGCAATATTTTCCAAAATATTTGATAAGGCATCTTTGATCCTATCATCTAGGGGGAAGTCTGACACACCAGGGATGTATGGTGAAGCTTCGATTGTCGCGCGACTGTCTTGGACGACGGTGAATACTTTTTCTGCCATAAGCATTATCATTGAATACTGTTTCTCATAATTTGAGATTTTCTGAAAACTCTTGATAGCTTCCAGTTGTTCGGCTCGTTGTAGTTTAAATAATTTCTTATCTGATCAATTAGTTAAGATGAATTGCACAACAAGAATTTAACGTCGCTCAAAAAGGATACAGACTTGTTCTGCTATTTCGGGTTCGTTCGGTTCAGCAACACAAAAATTAATAACAAATAAAACTAAAATAATGTGGAAACTTTTCATGTTTTTTCTACATAACCTAACACAAATTTAATTTGAATTTTATCGAAAAACATGCTAGTCTTGTCGCAAACCAACACAAGAGAACCACGACAAATGCAGTGCAGTGAGGTTTGAAAATTATTTTTACGAAAAAATTTAATACCGGGTACTATTATACAACAATTAATTTTTTGGATTATTTGTATAAATTTAAACCTATTGATTTTTGTTGAAATACTTGCAGGAGCGAGGAGCGAGGAGCCCTTGTTTTTCAAACTAAAGATTTTTCCTGACATCTACTGTGAATGAGAAAAACTAAGTCAATAATTTTTTTCAAACAATTTTAATTTTTAACCCTACTCTTCTAGGTTAGTATGTTGAGCGTGTTGAACTGATATTAATAACGTTGAACTACGATTCTACACAATTATATTCCGTGTATGCCTGTATGATTTACTGACACTTGAAATATTTATTGAAATAAATTTATCGACAGTTCCACCAGCTTTAAAAAAATGGCGACTGGTCCAAAAATTGCTACTTCCCCTCTCGAAATACTAACGAACGATGGAACAAGAGAGCCCCCAATTGTTAATAAATATTGGGGACCAGTAGTTGGTGGAGGCGCAGCTCTTGTTGTCACTTTACTGACGAATTGGGCCACGAAAAAACCATTTATGAGCGGTAAGCTCGATAACATAACCTCAAAGCAATCCCCTTGGAGCTTACATAATCAAGAACAATACCGATTTTAGGTCTACAGCTTCACGTTCTCGGAGTAGCAGCAGGTGCGACCATCGGAAAAATCGTCGACGATTACAGAAACGACTTTTTAGCAGAGAGAGATGCTGTATTCAGACATTACATAGAATTGCATCCTGAAGATTTTCCTGAATTTGGTAAGTTGACAGTTAATCAGAGATTTGTATGACGCGTTTGTATTTTTAGACCGCAAAAAGTATGCTGAGGTGCTGCAGCCCTGGGTCCCCATTCGTTGAATGCAAGTTACAAATTTCTAGTAGTAATTTTAAATAAATTTTTAAGTTATTGCTGCTGGGTTATTGAACTTAATACCTTGACAAAATGAAAGTGCAGGTGTAAGTATGCATTTCATTTATTAATAATTGTGGGCGAAAATACAAGTATTTAACTCCTAAATTGTATACATTGTAAATAATCAGAGTTACTCTAAGATGTGATGTTGTACATTGTTTATTTGTATTGAGAAAAGCCTACAAAATATAACAATACTTATACAATCATTTCCAAACTTCAAAGTTAGACTTCATATAATTCAACATTAACAAACAAAATGGAAGAATCTGATAAATTTACTTTTGGTTAGAAAAATACATGTATCAATAATACCTCTATTTCTACAAAATACATTAATTAATAAATACATTAGTCACCCTTTAATTCATCACAGACTACAATAATTTAATTTTGCTGTGGTACATGTTTAAACTGTAATTAAAACCAAAAAAAAAACCGCTTAAAATAACACCCGAATCACGTAGATCGAGCAAAAAAAAATGAAACAGAACTGTTGAAATGACACAAACCACTGTTCCCAACTAAAGTGCAGGTGTTTTTTTTTGGCAACGTTGTAATATCAACCGAGATTTAAAAAAAATACAATTATACTACCGCCCTTTTATTCTTCATTTTAAAAACCGTTCTGTTTCGCAATTGTAGAATTTTTCTCATTGAATCTCATAATTATTGTACCATTTCTCAGTTTCACTATAATACCGAATATAAAAATAAAATCAGCTTTTCAAGCTACTCACTAAATTTATCTTATCCCTAAACAAGAAAGATGATCCTATAAGTTGATTTTTCTATAATTTATATTCCACAATATAGTTTGAGGAGAACCGAAACTGCACTATTGCAAGCACAAATCATCGATTTGGCAATTGAATCTAAATTCGTGAAAGAATCGACAACATGATTGATTGCTTTGATGTAGACTCGATTGCACAGATCTGCACTAAAAATACGGTGTTATTATAAACACTGGGGGAGGTAGCAGCAAATAAATATTACCTCAAAACAGCCTTGGATTATGAATGGTCATATTGCTAACCAATAAGGAAATCAGTTCAGGCGTGATCGTATTAAAATTATTGTGAATATGTAGAGAGAAAGACGTGCGTGAAATTAAAATTGCTCAGCATTTGATTAAAATCAGTTATCGAAAAATGAAATAACTTACAATCAACACTTAATAAAATACACAATAAATACCACAATAAAACATTTAGATGCATAAAAATGCATTAACAACCGAAAAATACTAGTCACTTTGTGATCTAATCACGAGAGGAATGTTTAACAATAACCTAACAACTAACTAGAAGATTAACTAACGTGCAATTAAAATATTCAGAACAAGAACAAGCGTGAAGCGATGGGGTGGTGCAATCACATAAGTAAATGAGGCGTTCACTTAATAACTTTTAAATTAACTGCAATATCTTAATTCTATCTTTAAGAAAATTATGTCACGAGACTAACACGTTAAATAAATTATTATGAGAATTATCAGTTCTGTTCAACATAATACTGATGTTTTCTTTTTATCATAATGTGCATCTACAGATCAAATGGCAAGCTTACGAAAGGTTGTCAAATGCGAATAATTTTTTTCCTTCAACAGTGAAGAGGTTATCATCAGACTCAAAATTCAGGCCACGAAGCTAACTACTTTTTAATAAAACTGTGATGAAACGCGTAATTACAATAAAAAATATTGTTATTTACATCTGATGACCGATCTCTTCCCAGCCACTGATATTGCATTTAAAAAATATAATGCCCTGCATTACTAATTAAGTACTGTATAAATTCTCGCCGAAATTTACAAACTAAACATTTCTCGTCTATTCCCGCCTGGCCCTCTTGGGTCTGATCCCACCGTCCGAATCGCTCCTACCTTTCTTTCCGACTTGTACTTGAGATTGCGCCGTCAAATGTAGAGATATTGCGTGAGTATTCAATTTTTCCGCCAGCAGAAGATCCTTCAGTTCCTTCATCTTTTGACTGTGGAGGATGATTGTCGGGCGTTTATTTTCTTTCTGTTCTTCCTTTTCTTCCACCTTCGGTATCGTCTCTTCTTTCTTCTCCTCGACCTCTTGCTTCGACGTGCTCGGCTTGCCGTTTTCCTTCTCCAAAGGAATAGCGTCGTCACCGCCTGACAACAGATCTTTATCTCAAAAACGCTTCTTTTACGCGGACACAAATAAATATCAAGAAGAATTTTCTCTTCTCGAGACACATCTCGAACGTACACTCACCGACAAAGGGAGAACCGTCACCTTGCAGTAAATAATCAGGATTTAGAATTTTCTCCGAGCAGGCAGCGGTCAACGCTTCGATGCTAGGATGAAAATTCGACGTCGATTGATCTTCTCTGAGCGGTCTGGACCCGATCGAACTCAGCAGGGCGCTTTCGTTCGTTCCGTTTTCTTTTTCGTAATTGTTGTTGTTGAAGTAACCTCCGTTCGCCCTCTTATTTGTGTCATCCTCCGGCTTCCCGCATACTATGTCCACTTGGGCTCGCACTTCAGAGTCGAATTTTGAGATTGTATTCACCAGGGGTTTGGCCCATCCTATGTGCAAGACTGGGGTGGCACTTCCTTCTTCCCATTGGCATATTCCGTCATAGAATCGCAGCAAATTCGCAAAACATTCAGGCTTTTTTAATATTGTATTTGCACTGAAACCTGAGCTTTCTACTTTCATTATGTGAGGTATTAGTTCGTTCGCTATCTCTAAGAATTCCTTATAAATCTCTTCGTCGTCCCGTGAATAATTATACCTGACAATACGAAAAAACAAATGTTGCGTTAGTCTGTGTTCATTTTAGTTCACGATTGCTCACTCGAAAATTTATGATCGTCGAACGGGCATCGATTACACAAACGTCGCAGTTAAAATTTTAGCGAAAAGTGTTCGGATCTAAAATTACTCGAGGTTTATTTTTCTTACTTGACGCGAAACGACCCGTCTCAAATGTTTTACATTTTCCATTAAATGATTCAACTTGATACTTTCGATTAATAAAACATTAAAATGACAAAGATGAATCTGCCAATTAAGGTGTAATGACTGGTTCTTCCCTGAACTGTAATGATATCCAGACGGAGGCAACAATAAAATAAAATTCACGCTGGAAAGCGTTCGTGTTAACTATTGGAAAGCTCTAAACTGTAGCAATTACTTAGTCACGCAAATTTTAAATGAGTCACAAAGCCTTTATTGAGCTTTAACGATACTGAAGTGAAAGCAAAAAAGCTCAAATTCTATTTTTTCGTAAAATAAAATTTTAAACAATGAAATTGGAATCGTTTGAATTTTGGGAAATCTGGATGACCGTCTTAAATCTGCGAACTGAATATTCCCAAAATGTTCCGTTTTGTCGTACCCTCTGATAAATAATTTCGCGGTTGGTTCGTTCAACTGCTTTACATTTTTCGAAGAGAACATTTTTTTTCCCGGAAAAATGACGCTGATAAGTAAAACCAAGCACCAGGATAAAATACATTTACAATTTTTTTACTTTTGTGAAATGAAAAATTCTGAATGTGAAACGGCTAGAATCAATAATAAATTAAATTCTTCAAGACAACTACCTGAACATTTATTTTCAACGTTTCCTCGATTTTATCAAGCAAAAAGTAGTAATTTCAAAGGTGAAACACACAGCAAACACTTCTGAGAAAACATTTCTAAACCTGGTTTGACGCCAACGAAGACCTTTGCACTTGTTTATTAATGAAGCTATAAATCAGCAGTGGCCACAAAAGTACCACATCTGTTAATATCGTGGAAATTATTTGATTGTATTTTATTGAATATTTTTAATATCTATCGCCGGACATGTATTTTAATTATGTCTTTTTAGTTCTCTGTCCAATGTTGAAATTATTAAATACAAATATTATGTACATATAATATTTGAGCTTGATAACAATTTTTTATTATTTTTTAGTAACGTTAAAATGACATCAGTGCTTAATACGCTTCTAGGAATTTTGAATAGCATGTGGGTCTATTGTAAATAATAACAAATATGTAAATGTACCTTATGCAAATAGGTAGATTAAAAACATGTGGGTTCCAAATATGTATTTATATTTTCGTAAAAATATTGATTGAATAAGTGCTAATGATATATAAATAAAAAATTACAAATATTTCGCTGCAATGTGCAACTTGTATTTTTTATTTAAAAATTATTATTTATTTAATTAAAACTGGTGTCAGTATTGACTGTTGTGATTCTAGTAATTAGATCTACGATAATTTATAAAAATAAATGTGCTCAGGAGAAGCAGATAAGATAAAAATTATTAACAATTTCAGTCAATTTAATATTAGTTATTAATATTCAAAAAACTGAAATATGTTAAAAATAAAAATACTTACAATCTAATAACATCACTGGCATTTGCCCAGCTCTCAAAAGCTTCTTTGTACATTTTGTTACGGTAAAAGTAACCTCCCTGATAAGTGTAAGGATATACATGTTGGTTATTATAATAGGTACGTGCAGACGATATGGCCTCTTCAAATAAAACGCTACAAGCTGTCCTGCAGAATTAAAATCTCATTAAAAGACCCATGGAACGATATACCCTCCGCACCTTCCCTCTTTTGGCGCGATTTCTTCCAAGTCCCCGAGATTTCCAATTGCCATTGGATATTTCTTTAGATGCCCCAGATCATACAACAGCCACAACAGTTCTTGCTGCAACAGAGCCACCTCGAAAGCGTCATGCGTGGCGTTGAGAGAAGGATTAATGGCTGATACTAGAGCAGCGACTTCCATATGCCTTGTACATATCACTGGTTTATTGTTTACGTATAACCATGACCTAGCTGAGACACCTTTCCCAATTTCTTGGCCCCTCTTGTCTTCGTTGCCTTTACCGTGCCACGTGACTTCCGCTGTTTCGGTGCCCCTTTCGCCGAAAACGACCCACGCGTGGTCTTCGGACAGGGCCAGGTGCACGTCTGCGTAGCCCAGCGTCTGGCACCCGGCGACGACAGCGAAAGCCACACCGAAACAATCTAATTTGCTACCTGTTAAGTAACTGTACAAACTTTGTAAATGGGCCCTGTCTTTGTAATAGCTGCGCGTTAGCGAATTCCAAACTACGTCTGAAACTTTCTTGACAAGTTCCCTCGTAGCGTAAGACTTGAAGCCCTTGTTGGACTCGACGGCACTTTTCATTATCGTGTGGAACTTACTGTATAGGGACTCGATCGTGTGAAATTCCAAAACTGGGAGACTTGTTGGTTCCACTGGTTCGCATACTTGTAATCCCGCGTTCGACCGGCATGTCAACGAGTTCTCGACAGCGCCGGCGACTATTGATAGTAAAGCTAAATCCGGTTCACACGCGTCTTCCAACTGATTCTTGAATAACTGGATAACTGATGATATATTCTTTATCGGAAATAACGCTTTGTCTATTTCACGAATACCCGCCATGTCGATGCTTCACATTTTCTGTCACTTGTCAAATTAAAAAGCCAAGCGGCTGTTACCAACATAAAAACAATTAATTATTGCGCAATATTGTTTATTTGTTCTACTGTCTTCTGGGTTTTTGAACCGTCGACGATTGTCGAAATGGTGCGGAACTTGCCGAGTTGGCCTGTTTCGGTACTTTCGGTTATTTGTGGCGCCATTTTAAATTAAATCGAGCAGCGATTGTTTTTTGACTCAATAGTTTTGTTGATAATTAACAAATTCCTTGATTAACAACATGAACAAACGTGTAAATTGAAGAAACAATAATCGGATAGAAACATCAACAGCCGTGAAGGGAAAAGACGCGTCCTAGTACGTGAAACCGACAAAAAAACTAATATAAAGGTGTAATAATTTTTTAGGAATAAAAAAAAAACTGATTCACATTCAAAAACCACCAAAAAATACATAAACACAGGTTGAAGGCCAACATTTACCATTTTTATTTATGAAACTGATCCATACTTCAGTCTTATATGCAGTAGAAGGAACATGAAAGATGTGCAGAATTTAACAGCTGGAAGGACAAGGTATCACATTTTTTATTCCTATTTTTTGTTAAGATACACCTGTTTTGATTTTGTATTTGTAGTAGGTATTGTTGTAGGCGTCGTCTGCGCTGGTTGTAGGTACCAAAAATACTGCTCAAATATATCAACTATGTACCAAGTTATACATAGTAATTCAAATTATAACTTAATTTGTGTTGACACTGATAACATTTTGCTAGGAACTCTAGCAATTTTAATTTTAAGCATAAATGACTGAAAATAAAATTGTTGCAGTTTTGGTTTATTAAGCGTGGAAGGCGACAAAAAGTGGAAATTCTTACTTATAAAAATCTTTTACTGTTGAACATTTATCATCAACAAAATAAATAGGTACATAATCGGTAAAAAATGAAAATAGTTATTATCACAATCATATGTATAGAATTACTGTATCTTCAAATCTGATGGATATGTTGTGTGAGTGCTGGTGCAATAGTCAATGATAAATAGAAATATCATTTAAAATTGGGTGTCGGGATGTTGACAGACCCCCAAAACAACATCGTCTTCGTTTCTTCATGCATTATGAAGAAGAAGAAAGGAACATCAACCCTAACCGTGACTCGGCCACCATCCCTCGACAAACTAAACGAAGTGGCAGCGGCAGCTTCGGTGCCAGACTCGGTAATATCCATGTACACTTTGTGGATAACATTGTCCGCGTACAACCCTGGATTTTCAAATTTCTCCGCATTTTCTTGCTGGTTCAGATATTGTCGGATGTTGTCCAAAGTTTCCGCAATCCTTGGAGTGATCCTCCTGTCCACTCTCCTGCCGACTTTATTGCCAAACTTCTTATACAAGACTTTTTCTTGTCTGCTGGTACCATTCACTACTTGTTCGCAAGTGTTGACGTCACTCTTTGGATTGAAAATTTGAGTGCAATTCACCACTTCGCCGTTCCTGCTGAATATTATAACATCATTTCCGGTACTGCTGACAGAGATAGGGTTCTGTAACGATTCTCCGATGACTGGATTATTCTCAGGGGTGCCAACTCCTGGTGAAAGCAACGCCAAGTTTGATTCTTTGGGATTGAATAATGACTTTACCCCCAACATTTCAAGAGACTTCTTTAGATCGATCGTTGTGTCGATTCGCATCTTCGGGAAGAGTACTATAGCTCCGGTGTATTTGACGTTGCTCACCAAACGCTCGATTTCCGTGTAGTTCAAATTGGCTTCCAGCTGTCTCAACTTTTCTTTGTTCGAATTGTTCGGTACTACAACGTACATCGTGGTTTGATTACCTTTGTAAGGCAAACCGATGATTTCGCAGTTTAATGTCCGGTCTTTGAAATATGGAAACACTCCACCATTCGACATCATTTCCACCATCACTTCACTTTTGGAGTTTCTTCCGTTTGTGTAGAACGGACGTCTGCAAATTTAATAGATTAGTTTCAGTATTACAAAACAAATAGATAAATTCACCTTTTGGTACTACCATCGAAGAATGGTTTTTCCCACTCGGCCTTAAAATACATAGCACTTGCCAAAATGACTTTGGTGGCGCTCGACGGACTCTCACCCAAGATATGATTTATTTTTCCTTTAGTTCTTTCAGAAACCCAGGCGTTTATAATTTGTTGTGCACTATTTGGATTACTCGCAAAATCGACGTTTAAAACTTCACTGTCGTATACTGACTCGGCCGTGTGTCTGTATATTTGCCTGATGGGGTAACCATTTTGTACAAAAATTGCCGTAGCAAAATTGACTTGACGTCCAATGTCGAAACCTGAAGTTACTTGCAGTTTCTCCAACATTCTCCCAAACTGCTCGTGGACCAATTGAGACTTGCTGTGTATATCAACTCCTGTTGTTAAACCCATAAATGTCGATATCTCATCGAAGGTTTTTCCATTTGATCCCAAAAGAACTAAAGCCAGGGCCCCTGAAATTTCCTCGTTTACATTTACCTTTTCACTTTTCACTTCTACGTACCTGCTATACTGACAGGTGCATACACTATGGTGTCGTAGCCTTGAGGTGACGAAGCAGTCAGTGCCTTTTCGACGGCCAAAGTTAGCTTAAGTATTCCCGTGGAAATAATTTTATCTACAAATTTTTCGTAGGCAGTTGTACCTCGTAGCTCTGTTAAGTTAGATCTGGATGGTAAAACTGGCGCACTTTGGGCACCACTTTGCATCTGCATGTAACCACCTTTCTCATCTGGGAAATACAACTGGCCGTACAAAAGAGGGATGACCGTCGAGACAATAACTGTTTTGTAGGACCACATCTGCAAGAAATGTTAAATTATTACTGGTCGAACATGCGAAAGTATGGTATTTCGTAGTAACAACAGTAAACATAACGGAACTTACTAGATTAAATGTGATTATTGTCATGGCACGGATGTAAAAGTGATTTTGAGGAAGTAATTTCCTAGTAAATCAACATGATTTTAAATTATGTGTTGACAATGGGCACGATTTATAATTTGCTTATAAGTGCTCTTAGGTAGGGATGAATAGCATTTGCGATTATTAATTTTGTCAAGTTCAACAATTTCGACCATCTATAAATTGTTATAAATTCGAGATGATGTAATAATATAAATTACAATTTTTGTATCCAGATTTTGACATTCAGTAACTGTAATTATCTACGTAATTTAGTTTTTATTTGAAAATTGTTACACAACGCACAATAAATGCAAAGATCTTAGGTTTTAACGACGTGAAAATTTTATCTAAACAGTGATTATTTTATGACACAAGATGGATTTGTTGTAATAATATTCAAGTGTTATTTGCAAAAGTTCATTGAAAGTAGCGATAAATATTCAAGGGAAAAGACTCCAAAATGATATTCATATTAATGTGGAAGTAGAATGAATTTCGAGGGATATACGTCGGTAGGTTCGTAATCTTATAAAAACAGTTTTACAGTTTTCTTGTCGAAAAAACTTGTCACATCTTTAAGTTTTTCTCTTGAAATTCTTGTTCGCAAAATTGGTTTAATGTTTAATTTGTGGTTGTATTAAATTAAATTAAATTAATTTGAAAAATATTTCCACATAGATATTTTATTGCCTGAATGGAACAGGTCACCATACAAAAACAATTCAGAAGTTCTGGAAATATCAGAATTAATTATCAGTCAACAAGCGAAATGATTGTTGTCGGTGACGTAATTCGTCCAAATCTCATTTTTTACATATCTACGAGTAGCTTTTAAATTGTAAGAGATGATCAATGAAACTATACCCATCTCACGGTCACTTTACCTTGACTCGTTCGATGAAAAAAAATTATTGCACTTTCCTCTCTACCACTGTTGAAATTACCACATTTTCCGAACACCACGGACCGTCTTTACTACTTGATTTAACAAAAACACTAAAGTCTGCCAGCACCAACACCACAACCGATAATAATCAAATTAGAATGAATCCATGTGCAACAACCTGACCTTCCGTCCCCACTTCTGCCAGCCATTTGTTAAAACCAGAAGACCCGCACCAGATAGCTTTTCGATATAATTCCTCGAGTGTTAATCTTTACAATGGGTTATCATCACTACCGCAAAAATCCCTGAGACTGGGACGTGTAATTTTGTCTGCTCGCTCTTTCGTGGAATTATATTTGCAAACAATTGTGTAAATTCGTTGTGGGAATAACGATGAAGGTGGGCAGAGATTTTTTAAAAGATAAACTGGGTCAATGTTACCAGCGATCAACATTGCTCGTGTGTGTCACCGCAAAGATGTACTAAACGGAAATTTCTACCGCACTAATGACCCAACAGTGGGTAAATTTGTTATTGTGTGCGAGTATGTTATTGCTTGTTGAGGAATTAAAGTTTCCGGCTGCGGTAGTAATTTCAATTCCAGAGTTAGAATATACATTTTAATTATTCTTACCTATTAACACCCAACAGACGTCGGCGTAGTTTCCAAATTGTAAAACAAAGAATTTTTACTTGAGTGGATATGTTTAACAAGAATGCAACTACAGTTTTAACGTCTTACGTGCTAAAAATAAAGAAATACATATAGCCAAAAATATAATCAAAAAATGTAGGTGAAAATCTAGAACAAGTATTAGGTACCTATTCCTTTCGCAGGCAAGAACAATGGCTTGTTTTTTATAAAAAATATATCCAATGACACAATGTTATTTTAAATAAGGAAATGTTAAATGACAATAACAGAATTCCTACTTAATGTTTAATGGAAATGTGTAGTTACAGTGGGTTATCGCTTTTCATAAGAAGTAATATTCAATGTCACAATGTTTGTGACTTTAAACAAGGAATTGTTAAATACTCGTAATAGAATTTCCAGTCCTATTTAATGGAACTGTGTAGTCACAACAATTGGAGTGTCAAAGAAGTGCGATGTAGGTAATGACTAATGATGCAAATCTAGTCTTACTTGATTTGTCATCGTGAATTCATTACGATCAAATATTGAAGGTTAACATTGTTTACAAAAACGTGTTAGGATTATTAAATTGATAGATAAATATCCATAATTATATTTATATAACTGCAAAAGAATTAAACACTTGTACCTACCAATTAATCTTTTTTTTTTGTATTGCATTTCAATTATTTTTTATCGCAATCGTGATTACTGTTGAATAAATTGGTTATTTACCATTAGATACTTGGTAGGTAATGGTAATTACTGTCAGAATCAGCATTGATTATATTTTTGTAGTTAGGTAGGTACCTATTCTCTTTAATAAAAAAACATTAGGTACCTATTTTAATTTCATTTTAACCACTAAACTTAGCATGACAATATTTTGATTGTTTGTCATAATATTTTAAATAATTTACAACTTTTTATTTTCTGTGCCCAGCATAACAGTTCAGCAGTATCTAAATATGTTGCTGCTGGTCTACCTGCTGGCAGAGATAACTGTATGAGAGTTTTGTTTTTTAATAAAGACTTCAAATAATTGTTTTTTTTTATAATTATCGAGTCGTTTTTTTACTAGATAATTACGCAAATACTTTTTTCTTCTATCGTAGGTACCTTTTACATATATCTCTTTTGTTTTGTTAATTACTACAGTAATTTCTTCTTTCTCGTGTAGGTATGCTTAGTTTATTTTATTACATTATCCTAACCCATTCTTTGAACGAGTTGTCAATTCTGACAATGTTTGGTTTAATAATTTAACATTATTTGAAGAATTTATCAAACTGACAAGTGTAAAATGTTTCTTTTACAGTTTTAGCTAAACGTAGCTACAATAGCACTAGATTATTATATTTTCTTCTTTTACTGCATATAGGAGCCTGGCACGAATCTATAACACAAATTATTAATTATGTTTCTAAAATACATCAAACCTTTTAATTATTGGTTACAGGTGTTTTGCCAACGATGTAGGCATCATCAGAACGATGGGAAGACTCCGAGATTCTCGTAATGTTGATAGGGAAACACGTATAAGTAATAATCAATATATTGGTGTTTTGGGAATATAATTAATTATTTTTTACAATTTTCTCATCTGTAGCTTCAGGTTCTTTATTGTTTTTTAACTAATTCTTTTAAGAATTAAATTAGGAACCAAAGCATAATTATTTTTTAAACATATTCTGCGTGTGCGAGTAAATTAAGTAGGTAGGTACTCCCTATTTATTATTGTAATGAGCAATGTGGACTTTCCATAAAGATAACTTTTGTTCTTTGTTATTCCATTTATATCTATTAATACAAAGCATTTGTGTTGTGTATTTCAATGAAGTAGTTATATACAGGATCATTATAAATGATTGTCCCATCGCTGTTGGTGTTGAAAATCCACACAAATTTTGGATGTGCCGCCAGCCTCGCATCGTTAGACATATTTCCACTACCGCCAGGAGTCCCACCTATCGGCGTTACTATAGTCTCACTCATGTTACGAGGCATTCTGCACATTCAACTACGTCACCAACGCCTACTGCGATGGAATCATCATTTATAATGACTATATTTTCAACATAACATAATAATTTCGTAGTAGTCAGTGCTAACACGAACAACGTGAAGGTTGTTATTGCATAAACTGTTTAAAATTTGGATTTGGGTAAAAACAAGGTGCCAGGTCTTGTAAAAAATATTTAATATTTGTCATAAAATGTTCAACATAATACATGCTGCCTTTTTTACTTCAGACTGAAAGCGACACGTTTGTGTAACTGTAGCAGTTAATAAAATACACTTCACAATATTAAAACAAATCCATCAAATATATTTTAACAGAATTTAAAGACCAGTTTGCACATTTTCTTTTAAAGAATGAATTAAAATCGAGACTCAAGCGGTCAACTTGATAATACAAAAACAGCGTGAGCTTAATAATAGTTAAATACTAGAGATATGCACACAGCTAGTACTTCTACAAAAGTATAAATATTTATGATCTAGTCAAGCTTTCTGCGCTAGGTTTAGGTCACAATGTGTTGCATGGTGTCATAAACTTGTTCATAGGGATCTTCTTCGGGACTGTCCGGACTAATACTGGTGACTTCTTCTGTCGATGGTTGCGTACCAACAAGGGGAAGTCCCAAAATGACTCTAATATTATCAGTTAAATGTTCAGCCTCTTTAATTTGATGAAATATTCCTTCAGCTTTGACTAACATAGCGGGCATGTCAAGTTTTCCACACAGATCGTTCACGTGCTGCAAATAAAAATAAAGATAATTCGCCCGAGACAATGAAACGAAGTAAACGTACTTTTAGTATTTCCGTGAAACCGTAATTATTTTCAATGAGAGTTTGTTTCTCGGTTTCTAATATTGCTACACATACGAGTAAATGAAAGTTTTCACAAGGCAATCCAGACCATAAAACTTCCCATAACCGCATCACTTGCTCGTAACTCAATTCCCTCTTGAACCAAACCAACAACCATCGGAAACAGAAGAACATATTTCCAGAATCGTGTTTGTCAAAGTAATTTACCAATTGCGGTTCTATGAATCCCAAGAGTGTGTGTAGATTTTGCAGTTGTTCTTTCATACCGGCCTGATCTACGTCGAAATTGCTACTCTGTAATTACACGTGCATTAATTAAAAAATTATGACGAACATTCGGATATTTACAAGTTTATTCATAAATCCTACAAAACACCAAAAGGCGTCGACTTCGTTCTTGAGGAGGTGCAGAATCGGCGACAGCAAGTCGCTCATTCCTTGCACGTATCCTAAATCGAAATTGTACATAACGTACGTCATAAGAATATCGTAAAGCATCTGGATGTTAGGATTATTGTCGCCGGCGTAGAAATCTAACGTTCTGTCAGTTCGATTGACATCTTTTTCTATCAAGTTCTTCCGCTCTCTGTAGTCGGAAAAATTATCCTCTTGTATTCTAGTCATACGTTTCCACTGCAGCTTCATGTTGTAGTAGTCTTCGTTCTTTTCACAGAGTATTTGTTGGCGTTGGGTTAGAGTACTGTCCCAGGGAAAATAATCTAACAGGTACTTCCACGCCTCGTAGCGGAGATTTGGCGCCACACCCTAAACGGTAAGTCAGTTAAGATTTGTTGGTTTTGTCTGACCGACTTACCCCTCTGAATATCATCAGTTTGATTTGTTCCACGTCTTCGAGTTTACCTTCATGGTTTTGGAGATTTTTCCATTGTTCTAGGTTTAACGGACGACCTCTGGGGTAGTCTTTTCGTTCGGGGAGCTCAGGAACTTTGGCTATTACTTCGTAGTCTCCTTGGGAATGGGAGCTGGCATACTCTGTGAGGCTTCGGTGCAAAAGCTCTCTCTGATCCTCGTCGATATCTCGCTGATCTGGACTTCTGTAAACTAGAGTCAAATTTTATAATGCTACGCTACAAAAATTCAGATAGGGAAATAATTATCGTGCGTGACTCTGCCTTTATCTACCTTCCATTTTCGCAGTAATAAAAAAATACTGAGGCGCTTCTCTGTTAATCTAAAACTGAGGCACCGTATTATTTTGAGACATTAAATCTTGTTCAATTTTTATTTAGAGATTCTGTTGTATAGTTTTTAGTTGTTTATCACAGATAAAATTATAACGAAGTAGTAGGTACGATGTTTTTGCTATAACTTTTTGTTGCATGAAAATTCTTCATTTATTCATTTATTTTAGTTTTAAAAGTTGAGCGTCAAATAAAATCTGAACCGTGAAAATAAAAATAGGGAATCGTGAATACAAGTAGAGTGGTTTATTTTGAGCTGGATTTCTCAAATGTGGAATTTTCAATTAGTTTTTGTCCGAAAATAATTACTGAAATTTCTTGCCTCTGATAAGTTTTCGCCTAATAAACTAAAATAGACATCAAAGTATCCAAATATTTGCACCTTTTATTTGGCAATAAAAGGCAATGGAATTTTGTAAATATTTAAACAAGTTGTCGGTAATATCATCTGAACGATAAATTTAAAAAATATGGTTTTTAACAATATGAAACTCCTTTTTGCTGTTTAAAAACACATCTAAATTTAAACCTGTATTTAATAGCTAATATGAGTAAAAAAATTAGTTTGTAGTACGATTTTTTAAATTTTTATAAAGAAGTGCAGAAACTGAGATAAAAAAAATACAGATACAATTTTTTTAAGTAATGCCAACATGGTAAATAAAAAAATATTGATAAACAGGTACTGTAACCTAATGACTCATAGAAAGTATGAATCAGTGTTGCATAAAATTGGAATTTGATGGTCTCAGTTCATACTTATGTAACTCCCAAGTTACACAATGGAAATTACATATAGATACTTACCAAAATCAGTGACTTTCGCAAATGTTTCAAACGTGGTTTCATAAGGCCTATCATGAAAGTTCTTGACTACCTTCCACCATGTAGGGCTGTCTTGGAAAATATTCAATTCAGCAAATGACTTATCCAACTGCGCCGCTTCCGGATTGTCTTCATGTATAACAATAAACAAATGTTTATCTCTTTTGGCTGGTATTGTCTTCATCATTCCTCTCAAATTACTGATTAAGGGATCACAACTTCCATGTTGAAATATAAAACAACATATAACTTCTGATTTGCCATCAAAAATAGTGAGCTGGCGGTTTTTGTTGGAGGTTTTGAAACTGCGAATATCGCTGAAGTTGAGTTTCAGAAATCTAGGTTTAATCGAGCTCTCAGGAGGTAGACTTTCACTGTGAGTCCGGGTCCGCTTTTGAGTTTTCACGACTGCCCATTCTTGATCTTGAACATCTGAGTCTACAGTAATTTCGTTGGGTTTCCACTCAAGGCATCTCTTGCTGTTGGAATTTAAATATTCGGTTATGTAGACGGTTCCGACTAGATTCAGGTAGCTGACGAAGGTTGCCTGAGCCGTCTTCAACTGGACACCGTCTTGGCTGAAAATCTCCATGCAGTTGGTCGATCCGTCGTCACCCATTTTTAACCACGCTTTAATTAGATTTTGAATTTAATTGTTAACAGTGCACGTATACGTCAGTAGGAGCAGTCATGGTCACGTTATTTTTACATGAACAACAATCAAAATCGGACACTTTCACAAACATAGATTATTGGTGGTTTGCAGTTAGTTGACACGCTACAAATTCACGCAACCTACAAAATTTTAAGGTACGATTCGAGTGGAGCTGTAAGGTATCGCGGTTTTTTCGCAGTCAAAAACTAAAAACCTTTCAACGTACAAAAACAAACATTGTTTTCCTTTTCTTGGATGACGTTTATGACATTTTCTGACGTTTCTTTGACAGTTGATAGTTACAGATTCCTATTTAGTCTACAGGCATTCCGCGTCAAGTAGTCGTGTTGTAAGTGTGTTTCGTACCGATAGATGGCAGGAGATAAAACAATTGCAACGCAATCGAGTCGAACATGTAACCTGCGTTCAGAAACTAAGCTAAGCTAAGCTAGTTTGACACGATGCTAAATTTTGTAGAAAATTTGTTAGAAAATAAGAGAGGACCAATGAACGATCAGAATCATAGTCTGTCTTTGTCAGATCCTGATCGTTCATTGGTCCTGATCGAGGGTCTCTCTCATTTTCTAACAAATTTTCTACAAAATTTAGCATCGTGTCAAACTAGCTTTAGAGTAGGCGTAGGAGACATTCTTCAGTGTAAAGTAATTTTTGTAGGTAACCAATTATTCTCCGGAGTTGCATAGTATGCATAGTAAGCTTTTTCCAAATTTCATATTGTCATATTCCGTGGAGGGAGAATAGGGAGAATGCACTACAAAAGTTAAAAATATTTTCTAACCTAATTTTATTTCGTTAAAATGTCAGGTGTTTCTTGTGTCATTTTCTACGCTGGAAAAATGTTGCAAAAAATTGAATTTCCATAGGTTGCTATAAATATAAATGTATTTGAAGGCCCGTTATTTTCATACTATGTAACTTGGGGGTGCATAGGATTTCGTCTGAAAAAGGGGGTTCGTAAATATTAAAAATAAATAAAGCTTTTATTTTGCGTTCTATCCCCCGAACTACCATCGAGTGACGACTAAAAATTATCAGTCTGTTCAGAGTTCTACTAGAAGTTGGTGTCTTTTCAGACATTGATTTGTGTCAGAATATCAAAACCGAAACACTAACACGCAATAATAACTCATTGACATAAATGAATATTTTGTGTGCATATTCTTATAAAAAAAAAAAAATAAGAAGTAGATTTTGGCAATCCCCCATGTGCTTCTGAGGAGTCCGGAGTACCTATGTATGTACTTCAACGACACACTTTTTAAATCTATTGAAAAATGTTTAGGAACATATGGACCAATTCGGTGTCCGGCACGTTGGCCAAAACTCACGCCTCTCGATTTTTGGCTTTAGGGCTATCTTCAAGACCAAGTTTATCAAACTCAAGCAGAAAACGAAAACATTTTAAGATCGAGAATTACTAATGCTTGTCGTCAAATTCCTCCTAATGTAATATTGAATGTGACCAATGGCGTGACTAGAAGGTGCTATGTACAGTTGCGGCCGTTGAAGACTCAGACACTTTGACAACGCCAAACTTTTAGCTTTGTAAATGGTATTGAAAGTGACGTTTCTCAAAATGTGTCATTCAGTCAAACACATTTTTGCAAATCAGATAATTGCGGCATTTCAAAAGTTACGCGCGATTCTGACCTAATATGTCAAATACTGACACTGACTTTATAATCCTTGATGAAAATCCTGTTTACGCTAATCAAATTTTGGAATTTATACAGAGTGTTTAAATCTTTCCTGTCTGAGATTTCAACGGCCGCAACTGTACAGTGTGGAATAAAATTTTGTAATGTAACTAAATTAAAGGTGCTTTTACAAATGCACAGCTCACTTGATGAACATTTATATGAAATCAATTATAGATGTAAATCATTTTATTCCACACTGTATTTACCTAAAGTTAACTCAAGTTGCAAAAAACCACTTTGCATTTGCAACAGCACTTTTATGGCATTAGTCATTTGAAATTACTTTTAAACTGTACTTATATGGAAAATATTCAACCCCAACTATGATTTTCTGGTCCCTTTGTGCCTTTATTTGGTTCAAAAATATGAAAAAACTGCTGTTGCAAATGACAAGTGGTTTTTTGCAACTTGAGTCAATTATAAAGTTGACATTTGCAACAGCATTTTTCTCATATTTTTGAACCAATGAAGGTACAAAGGGACCAGAAAATCATAGTTTGGGTTGAATATTTTCCTTATAAATACAGTTTTAAAGTAATTTCAAATGACTAATGCCCTAAAAGTGCTGTTGCAAATGCAAAGTGGTTTTTTGCAAGTTGAGTCAACTTTAGTTGTGCATTCAACAAGGTGGTGGTCAATTTGGACAATACATACTTACTTATAAGGACATTTTTTGGTTTTGTTTGAACTAGTTTTGTTATTTGATTAAAAAATTCCAACATGTTTGTTTTTCACGGCAGACTTGATAATTTTAGAAAGTAACTTAATATGGAAATATATTTTTTTACAAATTATTGGATCAAAATTAACTAGTGAGACGTCATTGAATTTAAAAAAAATCCTCTAGGTATGCTATTTAAGGAAAAATATTGGATATCGCTGGACAATGAAGTTAATGTTAAAAAAAATCAGAATTCAAGCCTTCCCATTGTGCTTAATCACTAATTTTGATTTTTTTAAATTAAAATCCGACAATAAATAATAAAGTTACAGCTTGAGGCGTTTTTTAGGAATCACCATGTATAAGTAAAGTAATTACGAAAATTTATATTAATGCTAACGCCTATTTGCAACAATTTTCTTTTATTTCTTTATTCTGTACAGTTAGGGACGCGGAATTTTGGGCATCATTTTTGTGTCACTTAAAAAAATTGCGATGTAAATCACTCTTTGACATTCAAAAGTCAAATTTTGAAATTTATTTTCTGTTCACGTCAATCGAATGTTAATAATGTAAAGCTTATTTTACATTTTTTGACAGTACTTATACCGTGTGAGCAACAAGTACTGATTGAGTTGGCAATAAATTCTGGTGATTTTTGGTGACTTTTATGTCATGTTCCAACGAGAAAACCATTTTATTAATAAAAGATTACAAAAACCAAGACGTTTAAATTTGAAATGTATACCAGCTGTCAATAATGTCAATAAAACAAACCAGAATAGGTACAATTCACAGTCTTGAAAATTTTATGTAAAATTTTTTTTTGCCAACTGAAACAGTTATTGTTGCTCACTCTGTATTACATTGACAGTGATGCCCGAAATTCCGTGCCAAATCCAAATAACCACCACCTGTTGAATTATGTTGGTGGAAACAAAATTACACTAACTGTATAATGGCAATTTTGATATTACTAGAATGCTAGACCAATCAAATCTAAGTATACAACGTTGCCGGTTGATTTTCTGGGTAGAATGCAGTGTTGGTGGTTATTTGGTTTTGGCAAAGAATATAACTGTACTTACGAACTAATTTGTTCAAAACTTTTCCTTTGTAATTTTACCATTGGAGACTTATTTTATTAGATATTCCTGTGTTATATTTAGACAAAAACGAGTGTACTAGTCAATTTCGTAGTTTTGTACCACTGGCAGCCTCGTTATCTCCGTAAAAATAGAAAATAAAGCAATAAATTTAAAAGAAATGGAACAATTTCCTCGATTTAAATTAGAATAAATCAATTTACTTTTTTTTATCAATAAAAAATTCTCTTAATATACTGAACCTTTCAGAAGTCGCACCCTATAGAAAATGAGGCTAAAATATTTTTTAAATTCTGCTATTAATTTGAGTACAGTTGTGTTCAAAAAGGTGTTGTACAGGATTTGTAGTGTGTGAACTTGTACGTGATTTCGTAAAGTTCAAAAAAGTGTTGTACAAGCTTCGTTGCTTGTACGCTTCCTAGCAACACCTAATAATGCTTATTGAACACAAAAATAGAAAAAAACAAGTTCCACATAAAAACGAAGACACATCCATGGTGATGTTCTGATATTTTTTAAATCAGATACACAACCCTAACGTAGCTGTACAACTGTACATGGAAAAACTTGTCCACAATGTACCTACATAATTAAATATTTTACTAAAGTAAATAGAAAGAAAATTAGCTATCAAAAAGCTACAGTCGCGGACAGAAAAAAGTAGGACAATGTTTTTTCGCTAATGTAAGTCTGTGTACTCTTTCTATGGTTACTATTAAAATAATTATTTATTTGTTATAGTTTGCTCAGTTTACTCAACTCAATTTTAGCTAAATTTCTTAATAAGACTTGTCCTACTTTTTTCTATACGCGCCTGTACATCTAGAAACCAGCCTAATCTGTTCTCTTTTGATGAAAATTCTGCTCACATTCTCAAAGTTTCTTTTGTCTATTCTATTTATTCTCGACAATAAATAAATTATTTATTAACTACGATTTGTTTTTTTAACTTTGAAATTACCTACTTACTTTAAAAATACTTAATTAATGTAGAGGATTTCCCTTGCCATTCAACGTGGAAACGCTGCAAGCATTGGGGGCACTTTTCCAGGTTCCGCAATATTATCGGAAATTTTTGTATTATAAAACAAAAATGTTATGTAATTATGTTATTAATATAAAGTTTCATCGATTAATGTAGATACTTACTTAAAATAGTTTTTTTTGTTCGACACTGTCAGAATTTGAAAATTTTCTCCTATGTGAACGGATTTTGATAAATGTCACTACTTGTCAAAACGAAACGTCAAGCTAATTTAAAACATTTTCAGCGATTTGGAGCCTTTAAGGGGCTCGTCGAACAAAAAAACGTTGTATTCAACTCGTTCGTGTGTAAATTGGGTCTTTTTTGGCACTCGTGGGCCTTTAAAACACGAGTGAAACGAGGGCCCAATTTACACACAAATTCGTCAAATAAACTACTATTAGTACTATTATTACATAGTGAAAATAAATTAATTTTTATTGCCAAATTTAAAATTAAATTTGTACTGAATACTTAAGAGAGCAATGACTGGCAAAATAAAAAACAAAATTCTTAGTTAATTAAGATAATCGCAATTTGTTTTTGTTCCTAAAAGTACAATTAGGTTATGAACAGTCTGAAATACGTAAAGTTTTCGTCTTCACCACATATCACCAATAAATTAACACAAGACAATGTTCTTTGAGAAACTGATTTTTTTCAAATAACATTTTAATCTTTTTTGTTTTAATCTTTAGATCTGAATCTCGAAGTTTTAGAAGTATCATTAGATTTACGATAACATTATCCGTCAACTACAATGATGTAAATCCTCTTTAGCATAACAATATCTCCGTCTTAATTAACGTCTCATTCCACGTGAAGACAGCTCAAGACACAACCAAATAACAAAAATAGTTAAGTAGCAGGGATATTACAATTATTATAATTTGCCCAAAGTTGTTGGTCTTAAAGCCACCTGTACATACATCACCAAAGTGCACTAATTCATCCAGAACGCTGAACCCTCAACCGCGGCAAATTTGCGTGGCCGAAGCTTAATATTTGTCTTCCTCGTTAATAACGATAATCGCACCCAAAAAACGAAATCCGCAAGTCGTTATGATTTATTTTCAGGAATTTAGATAAATGATGTAAATTTTCCGGCGACGTGGGCTGTTATTCCTCAGCCGCTTCGGTTTTAAATGAAATGGAAAACGGCTCCGAGGATGATCATGTAGACGTGCTATAATAAGGTGTATCCGGCATTTTGCATATTGACTTAGATGTCGGAAACGAAACGCACCACGGCTGCTGGACGCCGATAAGACCAAGTCGCGGGGTTGCAATCGATTAGCCTTATATTTCCTCACCCGATCACCCCTGCTCCACCACCGACCGTTTGCATACGGGATTTGTTCAACTATTTTACCACACAATGGGGCCGTATAGCGTATGTGCCCGCTCTCTTAATAACACGCCGCCAGACGGCAACGTTTTATTGTTATTATTTCGTCAGAGATTGACGTATAAATTTATGGATTTCATCAAATTAATTTGCATCTACTCGAAATTCGATGGTTTATCGGTCTGAATCTTTTACCTGGCTTCGAGACGGTGCATAAGAAATTAAACCCTTGTCAGGGATGCATGATGGCCGCCGGTTCAATTGACTATTGAGATGTATCCGTACGCTATCTTTTGGCCTCAAAGTCATATCAGTTTTGCAAAAAAATAATCTTGCTCATTTAAAAATCAGGTTCAAATAAGAGCCTGCGCCGTGCTTTAGTACAATTTTACGTAATTCATTTCGGAAAAAACACTACAGTGTATATTTTAAATTGATCAATTGGTTCCCCTCTTTGTAAACTAGTGAAAGCCATTTAGTTTTCGAACTTTCGAAAACCTTGTGGATAGCAGCCAGCCCAGTTGTGGTCAATTCCTTCTTTGTAGCTTTCAAAAAATCTGTCAAGGACCTGGATTTCTTGTTGAAAGATAAAGGTAAAAAAGTCCCTTGGAGAAGGATCTGCAGATTTCTCTAACAAGGATGTCTTCGTTTCTAAGATGTATCGCGCGTTCGAATGAAGTCCTGGGCTGGGAAGGCGTTGGAAACCGTCAATTGTTGTGCTTTTTTAAAGCGTAGATTAATTGGAGCATGTTGACAGCTAACCTAAAATTTAGAGCCAAACAATTTTTCTTTTTTTTTCTTTCTTTGCAATGTTTTACATCAAAAATAGAGTAACATAACGATTCCTATTCTCGAAGCAAATATCTAAGGGCACCTTTTGCTGAAAACAAACATGTTCAATTATGTCCCGATTAAACATAAACAAATGTCATTCGTGTCAAACGGCGGTAAATTCAAACTTTACACTGTTCTAAACGGTTTAATTTTTCCAACGCCTACTCAGCCCAGAATTTCATTTGAACGCCCGATATAACTTGGTGTTGATAATATTCATCTTATCGGTGTGGATAAAGACTCCATGGAGCCCATTGGGTAGTCATATTTTCTTAACTTCTACTACAAAAGGTCTCACCAAATATTCTATGTAGCAGTAAGAATTTATTTTAAAACTCCAACAATATAATAAAATTGCATTGCGATGTCTTTTATGGAAGAGATATACAGTTGTTACTAATAAGTTTGATTTGGCAATAATTTTACTATGGAAAACCTAGCTGGTTGTTTAAAGACTAAAAATATGACTGACAACTGTTATCATGTGACATCCACTACATATAAAAAATGCATTCCCGTTGTTTTGGCATAAAGGGAGGCCATTCTGCATTTAATTTGGGAGTAAAGCTGGCTGTTGAATTAGCTTATGTTTTTCGAAGTTTGAGGTTATAAACAACGTCAATGTGTGGTGCATTGTTGTCAGTTTTACTAGTTTTGCAATAAAATTAGTATATTAAATTGAGTTGGCTCCATCCTGGTTCCTAGGGACGTTTTTCGATTGATAATTCAGACAATTGGCTGCACTTTTATTGTCAAAATTGTCGTTATCTGCGTTTAAATAAAATTGCTAGTTAACAACAAAATGTTTCTGGAGTGAAAATAAAATATAAATATTATGTTAACTATTTAGATTTGCTTGCATTAACTTCACAAATTTTGTGAAAACCAGGCTGCCAACTTAAATCTAACTCTCAAACACTCCCCTAGGAACCAGGATCGAGCCTACTTTCTCTTATATACCACTCTAGTTTGCAATAGAAGAATACTCATATATCGCGGGAAATTCAGCAACATGTTATGTTCATTTTGATAGGTCCCCATGTCAGGCACTTTAGTGATGGAAATCAAACAGTGTGTTCAACGTTAAAAAAATAATCCTGGTCTCCCGTTATGTCAAACAATGTGGGTTTACCTCAAATTTTACATTAAAAAAATTTGATAATGAGGTTTGAATTAAATATAACGTAAAAATTAGAGCAAAAAGGTAGCTCTGTCACTGAGATTTTATGCTCATGTACAAATTATCAGAATAAATTAAAAAAAAAATTGTAACAAGGTTGTCCCTTTACTTAGGACGATATTTTGAAAATTACTACAAATACTTCTTAGAATAAAATTATTGCGATGAGGGTTCAGATTTACTTTCATAAACATACTTTCTGCTCGGTGTCAAGTTGAGATTCAATTTTGGAAATTTTGATTGTTTTGCGAGAATAAGTGATTTATTTTTTTAGCCAATTTTGTTCTGAAAATTTTGAATAGATATAAAATCATATTAAATAAATTAATATAAACCGATTTTTTTTATGTCAGATTTGACGTATACCGGAAATCAAGTGATAATAATAATTTGCGACGATTGCCCTATAATACATATTCTTGCTAAATCAATGAACAAAAAATGTTCCCTTCTCTTGCGAACTTCTTGGTAAGCACTGTATGAGTCTGTAGTAAAAAAATTAAATTGCGAAAACCGTAAAAATTAATAATTAACAAAATTAATTTGCAGGAATTCCAGACCTGCATCTCATACATTTCTTCGTATACTCTAATGAACTTATTCAAAACGTTTTAGCTATTCAGAAATCAGTAAAAAAAAAATAAAAAAAATAATAGTTCCAAAATATTTGAGTAATTTTGATACTAAAATGTTTGAAGCCTAAAAATTGTTTTGTCTATTTTATTTTTATTATATTCTTATTGTGTGTTAATTATAAATTTTTTATTGTGTAAAACATGCTTGCAAGCCTTCACAATAATATGTCATAAGCAGTCTTAGGACAGAACAATCCCGGACAAGTCGACCAGTAAGTATTAAACTTTGCGTAATACCCCGCTCAGATATAAACACGATTCAGCTGGTTCGCTTTAAATAACAGGTGAACCAGCTGAATCGTGTTTATGTGCGAGCGAGGGATTACGCAAAGTTGTACTGGTCGACTGTCCGGTACTATTTTGTCCTAACACTGGTCATAAGTGACATATATGCCAAGTGGGTTTCTGTCTAAACTTGTAATGGAACTCGCCTTGGTTAACCTCAAAATTAGAAGTATGATTTACATTAACGAAACATTAAATAAAATGACAGTGCCGTCAAATGAGTGACGACAATAAAACAAAAATCTCGAAACGTTATGAATTATGATTATATTTTGAAAGACGTTTATTTGATGTCCTGTAAATTATAGTAAAATATAATAAAAATTTTATAAAGCGTAGTACATAAAAATAATAATTTTTGATTATATACCGGGTGATCAAGAAGGACTGTTTAAGTTGGCAGTATAATTAAGAAAATTTTTTAATTCGGTTATTTATAACACTGCAACCGGATATGTTTTGTTGGTTTATTTGACAAATATCTGATGTAGGTATAGCATTAACAACGACAAGCCATCAACAACCGAAAGTTACTCCTGTTATACGATTTAAAATACAATTCAGTGTTACCAACTTAAACAGTCCTATTTGATCACGCCGTAGAATAAGATAAGCTAATAAATGACGTAAACGATCAATTTTGGTCGTATTAGATAGGTATACTAGATTGTATTTAATAAATCTGAAGAAATTTAAACCTAGTAATGTGCTTCTTTGATAAAAAAAACCAAATAATCGATAAAATCAGCAAATCGACCATGTTTTAAGGTTATTATTAAGTTTATTAAAGAAAGTCGGCAACAACTTTTTCACAATGTTGTACTATAATGAAATTAAATAATTTTATATAAAACTTGGCTTCGTGATCTCAAATTATAGCAGTTTTAATCTAAATTCTGCGCAGCGTATCATAGTCGAGTATTT
Source organism: Tenebrio molitor (assembly GCF_963966145.1). NCBI lineage: Eukaryota > Metazoa > Arthropoda > Insecta > Coleoptera > Tenebrionidae > Tenebrio > Tenebrio molitor. Next base: position 13,524,659 of record NC_091051.1, on the reverse strand, counting down.
CATAATTTACTGTGTGAATTGTTCAAGAAAAATTCCTTCTAACTTCAGGTATTAATCTTCTTGAGAACTATTATTAGAAATCAGCGTACTTATAATTAAATATTTTGGCTTCTTCTGATGCAAAAAAGCGATAAGTTATTCACACAAACACATTAAAAATAAAATCAAGTCATATTTGCCTGCAAGTTTTGATTTTTTTTTTTTAATTACGAGTAGTAGGGTATTATGCACATACATTTTGAATTCTTTTTTTTGTATTTCTTGCATGTAATTTTTTCACATGTAACCAATTATATTTTTAAACTCTCTTACAAATTAATGTTAATTCGGATAATTTAACTGTGTTAGAATCATTTGTTCCGGTACAATTTTCGTAAATCCTAATGATAGAGTCTTGTAAGCACAATTAAATTACAACCTTACTTCACAATAATTAAAACCTTTCAAAAATCATAATTCCTATAATAACACTATTTCAAATTAAGCAATTATTAAACATTCTATTTTTGTCTAAGCTAAGTAATATAATAAAAATTAAACTCTGAAATAAAATTAGCTCTAAGAAATTATACTGCTTTATTGTAGGTTAACACTATATTTTTTATATTAAGTAACAACAATAGGTAGTTTAATATTTTCAGTTTTATACTTTACACTTCTCTGAAACGGAATTTTTTCTAGAATAGGGCTGTTCAGTTTAACTGGTTCATTAACTAACTCATGATTAAACCGGTCAAAACACTCAATCCACTAAGGAGCTAAACCGGTCAACCGGTTAACCTGTTTGGCCGGTTAAATTAAGTTATTAATTAGTTGAATAAGAAACGATAGTTAAATAATTTAACAAATCATGTTGTTTAACTATGCGAAATAATATCTAATTAATCAAGTTAATTATTGTTATAACATAACTGATTTCCAACAGCTAATTAACTAGCTCTACATTTAACCAGTCAAACACGTTAGTTGATTAATTTTTTAGTCGGGTTGGCTTTACCGGTTTAACCATTAGCTAACAAATTAAGTTAACCACTTTAACTGGTTAAATAAGTTAAACTGTAGGTACATCCCTAGACTTGAATTAGGTATTTAAAATTGGAGTTGGAGATTAGTGGGTGGTAGGGTGTAGGGAAGGACGAAAATAATGAATTTTTACAAGAACTTTAGTACCTAAGTATTTTTATATGGTTTTTATATAGTTTTTCTCAATTTTCCAAATTCAAGTGGTTGAGAAGTAGTGTACAGCTTCTGCATCACAAAAAAAATATTTCTTTTCAGTTGAATACTCTATTTAATAAAGTAGAATACAAAAAATATGTTATATAAAAAATGTAGAAAAGGTGTGAATTAATTATTTCATTTAAACAATATTTATGTAAATTTACTATATTACTTAAGCGAGCTGTCTTTTGAATGGAAATTTCTATATCATTTTTGGTTACATCTGAATATACAAATGATTCACGAGTAATAATGAGCCCGGCGAAATTGAAAATGCAACCCACAGTACATTTGGAACGTAAACCTGGATGTGGACGCCGTAATAATCCAGCTTTACCTTCCAAATGTATTGTGGGTTGCATTTTCAATTCCTTTGGGCTCATTATTACTCGTGAATCACTTGTATACCTACAAGAGTATACTTAAAATATCAAAAAGTTTATAAATTTTCCGTTTTTCTGTTTTTCTTTCTTATTTTCTAACAAGTGTTCCAATACATTGGTTTTTCTTGTATTTATGAATATATTTTTCTCTTTTTCAATGTTTTCGTAGTGTGTAAAAAATTAATTAAAAAATCTAAGCGAGAACAATACCCCTTGTTTGAGTCCCAACTTGCGTTCTAAGTGATTGTGTTATCCACAAATACTTTAGATAAAGGAGAGTTTTATATTCGTAATGTTTTCCGGAGGAACAACTACAATTTTGGAAATTAATTAATTAAATTGTATATCAGAATTTGTGTGTCGGAGGTATTGTTTGTACGTTACGTAACGGAAATGGTTAATTTCGAGCGGGGTCAGTCCTGATTAGGGGAGGTCGAAATCCGATTTAGTTTTATTAGGAAACGTTCGAAGATTGTATCGTATATCATCTAAATGAGATAAGTTTGCATGTTGGCAACATCGCCGTATAAGAGATTACATTTTAATGCAAATGCTGTGGAAGTTTGCCGTTTCTCGATGGCGCGGAGTGGACCGCGAAGGGAAATCCATCACAGTTAAAATGTGCGAATACAATATGGAGGTACTTATAGGCTATTTTCCGCACCGCAAAACCGATTTTAATACATAATATGTCACATAAAATTATATCAGAGACTGTATATGTATATAGTGGCCGCGCGATAAAATGTGCCTTTTATATGTTATAGATCTATAGATCATACATTCTTTGCACAGAAATCCCCATAAAAATATTATATGCTCTCCCAAAGGTTGATATAGAATCACTTTAGTATAAAAGCAAATTTATTTCACCGGTTTATGTGTTGAAAGGGCGGACGCTCTTTCAATTCGACATTTTCATAAATTTTCCCAATGCCTCGCAGAAATCACCAAATCGTATTCTTTACTCAGAATAAAATAGCCGACCATTTTTACTCGGCCTTTCTATGGAAATCTCAACTCTAAGGAGACATTTTTCATCTTTTTATTTATTTATCTCTATTCTACGCGGAAATATGTTTCGTCAAGGATAATCCTTTTTATACATATGTACGAGTATTCTGTGAGTATGCCTTAATATTATTTTATAAGCTCCAATTTATATGTTATCTTTGGAAAAAAAAAACAACAACCAATTTGTTAATGGTATTCTATTTTACATCTAATATCAACAAGCAAAAATTATTACTACAATTATATTCTTCAGCGAATTATCAACAGTTACACATATGTATAAAAATTGGATACTAATACTAGCAATCAGTAATAAATACAATGGTACAGCAGTAAAGTCAGTAAATGTCAAACCATTTAAAACAAGATATTGCACAATAAGAGTTGTATTCTTTCATAATTATTGCTTAAATTATTTTCCATGTCTTTTTCTTTCATTTTTACAGTAAAACTATCGTTAAGGGTATTCTTTTGACATCTTTCTTTAGAGCTTTGACTGTGTTACTAGTTTGTTTTGGAAGTCTCAAAAAACTTGCGACACACTTAGGATCAAACTTAGGAAGATAGTTTCCTGATTCTCCTTTCTTTTACATCAACTATTCATGTAGCCGTTATAAAACACATTAAAATGCCGTGTTTAAGATTTTAATGTGTTCCACAAAAAAAAAAAGAAATTAATTTGAAGATTTTATGTAAACTCGCTATAGAAATTTCTTGCAATTTAATTTGATCAGATGACTCTTCTTCTTAATTTTTTTTCTAATCTAACGAAATACTAATAAAACTATCTTAACCCAGATTTAGATTTACTACTTACCACGTACATATGAAATGATTTTTCGGTCCTAATACAAAGTTTTGTTTATGTTCACTGTATGTTGATGTGTGTTGGCAACATTAGTTGCCAATTAGTTGCCAATTAGAAGTAACTAGTTTAAAGTGCGTCTATCGATATTTTAAAACGACCTTTTGCTTCCTTCAGTGGTTTATTGCCGGCTAACAAAGATTTTCGTAAAAGTAGTGAGTAACCGATCCTCAATAATCCGCAGGTACCATCGAGAGTTTTTGTTACAGGATTGGTAAATAATGCCCTAGTAATGAGACCATCATAAACGACCCAAAATGTTAACTAGTGTTTAAAAAGTCGTTTCAAAATATCGATAGACGCACTTTAAACTAGTTACTTCTAATTGAACAGAATTGAAAGAATATGTATCAAATTATGTCCAAACTTCCAAAAAAGCTGGATAAACCAGTCGTAACGTTACAAGAACTATACACTCGTATAGTACTCCCAGAACTTTAACGCTTTATGATAGACAATACTAATAACAAGGGGATTAGTATTTGACACCTCCTAGTGAGAAGACGAGCACTTCGTCCAAGAGAGACTACCTGGTATATCGTCTGCCCTTAAATATCTGTTTAAAGAGCTTCTAGAAATATGTGAGAACAGAGTCAATTGCTTTATTGCGCCCTAACAGCTGGGTATCAATCCCTAACCATTTTACCAAGGATAATTACATCTTACATCCATAAAGCAATTGACTCTGTTCTCACTTATTTTTAGAAGCTCTTTATTTACGTACATTACCTAATTCTTTCTTAAGCTATTTAACCTCATAACGATATTGCCTATCATAAAACGTTAGAGTTCTGGGTCCACTATACATGTATTGTAGCAGACTGCAAAATATTGAACATCGAATTAATTTCATTATCTTTTAGATCCACTGTAGGTATGTTTTGCTTCATAAATTTATATGTACGAGTATTACTGTTTTTTTTGCACATCATGAATGTTATTAAAATTTATTAAAATATATAGCAGCACCTTTCAAAAGAATTATTTATACATTCCAATTTTTTGTTTTCATTTGTGATTATTTAAAAAGGAAATATTGTGAAAATGTTTTTTTTTACCTGGTATATGTTGCAATAATGAGTTAAATCCAAAGTTGCTAATTTAGATCAATCAATGAATTTGCTGTTTATTAAAACGCAATTTGTAATTAAAAACTGAAACAAAACCTGTCACATGACCTTTCCATTTCAAACTTTTCGTGTATTTTAGAGAAAATGAGGAAGAGTGTTCTGTTATTTCGTTCTTGAGGAATGAAACGCATATTTATTATAGTCAACAACACTTAAACTATTGTTGAAATGAAAATACTTAGACAATTTTTAAAATAATTGAGTTCCTAAATACGAATGTATCGAGTGATTTACACACCATGTTCATTCTTTTTTATCTTTCGCTCGTCTCACATTTATTGTCAGAAGACAACTCAAGTTCTATTGAATCGAAACTTTTTTAGTACCTTAGTTTTGGTTTGGTTCTGAACGACTGCGTGACTCCGAGAAAATTTAATTTGGTTATTCATCTACAAGTGAGAGAACACGTGAGATGTTTTTAGATAAGTTTTTATCTAAAAATTCGCCAGTAAAAGGGTTAATCTGTCAGCAATCAAGATTTTTTACTGTAGCGTAATTATGCCGTGAGACTTGCTCCTTTATATCGAAACGTAGGGCACTTCCAGTTTTCCGACATGCTCGAAAGCAGTTCACACAAGCACTCTCTCGTTCTTTGTGTGAAGGTCTCGTTGACCATCATCTTTCCAAAATAAACTGGTAAAGTCGAGGCGTGCAGTGTTGCGCATCGTCTGTGCTAAAATTGGTGGATGCGCCAGTTCTGAAAACGCGAAATTATTAATGAACGCGTAGGAAGTTGGTGTAAATAGTTGTAGTCGAGGATATTCCCGAGCCAAATTATGTCCCATTCAGGCCGTTAATTACGTTTATTTATCTATTGGAGCACGTAACGCACGCAAAGGATGTAAATAGGGGACCCAACAGATAATCTGAGCAGTTCAGAATACGAAGTGTGAAGTAGACGCGTGAAATGTGCAATCCTCGGACTAATATATCCGTGCCTCGCCATTAATCATCTCGATCAGGAGACAGTTGGCCCGAGTGCCGGTTCCTGATAACCGGCGCCGTTACCGTAACCAGCGAAGAATCCTTGCCAGCAACAGATACCGTATTTGCGCGACATCCTTCTTTTTCTCCATTTGAATACCCATCGGACTCTGAAATTGATCGGGCGAACGCTGCCCCCTCGCCGCCTTTAATAGTGCCAAAATAAAATATTCATTCGCACAAAGCCAATTTGATCCCCGATTTTAAAGTTGGGCAATTATGCGTGCTCACACTGTAGTCGGCTGTGACACAACAATCGCAGCCTACTATATAGATTTCCGTAACAATAACATCTGACAGTCGCATGATGGATCGCCAGACAATATGGCGCGGAGGCTCTTCAGAACGATTTCAATAAGGGCGGTATTTGACCGCCGAAGAAGCCGGACTAAATGTAACGCGTCTGTGTGTAGGGTTGAGCTCGACCTGTCAAATTGTGATTTATGTTTTGCTTCAAATTTGGTTTCGCGCCGGCGACATTTTTTGTTGCCGCTCTAATGTCTTATTATTCGATTAGTAAGTGGCATTGTGCCAGAGGGTGGTTGCGTTCTCACGGCACGACGTTTCGCCCACGTGTGCACAGCGGACGTGTTGCGGAAAGGTCCTCAGCCTGACACTCCGTCAGGATGAAAGAGAAATGGGAAAGGCGCAAGGCTTTCGAGAACTGGAACGCTTTCTCACTCTGTATGTTGCATGTTTTGTGTACCATCATGTCTCATATTTTATATGCAGATGGCTGAATGTTTTACTTGAGCTTCGAAGTTCATGGCTTACTTCAGGGAGAACGCGATGTATGTATGGTTGCATCCTCTTGCACTACTATCAGAAAAACATGCTACGAACCGTGAAAGATATTTAGACGCGTTGCGAGTGTTGTATTTTTTTTTTAATTTATGGAAAACTTGAATACGGAAAAGATGTTTGGAAAGCAGAATTAAATGGAATTACTACAAGGAAAAAATAATCACTTACAAATACATAAATACCAAACTAAAGCCATGATATTGGCACATCTGTTTTTTCGTAAGATTATGAGAAGTATAAAATAGAACTAAATAAACTGCAATTAAAAAAAAAAACAAAAGCACATAGTAAAAAACCATGGAACTTTCAACGTTTATTTTCACCTTAAATATGCATAAAATATAACGAATGAAAAATAATAGTAGTTTATTTAATGAGTTCTTGTGTAAATTGGGCCTTTTTTTGGCACTCGTGGGCCTTTAAAATCGCTTAAAACCTTTGAAATTAGCTTGACGTTTCGTTTTGACAAGTTGTGACATTTATCAAAATCCGTTTACACAGGAGAAAATTCTCAAATTCTGACAGTGTCGAACAAAAAATAATCTTCTATATTAGAAGGTATTGCAAGATGTTATGGTAATGATTTTGGTCTTTTATACGCTCCATTAGGTATAATTTATTTTCATAAATTTGTTTTCCTTGATCGAAAAACTACATACATACAGTTAATTTCAAAATTATAGAGTACACCTAATTTTCTACAGTGTAAAATGCACTTACATTTTTTTGTCAATGATCAATGTCAATTTTGACAAACAAAATGCCTGATCTAACTGAAAACGCGAAAGTGCTCATTCTTTCCAAATTAGAAGAAGAGTGGTCGATCCGGAGGGTAGCCCAGTATTATAACATCGCTAAGAGCACCCTGCAGAGGATAAAACACACACTATTATGGTGTTCTAAAATATCAGCGACATTTTATGTTGTCAAACTTACCTAACCTAAGTATGACGCTCAAATTTCAAAAAGCCATCTTTACATCTGGCAAAAACTGTAATAAATCGACTTCTTGATTTTTGAGGTGTACTCGATAATTTTGAAATTAACTGTACTATCGCGGTCATCCAAAAGTGAACGTTTTTTTTTATAGTTTGATTTTTACTTTAAATCATAGGCGTCCTAAAATGTCAAAGTTTGACACTAGCGATAAAAAAATTATTGAAACCATTTTTTTTAAATGCCACATCAGCCACATCTCACTCCGATGCAGACAGCTAGGGCTATTGCAAAGCTAAAACAAAATTGGTCGTTGGCTGCTGTGGCGAGAGAATTACATTGCAGTAAGACTTGCATCTTCAATATAAAGAGGGGTTGGCAAGAAAACAGGCTTGAGAGGCCAATGCGAATAGGTGTTGGAAAGGTTTCTTTACTAAAGTTTACTTTCACTTTAATAATGTATTAATTACTTCTGTCTCATTTTTAATATTAAAATATTAACGCCTGCTGCACGAACGCCAATGAATACAGCCTGATTTAATCTAACGAAAAATACAGAAATTTTCGCAAGCTATCGTTCACTTTTGGATGGCCGCGATTGTACGTGTTTTGTAATGAATGGATGGTATCTACTTTATTACATATAAGAATGTTATTTAATGTGAAGAGAGTATAAAGTAAAGAGAATCCTTTTAAATGATGTTAAAATATGTAATACAAAAGGAATTGTCTGTATTGTTAGCATAGCAAATTTCAACATGAAAGGTAGAAAAAAAACAATAAAATACTCGTATAATAGGAATAATAGTAGATTATATCATAAAGAGTAGAAGTGAGTCTTTTTGTGCTAAGCCCAGAGATTGAAGACCGAGACGAAGCCGAGGTCGACAACTGGGTGAAGCACAAAAGGACCTTCTACTCTGAATAATGTATCTATTCTAGTATTCTATTTTACTCTCTGCAAATTTTCAGGTAAAATTTTCCCAAAATGGTGAATGTAATTTTTAGTATCCTGAACCTTTACTAAGAGAGCAGAGCCCAAATTTTCGATATCTCTCATTGTCAAATTGGTGATTTCATTGCATCGACAAGCGCTTATACTTCCTCTAGGGAACTCAGACATTTTACCTATGTAGCCAGATACTTTTCATCAGGAGCAATTATGTAGAAATCATACACTTTTTGCCCAGGACTGTGGTGGGACTAGATCTGCATACAGTTTGCCGCGATCTGCGTCAATTCTGGGGTGTCACGTCAATTGGACGCCGAAAACTGGACGCGCGAAAACTGGTCGTCGCAATCTGGACGCGCGACAATTGGACGCATGCGACAATTGGACGCGTGCGACAATTGGACGGTGGACGCATGCGACATGCATTAAAATTATTTCACAGTTAATTAACTTCATAAATTCCTTATTAAAGGTATCAATAATATTATGTATGTTACAGCTTTTAGGAAACATTCTCTTTTTCTTTAGAATTTTATAATACTTGTTAGGGATGTAATATTTACCTATCTAACCCTTCCGTCCAGAATAGGTATTATTCTTATCAGTGGGATGGTTCCTTTCTTAAGAAACTATTAGGGAAATAAGAAAACAGTTGCTGAAATACTACAAAATTACAGGTTTTCGGCTTTCGGTTTATGCGCATTAAAAGGTTCTTGTGTAATAAAGCATATTATTTATTTCAGGAATATAATGATAAATATATAAACATGTAAATTCTATTTTATTTCATTTCTCTTGTTGACGAGTGTGAACATATTTAATATGTAATAGCACAATAAATTATTATTATAATTATTCTCACGAGTCCAATTTTCGTCGCGTCCAATTGTCGAATGAGTCCAATTGTCGCGCGTCCAGGTTGCGGCGACCAGTTTTCGCGCGACTAGTTTACCGCGTCCAGGTTGCGGCGACCAGTTTTCGCGCGACTAGTTTACCGCGTCCAGTTAACGTACTAGTAGATCCCAATTCTGGAGCCGTGCAATGCATAGGTCGTGCCAAACCAAATAACCATCAACACTGCATTCTACCCAGAAAATCAACCGGCAACGTTGTGTACTTAGATTTGATTGGTCTAGCATCCTATAATATCAAAACTGCCATTAGTACACTTACTGAATTTTGTTTCCAGCAACTTAATTCAACAGGTGGTGGTTATTTGGTTTTTTGCATGGCCTGTACACCTGTTTACTTTTTAACATTGTGTTCCGCCACCGTTTAATTGTTGTTATTGTTGTTGTTATGTTAGTTCCTGGTCTCTTTTAGTTCATATCTACTTTTTAAAGATTGATTTATTATTTGTATTTCTTCTGTTACACCACTAGCATGATTCAGCGCGCAGTGTCTTAGCTCTTCCCATGTCCTTTCGTACCCGAGACAACTATACTATACTATACCGGGTGGGGCAACGTATACGCGCACGCGAGAAATCGCAACTTCTAATTAAATAAAATTGTCGAAATTTTTCAGACTTACCTGGCTATTGGTAAGGTACATTTCATAATTTTTTCTAAATGACAATTACCTTTATTATTAATAAATAACACGGAGCAAATTATGTGCTCTTACTTAAAGTGAATTATAAATTATTATTTCTTAATGATTTTAATTAAAGTCCTAAAACAGATGTTACTATTTCTACTTCTACCAGATTTCACCAGATGATTAGGTATGAAAAAATAACTAGAGAAATTTCTTGCTTTCAAAATCATGTAAAAGGTAAGATTTGAGAAATTTTCTATATCTCAGATAAGTTGTATTAGGTAATATTTTTTTTGTACAATTTTCATGGTTTGAAGAAAATTACGGAACCGCTGGTTTCCAATAAATATTTATTTTCTTATGTCCCTACTCAGTGTGGTGCGACATCCGGTGTACTTACCACTTATCTTAAGCGTACAAGACATTTTTAGTCTTATTGTAGTTACCTCAGGTAAAAATATCTATTGCATTGAAGTGATATTTGCGTATGTAAACACATGGAAGAAATTGTTAAGAAGCCTAACTATGAACAATCTCCGTCATGTACCTATGTGGGTGTCTCGGTATTGATGCACACCTTTAAGTTCAGATATTTTTGAGAAAAATCGTAACATTTCGCATGCATAACGAGCGGTTAATAAACAACAATTGCAGAGATGCTCTTTGTGTGATTTATTGATGAAAGCTGATACAACAGCGATGATGTAAAGATTAATTAGTATTAGTAGGTAAAGGTCTAGTTTTAAAAGTTGTATTGTGTTGATGGCGAGCAATGAAGCACAATAATTTAGTACCTACTTTGTTTCAAATCTTTTTCTGGATGAAATCAGATAAATTGCCGAAACGTGTCACTAAAAATACCTACGAAAAAACGTTTGTCGAAGTTTACCGCATTGTTTGTTTAAATCGTTCAAACCATGAAGCAGACATTTTTTTACAGCAAAAGCTAAATTACGAAAAGGACTGATTTATTTGCTCCATCCTTAATTATTATTTTGATAAACGAATCGTCGTTGATTGAATATTTGCACATTTTTTACATATTTGAGTTTAGGGGAATGTTAACTGCAAGTTGTAAAAACTACTTATACTTAAACTTTAGTGACTTGGCTTATCCTGCAACGGTACTTAAAACGTAGAAAATAGCAGTTTAAAGGTCACCTGAAACTACACAACTTTTTCTGTTTCCGTTCATTATATTGTTTTATTTTTAGATTTAATTTATTTTTAATTAACTTGACTAACTCGCAGTCAAAAACCACAACATGAAGAAACAAATACTGCTTTTGTCAATTTAACCGGACTTTTGTTGTTCTTTGTTTGTTTCCGGCTGTCAATAACGAATGTTGAACTTTCAAGTTTTTTTTAAAACATCAAAATCGCCCACGATTTGATTCTTTGAATTTAGTAGATATCTTCGTTCTACTTTTTTTAAAATAATTTTTATGTCAAAAACACTTTTGAAATACGCCGAATTATATTATTTAAAAGATTTTTTATGTTTTCAGTTTATAACTTAGTGTATTTTGAATTATTTTCGTTTTCATATATCTTTTAGATATTCAGCCTGAAACTCTCGGGTGTAGGTTCATCCCGTAGGAATAAATATTGTGCATAATGTATTATCGCGTTGTTATAGTGCTGGGTATTGTGATCGTGTCGGGTGCACAATACATTTGCAGGTGATGCAACAATGATGTGGGAAACAATACCCGATGTGCATGTTAGATAAACGGGATTATATCAATATGTCGCTATATTCAAGTATTGGAGAGCTTTGACACTGATGATCACGTTATGCTTTGATTTCCAGAGTACATCGTAGAACTATACCTAACTGGGGTAATACAGTTTCCGTTATCTAGACGCAAATTTATTAATTAATTAATAAAATAATTATGCACTAAACAAATCTCGTTACCAAACGAAAACCACAATTATTGATTCTGCCCACTCTATTCTTTCGATCTTAAATTGGATTAATTCCTATAATTAAATTGTTGCATAATTAATTGCTCAAGCTTTTCATTTGCTCACACGAGCTTCATTATTAAATTAATGAACATTTAATCAATATAATTTGAATTTTTACATGAAAATAATATATTAATTCCACGATATTGTCTTTAATCACACCAACAACAATAATGAGTGTTAAGATTGCTTTGTTGTTAGTCAAAGAAATTCTTTAAAATGTTATTACAACGAAGGTTTCATCTTTTTGTAAAGAAATAAATACAGAATGTTAGAATCAAATAACCCACAGGCTACCACATATGTAATAGGTAATTTAATAGATTTTTTTCTAATTTAGTTACAAAAAGTAACCATTGTGATATGTTATTTTAGTTGTCAAACGTGCTTCATTTAATAACTAGTGAAAAAAAGTGACATTATATTATCACTAGTGTTAAAAAGTGACATTAGTAGTATTATCCCGGAAAATTATTGAAATAGCAGATTTAATCAGAATGTGTGCTTTTCGTAACTAAATTAGAAAAAATCTTGTATGAAGCACATGGCAAAATGGCTAGGTATTTTTTTTGCACACGACATGTTGGGCCACTCGTTGACACTTGTGGTCCAATTGTCACGTCTAGTGCAAAAAAGACGCTCATTTTGCAACTCGTTGCATAAATAGCTACATCTACCCTTTCTTAGGCGTTTATTTATTTTTAATGATATTGTATAAAATTAAGTACCTATGTACTCTTCTTTAATGAGCAATCCGTTTCGTTCCTGTTTCTCTTTCTAAAAAAGATTTTTTGCAAAATTCGGGAGTCTAAAGAAAAGATTTTTTTATAATTATAGCTTATTTTTGGAGTTCCCCGCTCATCATTTAAAATTTTTTGTTCTATTAATTTTTTTAAATTATATGTTACACATTCAAATCTATTTACATGACATGTAGGATGTTCTTATTAAAACAATCAAATGGTATGAAATTACAGGCGTTATATGGTTATTACATTTTTAATAATTTAGCCATATTTCTGTAGCTCCTTTCCATCGACATGCTTCACGTCTTCACCATCTTGTACAAAATCTTACAAGTTAATACATTTTATTTTAATTATCAGTCGAAGCGGAAGAGAATTTTTACTAAATTTGCATGCTCAAATCAAATTTTATTAATAACCAGAAGAAACATTTCTCACAATCTGTAAATTTACAATGGATGTGTATTAAAATTGTACTAACTGACAAGTACCTAGTAAAGAAAGTAGAAAAACAGAAATAGCAATTTGATTAGGATTTTGTAATTAAGGATGCTTATGCAAAAAAACAGAAAATTTGATGAGAAGAAAATTGACCTAACTCAATTAGGAAAGGCGTTTTGAAAATAGATTTATTGACACAGAAGTGTAGAAGGTAGATGATGTGATGTTGCGTATATTTAAAAATATTTAGACCACACAAGGGTTCAACATATGGATCCCTATGACAATAACGTGTCCACGTGTAGATCGTAAAATGTCGGAGCAGCTCGTAACAATTACTCATAAAGTATACAAAATACTCATTTTGAAGTCGGTCGTAACAGAAATAAAAGCAAGTGAAGAGTTCGAATGTAAATCATTTCGGCAATCTATCTGGTGCGTGTCGATCTGTGCAGATTTTGTACCCACGAAAATTATCGACCAGATGTTGAACATCACATCTTAATTTTTTCGAGCCGGATTTCTTTTCGAGTAATTACACGACGATGATGGCGTGAGATCATGAATAGATAACCGTCTAATGTAGAGATTAGAGTGTAAAAACCGAATGTGGGGATCGAAAAGCTGGAATCGAGTGTGCTTCTATTATGAATCAACCCTCCTATTATCTGACGTGTTAGTGGTCAGCATAAACAATAGCTGTATGTCAGATAGGCAAACACAATTACCTATATTTGTAAAAATATTAATCGCATTCATGAATGAGCTATGACAGTGTAGCATTAATGAGAAATCAGGCGAACAATGCCGATATGAAAATAGCAATTATAAAATTTGTAAAATTGCAGGACACGATTAATTTTCCATTTTACATGGTTCTCCGTACGCGACACGACCAATTAAAAAAATACCGCCGAACCCATCCGGACTTGTCGAATAAAAAAATCAGTGCCGAGCGCTACACATCCCGGAACAAGCCACGAGGGAAGAAGAGAGCGTCGTGAAAATAATAACGGGAGTTATGAGGGGTGAAAAGCACCCCGTTTTAGTGGCTCGCTCGTATCTTGGTCGCAGGGAGGAAACGTGAAAGTGTGCAGGATTCGATCTGGTCTGATGTGTCGCATCACTAACCTACTGACCACCAGATCGAAGCTTAATTTTGACGAGGCAGACCCCGGAAGACTCTACACGCTCAAAATCTCACTTACCAATTAAGACGTGGACGTGTAGGCGGTACAAGCGGAGCTGTTTCGTTTTTGAATGCGCCACTCTCCACACCAAAGGCCCAATTGATTTATCGATAATATTGACATAAGATGGATAAGCTGTAATTTGTGAAAAAATGTGTTGATGAACGTTGATTCGTGTGGGTAGTGGACTATTACGGCTCACACTTACCATTCGTCAGATTTAGAATCTTGACTTTGTAATGCGGTTAACACGGCGATTAATAATCTCGGATCGAAGATTTTCATTCATTCTTAAATATGTTGTATTTTTATTATGAGTTTTTTACATGAGTGGTGGTAAATGCCAGTCTGCTGTTACATGATTTATAAGGTGTTGGTGGAGAATTTATGGTAATAGGTATACGTTGTGTTAAATTTAATGTAACAACAATCCGCCGCAACGTTATTGTTTTTCTGGCGTTTATGTAGAAGAAAAAATTTACATTCCTAAGTGAAAAATTAATTAATGATATATAGGTTTTTAAGCAGCATTGCTGGCTGCATTCAGCCGCAAATTCTCTATAAACTTTTTTTATACGAAAAAACAAAATTTGAATGAAGATTTTTCTCAAAGACCATAGAGATTTAATTTTCAGTAATTTAACTGTAAGGAATTAATCAGGGAAAACAGAAGTGTTGAAAGAAAAATCGCTAGCGGAAGATTAAACGAACATGTAAGGAAAATTATAGAAGTGACTGCATCCACATCAATTGGAAAGCTTTAACGTCATATAAGGCAAATAAATAAGTTAGTTAAGACATACGCTTTATTGTTCATAACCTATTTTGACAATTTTTTTCTTGGTCTTATTAAATGAAACCAGATATTAAACGTGACAGGTATACAGGCATTTCTAAACTGCTAACAATTTTGTGAGAATTAAGATGTCATCAAAAATCTACTTTTAAATTTATTCTATCTTCCTTTATAGATGCGTACTTTGATTTTAGAAAAAAAATTCCGTTGTTAAAAATAATGTAAAGTTTATAAATCTATAAATGTTGAAAAGAAATATGATTGTTATGCAAATGTTATACCTATAAAAGAATCACGAAAACGTTTAGGTAAGTTAACATGGATGCGTGTTAATAATAACCATATAGCCCTTTCAAGTTCTAGATTTTTTTAGTTTCCATTAAAAATTAAAATTTAATTTATTGTCAAATATGTCCTATTTTCATAGAGAAAATGAACATTAAAAAGTATGACAGATACCTAGGTACTTTGTCCGCGATTAGATTTTATTTTGCTTTGTCTCTTTCAAATCTTTTCGCTTCATGATTGTTCTTGTTACAATCCTCGTATTCCTCTCTTTGGTAGAGGGATATTTTAGTAACATATTTTCAACGGCATATTATCATTGTTCCATTGTTCAATGTTTTATGAAATTTCCTTATTGTCAATGCACTTTTACTCACTTGAAGATAATTTCGAAACCTCATACCTATACCTATAGTCTATTTGAATATTTATTTCTATGGCTTTTTCATTGGTTGTGGTTAATTTTCTTTCTTTCTATTCGTATCTAAATTAATTAAAGCAATTAAAAGAGATCAAAAATCAATTAAACTGTAATTTACTTTTTTAAGGTAAGTAGGTTTAACATTATTGTTTAAGTGAAGATGAACGGAATGTATGTAGGTATTTAAATTGACAAATATTTTTTTCATTCTTATAACCTTTCACCTGTAAATTTTATTTAGTTGCCACAGAAAACTTTTATTTTTCATTAGGTAACATTACGTTATTAGACTTTGCTCTAAAATACGTAACCTTTTTTTAAATGGAGTGATACACAAGCGTTTATGATAAAAAAAAATAGATATTGTACTCCATGTCTTTTGAATAATTTAATAAAACCGTAGGTCTACAGGGTTGTTTTAAAATAATTTTAACGCTGCAAGCATTTGAGGCACTTTCCAGATTCCGCATTCCTATTATCGGAAATCTTTGTATTGTAAACCAATAATGTTATGTAGATATTTAATGTTTAATTTTAAATTGAATTGAATAACACTTATAAAAATTGATAAGATTCAAATCAATTAACGACGTGATCTATCTGTTAACGACCATTTTTTTTTTGCTTTATTAATTTAACTTTACATCGACAATAAGGTAATAAAAATGAAAAATGTGGAAAATAACGTAAGGTCCCGTAAATAGAGAAAGAAATAAAACATTGATCGATTTGGAACGATTTATTGACATAAGTTTATTTTGGTAGTTATTGAACATAAAAATTATTTGAATAGCCTATCTGTGCTTCTTTGTTGCAGGAAAGCTCGAATCGATACTGACAGTTGATGACCTGATGTCTACTAACCGTATTCTTTATTGGTAAGAGGGATTAATCAATAAGGTCGCCTCGATTTTAGAATTAGGGTCCTTCGCGAAACCGAGAGTGTAAATTTGGGGAGTCGAGTGGAGGAGAGATCCGGCGACCGTTGAGTTTATTTTTTGATTTGGTATCGTGTTATAAAAATAGTGGTGGGTAGATATTTTTTTGGTCGTCGGTTCGTCCGTTTTAAAACAAAGAAGTGCATCGGTACGGAATAAAAAGCGGCCCGCACACCTCGTATTGATTCCGCAGCGACAGGCCCGGTGACATTCTTTATCAATACGTCACAGCTCATATTTCAAGTTCCCTTGCATCCGCCCTCAAAGCTACAAAGAAACTAACTTCTTTCAGTAGCGGAGGGTGGGCGGTAGCGATGGTGCAAGGGGAGGGCGCCAATGGCGTGTCGCGACGCAGCCGCTCTGTCCAATAGGCCGCGGCCGGGCAGGCCCCGCCCCCCGGCACTTGCAGCAGTTTTTCCAAATGTTTTTATTTATTACATTTGTACCCGGCGAGTGTACCGGTCGTGTCCGCACTTCCTCAGGTCGCGCTCCAGAGTGTACAGAGTGTACGCGGTGCGCACTTACGCCCCGCCCGGCAGACAGACGGACAAACAATCCGAACCCTCACTATTACGACATCTCTTCGACTGTCTGGTACGACTGTCGCTCCGGGTGATGGACTCTGGTGCAGTGTTTTGATCTCGAGGTGTTCGCGTCGCGACGATGGACAACTCCGGCATGGACTCTGCCAGCGAGCACAGCAGCCACGCGTCCTCGGGCTCCCCCGCCGTCGCCGTCAAGCCCTCGCCGTCGCCACCCACGAACAACAACAACCCCGCGTCCAGCAACCACAACCAGGTGCACAGCCCGCGCCAGGCCAGCCCCCTGGGGCCGCCGATGTCGATGGCGCACCCGCTCAGCCCGCCGCCGGTCTCCTCGGCCAGCCTGGCCCGGAGCATGGCCCTGGGCCATCTCCCGCCGCCGGGCCTCGGCCTGCTCAACTCGCTCGGGGTGCTCCACAGCCCCCTCGATCTGATGGCGCACCACGCTCCGCCGCGCTCCTACAACAGCCCGCCGCCGATCTCCACCTCCGACCCCACGGCCAACGAGTGCAAACTGGTCGACTACCGCGGACAGAAGGTCGCCGCCTTCATCATAGCCGGCGACACCATGCTATGTCTTCCACAGGCCTTCGAGCTCTTCCTCAAACACCTGGTCGGCGGGCTGCACACGGTCTACACCAAACTCAAGCGGCTCGACATCGTGCCCCTCGTCTGTAACGTGGAGCAGGTCAGGATCCTCCGGGGATTGGGGGCAATCCAGCCCGGCGTCAACAGATGCAAACTCCTCTCCTGCAAGGACTTCGACACGCTCTACAGAGACTGCACCACGGCCAGGTACGTGTTTGCGTAATAAGGTGGCTCTCCAGTCGCTCAACCCCTACAACCCTTCTCGCAGAGACGATCCCGTTTATGATAGATGCACTCTATAAATACTAACTGGGCCAGAGCAACCCCCGCGTTTAGACTGAAATAATTATAAAATGAAACAAGGGGAATCGAGCGGAGGACGCCGCCGTCCCCTTTATATTTCTGCATACTCGACGATTGTTGATTCAATAACGCGAAACTCGTTTGAATTCCAATCATCGGTCTAGATAACACACGTGTTTTATTAATGTTCCGTGCGGCATATCTCTTTTTATATACGTAAATGGGCCGAGTGGCGCCTCTCTATCGATATATTATGCCGAATGTTATAAAGGGATGATAAGTTGAACGGTCATCTGACAGAACCTATTAGCACTCGGCTATTATGAAGGCGTAAGCTATCGGGAAATCTTGAGGCGTCCCGGTGAGCTCATCCTCGCCCGAGTCGGACCCCGGCTACTGACCATTTATAATACAAATATTAACACCATTGTTTGTATTGTATTGCCATAATGGGATTTGTTAACGCCATTATGCGATTCGATCGAGGTTGCAACGGACACAATTAAAATATCAAATTTTTTATGAGGGTGAAAGTGGCAGAGAGAAATTTACGGCAGCTTCTGGAATTAGATCTAACGCAAAAATAACAAATGTTTAGTAGGGTGCCTTCCAGAAATGGCACGTTTAAGGTTTTTGCTGGCACGTGGAACATGTAACGACACTTTCGATTTTTGATTTTTTGAAACCACCAAAAATAAAAATAATAAATGTATCTATTTTATGATTACTTACATTGGCAACTCTACGGTAACCTTTCTTGTATCCGTTGACCAACAAGTGTAAAATCTCTTACAATTAGATAACACCGGTTCTGAGTAGGTACACCTAACAAATTCTCATTTCTGTGCGTCTCTCGAGGACTAAGTTTGAAGTCTGTGTCTTTTCAGGATTCGAAAAATGAAATTCTCTTTATTCAATAACTAACTTAAGTACTCTACCAGAACGTAAAAAATTGTTGACACAATATTCGATAAAAAAAAAATAGATTTTTATAACAGTTCTGAAATCTTCCTTTAGAAGATTGTGGCCATTTTTACAAGAATTGTTCAGAAATGAAATTATTAAATCACTTAATCACTTTAATCACAAATGTAACATTACTTTCATGGTTCTAAGAACTGAAAAACCATTGAGAATGGTACTCCTGAAAATAGTTTTCCAGATGAATTCTTCCTTTTTCCGTTGAGTCTTTGTTTCGGGCACCGCTTAGCCTTCTAAAAATTATTGTACGCAACGCAGACAACTCTTTTTATTTTGACACTTTTACCAAATCCAATTTACCGTCCCCGAAGGGTCTGGCACTTCATCCGATCGGCAATTAGGAATCCAGGAGACGTTAAACTTTTGCCTGTGCATACAAAGTATAAAGTAACAATGGAATACGTGTAACAATAAACAAGACGGGAGCATAGTGTTCTTGTGGGGATTTAAATCATCTTTAAATAAATATTGTTGACAGTTACGCCTTGCCATTAAAACATCCCAAGCGGGTAGACCTACAACTTGTTCGAGAAAATCACACTGTTATTTATTATGGGACTAAGGCAGAGGTCAAAATTGACAGCGGACTTAAATTTTTATGTTTGCACATTCATACATAGTGAATATAGTTAGTCGGTAACAGGTCTACATTATTGCTTATTACATTGTTGTGTTCAATAACCGTCCAGAGTCGTTTGCAGCCGAAGGGGATTTTAACAGCTGATTCTGAAAATTTCTGCTCAAGATGAATTCATTCGATTTTATTGCGCCTACGAGTTTTTAATTTAGTATCTTCGGTTTTATGACTGGTCGATGTTTATGTTAATTTGACAAGGATTAAACATTTTTGCAATTTTTATCGACTGGAAAAATTCTTCTAAAATTGTTGGAAATATCCTTTCACATACTCGTAAATTATTTGCTCGCTCTTATTTAAATTGTGTTACATTTTTATTATATACTGCAAGCAGTACTATCAAGTACACCTGTTCTGCGTAGCACCAAATACAATTGTTCTTAAAATAGGCAATCGGTGCAAGTTGAGGGTAGCACCCACACGTCTTAATTTATAATATATTGTGTACATTTCAAGTACAATTAGTGAACAGCAGTTTTTCGTTCCACGAACATAAATATCACGTTGTTGATAAAAAGGAGCATAAATAATATAGGCAATAAAAAGATTTTTAATTGTCTGTCAGTCAACTTGACATTAATCATAACAATATCAACATATTATCAATTGTTATTTACAGATAAGTACCACACAATCACGATGGTGATAAACGTTTTTCGCACAAATTTTTGACTCATTTAATAAGGATTATCAACATGCAAAGAAGGATTTACTTTACAAAAGTGTATAATTTGAAATTCACGTGTCTTTTAATTACTCATTTCAATCTCGTTTTGTATGAAGGAGCTGTTACAAGATTTTAACAATAATTTTTACACAAAGTGCTTCCGTCGCTTGACGGCTTAATTTATATCTCTCTGCACAGTCAGAATTCCACTACAAATTATTAATAATTGTTATCTGACACTACTGCATATGGGCTCGGAAATAATTATTGTAGATAAGGTGGGTGTATTTACTCTAAATGCCACTGACCCACCTTGTTGATGCCGACGTCAAACTATATTGGTCTTATAAACTTTTATAAATAATTAATCAGGCTTTGAACGAACTTAAATAACTTGTTAATCGCTACTTGCTAATTTTCCGAACAAGTATTTGAGCAACACAAAAAATTACATCTTTATTTGAATAAACATGACTACTTGCAGTTTCAAGTAAGAGGAGTTGGGTATTTCTCCAACGTAAACGATATTTATGGTATATGTGGGAACAAAAGAGGTCCAGAAAGTGTTCACTGCGGTAACACTTCGACTGAAAATTTTGGTTTCGAACCGTTTGAAATTCTGATTCCATTACAAAGAGACAATTATCATCTTGCACAACTGCATCTGTTGTAACCGTCAATCGCCTTTGATTTTTGAGTTCGGAGCAGATCTGGCTGCGCTCGTTTGTGTCTTTGTGTAATATTTGTTTATTCATGTCGGGAGTGATGTCATGATGGCGGTGAAAGTGAACGAATTCGGTTCCGATTATCTAAGACGAAATGAGGTATGGGTGTTTGACCGCCCGCGGCGCGAAAATCCTCGGCGAAAGATTTTTTATTTGGTTATTGTCGGGACACTTTAAAGTTAATTTTCGAGTTTACACGAGCCATAACAATAACAGTTTAACGTGGTAGCGTTCGCCGTTGTAATAAAGAATTCAGCAGATATGCCGCTAATTCTTATTTGAAATGAGTTTGGCTAAAAATGCACGTCTAGGGAAATGTTCGGAGTCTAGTAATTAAAAAAGGCGCCGTTCGTCGTCTCTGTCGCACAGTGTACACCCCATCTGGGTATCGACCAAGTGCAGCCTCGGTGCTCCGACGAAGAGCTGTCTGGCCGGCTGGAACCGCATACTCTATTCAGTGCAAGAGTATTTTAATAATTCATTTATTTTTGCAAAAGCAATCAGAGTTTGTACGCAACTTATTATATTTTTGTTAGAGTTTAAATGGGTTTTTGTTGCATTTATGTGGCTCGGTATTGTGCTTAAGATTACATGTACACTGTTCATACATGTCCACCTTATTAAACTTCTTCTAGTATGCAGATTAACATTGTGTAAGGGAGGCATGGTCTAAAATTAATTGCATGCCTGTTAGTCAAGGCAGGTGAGGTCGTTTTATTTCTGTACGTGAACCATTTCAATAATTTTATTTTGCGGAGAGAAGCTCGTGCTTTGCCGAACGTCCTTTCTGATATTTCGAAATGGGAAAACGGATCGAGTGATGAATAGCCAGCCGCGTTCGCATCTTTTGGACTGGGTGGTCTCTTTCTCTTACAAAACGTAGCAAATTAATGTATCCTTTGGTCTATCAGCAATAAAGCTACGAAAAAATTACGTTAGGTTAACGCAGCAACCGGCAATTAGTCTTGTTCTTTCCGTTTTTTTATTGTAATTTTTAATTACGCTAATTTTTTGGGCTGCCGTAATTGAAGTAACTTGTTGAAGGCTATTTAACTCCGCAAGTTTGTATCAACACTTGGAAAATTAATTTCAAAAATTATATGCTGCATGTTTAATGGTCCGAGGGACTATTAGCCAAAACAATTCCAAATGGCTTGTAATTGCGCCTTTTTTGAGGTTAATGGAAACCCAAAGAAATTATTTAACAAATTATTACACAGGGATATGATAATTTATGTCGTTAACCTCCGCAAAAGTGTGCAGATGGTCAATATGGCTGGAACGGTGGCACCACTCTCCAAAAATTATTTCTCACTTCGCTTAAACTTAATTTGGAAATTTACATTTTTCTTGAAAAATCCAATTAAATTGGATAATTAATTTACCTAGATTAACTGTCACTTCTTCAAGCCAGTCTTGAACTTTTATTAATTGGTTGAACATCTAGTTTTGTTTGGTAGCTTTGTTCTTTTATAAACAGAGAGCGCCATAATTTTGAATAATGGAAAGATTCGAAAAAACTCGGACGAGTAAATTTTATTTTTTTTATCATTTTAATTTTTCCGCCCCTTTCCGTTTCCGTGCAATGAAGTCTTCGTTATTTTTAAAAAATGTCAATCCCCATTTTTTTTGGAGTTTTGGGTAGATTATTAAATTCTGATTTATTTGTATCCATTATTCCAAACTTAAAACTACTTTTAGTTTAAAAAAGGTGGCACGGCATCGAGGCCAGATTTATTTGTCATTACGAATATTTCTATCAAGTAGGGATACTTTCTTTGAAAGCACTATTTTTATATTATCATTTATTTTGAATTACGCCCACTTTTTCAACGACATCCACATCGGAGTTTGTTCGTAGAACAATAAGAAGAATTTATTTTATCTTCAAGCGGTTGAAAATTGCGCCTTTGTGCGTCCCATAGAAACGGTTGAAGTAGTTTTTTTTTTTGTAACCGGACTGGAAACACTTCAAATCCTAGGAGTTGAAATGTAGCAAGTAGTAGATCTTTTTGTGGCTGCCCAGTTGCCGACCTCAACTTCGTCTCAGTCTTCAATTTCTTTGCTTAGCACAAAAAGACTCACTTCTACTCTTAATGTCCACCAAAATGCACAACCTTGTTTTTTTCCTTATTTTCCAAACGAATTAAAAATGTTCTACGTTATTACTGAATTGATTTCTACCAAAATATGTAACAGGTTTATAGGAAGAAACTAATAGTATATTTCAAACCAAGGTAAGAAAGTGGTTTCTTGCAGACCGCAGGCAAAGATTATAAACCGAGTCGTAGACGAGGTTTGTAAGTGCCTAAGGTCTGCAAGGACACTTTCTTAACAAGGTTTGAATACAATTTTTTTCCCTACCGGCACAACTTTGTTGAAAAAAGTCAAAAAAGATGGTTATATTCGTGATTGAAACGAAAATTTTGAGAATTGAATAGTAGGCTGTGTTATTTGTTTAATTAACTTGTCATCGCATTTGAAGATTTGAGGTTTGTTCGAAAATTTGATATAAACAGGGTAAAGTAATCTTCCTACCTAGCTTATCTGTTTATTTTCCAGATTATATGATTGACCTACCAACTTACTTCATTGAATTGGCTTTCATTTATCAATAACTTATTTCACTTTTGACACTTTTGACATTTGTATTTTGGTACAGTTTTACCATAAACATTTCATGATTTACTTTCTTACCTTAGCGAGAAAGTTGAATTTTCTCACCTCAAATGAGGTATCCACAGCCTACATTTCTACCCGGTAGGGAGAAAAAAGTATTTTCTTGTGCTCTTGTCTTATTCCCGTCTGTTGAGATAATACAACCTATTCAAGACTCACCTGCTTCAGATCTTTACCTACTGCATTTGTTATTCAAAAATTTAATTTAAAGCAAACAGAAACAGCCTTGATTTAAAATGTATTTTATGAACATATGTATGTATGTTTTTAATTTTATTCACTTGGCGTAATACTTACAGATGTCTACATTTTTTTATTAAAAACTGTTATTTAATTCAGTTTAATAGTGTTAAGTTAAAAAATAATAAACAAATTTGAAGCATAATAAACGAAGACGCCGAAAAATAACACCCTGTTGATTCTTTTTGATCATGTTCGAGGTACCTCGTTTAACTTATTTTTTATATTTTCGTACTTTTAATACACTAATATCAGTTTGATCGATCAAAAAAATTATTCTAGTAATTTTAATACATTTTTATTAATGCGATTTAGGAAAAATAATTCCTGCAGAGTAAAAACAAAGAATTTTCTTTATCGACTTGGAACTTTTTTGTCACTTTTGTTCGCACCAGGTCTGTCGAATTGACCTTCAGTTACCTATTTTCCATCAGTTTGACTTGTTCTTGGTGTTTGTACAGTTGGTTGAAAAAAAAAACAGGAAACGAAAATTTTCCTAATGTAAATTTGGTTTTGTCGATTTGTCAATTAATTGTCTACTTGACAATACCTATCAAGTGATTTTTTAACTCTACTAACCTATCTCTCGTAAGAAGGTTTCACACTATGGAAAAATTGCAAAAATGTGTCAATTTTATTCTGACAGTTCCCGTTTTTTTTTTTGCAACCAACTGTATCCCGTAAAATCGAATAATTTTAAATTCTTCATAAGTGTTGGATTTTGATTTTAATAATAATGGAAGTCAAAGTTTTAGTAGTTAGAGGTGGTGGCAACGAACATTTGTATCAGGTGTTCATTACAAAATTGGCGTTGAAGAGTCGATTGTGAACGCACCACTCATCCGTCACAAAAAACGCAAAAAGTAAGGTTACATTAAACAGCTGATCTGTAATTCGTGGTGCGTTCACAATCGACTCTTCAACGCCAACTTTGCGAATAAATTTAAATGAACAGCTGATAGTTGTTTCGATTTGTGACATTCGAATTTCTGACATTTATCTCGATTTGCGACAGATTTTGTTGTTTTCTAATTTCCAACGTGCTCGCAACATTTACACGTTTATGCAACATGAATAGAAACAAACCTCAATCCATTGTTTGACGTTACACGAACAAAACAAACGTTGAGCAACGGAGACTCCAGACCTAAACACATGGACTGATTTCGTGAACTTCACATGAATCGAACAAATCTCTTGCGACGTCTCTTTTCCATGTAAATTATGGGCGTGAGGTGGAAACAGAACGTCCGTGAAAATAATCGTTGTCGGCGTTAACCGGCACAAATTCACACAGTCGGCGGCGGTGCTGGCGGCATACAAATGCGGAAACAGAGTCATTGTGTGGGAGATTTATCTGGCGGAATCCACAGGTTGCTTTGCCTGATGATGCAATTCCAGCCAAACCGTCTGGCGCGGTGATCCTGGGGGACCCCCCCGAAAATATCTCCGTCTGTTGAATGGACCATCTCGCTCGCAAACGTCATGCGTACTAGTCACAATTTCATTCCGATTTCCTGATGCCGACTGTTTCGTCTGTTTGCCTTGCACTCGCGGTGCAGGCGTCTGCCGATTTGGACGCGTCGCGACGCCCGAAGGACGAAAAATTTCCGATCGCGATTTCAGACTTCCACCCTTCGGTCGGGATGTTTATGGGAGCGGTGACAGGGACCCGCGGAGCTGAAAATGAGCACTGGTCTAATTAAATACCACCATCTTACACGAGACCGGCACATTCCTTATTACCGCAGACAAATTTATAGTCGGTTGTTGGTATCATTGCGTGCCTTGATATCTTATTTCAAGCCATTAGTACTCGTTTCGAGCCGCTCGCAGATGAATTATTGGATACATTTCCACTAATGAACTAACTTTTGATCAGCACAAAGACGCCACAAACAAAACACCTAGCCTTTTATGGCAACACACCACAATACCATTATTATAGGAATTATTCCTTCGCCTATCCGCGTGCATGTTGGATTCCATCTTTGTTTCCTCGTCCTCTATTGTTCCACGTTTAATTTTCTGTCGGCGAGAAATTATCCTTTATTGATATCGATACGTTGTGTGAGAAATTGATCTAAACAAGGCGAAACGAAAATTGGTTGCGGGGTGCTATTTTTGGACGCGTCGACCCCATAATTATCGAGTAAATAATAAATCTAACAACAACACCTCCCTCGACACATTTCCACAAAACGATCATCCACAAATTTCAAATTCACAATTTGTTGCGATTGCTCACATTTTTTTCAAAGACTAAATTAATATTGTCTTCCTCTTCTCTCATCCTAGACTTGACTCATGTGGTATCCGTTCGGATATTTTATTAACTGTTTTAGATTAATCGGTTATGAATACATGTCCAGGTTATTTTGCAGCTGGTTTCCGCAGGATTAGATTGTTATAAAGTGGGCGTGCGACGTTAGAGAATAAAAATAAATTTATGTGGAATTATTACCAGCTGGAGCAAACTAGAACCCAGTAGGTGTGTAATTTTAATTCAATTACGTCGCCTTCAATGTACGGTGATCTACTTTATGAAATCTAATAAAACAATGCAAGTTAAGCGATTAATTAATATCTTCGATACTTTGGCAACGAAGATATGTCAAGTGTGCGCTTAAACCGAAACAAAGTGCCCACGATGTGAATCGTATAATTGCGACATTAAATAAAAATTAAGGCGAAGAAAAAGCTCCGACCTGGTCTGGTATAATGAAAGGGCCGAAAATCCATTCCTTAGCATCACCTTTCGTATTTGCATAACCACATTAATATCGAATTAACAACAGTTAGGGCAAGCAGATGTTGTAACCCAAACAAAACCGAAAAAACCGCACATCACGACCTCATTTTTAGCGGAGCTTTTTAAAAAACGAAATTATATTTTTCGAGTGCAATGAGCCAAATCATATTCTACGGATCTGTGAACCTTATGAAAAAGCTTTTGTTAGACGGTATAGTGGGCATTATAATCGGATACTCCACTTCAACAAAGAGAGGCTACTGTATCTATCTGGCTGGGACGACTCCCCTAGCCAACTACCCCCGTCGGTTTTGTGTTTTTTAATCTCAGTCGCAACGCAATACGTGCATTTGATGGATATGAAATCGTACAATTTATCGACGGGATTGTAATTTCGGGGCGCCCCGAGGAACAGTACCAAATTAGAAACTGTGCTGGAGCGATTACAATCAATTAATACATTATTTATCGGCGGTTCTTCATCGACGGAATGCTGATTCATTTTTGATACATTATTATTACGTGGTTAATAATTTGAAGACATGAACTTTCTCCTTGTCTCTACATCTAACATGTAAATAATAACAATCCCAGTAGTGAACGACTGCGCAAGATATTCGGTCGGTGCTTCCATTTTTTTCGGCGTCTCACCGTTAGTAAGCACTATTGGAACCAACCACCGAAAAATCACCTAAGAGTTGTCTCAATTGTAACGGACTGGACAGAGATTTTCTTTAATCTGTAAGTCGGAGGAAGAAACCGATGATGATTCTGACGTATGTGGCTGTGAGCGATAAAGCTCACCCAGAAATTGTTAAAATGGTGATAGACAGTTGTATAGAATTTGCCTTGAATCGCACGATAAGAATTTAATTATCAATTGTTTTAATAATGAGAAACAACAGTTACACAAACCTAGTAACTTTCTTCTTTGCAAAATTTTGCTGAT
This sequence comes from Tenebrio molitor, assembly GCF_963966145.1. Taxonomy (NCBI): domain Eukaryota; kingdom Metazoa; phylum Arthropoda; class Insecta; order Coleoptera; family Tenebrionidae; genus Tenebrio; species Tenebrio molitor. The sequence continues at coordinate 13,496,977 of NC_091051.1, read as the reverse complement.
CATTGTTTTTTAACTGTAAAAACGTCAGTTAAAATTTAATTTGTTATTTTAAAATATTTGCCTAGAGAAAAACTGCACTGTAAGATAGATGATTCAATTTCAATTCAATCAGTACATTTTCAGAAGGTTTTTTCTTCAAGAGATTTTTTAAACAGAAATTGTTTTTTCGAAACTTACTAAGCTATTTGGTAGATGTTATTTTGATAAAAATCAAAGAATCCAAGTATGTATATTCTTAATTTTTTTAATGAACTTGACTAAAGTACTAGTAAAGTAACAAATAACTCACCGTTTAAAGTTGCTTCAGTCAGGAACATGTGCACACACTACGTATAAAAAGAAAACAGTATGATCTTCAAACAATTTTTGATGGTTTTGTTGTTTATTTTTTTTAAGTTATGTGGTTAACTGAGGCTTCATTTAATTTAATCTCATCCATCTTTTTCCAGTATGTGGTTTTATTTTAAATCTATGAACTATTTATTTTCCAAGCTCTCTCCCAGAATCAGTTTCATTGTCTTTTACAGATAATTTTTTCTTCAAACTTTCATCATTTGTATTCCTGTTCATTTAGCAATCTTTTTTTTCGTCTAAACACTACATAATTATTTTTTCATGTTCCAAATATTTAGTTTAGACAATTTGGATTCATTTTTTTTCGTTCTTCTGCTTATTCTCCTTTTGTTGAATACTCTTGTAGCACAGTATCTTTTAACTTTATTTTGTAATGACATATTCTTCCCATGACAATCACAGTGTTTCTAACAACACTTTTTTTTCTCTTAATTTGCTGTCATGAAATACCTTAAGCCTCAAAAAATGTGTAATCATGAGCGGCTGTGGAAAACAAAAGCATCGAAAACGTGTGGCGCAGCTTTAGGTACGTTATTGTTATTACATATCGTGCGTTTAAATGAAATCCTGCGCTGAGTAGGCGTTGGATAAATTAAACCGTTTAGAACAGCGTAAAGTTTGAATTTCCCGCCGTTTGACAGGATGACATTTGTTTATGTTTAATCGGGACATAATTGAACATGTTTGTTTTCAGGAAAGAGTGCCCTTAGATTTGCTTCGAGAATAGGAATCATTAACTTATTCTATTTTTTATGTAATTTTTTCGGCTCTAAATTTTAGGTTAGCTGTCAACATGCTCCAATTAATCTACGCTTTAAAAAAGCACAACAATTGGCGGTTTCCAACGCCTTCCCATCGCAGGATTTCATTTGAATGCGCGATATAATGACAGACTAAGTTTCACATAACCTAACTTTGAATTTGCGAATTACAGTCCTATTGGACTATTCATATACGAACCGTTCTCAAACCAAAACCATTTTTTCTTTAAACATATGATACCTACACTCTGATTTCTAATTTTTCTTTGTTCCTACCGAATGGCCACTTTTCCACCTTCTAAAATTCTTTAATTTCTCCCATTCTGTGCAATAATTACATCTTTTTTTATTAGGCACCATTAGTACCATTTATTCCAATGTACTATTCATTCTGTTTTTTTCGCGTGTTTCTTATTGTTGCAATATATCTATAACTTCTTCTAAGGTTCTACTAGATATCGGGTGTTCATTTAATTTCCCGTCAAAGTTGGCGTTGAAGAGTCGGTTGTGAACGCACGACGGATTACGGATCAGCTGTTTAAATCTAACCTCACCTTTTTCGTTGTTTGTGTTTTTAATCTGTAAGTTCACGACTGGTGCGTTCACAATCGACTCTTTAACGCCAACTTTAAATGAACACCTGATGCTTTTTATACTGAAAATTAATCAATTATCAAAACGAATTCTATTTGCAACGTGTAATGTGGTTGTTACATTCTCTGGAAATCTTCGGTTATTTAAAAAAATGTTGATCTGCACATTTTTGCAATAAGTAACTGGTATTAACTTCAGAATGGCCTGGAATTTATAATTTCGAATAATTACGTATTATGTGGGGCACTTTTCTGAGACGCATGTGCATAATGTTCACTTTAAATGGCGCTTAATTAAAAAATGGTGAGTTTTATAATCCTGAAATCCTCTTGACATTCGCATTCCCATAGAAATAATTGATTTAATAAAAGCGCAATTACTTGTTTTGTGTGAGATTGTTGCAAGAGCCTAGCGTTTCCTCTCGTTAAACACCGTTAATTAATATCGGGTTCGAAAAATAATTTGATGGTTTGGTTTTTAATAAGGGTGTGAAATTTTATGGGCTATAACAAACGTCCCATTACGAATTAGCATAATTCTGGGTCGGTAGTGTTCGGAAATCGTAATAATTATGAAAAATTACAAGCGATGGGAATGGTTGGGCACGTGATGACAAGAGAATGTGTATCATTTTGCGGACAATAGTTTGTGTTATTGTTCGTTGGTTGTTATGAGGCATTCACACGCATGGTCCGCCGAGCCGTATCAACAGATCTGATAGCAGATGAGTGACTGAATGAAGGAATAATTACAGGCCGCCGTTCCAGTCACTTTCATTGTACCAGTCGAACGCTAAACGCGGCATATTAGATAATGGAAGCAGAAGAGGGGTTGGTGTTGCGATCCTGCTGCATCATGCATTTATTTGCTCTCCTTATGTTTGCGTCGATATTTAAAAAATTTGGTCGCGTCGCGCCGCCCCGTAATGCACACATGAAACAAAACCGTCCGTGGGGTTAAAAGCGGCCTTAAATTTAATTATAGCTATCTAAACACGGCCGTAATGAAAGGCGCATTCCACATTTGAAAGCAACCACTACAATGCAGTGCTACTTTCAATACAATTTGTAAACCAAAGGTTTATTTACTGTGCCATAGTCACATGCAATTAATTGCATTACGTTAACAGTGGATACATGTTCTGTATACGGTAAATACACGGGCCGGTTGGGTTCGATCGTTCCGACCCGTTTGTGAAGATCCGTTAGGGCTCGATTTGCCCAACAACGCCAAAGGGTTATACTAATAAGCCAACAGCCGACGTCGCTTCCCAGTGCTATTGCTGGATAGCCGCAAAACCGCGGCCAGTTGACAATAGCTTTGGACAACCGCAAGCATCATCTCTCTGCAGATATGTTGCGTTTATTACCGTAGTTGGCTTAATCAAACACCGATCGTTTTCGACCATTTAATAATGTGACATAATGGACCCATGAAATACAGACAGCTTGGAAAGAACGCGGTCAAAATTGTTTTTTATCTGGGTAAGTCCGAATTGAACTTAATGGCTAACTTTCAGATCCATTAGAAATATATTTTTTTCAAATTATAATTTTTATATATTTTATAATAGTAGTTCAGACCGCACACACAGATTTTACAAGGACCTGAAATAGTCTGTTTGATTTTAACGTCGATGAATCTCTTACTTAGAAGGTCTTTTTGTGCTTCGCCCAGTTGCCGACCTTGACTTCGTGTCTTTCCTCAATCTCTGGGCTTAGCACAAAAAGAGTCACTTCTACTCTTAATGATATAATCTACTATTTCTCTCCAAAACCGTGTCGATTTACAAATTCCAAAGCTTCCAAGGCTAGGACATCTTATTCTGATTTGGAGCTTTCTCTAAAGCTTTTTTATGAAGAACCCCGTTTAATTTAGTATCAATTGTAAGAACTGAGTTTCAAAGAATATTACATTTTACACTGTCGTAAATTGTTCTCTGGTAAATTAGGAAGCTCAGCTGAAAAATATGTTTACAAAATGGTCCAGGAAAGCTGCGGAGATTAGTGGTTCCTATTTACGGTCTCACATTTGTTTGCCTTTTTTCGTGGAGGCAGAACTGATGGGTTAGGTTTTTTAAATAATGATAACTTAGAAACCAGTTGTCAGAATGGAAGAAACTCTACGTCATCCATCAAGTTCGCTATTAATTAAAACCCCGAAGAAACGATTTTATCCTCGTCCGCATTACTATTCAATTTTTGTTTCCCATTAATTATTTCGGTAGTTTTTCACGGATGGCAGCGTAAGAAAGTGGCGAATTCGTCTAGGCTTTGATAAAAAATCGCGTATTTACACGCATAACCAGAATCATGTCGTGTTCGAGAAGGGCCAACAGTAATAGATGATATCATTAGACATTCTCGAAGTAATTAAAGAAATGAAAAATAGCTTTGGAGCGCCAGGTGTAGCGCTCCTTCATTATTCCTCCGTCGATTTTATCGTAAGTTGGCCGAAAAATGCATGAAATTGCTTAGCCTCGACATTAAAGAGAAACCGTTCCAGAAAACTCATATTCAATTATGTTGGATTTTTTCCCGATCGGTTTTCTCGGTAACGCACAAAGATCAGGTGTGAAGCCGTCACGAACGACAGAATACGGGGCGGCGGCAGTTGGGAGCCCGTCGGCGGCGAGGTCTCGGGGGCAGGCGAGTTTAACAAATAGAGGTTTACGTCTGCATATGCAAAACATCAAAACGATTCAGAAGGTACATTTACCCAATGTCAATCAAACCAGTGTTCAGAATCGTTGATACTGATCGCGTGCTGTCCATTTAACCTTTCCGTGTTACCTCCGTAAGGTTTATAGTCGTGTAAAGTGGCCTTAACACGCGAACGCAGCACACGCAACTTGCATAAGTTAACAATCGCAGAGTGGATTTGGCCACTAGAAAATAAAAAGCACTCGTATTAGTCTATTTTAATACGATTAATCACGATATCTCCCAACAGACGACTTTATTGGCCCTCCGAAGATTGAAATCTCGTCGTGTACAACGGCGAGGAAAATATTTTTTACGAGATTAAGTAATCAGTTGCGAGTGGCTCGGATAAAAATATTATTAATTACCGAAGTGCAGGATAAGAATTAGACGAAGAAATCTCAAAACTCATTTATTTCTAAGAAGTTAATTAATTAAAAAATGAAGCCCACTCTCCTTAACCAGCCAGCCACAATGGAAATAGACGATAATTTATGGTTTTAAATAAGAACTAACCATTCGGGGCCCGGAAAGAATGAGATGTTTATTGGGTTTAAAATACATTTGTCTTCTGTTTAATTATATATTGTCATTCCGCGGTCATTAGTGGGAGCAATCTTGGGCCCGGATTTTAATTCTTTATTAATTATCTTTTCTTCTCTTTTTTATGAGGGGGGCCGCACCCGATACTGCACATTAAAAATCCTACGATGTTCTCATGGTATCGACTCTGATAATTACAGATGCAAAAAACTGGGGTAAAATGTGCCAGTCACAATGCTAATGTATCATTTTAGTTCTGAAAGACCAGCTGTATACGGACATGCGATATGAACCCTTAGAGCCAGGATGTATAGGGAAACGGTCCCACCGTGCGTTTTTTCACGGGTAATTGCGGGGTCTGAAATGGACTAAAAAGACTGCTTTTGAAACTGGTTATTATTTCTAGATATAACTCAAACTTTGACAGTTGGCGTTTTTGTCACTGATATCTCACTGTAACCCTCAAATTGTTAAATGTCTTTCATTTTCAGTTACTTACTTAAACGCGTTCTCTGTAATTACAACTGGCAATTACTTTTACGACGTAGAACAAAAATATCGGACGGACAGTTTTTTTTGTAGTAATTACAAACCCATAGTAAGTATTTTATGGACCTGAGTAATTAAATCTGATACCCTTAGTAACTTTTTTATTAGACATTATTAGAGAAGGATACAATTTTCCTTTATTCCCTAGTTTAAACGAGGTTTGTCATAAATTTGTGTATTTTAGGTTAACTATGGTAAAGTAAGGTTATATTAATGTTGCAAGCTTTTCAATACTTGCTGATAGATTTTGTTCATTTTTCTCGTTGAATTTATACGAACATTTAGAAATACACTGCTTTGTTCGTTTTGTATTTGTATTATTGTATTGTCATTGTACTTACGCAAATGTGTTAATTAAGATATCAGGTTTACCAAAGTAATTTTTGAAAAGTGTTCCCAACATAAGAAAAAAAATTTACATTAATTTATAATCACCCGGTATACGCTTTTTTTCACGATCGAGGGTAAAAGTCAGTTTCTAAGAAACAAGAATCATGGTCAGAAAAAATTCTATGTACAGGGTGTTAGTAAATGGTTGGGAATAAATTTCAGGGTGAACTCGTTACGAAAAATGTGGCTTAAAACCTAAATAAAGTTTTTCGTTAAAATGAGTAGTTTTCTCAAAAAATAAAATGTAGTCCACTGTTGGAGAATTTCTCTAATTAGTTCATTTGTCTGCCTAAAATCGCATTAGTTTTGAATTTTGACATACATTAAAAAAATCAACTTTCCACGTTTAAATTTTTTCTTTAAACCATTATTAAATCGTAGTATTTCAAAAAAAAATACAGATATACCAGAATATGTTTATTTTTCTTTTTTTCTTTTTTTGAGAAAACTACTTATTTTAACGAAAAACTTTATTTATGTTTTAAGTCACATTTTTCGTAAGGAGTTCGCCCTGAGATTTATTCCCAACTATTTACTAACACCCTGTATAAATGTTTAAAAAAAAATCCCTAGAAGTCTTCATCAAGAATCAAATAAAAATGGAAGATTTAAAAACTGTTTTCATGTTTATTAAAGTTATAATTTCAAAATTGAAACCGCATTAGCATTTGCTGCTTTAGTAATTTCTTCAGGTTCTCCTGGAGAAAATTTTTTGACATTCATCTCTATCTTACTATAAACAAGCTTGCCTACATAAATTTTCAGTTGTTAAAAATGTTTTTTTTTTTTAAATTCTCTTTCTCTCAATGAGTTTGATCAATTTCAATGCACTTTTCTTAATCTCGTTTCATTAAAATGTTTATACGGTGCGATCAATTAAAAAATAAATCGAGTCGGCGTGTTATAGTGTTCCCATTTCTAATTTGGTTTTACTACCAGCCCTGTTGTCAGGGAGTTAAATACCCCGACAATAGGCAACTACCGCTATAAATCCTAGGACTGTAAAAGAAGGTCTGTTGTCTGACCAGGTTACAATATCTTGACTATTGCCAAAACCACAACCCCAGCCCCTAATAATTACAATTGCACTGCCATAAAACCAAATTATAAATGGGAAAACTATACCTATGGCAACCCATGCTATAGCATAGGCTACAAAGCAAACTCGATTTATTTTTTAAATGATCGCTCGGTATTTGTAGATTACAGCCAAATGCTCAAGAAAATAAATCTGTAAAATATATTTTTTTGTTCGACACTGTCAGAATTTGAGAATTTTCTCCTCCTTTTGATAAATGTCACAACTTGTCAAAATGAAACGTCAAGCTAATTTTAAAGGTTTTAAGAGATTTGGAGCCTTTAAGGGGCTCGTCGAACAAAAAAACGTTGTATTCAACTTGTTCGTGTGTAAATTGGGCATATTGATATGCAAAAAATAGTGTGTACAACACGTTATGAAAGTCATACTTTTTTTCACGAATTTGCAGATTGATTAACGAGGACCCAAAATAACTATTTTTTTGGATAATACGAATTGAGACTAAAATTTCTAAAATCTTATATCACGTAATTTTAATCACCAATAGAAGTAAAAAAAAATTATGAGTTCACGCTGATTGTGACAACATTTTTTTAATACCAAATTAACTGTCAACAGCAAAGCTGTCATCATCACAGCGACGAACTTAAAAAAAAGTGTGTTCGGTGCCGGGAAATAATTAAGTAGGTATCATTATTTAAAAATATTCAAGAATATATTAAGGATGAACTGGAGTAACATTGAAAAATGGCGAAATTTGCTTAAAATTGGTACAATAGTCCTTTCATCCATTCTAAAGTACTGTGCCAAATTTAAAAAAAATTGGTCGAGGAATTTTAAAGTTATTACCTTTTAAAGTTTCGGGATATTTTACACGTGTTCTTATGAGAAATGGAGCAATGGTCGCATAAAAATTGATAAAAAACATATTTCAAAAAGGCCAATTTTTCTTAAATTTTTCACACATAAAGTATCGATATCGTAGAATTTTCTAATGAATTTACAAAAAAAGTTGGTCGAGGATTTTCCTTGTAATCGCTAATTACATGTGGAAAAACACGGTTTTTGAGGTTATGTATCTGTTTTAATTTCAATAAAAGTAAACAAAATGGATATAATTGACGTCGGTATGCAACATTACACTCATATAGCACGTTTTACTGCAGTTACGTTAAGAACTTTAACAGAAATCAATGAAAATTGAAATTCAATGTGCTTTTGTTTACTTTCACGTACAGTCTTAGTCAAAAGATTGTAAAATCAGATGTAAGTAATTATCTAAATATCAAGAAAATAAACACAAAATTTACTTACAATTTACTTACAATTCGTTTCCAAAAATTAAAAACTATTTTTCCAAATATTGATTTCTCGTAATAAACGTTTCATAGCATTATAAGAATTCCGCAACTTTTTGCTGAGATTGTTACTCCAGTTCATCCTTAAATGCTTTGACTTTTCTTAATTTTCTTTTTTCTATCCTTTATACGTTCTCCTTCAGTTTGATCTTTCTAGTTCTGAACCAGTTTTTTTTTAAATTAGATAATACTTTCATAAAATAAAAACACCAACTTAATATGTAGTTTTTTTTTTCTTTGTGTCAGTATCTAAGAGTTTCTTGATGATGACAGCTTTGCTGCCAAAACGCACATCGGCTTTAGGAAAAAGAGTACACCTATTTAGTTTTGGGGAAATAATTAAGTGTTACTGCAATGAAGACGATGTGATTGATCAAAATTTCTCTCAATTTTTTTTTTTCAATTTAACACATTCAACAGAACTGTGTTAGAATATTATCTCAAAACCAAACAAAAGGAAACTTATTGCGAAGAGCTTTTGATTTGTCAATTTTTATTGCAGTTCGTCTCGTACAAAGAACTTCAAATATTAAGCTACAGTGTCTTCTTTTTTATAGCGAAATCTTTTTAGATTCTAAAATTGGATTAAATTTCACTGGATTTTTTTCGATAACTTTTTTGAAATGACACGATCTAATATTGAAAATTCTTTCTTTTCGTAAACATGAGTTTATTTTAACTAGAACATCAAAATATACTCGTAGGTTGGTGCAAATAGAGCAGGTAGATATTGATATTTTTCCAACTGATTGGAGCTGATTAGGCGCTGCAGCGTCTGGTTGTGAATTGATTACCTATTGATGAAAAATGTAATAGTGTCGTGTTTTTTCCCGAAGTGTCGATAATTTATTTTCGGCCACGGCAATAACGAGTCTCGTCGATTGCCAAAGATAAGAATGAAAAATATATGTTGTTTTAATTGCAGGCGGTCTAAGCAAATAAAATTGTTTTTGTTCGAGCTATAATTACTTCGTGATTCGCGAAGCAGTGTTTACGTTGTTGGCGAAGATAAAAATTGTGCGTGGACGAGTCCCGTCATGTGCACAAGGACGATAATCCCCCGCTCGGCGAGAAATTCATGATAAAGTAGATTTCAGCAGAGAAAAGTGGAACATACTCAATATGATTATACAATGTTTACATGCATGTGTGCACGCAATCTATTCCTGCGTATATTATATGTATTTGTTCATTGAGCGACCAATCAGGCAGGTCTTCTGTTTGTAGGGCATGCCGTTTGTCCTCCCGTTTTTCGGAACGGTTCACCAGGCAAGAGTGTGATTGCGCGATTTTTTTATACCTGCCTGATCAAGGTTCACGATTTGGCGGCGCTTATGGATCGGAATTAAATTCATACACCTCGTGGGACAACAAAGCCCGATCGGGAATTTTGTCGAGGATAATTCCGTGTGTAAAGTTATTAAAATGCCACTCACGGCTTTCTACCTGCTAGAAAACAAATGGACCCCCGCACAAAACAAAAGGGAAACAATTAAAAAGTGTAAATTACAAACAGAGATCTTGTTCCAGATGAAAAATTGAACCAAATGAAAAATAACTTTTGTGAAATATCGTTTCTGTTGTTTCTTCCTCTGACTTATTTCTTTTTTGGCAATTATACCTTCCTGGGATAATAACTTCGCGTCTTCCGAGTCTGCACCAGTGATATATTCTTCTTGGCCGCAACAGGTTCCATGATGAATAGGCCACCGCATGCCGGCAAAATCTTCCGTTTCTAATTTCGACCCCTTCAGATATATTTCCTGTTCTTTTATACAATTTAATACTACCAATATTTACCAGGATTAAAGTTTACGTGACAACTTAATAATTTATATTTTGAATAATTACAACAAGGAATGGCAAAAATTTCAACATAATGTCACCGGACATTTTGAAATTTCTTGACATTTCCTAGAATACTTACTGAACCACAGTACATCATGAAAGTTTAAATCTTATACTTACTAATTTTGTAAATAATAAATAGATAGTTCTTCATTTAAACATCTAACAATTATTGTTTAATTTTATTGTGAAAAATCCGAGGACTCGCTGCTTCTGGCAATGAAGTGTCTTTTGGAAGAAGTGAATATTGTTGGTAGAATGGACTTACTTCTAGAGAGTTTCATTTGGTGAGGATTTACGTAAAGAAAGACCGATTTATGATCTTATAAAAATAAAGTACTGTCGATGTTTTAAAAATGATAGAAGATGAACTGAGGAACTGAATCAGCTACAGATAAATTTGATATCGAAATGATGACTTGTGCGTCGAAAAAGGGATGCAAAGAAGGTACCAGCGTACAGCACCATAACAAGTAATGAAATCAGGACATGTGTCTTTGAACCCCAACTTGAAAGACAAACGACACAGTGGTTATTTCTTACAGACCCTCATCCAGTCCAGATTTAGGTGTCTAGAAGTGTTGCAAATGTTGTTTGGGAGAATTAATGCATATTGTAGAATTGTAAACAAATTTTGTCAGAAGCATTTCAAATTGTCCGAAAAGGGGATACATACAGTCTGTCCCGGGACAGGTGAAACGACTCTTGTAAAAGATAAAAAAATTTCGATTTAAATTTTCATTTTTTGGGGTTTGGGTCTGCTTGGTTAAAGACTAATTTTTAACAGGATTTTAGTTTTGAAAATTAAATTCAAGTGTTGGAAATTTTCAAAAAATATATTTTTCTGTATAGTAAAGTGACTTTTATGTGATAAATACGACAAAAAGTTATTAAGAAAAGTTGTTTAGAATCAACATTTAGGCCTCTAGACAAAATTTCAAAATTATGGGCCAATAATGATTTCTCATTTTTTTTCCATTTAATCTAAGGTTTTAACTTACTTTTATTTAATTATAACTTATTAGTGTTAAGCCAGTAACTTGTAGTAATAATCTAAGTGTGAATTTTTTTTTACTCATAATAAGAGAACTGTTTTTTGATTTGTGAAATAAACCTTAAAAAGATGAAAAATCATAGTTGGCCGATGATTTTGAAATTTGGTATAGGGGCCTAGATGTTCATTCTAAACAACTCTTCTTAATAACATTTTTTCGAATTTGTTACATAACAGGCACTTTACAGGAAAATAGGTTTTTTTGAAAATTTCCAAGGCATACTTGATTTTTCAAAACTAAAATTATGTTAGAAATTAGTCTTTAACCAAGCAGGCTTAAACCCCAAAAAATGAAAATTTAAATCAAATTTTTTTTATCTTTTACAAGAATCGTTTCACCTATCCCGGGACACACTGTATAAAGGGTGTTTTTTAAAATTTTACATCGAAGTTGGCTTTGAAGAGTCGATTGAGAATGCACCAGTCATGAGTTTGCGCAAACAACGCAAAAAGTTAGGTTAAATTTAAGCAGCTGATGAACCACTCGTCTTAAAAAACAGAGATTTTAAAACTGCATATTAAAAACACGCAAAAAGTGAGGTTAGATTTAAACAGTTGCAATTCGGTGGTGCGTTCACAGTCGAACCTTCAAGGCTAACTTCGACGACGAGTTAAAAAAAAGCACCCGTTACAGTTTTGCACCATTCACAACACTTGATCTCATTTCGTACAACGAACAAAGCACATTTTGGAATCATCAGGAATAAATGTAATTCTGACATTTTGTATTTTTTTTTTATTTTACTGTTGATTTTTTTTCCAAAATCAAAATGAAGCCTTCGATATCTACTTCATGCATAGAAGCGTATCAGCTAAGGGGGGTCAGTTTTGATAAAATCAATTTTAGTATTTTTTTAGATTTCGGTTGAACTGTCAGCAGGTGCAAAGTGTAGTTCTCAGAGAGCAGGAAAGGTTAACTTGTTACTCTTACCACTTGTGTTATTCCTGGTGTTCAGTGCGAGCACAAACGGACTCTTTCTTCGAGTACATACGTGACCCTTTCATTCGACAGATGAAACGCAAACACAAATCTAGATTTGCAAGAGTACGCGTGTTCCGTGAGCTTTTAGGAAAAGATCTGACAGCGATTCAGGACTTTATCCGCATTCCATTGAAATATTCAAATGGCTATTTTGTTTTACAATGACGGCCGAAGTGTATTACGTCACGGTTTGCTGCAGTTGGTGTCGAAACTCTTTGATGTCGGCTCTATTTATTATTGACGAAAGCTTCTGCATAACATCCATGACAATAATTACGGTTGGTTTTATACACATTCGCGCAGGAAGCGATAAGATAATATTCCAGAAGTAGTTGAGCGTAATCCGAGGCCTCGCGTGTGTAATATTAATGAGGATTACACGTTTGCTGAATTTCGTTGCGTTGCGTCGTCACCATCTGGATATTTTTGTGGGGCGACAATGGACCCATCCAGCGATGCAAACATTGACATAAACACAGGTACAGTAGCTGGCAGCGGGGGGCGGCAAGTCCGGCGTGTAATCGGGGGGCACCTATGGTGTCGACATTAGGCTCCATTACCCACTGGAGCGATACCTTTTCATGGGGGATTAGCCCGGCCATGATCGAGCCAAAGGTGCAATCGACAACACCTTTTAAGACCTATCAGCTCCTTTGATCGAGATACAGATAGTACTCACGGAGCATTGTCGCCGAAGGACGTTCTTTTGGCGCTCTTAAATCTGATTTTAATGACGGACAAAGGGACACGCCCGCCATCCAGTCCACGGTCCGGAGCTGGAAACGCGTGAAATGGGATTGGAGATGGGACAGATGGTGTGGGGAAGATGATCATTGTCTGTTCCATCAATTATTACAAAAATAACGCAGAGTGGTGAACGGTTCATTGATTAAAACTGTGGACGGGCGTGCACACGCCAGCGGACTCTATTAAAATTCGAACAGAAGTCGGATTTGCTTTGACACCCTTTACTTTGAAGTGCATCAACCGTCTAGTCTTTAATCGCAATTGGCGATTTGACTGGAAACTTCCACTTCAGGGTCCATACGTCAGCAGGGGAGGCACGCAGCGCCCTCCACCTCGCACGGAAAAATGTCACAATTTTAAAAACTCGTGATTGAACATTTTTGCGACGTGTTTGAACACGCAGACGGAGCGTGATCAAAATTTTGGCAGACAGTTTGTCAAATAATACAAAAAAGCTAATTATTATTGGAGTTTATCGAGTCTACGTAATATCGTAAATAGCAAGATTTTATCACCAAATATTAAATTCAAAATTACGATTAGAGCACTCTAATCTTCTAGCCATGAGATAGGGCAAAGTTATATTATTTCACTTGAACCGTGAGAACCTTCCAGCTGAAAGGTGGACCATTCAGGTCTTCAGGAGGAAGCGGCGAACGGCGGCGTCGACTTCCCAGCTGGTCGATTGTTTCAGCGCTTATAATTCAAATATATAATATTAATACTTGAACAAGATAATTGTTGTTTAATATTCCTGTACAGCAGTGTCATAAGTAAATATAAAATTATGTGTTTTCCTGTTAAACAATGTTTTAACTCTCTGCACAGTAGCTCGACAAATATTACTATAAATAATGTATAAGCCGTAAAATTTATGTATGTACATTTTTGTTGTTGTTTTATACATTTCTGTATAAATATTCCGTTTCCACCTGCTACTGCCAGATTTCTTATCTCGGAACATAACAATGCCGGTTCGTACCCGAGAAATGGAATAATAGAGTTGTTACAATTATCAGGATATTTACTTCTGGTTTTGCGTAGCCGCAAACTAATTATCACGCCTCTAATTAGATTCCTTGTTATAAGGTAATGAAAGACTCGGGGAAAATCCGAAATAGAGCATTAATTTGCTTGTTTGGTGAAGGATGTGCGACCTAAATGTCCGCACAAGTAGCGATAATTTATTAATATCTGCAGATAAACACGTTTCTTCTTGTAATAGCACACCCAATTAGTAAAGAAACTTTAATTGCAAGTGTAACACACCCTCGCGGAAGGGTTGAAGTTAAACCTCACCATTAGCATTAGTTGAGCATTGTGTGTTTCTATACAATTTGAATCAACAGATCGGCACGAACATGCCGACGACGAGCCGAAAGCATAAACGAGCTTATTGAATCTATATTCAAACGGGGGGGCTATTAGGAGAATTCTAATTAAAAAAATAAATTAAAAAACACCGATCAATCCTTGTCGAAAAATAAGACATTCAGGCGGTTTCCGACCAATATTCGTCGAGAGAAAAATCCTCGCCCGTTTAATACGAGATCGGAATGTTCTTTGGGGTGCAAATTCTTTCCAAATTAGCCCAGGGAGAGTTAATGAACGAAGAAATGTTACGTTTTCTACTAATTTAAAAAGGAAAAGGGGGAACGTCGATCTTACGACTTCATTTTTTAAAGTTCGCAGTTTTATGTTCACCGACTTAATTAATTCGTCACTGGGGACGACTCTGATTTGAGAAATTTTTAAATAAATTTCGTCTCGCCAATGAATTTTTCGCATTTTTCCTTGCTTTATTAAATACTTCTTAGAACGTAATTAACAGCGGGGAATCATTTTTAGACATACTTACCATCAAATGGAGGGACGAATGACTACAAAATACACACAAAGAAAAATTCCTCGTTTTCGATCACTCCCCTCGAAACTTACACCCCTTCCTCGCTCGCCAGTCGAGGGAGTTTCAAAGAAATTTCTGATTAATTATTCAATTAGTTCACGAACGGACCTCAACAAATTACTCAAAAGAATATCCAAGATAATCTTATCAATTCTCCTTCTCTATTATTCTTCATCGATTCCTTATGCACTCACTTTGCGTTGCGTTGCATTCTAACTAGTTTACTCGCCTTGAGCTAAAATATTAACACTCGCAGCTGTAATCATCACTAATTAAAATATTTATTTTTATTAATGCAAGTCCTGTCCATTAGCTTTTTCTTCTAGCTTTGCTACCACATTTCTTGATACATTGTTGGCCGGAAGGGATTCGTATAATTCTTCCAATTTATTATATTTTAATTGCACATACTCATACCCATAAAATTATCTTTTACGATATCGGCGAAAGCGAAACATACATTGTGGACATCGATAAATTCTTCTTTGAACGGTGGACACATTCATGAGCACAATAGCAGAAATTACCGACAATTGAACGAATTACCTCTTTCAATAGCTTTGGTTATCGCGATTCATTAACAGGACTGTGCCATAAAATATTTTCAAGTGAAAGACCTTTTCCTTACAGTGCTTTCTTCTTTTCTTAAAACTTAATTAAAAAATGTTTCTAATGTCTACACCATTTTCTCTCCTGTCTTTATTTTTCTTATAATCATATTTTTTCGTCTCATTCGTTATGACTGTATCATATCTTTACTCTAAATTTCGCCCCACTCATAGGTTCGAATGCTTTCTTCGTGTGTAAGAAAAGAAAAATGTTACAATCTTTTGCAATGAATCATTTTAATTTGAAATTAAGAAATGTAATGTCACTTTCGATTTACGTATTGTTGTTGATCTTGACATTTGAGACTATTACGGTGTCAATCATATAATTAAACATGAAGTCGTTTTAAAAATAAAAAGAACAAAAATCTGTTTGTTTTGTTGGTGTGTGAAATTGCGGTGTGGGGTGGAGTTTCGTTGTGTCGTGAGGAACGGTGTTGTGTCGGTTTTATTGTTAATGTTCTTAACATATTGCAATATGATGTGAGTTATCTGTTTGTCACTGATAGGAATGGTTGTAATGAATTTATTCGGCTTAGCTATTTAAACAGGGCAGGCAATCAATAAGCGATTCGAGTAATAAAAGGTGGATTCGCAGCTTTTGGCGGAGTGTAATGATAAAGATAATGGTGAATGAGTTGATTTTATGCGGGCTCATAACCTGTAACAAGTGAAAACAATATTATTCTCAATAATCCCAGCCAAATCTCCCAACAGTAATTGGCCTTTTGTTGGCGCGTTTCACGTCGAATTAAAACTCATTTAAATAATATAATCTAGCAAGCGGTGCGAAGTTTCGCTTATTAAAACATTGCAGTGTCGTTGGTAAGCCCGGAACTCGGAAATTGCGATGTATAAATTCACCTTAAGATGACGTTAATGAAATTTTCTTATTTCTGTATTTATTGCGCCCGTGTGTCTGTTAAAACATGCCTCAGCCCTGGGGGATTATGCAGGTTGCCCGTTTTTGTCAGCTATTTCATTAGGTGGTGGTGAGAAACATGTCGCAAGCTGCAAAACCGACCCCTTCACCCAACAATTTCTAGTATTACTCGGAGCCCCCGAAAATTTTATAAATTCATGCAACAATACTGAACCGGTGCGGAATTAAAACTTTCCACGACAAGGAAACATAAAAACTGAATTTTTAATTATACAATTCGAGCAAACAAAAATCCCATTTTTGCTTTTAATTAGTGCGGGAAGGCGTAGAACGTAAGCTCTCTCTTGGCCGGGACCCAGCTTCCCTCAGAAGAAATTATAAAATTTGTGTAATTACCTTCCCGGTAATACCTGTGGCGGTCGCAGGTGGCTCTCTACATCTTTAATTAATGCCATTACATATTCATCAGTCGGAAAAGGGTTGCGCGCTTAAAAATATATTTGCTCCACTCGGCATTTTCACGCCCTTTATTTCTCCTCCTTAAGTACATCTCCGGTTTTATTTGTTTATTAAGGCGCTCAGCGGCATCGAATTACTCTATTATCCATGCAAAACTTCCACCCTAACGCTGTCAAAGAAACATAACATAACGTGAAAAATCACCACCATTCACATCCAGCATACAGAGGGTGCACGATCTTCTGTGCTCATTCCCTTCCTTCAACCTTCCATTAAAATTCACTGAAAATAGTTTTTTAATTTTTTTTCTTCAAACGGTGAAATATTCACTTAAAAAACATGAAAAGAAGCTCACGTGGTGTTAAACTCATGCGACTACAGCGTGGACTTCAAGTCCTCCCCATTCCCTGTTTAGTTTTGTCTCTATAAATTAAAAAAAATATATTATTTTGCGCTGTAATTAAAAATTAAGAATCTCACATATCTATAACATTTTCATGTGACTCTGATGGCCCAAAACTATAAAAATTAAATTAGCAGCAAAGGGTTTACATTGGAAATTTATCTAAAAAATATCTTTGCACTACGCTCTAATAATGGGCCGGATAATATGAAATAAAAGCTTGACTGTTCAATTCGTGATGCACAATGAGCAGCGCTGGCAAAATTCAAATTTAGTTGTGCTAGAGTAACTTGCAAGAATCTAAAATGCCGCTCTGTTGATTTGGTGAATATTATAGTTTCAGTACTGGAACTGTCAGACGTCAGAGTCATATGAAAACACTTTATTAGACTATTGAGAAGTTGTTCTAAAAAAGAAGTAAGGTATCTCTTCACTTGTCGTTAAAGATCGGTTTTTAACTTAAAAATGTTGAAAAAAAAGTTTAATCTTTCTTTAAATTGAAAAGAGCAGATTTCTTAAGATGTTTAACGTAGGTATACCACAAAAAATGTATGTCGGAAAATAGTTTGAGCCAGCTTTTGTTTTTCTGTTTACAAAGAAGATTGGATTTTTGAGGGGAGATAGTGAACTGTGTAAAGATTTATCTACAGAAACTTTTAGCTTTTTTGATTTAAATTTGAATAATTTAATAATTTTTTGCTAAGTGCTCTTAAATTAATTAAACAAGAATTTAGTGTTTTTGTTCAACTTACAAACAATAATAGTTTATTTAAAAATTTTAAAGTGCATGAAGTATATTAGTTTTCAAAATGGTTGTAGACGCAGTTAGCCATGAAAATGCACACCGGCCTTTAGATTTAGTTACAAAAAAGTAACTAAATATCAATTTGGACAGTTTGAGGTTATGATCTAACAGATCTCCAAGTGAGAAGTGACAGTTGACAATACTCACTAAATTCTCTGATGTTGGCAGATATTTTTTGGTTAGAAGCGTTATTTATTAAGTTAACGAATGTCTAAAAACAGGAAATCATAAGGCGTTTGTTGAAATGTTCTTGACCTTGACGTTCTTTTGACAACTGAAATGTAAACCAAAGAACTGCCAACTTAAATTTGAATTTTCAGCCTTTTTGAAATCCAATATAATACTTTTTTCGCGAATGAGAAGTTCGACCGTACGAGCCGTAGACAAGTGCGGCAATCCCATGAGTGAAGAAAAGTCAAAGCTTTTTTTGAGTTTCATATGATATTTTTTTACGACTTTTTGGAGTGAGAAACACAATGAACATCAAAACACTAATGTAAAATTTGATACATCTAAAACTAGGATGGCGAGACACCTTCAATAGTTTCCAGTGCACTCTTACGTGCATTTTGCACAAGGCCAGAGTGAAATAATGACACGCTTTCTACTCTTCATTACCATAAACAGATGTTTTAGGCATTACAATTTCTGCAGCAGTCATAGAAAAAATATTTTTCTTTATTAAAAATTTTGCAAAGGAGTTCAAATAGATTTTTAAATTATAATTTTTCGTTATTGAGTGGTGCGCTTCTGTGGAGATAATCTCTGTATCTTAACAACGTTGATAATAATTGTGATAATTTTATGAGGGGCATAAATATCAAATTTCATCACTGCTTCGGATGTAGTGGGTCCTAGCTAGAGTTACCGTTGCGGGGAACTCAATCAGACATCATAATTAATTTATGGGAACTAATGAAGTCTTACTAGATTTGGAACGGATGGGTAGTAGAAATGGAATTGTATTTTCATTCGTCCCCCATTTCTATCCCTTTGCGAATTTCTGAAACCGCATCAAATTAATTATGAGCACTTAGAGTCTGGTCGAATCAAACGGGGCAAAAATTTTCGAAAGGCTTGCATTTCCGCTTAGCGTGCACTTTTAAATAAATTCACCCCTATTCCATATCGTATTTCAATCACTTCGGTTTTTATCACGAAAGATCGAATGAGACAAGAACGCTAAAACAATGCGAAGTGGTTCTCTTCAGACGACACCCTCCATACTGGCGCCCTTATCTGGTCAAAGATACCACTCGGTTTTTTTGTCCGTTAATTATTTCATTTTTCGAGCACGCAGTTCAAATTTATGCATATGCAAATACATAATTATATTAAGCAATAAAATAATAATGTCTAACGTTTCTTTCTTACCGGAAACACTTTTCAGCGTACAACCTGCAAGAAGAGGTCAGAATTAAATTACATGTGAATGAGTTTTATCATTCATAGTCTTCATTGTTCACGCAGGAGTAATTAGGAAGTGTTTGTAGTCTACCTGCTTATTAAGCTCTCATTTTAAAAGATGCAATTAATTTGATTTACATTTCTACGTTTCCTACAGATAACGCATTCATATGCACACCTAATAATATACAAATAAAATTAAAACATTAATTTGGCCGCATTTCTCTCTATAATACCTTGTAATTTAACGCGTTGGGCGTATGCCCATTAAATTTGCTTAATGTTCGGTGAACACTCCACTACTGACTGACTGACAGTTCTTTTTTTCTCCTGCTGCTAGACTTAATTTAATCTGCATACTTCCGTCCGTTTTAATTGTGGATCTTCGAAAAATTCCCAAGCGGTCGGAACTTTGCACTAGTCGAAAGTCGAAATCTTCCAAAACAAATATTGTAATTAACACGAAGAATGCGAACTCACTTTGATATGTAATTAGCTCGCACTGAACTCAATGTAATTGGAATTCCGATCCAGGGAAATGATTAACAGTCGGCACATCGTACCGGTGTGAGCACTTTTTGATCGTCCTTTCAACAGAAATTTCAACAATTGACGAGCATCGAAAGATGTCCGGACGAATAAATTGCTTCATAATTAATTTCCTGGCCATCGTGTCCTGAGGGAACGATTTTTTGTTTACAAGGAGTACAAATTGCCGGTTGCCGGCCGATTATAATGATATTCGTTCCTGTGCTACTATAAAATGTAGATCGTTATCGTACTAGGATAATTATAATATAACTTCATAAACATTTCTTGAACTAGACAGAACAACGTAAATAACTAGATTTATGTGGAAGAGTGAATTTCATTACTCATTTCCGCTGTGCAAAGTGAAAATGTACAATCGATCATTTTCTGCGCAGATACAACCAGATTAATTATTGTGAGAGATGATTTCAATACGGAGAAAGGTAGTCTGAATAATTTTTTCATTAATTTTAAATGCACCTTTTGTATTTATAAGGGTCATCAGTTTCAACCAGAACACTATTACATTCGAGAATAAACTCTTGAAGATGAATTACAACGGTCAGGAAGGAACAGATGCTTTTTGATAGAAAGTGTGACATGGACACAGAAATTACGAAGAAAATAAGAGACGCGTTTAATGAATAAAATTGAATTAAACAAAAATGAGAGCGGATTGTGGAAGTAAAGGCGTGAGGCATGTTAATTGTGTTATCCTAGTTGTGCAGTAAGGATGGGTCGAGGGCAAAAAATCAATGTCGAGGAAGGAAATTCAACTACCACTAAATCACATTTCTTTTAGAGGAACTAAATCTAGTTTAGGGAAAAACAACACGGTTGGTTCAGTAGTAAATTTATTTTTCCTGCGAGATGGCAAATCATGTCTTGAGGAGGATGTATTCAATTTTTAAACTATCAAGAGGTGAAAATATAAAATAGTTCAGTACCAAGATCTGTTACGTCTGTACATAAATAAATTTATAAAAATTAGCAGTGTTGGAGTAATAAATGTACGAGTATTAAAACGTATCTGCATTTTGCACAATGACACAATGTTTTAAGAATTTATTGGAAAACAAGAGTACAGAGTGATCAACAAAAAAACAAATCAAAAGTACTACCTCATCTTTTGTTTTATCAAACATCTGTCTTAGCTTAATCGTATACATATGTATACTTGCTATACACAGTCATTTTATTAGTTGCCTACTTCTCGAAAAATCTGTTATTAATTAATTAATTATCAATAATTAATGCTTTATCTCCAATGGTAAAACTCATTTTACCACTTATTCTTTCAAGGTAAACAAGACACCGTTTCTTTGACAGTTCACTGGAAAATCTACTTACCAGTGGTGTCGCGTTTGGAAAAAAAGTTGGTAAATTACCCATTCTTACGAATCTAAAATGTTGCTCTTGTTTATTTTATAAATTTCCTCCATTATCAGCTAATAATAATAAAATGCACAATTATAATTCCAACGTCTAAAATGCATGAGATATGATTTATTATAAAGTAGCGTTTGAGACCACAAACTGTCTACGTCCATGCACTGAACGCTTATTTGCATAGGATTCGGCTACGACATGATCGATAATTTGCAACACCTGCTCTGATTTGTTTTCTTTTTGATCATTTTTTATCTAAATTGGATCATAGGTATGTTCCTTCAAAAAATTACATATTATTATTTCAGAAAAAAAAATCGACAACTATATAATTATATTCTAGATTTGATCTACGACTTTCTAATTTCATTCTGGTGTAAAGTTTATTTTAATGAAGACGTTTTGGACTTTTATTTTGACCATTATTTACCCACTAGTGTGGTTTTACGATTCTTCTATTTTACGGTCGTTAAATTTTGTAAAATTAATTTTTTGTGGATTTGTTTCGTTAATTACATCTTTTTATTTTTATTATTTAGCGTAATACATTCACTTATTTAAACAAACAAAAATAATTAACCTAGATTACATCTAATTTTCTTAGCAGGTTGAGATCAAATTGTGTATTTTCATAAAGAATCACACAAAAAAATCTACCATTACATTGTTAATCGAACAGATTTTTAATTTTTTTTTTAAAATACAAAAAAATTAATTACAACAAAATGTAAGTTGGTTTTTAATTTCTTTTTCGATTATTTTCATTGAAAATAATATTTTTCAAAATTTCCAAGAGTTCTGCAGTCCAATACATCGAGCAATAAACGAAAAATAAAACCGGTTCGATACGTCCGCTATCATAATTTTATTTCTTGGAAACATTGACAGTGGATGTTCTTGGTCTTTTGAGTACGGTAAATTCGATTAGTTACAGTTGCTGTTATAATTTGAAGAGCGATTATGCGTCATGGAATCGGTCAATTATTGACAAAATTTTAACGAATGAGAAGTGCAAGGAAGCGGTTTCTTCGATCGGTCAATTAACAATCGGAAAACGTTCACCGGTCGTGTAGATATGTAAGAAGGTTATCTGTAATTTAATAACGCAGATTATTCATTAGAAAAGTGGAACTATTCCGTGTAATTCCCACAAAACTTAGCTGTAATTTTATGAGGCGTGTGGCTACCTCTAATAAATTTAATTGTGCCGCTTCCGCTACGGCTAATATGCATATTCAATAAAATATCAGCGGTGGTATTTGGGTCCCAGGTGGGCACTTTCGTTCTAATTCGATTAAGAATTGTTCGTCGGCGCTTCCGCAAGAAGTGTTCTTCGTGGATGGCAGGTTTTTTCGCGGCGTTTGTCGTGCTCGCGCCGAGATAATTTCGTATGCGTGCACGTAATGAAAATGTGGATCTTAAACAGAGATAAAAGGGGTAAAATCGAGCCCTTTGCATTTAGAAACATTGAGTAAGTTGGAAGATGTTTAAAGGTAACTCTATTTTCTTAATTGAAACAAATTAGCCGAGCACTTGCCTTTGAAGTTGTACATTTTAGGCGACGAGTTATACCGGCGCAATTCCAGCTTATTATTCTTGTTCCGCCACGAAATAGCTTCTTAATTTCTAAAAACTTGTTAACCGCAATTTAAATTTGTGTGAAATTTTATTTGAATCACTTTGTCTTGCGTTCTCTCCTTTACTTTCGATCTCGATTATTAATGTACCTTTGACGACGAAATGGAACTTTTAGGCGTAATCGAATTACGCCCCGGTTCCAAAAACTCGCCCGAGATGATGATTTGTCGAATGTCGCCGACTAATTTGCTGCCTCATTTCTTTGATTGTGTTGAAGTGACGTCGTTCGTGTTGGATTTGCACGGTTGAAATGGTGCAGTCGGTCAGCTGTGCAGCCGAAGACCGAACGCGGCTCGGAGGGAGTGCTGAAGATCATCCTCAACGAGGAAACGACAGAGCCGATTTTAATTATACAGGAGTTACACAAAGAGATGTTCGAACCGAAATCGTTTGGGTAATCGGGTGAATTTGCCGGAAATAAATAATTGTTTGGATTTATTGCTTTGTGAACAGCGAATACAAACCACCCTAATTCTTGAACAAACTTCATAGTTGCTTCATTGAAGTTACATTTAATTAAACAGTTACAAGAAACGAATACTTGCGCAAAGCTCCAGCGTCTCCTTTGAACGCCCGAAGCTGCACTACACACAACGCAAGGGGAAAAATTAAAAGAATTTCAATTCAAGGACAGAATTAAGAAACATGGAATAATATAATTACATTTTTTTTTAACAGCAAAGATAACTCCATAAAAGTGATACGCGTACGTTTATATATTCTTTTAAAATATGCAGAAGCTCACCTTCCTTTGAAATATTACATACTCACGATATAACAAAATTTTGAAAAGTTATTGTTTAGGTATGTACACTTTTTCATTATTATCTCAAGTTCATGTTGAGTGATTACAAAACTAATTCTTCTGAAATGTTTGCTTGCCTGCATAGTATTATCATAAACTCGCTCATTATTTTTATGCATTTATGTAAATTTTGGCATAAAAGAATAATAAAAGTTGCATTTAAAAACTAAGAAGCACTCTCGAATGCGATAGAATAGTTATTTAAAAGTATTCTGAAAAACACATTTCATTTACTAAAGTGTCGTTAAAAAATAGCAAATTTCAAAATTAATACTTGATATAACCTGAAAGTTACATCGAATAAACGTCCAGACAAAAAAAAATCAGACAGGTCAGAACTTTAAGATGGGTGTGCTAATAATTTTACTCGTGAAGCCTCCAAAAATGTCTTGTTTGTTGTTCAATATAAGATAAAGCGTCGTAATGCAAAGTTATTAAACTTTTATGACGTCCTAAACTAGAATTTTCAAATCATTTTAGGAGGCACATTATTGTGTATGCATAAAATTCTTGAAGTTCTAGATAACTAAAACTGTATTTATTGAATGCTTCCATAATCAAAATCGAGCAGCAACGATATTATTTAAAAATCCAAAAATATTACTCAATTCAAAAACAAACCAACACCTCGTATACACTATTCTGTAGCTAATAAATACATACGAGTATGAAAACAAAAACAACGATCTTCGAAATATACTGGAAATAAGCATTATTAATACGATTCTGAATGTAAATTACATATTGATAATTTATCACTTACAAACAAACAAAAAATTATAACTTACCAAAAAAGCGCATGTATTTCTTGACTGTTGACTCTTTTGACAAACGAATTAATATGGCGGCAACTAATCCCTCTCACAAATTTTTAAACTACATAGTTGTGGAAAACCTATAGTAAGTATATGGTTTTGTCCTGGTATACCGTTTCGTACTGGTCTCCCCTACGGCATTGCATTGACTCCGATGCCCAAGTTACTTCTTATATTATAACTTTATAAATGGCAATCCTTTTCTGTCATTTTTCTAATAGTTTTCTTCAGCTGCTTCTCGACTTCGTCTCGGTATTCAATCTCTGAGCTTAGCACAAAATTATATAATCCACTATTTTTAAAAGCTTTTCTGGTTAAAATATTCGAACAAACGCATAATCAAGGACCTTTTCGACCGGCAGATATTTTAATTCTTGTCAGTTGGACCACATGCCTTGGCTCTCGGTTGCACTCTAGTGCTTAATG
This sequence comes from Tenebrio molitor, assembly GCF_963966145.1. Taxonomy (NCBI): domain Eukaryota; kingdom Metazoa; phylum Arthropoda; class Insecta; order Coleoptera; family Tenebrionidae; genus Tenebrio; species Tenebrio molitor. Next base: position 13,471,981 of record NC_091051.1, on the reverse strand, counting down.
ACGCTCTTATTTTTTCATTTTTTTTTTCTTCCTTCTCACTTATCCTACAGTACCTACGTGCTTCTCGTATTTATACGGGGTCATTATAAATGATTGTCTCATCGCAGTAGGCGTTGGTGACGTTGTTGAATGTGCCGCAAGCTTTATAACATGAGTGAGACTAGCATCGTCGATAGGTAACGCTGCTGGCCGTAGTGTAAATTTGTCTACTAGTTTGTCTAACGTTGCGAAGCTAGCGGCACATTCCAAATTTGTGTGGGTTTTCAACGCCAACTGCGATGGGACAATCATTTATAATGACCCTGTATTTCTTCTTTCATTTATATTAATTTTTCTTCGATCTATCAAGATTTGTGTAGTCGTCACTTTAATTTTTTTCTGGATTTTACTGTAGGAATTTTATTTACTCCTAATAACCGATAGATCGTTGAATTTGAAAAGCTCATAACATAACAAATCTGTTTCTTTGGGCCAGATTAAGCTGACTGAACCCTGGACGCAAATATTATGAATGATGGGTTATTTTTAAATTTCGGAATGTTTTTTGCAAGATCTGCACAGTAGCGAGTGCACCAACACGTGTTACGTTTGTCGCGAAACAATAAACATCGTTGCACGTTTCCATTTTCCTGTACGTATGACATGATAGGAGGGAAAGCTGAAAGCTCTAGCTCGTCGTGCTTCTGGCTTCTGCGGATCGTTTTCGAAGGGTGTTAGCATATTTGTGTAAAGGCACCTCGTCGTGTGCCTTGTCTAAGCAAAAGCACGTGGTGCTACGAAAATATTGCTACAAAAAATATTAGTCTTTCATTTTGCTTGAAACGTATTTTGTGTAAAATAACAGCAACAGTGTACACATTTATTCGTTAAAATGTTTTCCCTTTTTTGTGAGTTCGTTAATTTTTGTTTGTGTATCTTCTGTAGCTGGAGAAATGCGTTTTTATACTCGTTAAAAGGAAACCTTAAAAAATCAATTAATTAATTAAAACGCGGTTTACTTTTCATTCAGTCCATTTGCGCTCTCATTACGGTGCACAAATTCGTTTATTGTTCTTGAAATTAGCGCACAAAGGGAACGGATCGGTTCGACAGGGGCCGGATTAAAACAGAAAGTGGGGGGGCAGATGTGGTGTTTTGCGGTAAATGGGAAACGTTTTACGTCGCTGTTTATTTACCTTCCTCGGAAAAAGAGCGCTGTAAAAATGAAATAGTTGAAATATTCACACGCCATGTGATGTAACAATTTATGATTTATAATTTTAATATTTCCCTAACACAAACATTCACTTCTGTTACGGCTCACTCGTCGCAATGCTCAATTCTATGGAAATAAGCAGAGCCACTCGGAATGCTTGTTTTTGTGTCATATGGTCTGGGAGTTTATTTTGAATTAATATTTTCATAAAGCTGCGATATTTGCGCCTTCTGCTTAGCTTAATCCTTAGCCTCGAAAAAAGATTGATTCACTTTTTTCCAGAATATTAAAGTATAATTCTGTTTTCATTCAAATTGGATAAATAAACGGAAGACGAACGTGTTATTAAATACTCCTCTCATAAATACGAGTCATAAGAATTCAAACAGACTCACTGTTATATAAACCATATTTTCCCTGTTGACTCTATTCGCGGATCGACTAATGTGTTATTAACACGAAACACGCAATTCCACTGACTTTTCTCCACGGGACTAATTTTAAATCCGTCGATAAGCTCCGTAAATCGGTAGCCGGCTAGACTCCCATCTAACACGTGTGTTTTTAGGGGGCGCCGTTATTTCACCCGGTTCAAGTGAAGCTTTTTAAAGCGTCTTATCGTTATTGGGGTGCCATGTGACGAATACAGTAAACAGACATCGAAACGATTAAAGATTCTAGAAATACACGACGTTTTATGGGGGTGATAGCGCCTCTCCACTTCACTCTCTAGTGTTCCTGTCTCTACAACCAGAAGCACCTGCCTTCCTCCAGATTAACAAACAAACAGAAGAAGCGACTTCGCATCCAATTTAAAATCGTAAACCGACCAAATCCCGTTGTAATCGACGCATGATTTGCCGATTCGATTCAAGATTAGCGCGGACTTATCCCGAGATTACCCACCGAACAGGGCCGTATTTACGCGTTACCTTTGGGGTCACCGAAGACGTTTCGCTCTGTTAACCGCAAGAAATAGGGCTACAATTATATCCGATTTGAAATCGAACAGGAAATATTGCTGCTTATTAGTCGGAAGAATTCTCTGGGTGTAATGATGGATCGGAGCCTGTGCAAAAAGGTGGACAATGCTGAAATGCATATTTAAATTAGTCAACAGAACGTGTTAAATGCCTCTCACCGTAATGTCTAACGTTCTTTCGAGATAACAGTCTGATGTTCAGCATTCCCATTTATCTAATCAGATATCTTGGAGATAATTCGAGCGTGAGTGAAGCTTCTCAAGCTAAGCGGTTTGGTTTTATTGACTTGAGCTTTAATAACTATAATTGTTTTAAGTACGAGATTTAAATCTCTATTCATTTTCAATTTTTATGTGCACTAAAGTCAAGAACTTTTTGAACTGCTGATTGGCGTGCACATGACGTTTACTTTGAAGTGCAATTTAGAAAAATCATTTTTTCAATGCGTATGCACAGCAAACCGCATATTCAATAGCATAGCATAGCAATAGCAATAATTTCAAAACTCACGGCAAATATCATAGTACCTAGTTTATGAAGCAATCGCAAATTTAAAAACGTCAGTTTCAGGTTCTCTAATAATGAAACTTATTTATCAATTTCTCTTTATACTCGTAGAAAAACTATAGCATTCTACTCGCAGGTAATGGCTATTACTCACTCGGATGAATAGTCACTCGCCTTCGGCTAGGGACACAAAATCATCCTCATAACTTCTTATGAGTACTAACCATCATTACCCGCTCGTTGAATAATATACTATTAATTGTCACAGTATGTAGTAGTAGTAGTAGTAGAAGAAAACAATAGGTATATTTCTATAAAATAAAACTCTTTTTTATTAAGTTCTGCGTTTTGAAGAAATCTAATATTAAGTAAACATTTTAATGCGAATTCTTGTAATCTTGTTCTTCGCACTTGGATTTATCTGTTTAATTTCAGATAATTTTGGAGTCAATTTAATCTCTCAGAATTTTTGAAATTATCTTCTGATAAAATGTATTGGTTGTTTGCTTTGTTTTTTGGAAAATGCAGTTCAATAATAATTGTTCAGAATAAATATTGCTGGGAATAAGAAGTTGTGGTTTCTACTTGGTTCATTTCGGGGGCTAAAAAATGCGGCAATGACCTTGAAATGTGTTAATAATTAAGTAATAAATGATTCACACCTTTCAAGTTTTGGAGATGGTTATAATTTCTTTGTGGCAGTGTTGAGTGTTGATCAAACTCGAGTAAAGTGATGGGTGCACGCAACGTCAAAAATGCTTTCTAATTGGAAGTTGCTGTCAAAATATGCAATATTTCAGTTACGGGCATGAACTGTACCTGTTGACGAAAGGGGGAATAAGAGCGATCCGGGTGTAAAGAAATGATTTTCTTTTAATTGATCAAGTATAGGACTTTTATCGAGGGTCTGACGAAGACGTATGAGCCGAAAGTCCAATCAATCATTAAAAGAGCGGTAATCTATGCACTCCCATGCCGGCTTTAAGATCCGATCCAGGGGTGTTAAAAGTAACAATTAACTTGTTTAAACAACATACCTGCATTAGCATCATAAGTGCGTAATCCGGGAACGTGTTGCGAAATCCGGACAGATCCATCATAACTTGTCACTTTTTCACAAAGCTAGCAGTTTACACCTGGACGTTTTAATAACCAAAAAATCCTGCGGCGAAAAAACATTTATCTAAAACACATATTTCGAGCAGATGGTGCATCGGGGGTAGTAAAAAAATATTACGTTTAGATTGGGGGGGAAGATTGCCTAAAACTAAATTAAAACTTGATGCTACAACTTTTTTCTAACTATGCAAATTAAACGCTACGATACCTTTTTGAGCTATATTTCGAATATTAAACCCTGACGTGATGTGCATTTCTCTCAAGATTACAGATATTAAAAACGAAATAATATCGCTCTCGGTGGCGGATCTTAATAAAAAAGGACGCCCTTCCCTCGTACCAATGATTTTTTCCAGATTTGGGAGCTTTTAAAACCGCACTTTAACTAAGCTCATATATCAGTGTTATCTTATCGAGGTCGCATTTTCGCCAGATTCCCACAAGAGTCGTGTTAAATGGTACATACGAAAAAAATACGGAATTGATACGTCGATTCAGTCCACCCCAAAAATTGAAAGGGTCACGTGTTCGGCTTTACTTCATTGTGTTTCATGACTTTGTATTTTTATCCCCAAAAGATTATGTCTTGTAGTTGGCCAGATTAAGCCTCGCTCCGTTGATGCCATCCAATTTTTCATATAATCCGACACCCACACCGAAATTTAAATAATAATTAAATCTAACAAAAGTACAAAGGCGCCCGGTAATTTGTTAACACACGTTAATTCCAAATCTTGATAATTATCACGAAACCTAATTAGTCTACCACTAATTTAAATTTAAAAAAATATTATAAATCACCTTTACGCGGTTATTGTTTAAATTTAGTTTCTTTCGTTCTTTTTAACGAACTTTCATCGCACTGTTTGTTTTGGTAGAAACGTACCGTTGGTTGGTCCGAAATCGCGAACAATACCGGATTATATGTCTTTTGTCATTTTTGATTTTTGCCATATCTGTAGCATATTAGATTACATACAGCGAACTGTTTGTTTAGGAGTCGTAAGGGTTAGTTTCTGTTACTGCAAGCTTAAGCTTCTCCGGAGGGTGGTTTATGGTCCGCAATACATCTGTTATCCTTTCTATATGAGATTATTCTAGTATTTTCATAAGGGTTGTAACCCTTAAAGCTGAAAATAACTCGGCAACGACGACAAATCCCGCTTGATAGTTTTTCAGGCTCGTTGAAAATTTTTTCACTCTCTCTTGTCGTGTAATTGTGACGCGAGAGGACTGTTATTTTAAAAACAGTTTCCAGTAAATATTATTAATAACTGCATCGTTTATAATGTTGCGAATAGCATAAAATGAGTAGTTTACATAAAACAGCAACTTAAAATAAACAGAAATAATTTTAAGAAGTTCATAACTATGCCAGATTTACTTAAATAACCGAGATGTTTATTTTAGAAATATTTAAGTAAGCTTAGTAACATATCTGTTACAAAAACGAATAGTTAAAAAATTTAGTGCATTCTTCCGCTTGCTCCTCATAATTGGAATATAAATATTTGTGCGTATAATTGTCTAGAAACGTAAACAACTTGTACTTCCTCTGCGCAATGTAATAGAGAAGATCCGGTACAAAATAAACGCCGCGCTTGCACGCACCCACTTCAGGATCTCAGGTCTTCGGGGAAAGGCCGGAAAATCGCAACGGAAAAAGCAGATTTTCCAAATTTTGACCGAGAGAATGAGGAGAGTTGCAGAATCGTTGACCTGTCAGAGGTCGAGCCGAGTGTGAAGAATACTCGTTGTCGTCCTTGCGTCTTGAAATTTAAAAAGCTCGGAGCTTTTTTCGGGGCAATTATCCGAAGAAGTGTATCGATTGCGGCCAATAAAGCAGGAGTCGTGACATAAACGACCCAAGAAGAGTGCACGGCCTTAATCTAAGCACAGTGTGGTTTTCTATTATGTTGTCAGAATGATACAAACGGCCTCAATAACCGCGAGCTCGGGGAGAGCCAGCTACCGGACAGCTGATAAACAATACGGCCCTGGGGCCATCCCCGTGTGATTCATGGCCCCACGTTCACTACCGCCGCACACTGCGAGATCTCGTTAACCCGCCTTGGAAGTTGCACGTTTCACAAATAATTACAAAGAGAAAAAAATCGACATTTCGAGCAAAAGAGTCGACGACGAGGAAATCTCGTTTCAGACGCTTATTTTGGAGTTAGTTACACTCGACTTAATCCGCCTTCGGAAACAAATATGCTCTCTTGGCTGGAAAATTAAATAATTTGTAAATGCGTCCGTTTCAATCACGAGCTTTTACCTAAACTTCCAATCCGAGCTCACCGCGACGAACTCCGGAGTGGCGAGGCGGACCGATGGTCGCGACACGGCGATGGCGTCCAGGTGTGGGTGCTTATGCATCGATCTCACAACTTTCTAATGGATTGTGAACAAAACTTCAACGGTTAATGCAATTCATTTCGCAGATGAGTTTCAAGACAGTCGAGCGTGGGTGATGGTTGCGCGATGATTTGACATTTACATTTCGATTCATCTGTAGATTCGTTCGTCATTCGCTCAACTCCGATGACACATTGTGACATTATGTGGTGCAGCTTAAACAACAACAATCTCTGGAAATTTGCCAACAATTCGTTTTCTAAAATTCTCCGGAATTTACAAGTCTCTGCAAACAATTTCGTCATTTGCGAAAACACGCTAAACCATACATTAATCATTAATTTAATCAACACTTTAAACTATCTCTGTCTATTTTAATTTTATATCCCATCCTATCTAATTGTAGGAAGATTGGATAATTAATAGTTATATAAGTTATACATTAAGGTAACGATAAAATCTCATGCTAATTGCGGATAACTTTCCGTTGAATTTCCGGATAAATGATGTTTCAATCTGTCAACACAAGAGTACTTTCCGTAAACATTTAAACAACGTATTGGATGGATATATTGTTTCCTCATTAATTGAAACTTCCTACTTATACTTAATGTTTTCACTTAAATCTAATCTAAATTTATGTAACTACTTATCCGTTCTAATTTGTTACATGTTACAATAAATATACACAAGAGTAGTGAAAAAAACACAAGAAACAACTATGTTCACCTGTGTTTTGCTTATATCGGGTGTTCATTTAAATTTAGCCTCGAAATTGGTGTTGAAAACACACCACTCGTCTGTCTGCAAAGTAAAACCACAAACAATGCAAAAAGTGAGGTTAGATTTAAATAGCTAATCCACGATCACAATCACAATCAATTCAACACCAATTTTGAGGAAAAATTTAAATGAACAGCCGATATGTAGCGAGCCTTTCAATACATTTTTTGTGATCAAGCTGGCCGTGGTTTTCTCTCTTTTCCAAACGTAGGACGTTTTCTTAGTTGACATTCCTCAAATCCATAACCTCACTTGATCTTATTTTCAATTATTGTGTTAAATGACTAAATTGGAGTTTTCGATTTGTTTTGCTAACTCTTTCAACTGTTTCTACATTTCTTGTTCCACGAAATATTTGACAGCTAAAGAAGCTATGCCATACGTTAACAGAAACAAAAGCAAGTAGGTTCCAGACCACTTGACCACACATTTCTTTGAACGTACGTTATCAGAACATTTTGTAGGAAATTTAGGTTTTTGTTTAAACATTTATTTTTTTAGTCAAGACCCGAACCAGTACATTTAATGACGTTATATGAAGTTTTTAAATCATAAACTGTGTCTTTTTTATGTGGTTTTATATCTTAGGAATAATTTCTTCTGTAGATGAGACACCAAGTCTGGTTATAATTACTCACAAAAAAAATCCAAACACGTCATTTGTAAAATGGAATTCTTTATTCGTGTGCTTTATTACACTGAAAAATGTATTAATAAATTAGTAAAACTTATTTAACACCTACAATTCAGAAAGTAAATAGAAATGAAATAATTGTGCAAATAAGAGCGAGCTACCGAAATAAAAATCAAATAGTTGGTAGATAATGTCACCAATTTCATTGTAAAATGTGGTGTGTAAATACGTTACAGTTTAAAAAATGTAGTTTGAGTTAACTTTAGCCTTCAGCGGATTAAGGTTTAATGTGGGACATAAATAAGTTGGTGGATTAAATTTTTTTGGCATTATTCATAATATTCTTTGCATTGCTGGGACTCGAGATCGAGGGAGTCATGGTACTAAAAGCAGTAAAAGTTTTTTTTCTTGTGTTTATTCGCGGTGCTCAAGACAGATGTTTTCTTGTGTGTTGTGTTGCAACAGCAAGATCGTTCGCTTTTTACAGAAACGAATATTATCGTGCACCGAAATAAAATCTTAGGTGCAATTACACCGAGCGAAACGCTTTCACAGGACGACTTAATAATTGTATTTCCGTTTAGACACCGATCAGGATTTAGAAACAGAAAATTATAATTGTACACAACTGACACCGTAAACGATTCGTAGTTTCGAAACGCGCTCGTTAAACGTGTTAAAACTCAAACACAATAATTTCACTTGAATTTTCAATCTAGAAAATTCCTCGAAACCGTATTTTTTCAAACTTGGATGCAATTATTTATTTTTAATGGATCGCGGCTCGCGGCGGCGAATTAAAAACCCACTCGGTCAAGCTCTTCGAGACATATTTATGAAACTGAAAATTTTCGATAGAAAAGTTGTGAATAGGTCCTGATTGATTTAATTATAGCCCGGGTAAATTGGTTCGCTACAAAGAGAGAAGAAAATTAGAGTGGTGGATTGTCGAGACGGTCGCCTAATAAAAGCTAAATTGTCCGCCTGTAAATGACTGAAACACCTACTCGTAATGATCTCGGAGGTAATAAAGTTTAATAAAATTAACCGATAGAGAGTTATAGTTTAGAATTTAGGCGCCACCGGGATGCGCCATAAATCAAGAAGATGAAAAGAAAACATTGTTTACATAGCAGCGTCTTGAGTTGACTGTTAACCTTCCTGTTAACAACGCTGTTGGTACGTAGATAAAAGAATAAACTGTTTAACAGCTGCCTATATTGGTCACAAAATATTACACGTTGATTCCGTTTTACTGCCCTTTTTATTACCGCCTGTTCCGACTGACTCTTACGTGCGCTGTAAATGTAAACCAATTTGCGCTAGTCCAGTTGTAAATGGTGTTCCCCATCGGGGGCGGCGATTTCATGGATGAGGCGAACCCGCAGGTTACGCTCGGGTCGACTCCGGTGTCGTTAATGTGCGATGTTAATTGTAGATTTTCGTTTTTGAACGGCGATCCGGGGACTGATCGATGGGAACCCAGTGGCCTAGTGCGGCATCCCCTCGCGATGGCCGGGGCGGCACCCCTCGCGACTTATTAAAAATCAATATGGGACTAATTCCTCCGAGTCTTCAAATTGCGTTCGGGCTCAAAACGGCATACGGAACAATAAAATTGGTCTGATTCGATTACGTAATTTGGGAGGATATTAGAGTTGCTTTAAAACACGAACTCACGGAAAGGCAATATGTCCCCTTGGAAGGCCGCCATCAACCAGGTATTCCTCAGGGAGAACGTAAAAGATTCATAATCTGAGATTAAGTAAGAAAAAAGCCATTTCGTTTGACTAAACGCTTCTTTTCTTTCAAAATTACAATTGCCCCGCCGAGACATTAGGAAACTGATACCGACTCCGGCTCCACTCGTTTCTGGATTTTTATACGTTTTCGTAATCTTCTTTGTAGGTTTTGATCTTTGAATTTTCCGGGGCACATTACCTGCAAGCCATGCGTGTTCGCGAGGGAGCAGTAATTGCAAGTTGGGCTGCCAATAAGACTGTGCATATCCGACGCCGGATTAAATTTATTGCGAGACACAGAACTGATCCCGAAGTTTTAACGGCGCTCCATAAATCAGTCGGATTGAATTTTTAAACAGAATTGAGTGCTAATTGTATGAATGCTCATTTTACGAATCAGCGTACGAGTTAATCACTCGCCGCAGGGAGCTATTTCGACGCAATTGGGATCAGTTTACCAATAATTCACACGATTTCAATCAGTCAAACGCCGCACTCACGCAAATCAATTCTAACATAACACGAACATTAAACCGTATTCGTAATGCGCGAACTGGTGAATTTGTCAATCACAGACGAAATTTTATAACGACACCGATACGCGCACCGCAGGACGAGGACGAGAAAAAAAAAACGGTCAACGCCACGAAAACCTCGACAGTAATTATAGGTTTTGATGATTGACTGCATTCGCCAATCGCATTTAACCGTTTCAAGCCCTCAGCTTGCCGGTTTGCATTTGCAATAAGGAGTGGTTATTATGCTTTTGTACAAAAAGTTAAATGCCCTCAAATTTTACGTCGTATTTCAGGATTCGTGAGAGAGATTATTATAACAGACCCCGCCTATTCCTATAACAGACGCGTTCCTGATCCTGGCCGGACCCCGACGTGCAGTGATCAACCGTTCTGATATTGCTGCAGCCCCCAAATCAAACCGCGGCTTCTCTGCCACTTACCTGACGAAAACGGGGCCCATTAACCGACAGATCGCCTCCAGATCTGCCTTTTGTCCGACGACCAATTGCCTTCGTTCTCCGATTTTTGCTTTTGGACACTATCGACACCACGGTGATGGAGTTCAGGTTCTTCATCGTGATTGACTGACTGCTCGGTGTAATTTTGAACAATGATCAAAGGAATACGACTCGTCGAACATGACTTAAAATTACACGAATCCATTTGGCACAACGGTTCTCATTAAAGCAATAAATTGAGCTGTCTGTTCGATAATCATAGGTTAATTTCTGTGTTATTAGATTTTATATCGTCGACTAATTAACTTTCTATTCTACTCGTTTCTATTGTTTCAAATGTCGAAAATGACAAGAAAAGGTGTGCTTCCAATATAATGATCGAGAGTTATTAGCTTGCTAGTTTGAGGGTCAACGAATTTTATTCTAAAGAGTAAAGGTCGTTAAAAGTTTAGAATATTGGCAGTTACAGGGAATAATACAGATTTTTTTTTTAACTTGCTCGTTAATAAACAGTAATGAAGTAGTCGATAAAGTGTTTCACACCGCGAGAGCTTTTTCGACTGATTTTCACCAACTAAAATTAGCAACGTTACAGACAAGTTTCGATTGAAATCGTCCCGCTGGTTCTGGGCAGTAGTTCTAAACATGTTTAGTATCTGCTCTAGGTTGGGTCAGGATTGGTAAAATTCACACAGTTTGAGCGCTAATTTATTTAAAAACAGTCGGTAATGCATAATTCTATTACAAACCATTAAACAGGGAACGTTGTGGTTACACAGACACCATGGTAGTTTTACACCTTAAGTAAATGATGCCTTAAATTCCTCAGAAACACAACATATTATGGTATATTCTTAATATGGAAGTATTCTATTGAAGTATATCATAAGCTATGTAGAGGTGTTGGATTCTTTCATGGGCTGTGACCTTGGAAATATCTGCGCGAACGCGGAGCGGTAAACCAGTGAAAAATCTGTAAATGAAAACTGAAAACGTGGACTACTTTTAAATTCAAATACATATACTGGGTAGCAGTACGTTGTTAATTAGTCATTAAAATATCAGGTGTTTAAAAAAATCAATCTTCTTTGTTGTAGAAGATATGGACGTATTTGTTACACTAAATGTGAATTCCAAAAACATCCGAACTATCAAAGTTCCGTCAAGTTGTCACACTGATTATTGACAAAGCTGTTCTAGCATTTTATTCTATGTACTTGGTTGACCACTCTGCAGCAATGCAAATCCCGCCAAATTTTTATGACTGTCAATTACAATTTGTCAACAATTCGAAAAAATAAAAAAACAAAAGAGAACAGTACTTAAAGCCAAAGAATGGCAAGCAATTGACTGTTCTAATGAGATTTTCTGGTCTTTCTATTTAATGTTGCATGTCTTTTTTAAATTTAAACAACTCAACAATAGCCAAAATAAATTTTGATCTGACTGAATTTGACAAAAGCATCCACATCATACATAACCTCACAAAAAAGTAAAGCACGTTATACTTTCAATCAAAAGTTGTGTTTCAATGTTCAGCGGGTACATTGCGTATAATAAATTTTCACAAATTGTGACACTTGACAGGACGGATGTTTTTGGAATCCACCATATCCCAATAGTATGCAAATATTTCATTTTTGTTGTATCCATGGACATAAGAAAGAAAAATCAAAGCCATGTTGCCATACATTATTTGAGGTAAAATAGACATAAAATCACCTCTTGAAAATCCTGGAAATAATGAAGTAAATAATTGCAAACCTGATTACAATCCTTCAGTATTGTTATAGCATTGGCTAGGAAAAAACAAATAGTCAAAATCTTTTTTAATATTTAAAATAAACGATATCAAAGCTGCACCTTTTGCGCCCCCATATGTTCAAATCTAAAAGATATAGAATGTATTTATTATTTTTCTCATCATTTTCTAACATGAATTGACATTGCCCCACTGAGTTGTTCCGCGAATTTTGGGGCACCCAGTATACAAATAGACGAGAGAGACAAGAAACTAACGTAACGAATGACGATGTTTTCCGGTCGCTTTGTAGCGCCTACTTGAGACTGATTTCGTCGTTTGCGTCATAGCCCATGAGAAAACCCAAGACCTCTACCTTCGGTGTCAGCAACAGAAACCATAAACTTTGATTGCTTTTGAGAGATTATATTCATATATTATACAACGAGAGGATTAAAAATTCTCGATCTACGATCTCGTGGTGTTTCCGGCAACACGTCGAGTAATCGAGAATTTTCCATCCTCGAGTTGTATACGGGTAGACTATATCATGAATAAAATAAATAAATAAATAAATAAATAAACAGTTTCCCGAAACCGACTGGGCGCATTCAGTAGCAGAGCGATTTAATGTGACGTTAATGTGACGGCTAGCGCAAAAATTTTTGTAAGTTAAGGCGGCGAGCGAAAATACAAAGGTTGGTATATTCGAATATACAAAGGTTCGTATATTCGAAATCGCCCTGGTTACTACAATAACCGCTGTAATACATGGTAACTAAAGAAAATCAAAGATTCTTATTGGTTTATAAAGTAATGAATGATATAGTCATCAAGATAGAATGATTGGATAACAATAAATTGACAGGAGAGTCTATTATCCTTTTTTTAATGACAGTAATGATAAACTTATGAAAGAGAGATGGTATAAAAAAGGAGTGAAACTTAATCAGAATGATAGTAAAAGAATATTAACTTTTTGGGAAGAAAAATGACCCAAAAACCAGTATTTTGATAAAAGAAGGTGGGAAATCAAGTTGTAGATTTTTATTTTTCGAGATTATTATGTTTGCCAAGAAAGGAAAATGAGCAATTCTTGGTTAATCTTGGTTGCACAATTTATTTTTTGCCTGATGCGATTTGGGCCTTTTGCAGAAATTGTAAGAAAAATGAAATAAGAAGTGTATAGAATAGTGCTCACCGCAATTTGTGTCATTGTGTTGTATGTACTTCTTATTGTAAACCCTATAGGATTTGCTTTTGGGACATCTCTATACACTTTTGACACTGCCTAGAATTTGATTGAAGCAATTTTAGTCCCAAAATGCTACATACAGGTTTGTTGCTGAAATGTTCCTTGGGGTTTTATTGATGTATGCGAAAAAATTGCGTGAGCAAAGATGCATGCCCATTCTCCTTGCTTGTTCTATTTTGATGACAATAATGATCTTGAAAGGAATGAAAGCTGTTCGGCAAAATTTAAGAAATTTCTAATACATATTGTTTTGTCTACGTAGTTATAATTTTGATGCAAAGGATCAATAGTTCCGAAGACTTGCTAAACGTGTGAGGCGGTATAACCTAACCTAATTTTCTATAAATCTATATCTGGATGTTGAATAACTATGCTTGGAGGAGCTTACTATACTGACTGCCATGCGATAAAAATATATGTCAGAGCACACTACGAATAAAAAACTCGTCTGTGTTAAATTATTTCTTCATTTGCCTAATGATGTTAAACCATTGAACGGATGTTCTTCTGTTTGGTCTTCCGCTACCGGTCTTTCTGTTTTCTCTAAATAATTCAACAAAATTATTTTTTTTTAAAACAGGCAAACTTTGGTCTTGACACCATAAATTACAAATAGGTACAAAATATTTTTAAAAATTTTGTTTCCAAATTCTTCTTTTTTCTTCTTTGGGGTAAACATGTTTAATTAACTGAAAAGAAAAGACTGAATGCAACTTTCCTTTTGTCGTATAACATTATTTTTAATTTATTTAAATTTACTGTTCTGATTTTTTTTTCTTATTCTCCGTCGGTAATTTGAATATTTATTGTGCTAATAAACAGTAAACTGGTCAGCCACGTCGAATCGATATAATGGTCTTAACACCAATTGGTACCCTCTGACTGCTTACATTTGCCATTTGTCATCACATTTCTGTGGGCTTGAAGCGGTAATTTTTTAATCCTTGAGCGAGTCGTCTACCAAAAAAGACAGGTAGGGAGTTGCGCCGCTCCTAGCCAAATATGAGCCTCCGCCGGAGCCGGGGGCGTCTGCCAATAACTCATCCGGAATAATTGGCCGCGAAGCTCATGTCGGAGTGTTGTCCTCGCGGTGAGGTCTCGTCCGCGGTTGTTTTATTGCGTCCGCGATAAATAATCCGGGGTTAGGTCGGTCGAGTAATTGAGTTGTAGGATGAAGAAAAAGTATGACAGTAGATATCCGGAAATGAAGCCAATAAATCAAAGAGGGGTCGATTTGTCGACTGACCGTGCGATATCTGATATTTGCGGCGGACGCCACCTAATGGATGGAGTTGTCGGCAAACATACCAAACGTACGTTTATGACTGATGGTCCGTGAGACTATTTGCGCAACACTCAGGCAATTGGACGCGAATGTTGAATGAGAGAGAATCTGCGAGAAGTGGAGTTCTTATTACACCTAGGTTTTAACAACAGTAATTCTCTACTATTTTGCAGTTCCAGGCCCGGCCGTCCTCCGAAGAGAGCGCCCGTGGGTCTCAGCCTCGCCGCCTCCCATCTTCAACATCAACAGCTCAAGAAACAACGCCTCGACAACGGTGATTATCCGTACGAAAACGGACACATGGGTGGTAAGTACTCCTCAATTACCGCATCACATTATCATAATTCCAATATGCGGCCTTCCACGGACTCGCTCTTAAATGTGTGCACGTAAAGCACACCGAACACCAATAAAGCTCGCGGATTTTGAAATAATTTCTAAACGTCCGACCCTAGATTCGTTTTTAAATTGTTTGTCGACAAACCGTTTTGCGTTTGGGGTGTTTACACCGTTTACCGTTCGTTTTCTATAGCAAGTCGGACCGATCGGTACAAAAAGATATTTTGAGTGTCGTGACGGAAAATTGGATTGGATTGAAACCTTTTAGCAAATCGACAAAAGCGACGTCAGAACATGAAAATTATTTAATTTTGAACGTTTCAGGGAACATTTCAGTCGACCCTTGTGTGTTCCATTCGAAACAAAAGCGACGGTCAGTAACAGCTTTTAGTGATTTATTGATTACAGCAGTAAAATAAGTGTTCCCTCTGAACGTCTATTCAAATATACATTCTCCCGCTTAATAACGTACACATTACAGCTGTCAGAGCTTTTATTGTCAGTCAAATAAAACACAAACAACGTTTAGGTCACACTCGCAGACCTACCTGCGAAATTAGACCGCGTCACCCCTACAGTCGAAAGCTTTTAGTGCGCGAGCTTTTATCGTTTGGAGACTGCAGGACGAGCTTCGGATCAGATGCAATCTTAGTTTCAACTAAAATTCGAGCTTTCATGCAGCAAGGCGAAATTAAATTATGGTACATTAAGTTTCGATCAAAAACAGTAGCACTTTGTTGGAAGACGCGACTTGCTGGAGAGAATCTGAAGTATCTTATTCAAATTTATTCATAGTTGCCGCTAACTGAAATGAAATATTTTTTTGCAAGTTAACAATAAAAAAAAACAAATAACAAACAACTACTTGAAGTTGAAGAATGTACATATGATAAAGCTCGAAAGTTACATCTTAATTGCCATCAAAATTGCTACACTTATCTGAAAAAATAGAAATACACCTTCCCTACCACACACCAGACGTGTGTATTTTTTTTGTAATTTTTTAGTCGCATTTGTATCGATAACCTTTTCCCCGACACGTGGTAAAGTCGTCAGTTAACTTCTCAGGATGAACTCTGTTACATAATTACCTCGTTTGTGTTTTAATTAAAAATTTGTGATAGTGCGAGATTAGAAGACGTTAAAAATTAACCGTGAATTAATTTTAGGTCAGTGGTCTCAGTTTAGTAAAATTTCAACCGAGAATAACTCAAATGTCGTTCTTAATTAACAAAGTTTCTTAATTGATCAATAAGTTTCGTTGATGTTAAGTTAAACTTTCAAGATTTTTTTCTAAACTAAATTTACATAATTTGAAATTTGATAAACTCCGTCTGCTAATCTTACACAAAACATTTTGTACACTCAGAGATCGTAGGAACAGTAACTAAGTATATTCAATAAGTCCTATAAGAGATTAAATTATAGGAGAGATCTATGGTTAATTTTTTTTTACTTCGTAAGCCTCTGTTGGTTAATTTTATTTGGCTCTTAAAATGCAAACTTCAAAAGTGTTTATACTCATTTTTAGTAAACAGTTATTGTTTTATAATTGTTAATAATTTTCAAAATTTAAGCAAATTATTTCTAATTTTATTTCTTTGTTGAACTTGATACTATGACGTTCTTTGCTATAATTTTTTAATTACAAATAAAATTAAAATTAATCCAAAAGCACTAAAATTATTAAATTAACTTAAGATAATAAATCGTCTAAAAAAATTTTTTTTTTGTTCGACACAATTTGAGAATTTTCTCCTGTGAACGTATTTTGATAAATGTCACCACTTGTCAAAACGAAACGTCAAACTGATTTTAAAGATTTTAAAGCTCGTCGAACAAAAAAACGTTGTATTCAACTCGTTCGTGCCAAAAAAACCCAATTTACACAAGAACAAATAAACTACTATTTTTTTTCAGTCTTTTATTCACATATTATATCCCGAGTGCAAAATTTTTTATCGGAAATTTTTGCACGAGGGGTATACGGCTGATTATTTCCTGAATAGAATAAACCAAACGCATTATTTCCAATTCTTTTTATTCAAAATAATTAAAAAAAAAATCAGATACCGACATTTTTTATCAGATTATTGTACATGTGCATTTTAGAGAAATTTTATCGGATTATTTTTTGTTTTCTGGTTTTGATTGGTCAATATTTGTCACGCAATTGGTTGCTAAACACATGGAAATAATCATTATATAAATATTATTTACTTAAAAAGCATCAATTTTTGTTTTTTTTTTCCAAAACACTTTATTTTTTTAACTTTCGTTAAATATGCTTTATACTTTAGATAAATAAATAAATACAATTCAATTAGGAGAGTTTTAAGCTTTATTATCCTTTTGGTTTTGAGATCTTTTTTTCAAACGGTGGTCACTAAAATATTTGGATATTTCCAACTAGGGTGAGACTGGCAAAGAACGTTTTCTAAATGACTTATTTTAAGAGTGGTTTGCAGCTGCAATAAAATTATGAACGCAACTTCGCACAGTTGTAAATTAATAGCATCATAACAAGAGTAATCTTTTCCACGTAATTGTAACACCTTGTTGAACAAAAAGGAAATAATCTTTAACTGGAACGAGTGACTTGAATCTCGTTTGAGGCATTCATAGAGGGGCGATAACTGGAAAAGCTCTCGAGCATGGTAGGGTAGTTCTTTGGATGTGGATGTTTGGGACAAGCGCATTGTGTTAATAAAACAAAACGTTCGCAATCAAATACCGCAAATCGGCCATTGTCCCGTAACATTGTAATTAATATATTCCAAAAATGCGTCTGTCGTTTATGTAAATTCCACAGCGGCAGCACCTTAATTACCGATTTTGCACAACAAAAGGTTTAATAACCGACATACCTGAACTTTGACCGCCCTATCACAATGAAATTTTCAGGACAGGTGGCGGTGCAAACCGAGAGCTTTTGCGTTTTGATCGGGAGCTTTCTCGTGCACCGGCGATTCGTGTCCTGAATAATACAAAGTATTCAGGGAAATGCAAAAATAAATAAGTGGCGTAATATTCGAGAATCATGTACGTTTACGACTTATCGAAAACAGCACGTAAGTACTTCCGGCTGGTGTGCTTTGCTCGTTGCTCCCATGTCAGTTGGAGATCCTATCACAAATAAAAGTGCAATTTAATATACTTATACGTTTTCGAACGAATGTTAAATTGCATCGGTTCGCCACGAGGTACTGCCCTTTCGTTTAATTGCGCTTTATCACGGAATTACCACTTTAAAGCTCGACGAGCGGCGAGGCCGGTGTTAATTACAATAACATCACCGTCCAATAAAATAATGCAAGTGACTCTCATCCTGGAGGCGAGAATTTCTAAAATGATTTCCACGCAGAACGTGATAAATTCTGTCGTGAAAAGTCCATTAACACAATATTACACGTCCAATAAACTAATAAAATCGAAAAATAATTTAATTATATTTATCATCTTTTATGAGAGACAATAAAAAGCCAAAGCTTATAAAAGTATAGTGATGTCGATGAGGGCAATCTAATAATACGTTTAATTATAGAAGGCACCAATAAAAAGTTGTGAATCACAGAATCATCAAGTGTAATTGCCGCTCTCTAAATGAGACTTCGCCTCGTAAAAACTCGCTAAGAAAGTGTTTATTTTATTTCTGTAATAACACTTGTCGTCTCTCCTGTTTGCCCCCTAAGACGTGATATACGGAACTTTTCCCGTGGCGATAACGCAGCTTTGGCTCCGGGTACTATCGCCAGCGCTCCGGGCATGAGATTTCCGCCCCTAATATGTCACAATCGTCAACATTGTCGCATCATCACGCTTTTCAGAAAACGTTGAACCCTGCGTGTACCTATCTACTTTTTATGGCCGGACCGACAGGTGCTGTCAATTATCGAATCGGGTAAAACGCAGATAAGACAATCGTTCAAGATGATTTCCGATTATTACCCACCGCCCACCACCGCAAACTTGCATATACGCCATGAATTATGCATAAATGTTTATTTCGACACCGATTTTGCAAGAGATTCAGATGATCGACAAGACGGTTTGTTTGTCGAGTAGCAGATGTGCCGTTAATTATTTCTTTATCGGCATCGACTGAAAAAAATTGAATAAACACCGACTTTTTTGGGATTCGTCGAAATTGCGACAGTTTTCCGTTTTGATAAAGGTCAAAGATCTGGCAAATTTTGTTTGTCGACAGGTCGCGCCCTCTTGCTATAAAATACGGTCCATAAATTATTGTCGAAAGGATTCGTCAGTCTAGTCTGGAGAAATGATGTTTTCAATAGTTGCCTGTAATAAAATTATTACTCAAATTTATTATTATTAAATATTAGTATAATTGATTTAAATAGCCACTTAATTAAAGTCGGTAATTAAGTGTTGCGGGAATGGAGCATGTAATTTAAAACTTAATACATAATTTTTTCTTACATGACGTAAGAAAAACTAAACAACTTTGTAATTTATTGACAATATAAAAATTTTATTAAATCTTAAATTTGTTCAGCTGTTGATGAAGTTATCTGAAACAAAAAGAAATATGAGAAATTTTAAATAATTAAGTACAATTACATCACATCATTATTTTTAATATAACTGCAAAAAATATTATTACCGTTATTATTATTATTATTGATGCTTTAACACTTTTGAAGTTCAAAACAAGTCCCCCGAGGATCAATTAAAATAATATTTATACATTTATATTATATATATTTAAATATATATTTATTAACATACATTAGTGCCGAATTTGTATTTTTTGTGAGAAGTAAAATAAAAATAACTCATTAGGAACTGTGTGGTATATTTTAAATACTTGTACATATTTTGTTCTTAAATGTTTTTGTACTTATATATATTTTTTTAGGAAAACGTAGAATTTATATACCTGGTGAGTTAATAATTCACTATTTTTCTACAAAAATCGAAATTATGGGAAATCTATTAGAAAATTAAAGTGTCACTACTAAAAAAATAATATGACTTGTAACAATTTCGTTTGAAGAGCATTCCTGTAACTTCGTAATTTTAAAATTTTATTTTTGGATATTTTTCCAAAAATAAATAGCAATGTTGTAATCGTCGTCACTTGGTCATATTGGGTGATTCAAAATGAGTGTGGATAAGTATGGCAACTATGTACGAAAATTTATGTGGGTGGGGTAGAGTTGACATTTGTATGACATTTCATAAGCGTGCATTTGATTTTTTTTATACAATTGCACATTAATTTGACAATTTTCAAAATTGCGCCACTATGAACTGTCAAAGGTACGTCAACTCTATCCTACCCACACACATAAATTTTCGTACATAGTTGCCATACTTATCCACAAATATTTTGAATCACCCAATAATTTCCTGATTAAGCACCAAAGCCCAATGACATGAAAATCATTAATCTTTTATTTTTATACTACAAGAGTTGTCATATTAAGATTGTTTGCTTTTGTAAAATTTTGTTCTAGTGCATGGCATGTAATCAAGGTAAAGCAATATTGCAATTTGTTGGAGTATTTAATATTTTTAGCAAAAAAAAAGTGAGTGAAAATCAAATTTTCCACCCTTTTAAATATTCAAGATTATGACAATCAATAATAGTTTCTTATGTTTTTTTTTGCAAATTCGGATTTTATAAAATTAGGTCAAGAAAATTGTAGTGTCATATCTTGAAAAAAATAGTCATAATAGGTACTGGATTTTTTCATGGGCTATGAGTCATATCTGCGCAAACGACGAATATCAGTCTCCAGTGGGAGCCTGGAAAACACCGTAATTCCTTACGTTAGTGTCGTCTCTTTCTCGTCTGTTTGCATGTAAAGTAGTTGACGTTTTCAGTTTTCATTTATAGATTTTTTACTGATTTATTGCTCCGCCTTCGCGCAGATATTTCCAAGGTCACAGCTCATGAGAGAATCCAAGACCTTTACCCCGTGAAGAGTTCGTTTAGAAGATGGGACACGTGTGGAATACTTTTGTTTACATATTTCGTTATGCAACTAAAAGAAAATCGTGTGATAACTTGTTAGGAGTGAAAAAATGTTTGAGGATTTGTTCGGTAAGAGATTTCCTTAATGATCCGGATAAGATTAGAGTCGTTCGGGTGAAAGTGTTGGAGGTGAAAATCGTGTGTCATTTAAGTACGTCGAGGCAATAATCTGGTCGGTATGTGGCCGAAAAGAAAGTGTGGGTGATCCGGATTTGGTCGTTTTCGTGGGAGATAATCCGGGTAATTTCTTCCGAATCATGTGGAGATAAGTAGACATTAGCGATTAATACAAAAGGGGCGTTTAATATTATTTACGGTGCATTTCTTGGAAGTATCTTAGCTTAAGCCGTATTAAGTGACCGACAGACGGACAGACATACGAATAATAAAAACTTAGCACCGCTTTTCAAACAGTGACAACCCGTAATTAGAGACCTGAGCATTAGGAATATTCCTATTCAATATCTGAAGTAGGCGGATAATAAAATTTACATTCGATGTCACGATAATGTAATAATCAAGATGAATCATAAAATATTCATAATAATAATGATCAGGTTTTAACGCCGATAAACAGTCGACTTGTTTGATGCGTGAATTAATTATTTTTCAGGATCGGCGACGCACTAAATCATTTCGTTGAAAATATTTTTACAATTCGAGACGACTTTATCTCTCAAGGTGTACTTCTTTCGGACGGGCGACCGCATCCCTATCCCGAATAAGTGCGAGCGGCCGTTTCGCAACGGCGTGTTGGGGCCAACTCGGGCGTAATTAATTAGGAACCGCTCTAGCGGATCCAGGGCAGGCACTCTGATACACACGAACTTGTAGCTGTCAGAGTCTTGGAGATATGTTAAGCCGATTCGGGCGGACTGTTAAAGCCCCGCATCTCTCAGCTTCATTCACTTTATTTAATTTCGGTCTTTTATTTATGAAGAGTTATAGATTATCCTCCCGACGTTTGTTTTAACGATGGCATTTAATTATTATTGGATCTGGGTTTTACAGTTCCGTTTTTACAACCACTATTCTATGTCATCATTATACGCTTTATCCCTTTTATTTATCGTGTCATAAACGATTGTAAAATATGAGAAAATATTTGATTGGATACGTCCACATATGTGTCTTCGTAATTTTCTATTTGCAATTGGGACCCATTTATGCCTTTTTCATAGGTCCACTTTTATGGTGTTTGTGCTTAATAAAGCCCGACCACGTTCGTTAAAATGTGGCGACCTTAATTCTGCAAACTGCACTAGCAGGTACCTGCGGGTCAGAATGCACGAGGGCCGCCTCTACTGCGCCTGCTGCTGCTGCCGCCACCGCTGTTGCATCCCCTTCAATTGAAATATGATATCGTACTTCGCCTGCATATCACTCTGTTTACTTTTCATATCCGAATGCACAAAGCTTGTAGTCGTCCAGACGAATCTTCTTCACAATGCAACCCCAACGATTCTGACAATCCCATTCAATTTCGAGAAAAAACACAAATTCGTTCGACTGGATACCATCCAATAGACCCTATTACCGCTATAAACATACACCCACAATGCAACAAATGAGCTTGCTCCTACCTCCTTTTGTTACTTACAATGCTTCAAGAAATTAATACAATTTTGGATAATGATAATAAAAAATACAAACGAGATACTACGTAATGATAAAATTAAAAACACGTCAACAAAATGAAAGTTTAATAAGGACAATTTCTTTCTCCTGTTTCCATATCCCATATCTTCAATCGAACTCGGATTCGAATCTCTTGGAGGTTATACAAAGCGATCGAAATTTTAAGTACATAAATTGTTATTCCTCATCATAACAATAACATTCCCTTTTCTAAATAAAATCTGAACTTTTGAACAATCTAACAATTTTGCAGAATATAATATGTAGGTATTAAAATAATAGTAGATTATATCATTAAGAGTAGAAGTTTGTCTTTTTGTGCTAAGCCCAGAGATTGAAGATCGACGTCGCCAACTGGGCGAAGCACAAAAAAACCGGTCGTTGTTCACTTTAACTACTTCTGGAATTTTCGCGTTTTTTCTGGCTAGACAGCCTCAGGGCGTCCTCCTAGATCGTTTCCCACCATTCAAACCTTGTGCAAATGAATTTTCCTTACCCTTTAGTTATCTATACCAAGACATTGGCGCGCCCTCGACGCGACCTTGAAACACAACAAGAGAGAAAAAAAAAGATTTGAATGGTGGAAAACGATCTAGGAGGACGCCCTGAGGGTGTCTAGCCAGAAAAAACGCGAAAATTCCAGAAGTAGTTAAAGTGAACAATTACCAAAAGACCTACTCTGAGTGATATACTATTTTATCTTCAAGCGGATCACAAAAAAAATCGGACATGAACTCATTTATTTTCTTTTACTGCAGTTCCAGTAAAATGACTAAAGTCTAAAATTTACTTTTTAACGTTGAACGGTCATCTTGCTATTTTTGATTTTGACATCTGTCATCCATGCACATGGGTGCTTTTTAGAGGCTTTCTTCAATATGGATAATTTAATTATTAAATAGGTATTTCGTGTAATTATTGATAAATAAATCGTGAGAAATGCTTCAAAAATGTGGACATTTCAACTCCTAGGATTTGAATTTCCTATTTTATATACTTACTCATTAATTATTTTTTGCTTTGTGAGCTGCATAATCCCTTCAACCCTTAAACTTCTACCCCACGCATTAATTTGCTGTCTTGTAGACTCCGGAAAAAATCTTTAATTTCACACCCTAATATCACATTTCCTTTTTACGTTTGCATCTCAAGTTTCTGTCAATTTTTATTTTTCTTCCAAGATTCTGGTCGAACAGATAATTTTACCGAAGAAAGGGAACGTGATAACCTCTCGCCGAATTCTTTCCAACGCTTTACTTTCATCATTTGGGTAATTTCAGTAATCGCGTATTGACAGCCCTGTAAGTACCTCTGCGTGCTGTCTTACAAAAGTTTTGTTAAAATCGCGCCGCTGAAATATGTAATTTCGGTACTCGTCTTCGGTTGCGGTTACAGTATTTAACAGCCGCAAAAAACGTGTCAACAAAAATGATTTAATTTATTTAATTTCGCAGCTGTTCTCATTTAAATGGTAACAAATTATCATAATCATATAAATTTACATAAACGCAGAGTGGGTATTTACTCTTTTTAAGTGTGGTACGGGTCGTGCACCTCTCTCAAGTTCTCGTTTTCGTTCATTTGTATCAATCCGTTTTCTGTTTCTCGACATACAAATTGTTGTTTTGACGGCAATAATAATAATTCTTGACAATAAATTAAAGTCGAGGTAAAACGATACCTCGATTGGTTCCGCGAGGCGTAGGTAATACAAAGACCACATATCTATGTGAATTGAGCCGTGAAAAACATGGTACTGCAGTGTTATTATTTTTTATATTAATATTTTCCTAACGGATGGGCAAGCAAACCCTATTATGGCTTCGCATTATCCGCATGTTAGAGTGTGGGGTGGATACAGAGTGTCCGAGAGGGATCGGCTTTGTATTATTCTCTTGATGATGATTCGACGTGGCGTCATTGTAAGCAGTTGCAGTCGACCAGAGATTGCCATGGTGCAAGTTGCGAAATGTTGCATCGCCACCACCCCCGACTCGTTCCCCGCAACCGAAACAATCTCTGAAAACTGTTTCCTTCGAGTAGCTCCGCAAGAAATCATCCGGCAGAGCGGTCCAAATGTCGTAATTACTACTCGGACCCAATCCTGGAACTGTCCAAACCGCAAACCTGCACTTAAATCGTTCACGATTCACAATAATAGCAATTCGACTAATTCCTAATGAATAGTCGACACAAATCGTCCCAGAATGACATGCACCTTTTCGGACCAGGACCCCGAGGCTCTTTTTTCTGGCCTGTATAATTTTATCCGATCCCATTTACAATTTGTTTTGCGTTTAAGCGTGGTTATCTCGATGACTTTAAACGTTTGATTATAGCAATTTCAAAATAATTCGAGCTATTATTATTTTTGAATGGGCTAAATTATTGTTTATAAATTTATCGTTTAACGCCGCCGATTCGGTTTTTTGGGTGCGTGTGCATGTGCACCAGAATCACATCTCGGGAGATAATTTACGGCGGTTTTTCGGATGGTTTTGTAATAGAGTGTCCCCTAAAGACGTGTCAATTTCGGCCGTTGGTCGATCAGGTAGACGCATCGCAGAGTTTCGGTTTAGAAGTGCTCGCGGCTATTTATAACCCTTAAAACTATATTCGGCAAAGCATAAAGATAAGTGGTCGATTATAAATAAGCTTCTTCCAAATTGTCTAGAACCAGTCTGTTACGGCTAATTTTAAATCGCTCACAATAGGCCACGAAAGTGGAATTTTTTAATCAGCGATGGTCACCATCGATCATTTCTTGCTTTTAATTGATTAATAGGTGCAGCGTTAGAAGCGCACATCTATCAACAGTGGTCGTTGATGCGTTAGAATAACATTAACATTAAGAGGTCTCTCTCGATTATTGTAACTACTACATGATGTTTTTCTATTTTACAGTTGAATTTACTGTTGACATGATGATACAAAGGGGTATGTTATTTTATACTTAAATTTTCAACTTCTTAAAGTAACCGCATCTTCCAATAATATGCAAAGTTTCTGCATGTTGATACTAAATATAGTGAAGTTAATTTTGCTAGATTAAATTGCTTTTAATTAATATATTTTGTCAAAGCTCTAACAGAATTGACTTTCATCCATAGATATTTCTAGATTTCCTCTAAGAGTAAGACCACAATTGGGCTACTAAAGTCAATTTCAACTAAAGTTCATGACAGAGTATAACATTTAGAAGCATGTCTTGTGTTCTATTTTCTATTAACTTTCTTTCGTTATTTTATTTTAGCCCAATGAGACAATAAAACTGTATTTTCAATTTTATTCTTTTAGGCTCAAATAAGTTGACTGACAAAGGTCAATTTCTATCAAAATTCCTGACAAAATACATATAATATTTTATTTATTGCTACCTGATAGTCTGTTTATTTAGATATTTTTCTCAAAATACATCAACAACAATTTTTGATTTTCCCAATTTTGGGTACTTTTAGTTGACCTAGTTTACATTTTATTTCCAGTTCAGGTCGTCGATCATCAAATTCTAACAGAAATTGTTTCATTTCAGCTTATTACTAATAAGGAAATAATTTTACTCATAGAAATTCTCCTTTCTAATAATATTGCCATTTTGTCCACCAAGCTACGCTTACTAAAGAAAATTACTGTACTGTAATTTTTTAGTAAACATTGATCCAACATCTATTAATAATTTAAAAGTATTATACTAACATAAATTGATCAATTTATTCAAAGAAATTTCCTTAGTACCTTTAGAAAAAAAATTACATTGTATTCTCTTGCCAAGGTTTATTCACATTTTTTTCTAATTTTCTATTTTATAACTTTTCTCTACTAAATTTTATTTGTTACTTTAGATGGTTTCTATCTGCTCCACATTACATTAATGAAAATGTCAAAACACCTTTCACTTAGTCATCTTTAAATTAAAACAAATCTGAATCCATTTAAAAAATTCTTAAATTTCAAGAAATTTTAAATTACAAACTTAACTTAAGGTATAAGAGAGCAACGTAAAAAACATAAAATGTGAGATAACACGTCCACACGTCTGAGTTAAAATCGACAAATAAGCGAGCTCAATACACCACAATATACTTGGCAGTCTTAGCACAGATTTATCATTATTCCACAAAGCCAACAAAGTTGTATCGTTATGAAACAAATTGCAAAACTCACTCAGGATTTTTTTCTGTCCAATAGGCTTTGTTTGAAGAAAATAGGTGTATTCGTTTTTGAATTAAATGGTTTCAAACAGAGAGATAAAGATTCTAAAAACTGTTAAAATGTCTTCTGTCGCGTGAGTAACAGAACGTTTGAAAATCAAATATCCAAATAACGAACACTCCAATTTCATTTATGTGTAGGTATAGTTTGAATTATTTTCATGATGTTGCAATCAAATAAATGCCAAACAAATGTCAGCTTGTTATTTTAAATGAATTTATATTTTTATCGATAAATTTTTTAAGTTTAAATGTTATCTACCAGCACGAATCCGGCAACCAGATATACAGTCTGCGGACTCACATTTTCAAGAAGCACAATTCCTTTGAACTTTATTCAGACCGCATAATTATTATAATTAAGTGTTACATGCTAATCGACAGTTCGGAAGTTAGTACAAGCCGTAATAAGCCTGACCATGACCTGGTTCACACGTACCACCGCAAGTTTTTGATTCCGGCAACTTCTCAAAGCCTAATATCCCATCAGAATTAATAAATTACCGCTAATTGTAAACATTCTTGTGATCTATGGAATATTTTTAACCGAAATCGTGATCGGTCATGACGTGACTGCTATGCATAAGAGGACATCTTCGTGGGTTTATGAAATGCAAAAATAAAAAAAAGCGGCCGATTCCATCAGTCGAAAGACCGTTTGAGGAGATTCGGCAAAACGGTGCAGTCCAAACTGCAGGTAATAATATTTATGTATATCTATGAAAGGCGATTTGGGGCACAGCGGGATGCTGCGGCCCCCCGGGGTCCGACCCGCGACCTCGGTTTCCCACCACCCTCATTAACAGAAATAATTACGCTGCCTTAATTATCAAGGAATTATTGTTCCCTTTAACTGGTTTATGACGGATCTTCATCCGCAAATATGGCGCATCTGACTGTTTCGCGAGTACCACCTTAAGTGGATCGGAAACCCGGCGGGGGTCGCTTTTATTGCCGATGCATAGCTATAAACCACAGGTGCAATGAACTAACTAGTCGCTTAATTAGTCAGTACCCATTTTATTTAAGCTCCGCTGATGGGCCACACAACATACACATGAGAAATTAACTCGATGGTACTCATCAATCATCCTTGTGTCGCTACAGAAATCCCGGAGAGGGCACAGTCTAACCGGCGAGGTATCGCTTACGGTCCGAGCTTTGTTCTGGAGGAAGGCCAACATATTTCACGAACGATAATTAAACGCTAGACATCATTTTCGGGAACGGTCTTGATGACAATTTAATTATGAAAATTATCGTTGCAGATATGTCAAGACTAGAAAAATCGCCGTTGCTGGCGAACGGATACAATCATCCCCCTCACCTAAGTCACATGCCCTTCATGCAGCTACCCCATCCGGCGGCGGCACACTCCGCTCTTCTGTCGCCGGCGATGCCCCACAACCTCACAAGACACGACGGCTCCGTCATCAAGAACCAAGGCATGCCCACCATGGAGGCTATTGCGAGGTAGGCCCCTTCTCCTTCACTTTTATCTTAAATTTTTCACTAGAACAAAAAAATAATCAATAAAAAGCACACAAAGAAAACTTAATTGCAAAATTGTTAATTTTTTAAAAAATAAATTTTACAAGGGACACTCTGCTGTCTCTGTCTTATTTTATTAGTATCATTATTGTTATTTACTTTAAACTGCTATGAAGAGTAAAAAAAATAATTGAAAGTCTACAAATTTTATGAAAATTAACTCAATTAAGAAAAAAAAGCATAAGTCTAAATGTACCGTTACAAACAAAAAATTGAATTTTAAAATATAAATACATATTAATTTGTTTTGTAGGTAATCAAAAGAACAAAATTTTATCTCAGGTTTTATCAAGTTTATGAGCATTTAAAAAAGTTATTTAGCATTTATTTATACAATGAAGTTAAATTTAAAGATCTTTTATCTAAATGTCAAAACCTTTAAAACCCAATCTTTAATCTTTAGATCGTTTGATAATCACCATTTTCGTAAACTTTTTCCCAGTTTCTTTATTTTTCTCGTTGTTTTTGGTTTATTATTGTTTGTTCTACTTTACTGATTTGTAAGGTTCAAACAATCCTTATTGCAAAAGTTGAGAGAATGTTTCTACAATTAATTTAATTCATTCTGCAAATAAAATCTTGTCGAGCATGCATCAGAACGATAATCTAAACGATTATAACCCCTTGTCGTCATATCTGGAAGCGGCCGGTAAAGTTGTGGATCGCAATATTTCCCTGTTCGTGCGTTTCTCGTTTGCCGCTGACCGCGTCTAGTGTGCCCGACTGGAGAAGTAAAATACACTCATTATGTTAATCCTTTGTGCCACCATTTCCATTTTAATGCAAAATACAGAAAAACGGCACACAAACATAAAAAATCACGCAATGTGAACATTATTCTGTCATATTATATGGCCATAATAAAATCGTAAATTAATTATAGTTAGACTATTTATGTGTTGAGTTTCACAGTTAACGATTTTTATGGTGACCTGTAATGAGGAAATAGCAATCTTCCTTTTTTTTTTCTATCGGCGAAAAAGCGAATATGTTATTATTTTCCGATTAAAAGGCTCGCATGTCGGAGTCCAATGGAGATTTCAGATTAAGTTTAGCGACTTCAATTCCTCTTCTGTGAGGTTTCGAGAGATAAATCATTTCGTCTTCGTCTCTCTTTTTTGTCGTTAACTCATCACAAACGTTTAATAAGATAATCGATCATGTTGAAGAGATAAACGTCCTGTTTCGCAATTTATTACTAAAACGTATGTACGATAAATTTACTTAATGCTGTTGTTTGAGAAAAATATTTCCCCGTAATGCGAAACAGACGCAAAAAATTAATCAACATAATGTATTTGGAATATGAGAGTGTGCCTCTCCGACACAACTAGTCGCACACATATTTCTCCTGAATTGCTAAAAACCAGAATCATTAAATATTCTTGATCTACAAGTTTCGCATTCATAATTTCCACTGATCTGTGTGAAAACACAAAGAGCAAGAAAACGCGTATGCAGAGTATGGGAAATAGTTTAAACGATTTGTTTGCAGTGTTCTTTCTCATTACTCTAAATCTGACACAACTTGCAAGTTTCTTTTTTCACACATAAAATGGTTATTAATGGTAATTGTGGTTTTATAGTAAAAACACGATAATTGGTGCGATGCATGATACTGGCCAATTATACTTAAGTATATGAGATCTGGCTAAGTTGTAGGTAAACAAAGCGTACTCAATCATTTTAATGAAAGAATGTATTAATTGCGTCGGCAAGACTAAAGAAATTGTTAATGGTTGCTTAGCATACATTTCCATATTGCTAGAATAATCGCTTATTATTGGGATTATTTGATGAGATGATTGTACAACTCGTCGTACTGAAATACGGAAGCATTTCGGTATTTTCTTTTCTGTAGTAAAGACAGTTTTCAGCAAGTGTAGCAGGCGGGAAATAAAAATTGTGATGTATTGTGTGTTGCAGAGTTAGAAAATCTACAGTTAAAGTAGATGAACTGGTTGTTGTTATATAAGTATGTCGGTGCTATTGGTTTAGCTGTGTAGAAATTCATCTTAAGACAAGCTTAATCCTTGGAAAACGCGAAGTTATGGGTGCGATAAAGTATAAGTCCGGTAAAGTGAATGATGCATGACGCGTTTTCGGACCTAATCCTGTAACCCTTTCGTGTCTTAACTCGGCAAGTCGAGGATTTAAGTTCAAAGATCTCGCTGGAAATCTTAGCGCTCAACTTGAAAGTAGTCGAGTTTATGCAATATTTAATACAACAAACAACAGGATTACATAGACAAGCCCAACAAAATTTCCCAAGTCAAATTAGTTTCCTAAACAGTGAGGTATCCGCTTACCGGAATAGTTGATGTTGAGTCGTCGAATCCTGCAACAAATGGTACGGTAAACGGCATAAAAAAAGGGGGAGAGCGTTTTCTTCCGGGGGCTAAACCCGAAGCGACAGACCGCCGTCGTACGTCTTCTCGGCGCGTTAAGGAGATTAGGTGACTTATTTGGCCTCTAAAAGGCGTCCAAATTCGCGATTTAGAAAAATGGCCGTAGCCTAATTTCGGGTCCGTTTTAATGAGTGGTTATTAGTGGGGCCCGAACGCCATTAATCAATACAATCAGCGTCGAGGTAATGGAAGTGGGATAAAGCGGCCAATAGACTGGTAAATTAATATTTGTATTCAATTTATTTGTATGTCGAACATTGAGACAAATGCGAGGTGAATAAGCTAGACAGTCTACCTGGAGAATTAATCACGGCGCTTCTTCATGACGTGTACACGCATCCAGCGGCCCGGATTTGCATTTTAATTACAGGCGAGCGTTGAAATGATAATGATGACTTGAACAACCGTGTAAACAAGAAGACGAGTGCAGTCTCTTTACCGGCGAACGGGATTAAGACACGAACAACGCATATTGTTCCATTATTTCCTGCATTCGGACTTTTTTATTTTTCGGAACGACGGTGCCGGCACAACCGGGGCCGCATCGAAGCAAAATCGAAGTGTGTTATTTTTGATGTGGTGGTATTGAAATTCCGAGAAATGTTGTTGTTTAAAGATTGCATTAATTGCATTTTTCGTTTTCTGTCGCTTCTCTTCTGGCAAACATTTTACGGCAGACACAAACTCTTATATTAATAATAATGCTTTATTTGTTCTACGGGCTTCGAATTCCTGCTTACAGTTTTATCTAAAAATAAAGGTAACGATTCTAAAAAAATTACATTTTTCTTTTCTTTAACCCCTTTCTTTTTCCATTCTCTTCATACCTATTTCATCCATCCTATCTCCCTTCCGACTTCATTCAGTATTTCTCCCTGTTCCTTTCTCTCCCTCTCTCTCATTTCGCTACATCCTTTCCACATATGTTCAATTGTCTCTCGCTCTCCTCACAGCACATTCTACACCTTCTTTCCTCTCCTTCCGTCCAATACCTGTTGTCTCTCTTCTCGTTCTCAGCTCTAAATCTCGCCATCATTAATTTTTCTTTCTTTTGCACTCGTACTCCGGAATTTCCTCTGTCATAGACCTATCATACTCCCTCCTGTATCTGGATTCTTTGATTCTCTCCCTTCTTTCTTGCTCGTCTGTCTTTGTCCCTTCCACTCAGTTCTGCATTCATCCATCTTCATTTTTTTCTCAATCTTTCCACTTCTTCACTGGCAGTATTTCTTTCTCTTCTTCTTCTCCGTGTTCTTTTTCTTTTCTCTCTAGCATGCCGTTAGTATCCTGCACTCTTCCCTTCCATCCATTTTGTCTTCAAACTTTGCCGTTGTCTCTACCTCTTCTTGTTCCTTCCATCCCCTGCTCTCTGCCCCGTACATCAATATACTCTCTATCATTCTCTCACCAACTCTTATAAACAAAATTAATCACAAATATGAAATGTCCTTATGCCATACTTAGAAGATATTGTTATAGCTACAAAATGTACAAAATGGGACATACTTTCAAAACAACTGATCCAATAGCCGCCAAAATCAATAAAGTTTGATTCCTTACTCTGACGAACATTTTCCAAAAAGAAAAATTTAAATAGGTGTACTTTCCGGGAAGTTGTCGTGAACTAAAGCATATTGCACAAAATTGCATTATTCATACCAGAACCAATATTTCGATTACCACTAAAACTAATGGACGACGATTATTTTACTAGATAAATGTTTTATAAAAACCAACATTCAAATCAACTGAATTTTGCAAAATTTTGTGAACGAAAAAATCCCACAAGCAAAAAAATATGCACAGATGTCATGCAGAAATCACTTTTCTTTATAGGGCAATCAGAATTTGAACTCATATCCATACTTACGTTTCCTTCCGGAACATGAAAGAAAAATTCGGCACGATAATTTTATATTTATAAACTAGGCAGCTTCAAGATATATTTTAAAAAATAAAGAGTTGCTCAGCAGAGTTTGTGTTTTTATGCAAGAGTGTTAAAACACCATGCTAAAGCTACACGATACAGCTACACGATACAGCTACAGTTAATTTTATTTGTGGCATTACGAACTAGTGCTAAAATTATCTTCTGTTGCAGCAATATAAATCTTTGCTTAATTATGTAATTTCATGCTTCAGAGAAAAACCATATGCGTTTCATCAACTTTAAGATATACTTAGGTACCTATTTGCTGCAGAATCACTTCATTATAATGTGAAATCTACTATCTGATAAAACGATTTATGTATCTAAATAATAATAGCTTTGGGAAGTATTAAATTCCTTTCTACTGTGTATGTAATAATTTTTAAAAATTATTTGCAAAAATGTTTTCATTGTTTAAATTTATGTGAATATAATTTACACTAAAGATTTGGCTAAGCATCAAAGATTATTAAAAGAAAGTCAGAAAAATTGTAATTTATCCAATCACTGCATAAAGTAGTATTTTATTTCATGATTGGGAAGTATGATTGCACGAATCGTAGGCGAGTGCGGCAATCCCATGAGTGAAAAAATGACACGTTATGCGTAGATTACATATACATTTTTACGACTGTAATTAGAAAAATAATCAGTATCAAAACACAAATCTAAAATTTGACGTTTCTAAAATCAACCTAGCGAGAAAACTTCAATTGTTTCCAATGCACTTTTTGTTTTACTAGTACCATAAACAAATGTTTTTCGCACTAAAAACAGTAATAAAATTAATTTTGATATAAAGAAAAAATGAAACCAAATCCTGTACTCCTGGGTATATCCAAGAATATTTTCTTATTATTTAATACTGAAAATATTTCCGCATTACACTTTAATATTTTATTTCCACTAAAACCTAATTTATTATGAATTTTGGTGTTATAACGGATGTAAAACAAAGGTTTACACAACATGTGTTGAAAAATAATTCAGCAAACAACAGTAAACAAATCGAACATAATCACAGCACGACACCGCGCCAATAAGATTGAAGATAAAAACTGAAGTATAATAATAATTTATTTACCACCGTTACATAAATCTACACGTCACGAAGTACTAATATGAATAAATGTATGAATAATTCATGATGGTCCTTCACAAGGAATTATTATTATTGACAATAAATATATAATTTTTGGAAATTAAATTTGAGCAATTCAGAAGGAAATCTAAAATTTGGACTAAAACAGTGCGATTATCTTGAATTTTTCTTGTACTCGAAGAAAATGCAAAAGTTGATACCTGTGTTGGAGAACTGCACTCCAGCCAAGATTCATAACAGTGCAAGTGTTCCTGTTATAAAATTCAACACGACAGGTACACGAAGCTGCAGTTTCGGTTGAAGTTTTTATTAAACTGCTCAACCTAAAATGAAAATTTCTAACGTTTCGTTTTATTTTTCCAGGTCAGGAATATGGGAAAACTGTAGGGCCGCCTACGAGGACATCGTGAAACATTTAGAAAGGTATGTGAAAATTAGTATAAACGAGTGTATTATTTGTTCGTGATCGGATTTCTTGTGTGACGTTAATTAGGAGCAAAATTATAGTTCGTATCTGAGAACTGCAAGTTTTAGTTTCATCTCAACGGAAATAAAACGTAGTAATTGGGTGAGATGATATATTAATACAGGACGGACATGCAACCAACAAACAATTATTTAAAGATTCATCTATACGACTGAACCGGTTTAGAGCCCTAGATTTTTATAGACCCAATCTAAAGTGAATTTGTTGATTTATCAGTTAGCATTTGTTAACTTGGTTAAGTGGTTGTTTCGGTTTGCTTCTGGATGGAAATTAATTAACAAGCTGGACCACCTTTAGAAAAATTTACATCTAGACTCCTACCAACAACTTTACCGGCTTCATTGAAGCTTTCTTTAAAATCTGGACCAAGTCAAATGTTTTGACAATCACGTACAGTTCTGGCACTTTAATAATTTTAATTGGACGGAGAACTAATTGACGTTTAATATTACGCTAATTATTTTTACAGTTCTTTCACGTATTTATGAGTAGGCGTATCCCTACTAATTAAGTCTTGAAAAATATAACGAACCTAACACGTTTTTAATTTATTATGCCGCAACAATAATTATAAATATTATTGACACACGCATACCTCGTCTCAAGTCGAGGCGTTTAAATCACCAACAGCCTAGAACGAGCATGCCAATAAAAATCACCTGTCTCATAAACCAAACGAATGCGTTATCGAGAGCGTTGAAATTTCCTAGGAAAATTAGTAACATTAAGTGGCGGCGCACAGGTCCAAATATTGACAGGGCACGCTCTCTCATATAGGTACAGCGTGATATTTGTCAAACGTCAAACGATTAACTGAGCTTTCGGAGCTTGCAGATCCGGGCTTACCGACGGAGCATCCAATGATTTGTGAGTGTCGGAATCGTTGCGCCACCACCACTGACATCCCTGAATAATCGCGTGTCGCGACAAATGCCACTTTACGGGTCGTGCACTTGCATTTTTACCGATGCGGATATGCGGCACGAGGGTGGAGGACAGATGTATAATGAACTGGAGCGATCAGCGATACACTTGGCTGGGAAGGGGGTTGGAGTGTTTGCGATTGATTCGTGGGAATTGATAAAGATTAAGATTATAAGATATGTGACTAGAGAGTGAAGTGTGTTTCATTTTTTAGACTCCACAACTCGTGGAGCAACATATTTGCTATTCGAATAATTTTTTTCCAAATTTATGCTAATTGTGCGGCTTGCAGATTGTTGTTGTTTAGGTGAAAGTTGTTTTGATTGGGAGTTAGACCGTTACCTGTTGGGTTGGTTAATTTTTGAAAATATTTGCGTTTGCGATAAAGCCGGCGCCTCCATGAATACCGATGGGGGAAGAAAGATGCCACCTCTGTCTTTGAAAATTAACTGGGAAAACATTTATAAATGGCTAAATGCAAATCCGGGGTGCGCATTTCGCGCCGAATATATCCGACTAGCATTACACAAAGCTGTCCACACAATTAACAGAGCGGAATTAACAAAACACTGGCCGATTTAAATTTGAATTAAGGCTCCAAAATTAATTAATCCCCGTCACAACACGGACTAGGGCAATTAGTCCGACACGGCGAAGCCAGAACTTCTTCCAACCGGCATCTGCAACACTGTTTATGAATATTAATAATGCCTTATAAAATATCACTGATAACTCAGCGATATTAACAAAGTGACAGTTTATTAAAGCTCCGGACGTTGCTTATTAGTCCTAAGAGAGGGTCCTTCCAGTTTGTGGGGATTCCAGGAGACGATTGATTCGACTCGTCGTCGTCGGGACAGACTTATTGCTCGGTAAATATTAATAATTTTCTACCTGACCCCAGAGATGATATCTCAGAGATAACGGAACGGGTTATTGATTACAACACGGACGGCGATGTCAATAAATCAAATCTTGAATAAATTGGGTCCATTGTAGATTTGTAATTTAATATTGACACATGGCTCATCCGGACTTTTTTCCGCACCTTTAATTAAGAGATGTACGAGATAAGGCGCGAGCTTCACCGCCGCTAATGGGGCATTCCGTGCCAATACAAAGAGATGCAACAACAAAACATTTCAGAATTTCTTTAGTTTTTGCCGACACATATTTCTATTTAATAGGAATCTGCAAAGGAATAATCATTTATTTTTTCCTAATTATCATAATTCATAAACTATAAGCTAATTACATTTCCGTTAAAAATTAATCACCACTGACATATTTCTTGATTTAGTCATACAAGATTAATACATTTCAAGATCTTCCGAGCTTACACGAAGATAGGCTGATAATAGTATTGTGTGAAAAGTGTAATTTTCCGGTCGGAGAAAATATAAAAATTAATGCACACTGGAACTTACTTTCCGTTTTAGAAGTAAATTAATTTTAATTTATTACACCGTTTAAATTCTTACTCACGTAACAAATGTTTTGATTTTGTGCATGAACTATACTACTCGTATGAGGAAAACACTTTTAATGCCATACATATTTATATTTATCTTGTAATCGCTGTTGTTATAATTATCTTTTAATATGATTATTTTTCCTCTCTACGTACTTACGGGCAATTTGATAAAAATCTCTGCAAAGTAAAGTACAAGCAAGCTTGAGAAAGCTTTAATTTTATGTCAAGCTCCACTACGTCAACACATTTAATAAAACTGCAATATATTTACTGGCAACATTTTTTTAAAGGAACGGTTACTATACATCACATTTATAAAAGCTAAACGGGTTAGTTACTTAATAAAATTATTATAATTCATGTTTATTAACAATGGAAAGATAAAAAAAAATAGTTTTTTTTTGCTTAAAAAAATAGGACAAGCTGGCGGCTATTGCATTACATATTCCAAAATTAGTTTCAGTAAATATTTTTGATTATTTAAAAAGTAAACATAATTTGGAAATTGTAAATTAAAATCTCAATAAAAAATTGGTTGCTTTGTCAAAAAATGTCTACTTGTTTATATCTTTTACAACTAACGCCCAGTTACGACCTCGCCTTCATCTCGGTCTTCAGTCTCTGCGCTTAGCACAAAAAGACTCACTTCTACTCTTAATGATATCATCTACTATTTTTGTCAAAATATAAACAGGGAAATACTTCAAAATATTTCAATTGTAACAGAATCGGATTGTTTTTTCCTTGATTATTAAGTACGACTTACATAAAAAAAAACTTCAAAAAACGAAGTTCATTTTTTATTACATTAGAAGCTTTCTCGGTCATATGTTTAGTCTTTAGGAGGAAATCAACGTGTTGTTAAAGAATTGAAAGTATGTATTTCCGATATATCGTTTTGGTGAAAAACAAAACAACCAAACAAGTTTGTTTGCGTACTGCACTTTTAATTTGGAAAAAACAGTTAAGAATAGCACTGGGTATTCAACTGTTTTTCCATTCTCTTCAATTGAAATGTTTTGAAAGAAATCTATCGAAGTGACATTAAACTGCAGAACCTTTTTCCTTCGATACGAAATGTCAAAGAACGCCCTCCCTCTTCGAGCGATGCCGGTGCTGCGCTCTGCGGGATCGGCGCGTAACACCCGTGAGCCTTAATCCAAAGGGCCTAACAATCGAAGAATGTAATATTAAGATTAATTATTCCCAGTCTTATCAGCTGCGAATACGGTCCGTCCTATTCAAACAAACACGAGTCATCGCGTAGCGCCCTGCGTGTTTGCTTTCTCCCCTCTCGCGCCGGTCCGGACCTGGAGTCGCCCTTACAAGGGGGCGAATAAGGTCCAACATGAATCTTACGTGTTATCATTAATTATAATACAGATCTGCAGACGTCATGCGAAATTAAGGATTTTTCCACCGCGATACAGGAAGTCAGTTTTGAATGTTAGTACACAATTCATTAAGTTACAAGTCCATAAATCACAGAACACGTTACATTTCCACTGACCCGACTTAAAGAAAAATTCTTCTTTCTTCTTCCGCGTTCCGTTCCGTATTTGGGCGACTGCGTGTCGGAAGTCCATAAAATTACGATCCGTGTCGTTATTAATACCACCGAACCTGCTGTTTTCGCTAATAGAAAAGCTCCTCGTATAAATCTGTCGCAAACTTCTGATTCTCCATTGTCTCCATTGTGGCAACGTGATTGGATTATATATTTTACACCTGTCCTGGCGGTTCAAAGAGTCGTTTCCTGCAGGAACGAGACCGCCTCTAACTTATTAAATCCTTATTATTTATTGCATTATTTGCGCTCGCCCACTAACTTTCTAACTCACCTTCCTGGACGTTTTCCAATGAGAACCGTCGCCCTAATTAGCGAAAAACATCCCTTCTTTTCAAGGAGACCCAGTCGTTTGTTACTGTCTACTGGCGTTTAAAAGTCCACTAATTCAGCAACTCGACTGCTCCAACCGAAACAACAAAACTAATTTTAACGTCGCCTTCACCAACGAATGCATTTTTCCATTAATTCTACCAAAAATTTTATTGTCGCTTTACTTTAAACTTTACCACACTAGTGTCACTTTACTACACTTGTGCGGAAACGTACGTCATTACGTTATTAAAACGAATTTGTTTCAAAAAATGAAAAACTGACAGTTTTGTTCGTCGAGCTAGCCAGATCTTTGGCTCGCGTATCAGTCGAGAGTTGGCTAAGACACTCGCACGTTAGGTTTGTGGCCTTATCTCGCATCTTTAATTTCCGTTAGCGTTTTTAATTTGCTTGGGAGATTTTTGTTTGATTGACGACGCGAAATTTGTTTCCTGTCTGGATCGCTTCGGCCTGCCGAAGAGTCGGAAGGTCGTCGAAATGGATAGGTTTCGGTAGCCGGAGGAGCATGGAAGATTCGGCGGTTTGCGCCGCAGCCGCCACAATTAATTAAGAATTCCCGTGCCCGATATATTTATGGCTGGATGCAAATCCGCCAATTAGTTAATTATTGTTATTGTCAATTCGCGTGCACCATTTTGCGTACCGCACGGTCGTAAACATGTAAGTAAGACAACGGTGGCAAACCGCGGGTGTCTGTCTGGCTGCGTGTTCCTCCGGTTCGCAAATCACATGCAGACCACGTCTGTAAAAAACCCCTCGCCATCCTCGACGTCCTAATTGTCGGAGCGCTCCCGAAAGTCCTCGCCCGAGAAGTCATAAGCCGTCGATGACAAATGATCCCGCAAGAGTTCGCCCGGGAAGTGGCGAGCGAAGCGTCCCAAGGGGGCGCTTGATTTGAATAAAAAATAACATTCGCGAAAGTTAATAATGGAAACGTGAACGGAAATCTGATTTCACGCCCGAGCTTTTATTTTAAAGGTGTGCGATTAGTTTTTGACAACGAAGATTTTAAATTGGGTTTTAGTACTTCGGAATACATTTTCAGAAATGTAATTTGTCGACGCGCGGGGATTTACATTCCTCTTTATTTTCCGTGTCATTTCGTCGAATTTTAATGCTCCAACTTTGAGAAATTTATTCATTGAAAATCAACGACTTGACGACGGCGAGACGGATTCGGTGAGAGATGTTTGTTTGTGGTACCTGAGAGATGTGTGGGGACTGGTCCGACGGAAAAATGAATGACAAGGACAGGATAGATTAATTAGGGGACAAATGAGACGAAAACACAACGACTAGGCCATGAAATGAGCCTCTTTCATCATGCGGCTTTGACAGACAACACGTGATCCAATATGTCACTACTAATTACCTCGACCATCTTCAATTTTCATCTGCAAATTAAGATCAAGAAAACCAACGTCATCCTTGTTGATTTATAATTATTTAAGACAAAAGCAAAAAGAAAACCGGTAAATAAGCCGAAAAATAGAACTTTGTCAATTCCGCCGATGGCTATTAAAATGTAAATTGCCTTGACAGTTTCCTCCTTATACGGCAGATTTTCAAGCTTAATATCACAGAATTAAATTATCGATAGCCTATACTGATCCAATTATTTGTTTATTATTGTCGGTTCTTACTCCAAGAGAAAACATTTTACCATTTGTAGAATTAGAAACTAAATAAAATCTTTGACCAAAAACCTTTCAAAGGAGTGAGCTGCATTGACAGGTGCAACCGGCCAGCAAGAAGTCAAGACTTAAATCCCATCGAGCAAGCCCGAGATCGGTTTTTTTGGGCGTAAGACGTCAGATTAGCCACTCAGGACAGTCAAAGCGTGTCGTCCTTTTTGTGTCCGTTAGGTGCGGCCCTTTGTGGAAGGATCTGCGCCTGATAAGTACGATTCGTTTGTGTGTCGGTGATGTGTGTACAAACTTCGTGGCATATTATTAAGGGGTGGTATGGCGATTTTCTCACGTAGTGTCCACTAATTACAGACGTAATGTCGTGTAGGTTGTTACTTTTGACATCGGCAAACAGGGATAGGTGAATAAACAAACAGAACGAAGGGGTGTGTGAGCGGACAAACAGCATTAAATCGTCATAACCTCGCCTGAAACAACACGTTGTTATTATGAGCAACAGCCGCTGGTTCTAAAATTATTTAATCGTCGTAAATATTCACCGCTGGCATAAAATTAATTTACCGTGTTTCGATTTAATTAAATGCAAATATTAATGCCCGTATTTGATCGGGACAAGGTATGTTAGAGGGTGGAACGGCGAGCGTATCTTGTGGTCGCCGCGAAGATAGATATTGGAAATTTTTATCCTGGGGTTTATTTATGTTACAAATGAGGAGGAGGTGATGACACCGGCTTGGCGACATCAGGCCAGCCGGCTCGATGGGGGACTGTCAGAGATGTCACCACTATGATTAATCACCTCATTTTAATAATAACTTGACTGTAATGCAGTAGCTACAATATCACCTTTATTACGAAAGATACCGCCTGATGTTTGCTGAAAGACACGTGGATCAGGGAACAGTTTGTCTTATAATTAACTACGATTCTGACGGGTGCTAACCACCACCAAAAGAAAAACTCCATTCTGTGCGGCAATTCCACGAGAAGTGTACGGGCGGAGTCACGATTCGCACTGTACTCGCACGGACCGGACACCACGTGACGTCCTCTTCTCATTTTTACTCGCTGAAATGTTTTCTTGTTGTAGCAGCTTAAATCGCCACGAAAATCAATAATAGCATTAACGATGAGGTGTGGTCCTGTGACTGCTGGTAATTATCCCTATCTGACGTTTCCATCAAATATGAAGTTGGGAATCAAATCCACTTTGAGCGTGAACGTTTATGGATCCATTCTCATTTCCTCAAAAACGGAAATTTACGCGCACTTAATGCGTCTTTGTACACATAAAAATTTCGAAAGTTTTTTTTTCGGTTTATGAATTTTAAACGAGGCCACAACAGCAAAACGTTCGAATTGATCTACGAGCCGCGTTTTATAGGTGCCCGGGCGCAATTTATTTTTGTAGTTCAGATCGTTTTATTAGGGAGGGTGGAAACGCAGACAGGCTGATGATTTTTAAAATGTCTTTCTGCAGCCAAAAAATATGTTCAATAAGTGAATTAAAATGCCTCTTCTTGTAGCTCGCAGCTGGGACCCGCCGCCTGACAAATGACTAAGTTAGTTTCGTTTTCGCGACGTTGAGAGGATCTGTCAAAGCTTGGGGGGAGGTTTTTTATAAGGTTGGCAACATCCGCGCTAAAATATCTCTAAATACGCCGTGTTTTCCGGCCCTACCTTAATCAATCATCTCTGACTCGGTGAGTTTTGTTATTTTCGGTAATTATCGCGTCTTCTCGTTAGGGCGTTATCCAATATGTAAACTGAGACATTATCAAAGTCCAGATCATAATGTACCTAGTGCCATCACCCGCCATTGCATTAAACAATATTAAGATATCTTGATCAAGTTTAGAGTGGAGAATTCACTTAGCAGCTTCATACACGAACTAAGAGCAGTCGAGATCTTATCTTCTCTCGCTAATCTAATATTATAATTGTATTCTGCGAAATGCTACATTCAGTTAACAGATTCCATGTTAACTGTTGCCACGCTAGCTCGCAAATCTCAACCCTAAACTCCGACGACACAAAAGCTACGACGGGACGGACGGAGTTTCAGAAAGCTCCTCCGGGATACATCGAAATCTCATTTCCGGATGTACCTACACTCGGAGTTGCTGAGGTAATTAGCAAAAGAAGCTCCCCGAGTATTGTTCTTAGGACTTTAAAAGTTATGTTCTCGGGGTGGATATAATTAAAACGTAATACCAAATCGGGCTCTTACGCCGACAACCCAAAAATTCACCTACAAGATGCATCTTGATCCTGAGTGAAAATTAAATTCTTCGACTAGGTACAAAATTTCAGACAAGATCTTTGCAAGACAGCGAAACGTTAAGCAAGAGCAAAACAAGTTTTTTTTTTGTTTCATTTGTTTTTTATTGTACCCTGTAAGCAGGAGATAGTTGGTGTCCGTGGTGCGGGGCCCCAGCTTTTGGGGCTTCTGGCTTTGGGGTTGCGCCAATATGGGGCGGTATATCATCGCAGAAAAAGACAGGCATAGTTTCAAATTTCATTTAAGATTTAATTTGCGTGGAGATATGTGAATCCCTCTGTAAGATTACGTCGGGGCGATACGTCGCCTCTTTATAGGGGTGGTTTTTGCGTAACTAGTCCGCAATTAAAGCTCTGCTTTTGTTAAGCTCGCCTGCAAACAATGCGTGTTTCAGATAGGCCTTCTGTGATCCTTCTAGAATGGACAGTGGGGTGGTACATTTGATTTATAAGTACCTGGATCTTTCATTAATTA
The DNA here is from genome assembly GCF_963966145.1 of Tenebrio molitor. NCBI lineage: Eukaryota > Metazoa > Arthropoda > Insecta > Coleoptera > Tenebrionidae > Tenebrio > Tenebrio molitor. The sequence continues at coordinate 13,429,034 of NC_091051.1, read as the reverse complement.
AAATTTCAGTTTGTTTTTGCGCTTTGGAAGAGTGTCCCTCGCCGTCCTCAAGAAAGATTATTTCGCGTATAACACAATAAAGAGTCGGTCGTGGGTCGTTTGAAATTTTAATCGCCGACGAAATATTGACTTTGTTGGTATAAATGAAAAGGGCGAAATGTGGAGCACCTCGAGAGCGTCGAAGGTATGAATGTGTTTGTTAACTGAAATTATTATTTACATAGACGAGCTTGTTATATATGTCAGTTATTTGCAGTGCTGACCCACGTTTCTCCTCATACATTTGTAATGTTAAGTAAACATTAACTTCCATTTAGTTACGTTTCCACTAGCTCAAACACTACCACCCTTTTCAGCCCGAATATTTACCCTTCCGTATTTATCGTACGCACTTGTAATTGTTTATAAACAACAGTAACAGGTTTACTAAACAATTTATCACTTATTTCCAAAAACAAACACCGAAAAAATTGGCTTCAATCCAGACAAATCGACCGTGTCTAAGACGAAACCCGTCGAGTACGAGAGATACGTCCTGATTCGATTCAATCACTCGATCGGTAACCGGAGAACGGCAAATTGGCCCTTTTGGGAATCGGAACGGGGCGGACCATCTTCAACCGTAAATTTCAAATTGAATTTTTCATTTTCCAGCGACTTTATTAAATGAATTTAGCCGGCTACCTGTAAATTATCAATCTCAGCCTCCCTCCTAACATGTCTAAAGCAGAAATGAAAATAATTAAATAATAATGAAACAAGTATAAGAGAAGGGTAATGATTATATCAAAGAAGGGTTAAACTACTGCAAGGAACAATTAGCCGCGAATACACTCGTCGCGTTTCCAACTTGCGACAATCCTCGTCCAGGACGAGAGCTTCTCTGGTCGACTCGGAAGGCTTTCAGCGGATTTTGATTAGTCATAGACACAATTTAAACGAAGTAATAGAGATAGAAATCTAAATGTAAAACGGTAGCGGCTGGCCATAGTTGCTACGATTGAAATTTGATTGTAATAAATTGATACAACTTCGAATTCATTATGACTAGGCGTTAAAGTATTTCCGAAGGTAATTCGGACGGGATTCGAATAAACGGCCTTTTGTACGCGGGCGACTCTTTAGAAGCGGTCACGACAGCCACAACACAAACACACCGAAGATTATTAACCGACAAGTGTACGACGGGGGGCCGCAAGGCTCCACGCCGGGACCAAACTGTATCATTTGGAGAGGTGCAACTTACATCTCGGTTTTTCCGCACGCCGACTCGCCTTTCGTTAGAATCGTCGGGAAATTTAATTTTTCCAGGTTTGCACAGGTCTGTAATTAGCGATTGTGTAGGCAACGGATTAAGCGATGTTGTATTAAATTTGTGTTTTTATGTTGCTTTAATAAACACTTTTACGTCAACTAAACCGGAGCTTTGAGATACCAGCGGCTTATTTAACGGCGCGGATCAGATTAAGTCAGTTCTTGAGAAAAAAATATATTACTTAATTATTTTATGTTAATCTGTGGAGCGAAATGTCGGATTTTTTTTTAATTTTTCGAAAGAGAGGTGAACGAATCGGGATCAAACAAGTAGTGTGTGTGTCTCGTGACGTATAAAATTTTCAATTTCATACGAAATGTGATTGATCGAGTATGGAACCTAGTCGGTGAGACACCCCTGTTTTCGGTAGATATACAAAGTTCCTTATAATATGTGATGACGTATCCCTCTTTTGATAAATGTTCTTGTAGTTTGTAATCGACTTTGATTCGATTCGCAGCGAACACTTCCAGGAAGCATCGACGATTGATGTTCGATCCATTAGTGTGCCAGAACGGTATTTTTTGGTGGATTTTTCTGGAAGATGGTCCGGAATATGCGGGCAAACACAGTCGTACCGTGATGATTAAATTTTAATTACGTCTCGAGGCAATTAGCAGTCAATCAGCGAAGTAGTCGCAGATCGGAGCCGTTATTAAATAATAATTAGTTCTACCTACTGTAGTAATATTATCCTGGAGGGTTCCGATTTAATATTAATGTTCGAGTTAGGCGTGCCATCTTCTACAATTAGGCGGTTTGGTCTCTAATTGAAATCGCGTCGAAATATTGTGAATGGTCGACGGGGCGGGGGCGGCGACCGGAAAAATGGAATTAATGCGTGTGCGTCTTCCCGGTAGCGATTTCCCTCCCATTTAGTGCGCAGTAAAGTATGCATAAAATAATAATATAATAGGAAGCCGCCGCTTAATTTTTTAATGGCCAAATGCTTTTAGAGACGTCCTAACGTAGCTTGAATATTTAAAAGTAATGCGAAGACTAAGCAGCGTTGAGAGCATTGAGGACATTAACGGGAGCAATCGAGATCCTGCGGGATATAAAGACAATGTATAGCTGCAATTCGGCGAGGGGGCCGGGCACAGGTGCGAAGCATCCGGAATTTAATTTGCTCCCGAAAACGCAGTGCGAAAAGGAAAGTCGACTGACTAAACAAGAAAAATATCGCGGAATTATTGCTATAATGTAAAATGGCGATGTGATACGGAATTTAAGACGAGATACTGGGGGATATTTTATTACATATTTAGACAAGACTGCAGCTGCGAACTTGCCGTTCAAATTGAAAAACATTGCGTGAGCATAACGAAGAATATATGAAAAGTCATAAACACGACTCGTTCCGCTGTCAGTGGGCGAAACCCGAGAAGGCCGAGGGTTGAACTTCGTTATTGGGCCTCGTATGCATTGTTTTATTTGACGAGGCAATAATGTTTAAGGCCCGCTTTATTGCCTGATAATTTATTGCTCCGTTTAGATCTCGTCCTGACGAGACTTGGCTAATTGTCCGAGATTTCGACGACGGGTTCCAATTAGAAGAATGCCGCGTGTCTCTGAAGGCGTCTTATTTGCGAGCCTCGAATTACGGGCTTGAATTACATTCAATACGCATTCCCAAAGGAACACGACGAATTTGTTACTGTCGATGTGTAATTATGAGTAATTAGAGGAATCATATTTTAGAAACAAAAGGCGCAGGGTCGTTAGTGTCAGACAATTCCCGCTGCTCAAAACATGATACTTAATGTATTCATCTTGCCGAGACCTTTTTTAACTCACGAAGAAAAACGAGACTAACGACACGGACCCATCCACAATTGCCAACGGCGGAAGAGTCGACAAAATTATTTTTCCGTCCGGAAATACAATCTTCCGGCAAAAATTTACCCCCGCGAACATTTCGATTCCATCAATTAATAGCTGTTTGTCTTTTTCGGCCTGTACCAGATTGAGATGTAAATTTGTGAGGAGAAATGACTTGCGTCTACGTCTGTCAGTGATGGACGATCGTTTTATCAAATTTACATATTTCAACAAAAATCGTCCACTTCAATGTAAACGAAAGATCCAGTCAGCACCTTTTCGAGTGGATCTCGTTTGCTTTTAGGCCGCGGAACTTTGAGCCATATGGGGTGTGTAATAGAGTCACAATATCAGGGGCACTATTTGATATATGAGTCGAATCGCATGCAATTATTCGTCGGCGATTTGCATGCATCTTGAACTTTACATAAAACATGTTGGATCTCGCTCGTTTAGTATGTTAAATCCGACGTTTTACAAACGGTGCATTCGGAAGTGACTTTGAAGATATGCTCCAGAAAGTAACTTGCCTTGAGAAGGTTTTTCGTTTTAAAAATGTTTAGTTCACCTAACAATAAAAACTAAGTTTCAACTTAGAAGAACGACTTAATTGGATTTTCATGACTTCGGGTTTGAGCTTTTTTGATATTCAAAAAAAAATTCAAGTTCAAAAGAATTCTATTTTTACTTTCTTCCTTCAGTTTTCTAAATACTTCTCTTTCATTAGTACTTAGTTCATTGACTTTTAACTTCTTAGATTACTAATTTCATATTAAATTAGTCGACCTTTACACGCTCGTACTAATCAGTCATCTCCACTGGCTTTCTGCAAACATTATTGCTTTTTTTTTCTCATTTACTTTTTAGGTTGGCACATAGAAATTTATATTTCTCTGTTTTCTGGATCTAAATCGTCTGTAATGTGTTTCTGTTTCTTCCATTAAATTATTAAAATAAGTAAATTTTCTTTATTATTTGTTCTCTCTGTTCCGAGCGTTCTCTTTCCCATTTCATTTTTTAAACAATGTTCTAACATCTTTTTATATTTTGATTTTGCTTTTTCTTCTCAAAACTTATCTCACTCTGTAGATACAGCACACTTTCATGTTTCATTCATGTCCATATTCATAATTTTTTCTTATCCATAAAGAATTCAACAGGAAACAAAGAAATTAACAATCACCAAGTAAGCATTTTTTTTTTTATGAATACAGTACAACCTCGATAATCCGAACCAATTCAGCACGAGCGTGTTCGGATTTGGCTTTTGTTCGGATTAAAGAAAACTATCCAAAAAGACTACAAACAAACTGAAAAATAATATTTATTCCAAAAAATAACATCAGAGCCTACTCGTTAAGAAAAAAATCTTTAATTGACGTTTGTTTGAAGATATTTGATTTATTAATGTGTAGTTTCATCGCTTTTTCTCGCATTTGCCTTAGCAATAATATTTGATTCAATGGAATGCCATTTTCCGTTGCCCATTGGATACAAATATTGAAACCAGCTAATGCTGTGCTGTGAAGAGTTGATCCTTCTTCAGTATCTGGTTCATCTTCTTCTGGTTCATTTTGTTCCACGACCTCAGCAACAATTTCATCGTCTGTAAATGTGATGTCTTGTTTTTCATCTTCATTGTCGATTGCCCATATTCTAACTTCATTTCTAGTTAGATTTCCTCCTTTAGACAAGTTATTTAGGAGTCCAGTCATAATAGCTAATTCGTTTTCTTTTGTGTTCTCATCCGGACGATTCCCTCTCAGTAGTGTGGATAATGGAAGCAGATCTTCTTCATCATAGGAATTATCTTGATTATCGTTAATGAAAGATGCGTCTTGAAAGCGATTGGGCCAAAGATTCTTCCAAGATTTTGTAATTAAGTTTACACTAACAGATTGCCATGCTTCCTCCAGTGAATAAACAACGTCTTTTAGGTTTAATTTTTTCAAAGTCTCAGAGATGTCATTTTCTGCACTTACAACTTGCAGCAGCAGAGTCTTGCGATAATGTAGCTTAATGGCTTGGATGACGTTCTGATCCATGGGCTGCAATATCGGTGTACAATTTGGTGGTAAAAACATGGTGGTAATTTGACCATCGTCACTAAGTAACTCGTCTTCACTGGGATGCCCAGGAGCGTTGTCCAGAACAAGAAGTGCTTTCTTCGGCAATTTTAATTCTGACATTTTTCTTCTCACGGCTGGTACAAATTCTTCGAAGAACCATTCCTTGAATATATCTTGAGTGACCCAAGCTCTAGGCTGTCCTTTGTAAATCACTGGTAAGGAACCAGTCTTAGTAAAAGCTCTCGGTTTTCTGGCTTTCCCAATTACGAGCAGTTTCAGTTTGTGGGTGCCCGTTGAGTTGGCACAGGGCATAAATGTTATCCTTTCTTTACTAATCTTACGCCCCGGAGCAGAATCTTCATTTTTGTGTACTAGAGTCTTATTTGGAAGAACCCTCCAAAATAATCCACTTTCGTCTGCATTGTACACTTGATCTGGTGTCAACCCGAGTTCTCCAATTTTCTGCAGAAATTTATTCTTGAATGGTTCAATGGCGGTTATGTCCGAAGAAAGTTTTTCCCCACTTACAGTCAGCTGTCGAATACCGAATCTATTTTTAAATTTGTCAAGCCAACCCAAACTAGCTTGAAAATCATTTTTTCCTGTAATTTTTTGATAAAAATATCTTGCCTTTTCTCTCAAAATTTCTCCAGATATCGGGGTATTTCGGCATCTTTCTTGAAGAAACCACGTGTAAACTGCAGAATCTACTGCTGGGTAAAATGCTTGCTTTATGGTTTTTCTTTTACTTGTTTCGGCTTCGCTAGATGCAATAAATTGTTTTATTTTCTCTTTTTTCTTTTTAATATCCGAAATTGTAGCTTTTCCTACTCCATATTCTTTTGAAAGTGCTGTGACCGTTTGTCCGTCTTCGAGTTTTTGTAAAATGTTATACTTTTGTAACAGAGTAAGGGTACGATGTTTTCTTTTTTCTGCCATAATTTTGTGTAATAAAGCAACGATACTCTCACAAAGACGCACTTCTTGTAACTGAAAATGCATTCATTGTTTTGTTCTCCCCACTTTCTTCTAACAGCTAGTCAAAACAAACATGTTATGACGGTGTTCGGATTAGCGAATTTGAACAACTGGTTTTGTTCGGATTATAGAAACAAAATATTTGTTCGGATTACTGGAGTTTCGGATTACCGGGGGTTCGGATTATCGAGGTTGTACTGTATTAATATTAATTGGAAAATACGTCTAGAGTTAGTGAGGTTAGAAATAAAAAGAATTTTGTATCGGGTGGGTTGAAGAGTCGATTGTGAACGCACCACGGATTACAGATCACGGATCAGCTGTTTAAATATAACCTCACTTTTTACGTTGTTTGTGTTTTTACTCTGCAGACTGACGAGTGGAGTGTTCACAATCGACTGTTCAACGCCAACTTTTATCACTTTAATGTTACTTCATTTTTTCATGACAAATTGTTATACGGATTTTGTTAAGAATCAACTTTTTTTTCCATGTTATTTCTTTTTTCTTGCTTATCAAAGGGAAATGCCATTTTTCTCAACCAAGAGAAGTCTGAGAATGCTAAATCAGAGCTGTAAGAGGATGGTTTACAATCAATGAAAGCAAATTCCTGAATAGTCAACTAAACTTTTATTAATACTTACAATCATATTGAAGTTGTACTTCCTCTTCTTCTTATCCAGACCCGACCCTGGGCCAGGACGTCTTTCCTCCCGGACGTCGAGACTACCCTAAACGATCAGACACGTGAGAGCGTGTGGGCCGTATTGTTACATAATTAAGTCGGGTCAAATGAATCTTGGGAGATAAGAATCTACTTAATAGAACGTTGAGCGTCCTAACACGCTTCCAAATCCAATTATCTTGTGCAACTCGCCACTGTCCTTGTGAATTAGGTGCCATTTCTAGGCTAATTCGCCCGACTCGGAATTAAACTGTCCCTCTTAGTGCCTCGTTGGACTCGTCGTAGACCTGCCAGGTTCTAATTGTACAAGAAACCGGGTCCGCATTTTCCTCAACCAGGAGATAATCAATACAGGAGCGAACTAGTTCATTTCCTATTCATATTTGTGGCAAGGCGATATGCAAAGTGCTCTTCTAACATATCGCCCCCGGCAAGCTGGCCGAAGTCATCGCAAAGCTCGATGATCCAAGCACTTACTCCCACAATACAGATATCGGCTCGGATATGTAGCTTTGTCCGATTTTTCTCTTCCCGAAGACGAGGGGACCGTCAGTTATCAAATTTCCCATTCAGATGTAGCGCCGGGGTCTAATGAAGGCGGCGTGGGGACCCCCGCGGTGTCTATCGTTAAATTGGGGTTGCACGGCCCCGAATCCGCGACTTATTGCCATTGTCCTAATTAAAACAGATGTATTTTTCTAATTGCATGTTTTACGAGCCGGCTGTTAATACGAGAACTGTTAAAATTTCCATTTTGGTAAAGATCAAATCGACAGATTGCATGCTCCGGACGAAATGTAATGCATTTATAATGAAGGTAAAATTGCAGTATCGTTCTCTTTATGAACATAATTGGGCGCTTTTGTTTATTCGGGATAATTTACAGATACGTTTTGTTAATTTACATTGTCGTTTATTGTTTCAGGTTAAGGGAGGAAAGGTGCGATCCCGACAGACCACTACCACTCGACCAAAAAGCGAGAGATCTCAGTCCAAGAAACGGTAAGTTTGGCAACTAGTTTCGGGAGAAAATGCCATCTAGAAAAATTTCCATCCTTTTGCTTACACTGACCAATGTATGAAGGAAAAAGTAATAAAAACAAAGGGATGTTTCTATGATAAATTTTATTTTCCTTTTCACAAAAATGGATGTTTACAAAGGACTAGTTAAATTTTGCAAAGAACAAATCGGATTATCTACAAATTTTCATTTAACCTAAAAAACAAAAGTGTAATACATATTGTTTGTTTGTTTGATTGCAAGAAACTCTCGACCATTTCCCCCCCTCGCTACATTTACACAACGACACAAAAAAAATCCTTAAGAGACAGGTTTCCCCCACTTGTTAATATTTCTGGTTATCACAAAAAACATTTTCATTCCGTAATTGATTTCCCCCACTCGCTAATAATTTTCGAAAGGAAAAAAAACCCCACTCTCTACTTTTACGCGATGAGACAAAAAAAAATCCTTCAAAGACAGGTTCTCCCACCTGCTAATATTTCTGACTAGCACAAAAAAATATTTTTATTGAAAAACTGATTTCCCCCACTCGCTAATATATCTCGAAAGACAAAAAAACCGCTATTTTTACTTGACACAAACAAATTTTTCTTTAGAGACAAGTTTCCCCCACTCGCTAAAATTTCTCGTTAGTACAAAAAAAAACTTATATTTCCCCCACTTGCTTATACATATTTCTTGGTGAGACAAAAAAACATTTTCATTCAAAGACTGATTCCCCCCACCCACTAATATTTCTCGATAGCACAAAAAAAGCCTTAGATTTCCCCCACTCGCTGCTTTTACTCGATGATACAAAAAAAAATATTTTAAAAACGGGTTTCCCCCACTTGCTTATTGGTGAGACAAAAAACATTTTCATGCAAAGACTGATTCCCCCACCCGCTAATATATCTCTAAAGCACAAAAAAAAGCTTGTCGTATGTCGTACCATTTCCCCCACTAGCTAATCTTTCTCGTTAGCACAAAAAAAAACCTCTGATTTCCCCCACTTGCTGCTTTTACTCGATGAGACAAAAAAAAAATCCCTTTAAAAACGGGTTACGCGGTTTCGCCCACTTCTTATATTTCTCGGTGAGACAAAAAACATTTTCATTCAAAGACTGATTCCCCCACCAGCTAATATTTCTCGTTAGCACAAAAAAAACCTTTTTTATACCACCATTAATTTCCCCCACTCGTTAATATTTCTCGATTGCATAAAAAACCCTTATATTCCCCCACTCGCTGCTTTTACTCGATGAAACAAAAAAAAGTCCCTTTAAAAACGGGTTTCCCCCACTTACTTATATTTCTCGGTGAGACCAAAAAACACTTTCATTCAAAGACTGATTCCCCCACCCGCTAATATTTCTCGATAACACAAAAAAAAGCCTTAGATTTCCCCCACTCGCTGCTTTTACTCGATGAAACAAAAAAAATTTCCTTTTAAAAAAGGGTTTCCCCACTTGCTTATTGGTGAGACAAAAAACATTTTCATGCAAAGACTGATTCCCCCACCAGCTAATATTTCTCGTTAGGACAAAAAAAAACCTTTTTTATACCACCGTTAATTTCCCCCACTCGCTAATATTTCTCGATTGCATAAAAAAACCTTAGATTCCCCCACTCGCTGCTTTTACTCGATGAAACAAAAAAAAAATCCTTTAAAAACGGGTTTCCCCCACTTGCTTATTGGTGAGACAAAAAACATTTTCATGCAAAGACTGATTCCCCCACCCGCTAATATATCTCGAAAGCACAAAAAAAGCTTGTCGCATGTCGTACCATTTCCCCCCCACTCGCTAATAATTCTTGATTGCACAAAAAAAAACCTTAGATTCCCCCACCCGCTGCTTTTACTCGATGAGACAAAAAAAAATCCCTTTAAAACCGGGTTTCCCCCACTTGCTTATATTTCTCGGTGAGACAAAAAACATTTTCATTTAACATCTCTAATATTTCGCGAAAGCAAAAAAAAGTTTTTTTTTATGACGTACAGTTGCGGCCGTTGAAAACACTTTGACAACGCCAAACTTTTAGCTTTGTAAATGGTATTGAAAGTGACGTTTCTCAAAATGTCACTCAAACATTATCCACATTAATTTCTCTCGCAATGGCTCTTATACTCACATCGTCCCTCAGTCAAACACATTTTTGCAAATCAGATAATTGCGGCATTTCAAAAGTTACGCGCGATTCTGACCTAATATGTCAAATACTGACACTGACTTTATAAGACTTGGTGAAAATCCTGTTTACTCTAATCAAATTTCGGAATTTATACAGAGTGTTTAAATCTTTGCTGTCTGAGATTTCAACGGCCGCAACTGTACTATTTCGGACACGGAATCTTGGCCACGACTGACATTTAACTGACAAATATGTGTGAACTGGCCTTTATTGAATATAACTCAACTTTTGATTCGATAATACCATTTCCCTGCTTTTTTGATGTCACAAGAAAAACTTCAAAGTGATTTTTAACAATTGTCATATATTAATGACACTAATGACTGGTTTACATATTTTTTTTTAGAAATATCTAAAAAATGTTGGCCTAGATTCCGTATCAGGAATAGTACCTACTACGTATTTCCCCCACTTGCTAATTTGACTTGATGGGACAGAAATGTTTTTCCACTCTCTAATATTTCTCGAAAGCACGAAACTTGATGACACAAAAAAAATCCCTAAAAGATCAGTTTCCTCTCAACTGCTTACATTTCTGGGTGGCATAAAAAAGTTTTCATTCATTTTATTCCCCACCAGCTAATATTTCTTGCTAGTACAAAAAACATTTTTTTCTCCAAGACTGATTTTCCCACCCTCTAATATTTCTCGAAAGGACAAAAAAAAACATTTTCGCTTGACGTACCATTTCGCAAATTTTTCTTGAATGCACAGCAACGTTTTCGCCTAAAGTACCATTCTCCCCATTCGCTAATATTTCTCGGTGGCTCACCAAGCCAATAATTTTCAATTTTCGTGGGTTTATCATTGACAATTAATTTAAAATAAATAATAAGTAATTACAGATATGGACTGCCACGTAGATTCCCGACCCAACTCACCAGATTCCAACTAGCTACATAAAAAACTCAAAACATTCCTCCATACTCGCTAATAAAGAAACTGAAAATAAATTCTTCCACCACCAACTCACTAGTTGTTGTCTGGCTGCGCATAAAAATGACAAGCACAAAGCCATCACTATTCACAACATTTCCCAACTCACTAGATTTCAACTAGCTACATAATAAATTAAAAAAGCTTTCCATACTTGCTAAAAATAACAAAATAAACATCAATTCTTCCCTCCACCAACTCACTAGTTGACACCTAGCTACACATTTAAAAATGACATCACTTCCCTCCTTATCCACCCTTGAAAAAACAGGCACTTACCTTTCGTCATGGAGAAGTGATGATTGAATTAAAATACGCCCCCCTACTTTTCCCTCTGTATTTTTATCATTAATAAATAATCAATTTAATTATTTTAAGTTAAATTGATTATTCATTAATTTTACAACACAACACTGTTCGGATTTACAATATAAAGTACAATAAAATACAGTAATCCAAATAATTTTACAATAAATTTTGTTTCTTCTCCCTCGATTATGTTCTTTATTCGTCTTGGGTTCTTCTTCAATCTTCCAGCTGCATTTTACTCTGCCGTTGTCCCCCTTTAGTTTCGCTTTCTGCCTTTCTTCCTGAATCAGCTTCGTTTCATCTGCGTAAAATAAATATGTTACTAAAATTTGACGTTGATTCTAAAAGTGAAAAACTAAACAGAAACATGATTTATGTTGCAATAATGAAATTAGATCGACAAAAAAAATCTCAACAGATCACTTATTATTTCTCAGTCGAACTTTATAAGTTTGTGCACAGTTAGATACAACGCCTTGATTAATTTAATTTCATTCTAATTGTACAGGAAATTTATAATTAAAAGTTAGTTTTGAATTAAATAAACAAATTTTCATAAAATTCTAATTAAACTTTTCCTCGATCCAAATTTTTTCCAAGAAAACAAGAGTAAACTTAAGACATTAAAGTGAAATCATTTTCGAAGAGAGTTAATAAAATAAAAGCGTTCAAAGGTCAAGAGTGAACTCAATTTTGACAAAAGTAAAGATGTGGTCACAAATATGTAATTTCATTTTTTTCAAGTCTGATACAAGAACCGATGCAAACGGTTTGAAAAGAAAAATATTGTTAACTATTTCGTCGGGGGCGTGCGAGATTTCGTCTGGTGGCCTAGTTGGCGGCGATAAATCCCGTAAGCCCCCGTAGATTGATGCGTTCATCTAAAAGACCGAACAGTCCGATTTATTTCGAGACTTAACCGGGGTATTCGTTTCAATTTCTGCATATGCGTATTTAATTGTGACCCTCGCGTAATTTATTACGGGGCGAGATTGGTTCGTGTAACGTCCAGGCACCAAATCCCCGTTTTACAACCATTAATTAAATCCTGGAGTGATAGTTAACTTTTTATTTCCTCGACGGGACCGGATTAATACGTGTACGTTGTTTTCAGGCTCACCCACCGATCACAGTCCCGTGTTGAATCTGTCGAAGAGCGGCGGCGGCAGCGCCGGCTCCTTGGGCGATGCCGACCACTCCGGGAGCGAAGCCGACGGACCCGACGTGCCTCCTTCACCCAGGTCGCCGAGATCGGCGGCCGAAGACGAGGACGACGACAACATCTCCGACCCCGAGGACGAAGACGACAAGGATCAAGGTAAACATCCGATCGATCGCTCGCCCTTTGACCTGGACCCTCCAAACCTGACGGCTTTGACTGCCCAAATCGGGATTCCTGTTACAGATGGAGAGCGGATCCGGTGACGCGCTCCGGTCGGATTTAAAAGGCCGGCAGACGATGAAAGTGATTTGGGCCTTTCCATTTCCATTCTCATCTGAAAATAAAAACTATCAGCAAAATGTTTCACAAATTCAACACACGATTTAAAAAAATTATTATTTTTGCGCTTGTACCACTTGCTCGGAGGAAAATATGAAAATATGTTTGGTGTGGCTGACAATTTCGAGTAAGAAAAAAAATTTAACAGTTGTCGGACCGAGCTGATTTGAACTGATGCCTTCTAAGGTCAAATGTGACGCAGGAATCATTAATTAATTTAATATTCTGACATAACGAGAATGAGAATTTTCTAATTTATCGCCTGTGAAATTAATGTATTCCCGAATAATATGTAAAAGAAAAGAGCGGATTTATTAGTCTGTGCCAAGTCTATTCTTGGCTTTCATGCTGCTCCCACTGTAGCGAATTCATTATCCGAAATTAATTTTCTATCTTTTGCTAATTACAAACTCGACTGTGTCGTGTATATCAACATGGCTGGGCGAATGAAGAGCACCAAGTGGAAGTTTGTTCAAATGTTAGCCAAACAGTTAATTGCTTTACGACCGGACCTCCTTCGGTCCCATCGAATGATACTAGTTTGGGATATCGACAAATAAATCATTTTTGATTGCACATGCGTGCACGAGTTACCGTGTTCTCGCCGAACAAGAAATATGTCTGGCTAATTTGTTTGTTTAAGACATGGGAAAAATGAGATGGGGAATGTTAATGTGGCCAAGAGGTTGTGGTCAAGATGGATGACCAACTGACATGCTCGATTTGATGGCTCACTTTGAGGATTGCCGGTTTGACGAGTTCAACTCTCGAAACTGGAGGTTCACCATTAGCATAGCATCTTCGACGACAAAGGATCACCGAGATCCAGTTCTTCAAAATCGGGAACCAAACGTCTTCCACAAACGCGTCAGTTTCAAATCGATTCTTAAATGAAGTCGTCGAGATGTTGAAAGATCATGAACCATAAAATCCTGCGGTTTGGTGATGAAATATATTTCTTGAAGGATGGCACGCATAACCGCAACATTTGAATTGGCAGTAGCGTAGCTAACATAATTAATTTGCGTTCTCTTCCAACAATAGCTCTCTGATGGTTGATTTATACGACAATAAAACAAGAGAGAAGAAAAAATTATCGAACGAATTTCGAAAGTAGACTTTGTTCTTGACATGGTTCTTCGAGTGTTAAATTTTGAAGTTGGTTTTCCGTTGTTTGCAGACATGGACGAGGGCGACCTGCCCCTGCCTGCCGCCCCCGGCAGCGACTCCCAGCAGGCGGCGTTGAACTACTCGACCCTGGCGAGCGCGGTGGCTTCGGCCAACGGTCCTAGTCAAGATCCCAGCATCTCCTCGACGGAGACGCTCCTCCGCAACATCCAGGGTTTGCTGAAGGTGGCGGCGGACAACGCGCGCCAGCAGGAGCGGCAGATCAACTACGAGAAAGGTACAAATAGCAACATGGTCTATCTGCTGTCGCTGGCGCAGTACTACATGTACCTGGCCGCCACGCAGAAATGCTAAATGTCTGATTAGATGAAAGACGAAAAGAAAACAAAAATCGAGCGAGCCGTGCGCGAGCGATTTGGTGTATAAATATTTTGTAAATATGCAAAGAACTGCTGCCGCTGGAAAATCGAAATTTTAAATTTTGGGCCAGTTTTGCGTGATTTATTCTTTTTGGATTGTTGTAGCGTAGCTTTGCGGAGTTGTATCCAATTTGAAAATTTAAGTTTCGCATTTTCCAGAATTCGTACGACTGTTGCATTAGCAAGTTAGTATTGAATTTGTATAAAGTTTCAGTATGTGAAATGACGGCACTCGTGTGCACATATCGACTTGTACTCTAAAAATAAGTAGCTTTACTAGATGTAAATACTTAAGTATAATCTGTGGATAGAAGCAGATATTTTATAGCGAAGGTAATGTTAGTGACGACTGCAAAGAGTACTAAAGGACGCCTCAGATAAGAGTCTGTGTGTGTTGAACCTGATCCGGTGTTTCAGTGATGGAATTTGGTAATTCTGTCGGCTGGTTGTTAGTATATTATTAGTAATGTGCCATTACTTCCAGTGTTGTTAGAGTAGATGTTTATTTAAAAATTAGTTAATTTAACTTAAATATTTATATATTTAAAATAACCTGAAAATTTTGATATATTCTCCAAGACCTGTATATTTATCCACTGACCGAATATAACAAAATTTTCTCAGCACCAAAAAAATTCAGTGACGGTTCCCCCTCAGGAGGAACTAGAGATCTGACATTTAGAATTAGGTTTATGTGTGATGTACATGTTAACAATTCAAAATTGAAAATAAACGAAATTACTATATACACTCATCGCATTTTTTTTCTACAACTACCTCCTTTCAGTTTAGCTTAAATTGGCATACCATTACTTATCACAAGACCAAGATCTAAATAGGTAGGTGGCACTTTTATTATTTTTATTGTGGATGTTACCAACTAACAGATACTAAATTCCAGCATTGATATACCGAGGCTATTTCGGGAGCAATCATCAGAACATTTATTATTAACTTAACGCTCTGTTCAAACTTTCATCTTCACAGTAAATTTTGAACCGAACACATTTCATAATAATTATATCGTAAATTGTTTGAATTCTTATTTCGCATAAACACACGGTATTATTTAAACATGATTTAATTGGGAGTAGGGTTTGGTCGCTTCTTCGTTACGAGGATGGAAATTTTTTCAGGTCAGTTTCTAAATTTACTTCAGTTACGACCTGCAAAATATTATTTTTCATTCAATTAAACGCGTTATTAAGGAACTTTTTTCTCGACGGACAAACTTTTTTTCAAATTTGACATACATATTTCGTATTAGCTTAATTGCATCAAGTTCCACCGACAACACTAATTAAATCGATGTATCAACGCATAGAAAAATACATTGTGACGTAAATTTAAAAAAATGGCTCCCGTCGAAACCACACATTTTTATAACGTTCAAAAAATGTCAGCGTTAAATGTGGATTTCTAATTGAAATAATGATTTCGATTGTTTATACACATTTATGTAATCGTTATAGCTAAAAAACTGTGAAGAGATAACAATTGTTACAAAAAGTTTTATCGCCACGTGAAAACTTGAAATGCCATGAGTTGCCGTCCCAACGTTTTTTCTCGTTCTCTTCATGAGATTGGTAATTCAATGATATTTGTCTGAGTTCTCTGTGAATACGGTAAGGAGTAAATATTCAAAAAAAAGTATTCATTTGTATCGTTTGTGAAGCTTTTACGTAAAATTATTGCATCAGCATGAAAAATGAGACAATTGTGCTAATATGTCAAAATAATTGTTAATTTAATAAATACCTGAGCAATGAACGTTGATTTTGTCGTTGATTAGTCTCGATTACTCCACTAAATCGATTTTTTTTTTCTTTCAATCAGCAACAATAACGGCAGCTTTTCTTTGAACTCTCTAACTTCGGTGTTGCGGCCAACGCTTGAAAATATACCGAATGTGTGAAAACTTAAAATTCACTTCATTACCGATTTATAAACACAAATAGAAACAACATGACCTCGTGCATTCGTAGTCGTAAAAGCACTGGCTTTGGGATTGAGTTTTTTGTTTAATGCTTTTTGTACACATTAACGCTTTTTGCGCTTCTCGTAAGTAAGAACCTTTTGTGACGTAAAATATGTGCCGCGTTCGCAAAATGTTGGCAAATGTTTTTATTTCCACACCTCGTTTTACTGCAAATTAAGTACCTACCTAACTTGCCAGAAAAATTATAGACGAATTAACATTTTGCAATATAGATAGGTACATATATGAAATTTTTGCTACAATGTTGTAAGAATAATTAAGTTAAACATTCACAAACAACAAAATAAATTTCGTTATTTTTATTTCACAGGGGAAAATAAGGCATTTATTAAATGTTCGAGCGATTTGAAAAAAGAGTGTACCTAAGGGTAGCTCAACAACGCCAAACTTTATAAAAAAAGAGAAGTTTGGGAGTGGATTTGTTTTATTAAAGAAAGAAAAAATTATCTACATTAA
Organism: Tenebrio molitor; assembly: GCF_963966145.1. Classification (NCBI taxonomy): domain Eukaryota; kingdom Metazoa; phylum Arthropoda; class Insecta; order Coleoptera; family Tenebrionidae; genus Tenebrio; species Tenebrio molitor. The sequence goes on along the minus strand of NC_091051.1, from coordinate 13,412,222 downwards.
CATAACCTTAGGTATATACATATAACTAATAAATAATGTCTCCCCTTATTATGTCCAGAATTTGTTTTATTTTAAAATTAAAGCATATTCGAAGTTAATTAACGTTCCGGTATCACACAATAAAAATTACAGGCACACTTTTAATATATTTCTAAATAGTTTTTGTAAATATCAACAAAAAAATTTCAGCCGACGCTGTCGATAGTGCAGTAAATATGATCATTCCTAATGCGTTCGATATTTTTGTATATCTTTTGCAAAAGGAAACTAATTCTAGTTTGACATTGCCTGCATTAGGTAAGGTCAGGTCAAGGTAACGAGGAATTGTTAAAAGTAAAAAAAATTCTTCGGCAATTTATTTCAGTGAAACCGTCAAAGATCCTGAAATTAAATAAACGAATTAAATTAAATAATCCAATTTTTAAAACACTAGTAGAAATTTCAAATCGATTTCTTCAGTGTTATTTGCAAGGTATCAATAATTTTAATAATAATAAAGTTACCGCTTCAAGCGGTAGCAATTTGAAATTTCACTGTGAGAAGATGTTTTTGTAAGTGAAACTTACATGAAAAAATTGCCTACTAGTGAAGGAACATATATTTTTCTACCTATTTACTGAATTCATTTATACTGGCGAAATTGAAACAATATTACTTCATTGCGTAATCACTTAAAATACTAGTGCTGAAATGATCTAATGCCCTTAAAAAAATTCGTTTGTTTGTATCTCAAACCACCCGTTTATCGCCATCATCATTTTTTTAATTTTGGAGATGAAAACGAAAGTAGCAACAAAAATGCAGTTTTTGGGAGCCGAGCATTTTCCTGCTGGAAAGTCACCCACTTTACCCCACTTTTCCATTTGTTTTTGCATTGTTTTGGAATCCTAAAAAACTGTTGCCATATGGTGAATGTGGTCACACGAAATTTCCTAAGAGATCTTTTTTCTCCACTTAATACTTGGACGTTTTAGCTCAAGATCAAGTAATGAACTCAAAATTCATCCATCAGAACAAATATTTTAATAAAAAATCTATCAGGGTGGTTGCTAATTATGTTTCAGGAATATTAAATATTTTATCTACATCTGTGTTATAAGAGCGTTACTATAGCGCTCATTTGAGTTGAATAATGAACCCTATTACACCACTAGTGGTGTAATGAAAAATCACCAATCTTTAATTAATCATATTTTATTAAAATGAAAAATGCGCAATAATAGGCCTACTTAATTTAACTAAGTAACTATTATTTCTGATAAATATTAAACACACATTTTTTACAATTAGTAAAATTAATGGCAGATGAAGTCACCTGATCTGAATTCTTGCTCCTGACATTTAAATTTTGTGCCTGCTTTAGCTTGAGCAATAACAAGTTCTCTTCCAAGAAGGCTGAAATCTTGGTAGGAAATGTTGGAAGCACTTGTAGCTTCATTGTCAGTCATCTCTCCTCCAAGAATTTTTGAGGCTATTTTTTTCTTGTTTTCAACTGAAGTATCAATGTAACCCTCACATACAGCATTTGATCGCCAACCACCATGACGCTTTATTGTTAATAGATCTGCTCCGGTATTTGCTAATAGTGAAGTGGACGATCTTCGAAAACAATGCCCTGTGTATTCTTGAGCTTGTGGTAAATTAAGAAAGTTGGCAATCTTCTTCGGCATTGCACTAAATGTGTTTATCCCAACGGGAAGCTTTATGCAATTACCACCTCTGTAACCGACGAAAAACCTTCCATGAACAGCATGATTAGGACGCAGCGCAAGGTATTTTTGTATTACTTCAACCATGTTCACTCCTTCGATGCCTCCGACAGTAACAAAGAATTCTCGGGATACTTTGGTCTTTGTATTTGGTATGAAGATATGAAAAAGCTGTCCCTCTTTTTTCACATTTTCTAATTGCAGGTTAGTTAGTTCATCTACTCTGCAAGCACCTCCTAGTCCAATTATCAAGGCAACCTTAAATATGAAGTTATTGGTTTCATTATATCAAAGATTCAAAACGTTTTTACCTTTATTAACAGAAATTCTTTATCTCCAGCTTCTTTTAAAAATTTTGAAACTTCCTCTTTTGTTAATACTCTGGATTTCTTTGGCCTGTGTCCCACTGATTGCTTTTTCAAAAAAGCAATTAAATGATTAAATTTACTAATATCAACATTTTGCTTCATTGAGATTGTAGCTCGCAGCATTGAATAGAAAGCCCAAAGACTGGAGCACTTATACTTCTTCGATAATTCTTCAAAAAATGCCAGTACTACTTTTTCTTTTGCTTCATTCTTAATTTTCTTGGACGTACACCAATCAGTGAGCCGTTTATAAAAATGTTCATACTTCGCTTGTGACTTATCTGGTAAAAGTGAAGAGACAACATTTGCAGCAGCTTCTTCAATTTCCAAGGGCAGATTTTCCGTTTCTGAATCATTCATTATTATGGGATTACAATATTGATGCACAATGTGTACTAAAAACATTTGACATTTAAAAAATTGTTTGTAACAAATTTGAGCGGTTGCCATAATAACACTCCGAAAGTTTCCTTGATTTTTATTTTGAATGAAAATTATAGATTTAGATTTTTTTAGAGTTTCTTGGATTAGGCAGATGTAGATAAAGTTTTGTACATCACACGTGGGCTAGAGCATATTACAGTAACTCGTATGATTACAAATGAAGCTCGGGCTAACGCCCTCGTCATTTGCAATCATTCACACTCGTAGAGTAATAATGCTTCTATCCCACTAATAAAGTAAATAACTATTACCGAAGTGGTTAACATTTTCATTAACAAATCACAATAAAAAGGCACAATATCAGTACACAATATTCAAGTTTTGCGTGGCTAAATTCTTAAGCTTTTAATAGTATAATAATAGTAATAGTAATAGCATAAGACATGCTTCAGAAATTTTGTTATTAATGTGATCTATTAAGGAAAGTTGCATCAAACACCACACCCAAATTAGTAACTTTATCACAATGTTTTAAACATTCCTTATCAACAAAATGATCCAACTGCTTAATATGTTCCTTCCTACCATTTAACACAACATGTGTGCAGATGTTCAGATACAGACGATTCTTGCAACACCATGCATGATGCACTTTAACTAAATTACGTTGCATGAACAAGCGGTCGTCAGAGTTATTAATCCTAGTGAACAATTTTAAGTCATCAGCATAAAACAATTTGTTACAATCGATTGCACTGCTTAAATTACTTATAAAGAGCGAAAACAACAAGGGACCTAAATTGGACCTTTGTGGCATTCCGGATGTGACACTGTACGGTACTGATTTACTTTGACAATAAATAACTACTTGTTCACGCTCACGTAAGTACGAAACCAACAAATTACAGTTGAAAATCCAAACAAACTGAACATACAGCTAAGTTAGTTTCTTTTGATCGTTTTTTCAAGAAACGTGTCGATGTGGAGAGATAACATGATTAACTATGGCTCACTTCCATACAGTAGAAAATGTTGCCTTTTTAAAAATTAAATAAATTGAAACTATGTAATAATGGTTCAGCGAAAACATGACAACAGTTTAAAAATGTAATTATACAGGGTGTATCTGAAATACGTGTGTTAGTTTTAACCAGTGGAAGAACTCTCCAATTTATGAAACTTATCTCTATAACATTTTGCAAAATTCGCAAAAGTTTTCCAAGATTTTTTACCCCCAATTTTTACCAAATGAGTCGTTTTGTGTGGTTAACTAGTCTCTATTTTTTTTGTAACCATGAGAATTTTAATTTTCATCTATTTTTTTTTCTATAACAAAAGAAAAGATTCCGTTTCTATCACCACAGAAAATTTTCGCCCTTATCACAGGCGGGTATACATTTTATGGCTAAAGTATTCCAAATTTTAACTCAATTTGTAACGTTTTTTCGTAAAAAATTCAAATAGAAAAAACGTTACATTTAACAAGCTCTGCTACGTGTTAAAATTAACACACGCAATTTAAATACACCCTGTATATAAATTTCATTCATTGACATTCGATTCAGATAGACTTCTTAATTTTTATTTAAATATAAAAAAGAGAAAGGCACAACTATCAAAAAAGTGCTCCACAAGGAGACCTCTTTCAATACTCCCTGTACTAACAAAAATGTTAATTTTGAAAGCAAAATTACATAACTTCTGCTCCACCATTCTCTATGTCACCATTTATGGCAAGCAAAGTAGTCAATTCAATCTCTTATCCATCACTATAAGCCAGAATAATAAAGACATTCTGCATCGGCGTCAAGATCATGGAGTTGTAACAGAAACAAGTGGAACGTCCTCCAGGGGAATTCGATGACAATGATTATGTATTCTATATTCGGAACGACGTCACTCTCAAAAATAAATTACATATTCTAAATAGATTAAGACCTTTTGCCAGGGGGTTAATAACCTATTGAAACCCATTATAACCATAACATATTGTTTTGAAGAAAATATATAAGTGTAAAATAGAGTAGGTAACTCTCGTAAATATTACGCATCCAAAATACAAAAAATTGTTCTCTTTATGGGTCGTTCTTGGAGTTCGTCCTAAGTATTGAAGGAAATTGCCTATTCTCTTCTATATGCTGTCACTTCGTAATCGGGTCATTTCCTCTACTCTTTTCATTTACACATAAATAAAATTGGAGTTTGTTTGTCATTTCGATATTTAATCAAATTTTCGAACTTCTTGGGTTACTCACGTGATGCAGAAGATATTTTAAGTTTTTAGAAATGTTGTCTGTTTAATTCTCTGTTTGAATCCACTTAACTCAAAAACTAATGGATCCATTTTCTTGAAATCAAGAACGAGAAAAGTCCTGATTGTGTTCTTTATTATTACCGTATAGAAAGCTGCGCAGTAACGATAAATTTGGATCGAGTATATCGGGCTGTAGTGAGCTCGCCTCGCTTATTTCCGTTTCTTCAATTTAAATTTAAGCGTTAGGTTTCATAAGTTGATTTTTTTAGATCGGACATAAAATGTAGAATGTTTATTTTATCAAAAGATTGCAGTAACCTTTTACATGGAGTGCACGTTCTCATTTTTGGTCTCATACATGGTGTATAAGTTACGAGTTGAACGTTTCTCGGGACCGAGTGATATTTAATAATATAGCATCTGCAATCGACGAATCTATTAATAAATCATGTACCTGAAGTTCGGAACGTTAAGTTAACGTTTCTCACGTACCGTTTCTAATTTAGTTTAAGTTTGACGAAATGGCAAAGTGAAAATAAATCTCTCATAATGGGTCGATCGACGACGATCGGCGGACGTTGAAGTCTAATATCAGTAATCTGGGCATCTGGGCTGCGATTCTGGCACGATCACGCGAAATTTCATAATTCATCCTGATCGTTAAAAATCGTCGTCGATTTCTGAAAAAACCAACGGACAGAATGTGCGCGATGCGGTCGTGTTCACGTACGTTCGCTAAACGAGAAGATCGTGTGTGGTGGTCGCAATGCACGTCTTCTTATAACTATCCGTGTTCTGATATCGGCGATATTATCTCGTTTTATCGAACCCATCTCGGATCTGCGGCCGTGTTAACGCAAATTATTGGTACTTGGAGCGACCACTTTAGCTGATTAAAATTGCATTTTGAATGGAATCGTTAGGGCGAAACGTCTTCATTTACATTCGGAATTATTTACGGTCGAATTTCTCGATTCCAATTATCCGTAAAGGTGAGTGCGCGAGATGTTTACGCTCCGGATTTTTGCGTCTGGCCGCTCTCGGATAACGACCGGCCGAACAGAAATTATTGTTAAAATTCGTCTCGGACGGGAGATAATGCGTTCAAACGGACAAAATGAGATTGTATCGGTGATACGAGCCTCGAGGGACAATTATGACTATTTTGATATGGTAGACCATCGAGTGAGGACGATCGAACACGTTTTACAGGATTCGCGCCGATTTTTCTCGTGCTCTTCTTCTGGACGGCTGTGTTGATCGCTTATGCATGCAACAATCAGAACGGAGACCAAATTATAAGGCTTTCATGTCTGGAAGTCAGGTGGTATACCAGCAACTTTTGCATATTTCGACCAGAAGGAGTTGCGCCGGATTAAAAAAGCGCTTTGTTTTATAGGCGTTCGCTTCATTCCGACATGTTTAAAAACGTATTAAGCGAAACGTATATTAAACGGAATTTTAAAACTCGCAATAAATTACGGTTTTATTATTAATATCGTAAATTTATGAATGCGCCAATAATACAGGGGACTGTCATCGTATTTTTAAATGCAGCGGGGCATTAAATGAGCAATGTTAATGCCGAATGCACGGACGGATACCGGCATAAAGAACAACGCTAATAGCAACATTGGTTGTAAACTTTTAATGACTGCAGAGGGTCCTACATTGTGTTATATAAAGGTTATGTTTCCAGCCTGGATGGCGCATATTTGCAGTCTTATTCATAATTAGTGACGTCTGCTGCACCGAAACTTCGCCGCATCTTTTAATTTCATTTCTAAAATACAATACCTCACCCTCGTTCTCGATCCTTCAAAATCCCACCGAAAACGAACCAAACTGGCTCAAATTGAGTCCCTTAAATTGAACGCTTCAGTTTTATAGGAGTTACATTTCAAATACTTAAATTTCATCATCATAATAAATATTCCGAATTTTATGTTGAATGGTTTTGGGAATAATTCATAAATCTGAGAATGCACTTAGTACAAATAATTTTGTGACGGGTAGAGTTGCACAGGAAGATTTATGACGCGGTCCACACCATGTAAAATAAAACGATAAGGAAAATACCATATTGATTTACAGAATCTTTGCAAAGATGATGTGAATACGTGCAGGGGAAATATTTAAAATTGGTGAATGTTACATTCGCTTAAAAGAAGGTTTCATAAAGACCCAAACAAAATTGTATTCCTGTGTTTCAGTAGTACTGTCTGAAATGAGGTCAAATTTGATAAAAACTCTGTAAACATGGAAAGATAGACAGAATGGTCAAAAATATCCTTAATTCCATTAAAAGAAGTACAAAGTGTCTATAAAAGAACGTATATCAAGAGTCCTGTAGAATTGTGCGGCTCTACAATTTTATTGTGTCGAACTATGTCGATCCGTTAAAGCCGTCAAATCAGATGTCAACAGTCAAATGTCAAATTATTAAATCTTAGCGTCAGTTGTGAGTTTGACGTCTTAGTTGTTTTGCTTGCGATTTTCTTCAGTTTTTCTACGGGGTTATTATAAATGATTATCTCAACGCAGTAGGCGTTTGTGACGTAGTTGAATGTGCCGCAAGCTTTATAACATGAGTGAGACTAGCATCGCCGATAGGTAGCGCTGCTGGCGGTATCGGTAGTGTAAATTTGTCTACTAGTTTGTCTAACGTTGCGAAGCTAGCGGCACATTCCAAATTTGTGTGGGTTTTCAACGCCAACTGCGATGGGACAATCATTTATAATGACCCTGTATATTCTAATTACTTTTCATCTTACAGTGTTTATTAAAAAGCTATCATTAATGGACTTACTGTCGCGAGCAAAAAATTCTGGTCGTCAATGTCACTTCAAAATTTGGTTAGATTGTCACAAATTTAAAAAAAATCCCTGTCTGATTATGCCCATGTCAACAAAGTGTCAAAAAAATGAGAAAAAAATGACAATTAGTGTCATACAACATGATGATAGGTTATGATATTTACGACCGTTTTACAGTGGAGCATTTTCTATTGCGTCAAAGTATGATTTTGAAGACCATTTTTTTTTGCTCGCGACAGTACATAACCTCTATTTTTCTATTTGGTACCACAATATGCTACAGAGCGGCCAAAATAAAATATATTCGAATTCCATAAGACTCTTGATATACGTTCTTTTATATACAGTTTGTAGAACTTATTACAATACAAGAGATAAAAATTGGTGGCCTCTCTGATCACTTTGATTTGTCATCATCATCCTTTTAGTAATAAATTTAGTTCAATCCTGGATGGTTGAGTTGCTTATAAATTGTGCGATAAAAAAAATTGTCACAGTAGGCTATGAACAAAAAGCATAATATGTCTTAACTTATTTCTTTATTAACCTAGTGATATTGAGCCTTTCATAATTTCCCTCGTATTATCTACTTCCTTAGCTGTTCGCTTGTTTGATCTTTCGCTAGCGGCATCTCTTTCAACACTTCTGTTTTCTCTAAATTCACTCTAAAATATGTACTCTGAAAAAATTAAAATCTAAGGCGATAAAAGCTGAGATCCTGAGTATCTCAGTATTCTCATCTGAGTAGATGTATCACAACTTGCACAAAAACCTAGACTGCAATAAGATGACAACTTGCCACATTTTGCAATGACAACTTTTTAAGATGGTTGGTAGCCACTGTCAAATACAGATCCACGAGTATATTCCCGAATGATAGAAATGTGTTAATTGTTTTCTTTCAAGAGGTCAAAGACAATTTTGTCTGTCGAAAAATCTGATGTCAGTTTTTTTGAGATTTTAAGAAAGCAATCATTATTGAGTATCCCAAAGAAGATTTGCAGGGAAATATTAAACAAATAACTCTGTTAAGTAAAAGAAGTCACAAAAAAAACTAGAATGGCCAAGAAAAATGTCTTGTTTCTTTGTGATAACACAGTTGTCTACACAAACTTTGTCATTTATTCAACTCCTTAAATTCTCATTTTTCTCTTTTCTTAATTGAAAAATAAACTTTAAGTACCTACATATTGAATAAAATTTGATATTAGAAGTAAAAATTTTGAAATTGTCATTTTTCTACGTCTAATTACTTTTTCACCGATTAATTCCCACGTACATCAAACGTGCGTGTTCAACCAATCAGAGCGCTTGCTTTTAGCCAATCAAAAATGTTTATCGCCATAAAGACGTCCTGGTACTACTCTGTCATCTGTCAAAAGTGCTTAAAATTGCATGCTACTCATGTCAGATTCTAAAATTGTTTTTAATAATTGTGTTTTTAATAACTGTATTATAAATAAATAATTACCTAACGTTAAAGGTTGTATTCTGGAATTAATCTCGCCAAAAATAACACGACCTAATTTTTAATACATATCTGATAAATTTCCCAATTTTCACTTAAACATTTTTGCTTTAAACAATTAATTTTACTCGTTGATATTTGGGCATTTTTATTTAAAGGTTTAAACCCTGGAGCTAAAGCTCTCGGGCCTAACCAGAATAAAAATGCCCAAATTCAACTCAACTGAAACTCCAAATTGAAAAATTTATCCGAAAAAAAAATTAGGTCTTGTTATTTTACCTTCGAAAAATGCACCTGCCGCTTTTTCCTTTTTTTTTTGTTGGAAGAAAATTTATTTTAACTGATTTTGTTTCAATGAAACTTTTCTTTGTCTAAACTATTGTGTAACATAAACTTAAGCAAGACACAGATAGTTGAATAAAATCTAAAAATTATTTTGGGGCCCTTATAAAAAAAATATAGCCCAAATTAAAATGTATTAAAATTTATGATTTCTGTTAAATTGATGAGTCTAAAACTGAAGATCTGATGAGATCGAGGCCAAAAAAGTTTAGCCACAAATTGCTGTTAACAAGGATGATTAATCATCTTTTGGGAACTTCGGACTGCTTTTCGATTTTACACGTCGTAGCAATTAATTTATTGTACCGTATGGCTTATGGCTTAATTTGGTTCATCTAACACGAACTGTCATAGTAACCAATAGGTGTGTTTCAACAATTTCAGGAACATCAAAATGGGTTTAGTTTGAGAACAGTTCCTATATGAATGAGACCCTTACTTGACTGTGTCACTGTTACTGTAAGTACGGTCAAATAGCAGTGTACTTCGCAAATTCAAAGTTAGGTTATGTTAATCTTAATCTATAGTCGTCTGTAACAATGTAAAACTGCGCGACAAGTTTTCGCTGCTTTTGTTTTTCACAACCGCTCTTCTTGACCATACATTTTTTGAAGGATGCGGTACATGTTATTTACCTGTCTGTATTAAAGGTGCTGATATGATACACGTGCTGATAAATAAAACAGTATGTCAAGAAAAAAGAAACGTTTCTAAAAATATAAGCAAAAATGGCTGAAATTTCTTTAAAATTACCTAACGTAATTTTGAGATTTAAGTAATTTTGTGGATCAGATTTGACACACAAATAACCTTATTTGGACAGATGTTATACCTAGAAAAGGGCAGAATGTGCGTTTTAATTTTTTTGTTGGTCGCTTTTCGTGCCGAATGTGTTTACCTCCGAGCCTTAATTGTTGGGAATGACTTTTGTGTGAAAATCGGGTGGCAACCCCAGCCCCGTCGAACAAAAAGAGGCCAATCACCGTTCAATTACTAAAATTGACGTAAAAAGAACGGCAACATCGAAATTGATCAAACACAACAGGAAACAAAAGTCTCTTATTAAGTTGAACGAATGCCGCGGCAATGACTTATGAACACCACCTGTATCATTACAGACGATTTGTAATGACAACATAATGGTTTAATTGATACATATCGACGAAAAACGTGCATGAAGGCGAATAAAAGTGGAATTGCAAACCGCATCATCATCATCATCTCCCGTTTTCAACTGGAAAATGTGCATAAAATATTATAATGCAGTGTGAGACGGCGGCGAGTTATGGCAAAATCCTATCCGCGTTATAAATAACTCCGGAGAGAAAGCAAAACCGATCGGTTTATTGGATTTATGTTGGCGCCTTCGGCTCGTCCGAATTTAAAATCCGCAATTAATATTGCACTCCACCAGGGAGGATGAAGATGTGGATTGTTTGTCAGATTTTTGCGCGATAATGAAGCAAATATCGGTAGCAGGATAATTTCAAGTAGCCAACAGCAACCGTTTCAGTAGACTACTTTGTATTGTCCGCCTACGTAACAATTTTTCATGATGTATTTTATACCTAAACAACGGCACAATCTCGGAGGAAAATAAACCGATTTATAATCTCGGACGAGGGAGTCGAGAGCCGATCGGGATTTATGGATGGAACTGTGGCGAAATGGTCTAATTAAAATATGGCACGCAGGAAAAAAGAGTCCGAAGAGTCCGGTTCTGCACAGAAAGAGCCGGCCATGTTTGATATCTACGCCGGAGCAATTTATTGAGTGCCATTATCGTTTTATGATTCTCACACAAGAAGAATTTAAATGAAGAAATTGCAAGTTTAAATTGTACACGCGGCTGCAACAAAAACGATCGCCCATTATTGGAACAGGTGGATTTAAAAGTTAAATAAATTTCAACTAATTTGAAACTAATTTCAAATACAATGCCTCAAAGAAATTCTCGATCAATTTTAAGCGATTATTATTTTTGAAACCTGGCCAATCAATCGTACCGTGTTATTATAGTGTACTAAATTGCTTGGGACCATTAATGGTACCAGAAAAAAGAACCTGTTTAAGACACTGAATTAATTTTTGACAATAACATTATAAATTGCTTTTTTTACGAAATAACCCTATAAATCAGATATTCAAAACTACGACCAATTGCACAGGACATTACCATTAACTGTCACCCATCGGCCACCCAAGCACTTCCCGCCAATTACGACCCATTCGCCGAATCTCAATTTCCTGCGATCTCTCAACATTATTGTCACGTGTACGCAACACCAGAGAAACTCTTTGATCTCCGACGATTTTAATGTGTCTTATTTTTTGATCGCGTAAACAAAAATTTTATGGCTCATCACACCGTTGCCGAATTGCATTAAGTTTATTACCGAGAGGTGATTTAAAGATTGAAATTATAATAACGTTGTTTCGAACGTTCCTTCTTGAATTACTATAACTAATAATGATTGGGGTTATTGCTTTAATGAGCTTTGTCGGTTCAAATACACTCGAAACCGTAAAGATAATGTGCCATCTTTTTTTAAGAGCTATGAAAATTTTCGAATAAAAGACTATGACCAATAAAGTTTCATCCTGTTGACCTGAAAATGCTATATCGGAGAAAATTGATGTTCAGATATTAAAAAAATTAATTTAAAGTGCAAAGGACACCATAAAAAGCATTTCTTCTTCTTATCGTGTTCAGATTTTTCTGAAATTATATTTTAAAATAAACTGTAATAACGTAATTATACATGATCGATTCACATGAATCTTAAATTGTTGTAGTCTTTGATAAAATTAAATACATTTTAAAAGATACATTTTATTTATGTTTTGGACAATAACGCATTACGATTTTAACTATTAAGTTAATTAATATTGAAAACGACCACCTGAATATCCAGACCTAACACTCACAGAAAAATTTTGATTAACAGACAAATTATGTAGTATCAATACGTCTAGTTTGTGGAATGGTGCAGGATGGTGATATCGCAATATTTCTTCTTCTCAAGCACGGTAGAATTAGAAGTACCCAAGTACCATTATAAAGGCTGTCCTTGAAATGCATGACAAAAAAATATGGATAGTTGGTGACGATGACGATGAATAGAAGTTAATACAAAATTTTTTCTAGTAAAAGTCTTTTCGTTTTTGAGATATAAAACATTGAAAATTTGCTCAAAATTATCCAGAAGTGACGAATTAAGGAGAAAAAAAAGATACTGGAAATTTCGAGCAAATTTTCAATGCTTTATATCTCAAAAACAAAAATCTTTTACTAGAATTTTTTTTTTGTATTTAACTTCTATTCATGGTCATCAACTATCCATGCATTTCGAGGACATTCTGTATAATCTATAGACATTTTTTGATCATCTACTTTAAATTGACGTGTGCAAATACGCTGTATCTTGGCAGGAATAAACTTATTATTATTATTATTATAAAGACAACTATCCCACCTCCACCCGGCGGCACGGCAATTTTGCCGGAGTACATACACTATTACGGATATTACTATCAAGTAATAGTGCAGTGCTTATCAACATAATTACCGGCGTCTTGCCTCCGCATTTTGACTTTGTTGTGTATTATGTTCTGTGTCAATGTTAAGGAACTTCCTCACGATGTGACATGAGTATAATAATATACCTTTTTGAATTTCAACTACCAATGTGTTATCTAAATCCAGAATTTTTAAATTTTTAAAAAGAGATTGCGGTACTATTCCCGTTGCTGAAATTACAAGTGGTAAAATCGAAATTTTTTCTAAACACCAAAGATTTCTCATAGCAACGGACAGCTCTAAATATTTATTAATTTTTGTGTTATATGTCTGTGTTATATTATGTGAATTTGGAACAGCTATATCTAAAAGATATGCCTGCTTTTGTTGTTTATTTAAAATAATAATGTCTGGTCTGTTATGCTTAATATGAATGTCAGTTAAAATTGTTCTATCAAAATATAACTTGTAACTGTCATTTTCCAAACAACTTTCTGGTGTATAACTATAATGTGGTTGTGTATTCTTTAATAAATTGAATTTAACAGCTAAATTCATGTGTATAATTTTAGCGAATATATCGTGTCGTTTTTTATATTCGCTTTGAGCCAAAACGGTGCAAGAAGAAATAATGTGTTCAATTGTTTCCCCTTCAGTTCCGCAAATCCTACATTTATCAATTATCGATTGTAAACCGCATATGTGTTTTTTATAATTTCTTGTATTTATAACACGATCTTGTATTGCAAATATAAAACCCTCAGTCTCAGGATGAATATTTGATTTCTTAAGCCATGCATGAGATGCCTGAATATTAACTTCTGGTTGTTCCAGTTCTTTAAAGTATCTCCCATGTAAAGACTTCTGTTTTATATTTGCTATTGTGTCAGGTATATTTGGCTTAACAATGTCTGAAATTATATTATCACTTAAATTTAAAGGTGTGTAGCCTTTATCGGCTGAAACCAAAGCATTGAAAAAGGTGTTATCACGAGCTCTATTGAGGAAATAATTTTTTAGTGAAGCAATTTGATTTTTTAGCAGTATTTCTAGATTTGAAAAACCCCTACCACCGTTTTCGCGTGGTAAATTAAATCTTTCAATAGCAGATTTAGGATGGTGTTTACTAAATTTGGTAAAAAGAACTCTAGTTTTAATGTTTATGTTCTGTAAATTAGTTTTGGACCATTTTATAACACCGAAAGAATAGGTCAGTAATGGAACAGCATATGTATTAACTGCTTTAATTAAATTATTACCATTTAATTTTGATTTTAAAATAGATTTAATTCTTAAATAAAATTGCTTTTCTAAATTTTCTTTTATAATTGAATGTTGAATATGATTTGATTGATTAATACCTAAATATTTATAAAATTCTCCTTTATTTAAATTTTTAATGATTTCTCCTTCTTGAGTTATATATTCTAAATGTTCGTAATGACCGCGACATATTGATTGCATTTTACACTTATCAATACCAAAACTCATCCCAATATCATTTGAGAAATTTTCAGTTATTGTTAGTAAAGATAAAATGTGATTCTTTTTTGATGCATAAAGTTTTATGTCATCCATATAGAGAAGGTGATTTAATTTGGATAGTGTGGTATTATTAAGTCTAATATTGAAACCATATCCAGTGCTATTTAATAGATTTGTCAAAGGATTAATGGCTAGACAAAACCATAAAGGACTTAAAGAATCTCCTTGATAAATCCCCCGTTTAATTTGAATAGGCTCGGATTTTAATTTAGTATTGTTTATTGATAAATTTAAAGTAGTTCTCCAAAATGTCATAACATGAGATAAAAAGTTAATCAAATCCAAATTAATTTTATAAATTTTAAGAATTTTAATTAACCATGAATGTGGTACTGAATCATAGGCTTTTTTGTAGTCTATGAATGCTGTATAAATATTTCTATTATTTTTTCTAGCTTGTTCCATTATTACCGTATCTATTATGAGTTGTTCTTTGCAACCAAAACACTCTTTAACACAACCTTTTTGTTCTTCATCAAGTATATTTAATTTTTGACAATGGTCGTAAATTATTACTTTAATGCAAGATGTCATAATTTTATAAATTGTAGGCAGACATGTGATTGGCCTATATTTTGATGGATTTTTAGTATCGAAATCTTTTGGTTTCAGATATGTTATACCATGGGCCAAAAACTCTGGAAATGTGTTAGGTTCCCTAATAAATCCGTTAAAGTGATCAAGTAAGCATTTATGAATACAAGTAAATTTTTTTAACCAAAAGTTATGAATTTGGTCACCTCCAGGGGATTTCCAATTATGTGAACTATTAATATTTTTAACTAAAATTTCAAGGCTAATTTGAATATGATGTCGATTATTACTATCTGGTATATCATTTTCTAAATGAGGAATCCATTCTGCCTGATTATTAAATTGAACTTCATTTGACCATATGTTTGACCAGAATTCTTTAATTTCGTTTATATTTGGTGTACCATTATTAGTTTGAGTTTTATTATCTGTTAAATTTTTGTAAAACAACTTCTCATTATTTCTAAATAGTTTGTTTTCAAATTTCCGTTGTTTATTATTTTTATATCTTTTGAGTCGTTTAGAATAAATATGTAACTTCTGTAATAAAGTGTCTTTGATTTCTATTAATGTTTTATTATATTCATTATATTTTAAACAATGTATTCGGTTGTTATTTAAAATGGATTGAATACAATTATTTAGATGATTAGAATTTATACCCTTTAAATATTGAGTTATTCTACCTAAATCTCGTCTGATATTATTATTATTATTATAAATATGTTAAATATCGTCGGCGACACAAGAAAACATCGTAACTCCCAAAAAATTCAAAGATGACATCGTTACACATTTGCTCCTTTTTTTCTAGTAAGAAAAACTTGAAAATCAGTTTATTATCAATTACTTACATTATCTTTTTTAAAATAAACGTGTTTAATAGTTGTTACTTTCATCTGATTATTATGTAATAATAAACATATCAATGACAAAAAGTTGTATTGTGTAAAAATTAGCGTAGGGAGTTACGAGGTTTTCTTGTGTCGCCAACGATATCTTATTTCTTTATCCTGAAACCATTAGAACCATGAAAAAGTTTTGGAGTTTTTTCAGACACATTTTGAAAAGATTTTCTGTAGTGATCCTTTTTACTTTTTATTATTTGCTTATATTCTTGGAAATCTGACAAATATTTTATTTCTTTGTCCCTTTTATACATACAGGCTGTCCCGAAAATGGCGCACTCACTACTTACTACCTTATCGAGGATGTTTAAATGTACATGAAAAAAATATGGAAAAAATTCTTCAGACAAAAAAATCAATTATTGCAAAAATGATAATAGGTACAATGTAATAGTATATTATGTTATGAGGAGCAAAAATGAAGTTTTGTGTGCTGCGGCTGGTAGATTGGCTGCCGAACGCAGTGAGGCAGACAAACCAGCCAAAGCACATAAAACCATTTTCGCTCCGAATAACATATACTATTTTTTCTTCAAACCTTCATAACAAATTATTTAAGACATGTTAAGAAACCAGGTAAGAATTTCAAATGATTTAGCTAGTTTCCTTTACTGCCGCTCATCAGTGGAGATAATAACTTCACGGACACCTCAGCGGAGATAATAACTTTTTCTGCCGCTCTCAGCGGAGATAATAACTTTATCTGCTGCTCGTCAGCTCGTTAGATGCCATGACAATGAAGTGACACTTTAGCATTATCAATGCAGCAGGATAATGTCATAATTTACGGACGTTTGAAGAAAAACAAAGATATACTCGTACATCATTACCTTGCAGTATTGCCGTAGTGGATTTAAGATAATTTTTACGATTTCCTAAACTTCTAAATTGTCTATTACGCAGGATCGGATATTAGTAGTGACTAGTGAGTGATCTTGTACTTTGTGATAATATATACGATTAGAGTTTTCATGACAATTTAATACATTTATTTCGAAATAATTGACCTGTTAAGTGCCACTTTCAAAGACTGCCAAATCAGCAACTAAGTCCAATAGAATCTTTTTAACATTTTTCTCACCTTTACGGTAATCTCTTCTACACCGTAGTGCACCCGTAGTGCGCCATTTTCGGGACACTGTATACAGGGTGTCCCAGAACTGGCTCCCCAGAGAAAAAAGGGAGCCTTAGGGCGAATATATTAACGTGTATTTTGAAGAAAAAAAGTCCTATCTCAAATGATAACCGAGAAAAGACATTCTGAAGTTGACCAATTAGAGTTGAGCATCATTAAGGTGGAATAATCGCAATTTTGCGTTGCCTAGGTTTCCTTTTTATCCGTAAACCTCTATAATTCTGTCGATTAGATTTGGTCCACTACATTTATTAGAATGATTGTTTACGTCAGTTTGACATTTGTTACACAATTTCGCTGCGATATTTAATTCAAGTGTATCATTTAACATGTATTCTTCCTCTGAGTACGTAGATATGATTCTTACTTTTGCGCGATGTGGGAACAATGCACGTGAAGCAGTAAGGTTGTACCGTGAACAATTTCCACAAAGACAAAGTCATCCGGATCATAAAACAATCCTGAAATTAATCGCTCGGGGTCGAGAAACGGGTCAGATGCAGCCAGTTCGAAGAAGAAGTTGAGGGGTACTCCAAGAAATGTAAGGACTGTCGAACACGAGGAAGCCGTATTGAATGTCTTTGAGGAAGACGGCACCCGGAGTATTCGAACAGTTTCTCGTGAAATGGGTTTATCCAAGAGTTCGGTGCAGAGAGTTCCAGCTGATAATAGGAGGCACCCGTACCACTATACAGGAGTACAACATCTTCTGTCAGAGGATTATCCAATTAGGCGAGAGTTTTATCCGTGGTTAATAAACCAAAACGATGTTCCACACTTCTTGTCACGGATACTGTTTTCTGATGAGTCGCTATTTTACCGGTAAGGTTGTTCCAATTATCACAACCTTCATATCTGGGCAGAGGAAAATCCAAGAGAATTATCTCCCAGAGGTTTTCAACATAGGTTTTCTGTGGACTGGGCTATTGGGCGATCGTTTGGCAAGTATAAGCGTGGTGGATCCTTCCATTTGTTAAAATTCCGAATCCCCGGCTCTAGACTGGACCGTTTCAATTCTCCGCAATATTAATGGGAGCAAGATATGCTCAGTTCATTAGCACGGAGCTACCTGATTTACTTGAAATTGTACCTCTTGCTTATCGCATAAATGACTGGTTCCAACATTTTAGTAGAAACGCTCGGGAAATTTTGGATAACCAATATCCACAGCGCTGGATCGGTCGAGGAGGACCGCATCATTGGCCTGCCAGGTCTCCAGGGTCGAGGAGGACCGCATCATTGGCCTGCCAGGTCTCCAGATCTGAATCATTTATCGGCGGCCCATAAATTCAGAGGCTGATCTGACAGTTCGAATTCAGGAGGCTTTGTTTCAGTTACTGAAGAAATGATAACTAACGCTACTACAAGAACTTTGTTACGTAGAGCACAATTGTGCATACAAATGAATGGTGGTCATTTCGAACATCTGCTTTAAAATTGTTACCTATTTAAATAAATGTTTCTTTTTAGAATCGCCATTTTTATTGTTTTATTTCGAAGTTATTATCTTTTGCAATTGTCAAGTCTTGATGTTGATGACAGATAAACGTCAACGAATTTTTATATCGGAAAACGTCAAAATTCCAGTTGCCCAAACATTTTATTGATTTGTGCGATATCAGAGATTTTTTGTTGTTGTTTAGCAACCGATCGGATTTTTTAGTAACACCTGAGGACGAGCTTCCGGGACTGGTGAAATTAAAAACTTTATAACTCGGTAATTTGAGCTAGCAGAAAATTTATTTTAGTCAATTTGGAGTCTCTTTTGTTGTCGGCACATGCCTGTTTTCTCTGGGGAGCCAGTTCTGGGACACCCTGTATATGTATTCCGATGAAAATAATTATATGTTAAAAACGAAAGTTTTATGAGAACGCACTTTTCCGAAAACCAAAATTAAGGTTATAAACAAACGACTACAACAAACATTGCTAAAACAGCGATTACGATGTGTTGGACACATCGCCAGATTAACAGAAAGACGAATACTACGTACATACTAGGAGCGAAGCTGAAACAAAATGGATAAAAGGAAAACCGAGGAGAAAGTGGATGGAGGCGGTAAGAAAGGATCTTGAAAAATGTCAGTTTGGAAACTGGAAGGAACTTTCCAAGGACAGAAGAAAAAAATGGAAGGAGACTATTGAAGTCTTTGGCCTCTGATGATGATGATGGATGATTTGCAATAAAATTTTCAGAACCTGGGAAATCTACTGGTTTTGGCGCCAAATTCATTCAGTCGGTCAAGTGAAAGAATTGATACAGTGACGTTTACGAGCTTCACGTCTTCGGATGGCATCTTTCGGTGAAACCTTCCAGTGCAAGAAATACATAAAGGGGGTCGGTGGTATCGTAAGTTTTAAGGGCTTAGCATCCGAATGGCACAAACTAGTGAACGACGTGTTTAGTGTGTTTGTGTTGGAAGCGGGCGGCGCAAAGCTCAGAGGCAGCCTAAGTAAGCGCCCAGGGCAGAGAACTAAGAGCAACAACACCGATTCGGTCCCGGTTTGAGATTCTGTAATCCAAACAGCTCCCAGCGATGTGATTCCAATGCCACACTTCGCAACAGTCGACCAATCTGCGATTCACGATTATCAAACACACATCCGATTAATTAAATCGACCACCTCATTAACTTCAAACGCAAACCACCGCACTAACTTATGTTTTAGGTGCTGATCGTTAACTTAATTACCGTTTTGTGTCTTAATTATCCTGCATAGTTTGCGTACGGTGGTGAGTCGTGTATGAGAGCTGGCGAACAGGTCTGCTGTACCGAGTTATTACAGAATCCCCCTACACATTACAAGATTAATTTCTTTTCGGTCCAATAATTCAATTAATTCAAAGCTGTGCCAGGCAATGTTATGTTAAGTAAACTCGTGCAAGGCTTAGAGTAACTAGTTTTCGAATTATCGCCGCCCCCTTCGTCTTCGGTTACGCCGCCCCCAAACACCGTAACGTCTGGAGACACCTGTAAACAGATCGTTGAGACGCTTGATGCACCGCAGCGATGTGAGACGCGGATCGGCGGTTTTTTTTTTGAGGCGTTGCAAGGTGCCAATTTGCTCAGGTGCAAATTTTAATATAATTTGAGAATGATTATGTTTAAGAAGTTGCCAAGAAGGGTTTTTTGCATGTTGATGATAATTCTCGGTAATCGATTAGTGAAATTTTGGGTACTTGTGACTGGAGGCGAACAGAAGCGCCCAACCAGCTTTATTACAAAAATTCGTAAACACTCATGCAAGAAATTCACTGAGCTTCATTTTCAACTCATCGATTATTATCCTATTGGTTCGCGATGATGCTAAGCTGACATTGCAATGTTTACCAGTTAATCCTTTCTGATGGTTCCTCTTCATTTTACCCTCTGCTGAATTGGTTACATACTGAAGACATAATAACGGGCCTTCAAATAAATTTATATTTAGAGCAACCTATGGAAATTCAATTTTTCCAGCGTAGAAAATGACACAAGAAACGTCTGACATTTTAACGAAATAAAATAAGGTTAGAAAATATTTTTAATTTTTGTAGTGCATTCTCCCTATTCCCCCTCCACGGAATATGACAATATGAAATTGGGAAAAAGCTTACTATGTAACCTGTGTAACTCCGGGGATTAATTGGTTACCTAGAAAAATTACTTTACACTGTTAACAGAATTAGAATGTCGCCTACGCCTACTCTAAATATATATTTATTTGAAGGCCCAATATAACAAACATTTGTATCACTTGCATTTAAATTGCTTTCTACAAGAATTCCTAAAATTTTTAGCAACGCTATAAAGGGTGTTTTTTTAAATTTTAAAGAGTCGATTGTGAATAAACCATTCGTCTTAAAAAGACTGATTTTGCAAGCTTCATATTAAAAACGCGCAAAAAGTGAGGTTAGTTTTAAACAACTGATCAGAGTTGTAATCCGGTGCTGCGCTCACAATCGACTCTTCAACGCCAACTTCGACGCCAAATTAAAAAAAAAAACACCGTTATGTTTAAAAGTGCAACAGCATTGGTGGCGCAAATGTGTTTCTGTATTTGTCCGCGATGTGGTAGAGCTGGCATTTCAGCAACTCTGCGAAAATTCTGATAAGAAGCCTTTTTAGCGCCGAAGCAATTAAGCAGAGCAAACTTATATGGAAAAGGGGCATAAAGCGTGGACATTTCTGTTTCTGCAGGTATGCATGCAGGCCCGTCCATTAGTTTTAGTGTCCACCATTAAAATGCGTTTAAGTTGAGCAGTCCACAGTATATTAATAAACATAAAATTGAGCCACTAAAATGTGTTTATGTCGATGCGAAATACCCAATAAAGTCCGGTACGGTAATTTAATAATTTTCTTGGAGACGTCCTAAGTAATTGGTCGTGTTGAAAACGTCCATTTGTAAAATATCAAAAATTACACATAAATTACAGAAATTGCGCCATTATCTTCTCGATTGATTAGACGGAATAAAACATGACTTTCAATTTGATCACGATCAAGGCGAGCCTATTGTGATGGTATAGATTTTTGTCCGAGTGCAATCATTTCGGTGACCGACTTGACCCGGACAGAGAACTGCACTGAACACTATCGCCACCATAAACTTTAAGTACCACGTAAAGCTCTTTCCTCGCTTGTAGACACGTCTTGACACATATACAGGATATCGCAGTCGTGTTATTTACTCGAACCGCTCCGAGGAAGGCGCTTACAAGGGAATCTACCATCGGGCCGCATCACACACAGATTTCTTCGCGAACTGAAACTGAACACGACTAAGTAATATCGAATTAAAAAGCTTCAAGCTATTCTTATTTTGCAGGTGCTTAGAAAAATTTAGAAACTAGTAGAGTTGTTCTTCAGCGAGCATTAATGGGCTACGAATTGTCACTACATTTTTCTAAACAAATTGAACCCATTACATATACTCGTGTGAGAAAGTTATATATTCTACAAGCGTTTTCCAATTTCGTTTAAAAATATTTTTAAATTTTATCCAACTGCATGGAATAAATTGGTTCTTCAAATAGTCTAAAAAGGTCTTGTTCTCAAAAATAAACAGATTTATAAAAGTTGCGTACTTGATTGATTTTTTTAAAACGATTTTTAAATGGCAGTGTCTCACAAATTTGAGTGGGTTTTTTGTAATCTACCAACTTACCAATTTTATATCGTAACCATTTTTTTTTTTGATAAATATTTCAACAAGTTATCGTCGGAGGGGGGTGAATTTGAAATGAAAAATAAATATGTCAGGGCTTTATTTACGGATCATTTTGCTCCATATAAACGTCAATTTTGTCAGTCTGACGTTGAATAAATATGGAGTAAATGCTGATAAAATACTATCAACGTTTTGTTATAGCAATCTGTTTTATTAATAGAAAACATATTTTTCAACAAGCTAAATTCAGTGAGTTTTTTTTTCTTTAAAATAAGCTTCAGTTTTTAAACCGAAATTTTGCTCCCAAGTGGATTAAAAAAATGTAGGTTACTGAGATACTTATTACAACATTTAAACAATGTTTATTAAATCCTAGTTTTTTCCATAACCGACTATAAATAAACACTGTTCCCGTTGTTTTGGCATAATGGGAGGCCATGATTTATTTTTTTAACGTGCCTGACATGCGGACCTATCAAAATGAACATATGTAACATGTTGCTGAATTTCCCGCGGTGTCTGAGTGTTCTTCTATTGCAAACTACTAAAACTGACAACAATGCACTAGACATTGACGCTATTTATAACCTCAAACTTAGAAAAACATAACTTAATTCAACAAACAGCTGTACTACCAAATTAAATGCAAAATTTCCATGACCTCCCATTATCTTTTTGACATTTGGTAATTTGACACACGAAGCAAATGCCGGCGATTTTAAGAACTAAAAATTTTTACCATAAATGTTTCACATACAATGTTTCCATACTTTTTAGTGCACTATTAACTTCTGCGTTATTCATTGGAACGTGAAAAAATAGCGCTTTGCGATACCTTATGTATTGCAAGTAATATAAATAAGAATAATAAATATTTATCTTAGTTTTCGTCTTGTGCCACGTATAAATTTTAAATAAACCTTAGGTTCGTATATTTAGTAAGTGACAAGTTATTTGATATAAATCTCATTATCTTAGCTGGAGCGAATCATCATGCTGTTATTTTATAACAAAATTCATCCTCCGTTTAATATTTTATCAGGTGACAGCGTCTGCTAAAAAGTAATCAAATTCGCGCCAACTGCTGTTGTCTCCTTCTTTCTTCACTTCTACGTTTTTCCCTCCATTTCTAGTTTTTTTTTTGACGCTCATTTAACTTTCAATGAATTCGCAAATTGTCAAATAATACTTTAAATTCTATAATTACCGTATTTTTCTTTAGTATTTGTTACTACATATTTGCTTACTTGGTTTCCATTTCATACTCCCGTTGCTTTCTTTCCACAGCGGTCCACCCGTTTCTACTTCTTCGTTCGTTAAATCCGCGAATTTGCCAATAAAACAAATACCGAAATCTTAAGGCCGCTCTTTAATGAAGTTGTAAGATAAGCCCGGTGAGCCGATACTTCTTGCTGATAACGTAGCCGCATGGTTTATTCGTTTGGTATTGGGTATGTGGCCGATGTGGTGATCTCGGGATCCGTATCTCTTACACTAACCTCATTAGCGGGTGTCACATTTACATATAATAGCTGGACCCATATAGGGATGCTGCAATGTACCGCACCTGCTACATTTACATAATTTAATTAAAACATTACTCCTGGTCAGCGGTACCCACGATTGCCTTTAAAGGAACTAAATTATTTGCCGCGCAATATCAAATTTGCACGCTTCTCCAGCCCAAATTAATATATTCATAAACATCCCAGATCGGGATCCGAGATCGTACACGGAACCCCACGACGAAGTTGCGAGGGTAGTTTAGGTGAAAAAAAATCTTCTTCTCGTTTCGAGATCTTCACCGGTGTTGCAACAAACCAGATTATTGGCGATAAGGCGCTTTTAGTACTGACAGATGTTGAACAGAATGGCGTTATCGGCGTGAGAGGGAAGCTGCGGCTGGAGACCAATATTTTACAGCAAAAGGAGAATAAATTTGGTTTAATACGTTGGGAATTCGATTGCAAATGCACGAACGGTGTATGCACATCTAATAAAAGCTATAGCGAGTGCAGTTTAAGAGAAAGAAATTTTATTTCTACTTCCTTTGTCTTACGATAGAGTTTTTCAATAAAATACCACTTAATGGCAACATAGGGTGAACCTTCGTTTTTGATTGCCAAACAAAATAACAGAATTTGGGCAAAGTAATTAAGTATAATTATATTTTCCAATTTTTTTTAAATTTTCTAAAAATTATTTAAAATATCTCAGAGTGCTCATTGAATTTCCAGATTTGATGTATGTACTTTTTACAAAGATACTTTTTTGTTTTCATTGAACTCATTTTAGTACCATAGAAAGCTTATTTCATACACAGAAACAGTCAAGATTTCAACAGAAAATGTAAATTTATAATTAATAATTAACTAAAGGAATACATCGTAACTTACATACTAAATTAGGAAATAAATTCTCCTTCAAGAATTTAGTGAAAATGTTTTTAGAAAATATTTTGATAAAATCACTAAACTGATTAATTAGATGGTTAAAGCCTAGATTATCTGATGTGATTGATGTGAACCAAGACAAGATCTTAAATTTATGTAACAATTTGATGTATCTAGCTGGTCATATTTGGTGACACCAAAAGGAATTTAATTCTTTTTTGTTTCGATTTAAAAAATATTTTTAGAATCACTTGATTTTTTTTTTAAAGTTAACAAAATAATTGCACATTCTTTTGCTTTATTAAAAATATGTATTGATAAAACTTTTTTTTTTAATTTTTGCGGATTTGTAATTTGTAATACATTTTCTTACATATGTATTTGTATCAGGTGTTCATTTAAATTTCCGGTCAAAGTTGGCATTGAAGAGTCGATTGTGAACGCACTACGGATTACAGATCACGGATCAGCTGTTTAAATCTTACGTTTTTATACGAGTGGTGCGTTCACAATCGACTCTTCAGCACCAACTTTGACCGGAAATTTAAGTGAACACGCAATACGTACATATTGAATACTTTCGCTTTAATGCAGCAAAGGTAAAATTTGCAAAATAAAATTCTTTTAAATTCATAAACTAGCTGTGTGTTGATTATACTTTACTTATTATTATTATTATTTATTAAATTTTTACCTTCAACATTGTTTCCAATTTTTTTTTCTGTATTACCGAGGCACTGCACAGTCCATTCAGTTGACAGTTTCTTCCTTCCTATTAAATGGTTTAATAATAAATGCCACAATGTATACCTAAGCATGTTGCATGAAATAATAAACTAAGAAACAAAATATTTTTCAATGTATCAGTATCGGATGACTCAATAATACATACTCTAAATTCTCAAAATTCCTACGCACTAAAAATGATGGGGTGCGACCAAATTAAGGTGAGAAAACCACTTAAGGCCTCTGTATCAACATCATCTCCACGTACATACCTCAATAATTTTTCCGATCTCACGGTATTCCGTGTTATTAGTTCTAGTTTAATCTTTAATCATACCAGAACCATCTCTGACGTGGTGTCATCAATAATTGGCACCTCGGCTCCTCGTAAAATATTTCAAATCCGAATTGGCCAAACGGCCAGATAACAATCTTAATCTTTACGATTTCGAAAATAAAACCTGAACAGCTAATCTCCAGGTCCGGTTCTCATGTCTTCGGCGGTCTTTCGTCAGAGCTTTTCCACCCATTAGCACCCGTCGAGTAGATACATTTAAATTTGGTCGCACCTCATCCAATTGTCTCTGGTACTTATTATTTATCCGTACAGACTTTTAATCTAAAGCTTTTAATGGCTTCGACTTTTTTGGCCAAACAATCAATCGGAAATAACGCCAAAGGACTGATAAGTGATAAACAACACTCGATCGGCACCTGGACTGTGCAGTATTCCATTAGCATCAAACGGCTTTTAATGTGAAATATCAAGTATTGACAATGGCTGTTTTCTTATCGCATTCGTATGTTACGTCGTCTGCTACATTGATTTAATATGCGCAAATCCGTGTAATGGATAATTCGCCATATCTAAGGAATTAACTCACTCATCGGAAGACCGCCGAGCTAAACTTTGCGGTTCGACCGCCGAACCGCGTCCACAAAACAAATAAAAATTCGATCGCGCGTTGACGCGGGGATTAGTTACGTATCAGGCCATCGGTAAATATCGAAATGGTGCAGTAATAATTAAATAAACAATGAATAAGCGATAAAATGTAGCACTTGATGTGCCACCGTGATACAAATGTAATGTATCATTTAGCGGTATCAGTTCCATATGTTCAGTCCATTTCCATAATCAAATAGAGATAGGGAATTGATATTCGCAGCAACAAGTGTGGATGTCTGTTTGATTCGTGTGGATCTGTAAACGGATATGTAATTGACTACCTGTGGCCTGCGGTTAATGCATTCGTGCCTTTTCGACCCCGAGCTTGCAGGAAATACGCCCACGGAGTTAAATTTGCCCTCGGATTTCAGACCTTTTGCTATCTGAAGAAAGCAAACTCCGAAATATGCACCGCAGAATATTTTAGAAGGATTAAAGGATGGTAAAGCGGAAGGGAACGTTTTCAATTCAAATTTCAGCGGCCAAGACAAGAATCTGTTGACTGACTGTTCATCGATATTAGCTGTTTTTGTTTATGTGAATCTGTCACAAATCGATAATGATATCGAAGATATGTAGTTCGATCAGCTTTCAATATATGTAACTATATAAAAAGATATGTTTTTTACTTTAAATTCATTATTTAATGTAAAATTATGTAAAAGTGAGATTATGTGTCTGAAACAAATGACAATGCAACAAAGAGACAGCTTGTTTTTGTAAAAGAGAGAGAAAATCACGGCCTGTTTGACCACTGTCAGAATTTGAGAATTTTCTCGTATGTGAACGGATTTTGATAAATGTCACAACTTGTCAAAACGAAACGTCAAGCTAATTTTAAAGGTTTTAAGTGATTTGGAGTCTTTAAGGGGCTCGTTTCACTCGCGTTGTAAAATGGCCCACGCGTGCCAAAAAAGGCCCAATTTACACACAAACTCGTCAAATAAACTACTATTATTGTGTTGATGAAAATTAATGTTACAACAAGTGACGAAACGTCCATTTTGTTTAAAGTGAATTGACAACTTACAATGTAATTTCCCCTGGTTTCTGCTGCAAAGTAAAAGACACGGCGTGCGGGAAATCGTTTTTCCCGCACTCCGAGGACAACCGGGAAATACCTATTTTGAAGTTATGAGTAGAAAAAAATGAGTGAGCAAGTTTCGCACCATTACCTCCTGGCACCATCTTCCAAGATAAACTTCATTTTTTTTTTATCAAATGTCAATTTGTGGACGCAGTTTTAAATCTGGATTACTCTTTTTAAAACAAGTAAAATTTCTTGGCGCAATTCTTCAGAAAAACTTGCTGACGGTAATTTGGTAAGACTGGCGTATTTCGATAACTTATTTGCAGATAACTTCCTCTTTATTTATTATTCCTCTTTGAGATTGTTACACTGTACTTTTAGGCAAAAGCTCTTTGCAACTCCAAGACCTGAGATTAGGTACGAACAGAGATTTTGAAAAACAGGTGGTTAAGTGTCTCAGTTTATTTTTGCAGATAACTCCTTGGTTGTCATAAATTAATTTTTGAACTCACTACCTTCAAAATGACATTTCGCAATCGCACAGTAGTGCGCGAAATCGATGTTCGGGCACCACCATTTCTCCAATTTGAATGATGAAAATTTCGAAAGAGTGAAAATAAATCGCTATTAATTCGATTGACACTTTGGCAAGTGCATGGACAAGCGCCATCCTATTCACAAAGGATATACGACAAATCAGACATAACGTTTCAAAAAATATTGTACGAACTTCTATGCGAGAAGACGTAATCAGCACTTCGCGCAAATGAAGCACTCGCTCCTTCGTCGCTCGTGCCTCAAATAATGCGCTCATGCACGAAAAATGTCTTCTCGCACTCATTTCCTAAATAACTATTTTAATTCATCAGGACAAATTTATATCAAGCTTATTAAAGGAACCCCAATATCTTAAACTGTCTATGAAATCCATTATCTAAAAAATTATTAATCCAATCCAATTATAATTAAAGACTTTGATGATAAATAATTGATTTTAGGTTTTAAAAATCTCTACGCCAACTTCAAGTTGAAGGATAATATCAAACAAAAAAGCATTTTGGGCTTTAGTTCGGCTATTAGAAACTTTGGGACTTTTTGTTATCAAATTAATAATTGTGGAATTTTACACGAATATCCAATTATAATTTTTTCTTAGTATAAAAGGCACCAACGAAGAAAAAAAAACATGCATTGTAAGATATAAATTAGAATTATATTTTTCAAAGGACATTTTTTACTTGTTAACTTTCCAAATTTTCAAAAAACCGCAAATAAATAATTAACAATTGTGAGAATTTAATCTCATTTAACACGTCCAGGTGATTACTTTTTTTTGAAAATCGTTTTCAACGCCCCAAGAAAACACAGGGTAAATATTCTTGCACGCCCTCATCTGTTATTATCGATTACATGTATAACGCCCTCGTTTATTGTGACACAAAACGGCGGATTAAAACGCGACGCCTAACAATTTCATCAATTCATTAATTCACAAAAGTACTTCACAGCCATCCTCTGCGGGTCCATATTTTAAAAAGTAAAAAAACGGCGAAACGGTTAAGCAGCAATTAGCAATAAAATAAAAAATAATATCCCCGTAGACAGTAAAAATCCGCACGGAACAACTTGGCTTGCAATTTACTATAATTGCGGGCGCTGATATTAGCAATAAGCTGATTTTTTATTCACCCTGTCTCTTATCACCCCCCGACCTGAGAACAATAGCTAATCTGGGACTGAGTTTTTCTAGAGGCTCGTTTTTCTTAACAACTGCCGTCTTAAGGATCACTATTGGTTAACAAAGAAAAGATACAACGTGCCCCGCTATAACACTAAAAAGAAATGAGAAGCTCCGCCGCAAGAAATTCTTGAATATTTTATAATTTGTAACAGAAGTCGCCAACTTTTTGATGAGTGGATCCAATTAAATATGAATAATTTAGTTAATGGTGACATTAGATGTAATTGATATCCCCTACTTGGGGCGTAATTAGATTTCTAGTGCTCCCGCGAAATTAATTTCTGATGCGCAACGGCTAATTCCGAATCGAAACAATCATCCGGAATTCTTTCCGGGTGCCGGCGGATCCCCGGAAAGCAATCGGGCTGAAAGTGCCATCACCGTCTCCGGACCTGAGCCTCCTTCGCGGAGCACTTTCTGTAATAACCGAATCAAAAAACGCATAAAATTTAGGCCATAAAGCACATTGCCGCGGCAATGTGAGACGTACATGGTTACATATGCAAATTGGATCTCTAACTTATTGTACACATCTCATAAAGAGAGAGAGTAATGCGATTTTATACGTCCTTCGGAGACGCCTTCCCTAACAACGCGTCAAATAAAGTTATGTTATTGACGTGGCGAAAATGAGCCCTTCTGATTGTGCATTTTGGGGCAAACGCAACCATCGAAAATATGTTTTTTTCCGGTGGAAATGCACATCACCCACTTTAACTTTTCGACTGGCTAATCCAATTGGGGAGGGAATTTTTAAACGAGGGTTGTTATTTTTAAAGAACTTGCCTCATCGATCATAAGAACGCATTTCGCCAGCGGTGTTTCATAATTTTTTGATTAAATTTCAGCGAATGCTGTGCACACAAAGTCGGAAATAAGAAGTGAGCTTTTGCATTTCAATATCAAAAAATACTCAAATATTTGCACAAATGATTATTCCATTAAAATGAAATTTACTCAGGTATACAATAGCTCTGTGTTTTATTCAAATGCGTGCTTTCTTCCCCCGTTTCCGGCTAGATTGAACGAAAACATTTTTATTCCGGACGAGGAGATCTCTCTCTTTATTTCTGCGTTTGGCGGATAATTGTGTGGAAGACGTGTCAGGTGGTGAATGATTTATTCGTTGTAATTAGAACTTTAAAGATCCCCATCAAGACGGTCTCTAATAGAAAGAAATTGATTCATTGCAGCCACCGTTCCGGCTACAAATTCACTGACTGCTTTCTTCCGCTACACACAGATGAATGCAATCCATTTATCATCTGTATTTTGAGGTTGATAAAGATTTACTCGCGTTTTCTTCCTTTCAGCTTGTTAATTCGAACGCGGGGAAATTTTACATTATCATTTTTTCATTATTTATTTTCTTTTGACGCTCACCCCACACGAAAATACCTCAACGCTACGTACGAATTTATCACCGCAATCGATATTCGGCATCATAGATTAATTGAAACGTGAACGCTCATTACGCAGATGTTAATAATAATTCTGATAATTGTACGCGAGCAGATGCTCGAATTATTAAATTGACCACGCAAAAACGTTTACTGTAGCAATTACGGCATTTCGAAGTAATGCCACAATTTATTATCGTCTCTTTTGTCGTATAACTGCCACATTTTATGCCAATCTGAATTATTCATCCGCAAACAGTTGGACGTTCAAATTAGTATTTCTTTATCCTTGCCTCGTTATTTCAAAACTAAAGTTCCTAGTTGAAATGCAACAGATAAGCTTGAAATTCACAAGTGTTCAATTTCTGCAGTGATCTATCGTCAAGCCAACATTTACGACTAATTAATTTTTTACCGCAAATTTTAATAGAATAGTTATTACTTATTATAAAGTAGGTACATTAAAAGCTAATAAACTTACCGAAAAAAATGTAAACGTGACACAGTAATTATTAGCTTTAAAGTAATTATGTTAAATAAAGATTTCACATATCGCACAAGGTTACATATGCAAAACAAAAATTTGAAAAAAATCTTAAACACGTCTTACGGATTGATAAACGCAAAATATTTATTGAATTACCAAAATATATCTTACGTATTTTACATCAACATTATGTTGGTTGAGATTTGTTTTGTAGCAGAATTTTTTTTAGAGATTTTCTCGACTTGACCAAGCAAAACAATGGTAGATTATATCATTAAGAGTAGAAGTGAGGTCTTTTGTGCTAAGCCCAGAGATTAAAGACAGAGACGAATTCGAGGTCGGCAACTGAGCGAAGTACAAAAGGACTCACTTCTACCCTTAATAATAATATACAGGGTGTCTCAGCTAAGACTTTCGAGTCTCATATCTTGGTTATTTGCCAACGGATTTTTATGAAATTTAAAATGCAGATATTTTAGACCGTGAAGGTTCAATTAGTAATAATAAAATTACGTCAAGTTAAAAAATGTAATTTTAACACATGTTTCCTTTATCGAAAATTATTCGCGATTATTATTAGATTGTTAAACATTAAAAAATAGGGGTCTACACAAACAATTAAGTAAATCACTTGTCTGATTCAACGAAAAGATTAGATTTTGTCGTTAAAAATTTAATGTAAAATTTGAAGGTATTTGAGCAGTTACCTTTTGAAACAATTGATGATTAATTGCCAAGCAACATTATGTACACCCTATAAAGTCTGTCAAAATTGGGCGCGCTTTATTAGAAACGTCAAATTGTCAAAATTTATTGAAAATACTCTAAAAATAGACTACAGCGGCAGAAATTTCAATATTGTTGAAAAAGGAAAACAATTTTGCCTATGGAGAGTGTCGTAAGAACTTCAATGACACAGTTCATTTTCTCGTGGAACACTATCCAAATGTAGGCTTTACAAAATGTAAGGTTAAGAGAGTCGTCAATTTATTTGAAGACACAGGAAGCGTACCTACGTGAACTAATTTACCTTGCAAAAATACCCCGATCGTGTTTTAGTCCTTTATGGAAGAATTAAAGCATCCAGTATAATAAATTACGTCCAAATGTTGTCTTTAACTTTGTAAGTGTTTGTAAGGTTAGCAAGATAAACGTCAAATATGTCAGATGACCAAAATTCTGCAAAATTGCGCGTTTGTTTCATACGCGTCTACGTTTTTGCATTTGCAGCCACGTTTAACACAGTTTTTTGCTTTTTTCTTGCAAACCAGACGTCTTTCAAGGACGAGTTTTTCCATACAGCATTTTTTATTGACGATCAATTTTTTATGTAAATCTTAATTGATTCAATATTTTAAAAAGCACGTAAAAATTACGTTTTTAAGACTTGGGTGATTGCATTAATGGGATTTTATTCTCCACCATCTAAAATATCTGCATTTTAAATTTCACAAAAATCCGCTAGAAAATAACTGAGTTATTAGGCTCGAAAATCTTAGCTGAGACACCCTGTATATGTACTATTTTATCTTCAAGCGGATCACAACAAAAAATCGGACATGAACTCATTTATGTTCTTTTGCTACAGTTACAGTAAAATGACAATTTTCAAACTTACAATTTTTAAGGCATCAGTATTTATACTTCCTACTTCTCTTCTTGCAATATTTTTAGTACTTGAAGGTTCAATAATATTAGTAAAAGTCTACTAAAGTCTAAAGTTTACTTTTTAACGTTGAACGGCCATCTTGCTATTTTTGATTTTGACATCTGTCATCCGTGCACATGGGCGACTCGTGTTAAACTACAGTGGTACAGGTTAAATATTGGGCAATAATTTCGTTATTTCGCTTTTTTAGAATAAATCGTAAGAAATGCTTCAAATGACCTTACATTTATTTGACTCGGTCGAGCCGCCTGCGGACATTTTGGACTCCTAGGATTTGAAGTGTTTCAAGTCCGGTTACAAAAAAAGCCACTTCAACCGTTTCTATAGAGATACACAGAGGCGTGATTTCGATCGCTTGAAGATAAAGGAATAAATGTTACAGATGAAAATGGCATTGATAAATATTGGTAACGTAAGACTTTTTCGAGTACAATTAATTAGTCAGAATTCCAAAAATGGTTTATTTTTTGCATTATAAATTTATTTGTACACTTTTAACCGTCTTATATTTTTGCCACAAAAATATGAAAGACAAGCGTGCGTCAGTCTCGTGACATTTTTAGATCTTTTATGTAATTAAGAGTGCTTTGAAGAGGTCGGTCGCTTTTCTGAATAGGCGCGACAGTACAAAGAAACAGAAACAGAAACCACCACAAATACCATTACAATACCGGAACAATTAAAGATTTTCTCCTTTGTTCCAGCCGAACTGAAGATGGACGTCCTGAGAGAAAGGGAAGTGAAAGACAACTTAGAAAGACAACTGGTCGACGAACAAAAAATCAGAGGTAAGCGATACCGATTTCATTGTTACGTTCCCAGACAATATTGTTCGCGATCTTTGTTGTTATGCAGACGGCATTGTTTCAAAATAAAATGTTTCTCCCGTTTTTGAGTGGTCGCCGCGCTCATACTCTGTGGGTATACATTGAATAGGAAAGTTTTTCAATGGGCGCCGATTTAATTAGAGATCGCACGAACATCTTAAATAAACAATTAATCCATCATTTAATAATGGGTCCGGAGTTGTTGCGAAAATTCAACAAGCTGGTCGACCTTTGAATTCTTTTTAAAAACAGACAATGCAAGATCCGCTATTATCACGATATAAATCGAGCTTAAATACTGCAGTCGTCTTGAGACAGTAATTCGAGACTGGCATTTCGGAAAGGTCAAACTGGCAATAGAAAAGGCAATAAGCAACTAACCCCCGCAACACTTGTACTTCTTCTTCAGGGGTGACTAAGTCGAGGGCCGGAGAGTTTCCGTCTTGTTTCGACGCATTTTCTCCTAAAAACTCTGCAATAAATTATCCCGTTCACACCGATTAGCGGCAATTATCATCTGTCTGCCGTGTTGTTCCGGACATCCGGTCCCTCTTTATCTCGACGGAATACCACACATCAGGCGATTTTTCTTCCCATAATAACACGTATGAAAAATGAATTAATTGTCGTTATTAGCATTGTTGTGCACATTTTAAACAGGCTATTACTCATCTCGTTCGGCTTGTCTTACACGTACGGGCTCCGCATTTTTCTTTCAGGGCGAGTGATTTTTTACGATACCAACATCCCCGTTAGGTGTAATTACGTCGATTGCCTCGTTAGCGTGGCCGTTCGCTTAATTCTTCGATTATGTCGGCGCGCTGTTGCAACCCCTTCGTCCGTCGATGGCCCGACTGTTGACATATTAAGTTTCCCCGTAAGTCGCTGAACACTTTATATTTCGCCCCTCGACGATGTCACAACAAGGCGCATCGATTGGAAACGGAGAGTCGTCCGTCACGAAGATGTCATCGTCCCGAGCTATCTCAGGAAAGCCGGGCTAGATTGATGAGGCCCCGTGTCGTTGCCACACCGCTAAAATAAATCATAAAGCCAGGGACGCATTACGAATGCTCTCGATAACTTATCTACAAATACAACATACAAATTCAACCCGGTTTTTGTCGACAGAAGCCACCCTCGGCCGGGACCGACCTCCGACCATAAATCTAAAACTGTGTCCGTGGACCTAGTGTGGCCACCGCGAGCACCTGTTCACCTCGTGAACCCGCTCCTGGCAAATCAAAAACTGACCCTTCTTAATTACGATGAGATCTTCAAAAATTAAACTAGCCCATCTGCAACGGGCAAGGGCTGTAAAAATTACAGGGATCAGTAAAGGGTGTTTCGATGTGTCAGAAATTATGTTCTTCGTTCTTTGAAGTAGGGATATCAGAAGCTACAGAACTAAAAATGTTGCATGAAGATTTAAAAATGAATAAGGTCTCAGCACGTTGGATTCCGAAATTGCTTAATCCCGAACGAAAACTGTGGCGGCAACACATTTGCGAAGAAAACTTGAGGGCTTTGACTGACGACGAAGAGATTTTTTCGAAAATTATACACAAGGGATCTTCAACGCCAAAAAAATTCAAGAACGCAGCATTCATCAGGAAAGCTGCTTCATGACAAATGAAGAGTTCACAAAGCTCGCCAAGTTCGTGAAGCAATCGAGGAGTGCGCCTTTGTAGAGATGGAACATCCACCATCCAGCCCAGATTTGGCACCTAATGACAATTATCTTTTTCCTAAACTAAAAAAAGCACTTGAGGGGACGTCGTTTTTCTTAAGGTGAATACCTAGCAGTGGAGGAATTGTTTGAGGACTTATCAAAATAACTTTTTTTGAAGGCATAGCCTCATTGGAAAAACGTTGGAATAAATGTGTAGAGGTCTTGGATTTTCTCATGGGCTATGAGTCATATCTGCCCAAACGACGAATATCGGTCTCAAGTAGGCGCTACAAACCGATTGGAAAACATCGACATTCATTGTCTCTCTCTCTCTCTCGTCAATTTGCATGTAAAGTTGTCGACGTTTTCAGTTTACATTTACATTTACAGATTCAGAGTTTTCACTGGTTTATCGCTCCGCCTTCGCGCAGATATTTCCAAGGTCACAGCCCATGAGAGAATCCAACACCTCTAACAGTTAATGGATCAATGTTGAAAAATAAAATATTACTCTTCTCCCAACTCCCAACTAGGTAGATAATATAAAAATCTCCCCTCGTACTAAAAGCAAATAATTTTTTCCATACGAAGTTGAAAAAATGAAACATAAATTTTCCATATCTATGCGTTATTAATAAAACTGTTATTAAGATCCTAGATCATTTGTTAAAAACCCACTAAACATCTAAAGTTGTAACGTTTTCGAATCAGAAAAACATGGCTCATTGAAGAAAAACAAGAATCTTTCTTGTTGTTGCCGACAGATACAAATGACCAAGATTAACGATCGTAATGTACTCATTATCATAATCAAACTGTAGGAGAAAATGAAATCAGATAAAATAATTATCATTTTACACTTGTAATGTTGGAGTATCAGCATAAGAGATCGGACGCAACGAACCCAAATTAGGGGCAATCCACACAGGATGGGGGCCTTAAAACCGTGTTAAACTTTCTCACTTAAAAATAACCACCTGTAAATATGTATAAACACTACTGATAAAAGATAAGAATAGGAAGAAGCGTAATAATAATGAAATAAACGGCTTCCGGCTGTGTATAATTGTTGCACAAAGCATACAAACGTCAGAAATCGCCGATGTAAAAACGTAATTCATTTGGGGTGTACGGAGTTTGCGGGGACGAAGTAGTCACGCTTCCATTTTATTTCCTTTGAGGATACACCGGAAATTACATCAAATTCGAAATCAATATTATTTTTCCTGGAGTAAATTAATTCTGATTGTTGTGTCGTGTGTGGATTATTAAAAATCAACCGCCGACTAAATAATTATTTTATTTTCGTCGAGATGGCAGAGGGTGAGTAATTCGAGTCGTAGGAACGGTTGCATTAGAGTCCGGAAGTCACGTGCCGGAAACCCGACCGGAGTCAAACAAGAGACCATTAGCTACGAATGTCGCCTCTGTTTCTTCTATTCGTTATAACAGTTGTCAAATCTAATGTCTTGGTTTGGTCCTTTCCGTCGCTGCCACAGGTAACATTAGATCTTATTGGTAAAAGTCAGCGACCGTTGGAACAAATAATAAAAGTGGTAAAAATATCGGCGGATAAATTGGATAAATTGGTAGTATCTGGTGTTGTTTGTATCAATCACAAATCGACAGTAGACAGGATAGGAGAACGAATCAAATTTAACTAGCGCGTATTCATATTACATGAGGTAATAATAATGGTCGAGGAATTGT
Organism: Tenebrio molitor; assembly: GCF_963966145.1. Lineage (NCBI taxonomy): Eukaryota > Metazoa > Arthropoda > Insecta > Coleoptera > Tenebrionidae > Tenebrio > Tenebrio molitor. The sequence goes on along the minus strand of NC_091051.1, from coordinate 13,375,481 downwards.
TCAAAGGTAAAAATGTAAAAATTGGCTGGTCGCTGTGGCATAAATGATGTTCCGTATCGTACAAAAACCGCTATCAGCTCAAATATATGACGAGTGTAGTCAATTAGAGCAAAAGCGATACATATATGATAACAGGGCAGTATCATTTATTCCATGCATACAAATTCAGTCAAACAAACAAACCCGCTAATAATTGGCAGTGTACAGGATGAATATGAATGGAAATTCAGTATTTCAGTGCATTTCTAGACTCGAGCTCGAGGCGTTTTCTCTTTAAAAAGAGCCTCGCAGTATTCAGCTGTCAAACCATTTTCATGCTAATTCGTTTTAATATGGCATTTAAAAGGATTTCAGTGGGATTTTTAATATTTTCATATTAGGCCAGAGCCTATAGATATCCCGTGACACTTTTAAATTATTCCCATTGATAAGATCCCCGCAACCTGACATCGGGATTTATTTAATCTCGAGACCGCACAAACACGATTTTTTATTGAATCGACAACGCCTGTGCTAAGCACAAAGGCACAGATTTTACGCCAAAAAAAAAACTGTTTTTATTTTTTTAGATCAGATAATCACCTCAGATAAAAATTTATAAAAATATATCTACGGAAAAATAGACTCATTGAATAAATACTATTCATTTGTAATAAAATAAAATGGGCTTTAAGTTGTCCAACGGTGTTTTTTAGAGTTAAACAGACGCCCATGTGTATTTAGACCTTTATCAACAATTTTTGTAAATGACTTATTTTCGCAGAAGGGATTTACTTATTTTCTAATATTCAAGATGTGTAAGTCCTTGTTAAGACAAGAAATTATTTTTTAATTTACTTTATTTAGGTTAGGTAAACTGTAGAGTTACGTAACCTGAAAATGATTTTGGACAATAACTAGAAATTATTGTCAGAAAAGTTATAAATAACCCTAATAACTTGAACAATGAAGATATTCATAATCATAACACTTTGAAAGATGTTTTACGATTTAAAGAAATATACACATATTTAGAGTTGGAACTCAACATTCTGGCACAATTATTTGAATATGTATTTTTATTTTATGTTTGCTGCAAAAGAGACCAAAATGAAGTCTAAATTTATATTTTTCTTTGACTTATGTGAATGAGAGCGAATAGAGAATATTTAATATTGTCCAAACGGATCTACCTAAATACTGATGACAACTATTTATTTGTTATATAAAGTGAATTCGTAAATATTAGAATAAATTATTAACTTATAATTCCGCAGGCTACAAACAAAAGCATCACTTCCGTTGAAATCACATAATTTTTCACAACCAGTCTTTTCACTGTATTTGCTATCTTAATATCAGTAACACTTTTTTCTCTGAGACCAAAAATAATAATTAAAAAAATCATAAAATTGAAAATTCTGTCACTTGTCTTATCTACATCAGCATCTTCATTTCTCACAGTGGAACTCAAAAATACGATTTTGTAGTTACTATAAATTCCAATGTGACAAACTAGTCATCTTTCCGGTAGCCACACTGGCATATCTGTTAATTCAATATTGAAACTACAAATAGCAGAAGAAGTTGCTATTCTGGGCTATGTTTTCGTAAGAAATTTAAAGGCTGTTCTCCTAAAAAGTGATTTTTCGAGTTGTGCCATTGTTGCAGCCCGTGAAAGACAACTGTCCCAAAAATAAGTACATTAATTTTAACTAATCGCAGAACATTTTACCCCCATAAATTAACGAGCCATCCATCCATGTATCAAGTAATTTGACCCAGTGACAGTGACCCTGAAATAATTGTTTATATCAAGTGCATAAACAAGCACCTATCGTGTTTTTAGAATACACATTTCTTTGCCTGTTGCGACCGAGATAGATTGATAAGAACATAAATTTTATAATGGCTGTCTTACGTTTGGTGATTCCTTGATTCTTGATTTAGAATTTGAGAATTAGATTTGTGTTATGGTGAAGCTTCCAGGAAGTCTGTTCGAGCCCAAGGAATCGATGTGGCCCGTTTGCGGCGATGGTCATACTTACCCTGTATGGCCGTTTTACGGCGGATTTGAAATTGTACCTGAGAAGGTATAGGGCGGAGTGCGACCGGTCAGGGAAATTACTCCTCTTTTTTTTTTGGAAGAGATATTTAATCCTAAAATGTGCAAAAGCAATGTTATAAATATCCAGCTTTTCAAAATTATGATTAGTCTTATATTAGTGAACGACACAAGTGGAGAAGTGAAAATGGAAGTGATATTTCTAGTAAAGGTGGTAAAGATTTGATTCTTTTAGAGTCTTTTAAATACATACTCTGGAAAAAAATGGTACTAAACAAGGTGTGAAATGGTGTTGCACAGTGAAGAGCTACCATGCAAAAATCTATGTAGATGAAAGTCTAATTTTTTTTTTTATTAAAAAGCGATGGATTGCACAGCCATGAGGTTGCAAAACTTTGGAAAGAAGAGATAAGATTATGATAATTTTTTACCCGAATGTTACTACCACCACTGTACCCGGCCATCACCTTTTCAGGTATAGTTTTCCCCTTTATAATTTGGTTTTATGGCAGTGCAATTGTAATTATTAGAAATTGGGGTTGCGGTTTTGGCAATAGACGTGATGATATTGTAGCCTGGTCAGACAACAGACAACAGACCTTCTTTTACAGTCCTAGGATTTATGGCGGTAGTTGCCTATTGTCGGGGTATTTAACTCCCTGGCAACAGGGCTGGTAGTAAAACCAAATTAGAAATGGGAATGGGAACACTATACATTTTAAACGGGAGATTTATAAGCTGACCATCGCCGCAATCCGGCCCTGCCTGAAAGAATGCAACGGGATTCCCTTCCCTAAAGTGCGTACATTTCTGTATGTGGTGCAGCATCTCCGAGATTACGGATCCTTGGATCCTTTAAGACTGCACCCCACAGGAGCGTGGTGTAGACCACGTCCTGTGCCAATTGAAAACGATGACAAGGCTGTCCGAGCTGAACTAAGGATCAGTACTCGAAGACTGGCGTTGGAGCATGCGAAAATCTTGAAGAGTACTAAAAGCACAAGTGTATCCGGTGTCATGATTCATGACCCAAAAGTTCAGTTTTTGCAAGCTGATCATTTACCTCGCAGGCGTCAATTTTAAGAAGCATACTTAAATAGCTATTTTCAATACAAGTGAGCAAAGTAGTGCATTTAATCACGAGCCGTAGGCGAGGGTCCCAACTGGACAAGTGATTAAATGCACATTTGCTCATGCGTGTTGAATCTGATTTTTTCCATGATCATAAAATGAGCCGCGGTATTGAGATTTCGGGCAGCATTTTTTTGTCACTTTTTGAATTTTGAGTTAATTGCAGTGAGTCATTTTCACCTGCTGCCTACCGCTTATTATGCCTCAAATTACTATTTTTTAATGTAAATTGATCAAAATGACAAAACATGACAAGAGTAAAAAATGAGGTTATATTAACGTAAACTGTACATATTATATTATATTATCTATCTGCATCAGTATTTTTCATAACTGTTAAAATTACTGAAACAATAACTTCTACAAAATTATCCCAACAGGAAAATCACGAAAACAGTTTTTCACAACAAAACGTGGATCAACAAAATTCCAAACAAAAGAGGTTATGTTGTTAGGCGTTGCGTGTTTGTGATTGGTTTTCCAGAAGTTTACCCCAAGCAATTTCACGTTTTTTCGTGAATTGAAATTTAAATAAGAGATTAAATTTTTTTAAATAAGTCAAAAATAAGACAAGCTTTAGTTATTATTATTCAGAAAGTATTTTTTTTCAGTACAACATATTTGGCGCCCTCTATCGACAAACTCGCAAAACATTCACTTTGCTCACTAGTGAGAAAATATGTTTTCCTCACTAGTGATTCAATTGCCATCTTTGCTCACAATTTTCAGTGAGCAAAGACCACTGAAATTCAATGCTCATGGAAAAAATGTTTTAAATAACGTGCTCGTTCAGTTATTATAAGATGTCTCTCTTAAAATTAATGCAAACATGTGGGTATCAACATAATGGTGCTAATGCCACAATGCCACAATGCACAATGCACAATGTATGAAATTCTCTAAACGCAAATTTTCCTGTACGAAGTGATTGGACGAAATGGTCCTGGAGTGTCCCTTGCAGGGAAATCGTCTGACCTAACTCCGTGTGATTTCTTTTTGAGAGGGTACATAAAGGACAACGATTCGCAGCAATAGAATAGTTTTGAAATAAGTGGAAAAATCAACTCGTCGCCAGCTTCAATGTTGTATTGACAATAACGGCGGTTGCATTGAACACTTATTGTGATTAAGATGATAGAAAATTTTATTGTAACAATCAATAAACTATGATCATAACATTCTAGTTACAAATAATAAACTAAAATTATTTTCATTTATCACCATCATTTCCATTTCACTGTTCCAGATTTATCATATAATATTATAACAATTAGCTGCTGGGTCCAAAATAAGAAAAAACTAGTAAAAGTTATCTTACATTCGTTTTTTGTTCATCACTTATCGATATAGGCCAAGCGGTAATGAAATATGTCTTTCAACAATTTTAATTCGTTAACTAAAGATAACGAGAAACATTTTGTACCGATTGATACGTTCGTTCTGTCACTAGTTAAAATTAATGTACTTATTTCTACAACACGTTGTGCATCAATTTCCATATAGAAAATAGTAAAAATACAAACGATTAAAACTTTTTAACACCGTTGAAAACTCGAGCAAATTAATTTAACTCTATGAAAAATTAATAACTAGGGAAATGCCAAAAACTGATATGTTGCGCCAACTTATTCAAACTGTATATAGAAGTATTTTCAGACAATTTTAAAAAATGATTAGAATAGAGTTCGGATTTGTTTCTTTTTTTTTTAATGTTTACGTTGCTACAAAATACTTGATACAGTGTTACAAAAAAATATTTAAGACTTTTAAACTCGTTTACTAATTTTCCATGACCTAAATCTGGTTCTTATTAGTTATTACTAAATTACTATTGGGGACAAAATACTTTGGTCGTCATTTTTCTGTCACTTCAAAACAAATTAATGTAAATCAAGCATTAACGTCAAGTCAATAGTGATGACAATTTCAAATTATTGACTTTTCTCTTGTCAAAAATATGGCACCTTCCACCATTCAAAAATTTAGAATCATCTCCCTTGCTTCTGGGGGATTGTCTATGGGCCAAATTGCCTTGTGGAAACCTTTTCAATTTTTCCTCCTTGGAATATCTCCTTCAGTTGTCCATTTTTCGGTATTTAACATTTTGCAATGATGAGTTTTTCAGTGACAGTGGTTGACAGTAGTAAAAAATAAGGTTAACCGTCCTAATGCTTGCTTTACAACTTTATGTCAGTCAACTGACTTTGACGACCAAAGTAATTTGTCCCCAATAGTACGAAAAACTGCGATCAAATTAATTTATAATTTGTGCGATTCATATGCTCAATTGTGGGATCTAATATAAAGTTACGTCATTTTAAAGACTTTTTTTGTTCGACACTGTCAGAATTTGGGAATTTTCTCCTATGTGAACGGATTTTGATAAATGTGACAACTTGTCAAAACGAAACGTTAAGCTAATTTTAAAGGTTTTAAGCGATTTGGAGCCTTTAAGGGGCTCGTCGAACAAAAAAACCTTGTATTCAATTCGTTCGTGTGTAAATTGGGCCTTTTTTGGCACTCGTGGACCTTTAAAACGCTCGTTTTACTCGCGTTTTAAAATGGCCCACTCGTGCCAAAAAAGGCCCAATTTACACACAAACTTGTCAAATAAACTACTATTTAAAAATTGATTTGGTTTTTAAAGTTTTTGATAATGTAATTTTTAAATTAGTTGTAACTTTAACCACCGTTGCGATAGTTTACACGAAATGTTAACTGTCAAGACGTCACCTGTGTTTCCCGCTGTGTTTGTTTATTGGAGCATGGAGTTCAAGTAACGACATACGTTTTCCGATTACAAATTAATTTGATGCATTTGTCAGATAATTGATAATGAATTTATTTAATCTTAATAAAATTAATTTTAGGATTTATCTCTACACACCTAAAATGTCTAATATTTTTTCTACTTTCTTACTTTGTTAGAGTACCAAGATGTCAATACATTTTTGTCAAGTCAATTTTAGAATTATTTATAACTCTCTTCGCTTCACTTCACCAAAAAAGCGACAAGATAAATTTCTCAAATGCAAAATTGATATCTTTTAATCGTTTTCGTTTACGAAGAAATTCCCTTCTTCCTCTCGAACAACCGCTTTCCGTGTCGATTTTGTTGCATCCAAATGCCTGAAATCCTATCTTTTACACCACACTGTCGAAATCTAATCGTATCTGGCAGTGATATCGTCCGATATTGCATGTTAAACAATCAATCGAGTGCGGTGTCACAATAGCATTAAACGAAATAACACGCACGTAACTCGCAATAACAGGAATCATAACGTAATTGGAAAATCAAGGCGTTACTTCCTAATTACGTTGATTAATGGGCAGGATTTTATGTTTATAGATAAAATTCATTAAAAATTCATCCGACCAACTAGCAGACCATAAAATTGTATTATTTTCCGTGTGCTCGTTTCAGCCACACAGCGTGTACAAATGATCAGTTATTTTGTTATAGTTTGCATATTCCGCGAGTTTTCATACAGGGTCTCTTGTATATATCTTAATCCGTGTAATTTACAGTAATTACCGGTTAATTACAGTCGATGGTCGCGCCTCCGCGACCGTGAACTAGAGGAAGAAGCGCACGGAGAGCTTTCGCATAGGAAAGTTATTTATTTATTAGTCGTGTGCACAATCGTAACGGTCCATCGATTGTCGGTGTTTTCCTCTTTGGTTGGGCGGGGTGCATTTTCACTTAAAAGCGGTGACGAGAGGGTGCCAACATTTAAATTAAACTCTACAGAGCTTTGTGAAAGCAATTGACAAGTAATTTACTGAGACCAATGGTCATTTGTGTTGTATAAATGAGTTAGAGTGGACTGAATAAAATTAGAAGCACTGGCCGACATCAAAGCTCGCACCGAACGGACCCTTTTCAGGGTGAAATTCGCGTCGAAATTTCCACCGAAAACAGTGATACCATCACGGTCAAGAACGCGTCATATTTTTGCATCGAAGCAATTATGAAAACACCCCCAAGTAATTTTTCGTCGATGGACCGTGGATAATCTCGTTCTCGATTTGAACAAGGCTGTGCGGTATTAAATATTATTTTCCATCAGCGGAGGCGCAAATTGTGGAATATTATAAGTTTCACACTCGAATAGAGAATTCTCTTAAAATCGAGGGTGATTTTTTTATAATCGAGGCTCGCTGATTTAAATGCACATACATCAAATCGTGAGATTTTTATTTTTCGACGATTTTGCGCCAACAACGTCAACAAGTACCTAAGTCTGCTCACCAAATATTTTACACTTTTGCGCCCAAATATTACGACACTTTATTAGTTTATTTTACGACCGAGTATTATTTACTTTCGTAGTGTTAAATTAACAATTAACTAAATACGTAACGGAAAAACAAATATTGGGCTAAGTAGGTTCCCCCTAGAGTTTGCAGTTTTTTATTTTGTTTAGGCGCCATTATTTAGTTTTACATCTTCTTATCTATATTTGCATATTGTAAATTAATTTTCCCCACTTAGTAACGCTGTATATAGGACAATTTATTAATAATTCTCATTCATATTTATTTATTTGACACCGATTTTTTATGTGTAATTATGTTTTAGTTCCACCGGTAGCAATTATTTATTTTAAATTACTGGATACACATCTCCTAATTAGCTAGTCTACCACACATCTAGATCTAATAAATTAATTTTTGTGAAGGTTCTTGAACTTGCAAAATAAGGGCATTCGCACTGGTAATAACGTATTTGGTTGTAGAATTTTTTTGGAGTGTCAAGAAACTTACGAAACTCGTTTAATCATTTCGACGAGAAAACGAATTTGATACTAAAAATTTTATACCATTAAAAAGATTTTCTACAACAAGTTACCACCTTGTGAACTGTTATTACTTCGAAAATTGATGCAACATGAGAAAAAATAGTTTCTAAAATTAAATTTGCTTAGTTATAAGATGATTATGCAGCATTTTTGTAGGCAGCTTGAAATGGAATTTCTCAACAAAATTTTTTTCTTGTTTATAGGACATATATATTATTATAAATTATTATATCAAAGTTATACCCGGTTTTTATGGCAGAGGTATAAATTATTAAATTAAAACATTATGAAATGTATTCCTGTAGAGAGTAAGTTTAATGGGAATTTTTTAATATATTCCAGTTGTGCTCGTCATTCAGTAAATTTCTTTTTTGTAATTCCAGCCAGCAAGGTTTTAATAGGATAGATTTTTGCAACTGGTTCCTTTTTACAAAATCCCTGACCAAATTTAAATAAAATCACATAATTAAAGCTTCGATTAAGTCCATACATTAAACACGTATCTCATAAATATGCACACATAATTTTTAAAAAACAGGCAATTTAGTACATTAATATAATTCTTATTTCCAATAATAAATGTTTATAGATTTTTTTTCCTCCTGTTTTTATTAAAAATTAAATCATCCAGTTATGAATGTAAAATACCTTCAATATGTATTTCAACAAGATACAAAAATACAAAATAAACAAATGCAAGCACTGAATTTTTTATGGAGTATTCTGAGAATGGTATGCCGGAAAAATCGATAAAATATCCAACCAATTAAAAAAAAATTGTGTAATCTTAAAAAAAAAAAAAGAATTAAGTATAGATAGCAAAGTTCTCTTTAAACAAATGTTTACAAAGCCTGGTGAACTTGATCCTACAGGACTTGTGAAATTAGGAATACAAAAAAGTACGGTTAAATAATCAATCAGGATTTCTTTTTTCATGACCAAGAATATCAGAGGTTAATAATAATTTTTTCAAAACATTTTCCAGGGAGTTTTTATTTTGAATCAAATAAACAAAGCAAATTTTAATATCCACCAAAATTATAATTGAAGGACTTAATTGCTACATAATGATAAGCCACAAAATGACAAACTCAATTACCTTAAATGTAATTTGAAATAATATTGTAAATTACTGCAAATTAATTGTTGTTAGTTTGTCGCCCTATTCCCATGTCACAAAGGAAAAATCCATAAAGAATAAATATGTATATCTCTTAATAGAAAAAATCAAATTTAAATAAGTTGTGGCTTGCCATTAAAAAGCGACACGCTCTTCAATTTCAAAATTGAAACCCCAGCATTTGCTGCTTCAGTAATTTCTTAAGATTCTTCTGCAGAAAAGTTTTCCATCTTTTTTAACTGTTTTTATTTCATCTTACTTGGGTTGCAAAAAAAACCGAATATGCACCTCGAGAGAGAATGATATTTCCCTCGGGTTTGGCCCTCTGGCTACAAATCACACCTCAGGAAAAATTATACATTTCTCTCCCTAGATGTACAATGAACCATTAATATTTCGTTGATACAGGAAGTTTATATTTTATGATTTTAATTCAAAAGTATTGTTAAAACTTGAACTAAAATTATGATATTTGCAAATACCTACAATGGGATGTTGGCTAAAAGAGATGCTGACGTAAATATTCTTAAAAGTCACTTTTTCTGCCATATCGACCCAGTTAATCAGTGAAAGAATCAAAACCACATCTTTCGGATCAGTTTGACAGAATATTTTGTAATTTTTTTGTAAATTATTTCGCAGTGTTGAAAGATAGTAAAAGTATTTGAACGAAAGGAAGTATATGCCACTTTTGAAACCTATTTTATTTTATCAAATCCCTTAATATTTTCTAATCTGCTGCACTGAAATATTAGGGTGTCCAGAAAGTTCTGAGCGTTTTTTAGAAAAATAGATAAAAATAAATAAATATCTATTACTTAAAAAATTAAACAACAATTAAACTAAATATTCGCCGTTATTGTCAATGACTTCCAACCATCTTTGTCCCAAAAACTCAAATCCAGAACGATAGAAGATGGGTTCTTTCGTCCCGAACGACTCTTGTCTTTAAGACCTTCTTCCCCATTCAGAAATTTCGCAAACCATTACCGACAAGTATACTGTTTTACCGTCCCCTCACCTTCAATTCTGCATATATTTCTTCTCGCTGCTGCCGCTGAATGTCCACATTTAAATTCATATAACATTAAATTACGATTTCGTTCTTTTTACATGTAAACAATCAATTACCAGAATGTAACCAATAGAAAATTATTTAATTGAGACACGTCAAATTGTTTATGGACAAGTGTACTTCATACTTTAAAAAACTAACAAAAATTACCAATTGATTTTACATTTATTTTATATCGAGAAACAGAATACCACAAAAACGCTCAGAACTTTCTGGACAGCCTTAGTAGTAGTAGTAGTAAATTCCGTTATTCCCACCCAGGACAAAGGGTAATTATGAATTGTTTCCGTCTGTCTGTCTTTCCTTGGCTATATATCCCATTTGTTGGAATGTCTTTTTCGCCTCTGCTTGTGTTGTCCTCATCCATGACTCTTTTGAGCGATCTGGCTTCCTTTTTCCTTCAGGGTCCCATTTGGGCGCTTTATTGGGGATTTCTTCTTTATTTTTTAATGTATATCCTTGCCACTTAAACGGGCATAGCCGAATTCCTCCACCAGCGCTGACCATACGGATTAAGCGCTTCTCAGAAGTCCAGTTGTTGACGTCCTAAGTAATTACGAAGGAACTTAATTCTGTCCTTTTTTTTAACTGATACCTTCAAGAGTAAAAGTAAAATAGCAATTTTCATTTAAAAAAAGTGTATATTAGTTTAAAAATAATACTTATAAACCCACATTACAAGGGCAAGTGGGAATAACAAACCATTTTTACAAATTCACTTTGAACCAACTCCAACGAATTTTTCCACATTTTGCCAGTGTGCTTGAAAAAAATTAAATTTTTTCACTACTCGTACAAGTTTTTTTCGTTCCGTTCTTTTGCTAAATTATCAAGAAATGGGATTCTATTGGTTGAATATAATTATAAAATCGAAATGAAGGTAAGAAAATGACCTGTAGTCCTCCTCTGCACAACCTTAATTCGAAAAGATTAGATAAGAAGTTTTAAACGCCGAGGTATTTTTGTTGGAGGAATTCATCTATGGACTTGATCCGTGCCCTTTAAAAAAAATGGATTACGTCAGGTGTAGTGGAGGAACTCGGTACAACCGATTTAAACTTTCTTCTTCTGATTTGTATTTCTCTTGGTTCTTTTTAGTTCGTGATTGGAAATAATTGCGAGACACCAAATCTTTAGTATTGATCTTAGGCATCTATTGACGAAAACCTGTAGCTTATTCTTGACGGCATTTGTAACTGACCACTATTGCGTTGAACACTTTCAGTTTTGTTTTTCCCTGTAATATATTTGAACCCCAATTTCTTGTTCAATCTTCCAAATGAACTTCTTATTTTGTTCATTCTTTTTTCTACATCTTTTGTTGTGTTATTCTTCTTTATTGTAATGCTGCCCAGGTAAGTAAATTCGTCTACTTCTTCGGTGGTTCTTCTCTTAGTTTCAAGGGTTTATTTTTATATTCATTTATAGACATTGTTCTTGTTTTCTCTTTGTTTAATTTCAAACTTATTTTACTGGCTGCTTCTTCTAGTATGTTTAGTTTCTTGTTCATATGTGTTATGACTGTTATGCGATAGCAGCCATGATAATATTACTGAATAATCATTTAAATCTCTGACAGATAAGTACCTATGATATTTTTGAAAATCATCAAAAGCTTGTCAACGTACGAAATAGAATCTGAGTGTTTAATTGAGGTCCTGGCCATGACAAACGACCTAATCTATTTGAAATGATTTAATCAAATTCAACGTTATTATTCCGAATCCCCTCGACATCATCTCTGCCAATCTTAATCCAGATAGACGTAATAGCAAGACGGTGCAGTAAATCACGAGGTTATGGTCAGTAAAACAGGTGATTGCTCCGAATTGTGCAAGTTATTTGGGGTCCGACCGTGCAATTATTGCGAGCAGTGAATGTGTCAAAGACAGTGTCCAAGAGCGATAATCCCTTCGACCGAATCACCCAGTCGGAGATCAACATCACCGATTCACTGACCGTCAATCCAGACACATTCGATCCCGCATCGAAAAATGAAATAACAACAAAAGCCACGTCGGCCGCCGCTTTAAATCCACCTGATATAATTACAGGCTTCATATGACCAATTAAAATCAAAAGGTTTCAATTGTTGCAGCTATATTCGCTTAATGGAAGGTTTAATTTCAATTTGAATCGAAATGGCGCGTTCGAAAAACCTCCAACACGTACGCAACAATTTCAATGTGGTGGGAGGCAGACGTATAATTAGGGAGGGTGGAGGGTGGCTGAAAGTGTTAAACGGGACCGTTCGAAATCCGAATCGTGCAAACAAACTTCCTGTGTCCATGCGAGGCGGGCTGGGCTGGTTTCTTGGGCCCTATGGCCGTCACACGTTTTGCTTAAATGAGTTTGGCCATTTTGCGACAGAGACAGTGCTAGGGCGGGGGCGGCGGCCAGACAAGGACCACTGAGGTCTTATTGTAAGACAAAGGGGTCGATTAGATAGTTTGTATGTATAATGGTACACGTTCTTATGTCCTGGTGGTTTCGGCCGCTTTTCGGACACTACTATAACAGCTGTGTAAGGATATGGAAGATGGTTTATGCAGATACGCAGCCTAAATGGCTTCCTCCGAAAGAAGTCTTAATGCTGTCATATTACGTGTTTGAAATAGATTATGGCTATTGTGGTAATTACAGTGTTGCCATATGGGCCGCCCGCTCTATTTATTGCTTATATAGACATTGCGTGGTGCCATTACATTTTAATGGCCTGTTCTTCGTCGAGTGCTCTCGAATTAATCTGATTATACCTGATTTTTATACTATGTTGCAACGTTACCAATACACACGCGCGCACCTTAAACCTGACCTGATTAATTGCAGAATTGGGATGCGAAAAGGACTCTTTTCACGTTTCAGGTATTAATTCGGAAGGGGACAAATATGTCATCAACACATTCTCCGAACACATATCGCAGACATTCCGAAGCTCGAGGGAACTTAGTAAGACGTTTGCGAATGACGCGAGATGAGCAACATTCTCCAAGTTCCATACATCAAACCCATTCCTGAAACCCTTTACCTGCACCCATAACTTTATCATGGTTGTTGTGAATTTCATCTATTCTCCGTATTTCGTCCATTTACGCATTGTTTGACGAGTTGATAGTTTTTCTTAATCTGTCGACGGAGTGGTACACTAGCTCAAAGGGAGGCGCCACGTTAAGCAACAGAGGATGTTGCCAAACCACGAACAAATAAAAGTGAAAGATAAGAAATGGTGCTGAGTTCCTAATTAACAATATGTTTTGTAATTGTTTCTTGGGCTTCGAGATATTGTAAATGGAGCGAAATTTTTATTTAAATAAAAGGAGGTCACTATGATCTTCGATTTTAACACGAAAATGCTTGCGCGAAAGGGACTTAAAAACTCTCAGTAAACTATCTGGATTACGAGTTGTCGCCCTCGGAATAGGGGAGGTTGATTGAATTTTTTTTAATGTCTCGAAAACTACTAAGCTGCGATTTTCTGATTAAGAATCTTGATTGAATTCTTAGAGTCAATAGAATTTAATAGTTTTTGATACAGACGGTTAAATTTAAATTGTTGCAAAAGACAGGACAGTGACATCATCAATTTTTCTCGGAATTCTTTTAATTATTTAATTTATAAAGGGTTTTTTAACGTGACCTGCAACCAAGATTCCTGTAAATACTCACTCCTAAGTGTAAATAATTTGATTAAAATAATTTTTTAGGCACCCTTGATGAAAACGGTAATTTTGCATACTCACAAGCGGACGAAAAGTAACTCTTTTTCGGACGCTGACCGTTGCGCCATCTGTTGGTCTGTTTAGCAAGTTAGCAACGAAACCGACAAAATCGATAATTGTTCTGTCACAGTTTTGTTGACAAGCTGATAACAAGTACTATAAAAAAATTGTTAATATGTTTTAATAAATGTATCTACACTGACCGGCACAAAAAACGACTCATTATGATTTCTTTAATAAATGATCTTGAAATTATATTTGTGTTTATTTTTCTTTATTATAGTTAAATTGGGATATTTTCAATGATCGGGAGTGCTATGGTCACCATGGCAACCGATTTGTTTTGTTTAAATAAATTATTAGAAAATGTGCGCTACTTCCATGTTGTGTTTTTGTTGGTTGATTTACGTGTTAAAAGATTTAATTTGACAATACGAGATACTAATTCAAAATGCTGTTCAAATTTTGGCAATTTTTCATAACAACATTTTTTCTAAAAAATTACTTTTATTTTTTTTTTTTTTTTTTTGATTAAAATTTGATTTGCTGTGTTTAATGTTTTGTTTGTCGGATATTCTCTGGCAAAGAATATCTTAAAAAATAACACTTATCAACACAATATGATATCAAAAAATTTTTCTAAGATAATGAATTACTTAATTATATTAATAAAATTCAAAGTGAATCGTTTTTTGGCACGGTCAGTGTATTTGAAAAAGGTATATACAAAATAAATTCGTAATTTTTCCAATGATGTCTTTTGCGTTGTAGTTCGTGGGGTCGTCTAAAAAATACAATGTGCACCTTTGGCAAAAAGTGCCTTTTCTCCTCGCCTGTTTTCAAGCCTCGCCTGCGCCTCGGCGAAAACTCAGACTCGAAAAAAAAAACTTTTTGGCCTTGATACACAAATAACTATTTTACACAAGCCTAATAAAAACTTTGTCCTCTTTCTACTCACTCACTAAAATTATAGGATGTTATTTGGAAAGCTAAAGACTCGATATATTGAAAAAAAAACCTTTAAGACTCGTAAATAATAACTGAAAAGCAGTTAAATTTCAAAGTGTTCGCATGTAAGAATGAGATTTTTAATTGCTTAGCACTCAACAGTCCGCAGAATGAAACTGACGGTATTTAATCCATTGTTGGTCTCGTTGACAGAAGATGTCTTCATTTCACCTCGACTAAACGGCGATTCATCTTTTACAACGGTGATGATCCCATAGAGATACCGCAATGAAATAAATTAGATAAAACTCATCGCCCATGAAAACCCACGGTTTATGATCTATTACGACTAATCTGTAAAAATAATTTATCGTCGACATGTTGAAAAATGTTACGTCTTTTTTATTGTTTCTGAACAATCACGTTCCGATTGAGACATACCTCTACAGAATCAAAAATTAAACATCTCATGAAGAAGTTATAATGACCTGGACAAGTGGAAGCTTCTGTATCAAACAGGTGGTCAGTTAAAAACCTTGTCCGTTTAAAAAGCTTATAAGTGGACATGGACCCAACACATAAATCACATTTGCCTCAAATTAGTACACGCTTTCTTCTAGTTTATGTAATTAAACGACATAATTCACGATAACTCCTAGACTGGAAGACGTTGATAGAGCATTTGCTGTGGCAAAGTATGTTGTTCGGGAGGCAGGGAACGCCCAAACCTCTTGATGCGTTAAAGAGACGTCCACAAATCTCACAGGATACTAATTTTCTTCTAATTATTCTATTCATGCAGACAAGGATTGCAAATTTCCCCACAAACACCGTCTAAATTATGATGCAAAGTCGAGTCGGCTTCCCAGAAGGCGATCTTGTTTTCTTCAGCCTTCAGTTCTTGCACCGACAATCTGTTAACCGAAATCGTATCCGAAGCCAATAAGTATGTAATCTATAAAAAGCCGTACTGTACTGTAATTTAATTAAAATTTCGTGGAATTATTAGTCGTGCTCAAAACGCCGTGCCAGTCCCAGTTTAATCCGTTTGGTTTTTTCATGTGTGTGAGCCAGATGGAAATGACTTGGGGATTTTTTTTCTCCCAGCTTGGTCACACACAAAGACAAATCAGCCATCGAGAACATTCACAGTGATTTTTACAGTTGACTTATCGGGGTGTATTTATGTCAGTCGTCCGATTTATCAACGACTTCCCGTCGTGTCGCACTCATTTACTTTATCACGTCGATCTCGACCGCACAGGTAACATAATATCAGGACCGGCCCCATTCCTACATATTTTAAAAACGATCTCAATAAAACAAATACCAGCTCGATTCGACTCTGCTCACCTCAATTACTGCCCTGTTTATAATATTAATTAATTAGTTTAATAAGATAATCACCAAGTGAGGGAAAAAACGCCGGAAACCTGTTTTATAAATTATTGATTAAACGCATAAATACTGTGAAGAGTAATAAATTGTTACGGTTGCGTTGAAGTTTTTCTTCTTAATTACGCGCCGACACATCGACGGGATGGATGTTTTTACCTTGGGTGCCCTTCGAGATTCCAGATACATAGTTTCGAGGTAATTGTTCCTCATTTAATTAGTTAAAAAACGACTGAACAACACGCGATCTTCAAAGTTATGTTCTTGTCGTGTTTGCGCGGATTTCTTGTATAAACGTTTTCAACACTGTTTTGAATGGACGGATGTGCATATTTATAATTCTCTTGATACGTAAGTAGTCCTGCACAAACAGCAGGAACGAGATAAATCATTCCGTGGTAAAATATTGGATTATAATTTACCTGCAGACACGAAAACTGCAAGCAAGTGTCAGCGGGTGCCGAACACGAATCATTTTCGAAGTAGAAATAAATTAAATGAAAGATTTTCTTTTATGTCCCTGGTTGTCAAGAAATATCCATTACTTATTGCAAAATTACATAATAAAGGGAAATGGAAGCACATATCACAGTTTAGTACAATTTATGTACAATTGTTTCACCTACCATCGGTGCTTAATGCCAACTTTACGAGATTCATTTGAATGTCGTAATGACCTATTTAATCGCACTAGTGCGGTAAAGTCAAGTGCAAAGCAAAATGTCGTGATTTCGATGATGGTATCAAAGTTGCAATAGCTGCATTTGCGGCAATTTGGATATCCGAAGAAATACCTTCTTGCTCTGTATCGTCTGTACTTTCGCAGTGGTGATACAACGTGACAAATAAAAAATTCTCCAGCCTACGACTTTAGTTTGTGTAAAATTATGTTTAATTATTCCTGGCAATAATAATAATTAATAGCAGTTAAAACGTATAATATCTGCATAATAACTTCATATTACCACACTCGTGTCGTAAATAACTATTTCAACATAACGCTATTTACCGTTAGATTTTTGGCAGGTTTTTATTTCAAATTTTCAAAAAATTGTGGGAAATGAAAAGTTGCAAACTTTTCTGCAACGAATTTTCTATGCGCCTGTGCTTCTCTTCTGTTCTTCGAAATGGAAATCGGAAAAGAGTGGTATGTACGATGCACATTTATAGTTATCGAAGGGAAAGGGCTGAAAGAGCAGGGCGCGAGATAAATCACTCAGCCGTGAAATAGCGTCTTATAATTTAGCCTTTATACACGAGAACTGCAAATAAGTGTACACGTAAAGTTACCGAAAACCTTCAAACAATACATCGATGAAATAAGTTGTTCCGGGGAAGGGAAATGCGAAAGTTTGCGGTGGCGCAGAATATGATTGCCCCCTTTCTGTATTATAACAAACACGGTGCAGGGCTGCCAACGGAACAATCATGTAGGGAATGACGAGGGCGGAACGGGGCATAAGGACTGATCTGTTGGTGAATGTGTAATGTGCCGTGCGGAAATCTTAGCTGAACTTCCGTCGAAACCGCAAACTCTATCTCGGGGCGATGGTGGATCAGTTTATTATTCAATATCAAGTTTATTGGACGATTGATTGTTGTACGGCTTCGACGTTGAGGTTAATACGTAAATGCCAGCTTTAATGTCAACAACGGGGCACAGGCGTTAATTTATACAATTAATTATTGTTGCATGTCGGTATGAATAAATAATAACATTCCGCCGACTAACTGCTCATTTTCCAATCACATAAACGAAAATACTCAAATTAAATGTGTGAATTTTAGGAAAACATTACTATTAAAATTTCAATACCAATTTGAAATGTAATAAGTAACCCATGAAATTTAATACCGATCAACCACACAAACAAATACAGATTTAATCAGTATTTTGTCGACCGAAAATACAATAACTATATTTTTAATTTTTACATATTTTTTGCCAAACTATTAGTACATTTGAAATATGTAGTATAAACATTGTTTTACATTTATCTTTTTTTGTAATATGTTGTAACATTGTTGCTCGATTTCAATTAGGTAGGTACATTTTTAAAAACAAGTGTAAACTGGTTGTGCTGGTGTAAAATGAGTGTAATATTTTTATGATCAACATTTATAGTTTTACATAAAATGTAATTTATTTGTTAAGTGGCAAGACGGACAAAAATAGATGGAATGGTGTAGACAGTTTAATCTTTTCCGAAGCATTTTTCATTCCTTCGAATGTAAAAAAACAACACAAAATAGTTTTAGAATCATCTGACAATAACATACTTTCAGCCTTAGTAGATAATAATATGATTTTGTCTATTGTTGTATATAGTATTTTTGATTTTCTTGTGCCTCGTAAAATTTTATTATTACTGTACTCTTTACAACAAACAATAAAGGTATTTTAATAGCACCTCTTTAAATTTATTAGTTGAGGATTAATTATTTTGAAAAATTTTAGTTGAAATTAGTCGTGTAAGTAATTCTGCCGGTCTTCGTTGGAAAATGGAACTATGTAATTATTACAAAGATTTTTTTCTAGAAAATTGCTATACCAACCAACTAAAATCTGGCTGTCTGAGTTTACCGTCGTTATAAAGACAAGTTTATTAAATTTTGTAAAGTAGAAGCAAAAGAAAAATACAATACTAGGAGCAATTTTAATACCTACTGTAAAAAAAGTTTTTTAATATTAACATTAAAAAAAAACCGAGCAACATTTAACGTCAATTTTCATCGTGTCATGTCCTGAAATCCTGTAGAAATATCTTGTATTTTTTCCTGCTGTTCATGACGTGAATGAAATTTTGTTAGACAAAAATAAAAATTACATAATTTCAAAACTACAGTTCATTAATAAACGAATACATCATAACTCTTGAAACTTGCAAACAATTTTTTAAACAAAAAATAATCGATTAAAGTTGCCCTCTGAAAAAGTAAATAACGCTGGATGATTTCTCAAATGTTTTTTTTTGTTAAATTTACTAATAATAGCATTCGAAACCTTTAAATAATACCTAATTTTTGAAATAACTCAAAAATAATACATTTAGTAAAAAGAATGAATGCTCAATTGCTCAAATATTATAAGTACAGGGTTATTCTAAGTGAAATCGTATTAATATGAAAATTGGTAGCCGACTATCATCCACTACTCCAAGTTCTAATAAAATATTTTCAAAATGGCGACACTTCCGGAAATGGGAGAAATCGACGCCAGCTTTGTTTTTTTAAATAGAAAGGTCCCATTTTGACTTCATATTTTGATTCTATGTTAAATTTTGAGTTTAGAACGTCCTTTTAATACTTACGTGTCATCATTTTTGACCTATCTTATCTTTTTCGTAAAAAAGCGGGGTTGCACGGCTTTATTAAAAAATTTATAACTCCTGAACCATTGGAAATAAATAATTGTTTTTTTTTAATTGGGTTCCTAAAGGCTTGGACGATCTGTTGCGCTATTAGTGAAATTTTTTTATGTTCCATACGCCTACTGCAATGTAAATGTAAAATTTAATTTTAAGGCCACTTTTATTAACATTGTGTATGCCTATTCCCAGACGTTTTCGCGTAATTTTTAATTTTTGAATAAAATATTCTTTTTTTTTTATCAAGCAATAATTTTATTTGAATTTTTATTCAAAAATCGTATGCAATAGACATTTTTCATTTTAAATGAAAACGGTGCACACATTTACATGACAATATTTTTTTGTTAATTTGCTTGTCTACTACTTATTGCAATGCTATTTTTGAATAAAAATTCAAATAAAAATTGCTTCATAAAAAAAAGAACATTTTATTCAAAAAATAGAAATTACGCCAAAACGGCTGGAAATAGGCATACACAATCTTAATAAAAGTGGCCTTAAAATTAAATTCCACACTCACATCTAGTATGAGAAATGGTAGTTGCAATTTAAAAAAATGAAGTTTTCGATATTTTTTGATTATCAATTTTGAAAAATTGCAGTAGGCGTATGGAACATAACTAAAATGTCGCTAATAGCGCAAAAAATCGGCCAAATCTTTGGAAATTCAGTAGAAAAAATTCAATTATTTATTTCCAATGATTCAGGAGTTATAATTTTTTAATAAAGCCCTGCAAGCCCGCTTTTTTGCGAAAAAAAAAATGACAGGTCTAAAATGATGACAGATAAGTATTAACAGAAGAATGTTATAAACTAAGGGGGAGATTCACGAAACTTTGCAAATTTGCAAATCGTTAACGAAACGGCAAATACAATGCTTCAACAATGTCAGTTGTCATGGTTTTGAATTTGCAACGCCTTATCGAGCCTTACCGAGTTTCGTGAATGACCCCCTTAGAAATTAACGTAGAATCCAAATATAAAATCAAAATGGGACCTTTCTATTTAAAAAAACAAATGTGGCGTTGATTTCCGGTATTTCCGGAAGTGTCGCTATTTTGAAAATATTTTATTTGAACTTGGAGCAGTCGACTATAGTCGGCTACCAATTTTCGTATTAATACGATTTTGGGAAATCAGAAAGTTTCTAACGAACGGGCTACATGAATCACCCTGTATAACTACATGTCTACATAGATTTTGAATTATGAATAAAACTGAGCTCAACAGATGTATTTACGCCTCGCGAAAATTAAAAAAAAAGCTCACCTATCAAATCCAACCAGAAACTAATAAGGAACAATAAAGTTTTAAATCGACATCTGATTTATTTATTTTTTAACTCAACTGTACGAGTAAGTAAAACGGATTCATTTTCGAAGGGATTAAGAATTTAAGATGCAAGATATGGCTGCAGGATGCAAAGTTTAATAAACAGAACAAAAAGCTCCAGTTCATTCTTGCTAATTAAAAGCGGCAACTGGCGCTACATTGAAGAAGTAAGTACTACGTTTTTGTGAATTTTTGACGAAAAAGTCGCAAACGTGGCGCATTTTTGAGAGCTCACCATGTGACCTAGTGAGTCGCGCATAGATGAAGAAAATAGTATCGAGCCGAAAATCAATAAGGATGAGTAGTACGTGTTTCGAAATACGATAGGACAAAACCGGGGGTCCTAACTGCATACACACGTCACGTGTCAACATATTTCTCAATATCACTTTAATACCGTGTTAGATAAGTTGAGAAATCGAAAAAGTTTTATGCCAGCAGTAGAAATATCAAATAAACGGGGTGGCTCCGCCAATTTATCAGGTTCGACTCGACGAAACAGATATATAGGGACGGGTGGTAATATTCCTCCCTGGAGCTGAGTAATTATTAAATTTATGCTGATTCTACGTCTTAGTCGGCCATGCCGTTCGAATTACAACAAGATTTACAATATTACCTTGATACGCCTTGCGTAATTCTAATTTATCTGAAGGGGAGGCTTCCAGAAACCGGCTGAGATATGACTATTGCGATGCTTTAACGGGATCCCATTACAATCGTAAAATTAAATTATGACGGTTTTAAACGGCCAACAGATGATCCCCGTTATTGGGACAATATTATTTTACCATCAAATTCCGGAGCTTTCTCTAATTAAAAGATTCCGTTTCGATTGTTTGTAAATAGAGGAATAGGAATGGGCGCGAGCTTTTTGCGAGGCTCGAATTAATTTACTCAATAATATTTTAAATTAAAACCGAATATTTACTTTATTCCTCTCCTACCTGCTTTTTAAGTCCGTTCCGCAATATCAGAAAACCGAAACCTACTTTATTTTAAAGTCCATTCTGATGAATTTCCACCCTTCTTAATTACAAACCCCAAATGGAAAACGCCGGCAAGTTTGCGCTTTATTCACTCTATTCCAAAGGTTTCCTCCCAACTTAATCCGTATCTTTGCTCTCCTCTAATCTGTGGTCATTTTTGTACAGATAATGGACTTTTATTAATGTATAACTTAATAACTAGCTCTGCACGTTACGGATGTGCCCCATCAAATA
Source organism: Tenebrio molitor (assembly GCF_963966145.1). NCBI lineage: Eukaryota > Metazoa > Arthropoda > Insecta > Coleoptera > Tenebrionidae > Tenebrio > Tenebrio molitor. The sequence goes on along the minus strand of NC_091051.1, from coordinate 13,353,318 downwards.
TTCAGATCGCGCCTTGACGCCGCCGCCACCGCCACCACCGTTTCCACGAAAAACCCCCGAAACCGTCCACTTGTCACTCGCAAGGAATTTCCGAGCATACGTTTGTGACAAATTTAAAAATAATATACGGCATATCTCGACGGGGAAGTTCGGCAAACCCTCGCCGATATTGCGGCCGTAAATTCGATTTGGATGACCACAGATCGAACTCCACTTTGTGCATCTTCCCCTCTGTTGAAATGGAATAATTGTGAAATATGCACGCGGTGCGAGGACGCCACCCACCGAGAACAAAGACCCGCCAAGGTAGAAATCACAAGACAAATCTGGTGGAATGGTAAAAGACAAAGGCTTAACCGACTGACGGCTTTCCGCACTTTGCACAAGGACATCGGTCCGCGTTTTGACAGCCACTTTGTACACCGAATGCAGTCCTTCTTCGAATGGTCTCATGTTGCAATCGGTATTGGATGACAGAATTCAAATTCGACGGTGGTCGAATTGAATAATTGCCACGTGCACCGGCGTAGGGGTCCCGGATATCTGATACGGGCGCTCGATGTTCCAGCTCGTGTTAAGACAACATCCGAAGACGAATCGTCAAATCGAACCGTTACTCAATAATGTCGTTTAAGCTCTAAAAACTTATTATTTTGGTAAAGTCTATTCCACTAACTTACGGACAGTTTTAATAACTTGGCGGTTCTTACTTTTATTTGATTCTTGCTTATACAGAAGAAGACTTATCTATGCTAGATCATTTGAAGTAAGCATAAAATTGTCCTTCCTCGACACTTTGCATCCTAATCAAGTGTCCTTCCAAAATGCTGACAACTAAAAATGCAATAAATAAAAATAATGTTTGACAACCAGGTATTTTGAGCAAAAAGAAGTTATAATTTCCAGTGAAAAAATCTCCCGTCCAAAAATTCTTCACAATATTTTAAAGTAAGATATTACCGATATTAAAACAATTCAACAAATTTTGAATTAGGAATAATTTTTTTTAATATAAATTCTTGGGGTTCCTCAGTTTAGTCCAGTATCCGATTTTGGCGGGGTTTTCCCAATGATTAGAACATTTTTGTTTCATATTTCATTATGACTGTCCAATTACGGTATCACAGATTTGTGTACCTACGATTTTTTCAGCTAAAATTACTTCTCATTTTGTTTACAATATATCAGGTTTCCAAAAAACAAATTCTTAGATTATTTAAATTTCTCCTCAAAGCTGACGTTCAAGAGTCGATTGTGAACGCATCACGGATTACAGATCTCGGATCAGCTGTTTAAATCTAACCTCTAACCTCACTTTTTGCGTTGTTTGTGTTTTGGCTTTGCAGACTGACAGTGGTGCGTTCACAATCGACTCTTCAACGCCAACTTTGGGAATATATTTAAATGAACACCGATACATTACTCTAGTTGGGTGCATTATCTAAATATAGGCCTAGTTTTTTTTTCAAACGTATTATTGGTTTATCAGCTAATATTTATTTATTTATTTATTTATTTATTTATTTATTTATTTATTTATTTATTTATTTATTTATTTATTTATTTATTTATTTATTTATTTATTTATTAAAGTTTCAGTTATTCCAACAGTAAGAATTTTAAATGAAAAACAAAAGTTCACGGAAATCGGCATCTTTCTATTTTTGTCAATATAGAACCAATAAATCCTTAAATTTTTTGTTTGCATTAAACAGATACACTTTGCAAGTTAACAGCATAACGCCTTTATGGATCTAAATTTAGGTAAATCAGACATTACTATAAACAATGTACCGGCTGGTTAATATTTTTTTTTAAGTTAACAAAAGCATTTGATGATCAGCATCGAATACAAGGGTTGTAATAATAGTCTTGTTGAGAATATCCGCCACAAAATTAACAAAAAAACTTCCTCTTACTGAAACACAGTTGTTGTAATCCAAAACAATGTTTTCTGTTTGTTCAATTTTTTTATCGTGGAGATTATCAATGTAAAACATAACTAGGTACTCGTAGAACTAAAAGTTGCAGGTAAATTTTTAGATTTCTAGATTTCCATTGACTCTTGATATGATATTTGACTCTTAAATGGTTAAAGTAAGGAATGTGAATAGTATAAAAATTGAACGAAGTAAAAAAAGAAAAATAGAAGTCAGCTACTTTAGTCAAAGTTTAATGGACAGTTTACGTTTCATGAAGAAATTGATAAAGAAAATTATGCCTCTGACACAAAAAATTTGAACAAGTTCTTTTGAAGACATTTTAATAAGAAAAATATTTATACCAATCTTAATCTACAAATAATTAAGAACTTCTTAAACGAAATCCTTGTACAGTCGCGAGCAATAAATTTTGGTCGTCAAGGTCATTCTTTGACGCAATGGAAAGTGCTCTAATGTAAAAGGGCCATAACCTCTAATAAATTCTATTTGTCCTGTCTTGTCAAGATGTTGTCAACTTTTTGGAAGTCCCAACTGGGTTGGTACCCTAGCTTTTGACAGAAATAATTTTTACTCTGTTAAAATACGATATTGGGGCCATAATTTTGAATGTTTAGAATAAAACTTAGACAATTTTTTTTTATTGACGTTTTATTGACATTGGCCCTAATTAAGCAGGCAAAATTTTTATTTGTGACACTAGCGGGAAAGTTCAAAATTACTTTGACGACCAAGATTTAATACTCGCGACTGTAGGTATTCATTACATTACATTCCTTTTATTCGTTAAATTAATTAAAACAAATTGACAGTTATACATATTACGTTAAAAAAGTGATTATTATTATGATGTATTGTCATTTTTGATAGTGAAAAAATATTTGTCAAAAAGTTTCCTTGGATGGTAAAATAGTTATATTTTAACACCCAAGGAAACTTTTTGACAAATATTTTAGCATCCAAGGAAAATTTTACAAAAATTAAAACATTCAAAAATTTTAAAATGCGGTTGTAAAAAAAATATTGTGTTTGTATTTCGTGCGAAAGATGATTGTTTTGTTGGTGCATTCGAATGAATTTGAAGTCTCGACCTGGTCTCGACCAAAAACTCATTCTCATGCCCCAACAAAAAACAATCATTTTGCGCACTTAATACAAAATACACTGTGCCAAAAAAGTTAGGGATATTGTCGAATTTTTTGAAATATTAAGAAAAATAAAAAAAAAATCACAACAACGTCATCATGGTAGTCTTCTGTACCAAATCTGCTTATAAGAACTTCTTTTTTTGTTACACTTTTTACTGAATTCTTTTTCGATGAAATGTTGATCTTAACAGAATAATCATTTATCTCAATTTGTGTGTACTGTACGGTTGTATCGTATTGTTTTTGCCAAATATGGAAAGAAGATCGCATTTAAGTGAATTTGAAGTGAATAGGGCTATTGGAATGCTTGAAGGCGGTACTGCCAAGCAGAAGTAGCCCAAAATTTTGGGGTTAGCCAGAGTATTGTAAGTAAACTGTGGAATCGGTTTGCTGAGACAAATTCTGGTAGATAACGGCCTAGAAGTGGAAGACTGCGAAGTACAACAGCTTCACACGATCGTTATCTGCTTCTAACAAGAGAAGGCACCCTTTCTATCGAGCGTTACAAGTATGAAATACCTTGCGACATGCTGGTGGACCAACAGTTCACATTCAAACAGTAAGAAATCGATTAAAAGCATTTCGTTTAGACAATTTTTGTCCATACATAGCACCTCTATTAACACCAGCTGATCATGCAGCGTGTTTAGAGTGGACAAGAAAACATAAAAATTGGGTAGTGGAATGGGACTTTGTTCTGGTTGGGGATGAATCATGGTTTGGTCTTCATAGCGATAGTGGTCGTGTACGAGGTTGGGGAAGATCAAATGAACGGTATTTACAACGATTTATGGAAACTAGAGCACCTTTTCGGGATGGGTCTCTTATGGTGTGTGTATCTAGGCGTCTGTATTGGAGGGTGCACTGATCTCTATGTTTGCCGAAGGACTATGACGGAAAACATGTATGGTAACGATAACCATATTGTTGACAATATTTTGCCACCATTTCAAGCTGCTATTCGTAAAAACTTCGTATATGTGGACGATAACGCTCGTCCGCACAGAACACAATAGGTTTTGGAAACGATAGATTTGCACGGAATTCAACATTTTTAGCTACCTGCACGATCTCCGGACCTCAACCCTATTGAACACGCCTTGGAATCTTCTTGGAAACGGTCTGACCGACCATTTGCCTTTTCCAGAGAATATTAAGGAATTGAGTGAGTTGCTCCCTATTTTGTGGCAACAGATCCCCAGGAGGAGATTGAGAACTTAATTCGAAGTATCCTACGTCATATTCGATAAGCTATACGGGTACGAAGACCGAAGTACCCGTTATTAGAAATTAAAACAAAAATTATTTACTTTAATTTAATTTTAATTTTATTTAATTTCAAAAATTTGCCTTTTTTTTTGTTTCATTCTGTATTGATTTGGCTAAAAATGAATGGAATTAAACATTTGTATTGATTATGTTCCCTGTTCTTCATTTACTGGTCACAGACAACAATATCCTTAACTTTTTTTGCGGAGTGTAGTTATTTTTATATTAAGTGCGCGAAGAGAGTGTTTTTTGTGCATGAAAAGGTCTTTTACGCCGAGACGAAGGTCGAGGTAGTATAAGCCTTTGAATGCACAAAAACATCTTCGCGCACGAAATATAAACAATATTTTTTCTACAATTGATTCAAAAAATTGAAATTAAAAATTCAAATTTTTGAAGGAACTCTAAAGTTTCAATGCAGTGACCATGTTGCTAGGTAACTAATAAAAAACAGTGCGTGAAATGAAAAACAGAAATAGTCGTATGCGTGAAATTGCATTTCACACACTGTTATGTATGGTTTCTATAGTTTCGATCTTACTAACAATGCAAAAAAAAATACACGTCAGAAAATGACCCACTTCAGGCACAGATAACTATGCGTGAATTTCAATTTTTTGAATCAATTATAGAAAAATTACTATTTTTACGTCTTCACTAATCTGTATTTGTACTGATTTATGCACATTTTTTACTCTTCGCTTTTACTTTTTTCTTGAATTTAATACTTACTGTGAGCACCACTTCACTGAGATAGGGAATTGCTGGTGGTAGAAAATTGTTCCAAGTATATTTACTACACATGAGTATAATTCAAATCAATATGTAAATGGTAACCGTTGAAGTAAACTAAACTACACATGTAGGGCAACTTAAGATAAGTCTTTTTAAGCAAAACTAAAGACAACTTAATTTGAAATCCATCAACTCTAAACTACAAAGTTTTTCTTCATTTCCTTCTCCCTGTATCGAAAACAAACTCAAACACAAAAAATAACAGAAAATGGAATGGCTCTGCTTGATCCTAAAAATTTTAAAAAGTGAGAAAAGACTCGCCATTTGCATCACAGAACTACACCTCTCATACTCACGAATATACAATTCAATTAAATATGTACCTATGTTTAAGACAAAAAGTAACAGTTTTTAGATGAATTTATTCTATTCCTAGAACACTAAGGTCATCTCATTACCAGTATGATAGTCTTGGAATGTATTTATAAAATTATGTTTATTTTTTTTTTACATTCCGTTACCTTCGTCATAAGCTGATAGCAACAGTAAAAACAAAAATATTGTTTTTTTTTTCAAAACGAATGGATAAAAACTTGATAGAATCAATCCCCCACCCATCTATAGGTCAAGAAGCGTCACTTGAAATATCCTAGACCGAGATCTGAGACGTTTACTTCGGGACCACACCGTATAATGTCAATTACCAGAAGTGTGTTAGACGTCCAGGTCCCCGGTGTCGCATAAACCAGAGCTAATTGCCACGACACTTCCGCAGGAGGGACCAACAGGATACTTATATCAAAATGCAAACAAAGCTATGTGTGGAGTGTGGATGCACTGAATCAAAGTTATCTTAAAGGCATACCGACAGAGGGCGTTAATTAAAGTCGGTGCGGTGTCCAAGTTGGCTAGGGTGTCAAAGCGGCTCTTTGTCAGCGGAGACTGACCGCTGCAGACTTGGGCTCTTTGATGTCCACTGTCTTAGTATTACAGGACTATTCCGAGGTGTTGTGGTATTTAGCAATGTATGAACGCTTTGTTTGCGTACTTGTTGCAAAGTCCACCGATCTCTATGAGTGACCTCTTGCACTTTGTGCTGCCGCATGCACCGTCAAAGGTGTTGCGCTGCTGCATTTTACTGCTTCCACGTTTTTAAATAACGCGCAACGTGAAGAAAATGTCACTTGAAAGAAATTTATTTACCTCTAAGCTTTTACGTTGCATTGAAGTTTTAATTTCCAAGTTGACAGTGTCCGCCGTTTTAACGCCGCACAATAGCAGCTCAAAGAATCTTTGCCTGAACGGCAAAAATAAAGAAATTGACGCGTTCTGATTAAAGGGAAAGGGGGCCCAAAGGTACCGACGTCCGGGACAAGACGAGAGTCACACGATTTTACTTCAAACACTACAAAACCGAGCGAGACATTTTCTTTTTTTTTTTTTGTAATTATTGTTTCAAAAATCAAGAAAATCGCTCAGGATTTATAAGATTTTGCCCAACTTGCCAGATTTTTCCCCCAAAGCATTTTTACATTTAATCCTTATGACTTTGGGTTTTAGTATTTCGTACTAACACTGAAAATCATTTTGCTCCCGACTGCGTGGCTCAACATAACGTCACCTCCGCCGACGTATCTCGGTGATCACCCCAGTGCACCGAAAAAAAAACTATTTATCGGGTAGATTCCCTCAGATTTGTTGTGAAATCCACCCCGATAGTTGGGGTGTCTTTATATTTTTTACGATACATCATAATACGGCTTTTTTCACAATGCGTATGCAATATTGTTTTTATGGGAAACTGTAAATGTCCGTTCCCAAAACTCGATTACGTTTCTTTCATAGAAATATCTGGATGGAACATGTCGACTAAAAGCTATTTATTTTTATGTGAGTGTTATCATTGATAGGGCCCAAGCAGCGATTTCTGTCGGACTCCGGTAATGGATTTGACGGCAATAAACCGGCGCGACAAATTAAAAACGCCGTTTGTTGATTTTGCGGAAACGAACCGACGACAAAAAAAAAACGTCCTCCAAGAGAATTATTGCGTTCTTTTGTAACCGCCGAGGATGATGAATACGCTTTAATACGAGCCATTTTCTGTTCGACTATGTATACCATATGTAAATCAAATTTGCAGCGCATTTCTTTAAAAAGAAAGCTATTCATATTCCCTTTTTATTGTGTTTTTGAACAATGGCCGTTTCTTTGGGGGGTTTTATTGAAGTGAACAGTCAGACCTGTGCGGGTCCGGAGGAACGTTTCGGTGGCCTTACGTCTTGATACTTTTATTTAGTCATAAACAACAGTGCTAAGCAAATGTTGCGAATATATTTTGTTTGCACCAAAAATATTTGATGAGCGCAAGGACGTGTACCCAAATTAACGCGAAATTTTATTTATAATAAGAATAAAACAAATAGTTTATTCGCACAACATTCGTACATGCATCAATAAAGAAATAGAAAAAATTAATTAACCCCTTCTGAAGAAGCTCCTTGAAGACGCTTTTTCTGCAAAGACATCAACACAAATAACATAATTAGTCCAACTGCATTTTTAATCATTTTATGTTGGTTAATTTTAGCACCAAAATTTTGTTTTCTCAGAACAAACTGATGCTCCAATAAAATTTACATTTCTTTATTACATTTTATGTTCTATTTTGCAAAATGTCTAGTGATATTGTTTACTGCACTGTATACTAGTCCATTCGAGTATACAATGTTACAGACATACTTAATTCATTTTAAAAGTGCATCTTAGGCGGCTACGAAAAGCTAATTTTAGTTTGGCAACCCTGGTTAAAGCCCCCATCTAGTGTTTTGTTTTGTTATGGTTGACAACCATGTTGTCCAGTTTGAAAATATGCTAGGCTATAACAATACATATATATTTTCCGCGGATTTTATCAACAATAAACCAATTTTGAGCCAAAACGTATCATTTTAAGGTTAGACGCGGGGGGCAGTTGCTCGGGCTCGTGTCATTACTGTCATTTGTCAACGGCTAGTAACTTTTCTGGTGAGAAAGCTAAAGGTGCATTCCCACTTCCATTGCCTCCTAGATGCACATTTATAATGTATAGAGTATACTTATCTGTATTTAAGAATGGTACATATGTATTTCCATAATTTTTTACAAAGTATTACATATTTATAGTGATTTAAATATTTTTTAATAGTAGCCATTTATCGTCTTTAATTAGATACCTTCTTTAAGAAACACTGTGATTCATTAAATCTTTTTAGTTCATTAAAAGATACGATCCTAACATCAGTATTGTATATCTGTATTTTTTCTAGAAAGAAATTTGTTTATTTTGTCACAGTTTATAAATTTCTTTTATAGTTGTCTGGATAATATATTGTCCTCTGGCATCCCAGACTGAAAAATATATGATGCAGACAGCATTTTGAGTCATATTTCGCACAGTAAGAATCTTTATCAATAAATTAAAACCTTCTTCTGGAAACTCGTTTGTTACTCTACGTTGTGTTATGTCAGACACTTGTTCAAATTGATATATTTTTGTATTAACTGTTTAACTCTTATTTCAAAGTAATTGAAAAAACTATTCTGACCAGATTTTCTAGCATTAATACAGGTTGTTAGGTAAACAAACGTCCGGCCAAACTTTAACCGCGAGCTACTGGCTTCATGTAGAACTCGGAAAAAATATTTAAAAAATTCTATGTCAAAAAATAAATTGACATTTAATTTTTGAGGAAAAATTTTTTTTAACTGCTTTTAGTCTTCTACATTGTCCCATAACCTCGTAGGTAAAATTCCGACATATTTTTAAAATACACCCTGTATATCATATTTTATAAAACATACACCAATGCGGTTTCCTTGTTTTAAAGCACATTTTCTATAGGTTACTTCGCATTGGCGTACATTTTATAAAACATGATATACAGGGTGTATTTTTAAAATATGCCGAAATTTGACCTACGAGGTTGTGGGACAACGTAGAAGACTAAAAGCAGTTAAAAAAAAATGTACCTCAAAAATTAAATGTCAATTTATTTTTTGACATAGAATTTTTTAAATATTTTTTCCGAGTTCTACATGAAGCCAGTAGCTCGCGGTTAAAGTTTGGCCGGACATTTACCTAACACCCTGTATATTGGGTGTCCGCGCGAACATTCGGATGGATTTATTTCTGGTGTCTTTAAAATCACAAATTTGAAATTTTACACTGTGAGTCAGCATATAGGGGTGCTAGTGTGGTTATCCCGTCAATTCTCCGTCACCAGCCGCTCCCTCACTTAAAAATTTTAAATGACACCCTACCTTTTTAATGACGGATTATGAAAGAAAACATCGACTAGTATCAGACTTAAACATAACAACAATTTTGTTTTCCAGTTTTATTCTAACAATTTTTTACATTTTTTAGAATAATCTATCGCAACAGTTAAGTTTTTCTTTTCATTAAACCGTCGACATTGTCCCACAAATTTTCTATAGGATTTAGATCAGTCTAAAAAATGTCATGCTACTTCTATCTTAATAGGATGACGAGAAGATGTTAATTTGTCATTGATCTCTACGGGTTTCCCACTAAATGTTGAAGAGTCTCGTAGTTATTTGTATACAAGACCGCGAAATCATTCTTTAAGGTACCGAGAGAAAAATTGTCGTCGAGGCCGCTTGCGGCCGAGACAGGACAATCTCGAGGATGTTAAAGGGTTTCGCAGCCAACATTTTTTGTGCAACCGAAAATTCCACTTTTTTGATACCATCTGGATTTTACATATTCAATTTATTTCCATTGTAGACACCTGAAAACTCCAAAAATCCATTTTCACGATGTGAAATAGTGAATCTTTTTTTCACCCGGTATCAGTTTCACTTTCAATTTTGAATTTTTCGCCGGTGACCAGATTACCACCATTAGACATAATTTATTCTAAAACTAGGAAAATTTTTATCGGGCATAAATCGGCCCTGCTACATATATTTTCGTTTACTGCTATTCTGAAAGAAGCGAATGAATAAGTTTCGCTCGGGGTGACAGTAGGGCGTCCCAGCATGGCTACATAAACATTCAATCAGCCGACAGAATCTATAATACCTATAAATACGATATCAATAAGCGATTCTCGCGGGACTTGGGGCGAACCCACTGTTTTATCGCCAAATGTACCGAAAAAAGTTATTTCGTAACTTATGGCGATCTTATCTGACAAACGCCGACAATAAAACTTTTCGACCACTTTTCCGTGCGGTACTTATTTTTTTTAACGCAAATGACGGGGGCGCTGCGTCAATGTTTGCCAGAGATAATGGACTGCTTATTAGTATAAATATGGCAAAACAATTAAAACATAAAATAATAACACTGTAAATATTTATCTCTGCAAGACACAATGTAATTCAACATGGAGTTTAAAGTACTCATATTTCACTGTCACCGGAGCCAAACCTCCTTACCAATTAAGATAATAATTTTTCCCTCCACGTGTAGCCGCATACGAAGTTACGCCTACTTGTTTATTTAAATGTTTATTGTTTTATTATTCTCTAAGATTCAGCACCGACTACCCAATATCGTGCGCCCGTCCTCAGGCCACATAAATTTTATTCTTCGACTGCTCCATTAAGTTGTATTCGCAAATAATGGTACTGCTGAAATTAAATTCTTGGGCTATTTAGCAAAAACAACAACGCGCCTGTTCGTTTCGAATCATTATTCACTGTCACACCTACTTTAAACATGATACCTATGAGTACTTTATAGCAGTACAAGACGCAGAATTCATCGAATTAATACAAACGAGAGTAATAGTAACTAATAATGCAAGGTACAAGCTAATAGGGATATTAATTAAATCCTACACCAGTAATAGTAGATTATATCATTAAGAGTAGAAGTGAGTCTTTTTGTGCTAAGCCCAGAGATTGAAGACCGAGATGAAGTCGAGGTCGACAACTGGGCGAAGCACAAAAAGACCTTCTACTCTCAATGATATAGACTATTTTATCTTCAAGCGTATAGAAAAAAACCGGACAAATACTAATTTATTTTCTTTTGCTGCAGTTCAAACTTACAATTATTTTCAAATTTCAAGGCACCTAGTTCTCTTGTTGCAATATGAAGTATTAGTACTTGAAGGTTCAGTAATATTGGTTAAGTCTACTAAAGTCTAAAGTTTACTTTTTAACATTGAACGGCCATCTTGGTATTTTTGATTTTGACATTTTTCATTCGTTCACATGGGCGACCCATATTACACCACAGTGGCATCGGTTAAATATTGAGTAATAATTTTGTTATTTCGCTTTTTTAGAGGCTTTTTTAATAGGGATAATTTAAAATATTTCGTGTAATTATTGATAAATAAATCGTGAGAAATGCTTCAAATGACCTTACATTTCACTCGGTCGATCCGCCTGTGAACATTTCAACTCCTAGGATTTGAAGTGTTTCAACTCCGGTTACAAAAAAGCCACTTCAACCGTTTCTATAAAGATACATAAAGGCGCAATTTTCGCCCGCTTGAAGATAAAGGGTATTTCATTAGTTAATCCCTTTAGAGGGACACATTTTATAATATGTAGTTACCTCATTATTTTAGTATAGTCGTCTCCAATTTTTAGGAGATTTTTTTATTTCTTCTAACATTAGTTTCAATAAACTTAAATAAACCTAGTTGCACAAAAGAGTCTACTTGTCATTTTTAAACTTCACATTTGTGGATTAATCCCCCTTTGGCAAGAATATCTTTTAAAACTCGTCGTCGTAGATTTCAGTTGGTTATCCTGACAGGTGCAACCATGATTGTCCACGTACGTGTTCTAATTACAGGGGTACAGACACAATTTTAATAAAAATTACTCCATATTAATTACTCTGATGCATGACATTTTATTAATTCTTTTACCATTATAAAGTCGGTCATAAATAAAATGATTAAGTAACTTTTCTCATGTAGTGTTGGAAACCTGTAAGCTGATAGTAAAAGTTAATCACCTGAAAATGAATTGGTTGTTTCAGTGTCAAGTTGTTGGCGATGTCTATTTATAGTTCTGGTAACTAACTTTGAACAAGATAACTGATTTTAATTAATAAATGATTCAGTGACAGGATGTTATTATCCTTTTATTATTATACACAATTTTATGGGTACATGTTCATAAATTGTCAGCAGCGAAGGATAAGTTTTACGTCGTTAAATAGCCACCAGGTAACCAATAATACTGATGCGGTCGATCAAATTTTTACGAAACGTCGACAGTTGTGACAAATGGCATCTTTAATGGAGATTAAAATAGTCATGATTTATGAAGTCTTGGATGAAATTATTTCAACAACAATTAGACTCGTTCATTACAGGGGGAAAAATCAAATGAGTCATAAAGAGAAAAAAGTCGAGTTGATCGATACGAATCTAATTTCATTTTGCCGAAAGCGCATTTAACAAAAACATAATTGCTTTTAACGTAAAACCGGAGTGACTTCGTTGTACATCTGGTACGTTTTGGTATTTTATGTGTCGGACTTGATACAAAGAGAGCAAGTCGAGGAAGAACAATAACGCCCAAGTGATTTTTCCCATACAGAGTACACTTTATCTTCCGGGTGGAGAACATCCGGTGCGGAGTCTTCCTGTGGTACAAAATAATTTCGAGTAGTAGAGGAAACGACACCACCAGTAGAATATTTAGCAATTAGTAGAATCTCCAAAACTGTTTTTTCTTTCGGCAATTAGGTAGTGTTTTTAGGGCGCCGAGGCGAGGGTCGGAACCCCTACCTGCAGTTTGCGAAAGCAGAAATAGAATTGTTATCGAAGGAAGTCAGGAGCGTCGTAAATAGGGCGATTTAGCGCGAATCTCCGAATCAAGTTTTATTGGCCGAAAAGCCAAAGATATGTGTTTCTTCTTTCCACCGCGACGCCCCGTGTGACTGATAGTTTTTATATTGCCGAACATCGAGCCACCCTCGGCGTATCGACTCCAACCCCACGCAATATGCCACTACTTATCTGGTCCAACACTCCGGGAAAATAAAATATTTGATAGCTCGCATCCAATCAGTATTTAGAGACACGGATGAGACGTTTCAACGAGAGATTGTCCTACGGAATGGAAGGCATAAATATGAACGGATGTCGCAAATATTTGCCAGAAAAATAGCTGACTCGTGTCCCGTGCCCATTTCTGGGTTAATAAAAGCGACGCAGCCTTGAACCCGGCACGGATGATGGAATGCCGGTGCAAGTCGGACGGGCAAAATGCAGAGCAAAAAGTCCGCCGAACAAATTGAGGGTTACAATTCGACCTTAAGGCGCAAATCAATATGGTTCAATGAATCTGCATATTTATGAGGACGATAGGTTTTTTTCTTGCACAGTCTCACTGGCAAATTAATGATAAATAATTCAGGTAGCCCACCCCTTCACTCCGGGTGCACTTATCGCACGGTCAAAACATGTACAGGGTGAAAAACGACTAAACAAATATCGTAGGTATTGTTACGGGACCACCCACAGGTGGCGCCTCGTGGCGGCTTTACGAAACCACTGAAGCAAAGCAGCCGCAAGTTATTAACTTCTTTTGTGCGTCTGTCATCTCGACCGTTGCTTTTCAATGATTAATACGATTTCGAATATTTCTGGACGAATTAAAATGGAATTTTTTAAAATTGGAACCGGCGCTTTTTTATTGAAAAATTTAATGGAATACGATTCGTGAAGGATCCGCTTCTTCACCACGGCTAGTGTAATTTGATATTTTATTTACCGGTGGTGGCTCGAACCTAATCTTTTTCTTTCTACGGGACTAGCTACTTGGGTCTCTTTACTGACACGTTTCCCCAAAAATATCGAATTATAACTATGTATTTACGGTGCATCTCGCTTGACAGACTGCAAAGAAAGACGTCCACAATGTGGTATTTCTAGGACCAAAAAGCCTCGCAAGTATACTTAAATGCAAGAGGATTCGAATTGCCACAAATTAAAAAAATATTCTTTTTATATTCTATTTTTCAAACAAAAATATGAAGAACAAAACATTTCTATCAAAATGATATCATAATGATTTTAAAAAACACGGCATTTCTCTACTTTTAAAGGTGAAAAAAAAAGTAATGAAAAAAAATCAAGTTGCGAATTTTGGGTTGAAACTATTCAAAGGGTTAAATTTCTGAACACGTTTTTCTTTTTCAACGAATTTCTAACGCACAAAATAGAAAATTGACCCCATTCGCGAGCTCGCAGTTGGCTGGGCCTCCAACAATTGAATTGAATACTTCCAAAAGTGCAACTCATAAAGTTCTTCAACACTGCAAAAATTCAGATTTATACTCCTAAAAACACCGATAAACTCTGAGTGTCTTCATGGGAGACACTGTAGAAGTAAAAGAGAAAATTAGATTTCAGTTGAAAAAAATTCATCAACAAAATATTGGGTGATTCAAAATGATTGTGGCCAAGTATGGCAACTATGTACGAAAATTTATGTGGCAACTGGGTGGGTGAGGTAGAGTTGTCATTTGTATGACATTTCTTTGATTTCATTTTTTTGATATCATTACATATTGATTTGACAGTTTTCAAAATTGCGCGGCTACGAACTGTCAAAGAAATATCAACTCTACCCTACCCACACAGTTGCCACATAAATTTTCGTACATAGTTGCCATACTTGGCCACAATCATTTTGCATCACCCAATATATACAATCAATAGAATTCTTATAACGTCTGTTCAAAAGAAAAAAAAATGTAGTGGAATAGCCTGGTGCTTGATTTTGTTTCCGTTAACGTATGGCGTAGCTTAGGTACTATGTCAACTGTCAAATATTTCGTAAAAAATAAATGAAGTATTGAACCAAATAATAGACGTGACGACCATCAATACGAGTTTCAGAAACTGTTGAAAGTGACGGCAGTGGCATGAAATGAACCAAAAACCGACAAAAATTATCACAACAAACGAAGGTATAACCGGGATGAGGTTATGTATCTACAGGATTTGTCCACTAAAAAAACGACCTATGTGTAAAAAAGTGAGAGAAGCCACGCCCTGCTTGGCCACAAATTTATTTGAACACTCGTTATAAGCACCTCATTTTTTTTTGTAAATTTATTATTTTATTTAAAATATCTATGGTTCGTACAAGATTCACAATATACCCAGCAATCCATGATATCGCTTAGATTAATAAACATCAAACTGCTAATGCAGTGATACATTTATCAGTTGAATACCTTGAATGCGTACCAACATGGTACATACATACTTCAGTTTATTCTACTTAAAATTTTGTTCATTGTTTTTTATCAGACCTTCAAATACTCTAATTTTAAATCATTTAATAATTATTCAAGTGATGTCTTACCTGTTGAAATGGTAATAAAAATAAAAATAGATATCAGTTATGTTTGTTATAAATTTCAAATTTTAAATCCGTAGAATTGCTAACTTTTTTAGTTTTGTTATTAGGTACTTAGTATGTACCTATAAATTAAAATCAAGTGAAACAAATATGTCTGTTACGTTTAACGATGGTTCTGCGGAAATGAAATTTTCCTCCGGATCAGAATTGGTATTTTTTGGCCCTTCAACCTGGCAGCCACTCTATGTGAAAGAAGCCCGAGTCGCACATGTCTCGCAGGTGTATTATAGTGCACCGACTAATTTCAGTAAACCAGTTTCGATTTACTAATTTAATTAAACCCGGTGAAAAAAGCGCCACAATGGATTCGAATCGAAAAAATTAATTCAAGTCTACTGAAACTTATTGGGCAAAAAATCGTGTAATTGAACTTCCCATGTTCAAACAATCTCAATGGTTGAATGCACCAAGAAATTTTATTCGGTTCACAGTCCGTAAATGCTTCGGAAAGAACAAAAAGCAAAAGAAAAATTAGAACAAAGTGTGCTACGACCGTCCGGCAAAAAGCGGTGTAAATAATTTGGAAATTTAACATAATTGACGTAGTCATTCTTAAATTTACATATGTACATTAGTTACAGTCGGTCAGTTGGTTAGTGGTGGGGCGACCGCGCGATCCACCTGTTTTTTACCGATGGACAACTGTAAAAAATGTAAATGGGTGGGGCTTAAACGTTCGTAGAATGATTGTCGTAGCAGCCAATCACGAAGGAAAGGTAATGCCAGGTTACAATGCATAATGTGCATATAATGTTTGCCTTATCAGATCTGAGTCGCGGACTATACCTTTCTCACTTTAGTTATTATTCTCAAGATGGAAGGCTGTCGATATGTGATCAATACGTTTGTGGACTCGAGCGAGTTACGTCTACGGCACGGAGTTGGCGGCGTTGTTTGTTACGATTTTACGTTTTTGTTGCAATACGACCAACAACACTCGTCAAAGGACCATTGTTACTAGTACAATATAGTACAAATTGATGATGCATACATGGCCGGTCCCAGAGAGAGAACATCGATCGAGAAGAACCAATTACATTCTTCTATTAACCTTGTCAATTTAATCTTGCAGTAAATGTGCACCTGCTACTGATGGCGGCACAATTAATACATTAACACTACATCTAACGCGTGTCATATTGGTAATAGACACCGAAAACAATGAATAGCGTGAGGCTAAACATCAGCTCTTGATTAAATCCGGTACCTCCTCTAAAACCACCATCACCGTTAACCGAACAACTATGTTGTGGTCAATAATGAACCTACTAGAAGAATATTATTTTAATTAGCGAAGCAGTGAATTGGAAAAACTTTTACACTTGTACATAGATACATATTTCAAAATACGCAGATCAAAAATTTTATTCCACTCATTCTAAATGTTAATTTAAATTAAAGCTGCAGTAGCTTGCATAAATTTTAACAAATGAGTGTACGTAATTACAGTAATTATATTCAAATGCGACCTAGATTTGTTTAAAAATTGTGACATAAATCTGATCCGTATAGAATGATTTAAAAGTTATACGATCTCGCTTTTAAATTTTAAATATAAAAATCTCAGGAAATATAATATTAAATAAAAAAATTCATAAATAATGCAAATTTTAAATTTTACCATATTTATAAAATACGATTATTTATTACATTGCACTACTGAGTTGATCAAATTTGGAAATGTGTAGGTTAAACCAAATCTGTTTACGTTAAATTTCCATAACTTATAAATAATATATTTTTTAATTAACAAATTAATTTGATATTAACAGCACTAACGAGACAAATGTGTAGCAACTGCTGTTACTAGAAAAATATTTCCATCAAATATACAAACGCAAACTATAGTTGGCGCGGCGAACCACTGGAGTAATCACATCACGAAAAGCCTGATTTACACTGTCTCGCCAAATTATAGTTCTGTGCGGGAAATTTAAATCTTACTACTTAAGAATGGATGGAAATTTCGTACATTGAGCTGCACCGTACTTCTTAACGCGCGCCCTTTACCAAATAGGAAACCATCCCCGGAAAATTACGTGAAGATCACGCCAGTTTATTACTCCAGAGCCAACTAGGTATAGTATTCCAAAAATGCGAATGCGTAAACAGAATCAGCGCATCATCGAGTTCTTTGTTATAAAAAAGTTTTTTCGCGATTTTGATCTTTCCTGATTGCTGAAAAAGTTATTAGGTCCACTCACGCACAGCATAATTACGTATTTATCCCAAATTAATTCATAATACACTTTTACCAACGTGTAACACGCTCATTTATTCTTTTGTTACAAGAATTGAAATTTCTGGAGTTAACAACTTGATCGCAGGCATTTTTAATGTCGTTTGGTTTAGCAAGTGTTTCTCTTTAAAGAGAGAGCCCAAAAAACAGTTGGTGCAGGGTCTACTGCAGAGGGTGACTGATGAAAGATTTTACTATCCTGTTGGTTCAGTATTTTTTACAAAACATTCTTGTTCTTGTTCTTGTTCTGGTTGTTATTTTTACATACACTTCCGACTAGAGTTACATTAGGACTCTGCTGTAGTAGTAATGGATTAATCTCCTAACAAATGATCAAACAGCAACCATCACCTTTCTCGGGTGGGCGTCTTGTTTTGGCATGGGCCCAAGAGGCCCATCCTTTTCGAACAATTGTGTCAACCTCTTACTCTTGTACTTCAAACTTCATTTTTTGTGGCACGCGAATTTCGATTTCAGAAAAAGGTCGTTTCCACTTCGCAGGAGCACCAAAGAACACACCATACAAATCTGCATCTGAGTTCATGGGGAACCCATTTGTCAATTTTTTTTTTGCTCAGATAATTCCGTGCAATGTTATGTAAAACGGCAACATTTTCTGCTAAATCTGCACAATTTCTCCTGGTTCTAGTTTTATAGAACCATCCGCTATGCGAATCCTCTTTAAAGTTCATTTTTCCAAAGTTAAACTTTCATTAGAAGCATCATCTCCAAAGCCCTTTGTACATTTCGTAAGGCGCCAAAATTATAAAATCATAATTTTTCATAATCGCTTACAGACACCTTTAGGAAGAAAAGATATAAACTTTCTTTGCTTCT
Source organism: Tenebrio molitor (assembly GCF_963966145.1). Classification (NCBI taxonomy): domain Eukaryota; kingdom Metazoa; phylum Arthropoda; class Insecta; order Coleoptera; family Tenebrionidae; genus Tenebrio; species Tenebrio molitor. Next base: position 13,334,737 of record NC_091051.1, on the reverse strand, counting down.
TGAAGAATAAAATCCAGGTACGATGACTGGAGTGACTGCACTAATATCAGCTGTAACAAAAATCTCCATAAAGGCTAAAAAATTGAAAACAGAAGGGATTTCAACAAATGCGAAAATTTTCAAGATGGCCTGACATATTTTGAAAAAAAGTCTCGAATATTTTGATATAACTGAAGTGAAATCTTACTTATCTCAAGAATTTCCTAGCAGAAAATTTTCAAGAGAGCGAGCACAACTGTTAAAATATTACATAATTAAAAAAAAATAAGTGAATATTCTCAGAATTTATTTATTAGCTTATTATACGATAATCATTTCGGGATTCACTCGGAAAAATTATAAAAAAGAAACGGAGAATTAAAATTGAATGAAATTTAATACCTACTCGTAGCTAGACGTAAAATCATAAAGAAAATAAAACGGACATAATACAGGGTGTAACAGAAATAAGTGCATTAATTTTAACTGGTAATAGAACTCATCAAAAGGAACAACTTTTCTCTCTGCCATTTTGGCGAAAAATGTTGCCTAATGGCTTAAAAAAGTAGGAAAGGTTTTCCTAAAACCGTTCATATCTCCAAATTAAGCTACCTAAAAACGTGAAACAGCCAGATTCTTACGAAGTGGATTTTTTGCTATACGGGTAGATTTGTTTGAATTTCGATTTCGGCATTAAAACACGTTTTCTGAATCAAAATGAACGTTTTTTTCATATTATCGCTGATCTCAATTAGCCATTGCAGTATTTAGTGGCGTAGGGCTATTTTTGTGAAAAATATCTCCAATTTTTTTTTTGAATTAAAAATCGTTTTTCGGCAAAATGCTAGATAGAAAAGTTGTTCCTTTTGACGAGTTCTATTACCAGTTAAAATTAATGCACCTATTTCTGTTACACCCTGTATATTTATTTATGTGATTTAATCGGAAGTAACACAAGATTTTCCTAAATAATGGAAATAGATAAATAACTAAATACCTTAACGCAAAATAAAACATAAACATGTAAAAACTCAGTGGGGCAACGTTAAATTATGTTAGAGAATTATGAGAGAATTATTAAAAAAAATTCTATGTCTTTTAGATTTGAAGATATGGGGACTCAAAAGGTGCAGCTTTCATCTCGTTTATTTTAAATATTAAGAAAGATTTTGACTATTTCTTTTTTACTAGCCAATGCTATAATAATTCTCAATAATTGTGATCAGGTTTGCAATTCTATTCTTAATTATTTTCAGCATTTTCAAGTAGTAATTTTATGTCGGTTTTGCCTCAAATAACGTATGGCAACATGGCTTTGATTTTTCATGGATACAACAAAAATGAAATATTTCCAGACTACTGGATACATAGAATGTTTTCAGATGTTACCACATTTAGTGTAATAAATATGCAGATCAATATCTTCTCAAAAAAGAAGATTGATTTTTTTAAACATGTTTGCCTGATATTTTAATGACTATTTAACAACGTACTGCTAAGTTGTTCCGCCAATTTTAGGGCACCCAGTATAAAATACATAAAATTATACAGGGTATCTATAAATGATTGTCGGGTCAAACCAGCTTTGGTTTGGAAAAAAAATATTATTGTGCCGCCTTTTTGAAACATATGCCCAATTTTAATTCATGATCATTTTTAACATTAACGGCGTTTTATTCGTACTTTTCAATCCAGTTTTAGTTCCTTATTATTTAGTAACGGGCCTTCAAATAAATTTATATTTAGAGCAACCTATGGAAATTCAATTGTTTGCAACATTTTTCCAGCGTAGAAAATGACACAAGAAACGTCTGACATTTTAACGAAATAAAATTAGGTTAGAAAATATTTTTAATTTTTGTAGTGCATTCTCCCTATTCCCCCTCCACGGAATATGACAATATGAAATTGGGAAAAAGCTTACTATGTAACCTGTGTAACTCCGGAGAATAATTAGTTACCTACAAAAATTACTTTACACTGTTAACAGAATTGAATGTCGCCTACGCCTACTCTAAATATATATTTATTTGAAGGCCCGATAGTATCACAGTTAATACACACCAAAAATCTGTATTTTTCAATACAAATTGCAAATACATTCGGTTTTAGAGCTAAACAGTCTGGCAAAATTTGTGAGGGTATAAAATTTGACAAGTTTTCATAGCAAGCTGGATCAGACAATCATTTATAGATGTATTATTCGTTACTGAAACATAAAATGGAAAAATAAATATTCATATGGGGTCATTATGGAAAAAATGAAGAAGACATGATGTTCGAATAGATATGTCACTATTTCCTTAATTATTATTATTGATTAGGTATTTTTATTAAACTACTGTATAATTTTACAGACTTTCTAAAACAGTTAAAGATCCATAAGATGTTTTCTTTCAATCACCAAATATTGTGTAGGAACCATTTTCATATCTTCTACAATTAATTTAAAAAATTAATTAACCAACTTTGTCAAGTAACTTGCGTAACATTTTTTACTTGATTTGAATTAACTTCACATTATACATTTTTCCAAGAAATGTTTGTGCACCTTAAATACTTTTAAACAACCACTGATTGCATCGCCGACATTGCATGAATAAAAATAAATAAATAGTTACACACGCGGTTTATTGGTGTCACGAGTTAACAATGATTCCACGCAAAATTTTCTATTTTCGTCACATGATTAATGTACTTGAAAATTCCACCTTTCGTAAGGTGTCTTCACTAATTTACCCACATCTCAAGGAATATTTTCGTTTGCAACGACTATAAAAATTGTCGTCTCCATTTTGTTTTGTGCAAACGAAACCTCCCCGTTACCATAAATACGAAATTGCGATGTAAAATAAAATGCGTTTTAAAATTTTACTTTACATAGATAACATTAATGTGCTTACTTAACAAAATTTTATGAAGATTTATTTTCTTTGAACACACACGGCATATTTGAAAAATATTCGTATAAATATGAGAACAGAATTAGCCGCCTGCTGATTGGCCAGCGGCGGGTGGATTTTTAACGTCGTCACGCATTTTACGACCAATCAAAAAATATTCCATTAGAGGACGACGACAAGGGCGACAAATTGTCCGCGCGTCGTGTGTTTGCGTAAGTTTATTCAAATTCGGAGTTGCGTGCACCTAACGAGCTAACTTAATTTATAACATTTCTTTTCGACGTACCTAATTAAGCGAATGCACACGCGGCGGAACGTCAGTGTCGGCAAATAAGAAATCTAACGAGTCTGAAAGGACGAAGGAACGAAAGAGTATGATGGAGTATCCGAGGGCTGTATTAATAACATCCGTTGACAAGATCATGTAAGTGATCTCACACACGTCCGTCCAAGTTATCTCGGTATCTCGAGGCGTCCATCAGAACAATACGGGCCCAATGGCTATGATTGCTATTGAACATTGATTAATAAACTTCGGTAATGAGTGTTATAATTAGTTGCAGCAAATAGAGCCGAGGGCAGGGTCGTGCACTCCTGGGGAGAACCCCGCTTAAGGCCCGACTCCACGGGAAGTCTGACTTCAGATTGAAACCCATTATTATATAGCAAACTGATGCACCACACAGTAAATTTACCATTACGGTGGAAGTACTTACCACTGATGGAAGACGGCCATTCCTCTTCATTCTTCTTCTGAATAACTGCAAAAAATACATTTGTCTCGGGTTTTTTTTTTGTTTTTTACTACCTTTTTTCGAGTGTGGCACAAGCACAGGTTTTAATTTATGTAATCACTGCGGTTTAAGTATGTAAATAAATACCCAAGGATAATTGACTAATTACCGGCCGCGGGCGCTGTTCAATACATAATTCGAAGATTAACGCTAAGTTCCATAAACATCAAGCCAACATGCACGTTTTTGGGTTTTATTTATTGAAACAGACAATAAACTTGAACCTCATATTAATTGTTAATCTAAATTTTTGTTAAGTGAATAAAAATAAAAGCTGATAGAAAGAGAGTCGTACAACAATTTATTTACTTCATGAAGCAGACAATTTTAATGGAAAGAAATTTCAAACAAAGGTTTATTTCAATAATGATCTAGGTCTATAATATTAGAGTAGAGTGGCCAAATATGGAATACCATTTTTATTTTTATTAATAAAAGTTGAAAATTTAGGAAAAATTAAAAAATATGAATGCAAAGTATTTGGGGGAGATACTATGAAGCCAATTCTAGCATTTTTGGTAACAAGGCTTTTAAAATTTAACAGTAAATCGTAATATTCTGAAAAAAGTATTACTGCAGTTAGTAAAAAAAGTGTTCATAATATGGAATACCGCTATGGTTAATATGGAATACTACAAATTATGATTATAAAAAATTATTAAATGCTTTATTATTTTAAGAAAAACACAAACAAATCAATCAAATAAAATATTTAAATAAAATAAAAACATAATTAAATAAAAAAAACAATTCTAGATGCTTTCCTTGAAAAACGTCAAAATATCAAAAACAATAACAAACAAATCAAATAAAATATTTAAATAAAATAAAAACAGATAATTAAATTTTAAAAAAACAACATATCTGGATATTTTTCTTAAAAAAAACGTCAAAAGATGCGTCGAAATATATATTCCATATTAGGAACTAACATCCTAATTTGAGAATGAACAAAATTTATAGAAACCTCGGTTACATATTCGTGAAAAATAGTATCAGGCATGTTAACAGTCATCCCACTGCATGCTCATGATTATAGGGTAATGAAGAAGTTCCTGTTATTAGCACCCTAAAATAAAATTTACTCACCCGACAAAATAGTTTTAAATCTCACGAAAACAAATAATTACCGTTTATGTGGTGAGTTCTGGTACTAAAGTGTTAAAATGTTTGGGGCACCACACTACTGCTTCCAGGGTGTTACTTCTTGACGAAATTGTTAGACGCCCCTAGTATTAAAGAAAATATTACAGTATTCCATATTAAGTACCTATTCCATATTAGGTCACTTTACTCTACATTAATAAAATAGGCGAGTTGGCTGTGACCAAGAATTTCAGTTGGCAATTCGTTAAAATTTCAATTATCAGATGTCAGTCTTAAAAGTTAGGTTAATGATTTTGAAAATGTTGAAATCTTGATTTTCATAAAGGTGTGCATTATGTGTGACCTGTCGGTTGTAAAAGAATCATGACTCATGAGGAGCTCCAGTCGTATTTATAACTAGAGTAAATGTTCGAAATGTCTGCCTTCAGCTTCCAAACATAATGTTACTGTCTTCGTTTCAAATGACCTTCGCAAAGTCGGGACCGGGGACATCAATTAAATTGCAGTTATCAGTAATTACTTGCATTAATTCGGCAATTGTGCCAGCCCTGTTTTTGAACACGGTATGGAAAAACAAAATAATCAAGGCAAGTTGTTGATAAGTGCCTTGAAAGTCCGGAATGACAGTTACTATTGTAATTAATGACATCTGATGACATTTGAATTAAATTTTTACGTGCTGCCAACTGAAGTGTATTAATCGTGGCCATCTCGATTTTTTTTTATTTTAGATCGCACGGTAGATTATATCATTAAGAGTAGAAGTGGTGCTAAGTCCAGAGATTGAAAGACAGGGACGAAATCGACTTCGGCAACTGGGCGAAGCATAAAAAGACCTACTCTGAATGATATATTTATTTATAGATACTATTTTATCTTCAAGCGGATCAAAAAAAAAAATCAGGCATGAACTGATTTATTTTCTTTTGCTACAGTTACAGTAAAATGACAGTTTTATTATTAGTATTCGAAGGTTCAGTAATATTAGTAAAGTCCTCTAACTAAAATTTACTTTTTAACGTTAAACGGCCATCTTGCTTTTTTTGATTTTGACATCTGTCATCCATACACATGGGCGACTCGATTACACCACGTCACCGGTTAAATATTTCGCTTTTTTAGATGCCTTTTTTAATAGGGATAATTTAATTATTAAATATTTCGTGTAACTATTGATAAATAAATCGTAGGAAATGCTTCAAAGTACCTTACATTTGACTCGGTCGAGCCGCCTGTGGACATTTAAACTCCTAGGATTTGAAGTGTTTCAAGTCCGGTTACAAAAAAAACTCCACTTTCGACCTCTTGAAGGTAAACAGATTTTGTGACACCGAATTTAAAGATTTAGCATTTATTAACAGCTTTCGTTAAAAAAAAATAGTAGCTTCGTCGTCTAAAATATAAAGTATAAAATTGTTGAGTAATAAACAACAGCAAAGATTCTTGAAATCCACCGTAACAATTTTATTTTATTACCACCATGTATGTTCAACTCTTCGTTAACACATCATAAAACAGCTACTTGGAGAGAAACAAATGTCCGTTTATGAGTGCAATTTCAAACGAACCAATTAGAAATAATATTTGTTAATTCTTTTATTTTGTTGAAGATAACCACTCAATCGTTAAGTTATTAGATTTATTTAATTACAAAAATAATTTTATCACCTCAATTAGACAGTGGTAACTTGGTAAGAGTTTTGTGTACTCATCCCACGGACAAGTTGCAGGAAGTACAGTTTCCTGCAATACCAACCACATTTATCTCTGTGTGACCACACTACACTTTGCACTATCTACCTAGTCTTGAGTCTTGAGCAACGCATATGAGAGAATTCGGTCTGTAATGGTGCAATTACAATATTTAATTTGCGCATTTAATAATTTTTTGTATTTATCGGAAGAAATTTTCGAGGCGAACACTTAACGAGCTGTCAAAAAAATACTTTTCGTTGGTGGTGTCATTTATACTGTTTTCTTTTTTCAGCGTTGGTTCAGAAGCGCCTCCGGAGGGAGCGCAGGGCACGGCGACGGCTGCAAGATCAATTGGAGGCGGAAGTCAAGAGACGCATCCAGATGGAGGAGGCCCTCAAAGCGGCGGGGGCAGGCGAACAGCTTAGGATAATTAATGGTAAGTTGCAGAACGTGCTTTGCCGTGATTGATTGGTAAATTACGTTGATTTTTCGTATTTTCAATCGGAGCCGAGACGTGTAAATGTCTGTAAACCGTGTTCTCCGAAACCGGAGTCTGTCAATCACAATGGGGTAGAACTGGCGGGGGGACGTATTCCTGCTACTGATGCCCCGCGGGGAACCAAACTTTGAGATTGATCTCGTAACAGATTGCGAGATGTGCGCCTCGTAGGTATCGACTGGTTAATTGTCGTTCCGTTTGATTGCAGAAAGTCTGGCGCAAAACGAACTCAAAATGAACAACCAAAAAGTGACCACCAGTTCGAACCCGAACCAGAACATCCCCACGGACCGTGAGAGAGTTGTGGAACGCGTCGAACGGATGGAGAGGGAACGTGTGGATAGCCCACCGCCACCATATGGACAACAAACTGTCCGGGAACCGCCGCCTCCGCCCGAAAATAAGCCTTGGGGCTATTCCGGAATCGACCTCATGAATACTGGAGCCGCCTTCTGGCAGAATTACTCCGGTGAGTTGCAGTTTTAATAATAAAATGTTCCTGCCCGCTATTAACATTCATTGCGCCATCGCGAAGAAACCGCGGCCGCAGCCGCCCCATCGACAAATAATTATTTTATTTTAAATAATCAATTTTTTATTTTGATTTTTTCTATTTTTCTCGATGAATAAAAAATCGCTGGTAGTTGTTATTAGTGGTCGTGTTATACTTGAGTGGACCAAAGAGTGACTAAAGTACCGCTCGATCAAGGCTCTTCCCGCCTCGATTGCCGTATAAGTCGTTTATAATTAAATTATTAAAACGTGAGATTACCGAAATGAGATTGGAGCCCATATGTTGTACCGTGAAAACGAATCATTTGTGATTTTTAATAGAAGTTGATACAAAAGCAAACAATGAACTAGTAGTACCGCTTTTAAAAATCGAGGGCACAATCGAAGCACCGATTCATTCTTACATATAATTTCGAAATTAAACGCCTGTTACGCACAATGCCAGGTAATATTCAGTAGCTGAGATGGAATTAAAGACGAAATAAACATTAAATAGTTGAAAGGATTCAATTTACAAGTTGCTCTCCGACAATCAGGATAACTTCCCAGAAAATGAGCCTTTCGATTTGACACGCTTTGAATGGCATGCCGAATGTTGTGTGCAACGATGGGACGTTCACACTTACCGGTAAAGTCGCCGGAAATCGCCCAACAGCTGCCCAACGATAAAGAGAACATGTTCACACCTGTTCCGTCGCTTTTTGTATTTAACTTTTTTGAAACAATTGCCAGTGATCCAAAGGATTGTCTTCCGTCGAAACCGGTTACCAAAAAGCAATTTAACATCACACTCCTACCAAAACTTCTTGTAGGATGTATTGTATCATCATTTTTATTTGTACATCGTCTTTTTAAGAAAAAATCCACTAAGATCTAGTTACAACGAGAAATTTTGTTAAGTTGTTTTTCATCAATCATGCTTTACTCTTCATGATTTATGTCACACAAGATACAAAAAAAGAGAGGTCCATATTTTATTTTGTTGGATTATAAGTTGTTCCATGATTTCAGCATCAAAATCAACTACAACCAAATAATATTATCACACTTCTAGTATGATGAGAATGATGAGATTATTATTAGTAAGTTATTCTTATCGTTGATTTTTAGGCAAAAAAAGTGCCTTAGGGTTGCGAAGTTAAGTGAAAGTTAGTAAACTTTCGCTTAGCAGTTTAAAAAAAATTACCGATGGCGTTGTCTATTCCAGCTCCAGCTCCGTTACCTTGACCATCAGTCATCACTGACTACTTTGAAATTCCCACGATTTAATTTAGGAGTTGAAAATGTTTTTGTTTTCCTGTGTCATTTTTTCTTTCTTTCAATTTGTTCTTATTAATACCTAATGGGATTAATGGTTGCCGTTGAACTACGGTGAATTGTATAGTGACAATCTGTTCATTTAATGTGGCAGTCCTTTTTTAAGTTTAACATCGGGTATTCATTTATTTCTCCTCAAAGTTGACATTGAAGAGTCAATTGTGAACACACCACTCGTCAGTCTGCAAAGTAAAAACACAAACAACGCAAAAAGTGAGGTTAGATTTAAAGAGCTGGTCTGTGATCCGTAATCCGTGATGCGTTCACAATCGACTCTTCAATGTCAACTTTGAGGAGCTGAGAGGTACAGTTAATTTCAAAATTATAGAGTACACCCAGTTTTCTACAGTGTGAAATGTACAGTCGCGAGCAATAAATTTTGGTCGTCAAGGTCATTCTTTGACGCAATCGAAAATGCTTCACTGTAAAACAGTCGTAAATATTATAACCTATCATCATATTGTATGACATTAATTGTCATTTTTTTTCTCATTTTTTGACACTTTGTTGACATGGGTGTAATCAGGCAGGGAAATTTTTTAAATTTGTGACAATCTAACCAAATTTTGAAATGACATTGATGACCAAAATTTATTGCTCGCGACAGTACTTACATTTTTTGTCAATTATCAATGTCAGTTTTGACAAACAAAATTCCTAATGTAACCGAAAACGCGAAAGTGCTCACTCTTTCCAAATTAGAAGAAGGGTGGTCGATCCGGAGGGTAGTCCAATATTATAACATCGTGAAGAGCACCGTGCAGAGGATAAAACAGACAATGTGTTCTAAAATATCAGCGACATTTTATGTTGTCAAACTTACCTAACCTATATAAAAAATATGACACTCAAATTTCAAAAAGGCATCTTTACATGGGGAAAAAGTTGTAATAAATCGACTTCTTGATTTTTGAGGTGTACTCGATAATTTTGAAATTAACTGTATGTAAGTACGTGGATTACAAGCATAGATTTGCAAATATTGTGTAATTATACTGATTCTGAATATAAGGAAATGAAGAATATTAAAAAATAGTCTTACTATAAACGGTTAAATCAAATTTAGTAGGTTAGCATCCCTGCACTATCGGTTAGCCTTGCCATTATGAATGTCATCCCTTGATTCATTTTTGGAGGTTAGGTTTTAGAAGTTTACTCTTATTGTGAATAATTCGACGTTGTAAAGAAGAAACAAGTTTTACCAACATGAACTAATTTTATTTTGCAATCCGTTTCCAAAATGAGCCATTTACAATAAATGTACATATTTTAGGTACTCTGTAGTAACGACCATTTTTAAAAACAAAACATGATAATGGCAACTTTGTTTTATTTCACTCTTTGTTTGATACATTGTATGCCAACATAAAAAATCACAAACAAATATAGTCACTTATGGCCGTTTGCACCGACGTGCCTTATTTTTAAACCAAGCTTAAAAACAATTGTTGCTACGATTTGAATAATTATAACCAAGGTTTTAAGCTTTTCTTAACTTTAAAATACAGGGTCATTATAAATGATTGTCCCATCGCAGTTGGCATTGAAAACCCACACAAATTTTGGATGTGCCGCAGCCTCGCAACGTTAGCCAAACTAGTAAACTTGATTTTCACTACCGCCAGGAGTGCCGCCTATCGGCGGTACTAGTTTCACTCATTTTATAAGGCTTGCGGCACATTAAACCCTGTCACCAACGCCAACTGCGATGGGACAATCATTTATAATGACCCTGTACCACGGTGCAAACGGCTATTAGGGGTATAATAGATTCACGAAACTCAGATAATTTGCAAATCGTTAACGAAACGGCAAATACAATGCTTTAACAATATCAGTTGTCATGGTTTTGAATTTGCAATGTCTTATCGAGCCTTACCGAGTTTCGTCAATGACCCCGTTAGTATTTAAATAAGTTAATCCAAACTGCTAACTGCATTCGGTGCAAAAGTTCAAGTTCACGCTAGTGAAATATGTACTATCAAATGTCATATCAGTCGGTTCTTCAGCGATTTATTTAGAAAATGAAATGCTTCTGTACACCTTTTAGGTTAGGTTCAATTCTAAAAACATCGACAGCGCCACCAAACGAACCTCATTTCTCCAAAAATAACTTTCAAGGGTTTTCACGAGAATGGAAAAGCAGAAACACTTGAAAGTCATCTGTGCTATTCTCTTGTTTTATGTTGTTAGACAATGTTGAACGAATCTACGAGTCGATTTTCTTTCTCATGGGCTTTCAGTGTATTTATTTGTGCTTTGGGTTGGTTATTTACCCGATTTAAATTACCCGGAAACACTTCGCTAAACGAAACATCTTGTTACTGCCGTTCCGGGTGTCTCAACCGGGATCACTCTGTATAATTGCGGTGGGTTTATTTTCCTGCTGTATCCTGTCGCCATTACCTTATTCAAGTCACTTATCTGCGACCTTAATATTGCAAACGCCTACTGCAGTCCATGAATTCTAAGCATGCCTTGGAATCTGTGTACCGACTTGATCCTGTTGAGAAATGTTCCTGCGACACTCTTGAGATATCGCTCCTGCTAACTTACTACGTTGCAGTATAATTTCCCCGGAGTTTCCTTGTTTACATAATATGTTTATGGTATCGCTCTTGTTTATTCACTAGTGGACGGATGGATGTTAATACGAGCGCTTGCGCCACGACGATATTGAAATTTGAGCTTCTCAAATATGTTCAGGTACACTTTAAACAATTGATGCTATGCTAAGATGTGCTTGCTTTACTCTCGGCTACGCTACAAACTGCAATAATTGTATATGAAATTGTAACGACCGCAGAAACTTGGAAGCCCGCTTCGGTACTCAAACCACCCGAATTACCTCACCTGACCCTTGGAATTTTATCCGCAGCAGGAAGGCGTCGCACAGTTCCTGCCGGCGTAGTTCTACGATTTTTTAAATTCTCATTTTGCGTACGGTAATAAAAATGAAATTAGAACAAATTACCGAGATAAGCCCTGGAAATATATGCCCATGTTGAGGGAATCAAGTCCGCCAACATTACCTGGAAGCACGTCAACGGTTTTTTATTTTAACTATGCATTTTAATACGGTATGCGTACCTATGATTAACTACATTTGCATAATGACAATAAATTGCGACCGTTACAAAGGTAGAAGCTGAATTTTGTTAATTTTTAACGCGAATTTCATTTAAAAATAACTAATTATTACAAAATGATAGCATCGCTTGTTAAACTTGTTGAGCGACAATTACGCGTGGTCATTACAACAGAACAAGACAAGACGCAGCTAATCCAGGTTTTACGTCTCTTTTGTACGACAAGTTGTTAAGTCAACGACAACGCGTTGAAGCATGTTATTAGGAAAATGTTACGTTTGAAAATTAAGTTCGATTGCACCAAAGGGCAACAAAAATAAAATTGTAATTTCTTCTGGTTGTGGAGGTAGTGACAGACGAAAAAATAAACTCAAAATATATACAAAGGTCAATTGGTTTGAAAATGATGTCAAAGGAGGAACGTAAATGGAAAGAGAAATTTTAGAACTAGAGAGGGCTTGCCAAATCTTAGTATTCTAACATTTAATTTCATCGTAGTATGTAGTTATTTGTAACACTAGGCGGCCAGAAACAGCACTCGCATTTGCAGGCCTCGGCTATCGCCTCGGCCCACAAACCTAACTCGCACTTGCAAAACCGTTTCTTGACGTGTAATACACAATATTTTTAGTGCCGACTTCTGCAGATATTTGTTAAATAAAATGTTAATACATTGGTATTAGGGACTTTTTTGTGTTGGCACCACTTAAAAATATCTATCTATGAAAATATACCAGTTTTTTACTTTACATTAATTAATTAGCATTGATTCCTGGAAGTAAAAATCTTTCTAAACATTTTTTTGGTTTAACTAAATTTACATTTGGCAGAATCCAGCACACATTATATTTCAATATTTCAAAATAAAAATAATCATCCTCACTTGAAGGTACTTTATCGTTGTAGGTACTCGCATAATTCTGCACGCTCTTGATATGGTACAGTATTATGCTTCGAAAAAAATTTAAAAACCTTTTGACCGCGATGTTTCGGCTGTAGAACAATAATTTCCCGTCAGATAGTTCGCATAATGCGCAGGTTTATAATCCATAATAATCCCGAGTGATTAGAGTTAATTCAATAGGAATCCTTTCCTTGGCGAACAATAGTTAGCGTACGAAGGCACGTAGGGTTCCGGTAATGGGTCCCAAGACGGCGATGGGAGACTTGTCCGGACTTGCGGTCGGACTTGGCCGGAGTCCGGTCCCCGGGCGCGTGGACAAGAGGAAGCCGGCACAATATTAACTAATTACCTATTCATTACGGCTTAAAGTGGCAAGTTGGTCCTGAATTATTCCCAGCTCCGGAGGCCAAGTTCCGGAAGTGAGGTAAGACGCAGAAGCTCGCCGGAAGCCTCTCTAATGGATGCCCAACTTACTACACCAACTTCTATGCTTTATTAGGATTGATTGGTTCCTGATATCATCGTACTTGGGAAAACTTGCACCGGATAAAACGGACGAATTTCATTCACCAACGGAGACGAGAAATTAGGCACGCACCAGACCAGGGGAAAAACCACCAACATTTTTGTTTTATTGTTGTTCCGACTGTTTCTGCATACAAGAAATTTAACGGAGGATAATTCTATTTCGAGACGGCGACCCTCTGCAAGGCCCCTCGAACTGTGCGGAGCCGCCGGCGAAACGATTTAAATTCAGATATTATTGTCGCTGTGTGAAATCAGAGATGAATTCTATGACTACAAAGTGAAGTCATTTTACTGTAACTAAATAAATGGAAAATTGTTAGGTGTTTCACCCTCGCGTGTTACAGTTTAATCTTATACACGAGCACCGCACAAATTTGATAAAGATGAACTCCCTCGCTGAGATGACAAACAAAGAAATCACGCTTTAAAAAGGCCGAAATAATGAAACCATATTTTCGGCTTTCGGAAGAAACATCAAGTTGAAACGAATTTCTCTTCTAATTCATACGGAAAAAATATCTTTCAAATTATTTAAAACTAGCTTTTACCCGCGGCTTCGCCCGCAAATTTCAGAATGTTTTAAAATTATATTTCTATTTTCATGTATTTTGATAAACGCAGTAATTTCAATATGAAGTTTGTCTTTTTACGAAGAATAATTAAAACTTTAGACTACTTTTTTCTTTGACTAAATAAACAAAAAGATCAATACGATAAGAAACTAACACTATGATCACTTACCAATTCATGAAAATACGCCAACATAACACTTTTATTTTCAGTTGTAACCTTATTTAGATCCTCCTATTGTTTGATTGTCTCATTTGATTTCAGATACCTGCCTTTTGATTTTTCCGGTATTAAGCTATTTGAAGCTTGTTCTGCTTCATTTAAGACATCTTCCGGTAAAACACAATCATTCAAACACATTTTGCGAAATTGCTACTTTTATAAACAACCAAATGTAACTATGACACCTGAACATATCATGCAAACGCGATTTCCAACTCGAAAAAACTTTTTTTGTGCTTAACAGGCTTAAAAATGATAATAGGGGTTGCTTTTTGTGGGTGTCAAGCAGCGAAGGTGACGATATACTCAGAGGATGAAATAGGGGTGAAGCGGCGAAGGTGAGGGTATTTCCAACTCGAAAAAACTGTCTTCTTTTTTTCTTAACAGGATTGAAAATGGTAGTAGGGGTTGGTTTTTGTAAAATTAAAATAGACAGTATTTTTCTTCTTGTTTTGAAGATCAAGTGTACAAAATTTCATCAAGATCGGAGTAAAACTGTAGATTTGCATACAAAATATACAAACAAACAGACATTCAGTTTTATATACAGGGTGTCCCAAAAATGGCGTACTAACTGTGCACTACGGTGTAGAAGAGATTACCGTATACGTCAGAAAAATGTTAAAAAAATTCTATTGGACTTATTTGCTGATTTGGCGGTCTTTGAAAGTGCCACTTAACAGGTCAATTTTGAAATATATGTATGAAATTGTCATGGCAGCTACCTCTCATCGTACACATTATCACAAAGTACAAGATCACTCACTACCAATATCTAATCTTGCATAATAGAGAATTTAGAAGCTTTGGAAATCGAAAAAATTATTTTACTACTACTACGGTAACATTTCAAGGTAATGATGTACGAATATATCTTTGTTTACATTGTATTACCGTTAATAATAATAATAAAATTAATTGATTTTTTTGTCGGAAACATTTTTTCCATATTTTTTTCATGCACATTTAAGCATCCTCGATAAGGTAGTAAGTAGTTTGTACGCCATTTTTGGGACACCTGTATACATATATAGATTTAGAAATTCCATTCGACAAGTCCCAGTGGGATGTGGAAGTTTTTTTTTGTCCCTAATTGACTGTATTTAATTTAACACTGTTACAATAGTTATGCATTTATAATTTCATAATAAACGAATTTGTTCTCTGTTCAAGGATGGTACTTTTTAGGTTTTTGCCACACAAGTCGCCGGCACAAATAATACCATCGGTTATTTCTTCAAGGCGAATTGATTTTTTGGTCGTTTTTGCTCTTAACAAAAAGCCGCATGACTGTGTTAACCACTTTTCAGATATTTCACATTCTTGCGTGTTTCCATACTCTTCGTGATTCCATGAAGTGTCAACAATGCTCAGACAGGCCTATGATAATGCACGATTATTATTGGCCGTTTAGAAGCGCACCAATGAAACATGAATAATAATAAGTTGTAATAATAATAGTTAGCGCGTGTCTAATTACATCATTAATACACATATGCATCTTGAAGCTTAATTAGTTACGTGATTCGATGCGACCGGAATGGAACTTATTATCGGATATCGCCATGTCATAGCCGGCCTATTACCGGAGCGCTCACTTCAAATGCGGCATTCAATTAAAATTTCTCAAATATCAATTATTACGTGTCTTCTTTATTCTACGATTACTTTATATTGTTGGCGGATGGACCCGTTCAAACCGGCAAAATCGTTTCCACAAAACACTTTATATTTGCCCCTCTCAAAGCGCAACCGCGCACAGTCATTACCTTACGGTTAAAATTTAATGACATTTAAGACTATTCACCATATCACCAACAAATTTGTAAATTCCCGAAATATTTGTTGCGAGAAAATTAAATAATAGACCAATAGTTTCGTCTTGCAGACCAATTAAATAGCTGAAATAATGTTTTCTTGAAGTGAAAACTTATTTAGGCGCATCAATAGGTACGTACATTTTATTCCCGGGCAGTGAATTCGTTTGATGCGACACACTAAAATCGTTCGGATCACGCCAAAATCGTTCGCATCACGCTAAAATCGTTCGCAGCAAGCTAAAATCTCGGGAGTCGAGTTTAGCGGAGCGAGCGGGAAACAGTCAACTGCGCGTCATTTGTCACTTCCAAATTTTCATTGTTCATTGTGTTGCTAAATTTAAATGACCACTGTGCAGAGCTGCAGGAGTAGCTATAATATAAAAACGACAAAGACACAACAAATATTGTAAGTTCACAGATGGATCTAGGATTTAGTAGGTAATTCTCAATTATATGGCTTCAACAATTCATCTATTGTAAAGATGTGTGTAGCAAAATGTGAAGCGGAAAATGGACGAATTATCATAATACAGGGTATCTATAAATGATTGTCTGGTCCCGCTTGCTATGAAAGTGGGTGTTCTGTTCAATACAATAAACCATCATCAATAAAATAAAGCTAAAATAAAACTTAAACATGAAAACCTAACCTCACAAATTTTGCCAGTCTGTTTACTTTTAAAAGTGGACGTATTTGCAGTTTCAATTGAAAAATACAAACTTTTGATGTTTATTTAAATACAGCATTGGATCTAAATAATATTAATTATTTATGCCTTGTTACTGATTCCTCCAAGTACCGTCATCCATAATAATATCTATAATTTATGTAATATAATATTACTTAAAATCAATTACGAGTGTCACAGAAGTTTTCACTTCTGCCTTGCGGTCTTAAGCATACACTCTTTTTTTGGTATTTTCTTAATCCAAGTGTTACAGTAAAAATAAATTTAACAGATAAAATATTATCCGTTTCAAAAGTATCGTTGCAAGAGATTTATTTAAACTTGAATCGATGTAGGTATTCATTTTACTTACAATAAGTGCTTTTGAAGATTTTTTCAATTTCCAATAATTTTATTTTAACGACGTGGACTTATCGGGCTGTAAACTCCGGAATTAGGGTTGTCCCAGCAGTCCTCGCTGAATATTTATGGTGAAATCTGAGGGATTTCCCCGCGAGTCGTACCTAAGAACCTAGGGGCTGCGACCCGTGGTAACAATCAAAGATTAATCATCCCCAAAATAAACAGGACAAACTCGGTGGCGACTTATAAAACTTCTTAATTAAAACCGGAGCCGTGTATCCAATGGATTAAGGAGGGCACTTCGTCGACGGCACCGTCGTAGTTCACCGATTCAAACGGCAAGTGACAACGGCACAACGAGGCGAGAAATTGCAACAGTAAAGATAACATCGTGCTAAATAGCCGCGGGCCAGAATCCCTGTCCGGGATAATGGCATTGCCGCCCGGCTAAATTAACTCCCTTCGACTGTGCACTAAGCGGTTTGTCCGTCTGTCCGTTTGTCTCCTTCCTCCGCCATTCCATTTAAATAAAGCCTATTACGCGACACCCAGATTAACAAAACTATTAGCCGCCCCCTTGGTCCGTGAGTAATCCGAGTCGTTCTCCTTTTTGTTGCAGAGTCCTTAGCGCAAGAACTGGAACTGGAGAGGAAATCGCGCCAGCAACAAGTCGAGAGGGACGTCAAGTCGCCCCTTCAGGATCGCTCCGGGTATTACAAGAATTCGGTGCTGTTCACGAGCACGGCAACATAAGCGTAACGTAAGACCTGCTAGAGTTTGCTTAGGTATAACGTAATGTAGGAGTTAGCTCAGACGTGCAGTGCTTAGGCGATGTTTTCCTTGATTATTGGTATTAAGTTTGGGTCGTTTCCGACGAACACGCTGTATAGTATTAGTTGTTAGTTGAGTTACATTATGGATTTTGTAATATGTCAAAGATATAATATACTAAATACGTCCATTATCGTGGAGCATATCACGTTATTTTACAATCTTAGCGATTAGTTTTTTAAGACTGATTTTGGGCATGAAGAGGATCATAACCAAAAACGAGATTACTCACGGAGGTCGTTCACAAACAATTCAACACAACTACTTGAACTTTTCCTTGTTGCTCAGAAATCACGTGATGTACATAAAAGCACAACTGTATATAATTTCTATTTTTTATCCACATTCAAGATTACGTTTCACACGATCGTTTCAATCCTGATTAACAGTTTTTCAGCTTTACATGTAAATAACAGTCAGCAACAACAACAAAAAAAAATGTAGGAAACGTCATTTTTCATATATGTATCTATAACAACGCAAATTAGAAAATTGTATATTAAAATTTTTATAAGGTTTAAAGTTTTACATATCTGTGTAAACTTTCTTACGATTAATAATAATAATAATAAAGAATAATAACTGAATTAAAGTTGTAACTATTCGACGATACAGTTCTTTTGTACATTTACCTATAATTTTGCACATGGTAGCAACGTATTTTCTGACGAAATAAAGTATACGCCATTTTGACAATCATTGTCAGAAATTTTTAAAAATTACCAGTAAGTAAATATGTTGTTTGTTTACACTCAGTATTATCTCAGATTAGGTGCAATACTGGAACCACAAATTGTACGAAAAAGAATAGTGTTCTTTAATATAGCACAGTTTTTTTCTTACTTGCTTATATCATAAGTAGGCTAATTTATAAACCGTTCGTGTTAGAATAATGTAAGAGGCAGTGTGTATGTATTTATTGTAAATATATGTATGTGTGTGCCTTGTAGAAAATAAAAAAAATAAAAACATTGTATCTAGACTTTTTCGTATTTCCAACACACCCGACACACACAACAATAACAAAATCCTACCTTTTGTAGATACATCGGATCTAATTTTCCACAAGAAGACTCTTCGTTCAGCTTCTGGAAAGTAAACGACTAATTATTACACAAAATTGGATCTCAAAAAAAAGTGAAACGTGCTACTTGGCGAGTAAACCTTTGTAGTATAGTAGTACTTGCAGTATCTCATGTGCAGGAACGTAAATTATAGTATAGTCGTCCAATAACTCTTACATTATAGTGTACTTTGACATTAATAATGAGAGATTTATTTTTTGACAATTTATACAGAGATAAGATCCACTTAGTCCAACAGAATCTACCTGGTACCCTCCACTCTCCTTTTAAATGCAAAGTCGGTTCGCACAATTAAAAAATTTGTTTATTTATGTCCATTACCAGGTTCTTTGTTAATTTAGTTAAGCTTTTAACCAGAGAAGCTACAGTATAACGTTAGAGTCTTTGGGCGACTGTATAAATATCTAGAATTTTTCATTGATTTAGAGTAAGAAAAGTAGAAAGCATCAAGTTAACACGATTGAGAATCCTCTTTTGGCGATCCCTTCAAAAGTAGTACCAAGTACAAGTAAGTCGTATAAGCTGTGTGGCACACGTGAGACATTCGCCGCATCAAAAGCAACAAATGTTTGTCATTCGGCAAATACCTAGTAGCGGGATGAATGAATTAGAAACAAACATTGGTGTTTGTAAAATTCCGAATGTTTCCCACTTAATGTTGATAAATTGACTGAATGAAAAAAAAAACAATATTTTTCTAATTCAGTTGCGAAAAACAACCATTGTGATATGTCATTTTAGTTGTCAAACGTGGTTCATTTAATAACTAGTGAAAAAAAGTGACATTATATTATCACTAGTGTTAAAAAATCTGACAGCAAACTATTTTTATTGTTTACGAAACAACCAACAGTATTCCCATAGCAACTCCCGGATAGTAGTATTATCCCGGAAAATTATTGAAATAGCAGATTTAAACAGGATTTAAACAGAATGTGTATTTTTCGTAACTAAATTAGAAAAAATCTTCTTTGAAACACGTAGCAAAATGACTACTTTTTTGCACACGACATGTTGTGTCATGATGTAACGTAATTTACTAGCAAATCCTTTTTTACCAGACCGAATTAACATAGTTAAATATTTGTTGAATTCAAAGTTTTAACAAAACCTAAATTTCTGATTATGTACAATAATTGTGCGACAAAAAATTGATTTTAAAAAAATCAGTGCTTATGTGGTCCACTTCGCCATCTCTGTTTTCGCCCAAACATTCGGCTTTTTTCCGTCAATAAATTTACAACACCGATCTTCGACAAACAGACACATGTACGAGTATGTGGACCTGTGCTTACCATTCGGCAAATACGCGAATGTTCGTGGCTCGACGAATACTACAAAACTGGCGCCGACTTTACTCAGTGTGAAGCAGATAAGGGTGTAAAAGTTTTTTTTTCTTTATCTTTATTTTTTAGCAAAAAAAGGAAAAACATTTTTCTGACCGGCGTAATATTCATTTTGCTACATGAAAAACTCTGGAATCCTTAATGATTTTATTGTCTGAAGGAAAATAACTCAGTTATTTTCCATCAGTTTGAAGCTAATATGGATGTAAAAATGTTTCTTCTCTCTTAAGCTAGTGTGACACAATACTAAATTTCACAGAAAATTCTGTAAAAATGACAAAGACAGACTATGATCCTGATCGTTCATTGGTCCTGATCGAGGGTCTCTCTCATTTTCTAACAAATTTTCTACAAAATTTAGCATCGTGTCAAACTAGCTTTAATCAACGTTATTCATACCACCCAAAATATTAATAACTTTTATTTTTTCGTAACCCGATATTGTTTCTTTTCGTCATAGATACAGATTGTGAAAAACAACTCATATCTCCCTTGGGATTTGTCAAATTTTTTCGCCCTCCACATTGTTAGCAACAAACTCATGAGAACGAAACTATAGCAACCACATATTCACGAAATCTTCCCTGCTTAATATTTTTAATAAAATTTTAACCTTTAAGTAGAGAGACTAAAAAATAAAATATTGTATGCACCACGGGAGATATTCATGTTTTTCCCCTCGGTTGACTTATAATTCCTCGGGCCAAAGGCCCTCGGATTAAAACCACGTCAACCTTAGGGAAAAATCATGTTCATATCTCCCTTAATGCATAAATATCTATATCGATCTAACCAAAAACAAAAAGAAAACTTAATTTAATTCTTAAACTTTATAACATTTTTTTTTCATCCACAAAGATTTCTCAGGTGTACGATGCTTCACTGATTGGTGAAACCAGAAAAAGAACAAATTTAATCTATAAACAGCAGATATTGATAATACAGAGTGTTTCAAAATTCGTGGAACAACTGAACAGTGCATTGTTAAATTAAGATGAGGGAATATAAGGGAAATGTGAAAAAAACTCCACCTTCTGATCAAACTTTAATTCAGACACCCGATAAGTGTAAAATTAGTCATACATATTTTAAAAACAACTAAACCGACTTAATGAAGCTGGAATCCTTACTAGAATGATTTTTTGCAGAAGTTATTATGAGCGAAGGATTGCACAAAATTGCGTATATTTCCAAAATAACTGATCCAATTGACTCCAAAATCGGTAGGCCTGGAGCTCCTATTGAAACAAACAAGCTGCAGTAAAACCATTCAAATTGATGTATTTTGACAGAAGTAATCGTGAAGAAAAAAAAATCCACAAATAGACAGATATGCGCAGAGCGACTACTTATCTTCAAGCGGTAGAAAATGGCGCATTTGTGTATCTCAATAGAAACGGTTGATGTGGGGTTTTTTTGTAACCGGACTTGAAACACTTCAAATCCTAGGAGCTGAAACGTCCAAAGGCAGCTCGACCGAGTCAAATGTAGGTCATTTGAAATATTTCTCACTATTTATTTATCAATAATTACACGAAATATGTATTTAATAATTAAATTATCCCTATTAAAAAAAAGCCTGTAAAAAAACGAAATAACCAAATTATTATCCAATTAAGCGGTCCCATTGTCGTGTAACACGAGTCGCACATGTGCACGTATGACAGATATCAAAATCAAAAAGAGCAAGATGGCCGTTCAACGTTAAAAAGTAAACTTTGGACTTTGGTAGACTTTACTAATATATTATTGAACCTTTAAGTACTAATAATATTGCAACGAATCATTCAGAGTTTAGAAGGTCTTTTTGTGCTTCGCCTAGTTGCCGAATTCAATCTCTCGGCTTAGCACAAAAAAACTCACTTCTACTCTAAATGATATAATCTACTATTTGTTTACGTTTTGAGCATAGGATAATCAGCATTTGATCTTATTTCGAACACGATTTTTCGACCCCTTCACAGAACACGGAAGTAAAAATAGAATCATGAGGAAGAGCTTAAAAACAAATAAAAATAAAACCATAACAAATGTCTTCATTGTATCTACTCGAAAACATAATTGTAACTCATGCAATGCAAAATTAAAAATTAGCACCTGTGGTGCCACACTATCTCGCGTAATTATTGCGCATTCAGCAAATTATTACCTCTTCTCCTTTGAGTTTTTTAGGGCTTTAAGTACTTTCCCGTACGCAATTTTGCAATTAAACTCACAAAGCCCCACATATTGACTCAATATGCAAATTATTGCCTGTCAACATCCGTTGCAGCTCCCAACTGAAAAGACCACGACGAGGACGATTATTAATTCAGCAAAGAAGAAGTGCGATTGCTTTACGGTTTGTGGTAATGACAGTTGCAATCAGAAGATGGTATTTATCGGTTTTCTAGTCTGGAGGATCGAATTGTTCGATTACAGTTAGGTGTATCCGGACGTTCATCGATTGTAGAAAATGATCAGACATCGGTTAGATTTTCCGAGCTTTTCCGCATTAAGCAGTTAAGTGACGCAAGTCATTAATTAATTCAGGTCTCCAATTAATTTAATTGCCACAATCATCAATCTCATCAATCAAACAACGTCATTGTGATCAATAAAGAATCCGAAGGTTGTGCCCCGTTTTATATAGATAGACACACAATTAACAGAAATCCAATATAAGAGGTGCGATTCGTCCCTGAGCAGGAATTAATGAACACCGACAAACAGATCGCAATGTCCAGCCCATGATCCGAACGAGTCCTGATAATATATACAGGAATTAGCATACTGAAGTCACAGAGGCGTAATCAGTGAGGGCACCGAAGCGAGAGATTGTCTCCCTGTAACGCCAGCTATCGCTAGTTGTTTTCTTAAATTTACCGTTGATTGCTCGGTATTCGATTAATTTGATGGAATCTGACGTATTGTTTATGGAAAATCGACGCGAAGGACTCGAAAATGTGTCATTAGAGGGAAGCCTGACCTCGCAATAATCGACTGAAAACTAATTATTATGCAATTTTGAGGCGAGATTGGAGAGAAATTAATGAAACGAGCCGTAAAAGGCGACTCCTTAATGCCCCGATATGTGTTTGGAGAATTGTGTGAGGAAACACGACATCTATCCCTTTAGGGTTATTTATGTCTTCTAATGAAATAGTAGCACCCCCGTGCCCTCGTATTCGAGTTGATAGCAATTAACACTCCTCGAATAATTTAGTGTTTTTGAGGTTGCTATAATTACGACATAAATAATTTTTGAAATGTTAATGCTACTTCGCTTTCAAATGCGTATTTATTAGCGAAGACAGAGGTAGGTAATACTCATAAGGCACTTC
This sequence comes from Tenebrio molitor, assembly GCF_963966145.1. Taxonomy (NCBI): domain Eukaryota; kingdom Metazoa; phylum Arthropoda; class Insecta; order Coleoptera; family Tenebrionidae; genus Tenebrio; species Tenebrio molitor. The sequence goes on along the minus strand of NC_091051.1, from coordinate 13,311,181 downwards.
GTAAAAATATCTAGGTATGACAAAAATGTAAAAAAAACCGAAAACAGAAAATAAAAAAATTAAGAACAGTGAACAAGGAATAAATTTGTATTTTGGGCATAAAGATACAATAAAGCAACAAAGATACTGTTAAAATATGTCTTCCAAAAATCAAAACCAAAATCAGAAGCATATTATGATGTACATAAATTAGAAAAAATATTGTCAACAAAAAGCTAACAATCAAAGAAGCAAAAAAGTAACACCACAGATTTAAAGACCAAAAGAAAAATGCTGTTTATTAATGTCATGTAAAGCGTAGTAGTGGAACGAACGTCCAAGAGATTTGAGACCTATTAATTGAAAATTTAATATTCCTATGACACAAGACATATCAATTTCAGTCATTTACTAACTTTGTGTTGCACAGAAGGGGCAAAAGTTTAGAATAACGGAAATATTTTCTTTCTCTTTGAGCTTTTCGGAAAGAGCATGTACCATCGGTGAGCTTTGAAGTGACTGATCCTTATGTATGGATTTGAAGGGTGAAAAAAATAAATTCTTTACTAAGAAAATCATCCTTACATGACTATCTAAAAGCTATCCAGAATGCCAAAAAAATCGAGGTTGCAATTTCAAAAATTAGAATGACGTTTCTTTTGCAAAGCTCAATGAGAAATATTTCCAATTTTCCAAGCCATCGGCGCACACTGTGTTCAGTAAATAACATTCCAATTAAGAAAAAAATTAAAAATTGTATTTATATTGTATAATAATAATTTAATTAATGTCGATGTGAAAAATGTTGAAAACTGCTCTTTCTTTTACTTTCGATTAAAACTTTTGTAGGTTGGACTATTTCGTACAAATGTTTGCTGTTTTACAAAGCTTTGTGACAAACGATTTCTATTGTAATAAAAGTTACTGCTTTTAAACAACAAGAAAATCATTTGTAAGAACCCAAAACAAATGAGACAAGGAAGATAGTGGAAGACAGAAAAAATGATAATAAACAAGGGGAAGGGGACAAGGAACGTGATGAAATCGATAAAATAGGGTGAGAAGACATACTCAGGTAATTTATCCGTTTGCAGTGTTTTTTATGTAATTGCCTGCGTCTTCTGATCAAGCTATAAAAATTTACAAACTGCCAGATCTTCATTGTTAACGTTAGCAAATATGGTGTTAAAAAACATGTCGCCTACAAAGTGTGATTACGTCAAACAAATCTTAAAAGCATCGAGTGCAGCCGCGTTTTAATCAGTCGATGGTTAATGAATCTGATTTCCGTCGAAAATAAACAAACCTGGGCGAGCGAGAGCATGTTTTGATGGTGTTTTCGACACTTCCAAGTGAATTTTAATTCGATTAGATTCTCTGTATTAAATTTACATTTTTTGATTAAAGAAAATTAAAATTTACTAGATCTGTTTGATAGTAGAAGCGTCGGGGATAAAGTTAAATTTGTTTTTATTAACGTTCTTTATTATCTGGTACAGTATTTTAGAACGAGGAGATATATAAAAGCTTCATCAATTCTCAGTGAATTGTATCAAAACATATTCCGAGCCTGAAGAATAAATCACGAGTAGAATCCATTACGAGCCTGAATTAACGTCATCTTGAAAAGAATTAAACGAATGGAATTAATTATAAGATTGATGGATTTCTCAAATATCTACCAACCATCCTGCGGTGTTTCCAAGATTTCGACTTAATCACCTCCATTTATTTTAAACTTATTACGTTTTATCATTATATAATCAATAATCCCCGACGCGGACCGAGAAAGCGCCACCCCCATCTACAAATTCAAAAATAATAAACATCCGGTTCTTTTATTCGAAAGTAATTATTTTTAAAAAATCCTCCGGTGCTCCTGGAAGGATTATTTGCCGGGTCGATAGCCGCAGAATGTCTGAATTCGTGATTGAAATTTAACGAAATGGAATATCAAATAACGATGTCCAGTCGAAAATTTTTCCTGTAATGGAATTTGCTACTGGAGATTACGAATTCCAGAGGGGATGTTTTTTAACAAAACGAAATACGGTTTCAAGTGATGATCGACAATATTTCCAACTTGCAAACATTTCCCAACTAAAAGAATGCGACTAACATGTTTTGCCCAAATTAACTATTGATTTTATTTCCGCTCGGAACGGTGTTGTTTCAAGATCACCCGGCATTTAGGAGATAGGGTTTCCCTTTAATGGCGAAGACGGTGTTGGGAAATAATAATTAAAATCCCCGACCTTATTTATTCATTTTGCACATAAACGGTAAGTTTTCAAACGAAAACATAATATCTAAATTTGGTTGATTAACGTCGGCTGGAGCGGACTGATAATGAATGCTAAAAGAAGTATCTATTAAAACTTTGAGTACAATGGAGCCACAAAGGGCCGCTGCTATTGTGAGCATCAATACGAGCGGTACACATCACCTCAATTAAAATGTAATAAGAATCTCCTCTTAGGTATAAAACTCATTAACACTGCGCAAAAAGGGGGCCGATAAATTAAAATTACTTCAAAAAGTTTTTATTTTTACAAACTTTATCCGCCCTCAGATTCACCTTTGTTGCGAGCCTTACACTTACCTTAAACTGATTTCTATGTTCATTTCGCCTAGCTGTTGTCATAAAAAACCGACCTCACAACCCACCGACTAACACAACCCAACACACCACCAAATACATAACCTCAACAATCTCCAACATGAACGATTTCAACGAAAAAATTTTTGTTTAAAATTCCCTCAAAAACATTAATTTTGAAAGCCTTTTATATCACAGCTGCGATAATTAGAGTATTCGCTGAATTAAAAAATATATACAAGGTGATTCAGGAGTAATAATGAGCCTAACAAAATTTGTGATGCAACCAACAACCTCCCATAGTTTTGTAGTTTGTGTTTTTATTAGCTATTATTCCACATAATGATTTTGATTAAATTTTACAAATGTAATGTCGGGCATGTTGACTATGTTATATAAAATTAAATCCATTATCAACCGGTCTTTAACTTCTATTCATGTGAATTCAACTTTAGAACCAAACGGACTGTCTCGGGATGACGGAAAACGCCCAGATGGGATGACTTTAGTACCGTGGATTAAAGGTCAACCTTTGGTTTGGGACGTCACTGTTGTAGATACAATTGCAGACAGTTACGTATTGAAATCATCTGAAGTCTCAGGTTCTGCCGCTGAAATGGCTTGCAAACGCAAACATAGCAAATATAGTTCAATCATTTCGTCAAACTACGTGTTTAAAGGTTTAGCATTTGAAACCTTAGGCCCTTGGTGCAAAGAAGCCATCGATTTCATTAATGTAATCAGAAACCGACTTATCGCGGAATCAGGCGATTCAAAATAAAAGAAATTCCTTTTCGAGAGGATTTCCCTTGCCATTCAACGTGGAAACGCTGCAAGCATTCGGGGCACTTTTCCAGATTCCGCAATATTATCGGAAATTTTTGTATTATAAAACAAAAATGTTTATGTAATTATGTTATTAATATAAGCTTCATACCAAATATACAGGGTGATTTACCAGGAATAATGAGCCCGGCGGAATAGAAAATGCAACCCACAATGCATTGGAACAAAAAGCCGGACATCGAAGCGGTAAATGTCCGGGTTTTCCTCCTGATGAATTGCGGGTTGCATTTTCTATTCCGCCGGGCTCATTATTCCTCGTAAATCACCCTGTATATTTTTTAAATCTACAGTGTGGAATAAAATGATTTACATCTAGTTACCTTTGGAATTTTTGCACATGTAAATTTTCCTGTACCGCTCTACTTTTTTTTGAAGTGCCGAACTATTAGTTCTGTCAATAAATGTCATCAATCGAACTGACAATTGTTACAATTTACTAAATTGAATTAACAAACGTTGGTGGCCACTTTCAACACGAGCTGTGACTTGCTTTTGTTAGCTCCTTTTTAATTTCAATCTCTACTTTGCATTCATATCATCCCTTCGCAATAAATCACATTTGGAATTTTGGAATATTTCGAGGTTAGGCTTTCTTTTTTTTTGTAGAGCGGCATTTCGTATTTTTACAAGGGTAATGCAAAGGTAACTAGATGTAAATCATTTTATTCCACACTGTACATAATATGTAGGTGCAAATGTAATGTTGGCTGCATTACAAATTTCGTTAGGCTCATTATTACCAGTGAATCACCCTGTATATATGTATTATCAAAAATTGTAAAAAATACCTTTGAGACGCAACCCCTTCGTAATCGCCACCAAATTATTAAAATGTAATTGTACCACTTAGACAAATCGCATCTTGAACACCTCCGCCAAGATAATCTTAAAAGTACGGAACAAAACAAATTTTAAATAGTGTTATTACTGTAATTGCTAGTTTAATATTAACTACAACATGAAGCTGGGAACGGATCTTTTCCCGACCGTTTCGTGATATTAATCCTAGTAAATTCTTCGGCAAGCGCGGGATGAATGCCTACTGTACTCTTCAAATTATTTACAGTCAAATTACATTTAATGGCGGTAGCGAATCCCTGTATAACTTCACCGGCTTGTGGTCCAATGAAATGCATTCCCAACACCTGCTGTTGACCGTCTCGTTTAGCAACAACCTTTAAATAGCAATGAGCTATGGATCTTTGAGGTATAAAAAATTCTGTAGGTTTATAATAAGCGTGATAAATCTCCACGTTCTCCTCCCCAAATCTCCGTATCGCCGCCTCTTCACTCAAACCCACACAACCGTATTCCAAGGGCGTGAACACGGTGGTGGCCACATTTTCGTAGTCCATTTGTAGCGTACTCTTTGCGAACAATCTTCTCGCCAGTAATTTGCCCGCGTGAACGGCCACCGGAGTCAATTCGGGCTTCTTGTAGAGCACATCTCCCACTGCGAAGATGTGCGGTACGTTGGTCTGCTCGTTGATGGTGTAGATCTTGTCACCTTCCCCCATCAGAAGCACTCCCGCCTTATCCAGACCCAGTTCGCGAGTGAGAGCTCTTCTTCCGATGGCGAAAAGCACCGTGTCGAACTGTTCGCAACATTCTTGCCCGTTGTCGTTGGTCCAAGTGATCAGTAGAGCATTCCCGGGCAACTTCTCTATCCTTCTCGGAAGACACTTGCGAAGAAACCTGATTCCTCGTTCTTCCATAGATTCAGAAATAAGCTTGGCCATCTGTTGGTCGAAACCTCGAAGAACAATAGATCTGACCATCACACTCACGTTGCAGCCCAAACCTCTCAAAAAACCGGCACACTCCAAACCGATGTATCCAGCCCCCACTACCAACGTCTTACCGGGAGAACTCTCCAGACTGAAGATGTCATCACTAGTGATACCGTATTCCAGCGCGCCTGGTATTCTGGGGTACCTAGGCCGTCCCCCTACCGCGATCAGAAAATTTTTCGCTGTCAAATTGAACGATTTCTCTTTTATTTTGGCTTGAATCGTGTAGGGGTCCTTGAACGACCCCAAAGCGTTGATATACTCGACACGCTTCTCCCTCAGTTCCACTCTGGTTACCCAGTTTACCGATTTGATGTGATTCTGAACCGCTTCCCGCAAAGAGTGCCAGTTGTGTCTAATATGTTCCGGTTGAGGCAGTTGGAAACCATAACTTCGCGCATCGTGTATTGCTTCGCCCAACAGTGCAGCTTGATGCATCAATTTCTTAGGGATGCAGCCGACGTTGACGCAAGTTCCTCCTAGACCCCATTTGGTTCCCCTTGGTGATGGCGTGACGTAATCAAGAACAGCTACTTTAGCCCCCAGTTCGGATGCTTCTTTGGCAGCAGCGAATCCTCCAGATCCACCCCCGATCACAAGTAGGTCGTAGTGGGGGGTACTTTGTGCAGTAAAGCTGCGACCTCCTTGATTCCATATATTTTGTAGTATTGTTGCGGGATGTTTGAGCTTGTTCATGTAATGAAAAATGGCACTGGGGCTAAATAAACACGCCATAACCTTTGAAAACAAAAATTTAGACACAACTGTTACATGACTTACGAAAAACACAACGTTCTAGATAACAGGACGTGCTACGCTCACATTTGGTTTCCATGGCTCGAGTTAGCTTTGAGGTTATGTTACGTTTCTACGAAACGTTTGTGTCCAAGGTAAATGTTAAAGCAGGTGGGCTCGTTCAACACGAAAAGTGTAACGTCACTGGATTTTATTATGTAGCAAGTGGATTCATGTCATCGCAGAAAACAAAAACATGGTTTAAAGAAAGACAAGAAAAGAAAAAATGTTGTTATTGATGAATAAAATAAATTAACATTTTAACACTGTTATGGAAGCGGAAGAAACATTTCCTGGTAGTATAATTGAAAGTTGGTTGGTTTTGGAAAGCTCCTTGTGGAAAATATATTTTGGAAGTGAACGTAAATGTCACCTTTTACATAAACGTTAGCGGTTACCTCGAATTGGAGCGACCCCTAAAATGTCGAGTCGTCCCTCCCCCGAGATTATAAATAGAAACAACAAATAACATTGTTTTGATCTCAAAGAGATCGACTCAGTGAAGCGGCAGACTTTTATACAAGTTATGAAAAAGCTCATGAAATGCTATTGGATTGGCATTCCAATGGAAGCTCCTTGACTTTCATATTACTTTAAAATATCGGAGAAACAAATATAGGAAATATTTCCGTCGTTCTATAGACAACAAAAAGGTATATGAATAAAAACGAAGTGCCTAAAGGTCTGAAACGAGCATCGACATCAAAGCCTCCCCGCAATAATTGGCAACCACTTCTCACGAATCCAGCCATAAATGAAAATAACGGGAAAAAATTGCTAAAAGCCGGAGAGTTGGGGTGGTAATTGTCGGACTCCATCAATACTTGTCGCAATCAACTGAAATGAATGATTGTGATCCCGAATGTTTTATGGGAACCTTGTGTGCCAGCCAAGGATTAATCATATGCAAATCCCCTTCGATTTTAGAGATAACACAAAGCTCACTCAATCCGAATATTTGAAACGGCGATAATTAACTTTACGTCGACTGTGTATGCACCCAACACCGAATCTGGTCAGTGTTTATGAAACCTGTTATGCAATTTAATATCGGAATTGTCGCAATTTACGTGGAGCTATGCGTCAAATCGGCGGACGGTCATTACGTACGGGGTGAAGCCAATGAAAGAACGATTATGCAAGATGGAGGGTGAAATTCGTTGGCCAAAGGCACTATTGCATTCGTATTTATCAGCATATTAATAAAAAACGGGAGGGGCCGTCAAAAGAACGCGATGTTCGTCATCAGAGTGTAAGAAATATAAATGAGGCTATGAACCGTTTGTTGGGGTTAATATTCGTGTTTCCGGTCGGAAAAATCATGAATATGTTTCATTTTTATTGGCCATTTATATCCAAATTTGTACCAGGATGAAATTTCAGCAGGCCCTCCGGAACGTTCCAGTTGTATCGAAACGGACTACATAGAAATGTATTCGTGGAGGCCCCGCAATTCTCCCCGGTTACAAATATTTGCATTTTAATAGTTTCACTTGGTGGATCTGAAGCTTTGTTTATTTGAAATAGTGCCGTGTGATTACAGAGAGGAGCGCTGGGACCACCGCTCCAAAACGAATCTAAATACCAAAAGTCACACAAATACATAAATATCTAAATGAAAACATGTCATTTTTACAAGTTCAAATAGGTAATGTTTCAAAAAGAAGGAAGGAAAATTAAGAGGACGTCATTTGGATGAGGTAAATTCCAATTTTTCGGTTTTAATTACCAAATACCTCTTCAGTTTAATTTGAAACGGACAATACACTGTGATGAATGATTAATCATAAATGACAAGAATACATGACACTTGACAAGTCATTCATAAAAATATTGTCATATTCGGTATTCTGAACGTACAGCCGATGGACAAATAAAACTGGGACAAAAATGACAATCACATAAGTCAAAATTTACAAATTTGCAGCGTTTAATTACGGCTTTATCACAAATAGGTTAACTTTGGTATGACATATTATATAGACACTGACAAATATATTGACAATTCAATGGTCTGATCTACAAAGATTAAATTTTAAGTGTCCCAGTTTTATTTGTCCACCGACCGTACCTATTGGGTGATTCAAAATGGTTGTGGATAAATATGGCAACTATGTATGAAAATGTATGTGGCAATCGTGTGGATGGGGTAGAGTTGACATTTGTATGACATTTCATAAGCGTGGATTTGACTTTTTAATACCATCGCAAACTAGCTTGACAATTTGCAAAATTGCGCGCCTATGAACAATCAACCCTATCCTACCTACAGAGTTCCATAGAAATAACATTAATAGTGAATAATATAGAAAAGAATATAATTTAAAGAAAATCAAATTTTTTATGTTTGTGTTGAGAAGAACATTATTTTTTCGTTCTTCTACATTATACAAAATATTAAAAAGTCAAAATGTAGATACCAAAAAAAAATTAATTGTTAGTAAGTACAATAATTATTACAAATCCAACTGAAGTACAGTGGATTGCAAAAAAATCGAGTACACCATAAAAATCAAGAGCACTGATTTTCCTATTTTTAACACGTGTAAATCAGTCTTTTTTGACTTTTAATGGCATGCTTTTTCAAATAGGTTATGTCTGACATAAGAAATATTATTATTTGCAAGAAGGATGAATTAAACTATAGAAAATTTGATGTAAGTACTCGATTTTTTTGCAATCGACTAAATGACTATACCTTCTACTTATATGAATACCGCTTACCGAGATATTCGATAAATTATTATAGTGTGTTAAAAAAAAGTGGTCTGGCGATTGCTTTTGTTTCCGTTGACGTATGACTTAGTTTCATCAGCTGTCAATTATTTCGTGAAATAGGAAGTGTAGAACGAAAGAGTGAAAGTGAAAGACCATCAATACGAATTTCAGAAACTGTTGAAAGAGTTAGGGAAATTATACAAAATAAACCGAAAACTTCAATTTGTCGTTACCACTAATTGAAACTTACATCAAAATGAGGTTATGCATCTGAGGAATTTGTCAATTGAAAAGACGACCTACGTTTGGAAAACGAGAAAAAATCACGGCCTGGTTCACGACATATTTCTTTGAACGCTCGTTATTTACGATAAGTTTTAATTTGTTGAGTTTAATTTGCACAGATTTAAAAACTATATGAAATGCATGTTCTCTAAACAAAGCGAAATAGAAGAAAATTGGATTTTGAAGCCAAAATTTGCATAAGCTAACTGGTGCACAAAGTCTATTTTTAAATTATAGTCCTATGGATCAATTAATAAGCAAAACAACTGTTATATTGCTATCTCTTTTCAACATAATGTAAAACAAGCTATCGAACTCTTGTGCGTATTGTATTGAGTCCGCCCCACTATGCATTTCGCTTTGGCATGTGAACGCGAGTTGTAAATATCGGGTGTTTTTTTAAATTTCACCTCGTAGTAGGCGTTGAAGAGTCGATTGTGAACGCACCACTCGTGTAAAACGTAAGATTTAAACAGCTGATCCATCCGTGATCCGCAACCAATATAGTGCGTTCACAATCGACACTTCAACGTCTATTACGAGGTGAAATTAAAAAAACAACACCCGATACATTTATTACATTAGCTTAACGACGTCAGATTTTTAGGTTAGGTTTTAACTACATTTGTGATAATTTTGTTTGAAATTTCCACCATATAATGCCAACGAAAAGCTACGCAGCAGGGGACAGATTCATTGACAGAGTTAGTATCTAATTGCAAAAATAATACCTATTGAAATTGCACAGAAACTTACAAGACTGGAAGTTGGCGTATAAGGGGATAAACTAAATTCGGGGCATTACCGACACAATATCTAGGAAGAAAGAAAGACAATCCAAACCTGGTTGTTTAGTGTTGTTTTCAACAATTTTTAATACGAGTATATCATTAGATACCTATTAGTTGATAAATATAGGTAAGTTATCAAAAGAGTTCTGAAAAGAACTGTTTTTTGAAAGACAAAATGAAAATTGAGGAATGAATTTGCAGAAAAACCAAGAAAGCAAGCAAGAACAAAACTCAAAATCCCAAAAATTGAAATTTGTAATGACATCTGTTAGTCTCATGTTGCCTACATAAATTTCAAATACTGGTAGCACCATGCACTGCTGTCAGATGTCAAAACCAGACGCAGGTCATGTCGACTTTCTGATTCGGACTAACCTCATCAGTTACTAAACTAAAAAATGGACTGTAAATAGATGTGAAGATATGAATTGTCAAAATGACCTTTGGTTGGTATGAACTAAAATTACTAGGCGCGCTTCTCGGGTTTTTTGAAGTTTTTGTTCTGGCGTCAATCGTCAAACGTGACAGGTAGATTTATACAAGTTGTAAATTCGAACATTTTATTGAAAGAAATTTTCCAACGTTCGATGACCTTCACATTGTCGTTCAAACTTCATACAAAGATTTATCCATTTTATAGTGAAATTTAACAATGATTGTCCAAAAATTGCAATTTAATCATTATTATAATCTTTTAACAATGTTTTCCATTTTCTGGAGTATAACCCCACTTTTAGCATTTGACATACGTACAGTCTCAGCAAAAACAGTAAATATTTTTTTACATTTTTTAGCGGTACAGTCACTGAATTTTTAAAAACTTTTACACTGACAATTCACATCTACCGGGTGTAGAATGGATTTTGGTACGTAGGCACTTTACGTGTAAAAGTAAAAATCCTCGGATATTGGCTCCCCTAATTATTTTAGAACAAACCCTTAAATACTAAAGTTGTAAAGTTTTAAAAATGGTTCCCAATTCTTGTTTGTTTTGTTTTTTAACATCTTTCGAAAGTACACAATAATGGAAAAAAGAATTAAAGAATTTGTCAAAATAGCAATAGCTGGGAAGTGTAACCGAGGTGACAACCAAAGATGCCAATGTATGATATTTGACATGTCAAACTTGGAACTGGTCGTTCCGGATTTTTTGTTAAAAGAGTTCATTCTTTGAAGAATCGGCAAACTCGTAACGTTTGTCAAAAAATGAACTTTATTGTTGTCGGGAGTCATGGCTAATATTATTTTATCGGTAGATTTTTAATATTTAATTTTTCTTGTCTAACAGAACCAGAAGGTTCAGGTTTAGGTACAATTTTTTTTAATCTACAACTTTTGTGTTTAAGGTTTTGTTGGAATAGCTATTTGTGCAATAAGTTAGGAAAAGTGATTTTTTTCCTTACGAGATGCGGAATTTTTAATCGAGACGAAGTCGAGATTAAAAACGCGTCGAGTACGGAAAAAACACTTTTCCTACGAATTGCACACATGATTTTTTCTACTGGAGTTTGGAAAATACATAAAATTTGGATATTTTTAATATACTATTAATTATTTCTAAATTAAAAAGCGAAATCAAAATTGTTCTGCTTTCGTTACCATAGAGAAACAATTTATTAATGAAAAATTGTGAAGGCGTTTAAGCTTTTGTCTCAATTAAATACCAGTTTTTACGTTACGTATCCCAGGAGACGACCAAAATTGAACTTTTAGTGTTGAAATATTATTTCCGCCCATAGTAGGAAATTTTTCACTTTTCCTAACTCAAATTAGTATTACAATGTTGAAGTTTTCCAAACTATAGTAGAAAAAATAATTAGGGGAGCCAATATCAGAGGATTTTCACTATTGCACGTAAAGTGCCTATGTACCAAAATCCATTCTACACCCTGTATAACGATTTTACTTTATTAGTCGTTCACGATTCTTTTGAACACGCAGCAGGCCAAGATATTTTTTTGTTAATCTGATGTTGTTTTGTAAAATCAACAAATTACAACCTCAATTTCCCTATCTCGCTCGACAAACCGTAATCACAAGACCGAATTTTGATCTATTCTCTATTTAATTTTCAGCAACAAATTTAAAATACGTCGAAAATCGCTGACTATCGTTTTGTGGCCGTAAAATTTGAATATAATGATCATTCGACTGCCACTTAAATTTAAATAAAACAAACATTTTTCTCCGACAGCAAACTGTAAGCTCCTGAAATCTTGTTACTTCAACGACATCGGAATAAATCGGTTGCCAATAGCGTCACACATTTGAATAGCAATTTGGCATGGGGGTGAAATTCTAATCAGTTTTTACGACAGCATTTTTATAATAACGTGCTGTCTGTATGCTCTTTCAGTGCCTGCTCCATAACAGAATTGCCCGAAGCCATTCATACAGCAATTTAGATAGCTTTCCGAACGATAATTTACCCCAACGAATGCACCAACAACGCAAAAATTAGAAATCGCTTTCTCGAATACGACAACGGCAAAAATGATTCGTGTCGACGTTGTTACAAGTGATTTTATTGTTTCTGGGTCCAGACGCCTTTATCTCCGTCAATATCCTTTTCGGTCAATTTCATATCCGGAACATTTTAGGATATTGAAAAATGAGGGCCACCGGGGAACGATACATCCTCAGAAAAGATAGCAAAACAAGGACCGGTCAGTCCCTTCATTCAGACGTATAGCCGAGGGGTGCCGAGTTCATCCCGCCCGTCGTATTCCCTTTAAATAGAGATATTAGCAATTATTTATCGATTAGCGAGCCGGATCCTCCGGCGTATCCCCGAATTAGTTTTGTTTAGGTGGGTATAAGAGCGATTTGATCCGGACTTTAATCCCGCTGCCGGTGAACATCTTTACCCTGACCGCAAGTTCGGTATCTTAGAGGCATTAAGCTCCGGTTTACAGCTTAAGTCCTCATTCGGCAGATTTGATTGTTCCCCATTAATCCGTCGGGGGAAAAAATCCGGACCGAGTTTAATTTGGATTTGCCATTGCGTTAAGATATCCATAAACGTGTCGGCAAGTCTGGAGGATAGACACATCAAAGCGACATCAGCTTGCGCTAGATTGCTCTCAATAATTACTATGCAAAATTATTAGCATATTAATTAAAGAAAATGTAATTAAAATTGAGTTGTGTCGAATAGGAACGCGATTATCATAACTGAGTTGGGAGCGAGTTCAAAATATGTCCACCATTGGAAAAGTGATCAAAAGTGAGACGTAAATTGCTACTGGAACATCTTTTGACGCCTTCATTTAAATACACCAAATTTAGATCCTGGTTTTTATCACTTTTGCATTCGTTTGCATATTAATAGGAGGCACACGTGCTTATCACTGATAAATTATTTATGGCTTGCGACTAATTCTTCCATTTTATTTATATAAACAACAATAAAACACCTAACAGAAAATTTTCATTCTCTCCAAGTAATTTCGTCCTAGTCATTTTTTTATTGCTTATTCCTTTTTCTTCAATGTTCGGTACGTAGGTACCATTTAGAGATTTTCAAATTATTTGCAATTTTTTTAAACAAAATAAAAATAGAAAAAACTACAAGATAATCGTGTGACTTCTTTATATTTTAACAGAGCATTTGTTAAGATTATTTGGTAAACAGGAAAGAATAGATAATATCGGGTGTTCATTTAAATTTGTCCTCAAAGTAGGAGTTCAAGAGTCGATTGTGAACGTACCACAGATTATAGATCTCGGATTAGCTGTCAAAATCTAACCCCCTCTACGATCTAACCTCAGTTTTATTTTTACTCCGCAAAGGGACGAGTGGTGCGTTCACAATCTTCAACGCCAACTTTCAGGATAAATTTAAAAGAACACCCAACAGATACGCGAAATAAAAAATAAATTGTATAAATCTAGTATAGCGCGCGTTCAAATGAAATCCTGGGCTGGGAAGGCGTTGGAAACATGTTCAATTATGTCCCGATTAAACGTAAACAAATGTCATTCGTGTCAAATGGCGGGAAATTCAAACTTTACACTGTTCTAAACGTAATTTTTCCAACGCCTACTCAACCCACGATTTCATTTGAACGCGCGATACTATTTATTATTTGTAATTATTATTTACCTGATTAAAAGTAACATAAATGAATTCCCTAATTTGGTGTATCAAGAAGAGATCTACATGTGCGACACGTACGATTAAAATTTATGGATTACAAAACCAAATAATAAAGCGATAAAATTAAAAATCGATATAAAATTAGGTAGATTAAGCATAATCGTTGCATTTTGCCTTAAAATTACCATTACGTGGCGCACTTAACGGCAAAATTTTCACGTGTCGTCGTCCACCATATGATAAATTATTTATCAAGTGAGTGTTATATCAAACAGTTTCCAAACACACCATAATTGGTAAATTTGGCGCGAGTCTTAATTCGACCCAATTAACTTGGTGAAAAACATCAGCATCGAAATCACGTCCACACTTAATTCAAATTACCTGCGTAATTATTTAAATGATCGTTGCCAACGGAAAGAATAATAATTGTATTCGACGTAAGTACGTAGTACACTTGTTAAGGGTTTCGGCTGAAATATCGATTACCCCGAAAATTTTACGCAAGTAAATTGCGATATAGCTTTTAATTATAACGAACGTTGCAACGGATGCTTCCGATCGGCCTTAATCGAATTTTATCTAAGAAAATCAGATGATCATTTCCATTATACAATGTAGCAACTAACATGGAGCGATGACAGATAAATTCATAATTAACAAATTGATGCACTTAAAATAAATAGGTACGTTGACACCGAAGTTCGTGGAAAAAAATCAACGAATTTGCCTACAAGCTGGAAAGCACACGTCAGTACCAGGTGTTAAAGACAAGAATTATTTTAATCGGGACACTTTTCCTGTATAATTTGGTGAAGCTTCAGCTACTTATTTTGCAGAAGTATTTTCGACGAAAAAGGCTAATTTGATTATTAAATGGTTAATCGATTTAATCGTGAGAATTCATCAACTACCTTTCAATTTTTAAGCGCCAACGGTTCCACATTTAAATGTACGTCAGTGAAATTATTAAAAAAAACAACAAAATTCCGAATAAAAAAATCTATTTAAAAGTTTATGAAATATTATTAAAAACGTCTTATTTTTTCCGCACGCATTAAATCTAAGTGCTAAATTTAGATGTACAGTGAGGACGTAAATAATCCCCCTCTCCTAATTTTTAAACCAGGCAGGATAGTAACGTCGAAATAAATTGAATTAAATTACCATTTGAAATCCTAATTTCTTTCCGATGTCTTTATTTTGCCTGCTTTAAAAGTTGGAAGGAAAGGAGGACTATCGATGTCCACACTGTACACTGTGTATATTGATAAATTAATCTTGCTTTAATTAACATCAAAAAACTAACGAAAAAATATTCATTATCAATCCAACATATACAGGGTGATTCAAAACGAACGCACCAACTACTAGCAGTTGTGCAGAATATAGTGAGAAGAACACAAAAAAAAATTAAAAAATGTTTTCCCAGCCTCAATTAAAAGTTACAGCGTGTTAAAGTTAGAAAATTTTAACCAAAAATGTTCTTGAAAATACAACTTTTTTGTTCCAATTATATTAGACAGAGTATTCATTCAATTGCAATCAATAACATTCACTAATTAAATTATTTTGCTTTTTTAAAAACAGATATTTAAAATGTTTGTTACACAATTTTTGAATAAATCTCAGTGAATTAATCATGTGCTTGTATATGTCAACAAAAAAAATTTGGAAAAAATTTAAAAAAAAAACAAAAAGCATCAGGAGAACGTTTGTATTATTTTTTTCACGTTCCTCTCACTCTATACGATTACAAGTAGTTAGTGCGGTCGTTTTGATACACCCTCTGTATCTAATATTTTTCATTTTTTATAACTACATTCATAATTAAAAAATACAAGTAAATTTTATGTAAAGTCCATTCAAAAATCAAAAAACCACCACCTGTTGCTTTATGTTGGTAAAATTTTAAAAACCCAAGGAAATTATTTTTTCATACTATATTGGTAACTAGAATTATTACATTTATTTGATTCAATATAAAATTCAATTTCGTTCAAATTATTTTATTATTGGTTAGCGTTTATTGATTAATTCTTATTACATATTTTTACTGAAAACTCGCCTGAAAAAGAAAACATTTAACCTCAAAATTACAATTCTCACAGACAGCGTTGCCGATAATAATTATCGAGGAAAATGCGACGTTGGTGGTTTTTTGATTTTTGAATGGACTGTACGTATGCTACATAATTTTGTTTAAAATGTTGTAAATAACACACAAATCAAAGTCGAGAAAGATTAGAAAGCATTTTGCATTCCACGACAATCCATTCTTTTAACATAATAACCTCATGCCCACAAGCCATACTTTACAAATGATTCTTTTACAAACCAATAGTTTAGAAAGCAAATTGTTTAAAAAATTACATAGGCTTTCATCCTCATTACCGATAATAATAACAATTTCTGACGGCCGTTTTTATTTATGTGCTCCCAAGAAATGTTAATCTGGCGATCACGAACTCGACTAGTTCACTAAAATCATTGTAAAAACATCTATTTCATATTTCAGTACACGTCTTGTACATCCATAAATCAATTCTTACATTATATACCAACAGTATTTTCAGCGAACTCATCTGGGATGGATTTAAATAATTCAGCGCCAGAGAAGATTACAAAATTTCGTACGGGATGTTAATGTACGTTTTATTTTTGAAAAACCGTTTCGAGTGAATCGGTGCAGATACAGGACCGTATCGTGTGGACGTATTTCAATTAAAATTCGCCGGCGACAAACGCGTCAATTTATCGATTACGTTTTCCGTTTCCATTTATTTTCGAATGTCACGTTCTCTCAGATATTGTATTTTCTATAACAAATCAATTAATCATGTAACAGCCTTGTGACAATACACGATAAAACTATTGTCAACAACTGTCGTCGTATTGCATTAACCATTTTTCATAAAAAGTCGGGGCATTGTTCTGCCACAAAACTGTTGTTGTGTGGTCGTGTCGATCGGTCGATACCTGAAATTATCCCAAATTGTTCCCATTCGATCTGGGTTATTATCTTTTTCGTCACATTAGCACAAACCCCGATCGTTTTCCAATTCGAGCCTTCCGCGTTTTTTCCGTCGTAAATAAATAACTAGAAATCGCATTAGAGGACGTCTGAAGGTGGGGGAGCCCCCGGATTACGGAATCAAAGCATATCGGGTGCGATAATCGCCGCTTTACGGTTAGATTCCGGCATATCTCACCGTAACGCTGATGACTGCCACCGAAATGAACTCCGTCGCACTTATGACACCCTCTTCCACGCTCTGAACTCATCATCAAAGTAGCCGATGAACCCGCGTTGCCAACTCGCGCCCACCAAAAAACCCTAAGTGGAACAATTGACAATCGACACGGGCTACTGAGACGCACGAGCGAACAAAGAAATGCCAGAGGAAAATTCAAAAAAGCCAATCTAGAGGAAGCCGTCTGACGGCCGAGACGAAATTAAGATTTTACACTTGGATATGTCACGACAGATGGCTCTTGTTGGCGGGAGGAGTCGAAAAGGAGGCTCCTTGAAATATTATTTTGACGGGGTTTGGTCAGTTACTCTGCAATACATCTACTAACCAATCTTTCACCGCCTGTCAGCTGTCTTCGGTGCTTATCTCTATTGTTTCTTTATTGTCTGCAATCCAGTTATCGATACGGTCTATTTCGTGTGGAGATCCTGAGGGACTTAGCCGAGATGGATGGATTTTTTATAGACGAACACTGTATTCCAATTTCATTTCGCTGTTGCCTCGAATAAAAACAACAACTTTTCAGGAAACGTTTTTTCATCACTTTTGCCTCCGAGAACGCCGAATTTCGACGGAAGCTCCATCGAATCTCTCCGCAATTTTTTATTCTAACTATGTACTCCCCCTTAACCCTAAATTTACGAGATTAACCGTTGTTTTGTTTCATTTTCCTAACAAATAATATATTATTCATGCCGACTAATATGCAAATGAATTCTATGTGTAATAATTAGGGAGTAATTTATTTATAACGAGTTTAATAATAATGCCTTTATGTAAATTATTCCAAATTTTATCGGTACTAATAAACTCCAATTAACCAAATTTTGCAAAATTATGTCTGCCGCGTCTCACATCGTCAACAATTTCGTGTTTTGCTTATTCAACAAGAAAACAGATTTAGAACATTTGAAAAAATCAACTTTACTCTTGTATTACTAAATCGTCGATTAGTTACTGAACAATTATTAATTTTCAACTTTATCTTACTCCGATTGAATCACAACTTGTCAAAACGAAACGTCAAGCTAATTTTAAAGAGTTTAAGCCCTTAAGGGGCTTGTCGAACAAAAAAACCTTGTATTCAACTCGTTTGTGTGTAAATTGGGCCTTTTTGGCACTCGTGGGCCTTTAATAATGGCCCACTTGTGAGAAAAAGGCCCAATTTACACACGAACTCATTAAATAAAAAACTATTTTATTATACCTGAAGAAATACTGAAATAAAAAAGCAGTATAGTCACAGTGGTTTGGAGACTTGTCGTTAAGTTGGCACCACCAGAAAAAGGAACTAGACGCGCTTATATTTGATATTTGAAATTTATGACAGATTTCTCACTAACGTACAGTTCAATCATAAGTTTTAAGCGACCTTGAGTTTGACAATCCACATCGAAAACGTTTTTACAATACCACACAGATCATCTATTTCAGAATAGATAATACACTGGAGAAATTTTCACAAGGTGTCCCAACAAAAACGAACCATCTGCGATAACTTCTGAAAGATTTATCAGTTTATAAAAACACGTCAAAGAATAACAACGCGGGGCGCATTTTGGCGTACCTATTTGCGTTTGATTTAATTTTCACGCACCCATCCCCAGAGCTGCCCCTACGATTTTTTCAAAAATAAGCAGATGTGGCACATCATTTAAAATATATTTCAATAAGGAATATGGCGATGTGGTGATTTTTAAATTTCACCAAGAAATAGGCAAGATATTTGCAAAAACTTATATTTTCATATTTTTTGCAGAACTTCCTCAAATTGTAAAGAAAAGAAAAATGTACTAAACCTTAAATAGCCCTAGACACTTAAATTTACATTAATTTCAAAAATAATCATATCACAAAATTCCTCATTAAACAACTAGCCACAGAGGGTAGCTCTCGGGGTGAGAGATGCGTTCCCCTTTGTTATTGTTGTGACGTGTTTTTACTTTTTCAGAAAGATAAATCTTTCACTAGTTATTTAAAACGACTAGTTTTTGTTGGCACACCCTGTATAAATTAAATGTATCGAGAGAAATATTCTCACGAAAATGTCATTCAGCAAACCCTCCATCGTGTCATCATTAAAAAAGTTGGAGGATCTTTATAATAATGAAATTAATTTTGTTTCCAGTAACCGACGTACAAATTTATTCCGACATAAAATTGATTCGTTTATCTTAACATGAATTTTTAAATCCGCTGAAAATTCAGCAGAAACAAGTAATTTAAAAATATCGCAACACGACATGCCAACTCCCAAAAGGAAGATCATTAAAAACTGTATTTTAATAACTTTATTAATATGATTCGGTGTCGACACGACTTTCTGCAACATCCTGAGCTCAGTTTAAGATTAGCCTGACGGAAATGTTTTTGTTAAAAGTCGATCGCGTTTCCGGTAATTGTCTAAACTTTAACAAATGTGGTAAATAAAAGATATAGTCTTTCACTTCGTACCGTCGTGTCAGCTACAATATCGCAACGAAGTTGTAAAAGTTGAAAACTTCGAGTCTAAGCATTTAATTACAAAGACTTTGTTAGTCGTGTTTACGGTTAAGGTAATGTATAGGTTCATTTTCAATTCAAATTTTAATAAGTGGATAAAAATTTATTTCTATGGGCTTTCATTCACACGAATGTAATATAACTGTCACGACTGCGGCTATAAAAATGTTCTTTTTTTAATACGACACAAGGATGTAATTATTATTAATAATAACCAACATCACCGTAATAAAATGCGGCTTTTTTAACACCAGTCTAGCTCGAGTCAGGCAGGTGTGAAGAATCGGGGAAATTATTTTTGAACAGAGACTAATAATTAATCGATAAGCACCTATTATTCCTTCCATGGATAAATCACTGAACACTTTTACTAAAAAGAAAACCAGTCGCGCGCAGGAACGTTAAAAGTAATTTAAACCACATTTCAAATTCAAATTACACATTCTGAAAAACACCAGATAATGTTATTAGTTTCATTATTAGTTCCGATGACGTCTGTTCGCAGTTCTGTTAATTGTAATTTCTTTCTAACCAATTTATTATCAGGTAATAAACACATTTATGCTTCCATGTTTTAAATAAACCATCTGTTTTATTGCTCGCAATAATTTACACATATTACATAAATATAATAATTTTACATCTGCCACAAGACTAAATTAATGTTTAACAGAAGATATAAACATATTACGATCTTGCTAATCCTTCGATTAAAGCAGGTGCTTGCACGATTTAGCAAAGAAAATGTAGTGTCTAAAGCAAAAATAAATATTTTTGTGTGCGTAGAACAGTTTTATTTATATCGTTTCTATAGCAACATGGCGATATGTAAGCCGACTTTATTTTTATTGACAGTGAAGGAAATTTTACTTGTTCACTTTATAATTACAAATTTTCGGTTGCACACAAAATGTTGTGTACACCTTGGCTACGAAATTCTTTGACGATCTCGGATTGCTGCCTCGGCCGCAAGCGACCTCGGCGACAATTTTTCTCTCGGTTCGTCAAAGTACGATTTCGCAGCCTTGATATACAAATAACTATTTTTGTTTTAGAAAAAAAAACGAATAACTATTTTGTCTATCTACTTTTTATATTCTTTTCTGCTTATAGTAGATATTAAATTCTTGTCTGTAAATTAAACAAATCCATCAAATTATTTTCAAACTATTCTCTAACTAATAAACTGATAAAGATAGGTTTCAGGCAATTAGAGAGAATTGCTTCAAGCCACAGTAGAGTCTAAAATTTCTTAATAAAATTTTTTATCTTAACTTTCTGTTGCTATTTCAATCTTCAGTGTGAAATTACCAGAAGTATTATTTTATTTGGGTAAATCATTTGTCAGTCACTTAACACCGACAAATTTAAATCGCTTAGTTTACAGCCACTCGTGTAATTTCTCACGATTAGATAAAAATGTTAAGAACATTCCACTCCCACACATACATATGTCATACACATTCAAATCACTTGCTGAAAACAAACAAACCAAACAAGTGTCCTGTCACTTCACAATTTCCTTTGAAAGCTCAGTATATCTGGTATTTAACGTAACTTTTAAATTAATAATATTAAAATGGACGAAAAATTTGAGATGATTCAGTTACAGCAAATCAAATAAAATGCAAGCATAACTTTTATTGTGTCTATTGGAGAACGTATATCAAGAGTCCTGTGGAATTGTGCGGCACTGTGTCCAACTACGTCAAGCCAAATGTCAAATTATTAAATCTTAGCATCAGTTGTGAATTCGACAAACACACAGCGCTTTTCGTGTTCATTTAGGCAAAAATTTTGATAAACATGAATGAATTGTACATTTTGAGGTTATCTTTGACAGATGTCAAGTTAGGTATATAAACTGAAAAATGTATATATTTAGTTATATACCATTTTTCACGTTATGTATGTATCTCGGGAGAGTTTTGGTAAAACTGTGAAAGGTCGTCTGACGTCACTAATAATAATCTGAAATTTTCCTTTATCGAAATCATCACAAAATCCAAAGTTTCAAGGAAATGAAACTGTAAGAAGTAATTAATATTTGAGAAACTTGTACGTAAGACTATGCTTCCTCGAAATCATTAAAACATAATTAGACTTTGAAAATTTAGTTTTTCTTTGGAACGTAGCGTAAAGCGTAAGCGTATACCCCACATTTCTCATTAATCAAAACAGCAAGAAGGAAGACACCTGGATGCGGTGTTGTGGCCAAAGCTCAGATCGTCTCTGTAAAATTTTTCCGCAGAAATGTCACCATTTAACAATGTTAAAGAAACGAGGGACAGAAAGCGCCGAGTCAGTGACACGAATGAATAAAATAGCTCACCCCGCATATGCTAAATCTCTAATATATACTTGGAAAGAAATTTGCATGCAAATCTGTCACACGCTAAGCCGAAATCGGTATGGAAAAGTTCTATCTCTGATCGTCTGAATAATAATGTATTCAGAAAGCAACCAGTCATAGCGAGCTTTGTTATTACGCGCGCTTTCCTCTCGTGTTTGCGTTCAATCACCAAATTACTTTATAATGCAAGGAAATATATTGCCGCTTTAATATAGCCCCACTGCAAAACTTTCTACCATTGTTGCTATTAGCGCGGGATCCGACAGGAGGACCTCGGACGTCTCTCGCCATTTTTTAAACATTAGACAGATTCAAATCTGGTTCCATTAGGAGATAGGGTGCGGCGCCCCGTCAACAATGCACACTTATTGCAAAACCGTGACCAAGCAGATTCTGCACTTTTTACCAACTCGAAACGTTGTAATTCAATGATATAATTGTCCGTTCGTGTAAATAAAAAAAATCGTTCCGTCGTCATAATAGAAGTACCAAGTCATGATAGCTACTGTTCCCCAGCATCAATGCGATTTCTCTGCAAGGATACGGCGGGGTGGCTTTGTTGGCACATTGTTTATCCTTTCTTTCATGCAATTACAGCCCGGAACGTGCCTTAGATGAATCGAAAAGGGACAGATACCGGTCACAATGGAGCACATCGCCAGAACAGAAACCGACACAGAAATAGCGGAATTGTTTACACCGGAGATTATTTTTATCCCGGAAAATACTGTTTAGAACATTTTTGGTACGAGTCGAGCCTAATTAAAAATTTAATACGACCAAATCGATTTAGGTACAGATCATTTAATTAAAAGAGTTCAAACACCTGAAACAAATTTATGCAAAATTCCTACTTTAACCTTGCTTACAAAGTGTAAAAGTTGCAACACGCTTGCACATCAACTAGTCTGTAGTTTTTTAAATTAAAAGAAGATTTAGTTTGAGTGGTAAAGTTTTAGCCAAGCACTGGTCAGGAAAACCACGAAAAGACAACGAAAAGTAAATTACATTTTATAAAGTAATTGAATCTTGACTCGATATTTCCACAAGAATGAGTTCAAGGACAATAAAAACATTAGTTCATAAATAGTGGAACGTTTGATTCTTGTCCTGAATTTGGATTAGTTAAGAATATGATGACTGAAATCTTCAGTAAAGATGAAGCTTAATTTAACTGTTCTTATCTTGATAGGTATTTGCTATCAGAGTAAATTCAAAAACAACAGCAAGTCAGATTAGTTAGTAAAAAGTGGAATATTTGATGGTCTTCCCGCTTGAAGTCCCGATTTTGTTTGAGAAAGTATTAACTGAAGTTCACAAAATTGGAAATGAAGAATTGAAGCTTAATTTATTTATAAATGATGGAAAACAACAGGTGCAATATATTAAAACATTCGATTAAACATCCTCATGAAAAAACACAAGATACTTCAAATATAACAAATTCTTCTGCACCGATTGGTACAAAAGTGGTACGAAAGCGACACAAATCCATTCAAAATAAAGACATTTTGACTTTTGTACTTACATCGGTGTTCATATAAATTCCTCCTTAAAGCTGGAGTTGAAGTGTCGATTGTAAACGCACCACGGATTACAGATCACGGATCAACTGTTTAAATCTAACCTCACTTTTTGCGTTGTTTGTTTTTCTACTCTGCAGATTGACGACTCTTCAACGCCAATTTTGAGGAGAAATTTAAATGAACACCCGATATTACAGTACCTACGGCTAGGCGCAAAAAGGAAGCAATTATGGATGTGGGTAATAATCAATATTAAAACTACGTTATTCATTAATAAATTATAATAAATTTAATATTAATTTTGTCCAGTAATAATAATTTCTAATAAAAATTAAACTGTGGCGCAAGATATTTTTTTTTGGAAAAAAAAAACATGATAATTTATTCTTAATTTTTACAAGGAAGTGATTCAACTGATACAATAATTGTTTTTAAGATTGGTTTAAAAATAAGGAACGTCTGCGCAAACGGCCATTAGATGAATAGAAATTAGGTTTTTTTTTGCTCAAAATATGGTTTCCCAAGGTAGCAAGGTCTTTAATCCCAAATGGCTTCAAATTTATTTTTGTTTAAGTAATACTTGTAACAGATATTTAAATCAGTAATAGAACCCTTGTTGTCTCTGACGTAATAAATAACTAAGCAAAAAATAATTTCAAAAAATGAAAGGAAGTTCATTAAGTAATGAACTTCCTTTAATTTTTTGAATAAGGTATTCATTCAAATGCAGATTACGACCAATTTACATAAATTATTAGTTTTATTTATAAACATAGTTTTTTTAATATAAAATTGACAAAATAAAAGTTAATACAGCAAATTATCGTCAAGCCGTTTAATAAATAAATGTTTAATTAAGAAAAAAATTTACTTTATTTTAAATATAAAAATTACTACAATCAATCTTAATAATATACATACATATAGTGTTACAAAACCGAAGAAAAAACTATAATTAATACGAAACTGGTCAAGAGCCCTATGAAAAAAAATGCCAATCGAGGACGTGGGTGCTTCATAACATCCTATATTTTATCCAAGCGACAAATTCTTAATTTGTGTAAAAATATGTCAAATTTATTGTATCAAAATATGTTAAACTTTGTAAGAATAGAGAATGAAACAAGAAAATGTATGGTCTTTTATTATAAAAGATGTTGAAAAAGTGTCTACCACCTAACACTTGGCGGAATATTCTGATTAGGTATGTGTTTTATTCCAATTATAACATTTTGGAGTCACAACACTAAACCCTTTGTGCTGGATCACAATTTTGTTTCATTCTCCAAAATTTCCGTACATTTTGTTGACCTTCCGCTACCTTTTTTTTCTTGTTATGCTTCCATTCTGTCGAAACATTTCACAGCAGGATCTGAACAATCCTGAAATTGTTTTTAATCACATATTATATCCCAAGTGCAAAATTTGTTGTCGGAAATTTTTTGCTAATGAACGAAGACATCCATAAATGAGGTCAGAAGACCAATTATTAGCAAATAAGAGCACGAGACGAAGTCGAGGGCTTTTATTTGATAATAATTGGTCTTCTGACCGAATAATTTATGGATGTTTGAGTTCATTAGCAAAAAAATTGCCGATATCAAAATTTTGCACGAAGGGTATACGGCTGATTATTTTCTGAATAGAATGAAAGCAAACGCATTGTTTCCAATCCTTTTCATTCAAAATAATTAAAAACAAAAAAAAAATCAGGTACCGACATTTTTTATCAGATTATTACACAGTGTGCATTTTAGAGAAATTTTATCGGGTTATTTTTTGTTTTCTCGTTTTGATTGGTCAATATTTGTCACGCAATTGGTTGCTAAACATATGAAGGAAATAATCAATGAAAACTGAAACTGACTAGGACCACTCATCGTTACCCTTGCGAAAATATCTTTCTATCATCAACGTTTTTTGCTCAGTTGAGTAACCCATTTTGGTTTTGCAAAAAAACTGTTTTTATGAATGAAAAAACACAGGATCAAAACAATGACACTGACGCAAACACAGAATTTAAAGCTGAACTTACCTGACCTGACGCTCTCTAAGTAAAAATTACTCGCTAAAATAAACATCAAATAACTATAATAAAATAATAACCTACTATAATTTATCGATATTATTTTAATCGATTGTCATTAATGTAATTAACTAAACATTATAATGAATTACTGTTCATTAAAAATATTATTTGAAAGTAATGAATTAATCTTATGATATTAATTGTTAAACAACTTGTCCATACTTTGGTTAAAATATTAATGTTTTAATTTTGAAAAATCTATCAACTCAATTATCTTAATTAATTTGATTTATGGTACCTATTTGCGTGAAACAATAAGTATAAAGATTTTAAAGTAAAAATTTGGCAAAGAAAAAGCAAATCTAAACTGTAATTACACAATAGAGTTCGATTACAACCAATATGTACGTGTAGTAAACTGGTAAAAATCGTTTTTCTTTCATTTCCAGACGAAGAAATCTCAAACGAAAAACCACATTAATAAAAATTAGTACCTACCATCATAATTAATTATTATTATCATAATCACAATAGTGATGTGCCGATGCGTTGTCAGAAATTTAAAATTAGTTAGAGCTTAATTTAAAAAACTCGTTTGGACGCAGCTAACGTTTTTAACATGCTCTTCTTATTTGACAATTACAGAGTGTATAAACTATACCCGACCGAAATTTGAATATTTGATTTATCAAACGAGAATTCATAATTCTAAAGCTCAAAACCGAATCCTTCGATTATCACAGAATCAACTTTTTAACTTATTTCTATGGCCCATCAATACCTATTATTACTGAACCGGCAAATAACCTGTCATTAGATTATTTGGGTCTAATTCATGAATCGAGCAATCCTTTCAGGTAAATTCTTGTATGGGATAGCTCGGGACGCGGCCGTTCCCATTTACTAAATTGCAGTGGAAGTATTAATTCCACTAATATGACGATTGGTAGATGTGTTATCGGCAACTAGCACAGATGTCGGACATCGTTGTTTATAACAAAAAAAGAGAACCGAATGAATGAAGGTTAGAACTAAAAATATAATTATATATAATTTACAATAATATAAGAACCATTATCTTGGAAGTAATCGATTTTCGTATTAACCATATTACGGCCGTTAAAAATACCCAGTCCATCGGTTGTCCGACTGAAAGAGAAATCGTGAAAAAAACTGAAACGTACATTTTTCAGTATTGGTCTATAAATTTTTATTTAATAAATCGGGATGGCGTGCCATCACGCTATTCGAGCTTCGGAGGATGGCAGGGGGTCATCGCATCATTTGCGAATTAGCTTTGCCTGCCGATAGCTAAGTAAATAAATGTCTTCCTCGGATTCATCTTTCATATTTTATTGCTACATTTGGAACGGCGACGGCAAATAAAGCAATAATGATGGACAATTTATTTATCGAACGGTCCGCATGAGAGCCTGGACGGCAGCCATTTGCACCTGTTCGTCCTGACCCCGCCAATAATTAAGTGGACTCTTTAAATAGTGTGGTATTGTTGCGGCCGATAGATTATCGCGATAATATGTTAATTTCCTAATCTAACAGGATGTGGGAAATGATGGAGATGGCCGCTTCTAGTGGCCCACCCACATAACACATATTCAATCCAATCAATAATTTTCTCCTCATCAATTCCGAACATTGATGTGATGTTCACTCAATCCTAACATTAATATTTGTTCCATCGTGATCGCTCTGATCAATATTAATTATTGGCTATTTTGATGGATACAACCCGACGTGATTGGATAGATAGAGTGTAAATAGGCCTCACTAATATTTTATATTTCGATCTACCAAATAGATAAATCCTCAAATTGGAGGCAGCACGGTTTCTGCGCATTAATGGTCCCGTCATTATCAATCAGCACGTTTTCACTTTCTCATTTCGACTCGAATTGGCGAAAGAGATTGCGGAAGCAAACCGTTTGCGCAACGATCCTGAAAAAGCCACTGTGGACACGCTTTGAACTAAAAGCAAAACGGGAACATTTTCCTAAAATAACAACAAATCGCATTCTTCTTAAATTCAGAAATAATTAAAATAATGATCGTAAGAAATTCTTCTCTATTCTGTTTTAATCTAAAGTTCTAAAATACTGTTCGTAACTTCATACAACATAGCTACTCTGTACTGTGTACACTATCCATTATATCGGGTGTTCATTTAAATGTATCCTCAAAGTTGGCGTTGCAGAGTCGATTGTGAATTTGTGAACGCACCACTCGGGCACTCGTCAATCTGCAGCGAAAAAACACAAACAACGCAAAAAGTGAGGTTAGATTTAGACAGCTGATGTATGTAATCCGTAATGCGTTCACAATCGACTCTTCAAAGGAGGATATTTGCCTATATTTCTACTACCCACGTAAGAATGTCAGAACTTTAAAATGTGATTCACAGTAATAAATAGTAATGATAATATTTTTAAGAATTTCTTATGAAAATGAAGGTAGAATCTTTTAAATACAGGGTTATTCACGAGTAATAATAGGCCCAACAGAATAAAAAATGCAACCCACACTACATTTCCGAAAAAAGCTGGCTACTGAAATTAAAAGGTCCGGCTTTTTTTGAAAATGTATTGTGGGTTGCATTTTTTATTCTGTCGGGCCCATTATTACTCGTGAATAACCCTGTATAAATATTTTTTCGATCTGGTACATTTATTTTGTTATTGGATAACATATTTTGGCAGAAATAAAGATTCCGTAAAAATTGCTGCAATTAGAACCATCAAAAGGTTTATCATTTTTTATTTATTTATTTAATTCTTTGCGTGCAAGTCTTTGATCCGCTGGAAAAGAATTTAGAATGCAGAGAAACCTCTGAATCTTTGCAGTCCTTTCGTGTGACAATATCCCCATTGACAGGTCGTTGTGGTGACTTGCACTTTGCAGACATGACCAATTCCCGAAGCCGCCACCGGTGATAGATGGAGCCACTGTTTTATGTCCGCAGTATTAAATCCGGGCCCGGAATGCCAATGCCACTACCATGATACGCATTTCAATTGTTCACGAGCAATACGATACAGGGATTGCGGTTCAAGGATTTGTGATTTATTATAAAAGGACGACGTTATTTTCGTTGAAAATTTCCAATTACCTCCACAGCGATGTACACGTCGATGTCATCGTAATTATTATCGAATAAATTCCCAGCTGCATCGTGATATTCAGTGCATATACACGTTCACCCGTTCCTCCACCCCAAGATCAGAGATGATATTCTAACACGAGCGAGGATGTGAACTAATTGGCTCGCCGTTCCTGTTAGTTATAGTAGAACACGTCAGATTGCTGCCCAATCTAATTAGGACACAATTTGTTAATGTGTTTTATCTCAACTGCGATTGGATTCAGATAGACCCGCTCCCATCCGCACCAGCCTCTCCAACTCCAATAGAAATTAAATAATGGAATTATTAATCAATATGCTGCAAATTTCATTATTTCGCAATTTGTAATTTACACTTGATTATTGTCACGTCTGTAAGCAACTTTCTCTCGGCCCCGACTCGAAACTTTCTTCCGTTTAACGATCACCCAAATGAGATAACGCCGCCCCCGAATTCACCCCGAAAAAGTATATTCCAGACATCTCATAAAAATTAAATGACAACGTTATAAAAAAACACATGCAGCAGCAAATAATCAAATAAATAAAAGGTAACTGTCATTGATCATTGTAAACAACAAAAAAACTGTTTGCCACCACCATTTTGGGTGTAAATTGCGGTGTTGGTGGTACTTTGATTAAAAATTAAAGAAAACAGACTATACAGGGTTATTCACGAGAGACTTCCGATGAAAATTTCGTTATATGCAACCCAAAATACAAGAAACCTCTAGAACTTGATATTTTGTTTAATTCGAAATAAGGTAGCAATCCAAGTAGCTTGGCGAATAAGATTAATCATGACACTTTCTCTTTATTGAGGTTATGAGCAAAAGTTAAAAAAATGTGAAAACTGACATAATAGACAATAAGGGCTAGCAATCGTTGATTTAAGTATTACTTTTTATAAATTTAGGAAGCTAGAAACCATTGGAAATTGTAGTTTCGGTTGCAAATAACGAAATTTCCATCGGAAGTATCTCGTGACTAACCCTGTATATGCAACCAAAAATACTTCCATGCATTTCAAATCATCTGAACGTCTGAACCTCAAGAAGATTTGAACATACATCTCAAATCTCAAAGTCTTCTTTGATCTAAATAATTGTTAATTGCTCGGGATTAACAAAATATTAATGAATTTTCATTACATTTTTGTAAATATATTTAGTGCTGTTAAAAATTATTCAAACAATTGGCTGTGCAACTTTAATGTACTTCAAAATTTACATCCATTATTTATCTAGTAAATGTCTGTGACATTAGCTTTTTAGAACTGTTGTGAAATTTGACGATATTTTAATTGCCTCATTTTTAAAAAAATCAAAATACGACTTACTCTGGTGTTATTTAACTAAACTAGAAGCAAACAAAAGTCACATCCGCGAACTAAAACAATGGCACTGTGGCGTTTGAATAACTATAATTGATTTTTGATTTTAAACTGTTTAAAGCGAATAAAGAAATCTATTCAAACACATATAATGTGATACTGACCGCGACATATTACCACACCAAAAAATCTCACAATTAGCTCTGCAAGAAACACAACAAAAACGCCTACGTCCAGTATGGTGAATCACAAGCAATCGTAGTCAATTTCATTTATTTATTATTTTTCTAGTTATCTGGTCTGGTTATCGTAGCTAAAATAAAAATATTTAAAAAAATAACTCCAAGAATCACTCGCAATTTTGATATATTTTTTCTTTTCTGCGGGTACGTGACAGTCAGTGTGATTCAATTATGATCGGGGGGGTAGTGCGATTGGTGAACCACCTGGTATATACCAAGAAGCTTCAGCCTTGGGCTTTCGTCATTTTTAATTAAGCCGAATCAATTTAACGCCTGCTCGTCTGGTTGATTCGAATTTTTAAATGTAAGCGGCAGGTATAATTGAGGCAATTGTATTTAATTTCCATGTAAAACGGCAACGCGCGTTGATATTTCAGCAGTGTATAATTTGGTAAGAGATTTCCTGAGATATCGGCCGTAATAAAAATATTTTAAAATGCATCAAAATAAGAATATTTCATATTCCATTGGTGAGGGTCCCGCGATGCCATCAGTGGAGGCTGGTAATGATAGGTTAGTAGTACTCATAATGGGTTACCTTAAATAACTGGGCCCATTTTATGGAATTTAATTTGTTTTTATAGCTTTGATTACTACTTGCTATAATTTGAAAACGTTTTAATAAAATAAGTCTTGTTTCATTGTGTTTTTTTGCAGCTTATGCTCGCGTTCGAGAGAAATTAACGAAAAAAAAAAATATGATTGATGTTCCATCTAACAACCGTCGACGGTTTATTTTTTCTACCACGATATCTGATACTGCAAGTTACACCTATAATTTTACTTTAATACAAATACATTTTATCGATTTTTTACGAATTATGTCGTAATTTCCTTATCCGTATCGAAAAATGAATGATGTGTTCTCCACACGAACTTATTATTGAAAGAACACTTTGACAAGCAATTTGTTTCAGTTTGGTTTCGTTTCGCCGCCGTACCCCGAAAACACACTACACCCAAATAAATTAACATCTCAGCCATCTTGCCCACGCACGATACCCCAAATACTGTTTCTTCGACTGTGACCAAACTGTTGTGTTATTAAACTTGTCACGTGACCACGAACGAGAGCAGATTGAAGAATCGGTTCCGCTCCTTTTTAATAAATACCAAAAGAAATACGATCCAGCAGGTAGAATCAAAAATAAGAATTAGTGAATCGTCAAAACAACAATGGGTTTCTTCTTGGCACGGAGGCGAGTAATCGGAGCTTCGTTTGTGTTATAAAAACCAATCAAGTTAATTGTGCTTCATCATTGTTTACATTTCTCGCAGCGGTCCACTAAAAAAGAATATCTTTCTCTGCCTTGCTGGCGAAGGTATAAATGTGCTTCGTGTGTTCGTTTCTTTCATCGATAATTTCACGATTCGTCAAGGTGCTACCGTGGCGCCAGACCATGAGGGTTCTTCACGTTCTACAATCGCACAATGCTAACACGCATAAAATGACAACCGTTGAGGACCAGACATATTTCTACTTCTGCTAAAACCACTTTTCTAATCTTTACCTCTGCTACTTGATCTACACGTCCAACAACGGTAAATTTTATTTTCTTGGGTCTGATTTCTTCTTCCTTCAATAACTTTTTCATTTTTATTTCTGCTGAAGCAACTCTTCTAATGTTGCTACTTGATCTACATATTAGCGATATCCGACATCATCATCAACAGTATCTTCTCCTAACCGCAACTCTTCACCATTTGTTTCTTATTCATTCCTGGTCTGATTTCTTCGAAAACTTTTTTCATTTCTGTTCTCAGTTCTATTCCTGCTGAAGCAACTCTTCTATTAATTAACTAATTTTGATCTACATACTAGTGATATCCGACATCATCTTCAACAACGTCTTCTCCTAACAGCAAGTCTTCACCATTTATTTCTTATTCATTCCTGGTCAGATTTCTTCAATAACTTTTTTCATTTCTGTTCTCATTTCTATTTCTGCTGAAGCAACTCTTCTAATTTTGCAACTTGATCTACATACAGGGTTAGTCACGAGAGACTTCCAATGAAAATTTCGTTATATGCAACCAAAACTGCAACTTCCAATGGTTTCTAGCTTCTTAAATTTCCAAAAGTAATATGTACTTAAATCAACGATTGCTGGCACTTAGTGTCTGTCATGTCAGTTTTTACATTTATATTAACCTCAAGAAAGTGTCATGATTAATTTTATTCGCCAAGCTACTTGGATTGCTAACTTATTTCGAATTAAACAAAATATCGAGTTCTAGGGATTTCTTGTATTTTGGGTTGCATACGACGAAATTTTTTTCGGAAGTCTCTCGTGAATAACCCTGTATTCGTGATATCCGACAGCATCATCAACAGTATCTTCTCCTAATCGCATGTCTTCACTATTTGTTTCTTATTCATCACTGGTGTGATTTCTTCAACAACTCTTTCATTTTTGTTAGACATTCAACATCTGCTGCTTTCTAAACATTAGGTGATTGCGTCTGAATTTCTTCGTTTCTTTTGAAATGCTTTCTCTCGAAGACGGTTTTTTCGAAATTTTATCTTGTGGAGCCTGATCCAAAGTTTGATGGTCTCCTGGTGGGGGTGCTCCCGTGATGAGGCATTCTAATGTGTATCGAGTAACCTGTCCAAAACGAGAGGACTGTGTGTCGTGGCCAAGTCAGCATGAGCTAATAGAGTTAGCAGAGTTGAGAGATTGCCTTCGATGTAATTACAAGAAGCAGAGTGGTTACGGCACGTTTTCAACCGTCCTCGTTAGACACAACTAAATACAAGAGGTGCACCCCATCGCATGCACTCTCAACTATCGGTGATGTACCAAATTAGTACGCTGCAGCAATTACCAACTGGGCACCTAGTGAAAATCGTCGAAAGAGGAGTCATCGTCAGTGAGGGAGGGCGCAACGATTAACGTCTTTCTTTGTCAAAGTAATGATGAATGTCTCCGATACGGGGACAAAACACTAAAGTTTAAAACGAGCGGGAAAGTGCAATTAGAATTTAATTAATTATGCGTTATGAATGAGTCGTTATTCTTGTTCTTTGGTATAAAGTGGTCGTGTAGACTAACGTTCTCGGCTTTCACTAAGAAATGATTTAGAATTCAACGAGAACGAGTTTAATTTCACTTCAAAGGGTTCACTTGCGAAGACACACCGAGGAAATTTATTGTAACTGAAGTGCACAAGCTCAAGGGGACGCGTATTCCCCGGCTTTTCAACTTTTGAATTTATATTATAAAATTGTTTTAAATTTATATTGCGGCCTTTGAAATTTTAATTAATCGCTATTGCAAATACGGGTTTCACCTGTTACGCACAAATTTGAAAAACATGAAAACCTACCGAACAATTATTGTTCTGGAAAGTTTATTATGCCGAAACGTAAATCATTCAGACGTGTTCATTCGGTCTTAAAAGCGTAACTACTGTTACCCTCTACACTAATTCCATAGAAACGTTTAGACCAGCCCTTAGGCTAGCTTGGGAGTAAATTGAACATAATTTTCTTGCTGGCAATCAGAACGAAATAGTCGTATGGTGTACCTCTAGGCTCAACAAAAAACTATAAATTAAATAATATAATTTACTCTCCATTAAATTTCATCAGCATAATCGCACATCTGCTCCAATATTAACCATCTATATTTACTTACATTTTTCATAGTTAGTACTAAGTATGTACTATAAAAAAGTTAGTTTGCTCTTTTATGAAATAAATATATACTCGTAAAACATAAAAATATGCATTTCGTCAACTTACTTTCATAGTATTTTTAGTATCAATTTTAAATTAAAAATGTAACTGTAAAATGAAGAATTCAATTCATCCAAGTGGTCGAAGTATAAACAACAGATAATTTTCCTATTCTAGTGGTCTTCTAGTACTGGTAAGATATATGATACTCGTAGATACGAATACCAATTCTAACATAAACAAAAATATTATGTCAATTCTTTTTCGCATTTTTACAGTAAAAGTAATGAACTACAGTGTGGAATAAAATGATTTACATCTAGTTACCTTTGGAATTTTTGCACATGTAAATTTCACTGTACCGCTCTACTTTTTTTTCGAAGCGCCGATCTATTAGTTCTGTCAATAAAATGTCAACAATCGAATTGACAATTGTTACAATTTACTAAATTGAATTAACAAACGTTGGTGGCCACTTTCAACACTAGCTGTGACTTGCTTTTGTTAGCTGCTTTTTAATTTCAATCTCTACTTTGCATTCATATCATCCCTTCGCAATAAATCACATTTGGAATTTTGGAATATTTTGATGTTAGGCTTTCCTTTTTTTGTAGAGCGGCATTTCGTATTTTTACAAGGGTAATGCAAAGGTAACTAGATGTAAATCATTTTATTCCACACTGTATATTAAGTACATACTGTACTCAAAATCGTAATAGGTAACTTTACAGCATAGCACCCAACCATTTTGTGTTTTTCGTATCTTTCCTTAGATTTTACAGGGAGCAGACTTGACGAAGCTTCTGAGGCTGCATTTAAAATATCTGTTAAGTTATTTTCTGCGCTATTTTCGCCTTTCAAATCTATCATTTTGAAATTCGTTTTCAAAAAATGATGTTGTTAAGTACAATTTCTGTCAGGTTGCTATTTTAATGAAAATTTACCTACTAAGGTTTTTCAAATTATTCGCAAAACTTTTTTATGAAAAAATTTTAATATTCTTAAAATGCGAAAAAATAGTATAGGTACGCTCCTCGTGAGAAAAGTGATTTTACTCGACTCGTATGGCATTTAAACTTGTCATACTCGTCTAGTAAACTTCCACTTTTTTTAACTGGTATCGTAATCTGCTATATTATTGTTGTAATAGTACATATGCTAATATACTTTATTCGCCCTCCAGGTTTTCGTATTCCTGATTGATAAAAATACAATTCCAAAAATTAACATTTTTTCCTATCCCCCACCCCTTTCTCTTTCTATCCTTTCCCTCCTCTTCTATATCTCTTTCATCAATCATATCTTCATTCAGCATTTCTCCCCTTATTTCCTTTCTCTCCCTCTCTCTTTCATTTTGCTACATCCATGCCATATGTGCTCAATTTTCTCTTTCTCCTCATAGCACATTCTGCACCTTCTTTCCTCCCCTCCCATCCAATACCTGTTTTCTCTCTCCTCGTTCCCACATCTACATCTCGTCATCATTTTTCTTTCTTTTGCACTCTCTCTCCTCAGGTATTCCGGAATTTCCTCTGTCATACACCTCTCATACTTCCTGTTATCCCGTTGTATCTTGATTCTTTGGTTCTTTCCCTTCTTTCTTGCTTGTCTGTGTCTTTGTCTCTTTTACTCAGTTCTACTTTGATCCATCTTCCTTTTGCTTCCTTCCATCCATTTTGTCTTCAAATTTTGCCGCTCTCTTTCTCGCTTTCATAGCCTATTCCTCCTATTTCTCACTCTTCCCTCACTATGTAACCTGGCCTTTCTCTGTCCACTCCTAGCACTTCTCTCAAATATTTTTCTTGCACTTTCTCTACCTCTTCTTGTTCCTTCCATCCCCAAATTTCAGCCCCGTACATAAATATACTCTCTATCAAGCTCTCAAACATCATCATTCTCTTCCTGAAACCACCTCCCTACTTTCGATCTCCTATTTCCCAAACACATCCCACTATCTTATTTGCTTTCCTCACTATCTCTCTGATATATGCTTTATCCATGGCTCTTTCGTTGAATGTGTAACCCAAGTATTTGAACTCATTCTCTTCACTCTTCCTCTTTCTCTTATTGAACACCATCATTTTCGTCTTCTCAACTCAGTTCTAAGTTTTTCTTCCTCGCATACTTCCCCAGGCTCTTCATCATTTCTTTCCTTTCTCTTTCATTCTTTGCCACTATTACCAAGTCTGCTTTGCGCAGTGGCAATATCATATCCGATGAGGTTTATCCGAGGTGCGATTATTGCTAGTTGTTGTTGTAATAATTAGGATCGTCTAATTGTGCAGAAAGAAAACTTTTCGACAGCCATCACAAAAAGTAGACTTTTCTATACAGGGTTATTCACGTAAGATGATGAGCCTGACCAGGTAAAAATACAACCCAAAACACACTTTACAAAGCATTCATTGTGTTTTGGTACTTAAAAATTAAATCAGGAATCCAAGTAGGTATTCTATTACTTTGAAAGATCTGTCATTGTATTTTTCGTTCATATTTATCTAATATTTGAAAATATTTTCGAACGATGACAGAACCGACATGATCCTACTTACCCATTCCATTACTTTTGTGATTTTAATTGCTTAATATTGTTATTAAATTATACTTTGTTGAGAGAGGTATTTTTCTGTCAGAACTTGACATTCATTAGGCTGACGTTTTATGTGCATTACGATAATGTAATAGGGATCGAGACAGCTTTTTAAATTGTATTTTGGGTTGCATTTTTACCTGGTCAAGCTCGTCATCTTAGGTGAATAACCCTATATTCATCTGAACGGCGAAAAATGACATTTACGATAGAGTGTGTGGAAAGTATTTTCAGCACTAGTGTGGAAACTGTTTGCCGTACTGTATTAATCGTTCTTTACCGTCAATTTAAATCATTTTAAGCAAATTGCTTCTATAATTAAGCAAGAAATCAAAATATTTGACGCAGCGTTTATTGTTTTACGACTTCTAATAGACTAAACAAAAGTATTGGTCAGTTTTCGATGGTAAGTTTAATAATCAGTCTCCAGATAAATGGTTGTAGAAAAACAGTTTGTACCTAACACATCTGGAAATGTCGTTACTAAACTCGTAGACTTCCACCACGAGCGTCAGCCTACATACTTGTTCCGTAAAGTATCACTTTCCGTACTCGTCACGTAAACAACTATGTATTTGAAATATGTATAAATAATGCAAAACTGTGTAAAACCTGCACTTGCGAAAAACTTTACCTAACTGTAATAACATACGTGTACAAAGTGATGACAGGATTATAGGCGTTATTTATTACACGTAGAATTTTATTGGAACTGCCACATCTGTTGAATTAGCAAACTGGTCTGATTTTTTCCGTTGCTTATCAAGACAAAAACAAATCTAACTAAGTATCGACTCGTTCAGAAAGTGGCAATCTACATCTAGTACATTGTTGCACGACTTAATACCAACAACATCATGTTAGGTGCGAAACTGGTCTTTCGAACTTATCAGTCGTGATAAGTTCTCGTAAAAAGTTGTCATTAGCGGCGGTGTGAGGTCTCTCAAACGGGCGAAGATTGATCTGTCGTCGAGTGATTGAACCGCAACGGTTAATCGGAGAACTTATTAACGCCCAGCAATAATAAAACCAACAATTCTATTGTTGACTTAATTTAATACTTTAATCGCGGTCTTATTACTTTGAATTTTCACAGTGGAATTAATTCGTTATTTCACATCGATTTTTTGGTGAAGTGAAAAAAACCTTCTCATCTCGATTTTCCTTTCGGGACAAATTAACAATTAGTAAAAAAAGCGTGATTGTCGAGTGGCGAACGCTAAGAATGAGAAAGACATCAGACGTGGTTGAAAAAAATGTCTGGTTTTTGACCGAAAGTTATTTCAATTTAAAAATTAAACCGTAACGCTTCAAACAAAGTAGACGGTGCAGGGAATGAGACCGATTATTAACAAGTTTGAATAGGTACCCATCGTCAGACCCAGCTAGGACCCAAATCGATTATTAAAAATATTAATTTCATAGCCGTCAATACCTGTCTGACATGATGACCGTTTTGTTTTAAAAATTTAATTTGTTCTTTCAAGTGCCGACATAATGATTTTCGTTTTGTTATAAAGACAATATTACCCAGGACTTTTTATTCCCGTGCAGGGCCGACATTTTAATTAGAACGTGAAAAGTTACGTTTGTTTAGATTGGTCGGGCATTTGCTAATGGAAATTCCGTCGACGAGTGAAGGAAATTACTAAACAAGACAAATACAAATAATTTAATAGGGTATTAGATATGGCTGAGAGGCCCTTAAACTTGAAGTGGGCAATGTGTATTCAGAAAGCAATGAATTGACTACTAAGTATTCAATCCGGAAACCGCTGAAAGTGTTAAGCTTCCATTTAGACTAAGTCTGATTCCATTATCTGCCCCTCGGAGATCTTACCCTTTACTTACATCTTTAACTCGCCCCCTCGCTTCTGTTTCCTTCGGTCTGTTTCATTTCCGATTTCCCTGAGCAAACGAGCAATCACAGTCGACGAAAAATTAATTAATTTAATCATTACACGGTCAACAAGAAATTCACGATTTCTACCCCCGATTCCGGTTCCTGAATAATTACAACACGAGAGCCGCCCCACCGTCATAATAATCTGCATTATCAAAACCGATTTTAAATTTTACTTATTCATTGTCAGATTACATCAAGACGGGTTGTAATAACTTTGTAGCTTTGCCACCCCTTTCAGCCGACTCATTCTAATTCCAGATTTTTACACCATCTATCAAATTAGGCAGATGTTCTCGACTAGGCGAAACTTGTTGTTTTATTCCAAACGATTTCAAATAATTTACCACCATTTCTCTATTTAACATCGTCAAGGCTTAATGCTTTTATAAAGGGTTGAAACCATGTAGACGGCTACTATTATTACGTCGATAACAAGTTTTCCTCCGAAGCAGCCGTGTTTTTAATCTATGGGGATGCAATTAATACTTCATTTCGCTTCAAATTGCGATTTCGCTAATAGGACCAGCTCAATTTTGACACAGTGCAGACGCTGGATCATCATAATTATTTCAGCATTAGCCACAAGAGGTCCAAGTGCCCCTAGTTGAAGATGTTTATTTATTTTTGAAAATAAAACACTTTTTTCGGAGGTGTTAATTTCGTTCAGAAATAAAATCCCATTTGTCGTTTTTTGATCTTGATTAATGATGATGTCAACGGTCGTTTCTTTGGTATGTGCAAAATATAGTGACAAGTAAAGATTAACAACAAATTAATGTATAAAATAAAAGAAAGCAAGAAAACAATGTATTGTTGGTTGCATTTTCAAATCCGTCAGGCTCATTATCATTGGTAAAATACTCTGTATTATGTAATGAATATTATATTGAGATCATTTCTAAAAAATTTTAAGTTTCTTTTCAGAATTTGCTCTCCTGTGCAAATTATGGCAACGCCAGTGGTGCGCTGTTCGAGTCCAGAAGAAAACAAGAACCATTCCGGCAATAAATTTCAGTGACTAATATCATTATAAATGGGTACAAAAAATGGAGGGGCCGAGATGGACAATCAGAGCTCTTGAAATCTGTAATTAATGATCGGACGTCGGCGCAACTCGATTCACAATGGAATAGCGGCTTTTTAGATAAACCATAGAGCCGACCATAGGTCGAGTTGGCCCAGCAGCGGGACATCAACACTAAATATTTCGAACAATACCATTGGTTAAGTTCAATTTTAATGGGACAAAATGGCGGCCGAGATGCCCCAGTGGGTTAGACACATCATGTCGAGCTGTTTTGCACTTTTGTAGAGTTGTGAAAAACATAAACGTAATAACATGGTGAACGTCAGCAAATAATTCACAGATATGAAGTAATAAACATGGTAAACGACACGGGTACCACCCTAAGTAATTTAACATACACATGTAAAAGCAATTCAGTGAGATATGCATGAGATTTCTTGTCGTCCCGCGTGTAAGATGGCATGTTTTGTACCTATTACATTAAAGATTATTTTTATCTCGTGCGAAACGTATGTGAATAAGTGGGAAACAAACTATTGAGGCGCTCCTCGGAGAAGGTTTCCCAGTCAGAACAGTCCTTCGACAGACAAAACTCCGTTCCGAATAGACAGATATGCAAAACTTAATTACATAAAATTACAGCCGACCCAACAGTAAAAATATTACAGAAAATGATTTGCTATTTTATGTTGATAACTCCGTCTATTTGCGATTCGTGTGTATTTACTGTATCATAAATCACATTATTAGAGTGTGAAGTCGGCGATAAAGGATTTCCTTCGGTCGGCGGAAAGAAGCGTTTTTTTCAGGCGTGACCGCTCGGTTCTAAAAGAGACCTTGTTTCCACTGAAAAACTGAAAGAATCATTTATAATATTATCATTTTAAACGGCGAAAACTTGTTATATTATGCAGGCGAGCCATTCTCAGTTCTCGCTCTATCCCGCAACTTCACACCTCGCATAAACCTGCCGCCCCGCTTCTTTTCCTGAAAGCTTTTCCGAGTTTAAATAATAAATAGCTCCAGTGAAAATGTTCTCTGGTCAAAAAAGAACCGCGATGGAAATGGAGCAACGATCTCTTTCACAGTTCAAGTCATGCTCAATCAATATTCGCACGTTTTATTGAGACACTATGTGGAAAGTGGTCCAGGGGTAAAAACGAAAGTTGCCAAATGAGAACAACTTCCGGGAAGCTTTTTTAACCTCCCAACAACATCACGAAAACTTAAAAAAGAAAGTCGCCCAGAAGAATTAAAGTCCCCCCCCCCCCGGAATTCATACATTATTATTTTCTTGTTTCTGACTGAAAAAATTGAATCAAACGTAACCAATAAAATCGTCGCTATTATTTATACGACTTACGTCGTAATTAAAATTTAATTTATTATTGCACTCGTAAATTTACTGTTGGATATTTAATTTGTTTTGAATTTTCAACATTTTATGACTCGTTATATTTTGAAAACAGACCACCATTTATCTCTTCATTTTTAATTAAGAACTAGCACGATGTAAATTTAGTTGCACACACGTAACAACACTAATTTATCATCATAATAATCAAATAGTTAAAATATGATATAAACGCACGTAAATGGAATGACGACAGAAAATGTATTGCCAATAAATATGTAATCAAAATGACGTGTGTCGCAAAAATGTAGTGTTTCAAAAAAATTCGTAAGCACAATGTACAGTTGCGGCCGTTGAAATCTCAGACAGGAAAGACTTAAACACTCTGTATAAATTCCGAAATTTGATTAGCGTAAACAGGAT
This sequence comes from Tenebrio molitor, assembly GCF_963966145.1. Lineage (NCBI taxonomy): Eukaryota > Metazoa > Arthropoda > Insecta > Coleoptera > Tenebrionidae > Tenebrio > Tenebrio molitor. The sequence goes on along the minus strand of NC_091051.1, from coordinate 13,269,925 downwards.
TTTCATCAAGGATTATAAAGTCAGTGTCAGTATTTGACATATTAGGTCAGAATCGCGCGTAACTTTTGAAATGCCGCAATTATCTGATTTGCAAAAATGTCTTTGACTGAGGGACGGTGTGAGTATAGCAGCCATTGCGAGAGAAATGAATGTGGATAATGTTTGAGTGACATTTCGAGAAACGTCACTTTCAGTACCATTTACAAAGCCAAAAGTTTGGCGTTGTCAAAGTGTCTGAGTTTTCAACGGCCGCAACTGTACGTAGAGATGCAGTAAAAAAATTTCGCCTTTCAGCCATAAAGGTAGACTCAAAAAATACATTTCTAGTTTGACATTAAAATAAATTTTGAAAAAGACACAACAAAGGTACATACATGTTTCCGCAACAACATGAAAAATGCAACCCACAATACATTTGGAATGTAAGCTGGATTTGTACACGGTAAATATTCAGCTTTACCTTCCAAATGTATTGTGGGTTGCATTTTCAATTCCGTCTGGCTCATTATTAGTCATGAATCACCTTGTATAATTTTGGTTTTCAGAATCAGCTACCTACATTTTGTAAATTTTTAATTGAATTTAATTTTTTTACATTTTCAATTTAAACGTACTATTCCGGACACGGAATCTTGGCCAACATTTTTTAGACATTTCTAAAAAAAATTATGTAAACCAATCTTTAGTGTCATTAATAAATGACAGTTATTAAAAATCACTTTGAAGTTTTTCTTATGACATCAAAAAAGCAGGGAAATGGCATTATCGAGTTAAAAGTTGGGTTATATTCAATAAAGGCCAGTTCACACATATTTGTCAGTTAAATGTCACTTGTGGCCAAGATTCCGTGTCCGGAATAGTACATATTTTTGTATTAAGAAGATTAAATGTAAAAGGAACTTTTGTGGTTGTTGTTAATAGAGGATAAGTGAAATTTTGTTTGATATTTAGCCATTTATCATGAAATAATGAAAAGAATGATCCGACCCTTTGATGCTCCCGTATTTTGCTTTTATGACAAAGCAGACATGGTGAAAGGAAAGCTTCTCGAAACAAATATCATTAACTATACAAGTGAGTCCAGTATTGTAAAAGAAGTTCGTTGATTAATCTGTTGCGAGACAATATCTCGGAACGGAATTCATAACAAAAATTAATTAAAACCGTAAGAAGATTGTATCCGGAGAAGTAGGTCAAACCCAATTCATAAAATCCCTCGTATACCGAATTCATAAAAGTGCGTTCCGCCAACATCATCTGCAATAAAACCGAAAGATTCCGCTTCATACACGAAACGATTAGCTCTTCGTGTCGTTTGAAGACTATGCGGCAGGTAGCGTTACAAAAGAGAAACAATATCTAAAACTTCTACATGGAGAGTCATAATCCGGGAGTACAATAAGCGCGAGTGGGAGCTGCAGCAGTTGGAGATGTAGATGGCGCAGAATGGGAGGTGGAGAAGGTTTGAGGAACCGGAGCTCGGGGGGTAACTGGGGGGACTCGAGTAGCATTGCGCTGAGTATTGAGAGCTCCGGGTAATGTCCTCATCCGGGCGCGGCGGGTCGATACCGGAGCAGAACGCCGCCCAACCGCCCTCCTCATGTGCTACTATTCTCGCCCAAGAACAACTTTTATTTGTCTCTTTCACGCAGCGCCGTACTCGCGCTTTTTGCCACCCGACGCGGCGCCGCAAAAAAGAACAAACGAAAAAGCGAATACACGTTTCGCCGCCACACAACTCACACCAACCGTTCCCAACATTCGTCCGAATGTTTCAAATAGCTTTCCGCAAAAATTTAAAAAAATATCTTTGTGTAAACCATAAACTGAAAATCTTGACTGGAAAAAGTACTTGGTGGCTTTTTATTTTCACACAGGTAAAAAATCGAGATTTCAATCGCAAAACCACTATGAACTAATCAGTTCGTTAATACTTTATGTATAGCAGAAAGTTAAAAAAAAATGTAATTGTAATATTTTTCCGGATAGCACAGATTTCCAAACAATTCAATATTGAAGGAAAATTTTCAAAAAATGCTCATTAGTACAGTATGTTATTAGAGATTCTCTGAGAGGCGGTGTAGAGATTGGTTCGACCCGCTGGGTGATCGGCCGGTCCGGCCCTGCGATAATAAGATGCTGAAACAACGTCCGCTCCTGAAACTGGCTGAAACCCAACTTGAAACAGCATCAAGTTGAAAACGCAGCATCACATTTATCCATGGAGAGGTGATTTTTGTGTAAAATGTATTTTGTCGGATTGGATTCGGAAAGGATCCGGCCCACCCACGCAGCCCAACCCGTGCAATGACAATAAGAGAAATTGGTGGGATTCGCGGAATCCGACGACCAATGGAATCAGTCGGCACAGCTCGAGTTTCTCGGAATGTGGATCTTATTGCCACCGGGGGTGGGATTGGACGCCGTTGCGCCGTGACGCTCGAACCGACGCTCTATTGGACGCTCCTGTTCTTTTTTGTACGATTGTGTGATTCTACAATTGTTATTTCTGCGCAGAGAGTCCCAGTTCCGGACCAGTTTTTTCAGCTTTACGCCGTTCTGCAATGGAATGAATCAATAAGAGGGCAGAGAAGTACCCCCAGAAACAAAACGACGAAAAAATTCGCATCGCCAGGATGGGTCTCGCGGAAATCACGTCGAGGCTTGATTCGGGTTTCACGATAATTACGTCACGCCAGCTCACCTTGATCTTCGTCTTTCACGATCAAGAATGTTATTTGCGCCCTGCGGAGGCTGTCGCAAAAAATATATTTGCGTCTCCATTTTGGTGGCGAGTGCAGAAGAGGAAGAGTAGCGAGTAGCCGTCTTCGGTGGTGGTAATTGCGTTAGACGCGTCGAGAAACTGGAGAACATATTTTTCGTCGGCAATAACCATAATATCGACGAGGTCGTAATATAATAGTCCTAAATGCATTAATCCTGCGGGTCGGGCTGTTCTGGGAGATCCTGGGAATCTTATAAGTCCTGGAGAGGAGGAGAGAACTGGAGAGAGAGCGGCCATGTTGAGTCTTGGCAATCGCACGGTCACATTATTGATATTCTACTTCGAGTCTGGTTCATGTCGTATCCCTCCTTCCACCCCCGCGTCGTTGGTCCCACCAACTCCCACCACCCCCACAACTCCTTCCTTTTGAATTATAATAACTTAGAAAAACGTCAATAAAACAAAACGGTCGTTCTCGACGCGAACGAGGTGCCGAAGGCGAGCTAACCCTCGATCCGGTAATGTCCACCAGTCGATGTGCAGTTTTACCAACTGCAAAAAAGCACAATTCACGCGGGGAACGTTACACTCCTGAAAAGAAGAAAAGGGCGAACACAGAGAGAAATAACACAACAACTGCGTGGCTTCCTAACCAGTGACAGGTCTTCCACATTGATTTATCGTTCGTATTTGTGTACTTCGCGTAAAAAAGCTTCGGGGTAAGGCATAAGATTGATGCTGTTCCGTTTACAATCTCACCAGCCTTTCATTCTGCAAACTATATCGAAATTGTTCCACCATTTACTGAACAAAAATAAATTCGTTTTCGGGTTTCACATCATCGACATCTACGCAACCAAATGAATCGAAAAATTTGCACCAGTCGCGATTGTCTCCGGCGACTTGGCACCGAATTAATTTAAATAAGCTTAACCGAACACTTACTTATTTAACAACTACCTAAGTGTACTAAGCTCTTCATGCATGAGATGTATTTTACACACATGATGCGTCGATCATGGTTACCAGACCTGCTAAATTAATCCTTTAGAAAATAGAGAAGGTATTCCAGGGTGACACAAAATAAATGACATAAATATGAAAATTTATGTGGCAACTCTGTAGGTAGGATAGAGTTGAGATTTCTTTGACAGTTCATAGTCGCGCAATTTTGAAAATTGTCAAATGGTATAAAAAAATCAAATGCATGCATATGAAATGTCATACAAAATAAATGTCAACTCTACCCCACCCACACAGTTGCCACATAAATTTTCGTACATAGTTGCCATATTTATCCACAACCATTCTGAATCACCCAGTACATACCTACAATGTCGCTAAAAAGTATGGTACAGCTAAATATTTTCAGAACAGTTTAGCAGAGCTCGTTGAAATTTGGCATAGAGTTAGAAGTGTTTAAATTCAATCTTCTGAGGTTTTTTTTTTTCAATTTTCTATCATCATTTATTTTGATGATTTTTTTTAATGGCACGGGGGTCAAATTTTATATTTTTGAAAAGAGTCCTTTTTTGTGAATTCAGTAGTGGGTGTAACATCATGTCTTTAGCTATCGTTAATCCTTTGCCGACTGTCCTTTGACCAAAAAATAAATAAAAGTCAAAAATAAGTGTAAAAATACTAAAAATAAGACATTTAACTAAAACAGAATACATTTTAATTAAAAAAAAAATAAAAAGCCTGAACGTGAAATACTTCATTTATATCCTAAAAAAAGGTTCAAAATGGCGGCGATTTGGGCATGTGTTACATCACTGAATTCACAAAAAAAAAACTCTTTTCAAAAATATTAAATTTGACCCCCATGCCATTTAACAAAAAATCGAGTTAACCTTGTATCTTCAAAATAAATGATGTTAGAAAATTTAAAAAAATCACAGGTGATAGAATTTAAACACTTCTAACTCTGTGCCAAATTTCAACGAGCTCTGCTAAACCGTTCTGAAAATATTTAGCTATAACCATACTTTTTAGCGACCCTGTATATTGTTCTCATATTTGTGACGACAGAAATTAGATCAATTAAAAGAAGTAACAATAATATACAACCGTAAAGTAAACCCATCTCCCCATCTGACACGAAACAATTTTTTGTTTCAAATGATTATTTTTATTTGTATTATTATTAACAAATACACAAACTAAAAAAACTATGGTGGAAACGTATTGTTGGTTGCATCACAAATTTTGTTAGGCTCATTATTACTCGTGAATCACCTTCTAATGCTAAGCTGTTCCGCGAATTTTGGGACACTGTTTATAAAGTTGAACACAAAATGTGTGAAGTCGCTTAATTTTTCAATTTTTTTAAGTAGATTTGCTCAACTGAACTTTTAGTAGATACAGGGTGTTTTCGAAGTTGAGGTGTTCCTTTTAACCTGTGATAGTATGCGTTGTTCTAAAGAGTTTTAGCCAAAGTCACCTTAGTAAAATGTGTACGGCAATGAAGATACAATAAGTTAATTTTTTTGAAATTTTCGAAACCGGTCCTGCTCAAATTTGCGCTGATTTGTTAGAAATTAGAATTGACAAAAATAAAATCAAATGAGCATGGACGTTAATCAAAAATACTGTCAGAGTTATCATCTAATTAGTCGAAATGGCTTTATCATTAGCTCACAGATATGTTGCTAATGCATGGGCAATGTTATCAGTTATCACGTTATCAGAATGCAGCTGCGGCGTCCAGAGAGTACGGAGAGCGATTTCCAGAAAGACACCATCCTGGGCCACGTCAGTTATTAATCTAGGACAGCGGAGAAATAGACAGGACCGGACTCAAAATTTTAGAAAACAATAAAAATATACAATCAATTATCTCCCTTAATACAAACATTTTACTAAGAAGATTTAGGCTAAAATTCTTAAGAATAATGCATAGTATCTCGTGTTACAAGGAACCCCTCAACTTCGAGAACACTCTGTATAGGGCCAGTTTACAGAAGCGAAATTAAGTTAATCGTAATCTAATGCGAGATTAACTGAACACGTGAGCAGATTGAACCAATCGAAGTTGCGGATTCATGGGTTAATCGCGCATTAAAATTTAATTCGAATTAAATATTTAATTCTCTTTCTATAAACTGGCCCATAATCAATTACATATGTATAACCGAAATCACGAGTGTTCAAATAAATTTCTGGTCAAGAAAGCCGTATTTTTTGTGGTCTTTTTAGTTTATAAATGCTCCAGGATACATAAGACTTGATCATACTTTCATTTCTTGGGATAAATGTCAAATTTAAGTTTTAGGTTTATTTTGTACAGGCTGTTTCCGAAAAAACGACGCAAACCGTAGTTCCATTATTTATTGTCCGATTTTATTAAACAAAAAAAAAACAATTAAATTGTTGAAAAAGCACTAAAAAACGGCTTAATTTTTTAATTTTTTGAACATTAATATTGTTATATCAAATAAGTGTAACTTTGTTTTTTAAATGGAACAATTTATTTTTATTCTGGTAGAGATTTTTTTCTGATTTCAATGATGTCTAACACGTTTGACTTTTGTGCAAGAAAAATTCTGTCATCGTTCCAAAACATTTTCAAATTCCAAAAATGAACGAAAAATGCAATGACAGATATACCTTTCAAACTAATAGAATACCTACTTGGATTCCTGATTTAATTTTTAAATACCAAAACACAATGAATCCTTTGTAAAATGTATTTTGGGTTGCATTTTTACCTGGTCAGGCTCGTCATTTTACGTGAATAACCCTGTATATTATGTTCGTACTTATGAAGAAAAATACAATCAAAATTCGAGGCGTTTTCGGTAAGTATATGAAGTTCGGAGAAACCTTGCTAGAATTTAGTAAGGGGACATTCTTCCATAATGTGTTGGATAGTTTCTTTTTCTGCACCGCATTCACAAGAGGGGTTTTCAATAATGTTTCAATGAAAAAGCATATTATTCCTAGTGTCCGACCAAAATCATGTTTTTCAGCCGAAACCGAAATCGAAACCGAATTTCGGCCTCTGCTACAGTTTCGGCCGAAACCGAAACTTTTGAATTCAGTTACTTTTTGGACAATAGACCTTTGTAATTAGATACAACTGTTTGTCTTCTATCCAAAAATAAACAAAAACATCTTTATGCTTAGTATTTTTATTATAAATCAAACTAAAAAAACAACTTCTGTCAGTCTTAATTAAACGTTTAATAAGTATTACATAATAATAATAATCAAATTAACAACGAGCGAGACGCGACGAAAAACAGTTTCGGCTGGAGCCGAAAGTTCGGCCGATTTTTGACCGAAACCGAAACTTAGCCTCCTTGGTCGGAACTCTTATTTTCAGCCAAAATTGGCCGAAACCGAAACCGAATGTTCGGTCGGGCACTAATTATTATTGCATTTGCCATGGCCGGTTCTAAAGCGATTTAATTTACACCAGATTTTCCTGGGTGGGTCAAATCCCGGAACTTGTTTTGAAATTGAATTTTTATTGAAAGTATCTATCTACGTCTTGCCACGCTGCTTTTCAGTAATCACATATGGAAAATGGTTGCATGAGAAATTCTTCTTTCCAAATTGGTTTACGTGATTTTAATCTATCCCAAATGCGTTTCATCACCCGATATACCTAATGTACAGTCGATGGACAAATAAAACTGGGACAAAAATGACAATCACATAAGTCAAAATTTACAAATTTGCATCGTTTAATTACGACTTTATCACAAATAGCTTAACTTTGATATGACATATTATATAGACACTGACAAATATATTGACAATTCAATGGTCTGATTTACATAGATTCAATGTTAAGTGTCCCAGTTTTATTTGTCCACTGACCATACCGCTTCCATACATATTTCGTAAAATAAATTATAAGTATGTAGTTCACTTTCTACCTATTCACAAAAATAAAAAAACAACAAACCAAAAAGGCGTTACAGTTATAAATGAAGGTGTACCTACCATCGGTGGACATTAAAAGCTGGGACATCCAAAAATTTTTCATTGTGTATCAAACTTTCGCTTTGTCACAAATTGTCAGATTAATCGTTGTCACATTGACATCACTCTCTTGTAAAATTAAAATAATGTCTAATTTGTCCGACGTTCAAAAACAAACCATCCAAAAAAACCGATTCTGTGAATAATTATTACCACTTATTTAATTGGGAACACAAACAATATCATTCAATATGAAACAAACTGAAAAATTAACCCTGTCATAATTTTTATAACCTTTTCGTAAAAAACCAAATTCAACCGATATAAATTTTGTAATTTTTTACTTTATACATTTGTAATCTTGTCCCAGCTTTTAATGTCTACTGATTGTACATGTTATAACTTGTCAATGTGACGATAGTCGGTAACACTTGTAATAATCATGTTATCAAACATTCGAGAAACCTTAAATATGTATTTACAAAAGTTGCCTACTTGTAGAGCTTACTGCTGAGGAGATCTTTCACGTGTATTCATTTGAATACAATGGGTTACCTAATACGAGTTAGTAAAAAAAAATAGTAAGCACTTAACCCAAAAGGGCTAACAAGACAAGAGCCTATGAACCTTCCATTTCCTAAATTTTTTAACTCTCCCAATGCTTTTTTGATAAATAAATCTCTTCTTTGTTTATGGAAAAGCAAATGATAATATACCTAATACATATGATAATGACAATATAATATTCGAAGGAACTACTCAAATCTGAAACTTATTAGGTACCCAAGTGTCCAGGATATACTTTGATTTAAGATTTGCATTAAAGATGATACCGTTTTAAACAATTAAATAGGAACAGTAAAAAGAAAGCAACACAGAGAAAACTGAATGAACATCTAATTATTAAAGTTAAAAAATAATAAATCATTAATCACTGTTCAGTTTGTTAAATAGGTATTATCTGGTCATCTGGTCCAGCCTTTAAAATATTAAAATTCTTGCAACAATAAGATATGTCTTTACCTTAACCAACTGTGGCAATTTCTCTGTCTTTATAAACACGTATTCCCCGTGCAACAACTTTCTACAAAGTATTTTATTTTATCTCAACCACTGAAAATTGGAAAATTCTGCAAAACTAATTTAAACTAATTTTTAGCGGTGAGATAGAAGATAGATCAACTAAATTTTTTACTTACAAATACATATGTACAATGGCCGGCAAAAAAAATTAGCCATCACTTTTGTGTCACGTCAAAATCCAAATGTGTAATTAATGCTTTTTTGACACTGACATTTAAATGATGGCTAACTTTTTTTGCCGGCCATTGTACTATGGCGGACAATAAATTTAGGCCAGCAAATTTCTGACATTTCAAAAAAATCAATGCAAGCGGCCATTTATTGTCATTATGACTGATGTGTTAGTTTGTCAAACTGAAGGTTTTCAAGCTGTTTGGCGTTTCCTTCGCCCTTTTCGTAACTTACAGATCATGACGCATTACCATAACTGATTTGTAGCATTTGTAGTACGGTGCGATCAATTAAAAAATAAATCGAGTCGGCGTGTTACCTATGACAACCCATGCTATAGCATAGGCTCCAAAGCAAACTCGATTTATTTTTTAAATGATCGCTCGGTACATACTTCTCTCTGGTACACGCTTCTTTTCCCACTTTTAATTTTGATTATCGCTGTCACGATGACAAGAATGACAAAAATCGAAAATGGGGTTAGTTGAACATAATGCCAGCTTCACATTTTGATGTCAAGCCAATGACAGGCCGGCCTAAATTTATTGTCCGCCATAGTACAGTGGGGAGCACGGAATTTCGCACACCAATTTGTATGTCATTAAAAAAAAACTATCTAGTCTAAGCTTTATTGTCATTATAATCATTCATGATATATGTGATCATGACTGATGTTTCACCTAAACTGTCACGAAACTGCCGCCAGTATCTCATTTTAATAAAATTTTGTCAGTGAAATGTCCAATGTGTGCGAAATTCCGTGCTCGCCACTGTACATTTTTTATCAAAAATGCCTTCTCAATTTTTTTTATGCACAAAAACTCTGTCCACTCATAGATTGCTTGACATAAATGTTACTAAAAATGTTCACTCTACGCTACAACAAATAGATCCGGCGCGAAATTTAAAAAAATGGAAACAGCAGGTTTACACGTGATGTTTTATGATTATTCTGCATGTTTGCACTTAGGAAAGACGAAAGACGAAAGAAAAGAGTTCAGTACAGTAGGAGTAATATATTAGGTTTTATTAATACAGGGTATTTCACGAGTAATAATGTGCCCGACGGAATAAAAAATGCAACCCACAATACATTTTCGAATTTCCGAAAAAGCTGGCTGCTGAAATTAAAATATCCAGCTTTTTTCGTAAATGGTTAAACACAAGCAAGAGATTATTTAATATATACTCCTATTTAATGCACGAACAAAAATTACCTCTGTATCATTTTCGATGTTTGTAATTAGATTCTTGAGCCACGCACTCACTTCACAAATTTAAAAAAATCAACAAAAAGTCGCAACGGAACAGATCAAAACAGCAACAGGATCAAAACTAATAACTTTTAAAACCAGAGAGTCGCAAAACAAAGCTCTAAAGATGAAAAATCGCAAATCTAAATGCTTAAACCACTTTGACAGAACTGACAATTTCAAATTTGAAATGTCATATAATTTATTTTTCGCCTGGGTTTCATAACAACCAATGAGAATCAGTGGCGCGAATGCTTCAAGATATTACCAACACAATCTATGATACTTTCTTAATATTTTAATGTTATGGTTTGGGGATTTTGTTATCTAAGGATATTTAAAAAAATGCATTCTATCAGTGAATGTAGACTAACATTTTTAATTACGCAATGAAAAGGAGAGATATTTTGCTAATACATACTTTGGAATATTCATTTCAAAAAAATTCCGACATGTTCGTTTCGTCGGTGTGTTTGCGGCAGGAACTCTATTACTCTAGCAAAACTACGGTAGATTTGTATGCATAATGCGCTATCTCACTCGGTCATTTGATACTTTACGTTTACATCTCCAATCATAACCTACAAAACGGCAAATAACGGTACCTGTCAAAAGTCTTTCGTAAATGTTTTTGTTGTGTTAAATCCGCCTTCGAATATTTGAAAATGTCCTATTCGGTAAATATATCAGTGGAAGCACCCATCGAAAACCAAATCCAAGAAATCACTTATGACGGGACTGAAATATACCAACCGTAAGTATACCAAACTTCTAGTTCCAGCGGGGTAACTTAATTTTTTACAGACCCTTAACTTTGTCCGAGAGTCTCGCAAAATTCGCGCAGAAAATTGACTTTAGCAAAACAAACGAGATTGACATAAAGAAGGAATCGGGCGAAGCAGTGGATGAGAATAAATCAGATTCTGACAGCAAAGATGCGTTCCAGTCAAGCTTGTGGCCGTGGGACTCCGCGAGAAACAAACTGCGCAACGCGTTTCAAGAAGTTTGTGTGTTGGCAGACGTTTTAGCAATAGCCAAAGATAAACGTTACATGGTATTAGATCCTGTTCAACAAGAACCATTGGAAACAAAACCCATGGTACAGATATATGCGCGCAAAAAGGCGCTCGCGGGAGCAGCCAGCGTTTTGCTTACAGGCGCTGAAAGACTGAAAACATCACAAAATGAAGCTGCTAGAAATAGGACAGCTCCTGATTTTCATATAGAGTTATTAAGATTGAGACAAAACTGGAGGCTTAAAAAAGTATCAAATACAATCATTGGTGATCTTAGTTATCGCACTGCTGGCTCCAAATATACTCAGACTGGCACATTTGAGGTGACTAAAGCTGAAGATGATGACAAAACTAATAGTCCACCTAGCAGTCCAGGTCCTGGTGGACCTACTCCTTTCAAGACTAATTCAGCTTTGAGAGTATACATACCTTCTGAACTACAGGGAGTTGCATATATCGAGGTTTTATGTCAAAAAGGTAAAACATGCAAATGTGAAATTCTGGTGTGATTATTTTGTTTGTAGACCAAGAGGATCTATGTAGTGTCAATGTCAATCTGTTGGGTTCTGGGAGCCCAGCTTCAAACACTGACATGAACTGGCAACAAAAACTGGAAGCTGCACAAAATGTTTTATTTTGTAAAGAACTTTTTAACCAACTTGCCAAAGAAGCTGTACAGTTACAAGCCCCAATTCCTCACATGGTTGTTGGGAATCAAATTATGGCCACTGTAATTACCATGTGATTATGTTATAGAATCATTACATAAGATTGCATTTTAGGTCTTTCCTGGTATTCAATTGATCATAGGTTTGTGTCATTCAACTTCAGGTGATAAAAAGCCTCAAAATCCTGCTCCTTCAAAAACTGACCATGATCACGTCCTTGAACATTCTTTACACCAACTATTGAGAGAAGTGCACCACAGAAATACTCATCATCCATTTCCACATCCTGCCACCGGGCCATTAGGACCTTCAAAGAAAAGAATGCTTGCTGGTATCGCAATCGCACGTTAATTAATTAAAATAAAGTATTTTACTATTATGTTTTGCAGGTCCCATGGCAGCAGACCGGTATGAGTTGCTAGACATGACAAAGTCTGAAACTCTTCTAGAACAAATCATCAAACAGGCACAACATTTCCTCATGAGATTGCGCACTGAGTACGTCTTGGACACTATAGCAAAAGAAGTAAAAGACCCCTTAATAAGTTCTCATTGGAACACGTTAAACAGTCCAACACAGTCTTGCGTAAAAATTAACATTTCAACTCACGGCTATGACGCCCTCTGCAGAACTCCTCTTGTAATACATGTAGGTGAAAAGAGTCTCAAATGTATTTGCAGGGATGGTAAAGTCATGTACATGAGTTATGAACCTCAAGAATTGAGAGATTTAATATTCTGTCATATCAATCAACATCAAATTCTAGCGGTTCAGGCGTTGGCTAAAACAATGGGTTGGCAGTTCCTGGCCAACTCAAACCATTTAGGCACAGGAGCTGTTGAACCGTTAGGTAATGCTAGTTCATGTCTGTTGTCATCCCCAACAGGTGACAGAATAATCAGTGTAAGATGTGAACATCAAACTGGTATTCAAGTTTCTGTAGCTCATTCACCAAGAAGTGATTTCTTCCCAAGTAGATTAGTTACTGAAAGAAAGTGGGAACACTTGGGTGGACAATTTAGAGATGTTAGGCTGGAAAAGATGGAAGGGAGAAATTTTTTACATAAGATGGAGTTACTTATGGCCAGTTTAACAAGTAGTTCTTAATAACGGTTTTTTTTTCTATGAGAACATTGAATTTTAAAGTAACGTACAACGGTACAAATCTATGTTGCAAATATTTTTTAAAAATTAGTTCTTAAGTTGTATAATTGTCGTTCTGTTAGTATTTATTTATTTGTATATTGTTCTGCAATAACGTTTTATAACGTATAATTAAAAGAATACCTATCAGATGTTTTTTCATTGAATTATCGAAATTACGACGTAAATTATTTATTAAAATGTTATGATCAATAAATGGTAGTCAAATTTAGGTAAATAGTGATACATACTATCATTACAAACCTCTGTTGCCAAATTTACGTGTCTTCGCATCTATTTATAAATAGAATCGACCTCTGCACTGCCAAATTTAAAATTGAAAGATAAATAATAGATTTGTAGCTGCGTTATTTTTATCTCGGTTGTCCACGAATATTTTTTGAGAAAAAAAGTCGTACTTGGGTAGTAAAAACTAAAAAGTAATGCAATGATGTTCGTATTAAACTGTTACTGCAGCTAGAAATCTTTCTGTAGCGAATTGAAAAAATAGTTACACTACAATATGTCTTAGAGGTTGCACGTGACTGCGTCCTACCACGTTGTGAGCAATTTGTTGAATACATTTTGTTTTTCATTTCTTCATCGTTATCTACGTCGATTTACGTATTGATTTCGTTTTCATTCAGGAAGGGAAGCGTGGTAGGTGTTAGGTCACTCAAGTTTTTACTTGTGTGTAATTTTTTAATACCGTTTGCTGAAAATGAAAGAAAATCATAATAATTATGTATAATTACGGGAGCAAAAAAATAATGGTGGAAACGTACATTTTAAAAAACAACGTGAAATATGTGTTTTTAGTTGAGAATTTCTATTTTGGTAGGAGAGCACATTTTGGCGGCAAAATAGAAACTGCGAAACCGGCGCACCGGTAGGAGAGTCAGATCCGGCAACATCGCTTTGCCCGGGCCTATCCGCTCGCTGCTAGCGCCGGGTGTCGTTTGTTTCGTTGAGCTGTTGTCGGGTTGGTTGATTTTATTTCATTTCTAAGCAAGCTTCGATCGTACTGTGTTAACTAAAAACTGCGTAAATCTCCGTTGACCAACGCTTCGAATTTGGGTAACTACTTGTAAAAATAGTAACTGCGACAGCGTAATCATCGTATTTATAATTTCTTGTAACCAAAAATCACCGTTTTGGCTGCGAATATCGTCAGTTCTGTTGTATACCTAAAACCGACGCCCTGCCATACCCGACATTTTGTTTTTGATTTGCTTTGCAAATGAAACACAGTGCGTCTACACCACGAATTGGGTACCCCGCAAAACTATCGCCGTTAATTTAGTTAAGTATTCAAACCTAGCGAAAGCTACAATGCATCATCCACACACGGTAATTTGCACGTTAACCTCCGCTATTGTTTTGACATTGTACCCAAATCGCTTAAAAGTACGAATTCGCCCAAACGACTGATAATATGACTTTATCTACGCAATCATTCTACGTTCCACAGAAACATGGGCGAACGAGATGCCGAAAGAAGCGCAAGAGTCTACGTCGGCGGTCTAACAGACAGCGTCAAGAAGGAAGACCTTGAGACAGAATTCGAAAAATACGGCAAACTGAACTCAGTATGGGTGGCGTTCAACCCACCCGGTTTCGCTTTTATCGAATTTATCAATCACAGCGACGCCGAGACGGCCTGTGATAATTTGAACGGCACTGACTTCTTGGGCTCAAAGCTGCGAGTCGAGATTGCCAGGGGCAAGTCTCGCAGGGGCGGGTTCAGAGGTGGACGCGGCAGGGGTGGGCCCCCGTACCGCGGAGGAGGCAGTTATGGTGGGGGTGGAGGAGAACGAGGGTTCAGAGGTGGCCGAGGCGGACGGCCGGGGGGTCGTTTTGATTCTTACGGTGGAGGAAGGCGTGACGACGGAGGACGGTATGGTAGAGATTTTAGTAGGAGAAGTGATGGTTTTGGACGTACCGATAGCTACAACGGCAGAGGCGGCGGCGGCGGTGGTGGCGGTCGCAGATTTGATAGCAACTCTAGGTTCAGATCAAGATCACCGGCGAGCGGCCAACCGAGGCATTAATTTACAATGTTAAGATAGGGTTTAAGTATGTTAGATCCTGTATTGTCTTTTTTTATATCGTTTATTCAGTACAACGTGTGAAAACCATTATATTAGAATAAGTAGATCTGAAACTAACATTGAATACTGCAATGAAGTGTTGTTATTTATTGTTACTTACGACGATACGACTTCTAATATTAATCCGTTTCGAGTGAAGGTGCACACTGCAAACTCGTACCACAGTTTCTTTTGAATAAGGTTTATAATATTGATGTACCAGGTCCTTCCTAAAAGTGTTACATGTTAATAGTAGTCACAGTCTTTTTTGTAAAACACCTGCGATACAACGGAAACTTTCTTAATTATTTTTTTTTATAATACATATTAGAAACACTGATTTTTATAATTTCTACTTAGTAATGTGTGTAGAGTGAACCAACTGAAATTGTTAATAAACTGCTAAAACCTGATCGTTTCCATTTTGATTTTGTAAAATAAACGACGTTTTGGCTCATAGGTGGTCCAACTCCAAACAATAAGTTGCAAGCATCGTCTTTACAAAATGCAGCAAAATATATCGAATTGCCTAAATTATTAAAATAAGTATAGACAACTTTTAATACGAGGCAGATATCAACATGTTAAACTTGGATATCATTTTAAAAAGTAACGTTTTGAAATTGCTCTAGAAAAGATAGGTAAACAAAGCCCTTGAAGATAATGTATCGTTATCTTTCGATAACTAAGCACTTTAAAGGATTAAATAATAGATTATTGTGAAACTGAAGAAAAATAGAATCCATGACACGAAGCATAAATAGTCGATTTAAGGAAAGAATTCACGCTGATGTTATAAAAGAGAGGAAGAAAGTTTCAACATGGATGTGGTTTGTTTTGTTGTATTCGGTTTTACACAATAAAACTATACTGAACGAAGAAAAAAGAAGAACCTGTACACAATTACATTTATCATACATTTAAAAAGCTTTACACTCCAAGGAAACAATGCAAGAATAAGTTCTGCCTGAGAAAGGACAATTCTGCAAGGATATGAACAACCCCCTACAACGTTAAATATGTTTGCTTAAAATGATTTATTTATACTTGACATAGACTATTTCATTCAGCGTCCCTGAAAAATGTCAAGCCTTTATTGACAAATTTAATGAACCAAACGTTCTTATCTGTATTACGAGTTCATTTTTTATCATTTCTCGTCTTATTCTTCAGTACCTACTTATACAACAATAAAATATTTTACTACCTACCCAATTTTGTTTTTATGTTATGTTTTTGGTGCCATTACAATCAAGGTAGGTATCCTTTAGAAAACATTTGGAGCAAAAAAGGGTTTTTGGAACTAAACTACAAATTGGAACAAAAAAAGTGTCGAGTGGAATAATAGTTATTTACATAATTAGTGGGATAAAAGCAATATTACAGGACTCGAGTGTGAAGATTGCAGATGACGAGGGCGTTAGCCCGAGTTCATCTGTAATCACACGAGGTTCCTGTAATGTGCTTTAGCCCACGTATTATGTACAAAATTTTATCTAAGACCGCCCCAAATTAAAAAAATAAATCTTATCTATTGATTTTCGCCAGTGAAATAAATGAGTTTCATTACCGCACTCAGTGGGATAAGAATTTACTTATCCCACTGAGTGAGGTAATCAACTCATTTATCATTTATCCCACTGAGTGCGGTAATGAAACTCATTACCTCTCTAGGTAACGAAAATGCGTGAGGTAATGAAGTTCTTATCCCACTCAAAATTAGTGGGATAAGTATCATTTATCCCACGGGATTAGTTAAAAACTTTTGACAAAAAGTTACGAGAATAATACGTTAAGTAATAAGAACAAATTTTACAATAATTTAACAGAATTTCTTTCGATGTGTTTCTCTGATTTTGTAGAACACTTTTTAAATAAATCAAGACTGTTGATTCTATTAGATTCTTTCATCTAGGTACTTATCTTATCTTGTGCTATTTTCCTATAAAAGTAAACATTAGATCTAATACCAACCTACCTAATATTAAATCAATTTTTTAGTTTGTACAGTTTACTCACTGATCATTGGCAAAAAGTGTTCATATGCTTCAACATCCAACTACTAACTTGTTAAAATAATATTTTAAATCTTCAACACATCTGTGGAAACTTTAAAATTCTAACAAATGTGGTAACCTCCATGCGCAAGTTAGTACAGGTACTGATTTCATTAAAGTAGAAGTACCTATTACCATTAACCAACACCTACAAAATACATATCTATTATGTACTTTGTTCATGAATTATTCGAGAAAAAATTAGTACTCCATTGACCCATATTAATTTTAACAATAGCACCTAATATACCTACCTAAATCTAGTACTTCAGTAGGTACCTACTTTGAATCTAAAATTGTGAACCAAAAACAACTTTTCAGTAGTCTAGTCTTAAGACAATTTGCTGTCATTCTTTAAATTAAAAAAATTATATTACATTGTGCTTTTTGGTCAACTGTTTCCGTTGTAACCGATATCTAAATTGTAGAATAGTAAACCTACTAAGGGGGTCATTCAAGAAACCCGGTAAGGTTCGATAAGACATTGCAAATTCAAAACCATGACAACTGATATTATTAAAGCATTGTAGATATTTGCTGTGTCGGTAACGATTTGCAAATTATCTGACTTTCGTGAATGACCCAAACTTCACAACTTGTAGGCAACTCAAACTACATCAAATGCACTGCACTCAGCACTGCGATGTCTGTCATCTGATTTCGCCTTTCGGTGCCTCTTGTATAGTCCTACAGAAACTCTATAATGGAATTCGAATTCGACTTTGGTTGTAAATTTAACAGCAACCGAAGAATAAGATTTCATCATCAAGTAATAACCTTTGTCATAAATATGTACCACTACCACTACAGTTGGCTTCAAAAAAAACGGGAAATAAAATTTGACCTAATGTGAATTGGAAATTTAATTTGTCAATTTATGTCAATTTGTGTCTGTTTGACAGTAGTATTTCTGACACATAAGTGCAGTTTTTTTAACCTAAATTCTAAAAGGCCGTTTCAAACTATAAAAATTTAATAAAACCTGACAGAAATTTTTCTGACAGTTCCCGTTTTTTTTGAAGCCAACCGTACCTGTAACATCCTAACATCCCGGCCTGAAGCTAGCATTGCGAACCCAAACCGACGAGCTTCAATAGCATTTATCAGTAGGATTATTGCTGGAGCTTAAAATTATATTTTTCCAGTGACGAACATAAATTTACAACCAGAGTCGAATTCCACTAGAGTTTCTGTAGGACTATAGGTACACGGATTTGAGAATGAGATTAGATAGTGTGGGTGGTCTATGCCCTTGTATACCTTAGAACAGTTAGACAGTTACGCAGTGCGTGAATTCATGATAACAACTAATTTTCTATCTCTCGCTCCCAACCTTTACATTAATAAGTAACACCGTAACTATCATCCGTGACCGTAACTGCAAAAATCCAACGCATATCCAACGTTCTGCCTCTGCCCTCCCTAATGCATTATTGCATTGCGCAGTCAACTTAAAAATCAAGGTGATCTGTCTTTGTCTTTCATTCGTTCTCGCAAATTGTTAAAAAGCCGGTCTGTATAAAATGAATGTCAGTCAGCTTTCAACACGTACTTACAACGTGTTTGTGAATCGTTTGATTAAAAGGTCACTGCAAACTTCATCGATACTCAACATGCCCGCACAGGTAATGAATAATTAATTGACAAAAACTTTTAGCAATTACATAATCGGCGTCAAAACACGCAAAACGGTTATGTTGCCAACTTTCAATGTTTACTTGATTTCACTTTCGTTCAAATTTTTTTTCAACATTTCATACATTAATTATGACGTCCAGGTTGGAGACTCACTTCCTAACGTCGACCTTTACGAAGACTCACCAACCAACAAAGTCAACTTGGCCCAACTAGCAGCCAACAAGAAAATTATCATTTTCGCTGTTCCTGGTGCTTTCACTCCAGGATGCTCCAAGGTAGACTTACAACCTTGAATGAAACCCATTACTTATTAATTGTTACAATGCAACCACAATCAATATCTCATAATTGCAGACCCACCTCCCTGGTTTCGTAAAGAGAGCAGAGGAACTGAAAAAACAAGGAATCAGCGAGATCGTTTGCGTTTCTGTTAACGACCCATTCGTCATGGCCGCATGGGCGAAAGACCAACACACTGCAGGCAAGGTACGTCTCTTGGCTGACCCTTCGGCTGCATTCACCAAAGCGCTGGATTTGGCCGTCGAACTCAACCCTCTTGGGGGTGTGAGGAGCAAGAGATACTCAATGGTGGTTGAGAATGGAAAGATTATTTCTCTTCAAATCGAGCCTGACGGTACTGGACTGTCATGCTCACTAGCTGGCGCTATTAAATTGTAAACATTTCCAATATTTGTTTCGCATTTTTAATTTAATTTTGTTTTTATGTTGCGGTTTAATTTTATAGATAACTGTAGATATAGAATAAGATAACCTTGTGTCACGCATCATACCACTAACGAACCAAGCGGAGAACATAACAAGCATCTGAAAAATTATTGTATTATCATAATAATCACTTGATTGGGCTCGATTCTCGCACGGTTCGCTGTGAAACAAAAAACAAAATGATATAACGTTTTTGGCACAATAAAAACAACTGTTATATTTCCTTAAGATATTTTATTAAGACAAGTGATATAAATGTAGTGATGCAAAATTATACCTGAAAAGTTATTCAGCACATTGCAGTATTTATTGAAACCCGGTTCCTTTCTAGTTTATAGTATTCTACAGGGCAGGTCACGTAAGGCTTATTTCTGAATTTATTTTGTACGCAACCAAAAATACTAATGACGCTGACCACTTGATACCGTTTATAATGTGATTTAGTTTAGTAATCAACGTCGGTATGTAATTTGGCTAAAAATGTCAAAATGACGTTATCCTGTTCTGATTAATGAATCAAAAATTAAATTCATCAACTGTCATTTTGACATTTTTAGCCAAAGTAATTTGGTACGTAAGTACCTATGTTGATTACTAAATTAAATCACATTATAAACGGTATCAAGTAGGCAGCGTCATTAGTATTTTTGGTTGCGTACAAAATAAATTCAGAAATAAGCCTTATGTGACTTGCCCTGTATTTCATTCGCAATCGTCACTTTTTATTTTAATAAATCATGTATTGGTTTTTATTGTTTTACTGGAGAAGAAATTTTTAAGTAGGCATTACATTGAATAATAGAATTTTGAATTTGAGGTTATATTTGGCAAATTGAATTGAATTGCTGTTATGCTGTTACTCGGTTGGAAATTTGAACGTGTGTTTTTATCTATTCGTCTGACAACAACATATCCCATTTAGAATCTCAAAATCTATACTTTGAACCGACATTTAACATTGATATTTTCGAGAATTGGTAGAAATTCAGAATTGTCACTTTCCGACCAAGAGGAATTCTTTTCAGGCAGCAATGACGTACTATTGGGGACAAAATACTTTGGTCGTCATTCTTCTGTCACTTCAAAACAAATTAATGTAAACCAAGCATTAACGTCAAGTCAATAGTGATGACAATTTCAAATATTAACTTTTCTCTTGTCAAAAATATGGCACCTTCCACCATTCGAAAATTTAGAATCATCTCCCTTGTTTTTGGGGGATTGTCCATGGGCCAAATTGCCTTGTGGAAATCTTTTCAATTTTTCCTCCTAGGAATATCTCCTTCAGTTGTCCATTTTTCGGTATTTAACATTTTGCAATGATGAGTTTGACAGTGACAGTGGTTGACAGTAGTAAAAAATAAGGTTAACCGTCCTAATGCTTGCTTTACAACTTTATGTCAGTCAACTGACTTTGACGACCAAAGTAATTTGTCCCCAATAGTAGCTACTTTCCAACCTCGTGCAGATTAAAAGTAGGCATATTACAAGTGATAACTTATCATAATTTGACGAGCAGTTTATCTCCAAGAGAAATTTCTGATATTTTAAATGTTGAAATGCAAAAATAGGTAGGTATACAAAATAATTCTGCATGAAATGTACCTAAATCTTACACCAGCGCTATTTTTAAACGAGTGTTTATTTATTTTGAACTGTTACACAGTACAAACTTATTCATTATTTACTGCAATAAAACATTAAGGTATTATTATCTCAACCGATAATACTTCAAACATCAAAGTGGACTTTAATGTTTATTTGTCTCATTATGTTTCCATTCTCTGTACCTATTTTATGTAATGTATTGTTTGTTATAACTTGCAGTCGAATACCTGTAACTCGTTAATATTTTATTGTTTATCGATCAGATGATCTATATTCCAGATTGCTGCAAGAATATTGCTTATTAATTACTAAATCATTCATAAATTGAATCTATCGTCTTAAGACTATGCATAATACACAACTCACGATGAACTTTATCGGTTTAAAATTGCACGATTCAGACCAACAAAAAGTAAATATCCACAGTTCGGAAGGACTGTTTAATTAATTTTGTATGATTTGCGTGATCAAAAGAATGAGAAGCCAAGAGTGAATTGCAGTAGGTAAAAGGAATAAATTACTCATACCCACACGAACAGGTGCACGAGCGAGAGAGAAAGAAAACTTTCACAACGCTCCCTTTAAAATATTCATCTTGGCAAGGCCACATTTCTTGGCGATAATTGCATCAATTATCATTATACTTTGTTAAATCAAAAGATAAAAAACTGAATCTTACAGCTGTCAGCATGTCATTCGTGTATCAAAATTTCTGTTAAAATGTTTTTCTTCAAGTCAAAAATTACGCGTAGAATACTCACCAATCCCATTTTATACCGGCGCCTCACTTCGTTGATTTGTCCGCCGCCCCCGAGCGAGCCCATCGTGACAGTACTGGACGCCACGAGCAGCGTCGGTGTAAACCTCGCCCTTCTTTTAAAACAAAACTCCCACATCAAAGAGCTGAGACTCTACGACGAAGACTCGGACACGCACCCCTTGGCCGAAGATCTGAACGACATCGACACCCGAACGAAAGTGGTACCGTTCACTTGTAGATGTTTGAGGGAAGCCATAAAGGTAACAGTCGAACAAATCGAGAAAATGTGTGTAACTTGTTCGAGGAAAGGGGGTGCACTTGGTGATTTCCACCGGAGGCTGCCAGAACAAAATCGGACAGACTCAGAGGGAACTGTTCGACAAAAATTTAGACAACGTTAGGAACGCCGCAATTTTTTTGGCGGAGTTTAATCCCGCTGCCGTTTACTGCATTGCTAAACCTCCCGTCGAAGCTTTGGTCCCCATGGTTTCGGAAGTACGTGGTTAAACGTCTCGTCTAGATCTACAGGTCTTGATTTGTAGGAGTACAAGAAAGCTGAGACCTACGACCCGAGAAAAATCATCGGAGTGACGACTGTTGCGTCGATGGTGGCGAACACTCTCATCGCTTACCACTTGAGGAGGGACCCCGCCGATGTACACTGTCCTGTCATCGGCGGCTTGAGCCCCAAAACTACAATCCCCGTCATCTCCCAAACCAAACCTACTGTAGAATACAATTCGGTACTAACCAAACAAGAGTCGGTCAGTGTTGCAGGAGTTGTTTTGTTGCAGAAAATTTACTCGAAACTGCAGGACGCCGTGGCAAACGCCGAAGAGACTTTGCTGTCGAAAGGGGCGATGTTTTGCTTCTCGAAAGCAGTCGCGATTTCGCGATTCGTAAATTTGGTTCTCAAGGCGCTGAAAGGTGATAAAAAGGCAGTGGAATGCGCATTCGTGGCCCAGACTGGCCACATCGGAGACTTCCTACCCTACATGACGTCCATAGTTAAATTAGGTAATCACCGTGAATGTTAATGTGCGAGTTGAAGGTCACCTCGCGTCATCGTTTCGTTTAAGGCTCTCACGGGGTGGCGTCCACACACATGCCAAAAATCAACGAATTCGAGATAGCTCGTCTGAGAGCTGCGATGCCTCACATTCTGGAAAACGTCCTTCTGGGTCAGACCTTCTTACATGGAGACTTCTCCTTGCCGTCCAAATTCAAAATAAAAAAGAGCTGCGATGCCCTCTTGAAGGAGAAAGTGCAAGAGTGCAATCTGCGTGCCGGTATACCCTGTTCTAATTGATAGTAAAAAGCATAAAACGTGAATGGCTCATGGCATTTTACTGTTTGCGGTGATACATGATAGTTATGTCATTCAGTGTCGATGCGATTTGCCGTATTTACCCTTGGTGTAGTTGCTAGAGACGATTATCGGACTGCCGGGGCGAGTCAATCTGCTACTGCCCTTAGTCAAGTTACCTTCTTTTTTCAAGCACGACTTGAGCGGATACGAACCGCCCTTGATAAAATTCTTCGAGGACATCTTGCCAGGCTTCTTGTACAGTCTTATGCACTTCGGCTGGTCAAAGTGTTCCTTCTCTTCTTTTTGTTTCTTGACATTCAGGACGAAAGAATCGGTGTGTTTCAGAAACTTCTCGTCTGGAAATGTCTCCTCCACTTGTGGACTCTCTTCGATCGAATCTGCAGTGTTTTCTTCTTCCGTCTTCGGAGGAATGGGAAGGTCGTCGGTCTGGATTTCTTCAGATTTACTAGAAATCGTCTTCATTTTGCTTTTCATTTCCACTTGACTTGTGGGGTCTAAAATTTCTTCCACCGTCGTCTCGGGGTACACTTTAATTTTCCGTCTTCTACCCGGGGCACTCTTTATAACCTGAATTTCGGGGGAATTTGATTTTTTCGTGTCGTATTTATCAGGCTTCCAGTTAGCCCAATACGTTTCTTCCAACTTTTCGATGACCGATTTTTGTTTGTTTTTTGATTTCTTGCGGTTTTTGAGAACAGAATCGCCGTCATTTTGATTCGCTTCGTTAAAATTGTGAATGTAAATCGGGCATTTCTTGTGTGCCGAAGTCTTCGCTTGGACAGAGTAATTTTTTTTCTCTTCTTTAGTATACTTGGACTTATTGTGTTCCGCGTAATTTTCCACTGTCAGTTCAAAATCCGGGGGTAAATTTTTATGTCGAAAAGATACATGATGATCCTTGAAAAAATGATTAGTGCATATTACGAAATCACGTTTAGGTAAAAAATTACGTATTCTTCTGGATAGAATTTCAAAGATTTTGTATTATGTAATTTAGGACATTCCAACATTGAATACGCCATTCTGAGTTCTACACCATTCAGAAAAATTTTTGACTTTACTGATGACAGCAAAAAAAAAAACAAAGGTGACAGTGGTGCAAGTTGACATCAACAAACCTGGGAAAGTAATGGCAGTAATTAGATGATAAAAATATTTTATTGGGTAATTTTTTGTTAGTCATTAAAAAATCATTAAACTTAATATGTGTATTGCAACTAAGTATTACAACGTGC
This sequence comes from Tenebrio molitor, assembly GCF_963966145.1. Taxonomy (NCBI): domain Eukaryota; kingdom Metazoa; phylum Arthropoda; class Insecta; order Coleoptera; family Tenebrionidae; genus Tenebrio; species Tenebrio molitor. The sequence continues at coordinate 13,245,489 of NC_091051.1, read as the reverse complement.
AAAAATAGTCATATAGAAAGTAAACGAAATATTCTTTTGAGTTAATTATTTTCTATATGGCTATTAATCTGTATCACAAGAATAATGTTTACTCACAACTGCACGTAATGGTGCAAAAATACTTAAAACATATCACTGGTTTCTAAATGTATCTTATTACCCATTTCACAGGTATTAAAACTTAATAGTTCTTACAATCACATAAAATAAAATTCGAGTGTACCAAATGTAACAAAAAAAAAAAAAATTAATAAAACTTTAACGCCGTGCAACACTGATGTTTACAAAAACGGGCAATATCTTTAAATAATATATTATAGTTTTACCCTACACACAAGATTTTTTATATAAAAAAAATTTATATGTACTATGCACACCCTATAATATTACTACTCTGATTATACATTTTTTTGACAAACTCAGGTTTCACCATTCCTACAAAATCGCAACTTCCATATTACAAAACACAATTCACTCACACAATTTAAAAAAAGTCTTTCAATTTGTTAAATGTCCTACTATCTTTTAACCTCTAGTTATTATAAACGATGATTTTTTTTAGTTCAAAAATCAACACCCACTTTTAAAATAATTTTGATTTCACCAATCCACCGCGCAACTTTAGTTTGATGGCAGTTACCATTGATAGTTGTTGTTTTTTCCTTCAACAAGGGCAGTTGTTCGGCAGCATTGTTGTTTTCTTAACATGTCCTGGCCAGTGTTAAAGTTCAGTAAGCGGTAATATGGCAACAACATGGCTTAGAAGTAGACCCTAAGATACAAGGAATTCCAGTGCAATCACAAATTTTCAAAGCCTTCTCCAAATCAATGAAATTTTGAAAAATTCCAGAATGGCAGTAAAATGCATCGCAACAATAATTTTTAATAAAGGCAACAGATTGTTTTTTCTTGGACAACACTTTCAAAATTTGTCTTGCTACAATGAAATCGTTACGCACCTCCCGTATTTCAAAACTAAATCTATTACAGACACTCAACTATTTGTAAAAATATTTCATATTGCAATACGTAACATTATATAAAAACAACTGTCGTATTTACAAAAACAAACTCACAACACGCCTCCCCCGAGCCATTGTTTTTATATAATGCAATATTTTCTTTAAATGCACAGATTTAAAATTCTAATATGTACAAAAAGTTGACAACATTTGTAAATTGCACGTTCTCATACAATATCTACAATATAAATTCGTAGTAAATGTAAATTTTTAATGATGCCTGGCCGAAATATCAATTTTGTACATTTAAAACACTTTAGACTTTATACTGCTTATTACATGGTTACATAAAAATATACAGTACAACTTTTCGCGAGTCGAAACTTAGTCTGTAGGCCTGGGAACCTTACAATCAACCTGATCTGTTTTTAAACACCAACTTGTTATTATTCATTATTATTATTCTTATCATTATTATTATGTATTTATCATATGAGCTACCGAAATCCCTTCTTGTTAGGTACTTATCGGAGGTTGGTTACACGAACACTTCAAGAAAATATTGAATCGTGTTCGACATAACCAACCTGGACCAAACAACCTCACCGTCCCATTTCCTGCATTTATGAAAATTCTTTCCTCTAAATATTACTTTTACAACTATGATATTATTACAACATTAATGTTACTGAAGATTGTAGCGCTGCACCGTTTGTCATTTAAAAATGAAGAATATTGTCGAAATTTGTTTCCAGTTTTCGTCGTTAAATTAGGCGAAAATGATTCGAGTCTGTAAGAGTAGAAGAAGAAGAAGGCCGCTCGCTTTACAGGCGATAATCTTCAGTAGCCGGTAATCTATTTAGTACAAAAAATGATAGTAACGCCATATAAATTTTGTGCCATAAGTTATAGTGCAATTAAGAGCCAATTTTATTCAGACCATGTAAATATACCACATTGAACTTGAGGTGATTTGATTTAAATTATTTACAGTCATAAAAACAAGCACTAAGTTTTACAGGCCACCACTTCGTCACGTGATTATTAATTCCCAATTGTTTACTGACCAATTTAGACAAAGAGCAGTTTTACTCGTTTGATGAGTGATCGGGCCACAGAGCTGGTAAACTGCTCATGCACGGAGTTTTTGACAATTCACAGGGCGACGGAGATCGCCCTTTAAGCTCCTCTCACCAACAGTAAACGGAAAGCTCACCGCCGTGGTCTCCACTGTGGCGCCATGTTCTCACGGAACGAGCCTTCAGCTGAAAAAGAAACCCTCGTTAGACAATTTGTCAAAACAACAGTTCGGAGAAGCCTTGAACCTGTCTTGTCGGATGTGTTGTTTACAAAGTAATCACAAAAACCACGTGACGTACCGTGTTTTTATTTGTGCTAGAATTTAAATCAAAACGTTGCCAATAGTAATTTTATGTTAATTGGAACAATGGTTGTATTTTAAAATAAATTTATGCAAATTTCTATGCAAAAAAAGTCCTTGAAGCTTCGGTTCAAGATCAGAGATAATTTATTGCTTCATGTTACACTCGTTTCATTAAGTGGGGTTTACAGATGATGAGACGAAAACAAAAAGTCTTAAAAAATATTGTTTACACAGTCCCAGTCGTTTAATATTGTTGATGTGTAATCTCGCAAAAATACAGTTGGGACCGCACATTTATTCACTCTTCGGTCGATTTAATTACGTTCATATCTCAAAAAAAGTCATTTCTAATTAACCTTTCATGCATGCTATTTGATTACCTTTTATTATATATTCGAGCAAACATTTGCTCTGATGACGACAGTAACGTGGATCTTTAAAAAATCACCGGTGAAATTTGAAAACTTGCCTGCTTTAAATATTTTTATGGTTTCATAAAAGTCACGTAAATATACATGTTGCCAAATAAAAAATTGAAAGGGTTCAAATATAGCTTTGGGCATTATTTTCTTTTCAAATTTTCCGAACCGTACGAGCGCTATTCTCGCATGTAACGTGCTTCTTATTAGCTCGGTTAAAAAATTGGTTAATCATGTATATTCATTGTTTGAAAGGTTAGACGACCTTTTCGAGAATAAATTTCAACAAACTAACATCATTTCATTAAGTCGATTTCGCATGACAAAATCTAATTTTTGTTCTTACGCCATTTTCATAAACCACGCAAAACAACAAAAAGAAATCAAAGAAACTGGTGCTATAAACTTGGTAACCACTTTTTGAGGTTTTGCCTCGTTCTTGGCTGGCGTGGGTGAAATCGACCCTGAAATTATTTATTGAAAAAAAAAATGCTCCAATTATGCTCAAACTGGTGACAAAGTTCTTTCCACGGTTCGTCATTAGCACAGATACCTCACCCGGTGAGTCAAGTTTTGTGAAAAAAAAAGAAGAAACAAAAGTTGCCTTACACATAAGTTACTTTATTTTGAAACTTATGTATCTATTTATGAATTCAGCAACGATAAAAATTTTATCGAAAAAAAATGTTATCGTCATAAATCTGTTCAACAACTGCTCGTTAAAAAGTGAGCACGATGATAATTATTTCAACAAAATTAATATTACAAATAAAGCTCACTTGGTCGATAAAGCCATCAGTTGAACACTAAAAGACACAGCTACTTTACCATTTGTATAAAATCAGTAAATGTTAACCGAGTGTAAAATGACATTCTCCATCAGTTTATAATTACTTCACTGCAAAAAATGTGCCGCACCCAGTATACTGTCCTGCAAGATTCACACTGTCGATATTCCCTAATACGTTATTGTCAGGATTTAATTAACAATATGTAATACAAGTGTCGGTAATAAGTAAACCTTTAAGCACATTTAATAGTATGATATTAAAAAACAAGTGTCACAAGGTATTGTCTTAACTGTTAACGCAGCAGTCTAAAATTGAAAAACGAGGGAGCGTAATGACAGAGTTTTTCAATGACGAGTGCGTCAAGACGCCTTACGAAACACGTTTTTAAATACTGTTTTGCTATTAAGAATTAATGAAAAAATGTTATAAAAACCTCTGCGATTAAACACATATTTACAGTCATAGTTCTGGTAAAAATACAAGTACAAATTAAAATACTTGGGAAATACGTCAATTTTTTTTATAGGTTATGTCAAGTTGTCTGATTTACATTCAGTATTGTTTTGTGTTTTTGTTTAGGTATTAATTAGTTCTCAAATAAAATATGTTAGTGATTTATTATTTTTGTTACTAATTGAAATTTGATACAATTTATTTTGGCGAATATTAATAAATCTGTACTAAAGAAATCTATTTTATCCACTTAAATCTGTTAGAGGTATTTTCATATTTGGTGGCGGAAACAAAAGACTGAGAAATGTCACAAAATTGTATTGTCAGTGTCAAATTTCTCATAAACGCCGTAAAAAGGAATGTCTAGGTAAATTTAAATTTTCGCTAAATAGACTGAAAAAATAAATTCTAAGGAAACCAATTTTTGTCAGTGGTTCTAAAGGAAAAGTTATTCTCATATAATCAAACGTATTACAAATTATTTCTCTAGTTCAACGATGAATAACTTTCTTATTGCCAATTTGCTGCATTTCTGTCGAAATCACGAACGTCTTTGAGAAATTTGACACTGACAATACAAATTTGTGACATTTCTCAGTCTTCTGTTTCCGCCATCAAATATGAAAATATCTCTATCTACGAATCTTTGTTGGTGACATTTTACTGAAAACAATGCTTTAATAGACTCTCACTCTCTTAAAATACTGTTTTTTAGTTAAAACAGTGCTTTAAGAATTGCCTTATAAAACCGAAATAAACAAAATATTTTTTCCAATAATTTAATAACTCGCAAGTTGTTACTGTGATGGTGCTAATTGGTGATTCGAAATCGGTGATGAAAAGCTGCCCTGGATGCGAGATTTGAAACATTTGGTGGATTACAAATGTGTTGGCAAAAGAACAGTTGCAGAACAAGTCGAGATTCCTTCAAGGTTAATTTTTATTCGGAATCCTTTAAAATGGGTTATATCGAAGTGAATCGAACGAGATCGCGATGGGGCTTGCACATTTACCGCCTATTAAACAACAATTGTACTGTATCTTGTGGGGTACGAGATGAAAATTAGTCTCGGCAAAATATTGTGGTTTTCTGGAGTTATGCGGTCCTGATTAGCGAATTCTCCGAATTGGTATTCTCGTATTTGGTCAGGCGAGTTGTAGAAAAGGAGCAGGTTTGTCTGCCATGATGCAATATAACATTTCTGTCCATTTGGTCGCGCACGGTAGGTATGTGTGTGTATTCCAAGTCGGAGGACATTCAGCATTATGAGTTTTGTGTTAGTGCCAAAAGCGAACTAAAAACAGCACAACAAAGAGTCAACGTCACATTGTATTTCGTGACTGAACAATGCTAGTAAAGTTATTAAAGAGACACTGGCGATAAATCAAAAGCAAATGAAATGGACTTTTAAGTTGTAGGGGGGCCAAAAGAAATTAATGAATTTTTTTTGTGTTTCTGAAGGAAGGCAAAAAAATCGGTCTCGATTGAAATTTGGCAACGGAGAATGAGTAACGTTACATAATTATAGGTTGTATAAATTCCTGGTTGCTGAATGCAAAAAGAAAGCGTGGTTTTATTCGTGAACATGTTGCTAATTCGTGGAACATTTTGACGGTGAAGGTCAAGCCGTGTATTGAGGCAGGTTTTTTGTTTGTGGAATCGCAATTCTCGTAATCACCGGATATCTGTTAATGTTGTTGGACCAGGTCCAAATTGTGTCTTAAATACTACATTCGCCGTTTAAAATAATCGCGTGAACGTCACTTTTACGGCAAATTAATGTGATCCGATGTGGCACAAGAGCGGAACGTGCATACACACATTTTATATCTACTTTATTAAATTATTATTGCCGCGTCGCCGACTTCCTCATTGGAAATTTTGCAGTAAAACTTTCCAACCTTCGCAGACTTCGGTTCTAGTGTCTGCACCTCGTAAAATCACCCGCTGCATCGACTTCCCGTAATGACAAAACATTAGGAGGCGCGAAGAGGCGCAAGGAAAGGATAACTGGAATCGTCCGTTCGCTGATCACCGGACTCGAAACCGCACGATTTGATACCAAGAAATTACACAACACATCCATCCGATCCGCCAAGTGCAATAATAATCCAAATCGGATTTTGGAATCGCGGCTTTGAGGGATTCGTCCGAAAAACTGCGATCAATAAGTGGGAAAAGTTGCTGCGGCGCCGGGAATTTTTTTAATCTTTCTCCCGATATCCTATTTTTAATCCGTGCGTTATTCCATTCGCTATTGATAATGGGGGTTAATTATTCAGCCGTGCAAAAACGGTGGCATTTGCGAAAGAATAGCCGCGCATCCCTGTCAAGGGTGCCAGTCGGTCTTATAAAATATTAACGAACTTGTTGAAGTCCCACTAAACCATCGATTTTCATACAAAGCAGCAGCACACACACTTTGATGAAGTCATTCGTTACTCACACTGAATGTTATATTTTTATAGCACACATGCAAACCATTCTTGCGGAATATACGTTGGCCCAAAGTTCATTGCTATTTACACTGAAATGAATAGCGCTCGGATAAGGCAGATTTTCAACAAAACACGTTCCTAATTCCGGCCTTTACAATGGACGAGTTTAGAGGTCATTTCGGCGTGAATTTTTGCCCGACTCTCGAGAGATTTTTAAATATTTCGAGTACCGAACACTTCACCGTGGTAATGACAAAAAAGGATAAAAAGTGTGGCTTTGGTTTCTTACTTTTTCGTCAACTCCCCGAAAACCCCTTTCAGGGACGGTTGCATCGCGAAATATTTCGTGTTTTTAATTAGTTTAATTACCACCGCCCACTCCCGCTCTCACTCAAAGAAAATATCGCCCGAAGTTGGAAGGACTTTTTCGAGTGCGAGAGTTACTCGCGGCATTCGCAAACGACAAGAAAGCTTCCAGACATTTTTCACAATGGAAAAAAATCATTCCTGAAAACTTACGGCTCCCGTAAAATATGTTTCCAGTCTTGAAACTATAGCAGCAATTTTTCGTTTTTTTGCCAAATGCACATAAATTTATATATAAACTACCGGTAAACGTTTCCTGGAGAGAAAATTGCAGTTTCAGGAAAATAGGAAATTGGTTGCACATCAGGGCGAAACGTATAGACGATAATTTTAGGTTTCCACCGATTGATACGAAATTTAGCCGGACAGATTCAAAAAGAGTTGCAGGCCACGGTGAATCTATAAATTTATAATAGGCGCAAAGTACGCGAAACCTATTAAATCGACTCTGCACTCTAAAATATTTACAGGCGAGGCGAATTGGAGATGATATTTTCAATGAGATTATCCATTAAGGGCAATTTATGGTGGTTACATCGGAACCGTGTAACTGCAATTTACAAAATAAACAACATCCAGAATTGCCACGAACAAGCGGCGCAGGTATTACCGTCATTTTACAACTCAAACAAATTCGAAAAAACATCACAAAATGAGCCAAATGTATTAAAATATTTAATGGAGGAAATGATGTCAGCAATAAAGTCGTACACGTAAAGCTCTTCGAGGAATTGAATATAAACAAAAATAAAAATTATAAACAGAATTAAATTTTTATGTTAACCATTTTCCCGTTGAAAACACAGACCATTTCACCCGAACGACCCTACAATTTATTCGACAAGATTTTTACTGTCACTGTTTTACTCCCAAGACACTTTTAATGGCACATCTCACCATTCAACAAACCTACATCTAGCCGACTAACCGTTTCGTTATTAAAAAATGACGAGCTGAGCCGTCACATGCATTATGCAGCCGCTACCCCTTTTCAATTAGTTATCAGTCAATTTAAGTCGTTCTGATAACATTGAAAATGCATTAAATTGTCTGCGGAGACCGAGTCAATTATTTACATCGTGCAGAAAAAGTGAAAACGGTACGGGATAGAGGTGGTCTGTCTCTCTTTTTCGACTTGCTGATGGTGACTCTACCATGAGCTATTAAAATCTATTTGGAAACTTTTAATTGCATTGTAAAGAGTAATGTTTCATGAGGCTATTAAATGTTGCTTAAAAGTTCAAACCGATTCCAGACTCTATGCGTTATATTCTGAATATCGCCACTGCAGCGTTTACAATTTGTCGTTAAAAATAAATAGTTTTCCATTAACTCCGACATCTGAAACTTTCTTTATTGTACTTATCCAATTCTAGTTCTCCACGAATTTCAACCACTCCGATTAAGCAGTGTCGTACCAAGCTTGACGTTTTTTTGAAAACGTCTTGACTTCCACCGTTTGACCCTCGCGGGTTACGAACAAAACGCCTAATTCGTATTTTATTGTGATGAATGAGTGTAGACACTATTACAATTATTGCAATCATTAAACAATTAAAATACGTACAGATACGATTTATTAACACAATGTTTTTCGTCCTTGCACCAACAAAGACACGGAGGCTTCTTAATTGCCACGATTAATTTGAGTCTCTGATAGTTCAATTTCGAAATTCGAACAATGATAGTGCTATTAACATTTTAATGATTGCGTTCTGGCTGAGGGCGGCGGTACCCCATTGTGCTGGTACCAATACAAACTGCAATTGCATAATGCGTGTACGACCAGAGTTTAACGTCTGGCGTTATTCTTTAGCTGGAAAACATGCAAGGGGACTCGATCTGTGAAATTGACCTTGCTGCTGACATTATTCAAGTGGTCGGGTCAAAAAAAAATTCCGAAGAAAAAATTTGATTAATGAGACGCAACAGATGGAACAAGAAAAAAAGAAGACAAAACACAAATAAAAGGCAAGGCGATAAGGATAACAGAAGCAGTGAAATAGATGGGACAGAAAATGTCCATGGTGGTATCGTAAAAAATTGAAAGTAACCAAAACCTTCGATACTCAAAAGTGGAGCAACAATCGGCAAGAGATTTTGGGGACAAATAAAAGAACACTGCAGAGATTGTGCAAAAATAATAGAAGTGATACGATGGGTCGAAGAAAGTGAAGAAGAGGTAAAATGTTTGGTGATGATGAGAAAAGAAAGTAGAAGAGAACTTGGAAAGTAAACGGACAAATGCTATTTTTATTTATTGTGTAACTTTACTGCTTCGACACGTCAGTTTAATTTGAATTTAGCACCGCTAGATCTAACAACACCTGCTAGCGAAGTTTTTTGAATTCTGCATAATTCGTCATTTAAAATCGAACAGATGAGCTGACGGTTGTCGTGTCGAAAGATATGAGGTCGATGTTAAAAGATGTATTTTTGTAAAATAATTGGCGGCGGAGTTTTTGTGGATAAATTGGAATGGCCGTATTTTAAGGAGTTGTAATAATTGATACCAAATGACATCCGTCAGACTAGTCGTGATGAGGAAAAAACCGGCAATCCAAAAATAAAATCGTGGAAACGAATGCTTTTCCATTTTCCTTTGTCTACTGCACGTCCAACAGAATGTTATAAATTCAAAATCAATAAATGATGAGTTTTTAAATAATTAAACCCCGGGATTACCTAAATGGGGAGCGGAATTTGATCAAATATAATAATTCACGCTGTTCGTTAGTTTGCAAAAGAATTTTTTGTTTCCAGTTTTTTTCCGTTCACATGCGAATGCTTTTCTAACCCGTAATTACAACAATAAACGTATAAAGTACTAAAATATAATCCACTAATCATGTAAAATGGAGATTAACGATTATTACGTTTGTTGTTAAATTTTTTTTTCTACGGCTTTCACAGTATTAAAATGTTCTGTTTAAGCCGATTTGGAACTGCCAGTGCTGACGTTATTTACGTTTTTAGAAAATACCACTCAAAAATCTCGTTACGTCGTAACAGCATTGATTTTATAAAACTTCATCCCTAATTTTCTCATTTGAATGTATAAACAGTTTTATTATAATAACGAGTCGTGTTTGCATATTAAAGTTGAAAAACAATTTTTTGCCGGTGTTACGCACAACTTTTACGTCCGGACATGTTACAAATCGCTAAATTTTCATTTTTTGTTCGAACCGAGACATGACAAAATAAACCGTCCGAAGTGTTGACTTTTCCGAACTTTTCATCCCACCGCGACAAGATATCTCGAATCTGGAAGACTTCGAGAGCTGGGTCGAGAAATGACGATACTTACATGCTGCATCTTTTCGAAATCCAGATACGGTCTCTGTATGTGCGCGTGTCTCGCGTGCTTGGACCTCTTCCTCGGCGACACTTCGTAGTGGAGCAACTTGGGCGGCGGGCTCATGGAGCGTCCCTTATTCATCGGCGTCTTCCTCCCCGGCTTGACCGCCTCCAGAGGCGGCGAAGTGCGGAACTGCACCGGCGTTGCCATGCTGGCCAGCAGATGGTGGACCTCCTCGTCCGAAGAGCCGGAATGTTCGATCTGGACGCCGTCTTCCCCGTAGCACTTGTGGTACGGGGAGCACGGCGACGACGGGCTCAGGTTGCCGTAGTGCGACATGTTCTCTTCGTTTTCCGGCGTGTATTTGTGTCGCGAGTACGAGTCTCCGACTTGGGACCATTTACGTTTTTCCGGGAGGCAGACCGACGTGGCCCTCAGGGGTCGAGCGGGACGTTCTTCTTTGTTGCTGTTGATCACCTCCAGCTCCTCTTCGGAGCTGTGGGGGTCGTGCTGGTCGGGCGCGGGGCTCTCCATCGAACAGCCCGTGTCCGCAGGCGAGACGCTGCACATGCGGTCCGACATCACTGCAACAACGAGAGGACTTGTTGGAGTTTGGAGTTTACGTATGAAGTGTGAAGAGATGAGCACATACACGCTGTTTAGATAAGAGTCGGTCGGACAGGTTTGCTGTTTACAGAGACGCAATCGGATGGTTCTGGATTTATCTAGCAATTAAGCTGTTTTCGGCAGGAACGGAGAAAGTCCCGACGTAAGAATTGCCCATAAACCATATTTAACAGGAGGGAGATAAATATCGAAGTGGTGTAGTAGGTATTATAATAAAGTGTAGGTACCTCCTGAAGATAAATATTGTGGAAGCGACCGGTCTTGTATGAAATCCCGAGTAATCGAGATAAATTCCCAAATGCCATATGCGGTTATGAAACAGCAGAGATACGGCCCGTAAACTTCGCGTAAACCATCGTCCGATATCATACGGCATTCTTATCTGGAATCCTCATAAATACAGCGCTATCTCACAAACAAATTCACTGCCCTTTATCTTAACTGTAATATTATATGGTGCACATTGCATTATATGCGCTACGGCCGTGTCGTTTTTTAATACTCCATCAATCTTGTTTTAATGTAAATCATGTCCAACTTTAAACAATGCACACCTGAAAGAATGGTTATGGGCTGAATGGCGAACGCAATAAATTCAGAGACGTCGATGTGCATGAACAAACGATGGGAGTGCCTCGATCCATGATATGAATAACAAACCAAAATTAAAACCAATCTTTCTTCCCAGATTTGACCGGCGACCTTTCCCAAACTCACGCGAACCTCCCGACTTCAATCCCGCTTCTGTTCGACTACTCCAATCTGCCATAAACACATTCTAAATCAGTTTTTACATCATCGCCTGAAACACATTCAACCAAATTCACTTTCAGGAAACGCCTTTCCTTAATCACGAAAAACCTCCCATTTAAAAAGGAATCACGGCGAACAGCGCGCCCTACTGCCGAGGCGTCTCTCTCGTCGACACCGCTTTCGAACTCTTCGCCGGGAAAAATTTTCCCAAACCGCAACTCGAACCTTCGCGTAGGTCGCACACTTTAATTTTCTTCGACCGGATACGAGCGGTTTAACAATTAATTTCATATTCTGAACGTACCGACTGTTTCATACGGTCAAGGGGCTAAATATAGGGGCTCCTTTATTTTATTAATAACGATCGACTGAGAGATCGGGCAAAAAAGAAAACTTCACTTATCTGCCCACCCGACATGGTGCGGTCGCTCAGCTGTTCATTTCAACCATCTCCGCGTGCAGAAAGAAATAAGCCATTACTGTTTACGCAATGACGAAGATGAAGCAGTGCATGCGGTCACGTATCTGACAGAACGTTGTACCGGAATTCGGTAACCTCGGTACGACTCCTCACTTTCGGTCATTTCAATGACTCCGACATCAAATGGGAAATGTAATGAATAAATTTTCGGTTATTACGAAGCTATGGTGCAGCTAATGAGACCCGCACAGATCTAATAACCGCCATAAACTCGACCGTAAATCCAGATGATGTATCCAGATCAACATAATAAGGATTATTGTTTCGCCTTGTGGACTACGAGAGAGCAGCGTACAAAGCCAGGATATCAATATCAACTCGATGATTAGCTGCGATCCAGATACCAATTCGACGGAGCACCTTCAAAGTCATCGTCTGTAATTGGTTGTCTCAGGAATTTACAATATCGACAACATCCTCGTTAACGTGCAAATAACAGCGTTCCCGTTCGGGTTAAGAGCACAAATCTACAGAAAAATGCCCAAAACCAAAATTACGAGTATAAAGATCGGCAAAGAGAGACGTTCAATTTAATCATCCCTGGTAGAAATTCCGGGTAATAAACGCGCTAAACGAACAACATAACTTCCTGCATACCTTGAATATTTTACCCAATATTGATATTAAACAAAACATTTGTGTCATTCGTTCTAATAAGGAGAATACGCAAGACTGTCGAGAATTTGATAATTACTTCAAAGCGAAGAATGTCCTTTGGAAACACACCTACAATTAAAAAATTCCACATTTTATCAAACGCGAAGCATTTGTGATATTATTTATATATCGCAGCAAGCGTACATAAATAATTACAGCGATTGGTCGCTCTAAATGTCAATTTTATTGTCTCCAATGCAAATGCAATTGGCATTATTATCTAGTGGCCTTTTTATTTTCAATCACTTTCAACGCAACATAAAGTTCATTTTAAACAATTGTCAAAGTGTTGTCATATTGGTATGAGCCACTAGTTATTTGATGGTTACTAGGTTGGCAACGTAAAATGTCACTTGTATGTCAGCCATTTTGATGCGAAGGCGTTTGCGCCTCAATTACTTTTAAATAATAAAAAAAGTAAAATGGATTTCCGAAAGCAAGGATTTGGACGGGCCCAAACACAACGAGAAAAATTAGCTATGATTAGATTATGTGAAGAAATGCGGACCATGCTAATGAAAGAAATTTGCAGTAAAGTTGCACATATAATAATTACATAATATTGAATGTATTTTTTCAGGATTTTTTACCAAACCTCAAACATTTCTCTAGCAAATCCCTTTTTGGGTTCACTCGACAGTTGTTTTTAAAATTCTTAATAAATTTGACATATTTGGTTGTGTAAAAACTCGTGAAAATAAAGGGCGCTACAAAATAAATTACAAGACTGATCCAGCATTTTATTATATAAAAGAGGAGCTGGCAAGGCAAATTAATGCATACCATGTCGATCAAAAACTCTTCACCATTGACGACCTTCATCGGTCTGTTAAAAACCAGTGGGACTACACCGGCAGTAGGTCTAAATTACACAAAATTATTAAATCTACGGGGTATAAATGGAAAACATTTAACAACAGAAAAAATTAAATCGAACAACCACATAAACTAGGCAAAAATGAATAGGGAATTTTTCCATTTTTGAATTTTTTATAAATACAGTTTAAAATTTATAATGAAATGTGTTAAAAATATATAAAGATACACATTAGATGTAATGTTTCAAGTACCTGTAACATTTTAAATTTATCTAGTGTTTAAGAATACGTGGGGGGATTGGGGCAATTATTTTGCTTTCTAAGAAAAATTGTGGAATTCCCTATTCAGTTTTGGCTAGTTTATAATTGCTAAGAAAATTAAATTTTTGAGAAAGCATGTGGGCCAATAATGTTCGTTACTGCAATGAACTGATTAGAGAGGACTGGAAAAAATTGGTGGGAAATCTACCAGTTGAGGGACATTCCTCCAATAATAATTCAACTTTCCGCAGAATCAGATTCGGAAGACGATTTGGAGCCTGAAAATTTTGACAGATTCTGAAAATGAATAAACTTATTACCCATTAAATAAATTCCCATTTTCCTGTTTAGCTGTTATGTTCAGTTGCATATTTCAGTGTCATTATCGTCTTTATTTCTTGTCTTTCGGTAAAAATTTGCTTACATCTGAAACTTTTCTGACATTTGAAAATTACTGACATAACCTCAAACCTGATCGAGGAAGATTTTACGGTACAGATGTTCCGAAACGAAAGGTTTTACGGTGGTCTTTCAGAGAATTTCGACATCGACAATTATTTAAAAAAAAAGAACTTTAACTTCTCGAGAGAATCGCCCAAAAGTGACGTGAGATGATAAAAATGTGAAAATGAAATAATTGCGGCACAATGCCTTTCACTTAACGATCATTAGTTTTAATGATAACACATTTGACGGTCGCATGTCTGCAGTAATTTCAGCCATAAATTATCTTGCTTGCACTCTTCGTCCGCAAGGTGCAAAACGCAACACTAAGTGGAAAATAGTAGACTATAAAATTGAAGACCTAGACCTCATACGCGGCCGCGCACCGAGCACGTATGGCGATAAACATTTAAACTTAAACAATCTTCTACGGACGGTTAATTTGCCTTCGCTCAGACCGAAGGTGCGGTTTCTATGGACGATTATGTCGTTTTTATGTCGCTTAATTATGACGATCCTCGTGTACAATCGGTTGAAATAACGCCGCCAACAACACCCTCCGACCTTCGGGTGAGAGATATCGGCTTGTGACCTTTTCCGCACTCGAAAAACCAAAATCTCTGTCAGCGTGCTGATGGTTCACCGGTACAGCTCAGGCGAAGGAAATCCTGCAGGAGGTGAGTGAGGACGCGAAAGGGCCTCGTGAGCAAGCAATTAGATTCAGGTGGATGGGGTTTGCCGCTCTATTTTCGTCCCGTTACCGTCAATATGTAACGAAATAAAAAAGACCTTGCACGACGGAATTAATTATATTAATAAAGTGAGGGCGACCACGCGAATAATCCCAGCGATGAATATATTAAGCGTAAAATAATAGATAGGTTCGTGTTTTGAGCACTATTAGCGTTAATTAAACAGAAATTCCACAAATTTAAATAAATATCGAAATGCAGAAAACGAGTCGTACGTCCATGAAAATACACGAGCGCAGATTAACAACGGGAATCGTTTAGAAGGGACTTTCTCTAGGCTGCATCTCGTAATTTACTGGAAGAAGAAACAACGTGGAAATAAACAGTCCGACTTGGCTGGCAACTAATTGGAACTAATGCGTCCAGGTTATCCAATTTAATTGAATTATGATGTGAATTTATTATTAGTATCACCTTCCAGTTGTCTCGTAACCTGAAATCGTAAAGGTAACGATGCAGAAAATGTCGCTGCAACTTCAATTTAATAAGACACCTCTCCACAAGCGGAGCTGCTAATACACTATTCCGTGCACAAATTCGAGACGATAAATTTCTTACGGCCATTTTGTCCGCGCAACGGTCTGATTTATCCCGAAGAAAATTGCAAAGAATTTTTTACATCCTAATCATCTTCAATTGCACATTAATGGGTACGGCAGCAATTCCGCATTAATCCATCTTGGTTTCTGACAGTAGTTTGTGTTATTAACGATCAAATGATGGTCTGTGCTAACTAATTCGTATCCTGATTAAAACCACGGTACGGACAAAATGGCCGATGAGAAGGTGAAAACCGGAGAGGAATCGTACGGACTGATTTCTCCACTTGTTAAGGACGGAGAGACACACGTCAGATTAATTATTTAGACCTAGAGGCGCCAAATGCTAAATCTCTAATTAAGCTAATTAATAATTAGACTGCACGCATGTATTATTTATAATCCAGGTTTAAGCAATCGATTGTAATTTCACAACATCGGGAATGCATATGGTTGTGTTATTAAGTTTGCATTACTAAACAGATTTAAGCTCAAAGGAACATGATGACGTTTAATTGGAGTAATCCGGAGTAATCCTATACAGCTGAGGATTCAAATATCGCTTTAATATTCATCAAATTACCTCCGTGTTTACGACAGTACCACCAACATAAAAAGCGCCTGTATTTATTTCAAACAAGAAGTACGTTCCGGTTATCGGTAATTATCGTGCAGTTTTGCCAACAGTAACGCCAAAGTCATGTAATTGCAAATTGCAATGGTTACCTCCGTACAATAGAGGTGTAAATATTTTCAGTCAGACTAGTATGTTGACGTATTGATCAGTGGGAAAAGAACAAAGAACTCGTTTTAAATCGTTTTTAAAACTGCAAATGTTCCATTTTAACTCAAACTAAACATTTCAATTTATCCGCAACATTCTTGACGTTGGCGCAAATATATGGGTCAAACAAAAAAAAAATTAAAAAAAATTCGCATCAACGTGGGTCTTGGCGTAAAAAATGTGCAAAGTAAAACTCAATTTTAGAGTGGCTGTTCATCATACTAAGTTGAAAAAAGAACCTTGGAAAAAATTTACTAGAGGCGTGTAGATATATAATGAATACAAATTGGACCCTGGAAAAAAAGACCTCCCCCTGACATCCCAGAACCGCGAATTAATTTGAATTTACACGATGCATTCATAAAATTATCCGGTCTATGCATTTTTTGAATAAAATCTTTTGTGGCTGACAATTCTCGCCGACTTGCCTGCATAAAAGAGGTATTAGAGTTAATACCTCACTCTATATTTATGAAACAAAGAAGATGGGCGAGAGGGTGCACTTTGTTCGACCAGTATATGAATAAAAGTAATTTAAATTTTGTTATTAACTATTACAAAATCATTTTAAACGAACCGATCGACTTTTTGGTCTTTTTCAAAAGCACCACGATATCGACTCCCAACATTTTATTAAAAATTCTCGGCGTCGTAATTAAATTGCTTTTTAAGCGTTAAATTCGGATGCATGGTTAAACCGCATTTTCGATTTGGAAAATAGTTATTCGCGACCATTAATTGCCTGATCTCATCGTCGCTGACCGAAAACGCGCTAGTCGGCCCCATTTTAATTAATTCGCCCGAAAAACTTTAATTTCACACTCGCAAAAATTTAAATAAAACTACAACCTCGATAGTTCGTTAGTTTCCGACGTACACACTAAAAGAGACATACAGCAACTATCTATCAAAAACCATGCTTCCTAATTAAGACGGTTCGCAACGGCTACTTATTATGTTGTTTTGTCCACTGTACACGTTACAAAAGTGACTGTAACTTTTGTTACGTTCTCCCGGAAGGATCGTTGCTACCGCAGATGAGTTCTAACAAACCAAATTGAAGTTTTATTTTGTCTGCAAATAAATGCAACAAACACCACTCAAATACGCTTCGAATTATGTCTCGTTCTATCAACAAAACTAATTCACGCTCAAATGATAATTTATTTTTCGAACGCAAATATTAATAGCCTTGTCCCATCGTTCGATTTATCCAACTCTGTAGAATTATTAAAAAGTTAAAACTTCACTTTAAACCTAAAAGAACTTCTGACCTGTTTGTCTCCAGACAGTTAGATTAATGAAAAAACAATTAATTGCTCCCTCAAACCAAAATAACAAACATGTACTCAATAATTTATTTAACTGTTTAAAAATAAGTTTAGGAATGTTTTATGTGGATAAGAATGGGCTCCCCGATAACAAACTATTTAACGTTGCTATTAGTAGGATTTAAACATAAAATTTAAAATATGTATAAAAATGTTGAATAATTTTTATTGAAGGGCGCTAATATAATAAAAACATAGCCAAAATAACAACCTGGGTATATTAACAGTTAATTTGATTAAGAGGCAAGGTCAAACTCGATATTCACAATCAATAAATTAATTATTGTTAACATCTCTATCAATAGAAATTTGTCGACAGTTACTTGGCAGGTTTGAAAAAATTTGTAAACTGTGTTATAACCGCTTTGTAATTAGTTACTTCACTTATTTCCTTAAATTTTCAAATAAAATATAAATAAAATATGTATAATGAATCCTTGAGATTTTGGAAAGGTAAAGGATATCTACTGCAGCTATTTGTCTGCAGCTGAATCTTAAAAAATGCAAAAGGGTAAATTTTGAACATTTTAATTTACATTAAAATGTTACGTCTGAACTCGATGCCTCACCACTTTGCTAATTAAAAACATTTTTATTATCATAAAGTGCTTTGTAATGAAAATGATTGTTTTATTTTCCTGCTATTATTAAAGCGTATTAAAAACGTTAATTAAACATTTTGCGTCGATAAAAACCAGCAAAATTATTGCAGTAATCTTTGATCGGAAAATAATAAAAGTTGACATTTCCAATCAACTCAAAACTTAAAGAAATCAGAAAGAGAGCGTTCAGTGTGTGTATTTTTGTTCGAAAAGTTGTTTATAATCGAGTCAAAATGACTAGACTGCGTTGTAACAAATTATTGTAGAATTCATTCCAAAATTAAAAAAGCTAATGTCAAAACTGGTTCTTAAATTATTCAGTACTTATATTTAAATAAAAAGGTGCAGAAGTGAACATTCTTGCCCGTCAAAACTACTTTGACTTACTTTTACAAAGAACATTGTCAACCATTCTCTCCCCGACATCTGCTTTTAATACTTCCCAAGAAATGCTAAAAAATGTTGGCACCAAAGCTGCTTACACAATGTGCTTTTTCAAGATGTAAAGTGTGAGCATATGGCCTCACTGTCCAAGCCAACAATCCACACTGAGCTGAGCAAAAAACGGAATAGTCTGAAATGGTTGACAAATTTTTACATAATGCACCACCAAGAAAAAGCTTTTATCTGTTTCTTTTTACTTGAAAAGTAATGGATTTCTAAGTAATTTTATCATGAAACAGGATAAAACTGTTTTGATTTAGAAATTGACAATTTTCAAGAGGTGAGATGAAATCTCGTAGACGTCGAGAAGTTTGTATTTTTAGTAAAGCAAACAACCAGATTATTCATAAGAGGTTGCTACTGATACTGATAGCCTCAGAAAGTGGTTAATATTATGTGTTACGAAGTGTTTGGATCTTCTTAGCAAACCTCACGACCAGAAACTGTGACAATTTAATTTCTAATAAGGTTTCGCATCCCTCTGTTTAACAAACCTTGACCAAAAGTTACACCTCGGTACCAAAAAATGTCAAGGAATCCAATTAAAGGACCTGCGACAAAATACTCCAAACCTGCACTGACCATGATATTTCAAGCATATCACAAAGTAATGGAGCCATTCGTTACTGCTGGTACAGATTTTTTGTATACTTATGCACCTAAACACCGTTCACGTTGTTTTGGCACAATGGGAGGCCATGATTTCTTTTGTTAACGTTGGACACACTGTTTGACTTCCGTCACTAAAGCGCCTGACATGCGGACCTATCAAAATGAACATAGCATGTTGAATATCCCGCGATGTTTGAGTATTCTTCTATTGCAAACTAGTAAAACTGACTACAATGCGCTAGACATTGACCCTATTTATAACCTCAAACTCGGAAAAACATAACCTAATTCAACAGAGCTTTACCACCAGATTAAATGCAAAATTTCCATGGCCTCCCAACACACAACGTGAATGCATTTTATTCATCAATTTTTGAATTTTACCACTGATCAATATTTCATTTCAATTCAGAGCTCGGAGTATTTAGGTAGCAATCAACTTCTTTTTAATTTTCATACAAAAAACAAACAATCATTAAATCATTTATTATACATTATTATACAGCGTAAAGTGCTCACTGAAGTGTTTTATCTAAATCCTCTTTATCAGAATTCAATATATCCTTAAACAATCGATCACTGTGATCGCTACAACACAACGTAAATAATTCTTATTGACCGTTCACATTTAAATATATTTGAATATAAAAATATCAAGTGAAGAATACGTCTGAACAAGCACACAGGAATGTTGTCGTTGTGCTGCAAAAAAGAGCGAGATTTAAAATTGCGCTAGGTTGTTATTTAAGTCATCATATCGGTCATACCCCGGAGTCAAACCATGTGATCCTCAGGAAACAGCGGATTATTACAATCGTTTTTATCGTTTGGCACAATTTAGCGTGATAATCTATCATAATTATGACCACAGAAAAGTGAAGATAAAGTGGTAGAAAAAATTACTTTCTGGTGTGGTTTCATTAGTGACGCAACACGTTAAAATGTTCTACAGTTAAAAAACACATTAGAACACACGTAGATAATATTGATGCAAGTTATGTCCGAACGGAAATACCTTTTAAAGTAATCGATACCAATCACAAGTGCTTAAAACATTTAAAATCCTTCGGCGTGGTCTATTAAATATTATTATCGATTGGTATCACCTAGTGCTACTTGATGATGTCAGCCGATGTGCTGCAGTAGCTGAAAAACTTCGCATATTAATAACACCTTGAACTTACAGAATCCGTAAATTATTATTAAAACCGAGATAGAAGAACATTAAAAACCTCATTCATTCCTAATTACACGGAATAAATTTCACTTGGTAATCTCACTAAGCGTGATATCACCGACCCGATTCCGAACACTTTTTCTTAGAATTAGTTTCGCTAATTGTTGTTACTTTTCACATATAATGAGCACAAAATGAAAAACTCCGGTTGCAAATTGACTTCTATACAATTTTTTGTACGTCAGTCGGATGTTTTCAAGAAAGCAAAGACCTCTTCAATGTAGAAAATATTTTTGTCCCGGTAACAAGCACGTAATTGTATCTGAAATAATTTCAATACCTTTTTGTTAGTAGTTTCGTTTCAGAGAAAATCAATACTTTTTATTACCGTCAAGGAAAAACGGATTTTAAAAATTCACCAAACAACAAAAACTTTGTCAATATCAAATTAATTTAGCTCGTTAGTTGTTCGATCTCCATGGCTACCTTAAATAATTAACAGAAATAATAGTGGAAACAGGTTCCAGTGAAAATTTTGCCCAAGCCATTAGCGCTCTCACTTGGCAAACACTGCATATATCGAATTTTCATCAAAAATTCTCAAGTCGGACGACTTGTTAATTCTTTTGCAGGACAAGTCGTATCTATTGTTGGCTCAATTTGCATCTACAAATTATGCAGCATGTCTTTGAGGGTGCGGCGTTGAAGTTCAAACCTCAACTTACGCGTACCAAAAACCGTACTTGTTGCAACAATAGATTGTTAAATTTGCTTGCTACCAATAATTAACAGAGGTCATGTTCGATGCACAACTATTAGAAAAGCAAACAGTTACACAACATCAAACTGGTTCTAAAAGTATTCGAGACTAGTTGCCGCTACCTTTACTTATCATAACTTGTCTGAAAATTTTTCATGCCATTATCGAGCAGTTTACAATCATTGAAGTCCAAGAAAGGAACACGAGATAAAATTTTGAAGTTATCTCCTTGACGGAGAGGACAATGAAAAGAACCAGTAGAGAAATTATTCACGGTTATGGCATCACCGTGCTAACAAAATTAATCATTAAAATAAACTTAAAAGTCTGAATATGGGAGAGTGTCGGTTTAGAACAATTCACTGGGTAGGGAGAAAAAGCAAGAAGTATCATGCGTTCAAATGAAAATCTGGACTGAGTAGGCGTTAAAAAGTAAACCATTTGGAACAGTGTAAAGTTTGAATTTCCCGCCGTTTGACACGAATGACATTTGTTTATATTTAATCGGCACACGATTGAACATGTTTGTTTTCAGCAAAGGGTACCCTTAGATAATTGCTTCTGGAATAGGAATTGTTAGTTATTCCATTTTTAAAATAAAAGAAAAAAAAATATATTTTAAAAAAGGGAAAACAATTGACGATTTCCAACGCCCTCCCTGCCCAAGATTTCATTTATAAATAAATACCAATTTTTTAACAATGTTTTCTGTAAATTGAGCGTACAGATGAACTTGAATCTAGTTGATACTGTTATAATATTGCAGGAATTAGTTACAGTCCTACAAAACACAATAATTACGGAATTATTCAATAGCGAAGTATGTGAACATTCCTAATATTGGGCTATTAGGAAACAATGCTGTAGCTAAACAATGGATAATAAAATGGATTATTGTCAGAGCGGAGGTAATAATAAGAAAAAATAAAACGAAATTTAGATCAGTGAATTTTTCATGCTGCGCCCACGTCAGAATATTTAGAAACCTGCGAAACAAGCAGCGTACAAATTAACCAAAAAAAAAGATTAGAATTTTATGCCTTGGCGCTAATTAATTCAAAAACGCTCGGCAAATAGTATAACATTTTCCGTGCAAAAAATTCATTTCCATAATAATGAGATAGGTACCTACATGTGTTCCAATATTAGTCATAAAACAACAATTTGCAATTTAGATTTTAAAAATAGTTTTGTATTTTTTACCTTGACAGAATATTATTTACTACTCGAAATATCTGCGTAAAACTAGTAAAGCACGGCGGAATTAAGGATTAATAAAAAAAAAGAAAAATATGTTTGGTGAAAAGGAAGTCTTTTCGTTTCGCCACCGGCGCGCTAAAAATAATGTTTATTCGAGTAACGAGATAGGTATCACTCCATAAATCTGAATGTTCCATGATTTTTATACAACTTTTACGTAATAATTTTATCAGTAACACACCGAGCTCTTTCAAAACGGTAAGAAAGCGTGGCAGAGACAATGTATCGTGTTGAGATTTTTTGTTCACAAATCGATGAAAAACTGAACACTGGTATCAAGCAAATCCATCATGGAGCTGCTTGCTGCAACATGTAATTATCGCCGACAAATGCCTACACTTTTTCTTTATTTTTACAATACAGAGAAAATGATGCATTCTTTTGAAACTCGGCCAAAATCCAAGGAGCAATGACATTACTTTTTTTATTTCGCATTTACACCACAATGTATTTTAGGCCGATTTTTGCTTTATCCCCGAATAGCAATACGCAACTTTATTACAACAATAATCTGTACTTATGTTCACCATTACTGGAAATGTAGCCTAGTATAGGAATTATCTGACATAAATAACTGGATTGTGGGCACTTGTATGTTTATTATAGCGCTACGTATGTTCACTTTGATACTAAAAGTTTGCAACTTATTTTTATAGTTTCATTAAAACTGTCAAAATGTAACTTCTACTTTGGACGCCTTCCTACGGAGCGACACCTACCAAGTACTTTAAAGATCAGATAACTCAACCCCATCTCTATTTGTTGTTGGAATCGTTTCAAAAACTGAAATAATCAGAATGGGAAAATACACCAATTAGAAGATTAATAGGGAAACAGATGTTTATTTTTTTATTTACAGGATCCCATTCAGTTATTTCAGTTATTCAAAACATAAAAACAAGATACTGGCAACAAACCACAAAAATGTATCTTCGAAAGAACTGCCAAGCGAACTAAATCTGACAGTAAAAAAAATATATTAGCTTTTTCGAAAAACTTGCATTTTACAACGAAAGGTCGATGCAGACATAAAAAATGTATATCTTGCAAACGACCCTCAACTTTGAAATTCTAAATGGCAATATATCTTTTAAAATGCTTCATTCGAGTATTGCAGGACTGAATTATGGTGGGATATTTCGCCTTTATGGAGCCACAAAGTTTATGAAATACTGTAGGTCTCATCTTTCATTATTGTTTGCAAAAAAATTCAATTTTGCGCTAGTTTACAAAAAAATGATATAACGAAACCGAGCAATCCTTTGGAGGATACTTTGGCAAACGCTTCCTTACACATCTACCGCCGATCGTGAAGCTTTCGAACTTTTCACAGGATGAATCACGGAATTTTCCACTTAACAAGTGTTTACTGTGTTGGAAATTGGACGTTTATTTGTGTTTTCAATATTAAACAGAAATTTGACATTTCCTGCACTACTGAACATTCCCCTAAAAACTATCAGACGAAACAAACAAAACATGATCCAACACAAATAACTAGAAGCTTTTTTATTTTCTATTGCATCAACAGCCACTATCCTGGTTTATTTTTTTCACGAATAATTTACTATACACTGCATCTGCCATCGACTGATATTTTTAGAACAGAAATCTAGCAGTAATTGCACTCGTTCGTTCTGCTCTATTATTTCCGTCCAATAAATTTAACTTATTTATTTAACGTAGTCTGCAAAAAAATGAATCATCACAATAAAGATAAAGTAAATAGTAAACACAATATTATTTGTATCCAGGTATGCCATTAAACGACCGTAAATGTTTATAATTTCATTTTATTATTCAAGTAATGGATGTTTAAAATTTTAGCAAAATGTAGTCAATCCAGCTGCAGATTAGCGGCAGCTATCCGAAGACGTTTACATTCTGATCTTGATGGCATTCGTGCCATGTGTTCACCATTATGCTATACATATTTCAATTATTTTATTTGTACATCATCGGATATTAATCTATTGAACCCAATTGTTCTAGAGAGTACTCACCAAATATTACTTCAGATTGTATTTCATCATTTTTGGTTTCCTCATGTGATTACGCAGACCTGCAGTAAACACATCCATTTTTCAAAGCAAAGGTGGTACGATCAAAACATACAAAACAACAAAAAATTCAAATATAAAATAAAATTTTCCAGATGCAGACCTTCAATTGGTTATTTCTATATTTATTTTTATGTGTACGCTGGCCACTTGGCCCGATCTACCAAACATTAGATCTTTCGAGATTCAAAATTATCGTATATTGTGATGCTATGAAGGTGTAAGCGCTACAAAATACCTTATAAACAAGACATCATACACTATTTTTTCTATAGTTCTCCCAGAGCTGCAGCGGTTTTATGGCAGGGTACCATTGTATAAACGTTAACAACACCCACAATAGGTTTAAACCGCAAGTACAACCCCTAATCGTAAATTCGTCCAAGTACTACCCTGTAAACTGACAGGTATAGAACGAAAATGATGATTGACAGGGGTCTGTTTATGTCGCTTATCGGCATTTCAACAGGCGTAATAATTACTATTGCCCTGCCATAAAACCGCTGCAGCTCTGGGAGAACTATACTTTACACCTTTTAAGCCATTTTTAAGTGAAAATTAACAATTTTCAAATTTGGGGAATTTTGTCATGGTTGTCAACAAATGTCATATTGTTTGGAAGATTCAAATTTCACTTGTTATTAACAAATTAAAAATGAGCGAAGACAATTTTCTACGTACCCCGCCAGAAATACGAGATTAGGATTAGTCTAAAGAAATACGAGTTTACGATTGGTCTAACTGCTCAAGATACGTCTAATTTAACGATCAATGTTTACAACAATTGTATATTCCATAGAAACAACTTAAATTACCATTCGTTTTGTCTTGGCCTTTATTTTGACATTTCATTTTCGTCATGCCAAGATCAGGAACGCCAACCTTGAAAAGTAAGTTGCACTAGTTTGTTCCAAACGCGAATTTCTATTACAGCACCCAAAATGGGTTTTGTAATAGCTTCCATACGCAAAGTAGAAAAATACAATTTACAATTAACAAAATGACGATAACTATGGATTTACCTACTTAAAAAGTACTTGAAAGATAGGAAATGTCTGTTATTATTGTTCCTATAATTGTAATTGATTAATTTTTATTTATGATAACGTTACTACACCTAACGAAGTAAATATACAACGTGTGTAGAAATAAGTACATTAATTTTAATCAGAGACAGATCTCGTCAGGAACAACAAAATTGTTATGTTTATGTTTTCGAAATATAATTTTCATTTCAGTATTTTTCCTCCCCATAAATTAACAAGCTGTCTATTTTCTATTTATTGAACCCAACGAGAGTGACATAATACATACTTTTTGTAAAATCGACGCAAAACATTGTGTTTTTAGAATAAAGTTTTTTCGTTCTGCGGCCGAGGTATGACACAAGCGGCTTAAATTTTTAGTTAGTTTTATACAACTCCAAAAGCAAGTGGTTATGTGTTGATCCTATGATTTAAGTTAAAATTTTGTGAAAATGGCACGTTTATTTTCGAACAGTGAATTTATAAATATGTATTGTGCAGTGTATGGTGAAGCGTGCGGGAGTGCTCCTCGACCCCCCCCCCCCCCAGAATTTCCGTGCGACTTATTCTTGTGGGGGTACATGAAGGACTTGGTATTGATATTCAATTGATACAATTGAAGTTTTAAGAGATCGGGTGGAAAATGCTGCCACAACAATTCGCAATAACAGGGGTATGTTGGAAAAAGTGGAAGACTCATTTTGTCGGCGCCTAACGAAATTTGTGCCCAATCTTCCAATAATTTTAATTAGATAACTTCAAGGTTTATGAATTTTTTTTTAATATATTGTTTCTATTAACGAGTTCAATTAACAGATCAAATTAATGTGCTTATTTCTGAGACACGTTGTATATTTTATAATTTGCAATTTCAAAGTTCAAAGTTCTGGGTTTCCACAGATTGATAACACAATTGGTCATATGATAACAAGATTTTATTGTAAAATAGATATTTGCTGATGAGATTGACTCACTGCCAAAAAAAAACTTCTTGGGGATTCTGATCCGGAGGATTTGATTCTGGCGCTTAAAATCTTCAAAGAATCGCGTCAACACCAGCAACATGTGCAGAAGTATAATAATATTGTTAACGTCATATCTGGCAAAACGTAAACTGTCAGTAAAATAAGAATGTAAAAACTAGGTACTCGACTTCGCTTCTTGCTATGAAATTTCGGTGGCGTATTTTACAGGAAACGTATCTAACAAAACCGCTCACATATTGCGCTTTCATCAATCAAAAGCGACTATTAGTATCTCCTCCACTTTCTTTATTTGAGGCAATCACTAACGAAGCAGAAATGAAGCTTCGGCGTGTACTCGTAAAATCGTCTGCAATCCTCGTAACTATGTATTGCAAAATGTCTTTTATTTCTAACGCGGAACCTGTAAAAAATCGGAAATTTTGCCGATACGAAGAGCGTCGAGTATATTCGGCAATCCCGGTTGGTAAAATGATTACTCGGGTTCGGGCAGGTTATTACTTATTATTTATAGGAAATTTCGGATTTATAATGAAGAGTGGCGTCGGAGCGCGAATAACCTTGTTAAAGAATAATCGAGCTCGTTAAGAATGCGAACGTTTTTGGTGAAAAATCCGTGCGAGCATGAAAAGTTTGCCAACTACATACATAAGTTTTCAATAACGGCATTGTCGTCGTCGGCCGATTACAATAGGAACATGTTTTTGTACGATTGTAACGGATGTATCGGAATGAATTTAACTTTTAAGTTTGTCGATGATTGCCAGCGGTGTCATGTATGAATAAGTATGCGTGTATCAACAAAGTAGTGGTGACGTGTCGTGTCTGCAAGATACAAGCAAGAACAAACAAGTCTACCTTTGATGCATGATCCTGAATTATGCTTATCGCAAATAGAAAAGCTGCATAGGTCATGACCTCGCTCATGAAATCCATATTTAGATAGGGTAGGGTAGAGAAATATTTATACGGTTATTAGAAAGTAATGATGCGTGACAAGAATCGAAAACAGGATTAGTGGGCAGCCTGAATAGGCTAACAAGTTCATTCTGTGCGGTGATATCGAAGTCGGAGTTAAAATACTAGGCAGGCAGGCACTCCGGTCGGAGGTGTATTTTAGTAATAGGGTATCATTGATCTGTCCGCAGGACCAACAGGAAAGTGTTGGTACGTACGTTTCAAAAATAAACATTGCGACGGCAATGACCACGCAGGTACCAATTGGGCGCAGAAATGTTTGTTATTTTCTGTCGGGAAGATCGAGAAGAGTGAAAGTGAACGAGAAAATTAAAATGGACTTACCTGAAGGTAAGTCCGGGTCATCTATTTCCTCGTCGGATTCGGTCCCGGAATCGCGATCCTCATCAGCCTGCATTAGAGAAAGCAACAATGAGAGAACGGTCAAACTCGTGGAACCACGAATAACATTAACAAACATCAGCCATCATATCGCAAGCCGGTCATAAATAAATCGACATTAGCGCGACAAACGCCGCTCGGATGGCGCAAATTCCGGTCAATCCGGACAGTTCGACGTCCAAATGGTCACCCGAGCCGCCTTCCGGACAGCGAATGTGCTAAAACCGCCTAAAAATGGACCCGGAACATGCATTCCTTTGTTCCGAGCTTTTGTCGGGGGCAGCCATTTTTCACTCGGATATGACCTTCAATGAGGTTAATATTGTTACAAATTCTATCTCCGACGGAATACACACCTTTTCAACGTAATTGTCTTCGTTTATCGAATGCGTCCGCAGTTTGTGAGTGAGAAACTTGAGCATATTTTCTTTCCGGGACTTGGTTCCTGGTCTCGTCGCCACCTTGACGCCTTTTATTCCGACCTGGTTCACAGAAATTCGTCACGAACTCGCGGATTCATCATCGACGAGCCGACCTAATCGCAGCCCTTAAGGACAACCGGTTTGCATCGCAGACAACCCACAAAGTAGCTCCTCACTCCAAGCGAGACGTTCTACTACTGATTGTACGTCTAGTAAGTGCGCTGCGTGCCGTAAACAGTCTATTAATACTACCGGGGGGAGGTCGCTCGGACCGGCCTCCGAAAACGCGCCCCCGCGCTGGCTCCGCAGCCCCGACAGCCTCGCCGCCCCCAGAAACTCCGAAAACCGAGCCCGGTCGTGCCCCCTCGCGTCCGCCCCGTTTCGTTTTCGAGTCGATTTCGAAAAAGCTCCGACCGGGCTCCCCCGCCGGCCGACTTGGACTCGCCGGTAACCCATTGATGACAAAGGTAGGTCTGATTCCCAAGCGGTCTGTGATTGGTCTTCGCCGGTTTGTTATGCTCTCTTCTCGTCTGCATAATGCTTTTCTGTCTCACACAGAGGAGTTGCATAATAGCTCCGCCGAGTCCCACTCGTATGGCGTAGCGTAAGCTAGAAACTACAAGTGTAAACCTAGTGTGCGGAAAACCGGTCGAAGACTGGTGTGCGTACGCTGTCGAGGCCTCTTTCTTCGAGTCGGAAAGAGACGGACGATGAAAAATTCGACTCGACTTGGACGCGTGGACTTATATGTGTTAGTATGCTTTCCAGGCTTTTTTCTAAAACGATTTCCATTGAGTAGAAGCGGCAAATGGAGGAGTTTCACCTTTGTCTGCGCGTGATTTTCCTCCGGAACGGTCCGGAACGACTTTCGTTGATGGGAGGCTGATGTAATGAGAGAATTCTTCGCGTTATTACTCAATGGACCAAAATGTATAGACGCGAGACTCATTTCACGTTTCTTACCTCACTGCACTGTTAGATAATGCCTTTTTCAAATCGAACCGTTTAATTGGAACCATTGTACAGGCCGATCCTAATTAGCAGATTATCAATTTAACAGACCGATTTAATTGCCTGTCATTAAACCATTTCGTTCTCCACGTAAACCACACGGAAGACGAAAACTGTTAAAAGAAATTCGTTGCAAATTGCCGTCGACACCCACGCGAGTCTTCCACACAAAAATGTTATATCTGACGTCGTTCGTTTTACTCTTGGCAGCAGAAACATTCTTATGTACCTGGAATTCCTGAAACATCCCGATTCTCTTGCAGCTTAATGAAATAGTACTCTGCGAAATACGATTTTCCTCATACCAAACCGACCTTCTGCTTATTAAATGCTGACAAATACCAAATTTTGTTTTATTTTTAACGTCAAACATGCGGAAACCGTCTCTCCCTTAATAAATTGCCGACTTATGAGACTCACATCATAACCGAAACAATATCGATAACGGAAAAACTTGATCAACATACGATGTAATTTCAGCCGAAAGTAATCAAGCCTGAAACAGAATTCATTCGTTTAGAAGAATCGCATCAATACTACATCAAAAATTTAACAGTTTAGAAAAAAATCCTGCTGATGGAGTAATGTGAAACAAGCACCGAATCACTTAGCTTCATGAAACACGAAACCAGATTCGATCCGTTTAATTACAAACAATATTACATAACACAAATTATCGTTCTCGTATCGATTTTTTGTCGTACCTCCAGTTCCATCAAAACATTTGAGTAAGTAGACAAAATGATAAGTTAAGTGTACCAATAAAATTCATCCTCTACTTCCAACTAATTCGGATTTTGTACGACACTTGAGAATTGCTAAATTGCTAATCACCGTTTTCGGTGATGAAAAATTGTCATTTTTTTTCCAAAAACTGTGTTATTAAAAACCTGTTGCGCAACAACTGACTGGATTGATTTTTAACAAAGTTAAGATTATACCGACTCAGATTGCCCAATGTTATGTAAATAATCGTATTTAAAAATTTTGTGCGATTATGAGTCGACGATTGACTTTGTTTTTCGTTCGAAAATGATAAAAGTGAAGGTTAAAATTTTATTGCCGTCGACTTTTTTTGTCTAAATCGTTACCTTTCGAAAGCTGAATGATAACCGGATCGTTTGTTGTTTTTGTTGATCCAAATTGAGCTGCACTTTAATGAAAAAGTGGATTAACGTGTCGTCTAGTGCACAAAGTAATGGACGTCTTGTGGCGTCCGCATCAGACGTAACAAAACCTAAAACGGCGTAATAATAATTAAATTTTGTGTTTAGATAATAAGAGCGAGCCGTTGGACATCAAAGAGCGAATTCAATGTTAAAATTTACGAGGCCCATAAAGTCAAAAATGACCACGAGTTACGACGTCATAAGTATTTTCGGCAGAATTTATAAATTGGAAGCGTTTTCATTAAGCCACAAAATAAAATTATTTTATAGGTGCTTGCAGTCCCTTTGTATTTGGGTTGAAACGATTGCGTAACTGTTTTCGTTTCTGACCTCACCTTTGGGTTATCACGCAATATAATTAGAATTTGGTAAATTAAACCAATTTTGCATTCCTACACTTTCTGTTGTTTTTGCCGTTATAAATATTTATTTTTCCCATTTTGAGAATATAAAATATGAGATCGTCGTTGTTTACTGCCGGCTTCGTCGATGAAGACATGATAAAAATGAATAAGCCTTTGATGGCATAAATCTTATTGACGAAATAAAATTACTGAAATCTAAGCAGAAAAAGAATTAATGAAGATTGAAGATAAAGATAAGAGTGGTGAAATATGAACACGATTCAATTTTCAGTCGACAAAATTTATTTTTTTTTATTTTATGAAAGTACTTTTTAGCGTGAACATAACGAATTACATGTGCAAATTACGAAGCGTTTTATATGTTTTTTGCGTGAAGTTTAATAAAAATAATATTTGAACATGTGTCTAAAAAATTATCTCTCTTTGAATCTGTTTTTTTTTTCTCAAAGTTAGTTAAAAAAGTTTTTTTTTCACCTTGAACTTGTCACAACTGGGCTGAATTCAACTCGTTCTGATTAAAAAAAAATATATGGCACAACAAAGTCGTCATAAAAATTCAGGATGACGCAAAGGGTCCTGTGAAATATTAACAATTTATTTAAGATTACTTTTTATTTGCATTTACCCATATTATTATTTAACAAAAAG
Source organism: Tenebrio molitor (assembly GCF_963966145.1). Lineage (NCBI taxonomy): Eukaryota > Metazoa > Arthropoda > Insecta > Coleoptera > Tenebrionidae > Tenebrio > Tenebrio molitor. The sequence goes on along the minus strand of NC_091051.1, from coordinate 13,214,030 downwards.
AATGTTGTACCTGATAAGTGGTAAAATTTATGAAGGAGCGAAACACATTCCTTCAACTTTTTCCGCTTTTCCACAAAGGAACGTGATATCAAATCAACTTCTTGCTGACAAATAATTAAAGGTGGATTAGAATTTTCGTTGTTACCTATTTTTGGGAATCATAAATAATACCAACAAAGAAGAGCAAGAATTACTGTTTCATTAATAACAAAGCAATTTCAGTTAGTTTGTATTAAGAGGCAGGGTTATTTCAAATGGGTTGGTTACCTACTTTATGGACACAAATTTGCTTATCTTGTCATAGATTTATTTCTTAACAAAAACTACCTTTTCCTTTATTTACTGCTACTGCAAACTGACTTCCGCGATAAGACGAAAAAACACGTTTCTGAAAGAATTGCAATTTAAGCGATGCTAGAAATTGCATAAATTGATCTACAAAATGACACCTTGTGATTAATAAACGTCTGTTAAATCCAAAATATAAAGTTATTATGTTAGTTACTGATAATCTTTGAGCTTGCTCAAAAAAAAGTGACAGGATAACGCTTAATTAGTGACTACTAATCTGTTTGTTAATATTTTTTCGTAAGAAATGTTTTATTTTCATGTGATATATGTATGTATATTTACAACAATGAGATCTTATTTGCTATAAAATTTTCTTATATTAACTAACATCTGTAAAAAAGCGATTTATTATCAAAATAATTCATATATATAATTGCACTTATATGATAGTTGTAACAGTAGTTTGTCTTCCTAATTAACCTATAAATAACGCAGTCATCTTTATAAAAACAATTTTAACATATAAAAAACAATAAATTAAAATTAGTTTTAGGACGTCATAATCTTCTATATTAAATACGAACACATTTCTGCGATTGTTTAACAGATGGTAGAAATTATTTATTGGTCCTAGTATCACAATGCAATAATCATGGCGAATGATCATTTAAAGCACAACAATTTGAATAAAGTCAGTACATATTATCACAAAAGGCACTAAACTTATTGCTGCCCTTACATCGCCGTCTCCAGCGGCTGACTCTTACTTCTACTGTATTCAGAAATTGGTGAATTTAATTGTGGACTACCGTTAGGTGGTGTGTAGTCGAAATTAGTCTCTAAGAACACTTCGCTTTTGGACCTCATTTTCGGTTTCGGATGGGGCTGGTCAAAATCGGTTTCTAAGATATTCGCCGAATGCGGTCTGTCATCCGGTCCAGCCAAACCGACAATATTATACTCAGGTGTCGGCGAATACTGCAAATTATCCAGTTTTTCTGAATACGTAGGCGACTGCACCTCGGACGGATCCGGTGGCGGCGGCGGACTCTTAGGAAACTTATTTTTCAACTCGTGTATCAAATTCGCGTTCGGTCTTTCTCTGCTGTACACAGGATCGTAATTCCTGTTCTTGTTGATGTCGTCAATGCCTTTCTTCAAGTCTAGAGTCGAGTCCGACTTTCCTGAAACACTACTCAGCGGCAACGTATCGGTGTTGTAGTATTCGCTGGGTGGGTACGAGACACTGTTCCCGCCGTTGTCTTGAATGATGGGAGTTTCGTCGTTCGTCGTACTGTCCTGGACGCTTTCAGCGCGCGATTGATAATTTGAATTGGTGGCGAAAGTCGAGTTGTCCCTGAAACCCTCGTTTTTATACGCCAATTCGAAGTTCTTGCCTCTGTCGTATTGATTTTCGAAGCGGTTCGGTGATTTGTGATACTCTATCGTTGGGCTATAAGCAAAAGCGGCAGGATTAGGATTATGAGCTTCGTAAATGTCATACGATTGGTTGTCTTCAAGGGATGAGGTGTACGTCGACTTTTCCATACTATCCAACGAACCGTTCGTGGTGATCATCTTCTTGTAATCGGAGCTTTTCGTCAAGGTGTCAGTCGATCTGGAGCTCTGCAAACAAATCGTAAGTCGCGAAATTATCGCTGCTGCCGATTAATGTACCAATTGTGCCGCTTTTCTTCTATAGCTGGCATCGGAGAAGCTTCCAGGAGCCAGCCCTACAGACCTCAACGAGTGCAAACTCTGTCTGATGCTGTTTCTTCTTTCCAGTCGCTGCGCTCGCCGATATTTCGATTTGCTCCACCAACAAATGCCGACAATTGCTATCAGAAGGACCGCCAGTACTAGACTGCTAATTACCGCAATCGTGACCACATCGTCCGTCAAGGGTAATATCGTGATGGATACCTTCGGGTCTGAAATGAATATTTTTAGATTCGGACGTCATCCGATTACCTCCACTCTTACCTATTTCGCATATAAATGGATTTCTTTGTTGGCAGTTATCAGTTTCGACTTTTTGGTATGCAAATATGGTGCATTCGTCGATCCTGTCAATATGTTGGACCCACACCCTATCCGAATACAAGTACCATTGTTGCTGTGATCTTATAAACTCGTACAAATTCACGTAATTCAAATTTCCCAATAAATACGGCATTGATGCGTTATCAGCCTGGAACATTATTATTTACAGAAGTGACTGTCATTTTCTGAGTGTCGGATTACCTGGCAAAACGCCTTCGCTTCATGGAACGACATGGGGGCACCGATATAAATATAACAAGTCCCTCCAACCAAATCCCATCCAGGGGGGCATTTTTTGTTGAGCAAAACGGATTGATTGTTCAGGTGATATGGTGTGTAAATTACTTCGAGCAGTCTTGGATCGTCACTTTGATCTTTGATGCGGCCCCTCACACCCAGACTGTTGTTCAATCCCCAGTAGTTGTAAGCAGCGTCGATTTTTGTATTCCACAGTTGTAAAGTGCTAAACACAAAGTATTTATTGTCGTTATGTAAACATTTGTAGAACTGATAGTAAAACAGAAATCAGAATTTAACGTTAACGAAAAGCCGAAAAGCCACCATCTACACTGCATGCAACGAACCACATTTCTTGGTTAGTTGGCCTTTCTTTAAGGGTTAGGTGAACCCCTCAAAGACCATTACCTCAAGTAAGACTGACTACACAACACTTAATTTCTATGCTATTTCTTACCTGTTGAATTCAAATCTGCATGCACCATGCAACATAAAACAGTAAAAAATCATGTTAGTGAATTTATAAAAATGTTCAACAATTAAATTGTACTGTTTACTTAATCTTGTATTTAAAAAAAACTATTTTTTTTTTGCTTTATTGTCCAAGGAGGAAGTATTTAGTTGTTTAAATGTGTAAATAAATATCTTGCCTTTAAATAAATTCGGAATTAGAGTAGGCTGTAATGTATACAACGTGTCTCAGAAATAAGTACATATATTAATTTTAACCAGTGACAGACCTCGTCAAGAAAATTGTCAGCAAAATTGTTATGCACCATTTTCTTGAAATATAATTTTCATTTCAGTATTTTATGTATGGTGATTCATTAGGGTCATTTTAAAACATTTATTATTAAAATTGTTTTCATTTAATATCTACCATATGATTCTCTTTTTTCTCTTCCACCCTTATCATTATAGATTACAGTAACGGGCGCAGCAGTTGTAAGTTACCAAAAAACAAGTGAAAGTTTTCTTGCATTTGTTTTTTATTCTTCGCTTATCAGCATCGGCGAAGCAATCCCCATAGGCGGGTAACGAAATTTGTGCCGAATCTTTCAATTATTTTAATTGGATAACTTCAAGGCTTAGGAAAAAAATATATTGAAATATGTATACAGGGCTAGTCACATAAGGCTTATTTCTGAATGTATTTTGTACCAAAAATATTAATAACGCTGACCACTTGATATCGTTTATAATGTGATTTCATTTCGTAATCAACGTAGGTAATTTAACTTAGCTAAAAATGTCAAAATGACAGTTGATGAATTTAATTATTGATTTCATTAATCAGAACAGGATAACGCGTTCGGCGATCGTTCCTTAATAGGTTTGAAGCATGTCATCAAGCTAATGGAGGACATTTTTTTATCATTTTGTCATCCTGTTCCGATTAATGAAATCAATAATTAAATTTATCAACTGTCATTTTGACATTTTTAGCCAAGTTACATACCTACGTTGATTAGTAAATTAAATCACATTATAAACGGCATCAAGTGGTCAGCGATATTAGTATTTTTGGTTGCGTACAAACTAAATTCTGAAAGAAGCCCTATGTGACTAGTGACTGCTGTAAGTGCTGTATTGTCTCTATTAACAAGTTCCATAACCAGTTAAAATTAATGTATGTATTTATTTCTGAGACACGATGTATATTTTGTTTATTAACTATTGGTAGATGTTTTAGCACTGACAGCTGTCAATAGTTTTATGTCAGAATAAAGATGTGTACTGTGCTGTCAAATGTCACTGCTGTGCTGCCTTTAAAATTTGCATATTGCCAACTTCATAATAAAATCACAGCCTACTGTAATTCCGAATTTATTTGAATGCACGGTACTTCAAAGTCATAGTGTAGGAAATATGTGGAATTTGAACAAAAACTAAATGTAGAGAAATCACTTTGTTTTTAACATCTTATAATATCGAGACGTTAGTCCCACAAAGCGTCGTACTTTTTTTTGCTAACAATTCCGTAACTACAAAAGACAGACTTCTCACTCTTCGTTGTTGAAATCAATCAACTTTGAATTTTTTAAGGCGATCTTACAGATCGTCAAGTGTTTTGCCGTACGTCGAAATTTTTAATAACCAAACAAATGAGTTTCGCTTTTTAATTACGCTAAAACTATGCATCGCTTGTGTTTTGTTCCAGCTTACTTCTAACTCAATATCTACTCTATTTTCGTCTACAAGCTTATTGCTCTAGTCTCTCATACTTATTACTTAATTGTTCTTCGTACTCATCCTTTTTGTGGAAACAGTGTTACGTGAAACATAAACATCGATATCTAATAATTATTTACGACTATAAAAACAGATATATGAGTCAGGGTCTAGATAAGGTACAGGATTTTAGTAAAAACCGTTGCGACATATTTATCATCCCGGCATCAAATTCACGCACAGCTGTTCACATTATGTCTCATATTTGGTTAGTTACAGTCATATATCAAAATACTTAATAAGTCTTCTCACTGTTCGGGATGAGCAGAAGAAGTCACGTTTCTACTCGTACTACTACGGTAGCTTCCAACTTACTGCTATTGTAAAAAGTGCACGTAACAATACTTACAGAGATCTGTTTACTGTTATCATTTCGTAATCATTATCTGGGTCAAAGAAGATATTATCAACGTATTGCTGACCCGCCGTCCCCGCAACAATCGTAGACCTGCTCTCGCGATGTACGGCATAATTACTGAAAACCACAATTTTCAATTCAGCACAGAATCCCTTCCGGTATACTCACTGATAAAATCCATTATGAGAGGTCGTTTGATAGATGGGCAGCCGCACTTTATCGAACCCGGACACTTCCAAGTTTTGCATTCCGATATTCCTCTTGACGTAGTTGTAGGTGAAATTAGAGACAACCTGCTTCAGGACTATGTTATTGAAATAACGGGCTTTGTTCCTGGTAAAATAGTTCCGATAAATGACGACTTCTTGATACGGCGAAGACTGACGGCCCTCCACGTACAAAACGGGCAAATTACTGTTATTAACGAACAAGTTATTGTGGATGTAGCCCTTGAGAGACGTGGCGGATCCTCGCGAATCCGCCTTGATTGATAAACCTCCCTGATTCCCATCAACTAGATTATTCTGAAATGGGATTCGCTCGTTATTGATTGTTTCTTAAACGGCGCAGTACGCTTACTCTGAAGAAAATTGTTTGGGTGTTTTGTACATCGATCTCGACAGCTGCATTGCAAGTGGTGAAGTTACCGTAAAGTTTCTCGCAGTTGTACTTGAACTGGTTCTTGTCGATGGTCACGATAGGGTTGACTTCGCCCGCCGATGTGTAACGTATCGCACCTTCCCTGTTTTTGTTCACCACGGAATAAGAAATATTGTGTTGCACGTCTCGATCTGGAAATAGTAAAAAATTATATTTTCGGTGATCGCGCCACTTATATTTCCACAACTTACTGAAAGCAATCGCCGATATTGGCAGCGTGACGACTTCTGCTATAAATCCATGATTGGATGAGGCACCGTTCGCAAAAAGTTTGATACTTAAACTCGGCAATTTGGTCCTGACCAGCTTCTTCTCGTTATGTGAATTCATTGTGATCTGTTCGATTAATTTTGACGAAACGTTGTAAATGTCTCCATCGTACAATGAAATGAAATCGGGGATGCTGTATTTTCGGGTCGAATTGAACAGATTAAACTGTAACAGTCTGAACCCTAAAGTCTTGATGTTGTAGGCGCTCTTGAAGATCTTTATGCAATTCACAGGATAATTGTCGTATTTGTAGTAAACCAACACTCTCTCGTCAATCCTGATTTCCTTGTGCGTATCGCAAATGTCGACCAAACTGAACAGATTGTAAGGAAGATCTGGACTCTTCAGCGGCGTAAAACTGGACTCCTGCGACTCCCTCCCCTCACCGGTCAGCGACAAAGTGTTTATTCCGATGCCCAATGAATCTTCAACCGTGTTATACAACAAGTTCATTGTATTCGACGGCGAAATTAAATTGATGCCGTGCGAAGCGCTCTTCATGACATGAACGTAGTTTATCTTGGGACTCTTAATGATGCTCTGAATGGCCGGCGACTTTTCATTGTGCAGTATCCCAGCTCCTATTATGTTAACAAACTCCATTACCGACTCTTGAATTTGCATCGTCGAATGCGTCTGGACATTATGGATTCTATGAGCGTGCAACTGCTGCTCGAATTCCGGATTGGCGAAACGGACTCCACCCCAATATTCATATTTCCGCTCGAGATTCCTCTGTCCGCACTGTATGAAAACAAATTTGGAATTCCACTTGCATCGATGTCGCTGCCCGAACTGCTGACCGTTCAGCCTGATGGGACAGTCTTCGTATTTCTTTTCGGTCCCTTTGCACTGCAGCGGCTCCGGCCACGTCCAGATCCTCGACAACGAGTTACTGTGAAATTCAATTCTGATGTCGTGGTCGAAGAAGACGTTCAAAGGATCAAAACCCAACTCCCCGCAAACAACTTGGGCATTTCTCTCTGTGAACCTCGGGTCGCACATCGGAATCCACTGCAAAGTGGTCTTGTTGAAGTATTCGAGGAAACCTTCACGCGGGGAGCTCTCGTCGGCGTCGTTGCAGCTCCGTCCTTTGCACAGCCTTATGCTCTCTCCTCCAGTCAGCGACTCCACTTGTCTTTTTTCCCTCACAATGGGGTTCTCGATTCCCGACTCCAAATACCCGGATCTGGATATGGGTCGCATTATGATCTCGCTACCCTCGTAGCCTTGAGCTTTCAAGCTCCCCAAAACTAGAATCCCGACGTTCGGTCCAAACTCCATCACCACCCCAGGATCAATCGTTAGGGTTGCTTCCGGCATCACAGTTATATCGGACTGGATCAGGTACGGCGTGTTCCGACTCGGCAGGGCCAAATCTGTTGTTATTCTGCCACCGAGTCTGTTCAAGTCGACTGAATGGTTCGAAGAGAACGATGTAGAGTAGCTCGCTTCGAAATTATCGGTCAACAAGTATGGTTTAAAATCTGCGACCGCGTGGTTGTTCCAGTCGTCAAAATCGAAGATTTTCTCTTTGATTTCGATTTCGTTGTCGGTGCCCCACCAATTTTCACGGACGTTCAAATAGTTATTAATTTTGGCTGTCTTTATCCCGGCGATCAACTGATAATCCAATTGGTTCTGAGAAAATCGGTTTCTATAAACGTTCACTTTCTGGATGCCACGGAAAGCCACCACACTAGTTGGGTCTTTCTTCATTTGCAAAATACCAAGACCTCGACCCATCGAAGCGTACCTGTTGCTCCTCAGGTCGTTGAAAATGAATCTTGCTGGTACCTCACCGATTATTTCCGACTGGCTGTTCGAAACAAACTCGATAATAAATCTACCGTTGTTGCTGCTAAATACGTTCCGACCAATCAACAACTTCTTTTCCATTCCACCGATTGATATCAGTCCACTTGCGCAACTATTCTCGCTGAATCGGTTCTTGGTGATGTTAACAACAGCAAAATGTCCGTCAACGTTGAAACTAAACTTTTTATTGTTCGTCCAGGTGTTGTTGTCCATGTAGACAGAATGAGTAAAGTTCTCGTTGTACTGCCAGACATACGGCAAGTTGACAACGAATCCTCCTGCCTTGTTTCTTTCAACAGTATCGTCCTGCATTATGTAATGGAAAAGATTGTTCGACGATCTCATATCTCTCGAGAACTGATAGACGCCTTTTCCGTTGTCTGTGATCAGCGAATTATTAATCATTATCACAACCTCGGAGATGTTACTCCTGTGTAAATCCCAATGTGGCGAATGGACAAATATCGCCTCGTTGTGATTATGTGAAATCTCGCAACTAATAAACTGTAAACTTTCGTTAGCCTTCCTCAAGAAGTGGTCTCCCAATTCGTTCAAATATCTATTGTAATACGACGCGTGGACTCCAAATTGATTGTTTCTGATTTTTGAGTTGATCAGGGTCAGCGTAGGAACCGGACCCTTGACAATTTTCTTGTACACGTTTTGAACAGGCGCTCTTATGGTACTGATGACAAGAACTGTTCCCCCGATGGCGTAATCGCCACTGTTGTAGTCTAAAACGATGCCGTGGCTACTGGAAGTGGTTGGGAAAACAGTGAGGTCGCGTTTGAGGACCCAAACGGTTGATTTGTTGTTAGAAACGATCGCGTCTTGAATCGTGATACTTTCGGTGCTGCGATTCTCGATGGGATTTAACAGTTGTATCCCGATGACCCATCCAGGATCGCTTCTGAATTTGTACGACTTCGAAATGCTGTCCCCCATTACTTTTGACGTTACAAGATACTTGGTCTCGCCGCGTTCCACTTGGATGATGTTTTGGTCAGAAGTGTAGGGAACCATCAGAGGTTTGTAACGGGTATTATCCTCGGAGGTGAGGAACCATCCGGCGAGTTCCCTCTGTTGCAAGCCCGTCAACACGGGGTCGTGCTTAACACCGATGAAATTGTTCTCGATGGTGCTGCCGAAGATCCTGAATCCCAGTTGTTTCAAACTGAGTCCGGCGCCTTTGTTGTTGGAGAATTCTGAATTCTTCACCGTGTTCACTGCATCATCTGTGAAGATATCTGCGTAGATGACTCCCATTCCGTCGTGATAATTGTTGGAAATTCGTATGTTTTCGAAATTGTGTCTGGCAAAATCAATCTGCAGGGCTGGCTTGAACGCATTGGTCGCATAATCCAACAAACCCGCCATCTCAACTGTGATGTACTGAATGTTACTTCTTTCGGCCAAAGCTCCGAATCTGACTCCCGCCCACGAAGACTTGTAGCAACGTATTCCGACATCGTTTTCGTGGCCGCACGAGTTTTCGAAGTTTCCTTTAGTCTCAGCTTTGCATTTAGTTATGTCCAGATCGATGGGATCGCACTGGACGTTCGACAGGATCACTCCTTCGGCGGTCCCAGCGTCCGGAATCTCGTTTGGTTCCAGGAACCAATCGTCGGGGTTCAAAACGTAACCCAGTTGTTGACACACGAGGGCGGCGTTTTCTACTGTCCATCCGTAATTGCACACGGTACCCCACTGTTGGTTTATCTTAACTTGCAGCCGACCTTCAGTCTCTGACACTCCACCCAGCAGTCTGATCGGGACTTTCGGTTCTATCTGAATGATTTCCGTCTCCGAGTCGTATTTCTCCGTCTCAATTTCGTACGTTTCGTTGTCGGGTGAATGCGAAATCTCTTCTTTCAAAACGAACTTGATGCTGTCGGGTTCTGCACCTCGCGCTTCCAGCTTCCCGCCGACCATCATCCCAACTGAAGGAGGAAATCTCAACGTCACGCCAGGCTCGATCGTCAGTTTTCCCCCAGGACGGATGTTGATGTCTCTCTCTACAATGTACTCCCCTCGGTCGAGAGTTTCCTCACCCTCCACTTCGCCCCCCACTTTCTTCAAATTGCTGTTGACGAAATTCGGAACGTACAGAGGATACTGATTGATCCGGGTTGTCAGCGGGTTAGAGTTGTGAAGAAGGAACGGCACGAAATTTATCTTGGCGAGGTTGTACCGGTCGAAACGATGAAACAGTCGAGGGAAAATATCTTCGTCGCGACTAAATCCGATCCAGTTGTAAGTGCAATTGATCAATTTGCTCTGGTCTTCGAGATGGCTTCCGATTTCATATTTAGAGTCAGGATTTTCGATGATATTCCTGAAGACATCGACGTTATCTGAACCGACAACTATAGGAGCGGCGACTCTACTTCTTGGATTTAGGTTCGAAACAGAACCATCTTCCGGCTGAAACGGCTCCGCGATTCTGTTGTTCTTGACAAAATTTCTTGTGAAAAGCAAAAACTGGTTTGGAGCGTACGGCGACAGTGCTAGATTTGCCACGAAAGTACCAGAATTGTTGATAAAATAGTTTTGCACCACGTCAATCTTAGTTGTCAAGATGTTGAACTGCTCCAACGGTTTGTTCTTGATCAGTAGAGCCCCAAAAGTACCCTGTCTGAAATGATTGTACTCGATCTTGGCGTTCAGATTCAAAGCCGGCGTTATTCGCAACCCTATTCTACTGTTCCCGATGAATTCGTTGTGTCCAATTTGCAGTCTAGTGGAAACATTCCCGTCCCTCCAACACGTCAATATTTCAAGAGCATCGTTCAGGCAATTTTTGAAGCTGTTTCCCGTGAAATTGAACAGCGACTCCCCACAGAAATTGCCGTGCAAGATTCCAGTGTCCAAATTCTTGTAGATGTCCGAATATTGCACCACAGTTGTTTGGTTGGCAATTATGAACTCAGTTTTTTTCGTGTTGTTCAACCACACGGCGATTCCATAACCTTCATTTGAACTAATGGAAGATCTAGAGATATTCCTGCTTCCCCCGGTGTACGTAATATTAATTCCGTCGCCTTCGTTGAAAGAGATTCGACTCTCGGTCACGTTAACATCCCCAACTCCACTGGTAACGTGAACTCCCGCTACGTGTTGATTCTTGGAGACGGAACTCTTGTAGATGTGGACTTGCGATCTCAAATTGTCCACGGCGATCCCTCTGCCCAAGTTTTCCGAAACGTCGGAATAGCTCACGTTCAAATCGTAACTTTTGCTGAGACCAGAAAGCAACCGCATGAAAACCACGGTCTCGGTTCGAGGTTCTGCTCTAAACTTGATGGAAATTTGATGGCCGGTGCTGGTCAACGACTGAGGTCTGGTATTGTTCCGGATTGAGAACTTCGTCAACAGTCGATGATTCAGAGTTGAACCGTCGTAAACTTCGATGTTGGCGGTGTTGTTGCGATTAGTGACGACCCTCAAGATCGTTAACGTTATCACGTTACCGTAACGCGTCGTGAACACTTTATCACATGATTTAACCTGATTCAAAAATATTGTTTGTTCGGCGAAAAGTTGCAGAGGGAAAGTTTGACTGGAGACCATGGCGATGTTACAAAAGTCGCTGTAACCTGATCTGTCACTTCTTTCCTCCGATCTCTCCTCGGCGCGGACGTATCTTATGCCGTCGCCGCCGTTCTCGTTGATCACACATCCGTCAATATGAGTCAAACCGTAACTGGAATTGATGAAAATACCATAACCGCGGTTACTTCGCAAGGTACAGTTGTTGACAGTGACGGGACCATCTGGTCTCGTGATGTTGATCCCGTTGTACGCTGAATTCACAACTTCTAAGTGATCCATGAGAGGAGGTATTCCTTCTACTTCAACAGCGCTTGAAGTGTTTTGATTTCTTCCAGCACCAGCGTACAAAATATGGACGTAGTGTAGTTTAGATATAGACGTAGGCACGTACAACGTATTCGCCAGGGTCAAGATTTTCGTGAATTTTGCATCTTCGAATTTAATTCCTCTCCAAAAGGGTAGCGGTTGATCGTGTCTCGGCATGCATTGAATCGCCAGATCTGGATGGTAGTCGCACACTCCAGACCCCATTTGTCTGGTCTCCCACTGACAATCGTATAGAGAGCTTTCGGTTCCTGCACATTTTGGTTCTTCGTAGAGAAGTCGCGGTTTTAGGGGCATCTGTCTGTCGAACCAATTAAAAAACGCCCCACCCTGAAATCCGAGTTGTCTGCAAGCCGTTTCCATATCGGCACGCGTCCAACTGAGCGTTCAAATTAATACAATGATCAATGAATTTTAAAAAGTGATTGCTTACTTCTTGGAATTGGTGCAGACGCTACGCCAACGGCCATTGTGACGCAGCTGGACTCGACCCGCCAAAATCGTCGGACCATCAGAGAGCCGGATGTCTGGCAAATTAATATTCTTCGCGGAGGCTTCCTCCGCGGTCGTTAAAACAATTCGCTCATCTTCGGTACCCTACAAGAGATACAACAAATTTTTTAGCCGATTCACACCCACATCGTTCTCTATTGTTCGAGAAAAGAAAGTCGAGCCAGATCGCGAGTGCTCATTACGTTCCGCAGAAGTGTCAGCAGACCTTTGCATTTGAAGGATGTAATTTTGCAAGAATGTACGTACACTCCCGGCGCCATTACTCGACAGATTAGAATTACGATTGTACTGGTACAAGGCTAAATTCAGCTCTTGACTCATAACTTGTCGGTAATGATTTGCAGTTCAACATTAATCGGCTCCTTCGGATACGCAGATCGACGCAGCTTTCTTTTCTTGCCTTCGCCCGAATAACTGATTATTTTCCACGCTCAGCTGACCCGGTCGGTGCGGAAACAACGGTTGAAAAATCGTCGGGCTCTGTTTGAATTGTTACCAGAGCAAGAATTATGTCGTAGAACAAAGCGAATTTACTGAAATGGTTCTTCTTGGATCTCGGAATGATGTTAGCGATGCATATTAAATGCTACGGTATACTCAGGTCAATGGCACATCGTGCAGCCTTATCCAATCTCTTCAGGCTCCCGCGGGCAAACAAAGTCTTCACGTTCACCTTCTTTTCCTTCAAAAACTAGGAGAAAAGTAGTACGAAGAATTTGTGATAACATCTAGTTAACTGTTTGCTGACGAGTTTAGCGACAACACGAGTTCAACTTGTCCATTGCTGCGGATTTGAATGCGGTATTTGAGTATACACCTTCGACGTAGCGGGAATATTGATGAGGACAGTGTTCAACACGCGTTCGTTGTTTGATCAATTACGTCCAAGCGCTGAAGTCTGAGAGAATATTGAATTTTATGGACTTATCCTATCATGTTTCTACAGTATGACCCTTTTTAGAGAGGTTAATCAACTTATATTGAGTCGTCGCGTGGGTAGAACCTATGAAACAGTTTTCAACAGGAAGGAATTGCCAGTTTGATCATAATTACTGAACAACGACATTGTTAAAAAACTCATTTATTGTTATAGCCGCAACTTTCATTTTTCAAACAGTTAAATTTAATTAATTAGCATATTTCGCATTAATTGTTGTGGGTCACAATTTATTCAAGCGTTCTTGCAATTTTATAAATAAACAATGCGATGGTTACTTCATGCTCTTGCAAAAATAACTGTGTTCATTTCCAGCTGAATAATTAAATTGTCAAAAATCTATTGGTATTTTGCAGTGTTTTGCAAAATCTTATATTGAGCGAACTGAAACACCAAACCAACAATTGAATTTTTCATTCTCTTGAAGATTCGCAAAGATTTTATCTGAAGTAAGTCGAAGCGGATGTAGATACCACATCAACTTGCGCAAAGACCATAAATATACAGGGTTATTGTAAATGATTGTAGTCGAAGTGGGCGTGAAAACTGAATGTAAAATTTATAGTTGCCGCTCCACATAAAAAAATCATCAAAATGATGTGTTAAATTGGGTGCAAAACAACTCAATATTTTTAAAATTGATTGTAGAACAACTCAATATTTCTGGATTCAATCGTTAATTTAACAAAAATAAATAAAATCCTCATCACCGCACTTTTCACCTAAAAAATGACAGTGACAGCGACACAACTGACAGTTCACATGAAAGCGGCAAAAACGTAATAACATGGGCATGGCCTACTTCGACTACAATCATTTAGAATAACCCTGTATAAAAGGTTTATAGTTAGGTTAGGACAACGAACAGATATAGTAATAAAACCGCCCCCTAGTGCCCGCGTATTTTAAACAGCAGCTTCCAATTGGCTTATTCAAAACGTGCGCATATTTTTGAAAGCCTGATGTACATCCACAAAAATTACTTGACGGCAGCTCATTACTTTTAAACACGCTTCGGCAGTTTGACCACGTGTTCATGTTTGGAGAAGATGTGCACGTCAATGAATGCAAAATACTTCTCAGTCTGTCAACTACCTATATCACATTCTTATAAGAATGACAAATGGCAAAGAACCTGTCTCATTGTGAAACAGGGTTCGGCGTATATCGTTCTGCACAACTAACGCCACATCCCTTTTTTTTTATTACCATGTATGTATATCTGTTCGTTGTCCCAACTATAGGTCCCTACGTTGCTTGGGTTGACATTTCTTAGAATTTTGAGAACATCATGCGTGTATTAACCGCTTCGTTGAAAGTTAATCGAGAGGTTATGTGTGGACACGCAATGTAAATTAAATAACCCAAGCGGAAATTAGCAATAAACCAGATATGTACCTAGTTAGTGTTAATTTTAATTGCATCTATTGAGTTCCGAGGTTCGGGCAAGGGTTCATTTCGTGCAATTAAAAAAATTAATACGATTAGTCAAGTCCTTAAATGGTCAGTCGCGCCGCGAAATTGTTTTATTTACTTTTACAGCCTACCACGATGGTAAGAACTGTTTTAATTCTCCACACTCGAACCGCAATTAATCACGGGAAATGCACTCCGTGTTTTTAACTTTTAATGATGCTTCATAAAAATTAAGAGCGTATCCTTCACCTTGTCCAATTTTTGATGCCGTTGTACGCTAAATCGATGACTCACCAGTTATCTATTTGGATATCGAGCAATCTGAATCTCAAATCCTTATGTTGGAGATAATTTTGTGACGAAATAGGTATGTTTGTTTTATTACTAATATTCGCAACTACAAAATGTTTTAACGGGGTCTTTGTTTAATCGGAATCTGGACAAACCCCACGTATTTTTCTCCTATCGGTAGACAAACAAGTTTCAGGTGCTGAATAAATATTGAACTTTGATAAAAAATCTTATAGAGAAATTTCGTGTCAATTTAATCCTTTGTACACCCGACAAAAAGACATGTACGACTGAACATTGTATGCTGGTTATTTACAATTTGTTATCATTAACATGTGTTCAACACCTGATACGGTATCAAAGAATGGTTAATTAAAATAAATTCCCGGTAAAGGTGTAAAGCTTTTTGCAAGTGAAACCTGAAACATTCGTCAGTCTGGCAGACAGGCATGTACGGAGAAGCAGATAATGAAGGGTCTATTGTGAGGTTTCGGCCATAAAAGTGTCGCTAACGTTAATGATTATTGCGTTACCTACCCACCCAACAAGGCTTTTATGGAATGCAAGGGACAATAAACTACCGGAAAGAGGAAACATTGTCTACAATGGAGCATCCTCACTTCTGTTATTTACTATCAAATTTTTGTCTGGATAAAATGAAACAGGCACTTCTTTTCGGATGTTAACATGTACGTACGTCGAAAACATTTCTCTTAATATCCTCAGGTTCAAGTGAGTCATTTAAGCGTTGACGAATCAACCCGTTTCCTAATGGCACGTAATTATTATATATCAACATTTATTGGAAATGGTACGTTTTTCTGGGACACTCAAGGATGAGTCAATCGAAGTGACTCACCGTTGTTGCTTAAACAATGTTGATAAGCTGCATCTTTGTTATCTATTATATTGCAGGAACCTGTTGTATACTATGTATTATGTTTATTATTATTTAGACTTTCACAGTTCTTATGTAATAGTTCAGCTGGTATAATGTAATTCAAGTAATGATCCACCTGCTGCAAAATTAAACAATTTGCTTGTCCGAACGCAACATGGATTATGCTATCTGATCTCAAGTTCATTAACAGAGGTAGAAAAAAGTATTTAAAAAATATGTGTTTTATTAAAGAAATGTTTCTACAGTTATTTAATAAATACATGTCTCATAAATATGTAAGTAGATTAATTTTAACCAGTAACAAATCTCTTCAAGAACAATAAAATTGTTACGTACCATTTTTCGAAAATATAATTTTCATTTCAGTATTTTTCCTCCTTAGACGAGCTGTCTGTTTTCTAGTTATTTAACCCAATGACAATGACCGTGAAAATTGTAGGTACTGTACATAATTGTATATGTAATACTTTTTCTAAAATCGATACAAAACATTGTGTTTTTAAAATAAAGTTTTTTCGCTTTGCGGCCGAGGTAGACATAAGCGGATTAAATTTTTAGTTAGTTTTATGCGACTCCAAAAGGCAGGTGTTGACGTGTTGATTCTGTGATTTGAGCTAAAATTTTGTGAAAGTGGCCCGTTTATTTTCGAATATTGAATACATAGATATTGTGTAGTGTATGGTGAAACGTGCGGGAGTGCTCCTCGAGCCCAGACAATTTCCGTGCGACTTCTTCTTGTGGGGGTACGTGAAGGACTTGGTACATTCGATCCCAATTGATACAATTGATGTTTTACGAGAACAGGTAGGAAATGGTGCCACAATAATTCGCAATAACAGAGACATGCTGGAATTTCATTGGCGCCTCTTTGAACAGTTCTTGTAATGATTAGTTATTACTGATTACTCTGATTACTTTATGAGAATTTTTATAGATTACTAGGTACACTAATTTTAGGAGACATTTTGTCAATGTCTTAGTCATTAGAGTCAGTTTAAAATATTTATTATTAAAATTGTTTTCAGTTAATATCTACCATATGATTCTCTTTTTTCTCTTCCATCTTTATCATTATAGGTCACGTCACAGCAACGGGCGCAGCAGTTAGCAAAAAATCAAGTGAAAGTTTGTTTGCATTTGTTTTTTGTTCTTCGCTTGTCGGTAATGAAATATGGACCAAATCTTTCAATAGTTTTAATTGGATAATTTCAAGGTTTAGGAAAAAAATATATTTAAACATATTGTTACTATTAACGAGTTCTATTATCAGTTAAAATTAATGTACCTACTTATTTCTGAGACATGTATATTTTAAGACACGCTAATTTTGGTAAAAAAAACTTTTGTACGTAACGATCAAGTATTTATCCTATTCTAAAAAAGATACAGTAGAGTCTCGATAATATGAACATACCATAATGTGAACATCCAAAAACGTGTTTTGAGGTTTGAAATTTACGTATTCCAAAACGTGAACGTCAAGGCTTTTCATACTCTAAAGCATGAACAATGAAAAAATGATACCGACTTTGAAGAAGTTTAGGCTCTTAAAAATTTGCGTGAAAAGGGCACCATACTCTCAACTAAACAAACTTTTCGGCAAAGTAATTTATTGGACTTTTTCTCCAGAAATTAGTAGGTATGTTCTGATACCTATAATAACATACGTACATAAAGGTGTTTTTTTTTTTTTAATTTAAGAGTCAATTGTGAAGGAACCACTCGTCTTAAAAACACTGATTTTTCAAACTGCAGATTAATAAAAACACATAGAACGGAAGAAGTGAGGTTAGATTTGTTGATAACGTGAACTTTTCGAAAACGTGAACACCGCCTGCATTAATTGGTTCACGTTATCGAGACTACTGTATTCAGTTAGCAAGAATTTAGTTTAAGAAAATGTAAATTGGTAAACACGAAAGCTGCAAGAAATTTCTTAAAATGATAAAAACAAACGAATCGAGATTTAAAAATGTTTTTATCAGCTTTAAAAAGACTCAAACTAGGAAGAAGTTGCATAAAATTTGATGATCTGATAAAAATGATGGGAAACTAGGTAGGTACCTTGAGAAAATTTTGTAAAATGCAAAGAACAGGTTCAAGGCTGGATGAATAACAAATACAACAAAAATACTGGTTATGGAATGTTCACATTCTTTTTATTGTTTGATTTACTGCAAAAACTAGGTATTATGACTTGAATTCTTTTTAAGAACGACTTGAGTCTGACTAGACTTCTGTTTAATCTTGTGGGCCGCCAAGGATAATTCTTACTTCAGCCATAACCAAGGATTTTCACTTCCTTTGTTGCTTAAACATGTACCACATTGCACATTGTAAAACTTCTTGATTAACCGATCCCAAAATCTACTTTAGGTTAGTTGGATCCATGACAAATTCCCGTGCAAACATTTCGAAATAGTATTATGATACGCTAAGCACCATATTAGAACAAGCGAAATGTACCTAATAAACTAATGAGTAGTGTTTTATCACAGTGTAAACATCAGAATTGTAACGAATCAATACACGTGAACGTTATATGACTAACAAAAACACACAAATTTTAGTCATTTTTGTAAGGTGTTTTTCGTAGAAATTATGTACCTATTCTGTTGCCTTTGCGGCAAAATTTCGGTCACAAATAAAGTTATGAAGTTAGGCTTTCAATTGTATGAATATTCAAAACTAGACGTGACAGTACTGCGGTAATCACATAGATAACTATTTTATCTTGATAACTGCGCTATCTAAATATAAAATTTTGTGTTTCCATTCATTGCGTTCCTCGAAAACTTTCAATAACGTGAAAGCTCATTGATTTTCCTTTTGTTAGGTAAGTATGCTATAACGGAATGAAGGCAGTACGGCTAGGTGTGCGTATCTTTAAATACGCAAAAACTCACCACAGCAGTCAAGACTCCTCGAACGGTGATCCCAACTTGTGGCTCAACGTTTATAGTCACTCCAGGTTCGATGATTAATTCCGCATCTCTTTCAATAATGATGTCATTTCTTAACCAGTACGGACTTTTCTGTTTGGTCAACACCAACTTATCGTTGACTATTGTGCCACCAGGATGTTCCGTTCTGGTCCCTCTCGGTCCCTCCGTACTCCCGAGGTAAACTCCCGTTTCTTGCAAAACAACTCCATCGAGAAACGTGGACAGGCACAACAAACAAAGCAACGTCCTCAAATAATTAAACATTGTCGCACAATTCACGCACCAGCATCACTTTTTCACAAGGGGGCCACTTCAGTTTTTGAAAAAAAATTTAACCGTTAACAATCACTGTTTACTCTCCGCGAGATGAACTTTAACTCTGCTTCACTTTCTTCAACGTATTTGTGTCGAAATACGTGCATTGCCAATGCGGACAATTAATCGATTAATGGGAGACAACAAAGGCACTTCGTCTGACCACGTCTCAATGAAAATTTCAAATTTGTCGGCTTAACACCCACGGACAAAGCTTTTAATTTTTGAGATGCGTTTTTTAACGAACGAGAGGGACGGTAGGCGCGGTTAGACTTGTTTTTTACGTAAAGAATCTGGTCACGTGACCAGGTGAACCCCCACTCACCTGTGCAGGTAGAACAGGTGCGATCGTGTCTCGTCTTTCCGGTAGATAGCGCTCTGGTGCGAAGCGGTGATCACGGATGGTGGGTCTTGACTGGAATGATGAAATGATGTGCTTTTCGTTGCATTTCAGGGCACACAGTAATTATGCGTAGGTTGCCAATTAAGGCGGCAATTTGCCGCAGTGCAACGAACAATTTCGTGCGGGTGCAGGTGACGCTCGTTAGCCTGTTTGTTGCCGTTATCGTCTAGTATTTATGTTGTAATTTGTTCAAATATTTGAACCTATCTGGTGGTGACAAAGACCTCCACACGTTATTGTTGATCCCTGTGGGGCCGTTTACGGACCAATTATCGCGACAGGTTGGACTCTTTTATACGCAACAGGTGTGGCTGTAAGCTTCAAAAAAATTGCTAGGAATGAATAACATTTTTAGAGTTTACTGGGACGGAAAATTCTGGGTAAAAACTTAATAAAAACGACGCTCCGCTGTTCCTGATTGTGTTTTATTTTATTAACTACAAGTAACCCGATACAAATAACCGAAGACCATTTTTTAACTAACTGTACTAAAAAAAGTAAGGTTTTCAAACAAATACCTACCTCAACTATCAGAAAATCCTGTTTTGACAACCAGCCACTAAAGCCAAGTAATACTATGTATTTTCAACGACACGACTATAAAATTAATTGTATTTAAAAATGGAATTATTTAAGTTTTTCATTTTTGATAATGCATTGATTTTCTCAAGTTTCCAATCGTGTATTGTTGGTTGCCTATATCGAACTGGAAATGTTATCGAAACATAACCTCGAAAAGTAAGTTTCTATTTTTACAATAATTAAACATTTCAACATGAATTGTTTTAAGGGTGGGTTTACCTGATTTGAAATGGTCGAAAAACGAAAAACGCAAATGGAACTCCGAAATTCCAAAACTCAGTCACTCAGTGAATTTAAAACTGGGCTCAATATATACGGGTCCAGCATGAAGCATTGTCTGTTTTTAGGTACTTTAAATATTTAAAATAAATTGTTATTAAACAATATGGTAACATCGCTAGCAAAATCCGCGTGAGATTCAATCATTTGCGCATGCGTCAGATTTGTCGACTTAAAGTGTATAATTACCCATCCATATCTTTAAAACCACAACAGAAGAAGGCAAGGTCCTTTTTTTATCTGAAAGATACGTCTTTTCTCTAGGGCCCCATACTTTTCTTTTTTCGATTTCGTTATAAATAACAATAAAACAAATTGCAATTTGAGGACTATGCAGGAAGCTCTAACACTAAAACCTAAAAGTATGGGGTCCTCGGAAATTGAATTTTAAAGCGGTTGGTGCCATCACCGTTTTCCCAAAAAAAATCACAAATCTGAAAAAACGACAAAAATGTGAAAGAATTTCGTTCATTTACACGGAAGAAAAATTTGGAATGCAGGCAACCAGAAATTATTCTTTACCCTCAGGCCAAGTGGCGATGGCAATTCCTAAAATAAGTAGGTATATTTCGGCTAGTGGAACCAGAAATGTAGTGATTTTATGGACTCTGGTCGATAATTTCTTTTACAATTTTGGGGTCACTTTTATTACCAACTTGAAGAGAGTTATAAACCTTCTATGACAGATGTTTTTGAGCCGTCTGAAAATGGACCATCGGAGACAAAGGTAGGTTAGGTAGGTTTAGAGCCCAGTCGCGCGACGAGTGCCAGAAGTTTATTGCCCTGCCATAACTGACCTTCTCAAGTTAATGTACTCAATCCCTCATAAAATCACTATATTTCTGGTTCTAGTATACCTGCATGTACTGTATACAAATTGCTCCCACCAAAATTAAACACAAGATAATTGTCTATGTAAGAACTTTTTGAAAAAAAAAGTAGTCCCATTTATGATACCTCGAAATTAGGTTTGAACGCACATTCCTTAATTGAAAATGTGGACACTAACATTGTAGAGACGTTTAATGCCATAGTAGCAAAATTTGTTAGTGGTAAAATAATAAATTATTCACAAAGATCATCGTAATACACTGCATGTTCTATTGGAGCCGCTGCGTCCTTCAATTTGAAAGGGTATATATTTGCTTGTCCAATTATAAAAACAAATTTCGTCAGACGGTCCTAGTAGGTTTGTACAAAACCATTGTAAAAGAAAATTAAAAAAATTGACGTCATGTTCGAAAAAAAAAAGTTCGGCGTAACACGACACAGGTGGAAGATGCTGACTATGGGGAAGAGGCTAATGTTCCTTTTATACCGGACATCAGTACTTCCGAGTACGAAGAAAAAAAAAAACATTTTTTTTAACGAATTGGAACAGGATAATCCTAAAGAAATATGTAAATTAACAATTGGTCAGCAAATTAAATTTTAAAGACGCAGTCGAAGTATTTGTAGACAAAATCGGCAAACAGAATTGGTACCTAGGTCTGTGTCTATTTAAAGCAGTAGCGAGGCGGCGAGTCCGACCGCTCTCCAGGGGGCAATATAAATTATGAGGGCTTATAAATCACCCCTCGAAAAGGAATTTTTCGATGCAAAAGTTACGTTGCTTCGATTCATTATTTTTAAATAGAGAGAATTAGATTCCATTTACTAAAAAAGTAAACGCACACCGTCCTAGTTCGCAACATGCTCGTCATTTTGGTGTAAGTATGAAGATTGGCAAAGAAATAGGTTTGGAGAAAAATGTATGCAAAGTTTTTCAATTATTGTGTTTTTTAAGGCGTTCGGATCAAAATTTAAAAATAATTAACCCGGTCCGACATAGAAAACGACTTTGTCATCCTGTATAAATATCGATCTCCCTTTAGAATTGAAGATTAAAGATGTTACCGGCAAAAATTGGCTGTTTTCTCCTATACATTTTCGGTACTGATAGAGAGCCTTAAGTGAAAAGTGGCATACTGTAAGGCTAGGGCCACACTACAGACTTTTCATCGGCCGACAATTTAGTTGGTTCTTAATAAGTATGAGGACTTATGTGAGTGCGCACACTAAAGCGATTGTAGTCGGCCGACAGATTGATCGAAAAATAGTTGGAATTCCCATTCAACAAGAAAGTTGGCCAACTATTGATAGAGCATGGTGTACAATACGAGTGCGCACATTCACCGACTATACAGTCGGTAATCCACACATATTAGGCGTACAGTGGCTCTCTGCAGTGCAAAAATTTCGATTTTTAATTTCGTATCCCACCTCCACCCGGCGGCACGGCAATTTTGCCGGAGTACATACACTATTACGGATAATACTATCAAGTAATAGTGCAGTGCTTATCAACATAATTACCGGCGTCTCGCCTCCGCATTTTGACTTTTTTGTGTTTTATGTTCTGTGTCAATGTTAAGGAATTTCCTCACGATGTGACATGAGTATAATAATATACCTTTTTGAATTTCAACCACCATTGTGTTCTCTAAGTCCAAAATTTTTAAATTTTTAAAAAGAGATTGGGGTACTATTCCTGTTGCTGAAACTATAAATGGTAAAATCGAATTTTTTTCTAAACACCAAAGATTTCTCATAGCAACGGAGAGTTCTAAATATTTATTAATTTTTGTATTATATGTCTGTGTTATATTGTGTGAATTTGGAACAGCTATATCTAAAAGATATGCTTGCTTTTGTTGTTTATTTAAAATAATAATGTCTGGTCTGTTATGCTGAATGTGAATGTCAGTTAAAACTGTCCGATCAAAATATAATTTGTAATTGTCATTTTCTAAACAACTTTCTGGTTTATAAATGTAATGTGGTTGTGTATCCTTTAATAAATTGAATTTAACAGCTAAATTCATGTGTATAATTTTTGCGAATATATCATGACGTTTTTTATATTCGCTTTGAGCCAAAACGGTGCAAGAAGAAATGATATGTTCAATGGTTTCCCCTTCAGTTCCGCAAATCCTACATTTATCAATGATCGATTGTAAACCGCATATGTGTTTTTTATAATTTCTTGTATTTATAACACGATCTTGTATTGCAAATATAAAATAATAATTTATGATTATGAAAGTAATAATAGTTATTTTTATATTAAGTGCGTGAAGAGAGTGTTTTTTGTGCATGAAAAGGTCTTTTACGCCGAGACGAAGGTCGAGGCAGTATAAGCCTTTGAATGCACAAAAACATCTTCACGCACGAAATATAAACAATATTTTTTCTATAATTGATTCAAAAAATTGAAATTAAAAATTCAAATTTTTGAAGGAACTCTGAAGTTTCAATGCAGTGACCATGTTGCTAGGTAACTAATAAAAAACAGTGCGTTAAGTGAAACACAGAAATAGTCGTGTGCGTGAAATCGCATTTCACACACTGTTTTGTATGGTTTCTATGGTTTCGATCTTACTAACAATGCAAAAAAAAATACACGTAAAAAAATGACCTGCTTCATGCACGGATAACTATGCGTGAATTTCAATTTCTTGAATCAATTATAGAAAAAATATATTGAACCAAAGGATATTTTAAACCTATGTCAAATCTCATATGTATTTAATTAATATCGCGTAAGATTTATTAAGATACCAACAAAAGTAGGAAATATCCCAGCAAAAAATGAGACGTGCTTTATTATTTAAATATCTATAATTCAGAATTAAACTAGATTCCTTTACACATATTTTTATGCGTTAATACTAAGGTCAAGACGCAGTCGAAACGCGCTACTATGAACTATGACAATAATAGTTAATAATTATTCGTTATTTTTGTTCATTACCAAAAGTGAAAAAAGACCATGAATTCGAATGAACTTTCAAATTTTATTAGGACCCCTCATAAAGTTTAAATTTTTGTGTTTTTTTTTACTTTCTCCTTTATTGCTCCGACACGTTTTTTTTAAACCACCTTTGTAATCCATTTTTCACTGCTGTCTTCTCCGCCTTCCTTAATTAATGACTCGTTATTAGAATTGAAGAAATTGAAAAAAGACCAGCTTTATGTAGTAAATCAGCAGTGAGTCCTGGCACAGTGCAAAAATTTGGATTTTTAATTTATGATTATGAAAGTTATTCAATATGTTGAACTAAAGGATATCTTTATCCTATGTCAGATGTCATATTTAATTAAAATCGCATTGATTTTATCAACTGTGCATAAGCAGTCGGCCGATTAATAGTCGGCTGTCTGCGCACCAACGCCACCAACAGCCAACCAAACAGTTTAGTTTGCCTGGTGTGCGCGGAAGCTACCCAATCGGACTAAATTATCGGCCAATTATTTAGTCTGTAGTGTGGCCCTAGCCTAAGAGCAAACCGTCTTACAGCATCAAATTTCGGAAAAATTTGCAAAATGAAAGGCACTAGGTACACAGTACAAATACTGCAGCGACGGTGGAACGTTTATTATATAATGATTTCGAAGGTACAACAGCTACGAAATTTGGACAAGAGAACGAAGGGTGTGCTGTCGCAGCTTTCGAACAATTGACACAACTAAAAACTGAGGAATGTGGTATTTTATAGATTCTGATTTTCCTTATTTGGCAGATTCCCCTGATAGGTTGGTTATTGATGAAGACGCTATTTTGGAAGTCAAGTGCCCATATAATGCTAGGGACTTGACTCCTTTTGAGGCCACTGAGAAAAAAATAATTAAATTTTTAGAAATATCGGACAGTAAATTAAATTAAAATTAATTAATTAAAACTGAAAATTAATGATAATTATATGTATCAAATCCAAGGCCATTTACACATTACAAAAAAAGAAAAATGTTATTTTGTAGTATGGACAAGGAAAGGCCTTTGGTATGAAGAAATTTTTAAGAACATTGTGTTTTGGGAATAAAAGAGAAAAAAACTTTGCTTATTTTATATGAATGCCATGCTTCCTGAAATCTTAAATCCTCGTAAAACCCGAAAACGAGATCTGCGAAATATTTCATTTAATGATTTTGTTTGATTGGAAATTGGGTAATTGGGTCTTCTTCTTTTTTCCCCTTTTTGTGTGATATTGGTTTTTGTTTTTCTATTTTTCGTTTCACTTGTACAAGTATAGATACATATACCTACGAGTACGTTTCCTATTATGTAGTTATTTTGGAGAATGAATTAGCGGTTTTGTCAACAAGGTATTCCTAAAGCTCTATTTTTGAAAAGACTTTTAAAAAATTATCTGAGCCAGAATCACCAGCTCCCGTTTTGTCATACACATACACACATTATTATTGACTTATGAACAACATAACAAATATTTATACGTCTTTAAAGTAATAGTGCAAATGCACAACCAACAAGTTATTGTTGGTTGATTCTTACTTTAAAGATTTAAAACAAAATAGAACAAATTATACCTAATTTTTAGAAATTCAACCCTCACATTTTTGTTACTTTTGTTTGGTGCTTTTGTATATTAGAAAAAAGCAATTTCTCAGGTCTTTTCTGCTTTTTTATTAATTCTGTTTATGTTTTGTATATTTATTATTTTTCCTTTAATATGTAGAGTACGTTTATATTGTACATTATGGTGGTATAAATTATTGTCCGCTTAAAAATATCATCTGCAAATATCGTTTATCATCGTGTGATGATGTGGACTGGGTCACTTGCTCAATTAGCCCAATAGAAAAACGGCAAAAAAGCGAATTTTAACTTTTAACAAAAGTGCCTTGAAGAACGGGGTAGATTTGATAAAAGAATGGTGTGTACTGAAGGGGCCTACTAGTACTAAATTCAAAACAGGGTAAAATCGCATATAATCCTAATTCATTAATAAATACAGTGTTACATCAATTTTAGAGACAGGGTGTTTTATTCGTCGGAAAAATCTATCACTACCATTTGGATATTAATCCTTTTCGTTAATTAATAATCAATCAATTGGAAACTAAATAAATGGAAAACTTTATACCTTTAAAATAAATGATCGGGTTTTTGAAATTATTCTTGAAGAAGAATTTAAGTTATTAAAAGAACTTACAATGATTTTAATCACAAATTTACCTCGCCAAGAACAAAAAATATCGCAAAAACGAAATTAACAAGGACTTGAAAATAATTTTGAAAATAACATTTTTATTTCTGGAATTTGTACATTTCAAACACATTAATTAATTTTTTTTCAGAGTCTTGATCATCTCTAATAAACAAATTCTCGTGTGGTAACAACTGTATTTCCCACATTATCCCCAGAATTTTTATTTCAATGGGCTCTAAAGCCCCTTTATTAAATATAAGCATATTCGCTGATAGGTTCAGTTTCTCATACAACCTCGGGAACGTTGTTACAAAGGTGTCAATGGATAACCCCCAAAATAATCAATGAAACCTCTCATCTCAATAAGCTCGACCTGCTCCAGTTTCTCCCAATTCATATTTGCCTAAAAGATAGCAACGACAATTTATTTTAAATTAATTACCAACAATCAAAAATCATATTAACTTACTATTGTTTTTTGTAGTAATTCATATTTTACTTGGAAGATCTGCAGTTCTTTATCCAGTTCCATCATTGTTTTTTCACGTTCCATCATTGTTTTTTCACATTCCCTCTCTTTTTCTATGATTTTATTGTTGGTCGAAATTCCTATAAATGCTCTATCTTCCTTGGATAGTTTTGATAGAATGCTGTTATAAATCTCATCTGACCCACAGACTGACCTGACCTGAAAACACATTATTTATTTTTCATAAAAACAATTAAAGAACTTACCATTCTAATCATAGCCCGAGGAAAACAGTTTAATTGTAACAACGCTGCTCCGCTTACTAATGATTGTCGAAACATTTTAATATTGAACCTACTAGAACAGCGACACCTGTAATACTGCTACTGCTGCCACAGTATCTGCTGCTATGTACTGGACTGCTGTATGCTGCCAAATGATCCTGATGATGATGATGATGACCCCGAGGAACAAGAGGAAAATTCTCAAGAGGAATTCCAGAATTCATAAACTCATTCATGAATTCAGCTCATCTATACCGATCGATCCAGATCATTTGGATCCGTCTACGTTACAAAGAGATCAAAAAGAGTAAAACAGTAAACTTCTACTGCATCGTGGACTATGCCCACCGGGGACACTACGTAAAAAAAACGCACCCTATTGCTCTACCTCTGTGGTGGTGTGGAAAAGAATAAAAAGTACAAAAATTAAAGAAATTCTCGATTTCTACACGCTGTAACTACGAAACTATTGATCTGACATAAAAACATAAAGAACAAAAAATTTAGAGAATTGTACGCTCTACATGTTCTATAATAACTTAGATATACATATCTCGCACAGATAATGATATAATCGCAGAAATGTGATTTTCCACCCCTATTCTCCAGTATGGCGGGGCGAGCGGCAACCCCACAAGGTCGCAAACTCGGCAATATTAATAATATGCCTAATAGAAAATACCTGCCATGTATAAACTTTTCTGTACCTTTTGCAAGGTGGAGCCATTTTTATGTCTCTATTGACTGGACTATTGTACTTAAAAATGGAATTATTTAAGTTTTTCATTTTGATAATAATACAATGGGTGGTATGCATAAGAATAAGCATTTGCTTATACCGTGCGATCAAAAAAAAAAAAATCAGAGTAGGCGAAAATGGTGGTTTGAACCAATCAAAGCATCAGAATAGCACAATCCAGGTAACTCGATTTTTTTTTAATTGATCGCAGGTTACTATATATTTGTCTTTTTACTAATATAAGTAAAAGCATTTGCTAATGGTTTATGCATATGACCCATTGATTTCCTCAAGTTTCCAAACATGTATTGTTGGTTGCCTATATTGAACTGGAAATTTTATCGAAACATAACCTCGAAAAGTAAGTGTCTATTTTTACAATAATTAAACATTTCAAGACGAATTGTTTTAAGTTTTCTCACAACTTACTTTTCTTAGATTTACAACATGGAGGGCGAGAAAAATCCGCAAATTATTATTCTTTTTGACGGTTACTCAAAAGATGAAGAATCCAGCATGTTAGCTAATTGCACTTGCACATTAATAAAAGGACCGCCAAATATTATAATTGATACTATGACAGCATGGGATGGGAACAGAATTAAAGAAGCGTTATCGCATAATGGCATCAACTGCAATGATATTAACTTTGTAATATGCAGTCATGGTCATTCTGACCACATAGGGTGCAATTATTTATTCCCAAAGGCAACCCATATTGTAGGTTTTTGCGTTTCATTTGAAAATAGATTTTACGCAATTAATTTTAAATCAGGAGAAGAATATATAATAAGTGATAAAATAAGAGTAATTCCCACTCCCGGTCATACTTTACAAGATGTTTCTGTAATTGTTGATACTGGTAACAGTGTAATCGCAATTACTGGGGATTTGTTTGAAAACGAAGAAGACTTGAGTGATGACAACATATGGAAATCTGCTGGAAGTGATTCTGAGCATTTACAAATCATAAACAGGAAAAAGATTTTAGAAATTGCAGATTACATTGTTCCAGGTCATGGACCCATGTTCAAAGTACAAAAATAGGGAGGCAGCAGTTAAAAATAAAATAAACACAAAAACTAAAGTGGTTTATTGTGAAAAACACAAATTAATAAACATTAATGCTTAAAATAAAAATAATGTAGACTTAAGTTAACTCGGAAAATTTAAGCGCTGCACATTTCACAAGCGCCAGGATTTTCAAGAGAACAAATAAGAGCCGCTTCTTCCTCTGGAGTTTTCTTCATGTTATCCGACTTTTCGTCTTTGGTAACACCGTTCTCGTTATGAGCAATCAACTTTGTTTTCTCCGTGGGAACCTGAACGGACCCGGCACCTGGCTTTGTTTTGAGGTAATGCATTCCAGTCTTCAACCCTTTCTGCCAAGCGTAAAAGTGCATGGAAGACATTACTCCATAATTAGGTGATGCTATGTGAATATTCATCGATTGGCTTTGGTCAATGAATGCGCCTCTATCAGCCGACATGTTGATGACAACCTTCTGGGAGATCTCCCACACAGTCTTATAAATCTGTTTCAGATCACTGGGAATTCCAGGAATATTTTGAATCGAACCGTTGTTGTCTATTATTTGATTCTTCATAGCCTCGTCCCAGAGACCTCTCTCGTTGAGATCTTTTAACAAGTGATGATTCACGATTTGGAACTCTCCTGACACAACTCGCCTCACAGCAATATTAGAGGCGATAGGTTCTGTAGATTCGTTGTTGCCCAAGATTTGAGAAGTCAAGACGGTGGGCATGGGTGCCAAAAGCAGCGAGTTCCTGACGCCGTGTTTGGCGATTCTTTGTCTCAAAGCTGTCCAGTCCCAAAGACTGGTGGGAGAAACTCCCCACATATCAAACTGTAAGATGCCTTTGCTTAATGGAGACCCTTCGTACGTTGAGTAAGGACCGTCTTTCTCCGCGATTTCAGAGCTCGCTTCTAAAGCCCCGTAATACAGCGTTTCAAATATCTGCACGTTGAGTAAACGTGCCTTCTCGCTGTCATAAGGCATGCGCAACTGTATAAAAGTGTCAGCTAAGCCTTGAACGCCGATTCCTATCGGCCGATGGCGTAAATTCGAATCCTTAGCTTCAAGCAAAGGATAAGAACTGACATCGATTGTTTTGTTAAGATTACGAGTCACCACTTTAGTTACTTCTTTTAACTTTTCAATGTCGTAACCATTTTTCTCCGCATTTATAAACATATTCACCGCAATTGATGCTCGATTACAGACGGCGATTTCATCTGGTGACGTGTACTGAACTGTTTCTGTTGAAAAATTGCAGTTTCTTATAGTTCCCAGATTTTGCTGGTTGCTCTTTCTATTGCAAGCATCTTTGTAAAGCATGTAGGGCGCTCCAGTTTCGATCTGCGACACGCAGATGGCGCGCCATACATCTCTGGCTTGCATTTGCTTGATGTAGCGACCTTCCGCCTCATACTTCTCGTACAACTGTTCGAATTCTTCACCCCAACTGTCAGGAAGACCGGGACATTGATGAGGACACATCAGGGACCACTTTTCGTCAGCATTTACACGTTTCATGAACAGATCGGGTGTCCACAACGCGTAAAACAATTCTCGGGCTCTGTATTCCTCCTTGCCTGAAGTCTTCTTCAGATTTAAAAAATCAAGAACGTCGGGATGCCACGGCTCCAAGTAAAAAACTTGAGCGGCTGGACGACTATCACCTTGGTCGATATAACAAGCTGAGTTGTTGAATACTCTAAGCATAGGTACCAGTCCGTTGGATACACCATTCGTACCAGCAATCTCGGTACCTTTGGCTCTGATGTTTTGAACACTGACTCCTACACTGCCACCAGTGTTACAAATCATAGCGCACTGAGTGATACATTTGTAAATACCGTCGAGGCTATCTTCTGGCATCATCAATACGTAGGAGGATGACAGTTGGGGATTCGGGGTGGCGGCTGAGTATATAGTAGCACTGGAATGGGTAAAATATTTTTCTGACATAAAGTTGTAAGTTTCGATGGCAGAATCGATGTCTTCGCCGTGTATTCCCACCGCCAAGCGCATTAACATGTGTTGGGGGCGCTCTGCTATTTTTCCGTTGATTTTTAACAAGTAGGTACGCTCTAACAGTTTAAATCCGAAATAATCGTAAAAGAAATCTCGATCGTAAATGATGCAGGAATTTAGACGGTCAGCATTTTTCATGACAATTGCATGGTGCTGATTGGAAATCATCTGACTTTTTCTTCCTGTTTTATTGTTGACGGCTTTGTAAAGGTCGTCAATGACATCTGCCAAAGAAAACACAAACTAATAGTTTTAGAATTCAGTCTCTACCAAAGATGATCATGCATAACATGTCTTTATATAAACAAATATGTATGACATTTTGCTTAACTAGGTCTTACTTACTAAATCTCATTTACAAACAGTGGCAGCTTAAACTTGATTTAATCTCAAAAAAAATCAGATTTAACCCAATGTTCTGAAGAATTACTTTTTCATAATATTGTGTAATTTTATAACAAAATAATTAGTAATCTTTACATGACTACATGAAAATATGCTTTTATTACGTTTTATAAACATCTGTAACAAGTTTATTACAAAACTTACCACTGAAATGCTTTTTTGTTTCTTTATGGAGATTGGACACAGCTATACGAGCAGCAAGTATAGCATAGTCCGGATGATCAGTGGTCATCATTGCTGCAGTTTCTGCAGCCAAGGTGTCTAGTTCTACTGTGGTTACGCCTGGATACAAGCCACTGATAACCTTCAGCGTAATTGAAACCTGTAATACTTAACAATGTAAAAGGTACGTTAAGAGTTACCAAAATGACTTACAGGGTCGACAAAATCCATATTTAAGCCGTAACATAGTTTCTGAATACGAGATGTGATCTTGTCTAAATGTACTTCTTCCTTTCGACCGTCTTTAAAAAAGTTCACAGTTTAATTTTTCATAACCTTACCGGTGATTGCATAAACTCACCTCGTTTGCAGACGTAATTCTTGGGGCTCACCATTGTGACTTTTGGAATAAAAACAAACTTGCAAAAAACACAAATTCAAAAAGTAACGGTTAAATATTTTTTAATTTTTAAATAACGTTCGGGAACAAAAATGAACAATGCAAATCGTATGGGCAAGCCGAGTTCCCGCCAAGTATACTGCACATGCGTCGAAGACACACACTAGAGGGCGCACAAGAGAATTCGATTATTTCAAAAAACATTGATCAATGATTTTCATCTTTTTTTCAATTTGGGAAAAAATTATTAAGTACTTAGTCACAAGAAAACATCCCTACTTAAGTAGATAATGTCTAGATGAGACGCAGCTAATGTACAGTTGCGGCCATTGACGAGTCCCGTTTTTTTGCAACCAACTGTATTACAAGCACCAGAAATAAAAAAATATAATCATTACATTACACAACTATCTTTTGGCGAGTTAATAAACTGTTTACAAGTTCTGTATGTATTCATGTACCCTCAATAAAAAATTATGAAATACAAATATCAAAGTTAATTTTTAAAGGTCGACATTTTTTTCCCCTATTGTATAATAGTATATAAAGTTTTCGATTATATCTACTTTCTTGCCAACATGACCCCCAAATGAGGATATTTCCTTATCGGTTTTTGCTTGTGCACGTTCTAACCTGCCAATTGAAAGAAGTTATATAGGAAAATAAAAACGTCACATAATAGTTATTAATGTATATATTTCTAAACTAACACAATCCTTAACATGTAAAGTGATACTTTATGAACTTAAGGCAAATAAAGCAAGTACGATTAAAAAAGTTATGCGCTGCACATCTCGCATGCACCGGGATTTTGCAACGAACACACCAGTGCTGCTTCTTCTTCTTCCGGGGTTCTCGTTGTACCATTTACTTTTTCTTTGGCGTCACCATTAATACCATTTTCTTCCCGAGTCATCAATTTTGTCTTGTCCACTGTGAACTGAATAGGATTGGCGGCTGGTTTAGTACGCAAGTAATACATTCCCGTTTTCAAGCCTTTCTCCCACCCGTAAAAGTGCATGGAAGACATCACTCCATAATTAGGCGCCGCTAAATGTATGTTCATCGACTGACTCTGATCGATAAACGCACCTCGATCTGCCGCCATGTCGATTATAACTTTCTGAGATATTTCCCACACGGTCTTGTAGATGCTTTTCAGATCGTCCGGGATTCCGGGAACGTTTTGAATCGAACCGTAATTGGCAATGATCTGGTTTTTCATTGTCTCATTCCAGAGACCTCTATCAGTTAGGTCTTTCAAGAGGTGTTGATTCACAATTTGAAACTCTCCTGACAAGACACGCCTTACGTAAATGTTAGAAGTATAAGGCTCGGTTGACTCGTTGTTACCTAGAATTTGAGCGGTCGAAGCGGTGGGCATGGGAGCCAAGAGTAAAGAGTTTCGGACACCGTGCTTGGCAATTCTTTGCTTGAGATCCGCCCAATTCCAAAGATTAGTCGGAGTGACACCCCACATGTCATATTGTAAAATGCCTTTGCTGACCGGAGAACCTTCGTATGTAGAATAAGGACCGTCCCTTTCTGCAATCTCAGAACTTGCTTCCAACGCGCCATAATACAAAGTTTCAAAAATTTGTTTGTTGAGTAGATGTGCCTCTTTACTGTCGAAGGGCATGCGCATAAGTATGAAAGCATCGGCTAAACCCTGAACACCTATTCCTATTGGCCGATGACGCAAATTCGAGTTTCGAGCTTCCGGCAACGGATAATAATTGATATCAATTATTTTATTGAGATTTCTTGTTACAGTTTTAGTTATTTCTTTCAATTTATCAAAATCGTAACTGTTTCTTTCGGGACTGACAAACATGTTTACGGCGATAGAGGCCAGATTGCAGACAGCGATCTCATCCGGTGAGGTGTACTCGACAATTTCCGTACACAAATTGCTACTTTTAATAGTTCCCAAGTTTTGTTGATTACTCTTTCTGTTGCACGCGTCTTTGTACAGCATGTACGGAGTTCCGGTTTCGACTTGCGAAGCGTAGATGGCGCGCCATACATCTCTGGCGGGTAGCTGTTTCACGTAGCGACCTTCAGCTTCGTATTTTTTATACAACTTCTCGAACTCTTCGCCCCAACAATCGGACAAACCTGGCGACTGATGAGGACACATTAAAGACCAGTTTTCATCATTTTTTACACGATTCATGAACAAATCGGGAGTCCACAACGCATAAAATAGATCACGTGCCCTGAGCTCCTCTTTTCCTGTGTTCTTCTTCAGATTTAAAAAATCCATGATATCAGCGTGCCAAGGTTCCAGATAAATAGCGCAAGCTCCCGGACGCTTATTCCCGCCCTGATCAACATAACGAGCTGAATTGTTGAACATTCTCAGCATTGGAACTATGCCTTGGGACACTTTATTGGTACCAGAAAGTTCAGTACCTTTGGCTCTAATGTTATGAATACTGACTCCTAGACCGCCGGCGGTCTTTGAAATCATGGCGCATTGAGTGAGGCATTTATAAATGCCGTTGAGATTGTCCTCGGGCATGGTGACCAAGAAACAAGACGACAGTTGGGGTCTTGGTGTGGCGGCTGAAAATAGCGTTGGGCTAGCATGAGTAAAATATTTTTCAGACATGTAGTTGTAAGTTTCGATGGCGGAATCGATGTCTTCGCCGTGAATTCCGACCGCCACACGCATCAACATGTGTTGCGGACGTTCTGCGATTTTGCCGTTGATTTTCAGCAAGTACGAACGTTCCAATGTTTTAAAACCAAAGTAGTTGTATGAAAAGTCCCTGTCGTAAATGATGCAAGAATTCAGACGATCGGCGTTTTTCATTATGATGGCGTGATGCTCATCAGAAATCATCTGTGTTCTTCTGCCTGTTTTATTGCTGACATATTTATAAAGGTCATCAACAACATCTGCAAAATATTAAATATTAATGGCAATTGTAACAGTTATAATAGATTTTTACTACATAATTAACAATAACAATAGCAATACTAAATAATTTAATTTATAAATCAATTATTGAACGAAATTGTGTTTTATGTTGTTTTAAAAATGAGTAACAGTGAAACAAAGTCAGCAGCTTCAAATATTTTTTTTTTTTAAGATATGATGCAATGCAGACATTTAAAGTAACACTAATATAAACAGGAGATTATAGATTAATATAAACACACAATACTTTGTGAGTTATTTCTTATTGATGCTTTGTGTTCTGCATATTATTTCACTTACCACTGAAATGTTTTTTTGTTTCTTTATGGAGGTTCGAAATGGCAATGCGAGCTGCAAGTATAGCATAATCAGGGTGATGAGTGGTCATCATCGCTGCAGTTTCTGCAGCTAAAGTATCCAGTTCTACTGTGGTAACACCTGGGTATAAACCACTGATAACTTTCAGTGTGATGGAAACCTACAATTTTTTGAAATAGATACAAATATGCATGGATGGCACAAAGATACTTACAGGATCGACATAATCCATGTTTAAACCGTAACATAATTTCTGGATACGAGACGTGATCTTATCGAGATGTACTTGTTCTTTGCGGCCGTCTACAAAGAAAAATTTTTGATCGAGTTATTCATAACCTTAAACATAATAGATACAAACCTCGTTTACGAACATAATTCTTCGTTGGTGTGTTGACCATTGTGAACTTAAATAAAACACAAACTTACAACAAAAAAAAAACAACACAAATGAATTCCTCAGAAATGAACGCGGACTAATTTCACATAGCGTTAACGAATAACGAACAACTGTTGTTTCCCGCCAAGAGCAAAACGAGTAAAAGTACTGGTATTGACAGTCAGGGGGCGCTCTAGATGATGTACGAATTTCAAACATCTAATTTTTAAACTAATATTTGAAAATAATAATCAAGATAATTTACAATTTCAACTTTTAAATCATCCCTATGCTTGATTGTTTGCATTCACTTAAAGTATGTAAAGAAGAATTATAATTTTTTATCATCTAGAACTGTTAAATAACAACCATCAGAATCAAATTTTTTAAATTCATTAATTTTTTTAAACATTATTTGATATTGTCAAATACCCAATTTTAAATTTTTTCACTATTTGCACAAGGAGGTAGGTTAAGTACCTTTTTAGTCTACTAAAATCGCAATTCGATTTTTAATAATACTTTGTTCATTAACCATGAATTATGACATTTTCTTAATTATTTAGAACTAAATATATGAACTATACAAGGTGAATCACGTGTAATAATGAGACTAACAAAATTTGTGATACAACCAACAATACATGCTCTCCATGTTTTTTTTTAGTTTGTGTTTTTATTTTAATTATTCCGCATAATGATTTTGATTAAATTTGACAAATGTAATGTCGAACATGTTGACTATGTTGAATAAAATTAAAATATAGTATATTTTTTGAATCTACATAATTGATGCAAATGTAATGTTGGCTGCATCGCAAATTTCGTTAGGCTCATTAATACTCGTGAATCACCCTGTATAATTAAAATATTTGTCATAACAAAATTAGTGACACGATTCATAATCCACGCTAATTATTTTACCATAAATGCTAAAATTTACATCGAAAAGAAAAAAGGGCAGATGAAATAACAACTATATTTAACAGAAACTTGTACAATGGCGAAACTAAAATTTTCCATAGGAAAATCAAATTCAAAAAATACCAAAAGAAATAAAATTTCCTGTCGGTAAAACCAAAGAAAAGTTAATAATTTGAACATTATTTTTATTATACAATTGTAAAAAAAAGTGTTTTTTAAATTGAAGTTTGATATTTTTAACAGAAGCCAAAACACTAGAAAAAATGATAGAGTATGTTAAAAAAATGAATTTGAAAGTTTAAAGAAATTAGTTACAGTTTTAAAGTGAAACAGTGATACATGATATCGTATTTTCTAAATTGACGGAAATTGAAAGGACAACAGTAAATAATCCACTTCCACTAGTTTGTTTCGGTTTACAATTACTTGCAGAAACTTTGATTATTAATAATGATAGATAATCAATAATTTGAGTTTGTAAGTTCGCTTAAAACGTTCGTCCATATTTGGTAAGTTGTGATGTATTTGCTGTAAATCTGGTTGGAAAGAAAGATGGAACGCAATTAGAAAGATATAATTACAGTGGAAAGTTGCACAGAAGTTTCGTTCGCTTCATAATTGATCGCCTTATTAAAGATGAGTTAGCTCTCCTTTGTCTAGCTAGGCAGACCAGGGGTTGCCACGACGACGGAGTTCTTCTGTTTACTTATTGCAGAACTCATATCCTAATTGGGTTATCTTACATCTGCGTCATCGTCGTCTAACATTACAGGTAACGTAAGTGTAATAATTTTATTTTACGGCGTCCAATTACGGTAGATTTGTCTACTTTTTACGTTAATTTTAAAATGATTCAAGAGAGATTGTATCAATTCTGATGTACCTATTCAGAGAGGCGAAGATATGAGGCAACCATTAGAAACATTAATGCTGCTAATTCCGGTCCAGGACAGCCCCCAGATTCATGAAAATATGACCCGAAACGTTCATTTCACCGCAGCAGTTTATGTCATCAGAGAAATATCGCCGATACCTAATATTTTTCATCAAAAGTTTTGGGCACAAATATGATCCCCCATTATTGGCAGGGTTAATTGTTTGAAAGCGCAGCACGTTAGCCTGCGGGAGCCAATCAATAATAGAATAATGAAATAAAAGACAGTCTACAGTGAGAAAATTGTCCCCTAATCATTTGTGAAGACAGCTGCTACTTTTTAAGTCTTTATGAGGGAAAAGTTAAGAAATTTTCAATTTCATTCAGGAAAGTTTGTTGGAAGGGCCTTGATTTTTCGTTCAAATTTATTTAAAATGACGTACTCGAAGTTATTTTATCACGGTCACACGGTCGACCGAATGCCGTAAATTGGCTAAATCTGCGAATTTTAGAGAAATGTTCCCGGAATGTCTCGGAAAATGCCCCAGCGCCATCAGCCGGGGTAATGTAGCATAAATCGCTGCGGGGGCGCTATGATTTTTAATGTGTTGTATGATTTTGTTGGTCTGAGTCCGTGGGGGGCTCCCAGTCAACTACACCCTCTTGACAAATTTCCCCCCATGTCATAATATTGTTTGAAACGGTCTTCCCACATTTTCAACGATTCAGTTTAAAAATGTTTTTCTTTTATCGCGTTATCATTTCCTCTTGTGCAGTATCTACGTATCTACACATCTGAACTACTTAATATTTATTTCCGACTTTAATTTACATAACGGATGGTGCATAACATTAAGGAAATACGTGTTACAAGAATTTGCAATATTAGCAAACTTTTTCTATTGTCTCTCCCTCACTTCGTGTTCATTAGGGAAACTACCCTTATGTAGTGGTGTGACCGTATATCTTATGTACAGCTATGAGCAAAAGTTTGTTATTGCAGAAAATATTTGGTCGGAGAGCTTAGCCAAAAAACAATGTTAAAAAGAATTTGCGTAACAAGTTAATCATATTTATGGCTGTTGTTCTACGCTGTTATAATTTCACTTGGATTCTAAAAAACAGTTTTATTGTCTACACATTTGTTTGCATAAATTAGGTATGGTGTAGGTTCTTTTAGTAAATAAAGTAAATATGATATAGTTAAGTTATTTAAAAAATAATTCTTCCCCTATATGTGGTTAAGTTAGTGGTTATGGTAGTTAATCTTAACACCGATGGTCACGTGCACTGATCACTATAATAAAGTATACAATTACAGTAATTATTAGGGTGTAGGTCAAGGCAGAATTATGGCCAAATCAATAATTACTGTGATTTAATTTCAATAGAATTTCATTTCAATGAAGATACATTGGCAAATTAACGACTTTTTGCATTGATGTACCTACTCGTAAGTAAAAAAATAAATACAAATAGGTAGGTACGTATAACATAGGCATTTAATTCTAATGTGATTTTATTTTGTGGGAACAGCTTACTTTAAGGGTGACTCTACAATTTAAAAACTATCTGTAATGAATGAAACGGTTTGATGTAAATCATATAGGTATGTAATACACAGAACAATTATTATTTAAAAAATAAACTAATAGTAATTTTTGCAGCAAGTGCATAAAGTTGTATTTTTTTTTACGAATGGAAAGTCTGACAGCATGCTAGCCGAGACACTAGCCGAGTGCGACAATCCCATGAGTTCCAACAATATTTTTTCTACGACTGTTTGCAATTAGAAAACCAATTAGCATCAAAACATAAATCTAACATTTGACGTTTCTGAAAGCAAGACTATGAGACAACTTCATCTGTTTTAATGCACTGTTATCATTCAGTTACTTCGGTGCACATACCGGGTGTTAGGGAAGTCCATAATAGTAATAAATTTTGTCCCCAGTAGAACTACTAGAACTCTTCAAAATAAACATTGTTTACATACTACCGCGGCCAAAATACGTACTTTGGTCGTCACTTTTTGACACTTCAAATGTAAATCAGGTATTAATGTCAATATACATGACAATTTCAAATTATTCTTGTCAAAAATATGGCTCCTTCAGTTTTGATAATACAGTGTGTATCAAAACGACCGCACCAACTACTTGTAATCGTATAAAGTAGTGAGAAGAACGTCAAAAAAAATAATACAAATGTTCTCCTGATGTTTTTTCTTAATTTTCGAAATTTTGATTTTTTTTGTTGACATATACAAGCACATGATTAATTGACTAAGATTTATTCAAAAATTGTGTAACAAAAATTTTAAATTTCGATTTTTAAAAAGGCAAACGGACTAAAAGAAAACTAATTTAATTAGTGAATGTTATTGCAATTGAACGAATACTCCGTCTCATGTACCTAATTGGAACAAAAAAAATTTTTTTTCAACATTTTTGATTATAATTTTCTAAATTTAACACGCTGTAACTTTTAATTGAAGCTGGGAAAAAATTTTTTTCCAATTTTTTTATATTCTCCCTGTATTCTGTACAACTGCTAATAGTTGGTGCGTTCGTTTTGAATCACCCTGTATAGAATCGTCTCACTTACTTCTGAAGGTTGTCTAAACCGCGGCCATGTTGATCTTTTGCTTTTGAACTCTGCCTCCGCAGCTGGGATTTACCCCACCCGTATGACACTGATAGAATAAAATAATTTTCCGACGACCACTATGAAAAATGCGTAAATTCGCACAAATAACTATTATTGAAAGTTGGCTATTGCATGCAAATAGCGAACCCGTGTGCAATGAAACTGGTTAGCCAATCAGATACCTTCTAGCCTGTGCGCAATGAAATCATTGCACACAGTTGTACTAACCATGGCCACCAATGTATGTTTTGTCCGCAGCTCTGTCGAATAATATTTGAAGTTTGAAGGAATACCGAATATTAGCGTTTTTTTTTGTGGTCGTCGGAAAAATATCGTGTATATCACGTTTTGAAAATTCGATTTCACACGAGTTTGCAGAATTGAATTAAGCAAACGAGTGTGAAATCTTTCATTTTCAACTCTTGATATACAATATACTATTTTATTATACCTGAATCATAATCCCTGTTTTTGACACTAAAATGCGTGCGAAAAAGGGCCTTTAAAACACTAAAGTTTTAAGGGTTGCTTAGGTAACAACAAATTCACCTAGAATTTGAACAATGATAAATAGACATTTATACACAATTTATGATAGCAACGAAACAACAACAATTAACCATTCGATTAACCAACGATTAACCAACGATTAATGACACAGATTTATTCGGAAAAGGTATTTCAATTTACTTTTTTTGTTATAATTTTCAGATTGTTGTGCAGGTATAATAAAAATAGCGTATGATACACGTTTATAAGGGCCTTTAAAGCACTTGCGACGTTAAAAGCGCTCAGCTACGCGCGTGTTTTAGAGGCTTCCTTATAAACTTGTATCATAATATATCGTAATATTGTATCGTAATATACTATTTTAGAATCTGCGTCTCTAATAGGTCTTTTTTTGTATTCAATTTGGAGTCGTTTAGGGCTATCTCTTAAAGCACTCGTAGTTTAATAACATCTCTAAGAAATTTTTTATCAATATTTCAGTGTAGGTATTATTGTCATTTACACCAAAAAACTTCCAATATTAATGTTCAAACTCTACTTTTTAACATATGTTGCAGATGTAGTTGCATCAGTTACCTTGAATTACCAATTAATATAAAATTCCCTACAAGTTGGAAGTTTAATTTTTTTATTTAAAAATTAAAACAAGGGTGCAAATTCTAAAAAATAACATGAAAAACTCGTTTTATAAGGGCATTGGCGCACTCGTCCCATACAAAACTCCCCTACGGATCGTTTTCTACACTTTGGACTCGTGCGCCAAATCAACCCTTATAAAACCCGTTCTTTAATATACTATTTTACAACAATAAAAAATAAGGTTAAACATCCTAAAGCTTGCTTTACAATTGAATATCATTTATGTCACATTGACGACCAAAGTATTTTGGCCGCGATAGGTAAATAGTTATAAGACCTATAGATCTTTTTTTAATCTAATATTATTTTTTACATTGTTCTAACCCCTAATTTGGCACTTCCCTCATGGGATAATCATCAATTGAAACGAAAGGGTGAGGGAAATGATAACATTATAATTTTTCTGAATAAAGAACGGTCGCTGTTCTAACTTACCTACTAACAGTTTTTACTGTTTTTTCGAGTACCTACTTTAATCGAGTAGGTAATTCTCGTATCAATTTTAGGGTTCAAATAATATTTAATTTTAACTCTGTTTTGAAGAATTTGCGGAAAAAATGATAAATAAAAAATATGTTTATGTATTTCCTATTGCCTTATTGGTAAAATTGATTAGGTATACTTCGGGACACGAAATTTCGGGCATCATTTTTCTGTCGTTTCAAAAAATTGCGATGTAAATCACTCTTTATTGTTAACGTGACATTCAAAAGTCAAATTGTGAAATTTATTTTCTGTTCACGTCAATCGCATGTCAGTCAAAATCGTCGCAAACGGTAAAATTGAGGTTAATAATGTAAAGCCTATTTTACATTTTTTGACAGTACATATATTAATAATAATAATAATAATAATAATAATAATAATAATAATAAGTTTATTCATGCCAAGATACAGCGTATTTGCATACGTCAACCAACTAGATTTAACTACTTATAGGAGAATGCAGCTAAAAAATTCAACTAAGCATAATAATATATGTACATCAAATTATAATTAATAAGAAGTAAAAGAGCAAAAATGAAAGCAAAGAAAAATTATTGGTCAACTACAAGACTTTGTGCACCCATATCATGTAAAATCAGTGAATTTATTCTCTAAAAACTCTTCAAACGAATAAAATTGTTTTTCTATAAGATATGATTTGATTTTACTCAACAGCATCTTTTCATTAATGGTTTTTGTTATTTGCACCGGAAGTTTGTTAAAAAATTTTATGCAAAAATAATTTATACCATCCTTGGATTTAGATAATCTTATTGTTTTAAAGCTAATGGCTTCGGCTCGGGTGTGGTAGTCATGAAATGCACCAAGAGTAGGGTAGGAATCAAGATTTTTTATAATATGTTCTAGACACTTGTAGATGTATAGACAGGGTAGAGTGAGAATATTGAGTTTCTGAAAATATTCGTGGCAGTCATCCTTGTACCCTAAATTTGCAATTATTCTAATGGCTCTTCTCTGCAACCTAAACAGTCTATGCCGCGAAGGTGAATGACCCCATGCCAAAATGGCATACTGTAGATGACTCTGAATTAAAGCGTAATAAGCAATTTTTAAATACTGTTGGGACAAGACATCGCTCAAGTTACGTAAGAGATACAAATTTTTGGATATCTTTGTGACCACCGCATCACCATGCTTATTCCAATTTAGCTGTTTATCTATAAATACCCCCAAGTATTTTGTAACATTAGAAAACGTTTCTGCAGTGGCATAGTTTTTTAATGTGAAAATTATAGAGATCGTTTTTTCTTTATTTAGAGTTAATTTGTTGGATATGAACCAATTTTCAGTAAGTGTAAGAAGATTCTTTTGATCAATCAACAGTTCAGTTAAAGATTTGGCCTTATTACTGACAGTCGTATCGTCGGCATACATTGTGACATTTTTATTTGATAAATATCCTGGGAGGTCATTAATAAAAATTAAAAAGATAATGGGACCAAGTATAGATCCCTGAGGTACACCGTAGATAATCTTCTTTTCAACTGAGTAAGACCCATTTGTACGAACAATTTGTGTACGATCACTTAAAAATGACAAAATAAATTTTGTACTTGCAGGATGGAAATTATATAATAAAAGTTTTTTGATTAATAATTCATGCGATACACAATCAAACGCTTTGGTTAAATCAAGAAAATATGTGTGATAAAATTCATTTTGTTCGAAGCTGTTTAAAATGTTGCACGTAAGATGGAGAATTGCTGAAGTCGTTGAGTAGTTCTTTCTGAAACCAAACTGGTAGGGTGTAAGTAGTTTATTATTATCCAAGAACTTGATGATTTGAGATAACATAAGTCTTTCAAAAATTTTAGAAAAGATGGGAAATACTGAAATGGGTCTATAATTATTTACATCCTCAGCGTCGCCTTTCTTAAAAATCGGTGCCACTGCTGCTTTTTTAAGCTGGTCGGGAAATAACCCTTGTTTAACAGCACAGTTGAATAATTTAGTTATAGGCGAGATCAAACAGTTCTGCACCGTTTTTACAAGAGACGTCGAAAATCCAAAAATGTCTTTGGTGTTATTATTTTTTAATTGTTTAATTACATCTCTGACTTCTACTTCCGAAACTTCGTGAAAATAAAAAAAACCATTGCACTTGGCATCAGTAACATTCGTGGACCTCATTATATTTATGGGACTATCTGTGGCTGTCGGTAAACTGGAGATAATTTTATCGGCTATAGATGAGAAATAATCATTAAACTCGTTTGCTGTTATGGTACACTGAAGGTCTTTTTTAGGTTTATGTTGATTTATGATGCTCCAAAGGGCTTTGGGATTACCTTTGTTATGTCTTACGAAACATTCATTTGCTTTCATTTTTGCCTCCTTTATGGCGCCAAGATATCTTTTTTTAAAACTAGACAAAAGTTGTTTAGTTTCTATAGTCTCATGAAGTTTATAAGCGTCATTTAGTAAACCAAGAGTTTCTCGCATTTTCTGTAAGTTAGAATTAAACCAATTATTACTACAAGAGACTTCAGAATTACGTTTAAATGTAACCATTTTCTCAGGAAAAGCAGTATTGAATATAGACAAAATGTTATTTAAAAACATATCAAATTTATGGTTTATATCGAAGTCATAAGT
Source organism: Tenebrio molitor (assembly GCF_963966145.1). Lineage (NCBI taxonomy): Eukaryota > Metazoa > Arthropoda > Insecta > Coleoptera > Tenebrionidae > Tenebrio > Tenebrio molitor. The sequence continues at coordinate 13,169,834 of NC_091051.1, read as the reverse complement.
TAAAAAGTCCCAGTCAATATTGTCTAAGCAGTGGTAAAAAATGAATTTTCCATATTGTGTAATGGGTCTAACACGTTTTGTTTCCATTTTACACTTACGATTGAAGAACCAATTTTTTACCTGCACTAAAACTCCTGTATGATCGGAAAAATCCGTTTCCAGTGGAGATGTGCGCACAAAATCACACGGTATATTTGTGAAAACATTATCAATATGGGAATTCTTTCTAGTGGGAAAATCTGCAAGGGCATATAACCCAAAACTACTGAATAAATCTGTTAGTTGTTGAACATTTTCGTTTTTCAAGTTAAAATGAATATTAAAATCCCCGCCAAAAACCACATTCTTATCTTTATAATCAATTACATCCAATACTTTACAAATGTTTTCGCATAGAACTTCGAATTTACCCAATGGTGATCTGTAGACGACAATCAAATACAAGTTGAATTCTGGTAGATAAGTGCCAATTATTTCGCAGTCAATTTCAGATGACAGGCTCTTGACAAATTGAAGGGATTTGAACTGATGGCAACTGAGAATAAACTGGATGACACCTCCATGGGTATGATTTGACCTAGTGAAGCTTTCCGCTGTCGTGAATGATTCTATTCGCACAATGTCACTTTCCGCTGGCTTGAGCCAGTGTTCTCCATAGAGCATCTAAAGGTTGTGATTCCATTACCATTTCGATTGCACCAATTTTGTTTCGTAAACACTGGATATTTAAAAACAAAATGTTTATACACTGGTTCCAGTTCTCTGATTGCTAGACTTCGTATACAGTTTGACTTCTTACGACTGCCACTTGTCTTCTGTAGGCTTCACATTCATAGTCGAAGCGAGAATGATTTACTTTAATATTTATATTGTTGAAATTGTTAAGTTTGGAACAATTAATGCAGACTGTATTATTTTGACATTCACTTTCAGTATGACCCGCTTTGCCGCAGTTCAGACACAGGATTTCTTTTATTTGACAATTATTACTCATGTGATTGAAACCTCCACATTTGTAGCACCTTATGATATTAACATGTTCAAACACTGAGCATGCCTTCCATTTAACAAATACTGATTTTAGATTTATGAATGTAGAGTAAGTTAGAGGATCGACTTCTATAATCGCGAAGTAATTATTCTTCATTTTTTTACAGACGATCATACGGAATAAACCTTTCATATTTTTTAAAGAAGAATTTTGATTTATAAGACACTGTTTCAATTCCTCTTCCGTCATTTCATTGTTAAAGCCCACGATTTTAATTTTCGGATTATGCGGCTTGACCTTTTTAACTTCATACTCTTTGCCCATTTTTGTCTTCACTTCTTCTTCCAATTTATTGGCCTCTCCTTGGTTGCAACAAGCAATTGCGACGCTCCCATTTCGCAGACGTTTAACTTTTGTGATGCCCACTTGAACTTCTTCGGGATTAATTTTATCCTGCAGGGTTTCAAAAGTTACATTGGCATTCTGGGAAGATTTTGGTTTTAAAATAACAACATCTTTACTAGGTTTGAGGGATTCACTATATAGTTGCTTATCTTGATGGAGGACGTTTTTAACATTTTCCGTGATCCTTAATTGTCCGTTTGAGAGTGTGTTAAACTTTTGATCAATTTGTATTTGTACCTCTTTTTTGAACGATAAGAACTGTTGAGATAGTTCTTCTCTTACTTTCCCTACGAGACTTTTTGCGTCGAGCGTTTGTCGTGTTTCAGCGAGTTGCGCGGTTAAACTGTCGATTTCTTCTTTCATCTCCTCAACGGTCTCCTTAAGTTTACTGTTTTGGTAGTTTACTTTTTTTAGAACTTTATGAAAAGCTTCCTCAATATTATGTATTTCACGACAGTGTTCCTCGCACAACATGACACTCTCTGTAATAACGCAAAATTTTTTGCCCCTATCAAGGAGGATTTTTATGCAGCTAGTGTGGTAATACTCGTCGCATTTTGCACATTTTGTAAACGCGTTCAGAACCTTTGAATTGCACCTTTTACACACTTTTCCACTTGCATCACTGGGACCACTATCAAACACCTGTGAAGCGCACGTCGCCATCTTGGAATCATTGACAGTGATGCCCGAAATTCCGTGTCTCGAACTGTACTATTGGGGACAAAATACTTTGGTCGTCATTTTTCTGTCACTTCAAAACAAATTAATGTAAACCAACCATTAATGTCAAGTCAACATTGATGATAATTTCAAATTATTGACTTTTCTCTTGTCAAAAATATGGGACCTTCCACCATTCAAAAATTTAGAATCGTCTCCCTTGCTTCTGAGGGATTGTCCATGGGCCAAATTGCCTTGTGGAAACCTTTTCAATTTTTCCTCCTTGGAATTTCTCGTTCAGTGGTCCATTTTTCGGTATTTAACATTTCGCAATGATGAGTTTGACAGTGACAGTGGTTGACTGGTTGACAGTAATAAAAAATATCCTAATGCTTGCTTTACAAGTTTATGTTAATCAACTGACTTTGACGACCAAAGTAATTACGACCAAAGTAATTTGTCCCCAATAGTACGTGGACTTCCATAACACCCGGTATTTGGATAAATAATAACAAGCTACGAGCTACGGCACGTTTTTTTAACCCATTTTACTTTTTTCGCTTTAACTTTTTTTTTATTATTTGGTTTTAACTTAAAATTAAAAAATACTCTTTACCGAACGACAAACTTAAAATCACAATGTTTATTGGTTTAGTAGATCTTGGAAAAATCATATGACAAAAAATAATAATTGAAAAGTATAGCGCCATCTATACAAATTTAATTAAACAATTCTGAAGAAATATTTTTGTTTGATAATTTAGAAAACGTGTTCCAAGACAGATGACAAATACCTACTTAACCTATAATTCATTTTATAATCCTCGTTATTTTATTTCAGGAAGTGTTTTGTGACGTACCCTTTACTACATAGAGGAACTCAAACACGGACACGTGCGAATTTTTTTTATACGTTCAACCCTACCACCCCTTTTGCTCGTGCCATCTGCATGGAAAGGGTAGCACCCTTTCATATGATTTTTTATCGAAGGGTTTAAATTGTTCCAACATTTAATCACAGCAAAGGTTAAGATTTATGGTAAAAATGTAATGATATTTTTTTTTATTTATTCTCAATAATTTAAATATCAATTTTTACATAAAATACTGTAATGTTATAGTTGTGTGACAATTCTAACATAAAGAATTCTTTTAGCACCACAGATGTTTATACTTTCTTAATAATTCCAAAAACTGTACAAGAAATTTCAGAAATGTGACGAATAGTTCTGAGATTTCATGCAAGTCCATTTTTCCACCATCACTTTTTCCATCAGCAATGAAATTAGCATCGCTACAATGAAGGGTTGTTCCCCCTTTTAAAATAAAAAAGGGTTCACCCATCACACAATGTAAAAAGTAAGGGTTGCAACCAACAGAAAGAGTTTGTCGATACATTTTGAACTGCTTCGATGCTACGATCCCCTCCACCAGGATTTTATTCGAGGAAATCTATATGTGTAAGGTAGTCCTTCGTAAACCTTTGAGAGAGGGCTTTACATATGCTCCACCCCTTTAAAAGTCTGTGCACACTTTTTTATGTAAAGGATAGAATAAATCAGTTCAGTCTCTCGAAGTGCATCACAGAGGCAGGGTGCTTCTTTCTAAATATGTATGTAGGTGTATCAGAAAATTTCTTAATTTTGCTATCCACATTATGGGAACCTGCATAAATGAAAAACGCTTGTTTAACAATCAGTTGTGGGGAATGTGTATTTGTAACATTTTTTTGTTTTCTTGGATGCAAAGTTACGAAACAGGTAAGTTTTTATAAGTTACCATTACCATTAGACGTCAAATCATTGTTTAGGCATAACAGTTAGGTATTGACAAGCGAAAATTATTTTTCATTTTTCTAATTTGAAAAAAAGCTAATGTATTTGAAAATATTAAATCATAGATGATAGCTTTCTTGCTGCATAATCTCTTTAAAATGGTCATTATTGTTTTTTTGATTTAATAATTAATTTCTCTAACTGTCCTCATTACAGTTGTGCACTGCTAGTTGCATATCAATAGCAACAACTATCGTTTCATTCTTAGCAGAACAACTCTGATTTTTAAAGCATCACTGCAAATTTTATACGGACTGATTTATTTATTTTTGGAAATGTAAAAGATACATTTTTATCAATTCGGATGTGTTGCGATTTTCAAGTTTTTTATTTTTGTTTTTATTAAAACTGAACCATACAACATCAAGTTTTTCAGATTTCGGAAGGCCACCCACCCGTTAGGTATACGTATTGCATTATATAAAAAAAAAGAATGCTTACACACTTGTTAAACCGGCATATTACTTAACGTCCGGTCTGTAACATAACTTTTGTTCAAGCTGTTATTAATTTCTACCTGTATCTATTCTGAATGAACGTCTTCATTAAAAAGCATATCTTGTGCTAATGGTAATAATTATTTTCTAATGATGATGATTAATGATCGTATAAACCAGTCTCTCAGCCCTGATAATGACGAAAATTAATTTTTTTGAAAACATTCAGTTTTAAAACACATCTACATTTACTGCACTGCCTTTTAATTAAGAATGAAGACTGTTTTTACAGAAATTTCTTTAATTATAAATAACAGAGAAATTATTTCTTTAAATAATCTAATAAAAAGATGAAATTTTGTTTTAGAAGAATAAAACTTGACGGGAAATAACTGTATACAAAACAAATTTAAAGATAATGTTTAAAGATACCTACATGTTTTTACTTATTTCGAAATACTCGTTAGAATCTCAAATGCCATCCTGTGATCTTTGGTACGTACCAATCGCGTATAATTACATTTCACAAGATTTACTTAGTCAACACAAAGTTTTTCATTTTCTAAATTAATCGGTGCTAGGTGGGTTCACAATAATTAAAATTGAAACTTTTTCTAAGTCTTCTAGTGTTCTGTAATCGTATTCCTTCACACAAATGGATCAGCAACAAAAAGTAATTCTACATTTGGGTGGAACTTTTATCAAATTTTTCCAGTAAATAACGGATAGGTTTCCGTGTTAAATTTATTAGAGACGGAATAATAATTATACAGGGTGTCTCAAAATTCGCGAATTCCGAATTCAGAGCGTTGTTGGGAATCACTTGAGTAGTCCAAATACGGAAAAAAAAATCGGGACTCCCCGCACAAATATACATGGGTGGAAAAGTGCACTCTTTGAACTGCGTTTTCTTCAAATACAGGCTGAAAAGTTCAGTGTTTATTGTTATTTATGGTGTAGATGATTGTAGAAAATAATAACGTAAAACAATTTTTTGAAGAATAGCTTTACTTTTTTTTTTATTTTGTCACTGTGGATATGAAGGCTGCCATGTATTGAACAAAATTAAAATGCTTATATCTTCTTTGGGAAGAGCGATTTTTTTTCTAAGTATTTTTCGAGCTTCACTGGGTCCTTCCCTACCACGCTCTGAATTCGGAATTTGCGAATTTTTAGACACCCTGTATACATGACCGACTATCAAATTATTAATTAACTCCACATAAAATCTTGAAAACTTGGTGAATGGTTTTTCTAAAAATTCGCTTAAAAAACAAAACTTAATTTTACGTCCTTAAATTGTTATCTTTTAGTTATTTGAAACAATAATTGACCCGATAAAATTTACGTTTATTTTGTATTTCTTCATTTGAACATTCACTATGGAAATCTTTGTAAGAAAATAAATGATTACATCTCCATAATAGAGTTGCGTAAAATTGTCTTCGAGGACGTGATTTCCTTTTTTGAAAATAATTTATATATTATCGGCAACTTATGTAAGTCTTTGTTCGTTGCATAACAAGTAATAATTACTCATTTGTACTTAGCGACGTTTTTGTTTAATTTCTTGAAGTACATACTTTCAATTATTTCGATGTGTTTCACGCTTCAACAATCCAACCCAGTCGTTCATTAATTTGATTTCCCAACGTAGTTAAATATAGAACGGCCTACGGGAGAAAATTCTATTAAGATTTTAGTTGGCAATTTTGCGAAAATTCAATATACTGTTGACGTGGGTTTTATTGTTAGTTTTTCTTTAGCAACGAAGCACAAGTTCCGGAATTCGTCGCACGATATCAATCTACTTTGACAAGGGGATGAATACATTGCTAAAACAGGCAATATGAGATAGCTGCAGGCTAGGCAGACTTAGGGATGATTTTTATGTTGCAATTTTCCGGCCCTAGAGCTGTTCAGTTGTTACAGGAGATGACGAGAGGTCGTAGGTTAAGTAAGTTCTGCTATCGCATACACACCCTCTTCGGCACCATTTATCAATAAGCTTTTTATATTTTGGCGTATCAGTAACATTTTTTGTCTATTACTCTGCCTCCATTTATAATCATCACGATTTTGTATTTTATGCAGTTAGACTTGCGCAAACAAAAATGGCTTATACACTGCGAGCGGAAAGTAAGGTACTACCTATCACACTTCTTAAATTTATATTCTTGGCAAAAATTTTATTTCTTAATTGTCTTCTTTGACAGGTTGTATTTTTCGGCGCGACATAAATTTAAGGAATTTTATTCTTTATTTTACACCCGCGCTGTGTAAAGGAGGTAAATATTTTCTCAATTTATATAATGCGCCAAGCTTTCACCCCAAGTGTTTGCATGTGGCAGTTTTTTTACCTCGAAGGACGTCAGTCCGACATCCCTCGGGATTTTTCTCTGTGTGTTTCCAGATAGCCAGAGGAAACGAGAAAATGTTGTTTTAAATGGTTTGATATTTGTCTTGTAATGGTTTAAAAACACCCGTTTGTTGCGGATATTAATTTCGAAACTTTCCCTTTCCCGGAGTGCAATACATCCCTGGCAATATATCGTAGTGTCCGGAGCCACCTGCGCTCGTAGTATAATAATCATGTCACATAAAACTGCAACACATATAGAAAATGCATCATCCCTCGATACCCTACAGGCTCTCCGTCACTGTAGCATTAAAATGTCTTCACTCCCTTGACCGCAGCTCGGGATTCAATATATTACGTCGTATCTCGGATGTGTTTTTCACCTTTTTCCGACGTTTTCCATATTATGATTAGAAGGAAATGTTAGGAGGGCGACGATGAGAGTGGTATAAGGCAAAAGGGAAAGACAGAGGGTATCTCTCCTCATACAGTATTCAACGCCAGCTATATCCCGCATTAATGTGGCCGTATCCGTTGGATTGGGAATATGTATGGGGCTCGGACTGGACGATCTGAGCCAAACTGAACTCATAATTTAGGAATACATTCAGGATACCGGCAACGTATCACATCAGTATTTTTACGTTTATTGCCAGATAATGCTAATATATGGAATACAATAAATCAGATTTATTTTAAAATGTTGGCCTCATTTGGTACAAGACGTCGGTATAATGTCTAAGATAATGCATTTTATTCACGTGGACCGAATACGGTATCAGCGAAAATAGAACAAAAGTTATTGTGAAAAATGAAATGCTGAAACTACGGCGAGACCGTACGCGGGGACGTTTCAAACGTTACGAGGAATTCTGACAAAATTTGAACGAATTGCTATCACGGAACGATTACCGCAGTTATTTTTGACTACACCTTAATTTCAGGTTCTAAACGTTGGGTAACGTTCCGACACATAATGAGTGACAAATTAGAAATACGACAACTTATGCAACCAATTACACGGTTGTAGAGTCGAGTTGTTAGATTCTTAAAAAATATCTCCACCCTCCCCGACAAATGTGTGTTGCGTAAAGTGGCAAGTCTTAAATTATTTTAGTAGCAGAACGTAATACGATCCTTCATTGTCAATGTCCCCTACACGAAAATATGAGCTATAGTAAGAAGGTCTTAAGGACGATCAAAAAGGAACATGAACAAAACAATAAAAAAATAGGTGCTCTGTAATTAATAACGGGAATTGTAAAGAGAAGAAAGAGTGTAAAGAAATAGAGAATAGCCTTTACGGATATCAGAAAAATCTGTACAGCGTATAAATGATTGTAATTCGAACAGGTGCAATTTGAGATCAAATCTGTTTTATGGAAATTATCAACGAAGAAAAAATGTTAATGTCCTTGCTGATACTTTCACCGCAATAAACAGACCCATATCTTATATTTTTCAAAATACATGCAGAGATACAAACAGATATCTTACAGTTACAATTATGTTTAAAAAAATGACCCTTTGATACATATTTTATCCAAAGTTAAGTGGTAATTATTCTAGACGAAAATGATTTGAATAAGTTAAAAGAAGATTAGAAACGAAGAAAATTGAAATAAAGAAATAATTATCTTCTACAAGGAAATAAGAAAATTAAAAATGTATTAGTAGGTGGTGTGGGAGAAAAATCAAAGGAACTAAAATAAGAGAAGTCTATAAAAGTGTTGTTTAAAATTGCTGTGAAGAAGTATATATGTATTAATAGAATGACCTTTGCCAACAAAGACTAGGGAAAATTTTTACTTGTACGATCGACGACAAAAAAAAGAGAATTTCATAAATTGGCTAATTGTTTTATTTTGACTCACGTTGTTAGTTAAGTTATGTTAAATTAAAAGTTATTGAAATATGTAATATTCTTTTTAGATAGTGGTGAACTGAAGCAACCAAAATGGCAGAATTTTAAGATGACGACAATCCCCTTCTTAGTGAATTACATTGTTTTCATCAGTGTTGTAACAGTGTATTACATATCGAGGCGTAAAATGTTTCATTACCGCCGAGGGCTCATTAGATAACCAAGGCGCGAAGCATCGCTAAAGGGCGAGGCAGAAATGAATGAATTCGTCCAGGTATGTATAACAATTTCATTTACAAATATCATCTGTTAAAGAAAAATGAAAAAAAAATGTACTTTAACATTTTCGCGAAAACATGTTTCTGTGGCAATAATATTGGATTTAGTAGTAATTTGTATTGTTTGTGTGATTTCAAATTGGGTTTAAAGTGTCGGATATAACAGAAGCACAATGAAAACTTTCATTGAAAAAAAGCAAAAAACCCACGCTATTTAAACATTTTCTTCCAATAATAAAAAAAACAAAAGGGAGTAATAGCTCAGTTTCAAACTTTTTAAATGTCAGTAATAACGTCATTACATATACAGGGTGAAGTTGAATTGCATCATAATACTATGTAAACCATAGTATCTTCAATAAGTGAATAAACGGAAAGTAAACATTTTAACTTTATAAAATCCAATTTAACTTAATTCCATCCCGAACGAGACACTTCTGGAAGCTGTTATTAATCGAAACATGAATAGCTTTAAAAACGGAGAGTCACAAAACCTTATTATAAATGAAATGATTGAAATAGTTATTTACATAATTATTGGGATAAAAGCAATATTACAGGACTCGAGTCTGTAATCACACGAGTTTCCTGTAATATGCTTTAGCCCACGTGTTATGTACAAAATTTTATCAAAGACCGCCCCAATTTAAAAAAATAAATCTTATCTATTGATTTTCGCCAGTGAAATAAATGAGTTTCATTACCGCACTCAATGGTATAAGAATTTACTTATCCCACTAAGAATTTACTTATCCCACTGAGTGAGGTAATGAAACTCATTTATTCCACTGAGTGCGGTAATGAAACTCATTACCTCTGAGTGAGGTAATAAAAATGCGTGAGGTAATGAAGTTCTTATCCCATTCAAAATTAGTGGGATAAGTATCATTTATCCCACGGGATTAGATAAAACACTTTATTAAATACACAGAGCCACAAAAACGTGTAATAATACTATGAATGAAAACCAATAACTTTTTGCACCTTTTTTGCGCTGCATTCTTTCTTTTCTTTTTAATCTTACGTGATATCAATGGCGTACTCAACTTTTGTGCTTGAACTGTACATGGCCTTCACGCGGAGTTATATGCCAAAAGTGATTGCACGTGATTTTCACAAATGGTCTGAAAATCCTAATGTTTTAATATTCTGATGTATTTCGATTTCACCCTGTATAGTTGTAGATAAAATTTGTATTGATTACTATTTGTCAATGGCAAAATTGTTCAGTTCCATCTTCTGTTGCAATTAAATCTGTATCTTTTAAAAATCAATACTTACATATTTCTAAATGAATGATAGGTCTATTGGTAATTTCATAATCCAGTTCACGATTCATAATCCAGTTCACTATAATTTTGCCGAATGATCATTGTTAGTGGTTTGGTATTATCATAAAGCAGGATGTATTAGGTATTATTGTTAATTTTTCGCAACATCTCTCTACATTGATTATTTCACCGTGTTCCAGATAATTCTCTGTAGTAGATCATATCCGTTACCAATCATAATACACTACATAACCGTTTTGGGATGATGAAGATGTTGTTTACTGCTTATGGTACAGGTTAATTTTGATTAAACCAAGGTAATTATCGCTTACGGTATACGGCTGTTATACCTACACAACTCATAATTGGTCTAAAAATAGATAATTTTTGTTATTGGACAGCAACGATGAGCAAGTGGTGAAAACATTGCACTGAACTTCTTTTGAGAGCTCGTACGGTATCATCTTCTTTACGTAGGTGGCGAATTGTTGTCGTATTTGACATTGACATGGTTTCACAAGCTTACTTTTGGATTATACCTTTTTTAATGTTCTTTTCTGCAAATGGGTTCCGTAGATTAAAATTCTCTGTATTAAATTTCTCAAATTATCGTAGATAGTACTTTTCTCCACGACTATTAAAGAATTAATGCATTCTTGTTGGATATTCAACGAAAGAATGATATCAATTCCACATTCAGTGATAGAAAATACTAAAACCCACGGCTGTCGGCCAATCCATCCCTCGTATTTACATTCTTTCACCGGCAGATGACCAATCGGATGCGTTTGTAAACAATGAGTCGCGCATCGCGCAGCAACCGCTAAACGAGGCACAATTTTAATTGTCAAATTAAAAGGCAAATTAAATTCAATTTTCAAAGATTGTTTTTTCTTGGTATAGTCGAGAAAATATACTCTTCAACTCGCGTATAATGGCTATTATTCAATCGGACGATTCCACCACTCGCCTACGGCTCGTGTTGGAATTTTCATCCTCTTGAATAATAGCCATCATTATACGCTCGTTGAAAAATGTACTATTATCCCAGTTTTTAAATAGCTTTTAGAGCAAAAACAATTATTTACGTGGGAGCTTCTCTTACCTTCGTTTGATTTATTAATAGTGAACAAATTGCCATCAAAGTCCACAGTTGCTTTGCCGTGTCCTGCTTCTTTTCTTTAAACTGTGATTCATCAGCAAATACCCCTTACCTCGGTTCTAGGCACCTAGATCTTTTTTAATGATATGGGAAATGGAATTCTGTTGTTTTCGAAAAATATTCCGGTCAGGATATTTTTTTACAATTTTAGTGAACTTCCAGACTGCTGGGGATTCTAAATACCTCGGAACAATTTTGTGAAATATTTTGATATTACACAGTATTTTTAAGTAACACGTGAAACAATATTGTAGTGACTTTTTTCTTTTTCATTCTTATTTAGATAACACAGAACAAGTTATGAGTACAAAAGTTTAAACTGTGAAGACTAATATAATCCAACTATGTAACAACAATTAGCCACAGTCTTAAACAACAAATTGTCAGTGTAAAATTTCAAAAAATATATTTCGTTACTTATCACGGTGAGAAAGAAGTCACAGGTGAATTAGGAAAGTGAAGTTTTCACCAGGAAGACTTTTTCAGAAAGAAAATTTCTTGAAAACTAAGGTAGACATTCGCCAGACTCTTGTAAGTTGTTTTTGCGTTACGTGTGTGTCCTCACCTGCACCGTCGACGGTGGGTCGCCGCCCTCATTACTCCGACTTTTATACAATCAACGTCAATTAGCTTTACTGGAAGTTAACCGCTTTAATGTTGAAGCGGGGGTGTGTAAATGCAGCAAGTTGTGATGGTCGAGTGCCGTCACATCGTAACTCAAGCAATGCGCGGGGCGTGGCGCACTAATCGATGCTATATTGCGCTATCGATTGCTTAGGTTTGCTTCACTTTAACCACTATTCTGCAAGTTGGCGATACAACATACACAACAACGGTCGACACGCAACTGCTGATTTGCGATTGTAAAACGTCACCCCTTTCCACGCTTAAACCCTTCAAATAAAAAAGGGAGCGACAAGTTCCAGACTTCCGACGATGGAAAATGTTAGGGTCCATTTTAATATTAAGTCCGAATGTTTTGAGAAATATAAAGGAAACATAAAATACAAGTTCAATTTATTTCGATTCGCTATTCGTAAAGGTCAAGAGAACCCTCATCAAACCAGCCATAAACCGCGAACAATTTTTGACATGAGAAGGGCAAATCCCCCGGTTTTAGAATAAAATTCACATTTCACACACCGACATCGGACGCATGAATAAAAAATAAACTGATAGAGCAAGGAATTTTCGAGGGGGAGGAAAAATGCGATTTGCACGGTTTAAAAATTGGGATTTGCAGCAACCAACCAATCAGGAATTCAGAATTATTTTCTTTTGCACGGTGGATGCATTTCATGTCGCTGATTTTTTTGGTCAGAAAAGGTTTTAACAACTCTCGCAAGTTGAAACGTGAGAATCTAGTTCTTTGTTATTACCAAATGGGGTTAAGTTGATTACCAAGACCGGTGGGCTGACTGGGTGTCTAATATGATAGTTCTTGTTCTTGTTGGGTAGTTGCTGTGAGTTCATCAATTAATGACTCTTGAACTCGACGACTTTAGGTAAACTCGCCCAAGAGTTGTGAGTTAAGGTGTCTTCAGGTATCTACGTTTGGAGCTAATTTGACCATATACTCTTAGAACTGCTGCGCAAACAACTCTCGCGTCAATAAATAGAAAAATACGGCGATAAGCGCTTGTAAAAATATTTTGTCTTGGAAAATGTGCTTGTAGCGATTGATGTGACTGAACGCGGCTTTATCCGTTCTTCATGTTTACACTTTAATTTCAATTTAAAGAGACGTCGCAAATATTTAACTTTCCGCGTATTTGATTTCGGTGAGAACCACCATAGAACCATTTATTGGGTATTTTTGTAATTTTATTCGGTTTGTTATAAATCGTGATAGCGGTAACAGTATGGAAGTGTAAACACGTGAAAAATGCGAAATGTGGAAATATTTTTTTAGGGAAAACAAACAGTGAAAGGAACCGTTTGTGGTATTACCAGCATTCACATGTTTTCAAATTGTTATTTTAAATCCACCCCAAGGCAAGACGTTACACAATGTTGGGTAAATAACCTGAAGTTATTCGATTTTATACCAAAAACGCTTTTATTCAGAAATCGAGTTCCCCCAACACACTTAAAGACATATCAAATTGTGTGGGATAGGATGGCGGAATTTGGAGGGTCGATTAACTCTTTGTTCTTCCGTGCCATTTGCAAATTAGTTTGATGGTCTCGCGCAAGTCGTGAAATGAAATTACGTCGTTTTTGGAACCGTTTATTTTAGCTGAGTCGATCAATCCGATTATGAAAAGCAAAGCGAGAAATTGGATATTCGTTTTTCGTTTGATCTTGGTTATATTCGAATTTCGAGAACGCTATCGCCCCTGGTTATAAATATTGGAGTCCAATAAAAGTTGTTACTTAGGATTCGCGTCAGACGACATCAAAGCGTCTCTGTCGAACGTCCGAGAGTCAAAAGAGGGTGCGAATAAATAAAGCGAAACTAGGAAGAGAAACATTCTTTTGAAGGGAGAGTTGTCGTTGCCATTTGCGATTTGCTTTTAATCACGAGAAAAATAATGGAGAAAGGTGTTTCGGGATTATTCGGTTAGAATAGATAAGGACGATGAATAAAAGAACAATGAATGAATTATGCAGTGAGTTTTTGCATCACCTAAGTAGTTTTCCTGTCGCGAATGCGCTTATTTACAGTATTTCAACGGAATAGAATTCAAGCATAAAAGCAAGTTCACTCTTCGACAGTGGCGTTTTAGAGATCCCCAACACGCGCTCTGAATAACATCAACAACTCGCAACTTCTCGCCTGCTTTTGCCACCGTTGAATACGGAAATTCTATACAAGTGAAAAGTTCTTTGCTCCCCATTCCATTATGTATGTGCGTGTGGTTGAGTTACAACCACCTCGGGGACCGCGCCGCATTAGGCTCTCTTTTCGCCTCGAACCTCCACCGAAATGCATTAAATATGTCCGCCCGCCGTCCACGATTTCTTTATTTTTTCGAAAACCGTTTTTAATCAAATACGAAATTGCGGTTCCTTCGTCCGGCAGGGGATGTATTTTTTATCTTCGCGTGGGATTTGTTCTCCCGATTCGGGGATGGTTTATGGGGCGCTTGTAAATTCGCAGGGTGGCGTTCGCGAGTTGAAATTGGCGCGTCGAGTGTCGAATCCAATCACGGCAATCTCCTTATGTTTGATCGGAAGAGGTTTTGTGTGGCGCTTCATAAAATGGCGAAGGAGAGCCTTCTGAGCCGAGATCCTATTCCAATCTGTCGCTTAAACAAAGAGTGGCAAACAAACGGTTAGACGGAGTCCGGACGGACTGTCATTGTAGGAATGCAATAGCAAATCAAGATTGGATTTCAACCCCTGCCAGGGGTCGAAGTCGCTAGTCTAATCTCGACCTCGCACTCGACCGCCGACACATCTCCCCGGACCCCGGAATTACTCCGACTACCCCTACAATCCGCGCCGCACAATGACGTGTCTGAATCAAAGCGAACTTCCAATTCGACAAATTGAAAAATACTCATTAGTTGGATGTTTCGCACTCACCTTCGTTCCTTGTGGCCCGTTACTCGCCGGACGGAAATTAAAAGAAGTAAATATCTCGAATTTTTAGGACTTCAATGGATGGAATGCCTGCCTGGACGTTGTTGAAATGAAAAACTTTGTCCTTACACACGGCGCTCGTTAAATTGTTCACATTATTCGAACAATGTGCCTCACAATGGCCGCATCTAATTTACTTTATTGCTGCTGATAGGCATATGAGCCATGAGAACGTGAAGTTCTAATAATAATTCAATCTCCATATGTCAAGCTTTTAATTCCTGTCCGATTGTTCCTGCTTTACAACTCGATTCACCGAGGTGGCTTACAAATCGCAAACAAATATTACAGCTACATGAATGTAGAATAAAGAGACCTTCTCTATTTAAAGATTCTGAATCGCCCCTCTTGCGCCGCCACTGGATGGAATAGAAAAGCGTAATTTCTGCAATGTAAAAATACAAATTGACCTGTCCGAGAAATTTTGCTAAAAATCAACGACATAAAGTGAAGAAACTTTATTCCTTACATGACTCTATACTTATGTAATGTGATCGATTACAAAGAGACAAGAAGCAGCTGTGGTAAACAAAATTTCTGAAAACATGTGGTGGTGGTGCAAAGAGGGTTTGTTGAAACTCAAACAAGGTTACGTGTGGGAAAAACCAAGTCATCATTTTCTGTCATGAATATTTTGTGTTTTTGAATGAAAATAGTAGATTATATCATTAAGAATAGAAGTGAGTCTTTTTGTCCAGAAATTGAAGACCGAGAAGCACAAAAAGACTCTCTAATCTGAATGATACAATACTATTTAAAAAAAAAGCTACTTCAACCATTTCTACAGAGATACACAAAAGCGCGATTTTCGACCGCTTGAAGATAAACATTTTTTAAAATAAACTTTACGTTAATGTGAAAACTGCACAAATGAAAAGTTTGTTTTTAATAACCATCCCTTATTTCTTTTTTTATTAGTTAAAATAAGCAATGAACAGAAATCATTCGACAGTTTTCTGTAGAATTTTGTAAATGCCGTCATAAAAATGGTCGGCTGCTTCGGCGAGAAAATGGTCCTGAAATTCTTCATAATAGGCAAAATAAAATTTAAGAACAGAAATGTCAGTTGGATAGTTTACTTCAGTTATTAGAAAAATTTAAAAAAGAATAATTTCGGTAATTCTTAACTGAACGACTTTTTTGAACATTTTGTACCTACTCTAGTGAACGTTTTTTTGAACATTCTGTACCTTCTCCAGTGAACTCACTTATTTTGACTTTACATTTCTATTTCAATTTTCTGTTTTGAAAGTACATACAATTGTATAAAAAAAATTAAAGAGTTAAAAGTAAGAACGGAATTTCAAAAGATGTTGCATTACATTTTTTATGTTATTTAAATATCATTTTTAAAGATTTATAAATTTTTATCAAAATGAGTGCAAGACGCTTCAGAAGTTCATTTTTACACATTTTGTGTCTTCTAGTGTGTGTTGCAACCTCACAACGTATGGTTTTAATTATCAAAATGGAATAATCCCATGTTGCACATTTTTAATCAATCATTTAATCTTTGTAATCAAGATAATTTATCGAATAGTAATTGCTTTTGATTTGTTTACTTTGCCATATAATTTAGTTCCTGATGTATAAGCAAACAGTAGGTTTTTCCTAATGTTATATTAATTCTGATTTAATGGTTCAAGTGCTATTGACGTTCTAATTTTTTTTAACCAAATCTCAATTTCTTAATTGTAAATTATGCAGACACATATATCTAATTGATACACCAGACTAACGTAATGCAACTTTTTAAATGACGGAATTCATTTAACATAATTATAATTTCAAATATAAACTTGATTTAACTTGTGATAATTAATATTAATACTATACAATCACTGCTAAGTATATGATGTGTTAGTTGGATTACGAGGAAACTATCACAAGAAGTAGCTACTGAGAATAATAAAATTATTTTAATTTTAATAATCCGGCGCATCCACCATTTTTTCCATGCAAACTATTGATTTAGAGTTTTTCCGTTATTTTTGCAACAAATTCTTTCATCCAGTACCACGTTCTTAATTTTAAGCAATTTCAGTACAGCTCTCGGTGTAGATACATTATCTAGTGTTGCTAAAAGCTTTACGGTTGGCAGCACTGCAGTAATACACTAATGCGTGGGTGGGGTAAGTGACACCTTGAGCTGTCGGCAACTGAATAGTTGATGGATGATCCACTGGAGATGCCAGAGACAACCCTTTATAGCTTTCTACATACACTAAACTAAGTAATAGCGTGCCAAGGAAAAATACTCTATTATAGTCTTCACAAAGCACCACCGCTTGCGATAATGTAAAGGAGTAAAGGATGTTTTAATAAACTTCGTTGTAACGTTGGTTTTCTTCAAACATATGTTCTTAACACATTATAATGGCATTTCATAATCAAAAAACAAAAGATTTTGTACTAGACCTCGTTGACATGTGGTTTTTCTTCGTATGTTAAAATCTCGTAAGAACTAACGGTGATTTCAGCTCCTTTGTACGGGAAATAAAGTTTTGCTTTTCCGATTGTGCCGGAACATACTTTCCCTATAATTAATTCGCCTTGATATTTGACACGGCCTATGTTGAGGACCTTCCCCCATTCCATTCCTCCCGGTACTAAGTGTTTGTTGATGGTTGTTAAGTGCAGTGTTGCTGCATTACCAGGCACCCAAACAAAATTATCTTGTTTTGGGCTACACAATATCTAAAATAACACAAATGCCACAAATTTTCAAAAGAGCGTTGAGTTAAGCGTCGAAACCTTGTTATACACGTTCGTGACGTGAATTCCTTCCTTAGATGTTGTTAAACTGATTTGGCCCGGGTAGATTTGACCAATTAAAATTCCATGATGCAAAACGAAAGCTTGACCAATGTACGTGGGATTACCTCTGATATCCTTGCCACCTTCTACCGCGTCGTCAGGAATTTTTCCATAATAATCCCTCCAATAATAATCTAAATTCAAAATTGATAACAACTCGTACATGTTTAGGAAAAGTTTTCGTTTTACCTGGATCGCCCTGGATTGTTTGAGATGTGCAAATAATTATAAACAAAAACAACACAGTGTGCTCCATGTCTGGCCACTCACTAACATTGTTGTCACCAATTTGCTCTTTTATTTGGTTTATTATCTATTTCTGCGCGATAAAAGTGTGACCTTTTGACATGGAAAAGCCCAACAAATGAATGAACCGCAGGATGTGTGCAACCAAATAAAATTTTCCTCTCTCAAAGTGCATTGTTAAATCATTTCCTTTAAATATTGAAAAACAAAATGGGATAAGTGGAAATTTATTCAAAGAGCATTGAAGGTATGAATTTGCTCGACTTGTTAATTACAGTATGAGTAACTCTTTCCCCTTGACTTAATTACATTTTTATTCTTATACTTTCTAGGAGCTTCTCTTTATATAATTAAATATTTATTTACCTATGCAATAAATGCAATTTATCTACGTTTATTTATGGTATAATTTGAAGATCCTTTTTTAAATTTCAGGTCAAAATTTTCATTAACTACCTTTAATAAAAATAATTGCACGAGTGATGATGACCCCGGCGGAATTGAAAATGCAACCCACAATACATTTCCAAAGTTAACGTGGTAATTTTAAATATCGTATTGTTTTAAAATGAAATTATGAATCCATGATGGCTTTGCTTCCAATAATTTTATTTGTCACAACTGACGTTTATGAAAAAGTTAAAATACGACGATTAAAATCTATTCGAATGATGAGAAAACAGAGATGATCCTGATTTATGGCGAATGTAATAAAAATACTTCTACCGTTACGCGTTTATGGAGACATTTTCCCAAAAACTCTTCGTTTATTCACAATTTCATTTAACCAAGCGAATGACGTTTATGTCAAAATTTACGAAACTGCAAAGCTAACTATGTTTTATGTATTTTAAATCAAAAAACAAATTTCTACGTTAACGTTGCAAATGTATTGTGGGTTGCATTTTCAATTCCGTCGGGCTCATTATCACTCGTGAAATACCCTAAGTACATATATGTATTACAACTGGAAACTCTCGTATTGCCCTTTAATTACTCACCAATGAATGTATTGATTGCTTACGCGATTATGAGTGTTTTGTTTGTAAGAAAAATAGGAAACTACAGCATCTCGCTTGCATAGGGCAAACGTCTGCAAGCCCTCTCTGTCGCTAAGATTGTCGTGTTATTGATGGTTTCCCCATAAACCCCCGCACTCGAACCGTCCGTTGGATATAAAAACTTTTTAAAATAATGCGACTGGTGTCCGGAAAAATGGCAGACATTATCTTTGGCTCGGCAGGGGATTACGCTTCATCCGAGCATTTCTTTCCACCTCAACGAAATCATTTCTTCGTTGTGTATTCTTCGTCGTATGTAAATGCAGCTTCCAGCCGAAATGCTCTATTTAGCTAAATTAAGACAGTTGCTTATCGGCTGTCTGGTGAATTAGCACAACTCTCACTCCAGTCGAACACGCAACAATACATAAACATGCAATTTAGCAATATAAACTTCTGACGTCAAAATAGTACATTAAATCATCAAAAAACTGGTGATAAAACTCCCACTTTTTCATGGCCGCTGAGATAGTTGCCCATCACATGACCGACTGTGTCTCGTGGGTGGTTTTATGGGGGTGTGGAAAATTCACCATGATATGTTAGTTAGTGACATGCCTTTTAATTTAGAGACTTAGTCACAGTTGACGGCAATAAAACGTTCCGATAATAGTTTCTCGTGGCGCTAACGTGCTCCATTAAAATTTATTTCTCTAATTTATTTATATCAGCCGATGTGGCATATGGTCTATTGGGAAATTTATGGGTTACAACCTACGGGTTTTTAACGGATCATTTAATTAATTATCCTAAACCGACACGATAGTCCAGTTTAACCGCATTATACCGCCGATAATTCGATAAGTAAATAATTAGGGATTTCTGACGTTTTCAACTGAGTATGTAGTACCTTTGACGTAGAGTTCTACCCGCATTGTTTGATCACTAATTTAACAGTAGAAAAAATGTTGCTCATTAAACACTAATGGATCAGAATCGAGTTAAAAAAAGTAAACATGAATGGACATGTTTCATGAAAAATTAATAATGGATCGCTTTGAAAAAAGGTAATTGTTCACTTTAACTACTTCTGGAATTTTCGCGTTTTTTCTGGCTAGACAGCCTCAGGGCGTCCTCCTACATCGTTTTCTACCACTCAAACCTTGTGCAAATTAATTTTCCTTACCCTTTAGTTATACTAAGACATTGGCGCGACCTTGACGCGACCTTGAAACACAACAAGAGAGAAAAAAAAAGGCATTTGCACAAGGTTTGAATGATGGGAAACAATCTAGGAAGACGCCCTGACGCTGTCTAGCTAGGTAGTTAAAGGGAACAATTACCGAAAAAAAAAACAAAATTAAAAACAGAACATGCATTTGAAATAAGTGTATTATGATTCAAAATAGGCGGCAGCGCGGTAGGCGAAATTCGAATTTACGTTGGCAGCAAGACCCTTGTTAATAATACCCTAGTTTCGACGCTGTTGGTATTCGTCGCTGTTAATTTGGTTTTGACATTCACTCACTTCAATGAATTCGTAAAACTTTCATTACTTTTTTGTGGGTTATCTCTGCTGTGGGTCAAAACCATGTTAAAATAGTCCATAAATGTTAATTTTTATTGGGTTATAAAAATTGAAAATCGATTGTCTCATCGCTTTTCGGTACCCCGGCCGTACGTTACGTCCTCCTGACTTTGTGACGCTATTTAGTTGTTAAATGGAGGACATTAAGTTGGCAGTTAGCCTAGTTCCTTTCTTAATTTTGCGAGTTGTCGAGGATTCGATCATAAATATGTATGCGGGCTGGAACAAGAGGCATGTGTCGGTTCTAAACAGCCAGGCAAATTTAGTTGCAGTGTCGGTAGCATCTGCTCGTTTATCTAGAAACCGTCTTGAAAAATTACTCCATTTCGTCCGGTAAGATTGCAATCTGTGGCGCCATCACATTATGCTGACTGACTGTTCTAAAGCTTTTGGTGTCCCGGTCTCACTTTCGGCCGCTCATAAAAATCGGTCAGGTGTTCGACCCTGCATAAATCAATAACCCCAACTGTTCCCGTCTGAATTATCGCCAAGGCTAAATTAGCCGATAATGGCATTTCCACGGAATATACACATTTGCGTAACTGCTTTGTCGAATTCCTCTGGGGGGACAGGACGGGCTTCATTCCGCGGATGACTTGACGGATGGTTGACAGCTGACATGAGCGCTACCTTCTAGAGAGACAAAGAAACGGACTTTACCGACAAAGACGAGGGATTATTATGGTAAATCCCTATACACAACTCGGACGCTTCATTTGAATGCAGGATAGCCGACGGAAGAATGTCTCGCAGGTAGAGTTCGTTCATTAAGGAGGCAGATATGAAGAAATCAGTACGCAAAGTAACTTATAGTAAATTCAAAAAACCCCTGGACTGTCAAAATTATATTTTAAATAAAATGCTTGTTTTGACTGTACTTGGATATAAAAAATTTTCGCTAGAGTATACCGACATCAAAATTTAGTTACAAAATATATTTAGGTTATGTTTTCATTTTTAATCATTGAACTAAAAATGTTTTGAATCATTCATTGCTGCAACTAAATGAATTAGAGCAATTTAATACAGTTTATAAAAAACACGCGACAAACTGAAAACAAGTAACAAATTAAACAACAACCAAAATCATCAAAAATGTTTCATTTATTCAGAAGAAAATTATTTAACACTTGATTAACACTTATCTCTCCAAAATTTTAATTTGTGAATCACAAGAACGAACACCAATTCTTAGTTAACAATACTGGAGCGGCTTTGGCACAAATTTATGATTTCTTCCCGTTATTATCACTTTTTTGTTTGTTCCTCATAATAATTTCTTATGGCCCTCTTCTCTCGCGCCAATAGAACCACCCTAGTTCGTTTTTAACTTTCCATTTTTACCTTTTTACAAAATACACTTAAATAATTTTGCAATTTATTTGACAATGTCAATTTATACAAATGAATAGTTTGAAAAATTAAAAAATCATAGATAACAACTGGGCAATATGAAAATAACTAGTGATTTAACCAACCTAACAACTGCAATTTTGATTTCGACAGTCCAGATGTTTATTGAATGGACTTTACTCAAAGAAGAACACATCACCCACACTACCCTGCACTAACATGAAACATTCTTAAAAATGAACTCTACAATTTCTGCAGAGCCACGTGTGCATCGCTTCTTTAATTAGCAGATTTGGAGTGCTGTTTCTCTTATTTACTCGGGTCTGCTCCTGTGGAATATTATTTCAGACATTTAATGGAGCTTTCTTTGTGTTTTAAAAGAAGCAAGCACAGTTGCAGAAAATGAGTTAAGTGCAGCTTAATGTATCCATTACATTCGTCTGGAACACGATTATCAAAACTAATGGTAAATAAAGGTAGCCATATCGTCGCCTGGTCCGGCTATAATTTGATTATAGGACTGCTGTATTCTTATTACTCCGAATGGTGTACCGTCCACCTTAAAATTGTATCAATGTATCACATAGCTAGCAATTTTATTTCTTGTAATTAATTTGATGGGGGTTTTCCGAAATGGGGCCTTAGTGCCACGATATCGAGACTGTTTAAAGCCCTTGACTTTTATACGACAAAATTGAAACATAATTCGGTAATATCAGTGAATGGACATGAAAGATAAAAAAATAATAAAAATAAAACACTGGATGGTCCTCAACGCCATTAGTACATGTGCGATAGAGGGCCACTAGTAGCAACGTATGTAGACACATAACGAGGGTTATATTCTTATGTGGAGCCCGTATCACACCTCGCGCTTTCTGGTCACTCACCCCAAGAAATTTTACAAACTTTATTTGTTATTCAAACAAACCAAAAAATATTCTGACAGCAGATTAGTCATTTAGAGGGGTTGAGACAATTGTTCTATTTAAGTTCACCACTTCCATTTCGTAACGTTGTTAAACCGTCACCAGATGACCAGAATTTACATATTCAAATAAAAAATAATCCGGTTTGGACATATTTTTTTTATTAGTTTGGAAATGGGTGTCGACATGGTGGGACTGATGGGTGACGTACAGTGTCATACGGGCTTTATCCCGGAAACCGTATGGGGACGAATCCCTGGTTTACGCAGGGCTCCTTATCGCGCCCGGGCAGCGCTTTTGAGCCTAACTAGGCTCTGGACTGGAGAGTCCTTTATTCCGATCACTTCGCATTATCCTACGCTGTGCATCCGCTGATAAGGCGTTCTCTTGGTCGTTCTTCTTTTCAAAACTGCAAACAATCAAACAGTCTGACGATGTCCACCTTGAGGCTAATGAGGCAGGGCTCGTTAGTCAATTGTCTTGCTGACAACGCCGACTCGATCTGTCCTGAATGCTAAGCAGCCTCAGATAAGACAGAATTGATTAGCTGGGTCGCTATTATCAAATTACCTAGCGGTTTCACTTAAACAATTAAGTTTGTATTGTTTCGGGGATTTTTTCGTTACTTCTTCATAGAAAAAATGCACTTCGGGCTGCACACCGTCTGATACGGTTGTAAAGTTTTATTACCTTACCAGTATCACTTTAGTGGAGTAAAATTTCATCGCCACCAGAAAATTAATTAACTCATACTTAATTTGCCATTTATTTAATAAAATAGGATTTCAGGGCATAGAAAAAGTATTAAATTATTTACATTCATTAAACGAGTCACATTTTAAAAATTTTATTCAATATATTCTATGACTTAAAAAAAAATAATAAAGAACATGAGGGACTTTTTTAGTTTTTTCTGTTGTTTCTTTGCTTTTAGGAGACTTGGAAAAGCTGCAGTTTAAGAGAAGAAACTGCTTTGATGTTAGCTTTGTTGGCACGAATATTTAGTGGAAAAGCTCAGGAGCGAAGCGACAATAAAGTAGCAAAATATCCAAGAAAATTGAATAATGTGTTTATCATCAAGTATTTTAAACGAGTTTGATTTAAGGACTGCTTTCTGTGATTTATCGGCTTTTACAAAAAGTAAACTCATAAATTCCAAATAGCCCCCGAAGATAAGATCCTCCCTGAAAAAGAACCAACTAAATTGGTACACGCCGTAATCATAAAGTCCTAAAAAAATCATATAATGGCAACACATTTCAATTTCCCCTGCACGATGATGTTCTCTAACAGTAGGGGGCAAATGTCACCAGCGTGGAACGTAGTATTGATAGTAGCGAACGCATCTTTAAATATATTTATCTCTGCTCCAGTTTTTTTTTATTCACTTCTGATCCCCCAATTTGGGGATTTTTTAAAGTGCGGTTGGACTCCACTTCCCCCGAAAAAACATAACTGTGAATTATGACCGCTCAATCCACGGAAGTAATTGAATTTATTTGCGCTCCATCCGGGGTAAAATTCGAATAATGCACTCACCCCTTAAGTTGTAATTGTCGAGGCGGTGGGCTGGACCGAAGTTTCGAGGGATTAATTAGGACGCGTTGTAGCCGTTTCAGGCAAATGAGCGGAGTGCAAAAGGATAATGCAGAAAGGATGCCAGTTCTACATATGCAGTACGAATAGTAGCGACTGGTCCAGACGAGGGTGAATCTCTCAATATCGATCAGCCAGCAGTCCAATCAAACCCTGTGCGTGACAACTCTCACTCTCTGAGCCCTTCTCGGCACCCCCATCATCCCTATGCGGCGCTCTCCCCCTCACCACCCCATTCATCTGCACCATACAACAACATAAACATACTTACACGCAAATGTGTAGGCTTTGCATCTCCTATTCTAATTTGGACGAACAGAAGTGACTCATCGCAAACACGATCCTGAGGAGCTTTCACGAAGACGGGAGAACAGCTTTCTATAAATATTTAAATAAATTCGAAAGCAATTCCGGCTTCGATCGTTTGTTATAAAAGTTGAAATTCCCATGTTGTTAGCTATACCAATATTTTATATAACCTGGGGAATTTTGCTAGCAAAATATTTTGTGCAAGAGAATAAAACAAAAGATAAAAGAGTGGGAAGGGCTTTGTTCCACGTAAATTGAATTTGAAAATTGGCCGCCATGCACTTGGCTTGCTAAGATATGATATACTTTGTTTTCTTTGTGTATGCTATTCTTGCTTCCCGTGTTTTCTTTTGGATTTCTAATACAATGAACATCGGAATTATTTTGTTTTAGTAATTATAACAGATGAAATTCAGTATCTCGGCCGGTTCATCTATCTTGACTTTCTCCTTCATTCGCGAGCTTAATTAAATTTTTGCTCTAATATTTCCACAAAAGAAAAATCTAATAAACTGTATTTTTTGTCCGTCAATTAATAATTTTAATGAGGCGATCAACGAGATCGCCCGAGTTTCCACTTTAACAGGTCAAACTTTTATGAGTCTTGCTAGATTCATCAGGTAATTGAAAAAGCTTTTATCAGGCCACAATTGAACTTCCCCGGCAAGATAAATTTTGAGTCGACCTTTATTCTTGAAGTTTCTCTTAATTAAAGTTCCTTGCAATTTTGAAACAAAGCTCTTTACAAGGCTCTGCTTTTAAAACCATCAATATTGACGATGCACGAGGACATTGTGCAGAATCACCCACCCTCCATTCTAGTGAAAAGTTAAAAAGCGTCTGATATGATTTTGTCGGTTTTTGACTGCATTAGTGATGATTTATGATGTTTTTTATTCAGTATTGCTTGGTTACCGGATACTTTAGCATAGTGTATCAGTCATGAGCTGACAGGATCTTATATAAATCATCATTTGATCCTAGTCGAGACACGTCGGGATCACAGGATCATTTATCGCAGTTTCTCGTGTCGATAGCGAGGAAAATTCCGTCCTTCACGCAGAATTAATTGCGTCTGAAACTGAATTAAATAATGCGATCTTTCTACTTTATTTCAGGTCGTCGTCTGGGTGAATTTTTGAGCTACATATCGCTAAATTGAAATCTCCATTGCGACGGAATAGTTGAAGCCGGACTACGGAAACATTTGAAGCGAGTAGGTCTGTCGCTGGCAACAATGGGGGTGTAATTGGTTTCAACTTTGGCCCCACTTCACCTATAATGATTCTAGTTGACTTCTCAATTCCACGCTTTGAAACCTTCCTCGGTACGTAAGACCTATAAAAAATTATCATCGTTGCTAATTTCACCCACAACAGGCACCATTTTCTTTTCTGAATTTACAATTTAAAATAGGGTGTAAAATGAACGATTCGATTGGCTGAGGAGTTTCAAGTCGTCGTGAAGCACCCTCGCGATTTTCAATCTCGCGCATGTTCGAGGGTAGTTTATATAAGACTCACGGCCGCCTCATTGGGTCCTGATTTACATAAGGGTAAGGTCACCCCTTTATCTGACGGCGGAGTTTTTTAAGGGTCTCAGCAGTAGCAAATGTAATTTATACGTGGTATCTCCGGCTATACTCTATGATGATTGCTGCGAGATCGGACCTGTGGGAACAAAGCGGTCGAGGGTAGCAACCCTACTGATGTTATGACGTCAGGTCGGGATTTGAATGTATTCGCGTGTCCTTTGGGATTTAGACTTCACATTTCGTTGTTATCATGTTTTTTTAGTCCTGCCAGGATGTTCGGCAGGCGGACAATTCACTTGCTACATTCACCGAATACTTCTTTTTTTACTTTCCGTAAAGGATCAAGTATTTACAGAAAAATGTCTTTTCTCATTTCGTCCATGTTTGAAAAACAGCAAGCAACGATTTCAACAGAGAAGAAATATTTCAGTATAAGCGAGCTATAAATGGCTACTTTGCAATTAGCAAGGAAATGAGGATGATATTTTCCAGCATGCAAAGGAAATAAAACGCAGTAAAAAATTTCTTCACTTTCCTTGCGTAATTGTTAAGAAAACCATATTAAAAAAATTTGACTTCCTGACAATTGCATGACACCCATATAAATTAATTCGGATTAAAACAACACGGTAATAATAATAAAGGGAATGTTGCTGTGAAAATGTTGGGAACAAAACCTCTTCAAATCAATTATTGCTAGGCATTACATTAATGAATTGCGAAAAATGTTGGTAAATACCGGGTGACTTTTAATGATTAAAATTCTTTTTGTTCGGTTGGTAACACATTTAAGATTTTATGTTGGTACACTCGACTGTCACATTTAAATATGACAGTTCAAAAGTCAAAATAAACCAAATAGTCATTATCTTAACTTAGGATCTTAATCAAAAAAGCGAATCAAAAGACAACTCTTTGACAAATGACATGGCATACCAATTATTCGGCATGGCCAACCCACTAAATTGTCTCAATCATTAAGTCAAAAAGTCACCCAGTATTTACAATAAGTAGTACTTTTGCTTTTGTTTTTGTTATTTTGTGTGTTTTGTGTTATCTTACGATAAAGTTAATTTATATCGATTGTATTTTAAATGTTGCTTTTATTTCCAGGGAGAGTTGTTATAAATATTCAGGAATTGGCAGGAATTGTGGAGTGTCTTTGTGCATCGAGGGCTATTGCTAAGAAATCGCCTCTTGTAAAATAAATCCATGTCTGAAATGCCAAGAAAATTTCTCCCTTGTGAATAAGGAAGCAGCTTACATAAAACAGGGGTGGAAACATTTCTTTTGAAACTGAAAATGCATGGATATACACGCATCCATACACATGTGTCCTGCTTGCTTTATTCTTATTCCGCACACGAGCTGGGGGCGCCAGTGGAAAAGCTCCCCCGAAAACTTTTAATCTTATTGGAAATAATTCTGAATAGGTCGCTTAAGATATAATTGTAAAGTTTTAATTCAGTTTCATGGTCGTTACGTTATTAACTCACTTATTCGAATTGCACATGGGAACTTTATAGAAATAATTTTATAGTGTACGTATTTTATGGTGCGTTTAATGCGAAACTGCGATGTTGTTTATTATTCCTCGTGTGCGGACATAATAAACATAAGATATGCCCATGTTTCTGTGTG
The DNA here is from genome assembly GCF_963966145.1 of Tenebrio molitor. Classification (NCBI taxonomy): domain Eukaryota; kingdom Metazoa; phylum Arthropoda; class Insecta; order Coleoptera; family Tenebrionidae; genus Tenebrio; species Tenebrio molitor. The sequence continues at coordinate 13,141,967 of NC_091051.1, read as the reverse complement.
CGTTTAGATATCACATTTGTCTGTTGTTTTGCCAACCGAATCTGAAACAACCCTGACTTCCTTAATGGTAAATGCACTTCTTAGATCTGATATCATTTAAATATTGGTGCCTCATCCTATTATTTTCATTATATATGCACAGCTTAAAGCGCATTATGCTAATTGCAAAAATTATAATGCAACACCCGTTTGTTCATATGTCATGCCAACCAGAACAATAATTAATTATGCTAATGAGATCGAATCAGTTTAAAAACGTCACGTACGAAATTTAAAGGTACGAAATTAAATTTTTGCGAATTCAAGTGTTTGATGCCTATCTGGAACTGCAAACTTGCACTTAACGTAAACTGCTAAATGGAAATCATTGCAAATTAGTAGGTGTTACATGGAAAAAAATCTTCACTTCATCATTATTAACTGGTATTTCAATAATCGGATTTTTCATGGTTTGACGCTTCTGAAAAAGATGATTCGTAAATTATAAAAGGGCGTAACATCTCAAAAGGAAAATGTTGTTTCGTCTCATATGTTAAATTTTTAAAATTAGTGCATTTACTCGTAGAAATAGAAGAATCTCGCTGGATCTTCTTCAGTCAGGTAATTTGTATACAAGTTTTACAATACCAAGAATCGGTGATCAGTTTTAAAAAGGAAAAGTTAATGTCGGTTGCGGTTAAAATGAACGTGATAAAATTTTTGTACATTACTTCTTTTACAACAACTTGACTCAATATTTGTTCTAAAATGACTTGCGGCTAGAACTGTACTCAGAAAAGTCAGCAATTTATAAATGAACCGTAGAAAGTTTTTTACGCAGTTGTGTATGAATTGCTGGAAAAAAATGAATGATAAATTATTGTTAAAGATTAATTAGTGTGAATAGTAGAGAAAAACTTTTGTACAAAATATTCAACACTCATTAAAATTAACACAACAAGTGAAACACATGTTCTAAGTAATTTTCGCAATTATACAAGAGCGCAAAAAAGTGTTTACAATGCACTTCCGGCATGAGTTTCACTAGTACCGACAGTACTGGAAAACGAATTAGTAATTAATATTTACAAATTTAATTCATTCTAAAAAAAATTTGAAATCGTGGATCCGGCATGCACGCAATTGAATATACATCTCAGTCGACGAGTTTGCGAGAAAGTCATTTCATAACCATATTTGTACTTAAAACTTGAAATTTTTTCGAAACATGATAATTCGACATTGATTTCACACTTTCACGTCGACCACTAAATGACGAATTTGTCCGGAGACACTTGATTGCATGTTTATTAATTGGCGATTAGTTAGCAATTTTTCTCGTTTATGTGGCCGGGCACGAATTAATTCGGTATTAAATCATTTTGTTAGTTTCGGTCTGAGAAATATGATGGTCATTGTATTTTCGCAAATGAGCAATCTCATAACGGTTTCGTATCCAGTATATTATTTATCTTCATTTCAATCAAGAAGTCGGTTTATGAATCGTTTACGAGGTACAAGCGGAATTTATTATTAAACTAATTACGATTTGTATGGAACTGATTCATAATTCATTTTTTCGTGTTTGTATTATGGGTTTTCTGGAGTGATCAATTAAAAATGGTCGAACGGTATCTGTCGGTCGTTGTTTTTCGGAGAACAACAAATACTGTTTGTTTTTTGTGTAAATATGATTTGTATCTTGCGAAAACAAGACCAAGACGATTTCATATGGGAGATGGCCGAAAAGTACACGTTTATCTGATCGGAAGATGATGCCGGACCGCGATGGCATCTACAAGAGTGCAGTTGTTTCCACAAACGCAATGCAATGATAATACTGGCTTGTTATTGAAACATTACGAATGCAATATGGACTTAATAATTAGTCGGCGGCCAAGTTTGTATTACTGATGATGCATGATCGTCCTCAAACAAGTAATTACCATTACAAATTAAAGTTCTTTAACCGTATTACGATTTATTCTCGACTTTTTTCAAATAAATGTGGATATATTTATAAATTCTGGTCCAGACGTGCATCGCATTTGCATTTTAAGAGCGATTAATAAATCATCACAGTCAATTATATGCATTTGCTATGATTTACGGAGTCGACTGCAATTTCAAGGGTGACCTCATTGTATCGACATCCTTGGAACAATTTAATTCCGTCGATAAATATTCCAGAAAAGATATAACTTTTTACATTATTCAGTTTTATTCCAGAATTCATGGTTGGGAAAATCCGTCCGAGATGGCTGGCTTTCCGGGAGCTTGGAATATTAGAAAACACAAGCTGCGTTATATCTGAAACAGAACCTTCTTACCAAGTCAATTGGGTTCGTTACCATTTCGAATGAGCCCCTAAAAGAAAAGGATTTCAGCGTTTAGGTATATCGTGAGTATATACTATTTTAATTATGGCGGTACGGTCCTGGCTAGCTTTTAAATGAATTGAAATTCTATCCGGCCATCTAACGTAAATATATTTTTCAGGTTATCCTGATTGTGATATGACAACGCCCTGCGCTAATGAATTGAAAGTCTATTCCGGCAACGGCAACAATGTCAACATGGGGGCGAACACATATACACACACAATTCAATCCGGGCCTGATTGGCCTACCCTGTTCTGGACTTTCAAACAGAACAACGTTTGTCTTTGAAGTTTACTTAAAGTCTTGCTTGACAATGACAAGAATTTCGAATTTACAACGCGTCAACTTTGTCGTCAAAGTTCTCCTTCTGCTACCTTGGAATCAGATAATGGAAAAAGTACGGAGCTTGAAATATTCCACATTATTTGTCTCAAGCGAAAAGATTCGCTTAAGCTTTTAGCTAAATCGATCTTTGTTTAAAACACTGAACATACGTTATTTCATTAAAGTAATGGATCGCTAATTACGATATTATTGTTTGTATATTGAAAAAAAAACATAAAACTCGACGGTCATTCATTACAAACAAATAAAACGAGAAAAAATCAAGGAATATATTACATATAAGAAATAAAAAATATCTATTGAAAATAGAGCTCTAAATATTTTTCTAAAAAATGTAATGCAATAATGTTTGAAAAGTAAAATATCAATAAAACTGGTTTATTGAAATTTGAACTTAATAGTGTCGCAGAGCAGCCTTTCTTAAAAAAAAAACTTTTTTGTTTTAAATTAGATTTAATTTGATTTTAACGCAAAGGGAAAAGTCAACCATTGCTAAATCTTCCCTGGAATAATGGAAACATTGTAAAACGTCTCATATTATTTTATGAGAAAAATACTTCGTTTTGGCAAAAAGTATATTCTTCCAGGATCTTCAGATTAAATAACTGGAATTGGAAATTGGAAAGTTAAATATTCTATGACTACTTACTGTTGTGAAATGAAATACATAACGCAAATATACACGAACAGTGGATCGTTATTTTTTAAGAGAATCTAAAAACTCTATCAAATTTTCATAAGGAATAATAAAACTGAGACAGTTACCATTAAACCTTGTCTTCTCTTCTGTTATAGGTATGACTACATATTAATTTTACTATAAAACTAATCGCAAATGTGTTTTTCAAACATACAGGGTGTTTCTGAAATACGTGTGTTAATTTTAACCAGTGGAAGAACGCGCCAAATCATTGAACTTTTCTCTATAACATTTTTACGAAAAAGCAATACAAATTGATTTAAAATTTGGAATAAATTAACCATCAAAGTGTATACCCGCCTATGGGTAAGGGCGAAAATTTTCTGTTGTGATAGAAACAGAGAATCACACAAAACGACTCGTTTGGTGAAAATTGTGGGGCAAAAAATCTTGGAATACTTTTACGAATTTTACAAAATGTTATAGAGAAAAGTTTCATAAATTGACGAGTTCTTTCACTTGTTAAAATTAACACACGTATTTCAGAAACATCCTGTATATTTATTCCTACATACAGGATGATTTCCCAATAAATTTGTGAAAAAAAACCGGTAATTGGCGATGAGAAGAAGTCATTGACAAAAAAATTTTTTAATAGAAGTTTTTTCGTTTTCGAGTTACAACTGATTGAAAATTTGGTCAAAATTGCTAGTACGCTGCTGAGTTAAAAGTGATTAATTGCTTATCCTGGTAGTTTAGCAAAGAATAATAATCAAAGGTAAAAGATGTCCGTCAGTCACAAACATGACATTACTCCTTTCGATCGTTTCCATAGAAACATTTACAAAGCAGCTCGCACCTGTGGAGTTGATATAAGAATGATTGCTAATGAAGTGAATAAATTCGGACAAATTTTCCCTATTCATAGGCGTGGAAAATACAAGGATATAGGTAATTTCCATCCTTTTGATTTCACTCCCAAAAGTTATTTATGCAGGATTGTTTCGTGTCAAAGATACTTCACATTTTTTTTCCAAACTTATTTCAGAATCACCCTGTATTTCAGAAATATATTCTGACATAAGATCTTTTGCAGTGTCATCATAGTACAGGGTTATTATAAATGATTGTAGTCGAAGCAGGCCATATCCATGCCGCTTTCATGCGAACTGTCAATTTTTTGGGTGAAAAGTGCGGTGATGAGAATTTTATTTATTTTTAACTCCTGTGTGTGAACGGTGTGTACTCACTTATTCACATCATTTTCATGTTTTTATATGGAGCGCCAAACATTAATTTTACGTTCGGTTTTTGCGCCTACTTGGACTACAATCATTTATAATAACCCTGTATAACTTTCCATGATAATGACAGATTGAGACGCAAAATTCCAAGCAAACAGTAACCGAAGGTATACTCCGTACACTGATATAGGGCCTGAATCTGACTCTAAAGGCCCAACTAATAAACCGATAATGTTCAATTGTTCACCGAAGGGACACCAAATAAAGATGGTGGTACCGACCGTTTCATTGTAATTTTTTAGAAACTCCGAACGAATATTCAATCCCTCATCTACAGGGAGCGTTCTTAGTAAATTCAGATTTAATCGTAATATGTACATATGTATCTATTTTGGGAAATACAACTACACAATGCCGCGGACTGCATTTGGTGAATATTATAGTTTTATTAGTAGGGCCTTCAGAGTCAGTTTAAAGCCCTATAGATTGCACGTTTTTAAACTCTAGTTCCAAAACATAACGCAGTGAAAAATACTAAACTCTTCATCTCAATTGTTTCACGTTATTTAGGAAACCATTGAAGCCTTGCAGATTAATTCCCGCCAGTAGTAATCCTACGCCTATGATGTTGTTTACAGAATTACAGCTGTCAATCTGAATGAAGTTTCAGTGTTTTCAGTTGTTATAAATTGTTGTTGAAATTATTGATTCTTCGTGTATGAATGATTTTTGCGTGCTATTCTACTTTTTACCGCGTAGACACTTTGTCTCTTTGTCTGTCAAAAAACGTGCTAACTATCAGTGTATAGCACTGAAAGCAACTAATCTGCACGCGGTACTGGCACCAGCGATAACAAAACTTTTTGCGACTTTTTTGCTTTGCACTCGATAATTTTTAAATCTTATTATACGTCCTAACGTGATATCAGTGGCGTACCCAACTTTTGTGCTTAAACTGTACATGGAATTTTTGCTCTGATCTAGAGCGCAAAACTAAATGCACGTGATTTTCGCAGTTGGTCTGAAGATCCTAGGGTTTAAATATTGTGATGTATTTCACCCTGTATTGAATAATCTAGCTGTTCATATGAATAATATATTTTAAAATGTGATTAAATCAGTTACATTTGTAGTCGAATAAAAACTGTTTTTCTAATTTGCTGTTTTAAAAAAAGCTGTTAACGCATTCATTTTGAATGCGTTAATAAACCATTAATACATCCGAAATCTAGCAACTTTTTTCAGTTGGTAACATACATTGCCGCCAGCAAATTTATTGTGGTATTCTCTGCTCTTTTCCGTATTTCTGGATAATTCGTCTTTAATTGAAGTTTCACTTGCGAAAAATGACAATTAGGTATGTTTAGTCAAATTTAAAATTTTACTTTAAATATCAACTTTGAAATAAAAGTGTCACCAACTTCCACAAAATTCCCTAAATTACCAAAATTTATTTTATTTGTAAAAAACATGTACATATTTAATATGCATGTGTATTAGAAAAAAGTAGCAAAAAAAAACCATTTTATAAAACTTAAGAGCACTCGTCATTTACAGGCACGCAAATATGACTCGTGTCTTAATATTATAGTTTTATAAAATTCATGTTTTAATATACTAGTATGCTTTTATTAGCTTGTTATGTGTGGTACAAGTCTAAAGAACAATTTTCAAATTTATAATTTTTGTTAACTATGTAACTGTAGAATGTCAGATAAATTATTGTTTACGATTTTTAAAAAGAGCGCTAAATGCCCAAATTGTTCGCTATTACTAAAATATAAAATTATTATAATACATAATATGAACAAAATAAATTAAAATAATTTCTTGAAAAACCAGATATATTAAAAAATAGTAAAATATCGTATAGCAGTGGCAAAAGTGTTACATTTTCTTTATCTAATCTCCGTGATTTAAAAAAGCAATTTTGTAAATTAAACAGACATCAGATTAAAGCATAGTTAATTTTGCAATTCGTATTTTTATGATAGATCTAGCGATGAGTAGATATAGAACGTAAAAAAAACCGGAATAAATGAATATTTTATAAGCAAATATAATTAGTGGTTTAAGATGGAATTGTTCAGTACCTCTATTTCATAGAGATAGATAATGGAAGGAGGTAATCAACAAATCATAAAATTACGTATACGGTTTTTATTATTAGATTCTCGTTATTACAATTAAAGTGTAATTTGTTTAACCCGTTTTCGTGGAAATTTTAATTGAATAGTAATGATTCGTTAATTTCCTGCGTTACAGAAAACCTAGTAGATCGGAAAAAGCGTGGTGGCATCACGTAAACCAAAGAAATGCATGAATTTATTAAGAAAATGGAACAAAAAAGTCAAAACCACAAACCTATTTGATGCTTAAACGCCATGAATAAAGCATTTATTCGTCGGTGATTAAAGGAAGAAACCCAATGACAAAGTGAATCTGAAACCAAATCGAAGTAATTTAAAATGCACGATTAACGACGATTACAAAGTCCACTTTTTTAAATTCATTCATAAGTTTTTGATCTGGACTAAAACTAAACTGTCGGTGTGTACGTGACGATGGTTTTTAGCGATGGCACATCGAAAACGATCAGTTTCGTTGTTCGCCAACAAAGACCCGAAAAACGAGACCGTCTCGTATTTATGTAAAACATCCGAACGCATTATGCATGCACGTGTTATCAACAAATTGAAATTTCTCAAAAAATTCCCCCTTTTCCAATTTGTCATTAACATTTTTCAGCGATTCAACTTAACGACGCTCTCAGTCTCCTGGTTAATTTTACAAACGCCTTGCCACTACACCGGAATTAACATTTATTTGTTTTCCTGCAATTTAAATTCAAGTAATCTTTGAATTAAAGATAAAATCGTCGATAAAAACGTAAATGTCGGTACCGTAAAAATGTAAAGCGGCCTCCGTGGGAAAAACCGGACACGCTTCATTAAATAATTTCGTTAAAAACTTCGTATAATCAGCATTTCAGGCTTTTTCAGTGTGGGGATGGTGGACGAGACCGGTCTTTCTCCCAATTTTCCACGTTTTCCCGATAATTACCAGACGAGCGGATGCAAAATTGATAGTTTTTTTTCCAAGGTGCCGCGGGTTAATCCCATCAGATGGGAACGAAATTCAAATTATGTAGATGCATGAGTTTTTCAACGAAGTTATTAACTGAATCACACCTGGTCCGACTTTGTTTAATAAAAACACGAGAGAAAAAGGAACACGAAACGAGATAATTTATTGAAACGAATCAAACACAACGGTCCAACTCTGTGTGAACATCCGATTATCTTCTGCACGCTGCATATTATTTGAATGGCTCGATGTATAATCGCTAGCACCAGTTCGAGTTCCCACAAATTTTTCGGACACTTTTCTATTCGACTTGGACAATTTAAATCGTATTTAGTATTGTATTTGGATATTCACTTGTGTTGCGACACTGATCGCACGAATCCTCCATTTGGCCTGGCCTCCATTTGGGTGGCATAAAATTAGACTTTATTAACTCGGTAATTCGAACTACTATAAACACACAATGGAAATAAAACGAACATTTTAACTTCGATGGATCCTGACACGTTGTTATAAGAACAGTTAATTCTCATTCCACTTTAATAATATCTCAACATTTTTTGCAGGATGGAATGGCTAGGAAAATCTCACCATTAAAAGAATCAACATCAAAAGTCATTAAGTTACAGATGGACTTCACTGCTAATCGAATTTTTAGAATTGCTGCCTGACGGAATAACAAATATAATTTTTAACGAATCTGTCTATGTAAACTTAACGTCCTGTAAATCGTGTGGGGACATTTATACCCTAATCCCTAATAATTAAACAACCTTTTATCTTGATCCAAAAAATGACTCAATTTCAATCGAATAAATTCATACGAATTCCAATTTGAACTTATTTCATTTATTTTATATTTCACAAGTGTCAAAAATATATGTTTAGACTTTTTGCTCATTAGGAGTTGTGTAAAACTGACTTTAGTAGAAACATAACAAGTTTGGCGATATTTCTGACACATACTACAGTGTGGAACAAAATGATTGTCATATAGTTTGCTTTTGAATTTTTGCACATGTAAATATTCCTGCAACGCTCTACTTTTTTTTTGGAGTGCCTAACTATTAGTTCTGTCAAAAAATGTCATCAATCGAATTGACAATTGTTACAATTTACTAAATTGAATTAACAAACATTGGTGGCCACATTCAACACTAGCTGTGACTTGCTTTTGTTAGCTCCTTTTCAATTTCAATCTCAACTTTGCCCCTTCGCAATAAAGCACATTTGGAATTTGGATATATATTTTGAGGTTAGGCCTTCTTTTTTTTGTAGAGCGGCATTTCCTATTTTTACAAGGGCAATGCAAAGGTAACTAGATGGCAATCATTTTGTTCCACACTGTACTATCAAATTTGATTATTTGGTTTGTTACGTAGACTACAATATTTTGATTTAGATCTGTTCTGATTCTTGAATTATTTGGATCGAAAGTTATGTTACCATTTATAAAACCCACTACCTTTCTTTTTTTTTTCACTTAATAATAGGCTCTTATTTGCAGAAATTCATACGTTTGACTGAGAAATCTATATTTCATTCACATTACTCTAAAATATTTATATTTATATTCGATTAATAATGAGTATGGACTATAGTCTACTTTTTAATCAAAGAACCACCACACCGCAATTTACATCCAAAATAGAGCTGACAACATTGTACACATTTGAGCTAGGGTGAAAAATCTCATCATATAAAAAGTGAGGTTATTAGAGATATTAGCAGCGCAGCAATTTAATGAAGTTAATAACAACTAACAACAACTAATTTGAGAGTTTTATAAATGTCTTACTTTGCGAGACATTTTTAATGACACGTTCAAATTTTAGCTGCGAGTTTGCGTACTTTCAAGGACATTAAAAATGACAGGCGTTGGCAGAAATAGCCAATAGATATCATTAAATTTCCTAAATTTAATTCTTTGATTAAAAAACAGACTTTATGAATGTGATGAAAACAATTAAAAATATGCTTCTTTAAGTTACTGTCATTTGCATTAGAACCGTCAATTGTTTTGCTTTTTTAAAGTGTAAATTGACAGTTTTAACTAGAGCATGTTGAGAGCTAACCTAAAATTTATAAACAAAAAGTCTTTGTTTTTTTCTTTCTTTGCAATGTTTTACATTAAAAATAGAATAACCAACGATTCCTATTCTCGAAGCAAGTATCTAAGGACACCCTTTGTTGAAAACAATCATGTGCCGATTAAACATAAACAAATGTCTTTCGTGTCAAACGGGGGGAAATTTAAATTTTACACTGTTCTAAATGATTTACTTTCCTCAAAGCCTACTCAGCCCAGGTTTTCATTTGAAGGCATGATATATTTATTTTCCGCTGTGTGATGATGATGCTTCACTCTACCTATTCATAAATTTATCTCATCTTTTCGTAAATACGTAAAATATAACCATTTTTTCAAAAGATTATATGAAATATATAAGTATGTACTTATAGTCGCGGGCAGAAAAAAGTAGGACGTCTTATTAAGAAATTTAGCTAAAATTGAGTTGGGTAAACCAGGATTACTATAATAAATAAATAAATATTTTAATAGTAACCATAGAAAGAGTACCTAAGCAGACTTACATTAGCGAAAAAACATTGTCCTACTTTTTTCTGTCCGCAACTTTACTTAATGAATTTCTTTTTTAAAATTCTTTAAAATATTATTTTATTTTTGTCTTTTTGTACATTTAGTTTAATTTCTTGGATTAACGTTGTTATCTTGAGTCCAGCTTATGTAAATTAAACTGAATGTTTTAGGTTCAAAAGTTGTTCAAAAACATTTTAACAAAAATTAATTATGTATCTATGTATTTTGTACGTTCTAGTTCGCTTCGACTGTTTTTAGAGTTTATAATATTGGACACAAACACGAAATAAAAACCATATATGTAATTATCTTTATTATTGTTGTTATTGTTATTTTTATTATTATTAAATTTGTTGAGGAAATATTAGAGAGTAAGCAGTTACTGTTAAGGTTGCGTTAGATCCTTATCGATCCTTCATTTAATCTTAATGTTTTTTTAAGTATCTTTTTCTGATTTTATGTAAATTTTACACTAAAAATCAAAAACCATGAAATAAATCATAAAACGGAGAACCATATTACTTTGTAACTTTGAAATCAAAAACATCACACACACACATACAAATATATAGTTAAAATAATAAATTTCTCTCAGGTATCCGTTAAATTTGTCACAATTTTAAAGCGTGTTAATTTTTTCCAGGTGACCAATACCCAGAATGAAAGTATAAAATATCGTACTCCCACGAAATGTAATGGGATTCGATACGGCATAAATTGTTTTCATAAATAAAGTCAACAGCATTTAATGAAATTTCCGTTTAACGCCACACAAAAATATCTTCTTCGGTAACTGTCGCCCGTCTTTGTGGATTCCAGATTTCCAGAACGGATTTCTTCGGTATCGCATTTTGAACTTGGATGTTACACTTGACAAAATTTTGATTTAAAAGATCAGATGCGGTACAAAGCAGCGGCTTCTTTTCACTACCTCAGGTCGCAGGTTATCGGATATTTACCTGAGAAGAGGCGAGAATAACAAGTCTTATGTAAATGCGAATGCCGTATATTTCACGTAATCTTGATGTCTAATTTACTACCGGTCCTGGACACAAACCGAATAAATTTTCGTATATTTATGTCTGAAAAATGAACGTTTTCAGGTTTAACCACCGCACAAATCACGCCCTCGGTCTATAAAACAAAGATCTTCGGCTATCTGCACCTCAAGATATACGAGTAATTATTAATGATGGCTCGAAAAAGTCAGCCAGGACATAAAGCAAAATTCAATCTAAGAATTTTGCAATAAATTAGATTTTATGATCGGAAAACAAATTAAGTCATCAAGCTAGACGTTTCAGAATATATTGCAAGTAGACGTCGCTTTAGTTACATTTTAATTTGACGACCGCGGAGCCTCGCACTTAAAAATCTGCCATCAAGACCTGAACACACGTTCTCGTCTTCTCTCGTCGTCCTTTTTCTTCATCTTATCTAATTTCTGTTAATGTATTCCTTCAGTTTTTGTCATTATTAATTATGCAGTGCCTCAAAACATGATGTTATTTGGTAGAGCTGAGACATGCATATCACATAGGGAAATTATGTTTAGAGCACTTGTAAACATGGACCTAGCATCATCTAGTAGGTGCGGTAAGATCAAAGCAGCGATTTGGGATCTGATTGTTCCGGGAGAGGCGTTCTTTGCACCAGATACGTGACACTCAGGTACCACCGACTATCGCCTACTGAATATTTAACTAAGAGTATTATTGTACTTCTTCAGTTTAAACAGATAACTTCTAGTTTTTTTTTGTCAGTAAACACCATGGACGTACGATTTCCACGAAGATCCAACCGTCAACTGGCGTCCTGGGAAAGTATAAATGGCAAATCATGATTGCGGAATTTTGCAGAGACACTTTTCGCTTTTTGTTTTATAAAGAAACATTTCTCCTATTGACAGAGTCTTCACAGCAATGCAATATCAGAAAAACGGTACTTTCTTCCGACTATTTTATTCCGCCCTAATTAAGTAAGTACTCAACGACTTTTTCGCAACAATTTGCGGTATATTATGAAAAAAAAAACCGAAGAAGATTGCATGAGAATTGTTAATTACTCATGTTAAACCTTGTACGTACAAGAATAACTATTTAGAATAATAAATAAAAATTATGTTAATTTAAGTTATTAATTATTATTATTATAATAATTAAGAGAACATATGGAATAGAACTGACGTTCTAATTAAGTATTACTAATTGTTCTACATAATTATATAAATAAATAATACGACTGCTGATCGCAAATAAGGTATCGACAAAGTTTTACATAATTATCTATGAATATAAACAATTTTATTTTTATTGCGAGAGAAGTGTCATTAAAATATTCAATGTGAAAGAAAATATTTAATTGAAATACAAATATGTAGAACTATTTTATTTATTAATTTTACCATTTCAAATTTCGTTCATTTTGGTCAATTATTTTAAGAGATGGATTAAAACACATGAACATTATTTGTTAATTAATTAAATAAAATCAAGGAACGCTCTTCAAAATTTCAACACACTAAATAAAATTTGTATTTTATTTAGCTACGTTATGACTGACGTATTCTTCTGACTTGGTGCATTGTTTTATTTTTATGTTGTTGTAATTTAAAGAAAAGCTGAAGAAATAATTATGGAGAAAGGTAAAAATAGAAATTCCAATTTTGACAAAATTACCATGACAATGTAACAATGAGTGGAGATGTAGATTATTATTTTATTTTTAGGCAGAACAAAACTTTGCATGATAGAAATAATCGGCGACCGTTCACATGCATTTAAAATTTCTTCTTAACGTATCGAAGTTAACTAAAGAAGTTGAACACGTAAAATATTCGATACTTTCACACCAAAGAAAATACGGAATAATTTCGTGATTTATTGTGAGTTTTTAAATAAAGAAATCGCCTAGATTTTTGTTTGCGAATTATTAAACACAATCGAGATAAAAGTAGGATAGCTGGACATGATCGTGACCACTTATTTTTCTAATTCTTTTGATTTGTTCCACATTGAGAGAAATTTCATTGCATAGGTATATAGAGCAAAAATAATGCATTCAATCTGTTGGATGTATTATTCAAAAAATAAGTCGAGAACTCGTCTGGTGTTGTCTTGAATGGTCAGAAAATGATTGAATTGTATCATTCGTACAAATACGAATCTACAGAGTTCGATCTATCGCGAAATTTTTTCCGCATATCGGATAATACAATTTTTGTTCGTATTTTCCAATTGTGCCGAATGGGAATAAGAGATTTTTTCCGTTGCGACCGGTGATGATTAAAAGGGAGTACTCTGCGGGCATAAAATTGTTATGAGCAAGGAGTAACGATCGAATGAGATTTTAAAATATTGATACAATGTCGTAAAGTGTTTACATTACTCAAATGCAATGCACACGATGTGAATTTTATGGTCCAATCATAATACACACTTACGAACATAACAAACGACAAAAATAAAACAATAAACTATAACAATAACCGGCATAGTCCGCACCGTAAATCAGAAGAGCGGAAATCGGAGAGAGATGCGTGGCTCTCTGATTCCGATTCGCAAAAACACTATATCAAACTACCGTTTCCGACGTGTTTAGGGATAGATAGTTTTTATTCTTTTAATTCGTGAAATACGGCCGTCGACCAACCACATTGAGATTTTGCCAATTCGGTAATAAATTCATTTCTTGCGACACGTTCGCTACCGCTTTTTGCTTTTCGTCAAAAGGAAAATATGACATTTTACCATTTAAATGATCGACGATGACCTAGCGAAATCCTTAAGCATGAACTAATCCGTTCCGCCCAAGTAGATTAAGCTCATCCGCAAAAATTAAAACGATTTCGCCGAAAAAACGGAACAAGAAAGCCTATCACACTTTCAACTAGTTTCAATAAATTGTCGCACTGCGATTTCATTCGATATTAGGTAACGGAAATTAAGCACCAGCTAATTGTTATCCTTTCTACCCCTTGCGCAACGACCAATCGGCTCGTTATTTGGCCCGATCTCACTTACATAAGTTGCTACCAATAGATGAGCTATTTTCGATAAAAAATTGTTTCAAAATTGTCTTCTTATGTCGACGTTGCTAAGTTTAACTCGAGATTTGTAAAGGAAAAAAGAGAAGCCACATAAATACCTTGACTAAAACAAAAAAAAAAAAAACGTTACCTAAGTCAGTATTCCAGACTTACATTATTTTCTTTTCATTAACTAAAATGTCATTATATTCTGTATTTACATACAGAGTGATCAACAAGGAAACAAATCAAGAGTGCTACCTCATCTTTTGTTTTATTGAAACGTCTGTTTTAGCTTAATCGTACACATATGTATATACCTACACAGTCGTTTTATTGGTTGCCTACCTCTCGAAAAATCTATTATTAATCAATAATTAATGCTTTATCTTCAATAGTAAAACTCATTTTACCACTTATTCTGATATAATTGTTGCTTACAATTTTAGAAAACGTCCGTAAACTTTGTCGAAATCGAAAACTCTTTTTCAAGGTTAACATTAATACCGTTGCTTTAAAACTGACGTTTGTTTGACATTGCACCGAAAAATTTGCTTACCAGTGGCGTCGCGTTTGGAATAAAACTGTTAAATTACCCATTCTTACGAATGTAAAATGTTGCTCTTGTTTATTTTATAAATTTTCTCCATTATCAGATAATAACGCTTTTTTGAACGCTTATTTATTAGGCATTCACGATCTTTTTGGGACCGAGTTGGGTATGATTTTTTCTTTTCATGTTGGACTAACTGATTCAGTGATGCAACGGATGCAACTCTTTTTTTCTGACAGTGTCTGTTCGACATTTTTTGCCACCGCATTGCCAGATTTAGTATTTTAATATTCGTAAAAATGTAAATGATTTATTAAGCGTGTAAAAATAAATTTAATTTCCATCAAAGGAAAAATCAAAATTGCCAAAATAATTTTGTTACGACAAAAAATTTCCATTAAACGATGCTACTACCAATTTAAAAAGGACAGACCAGATTTAAGAGATGCGGCAACAATGTACCTATTCAGAAAATATAACCTTAAACTGAAAACAACCTAACCCAACACAAAAAGTGTCAATTTCCTTTAGGGAATTTAGTTATCACTGAGGTACTGCCAACAGAAACACTAGATGGTTATAGCCAACTCGGTCTCAAAAAGATCGTGAATGCCTAAAACATATGATTCCGCTACGACGTGACCGATAATTTGCAACGCCTGCTCTGATTTGTTTTCTTTTTGCTCACTTTGTATAAGAAATCGATTAAATTAACAAATTCTAAAAGCAAATCTCAATATTTTATAGTTTTCATGAAGACAATTCTAGGACCGCGTTGGTGCAAACATCGCCGTATCGTCTATCGCGTTCCGTTCTCATTATCCTTCTTTTTCTGTTAATATTTTCTAGTGTATTCCTGTAGAAAGGACGACTAGAAGCGCAGGCCGTTATCGAACGATAAAATGGCTTTTATTGCCTCGAAAGGTCGGTCTTTTAAAAACGGTGAATTGAACTATGCAGAAACCGTCGCGGACTCTTTTATTTATATGCAGCCATATTTCTACGAACGTAGCCTAGCAACGAATTCAGTTCCGCTATTTGTCATTTTCGGACGCCGTTTTTTGTGCCACACATTTTCCTACTTTTGTACACAAAATGTACGCGGAAAAGTTCGAAGGAAAAGCGAGGGCTTTTCAGGACGTCGCGTCGCTTCGCCTGCAAAATAACTTGCTCCCATAAATTTTTTACCATACAATATGATTATTTATTTGTGTTACACCTAATACTCGGAACGAATAAAAATATGACGTTTTCGGAGAGTTAAAATGTAATAAAATGAACTGTTCTGGTGAGCAGAGGATACGGACGTTCCAATTTTAGCGTGCACGAAATGGAGGAAGCGGTTTTACAATTATAATGAAGGGATGCGTATCAGGGGTTTTTTGCATATTTCGGATGTTGAATATTTTTAGTTACTTGTAGATGCTGCGTTTGCATTTAAATGACATGATGTGTTGAATAGATGTCTCTGGACAGGAATTAATTACGAAAAAGTGTGAACTCATTTTCATAATTCTCAGATACACATAAAGTAGTCTTTATCTTAGTTGGTGTAGGAAACAAGTCCATAAAAATTTGGTTGGGTTCACACAAAACGTTAGCAAAAGATAAAATTCAAAACAAGTAAAGTCTTTATTTTAAATTGGCTTGCTGGATTTTTGAAAGCACATTTCTGTAAACATTTTGCCAGTTAACAATTATTATTTATCTCACCGTTGAATCTCTTACGCAGATCACCTTCTGTATGAAGGACCTTCAAAAAATATATCAAGTGAGCATTAGCTAGAAAATTATCTAATTTTGCTGAAATAATTTATAATTTCCGAATAGATTATCTTATCAGATTATGTGTATTCTTCGTATCCCACCTCCACCCGGCGGCACGGCAATTTTGCCGGAGTACATACACTATTACGGATAATACTATCAAGTAATAGTGCAGTGCTTATCAACATAATTACCGGCGTCTCGCCTCCGCATTTTGACTTTTTTGTGTTTTATGTTCTGTGTCAATGTTAAGGAATTTCCTCACGATGTGACATGAGTATAATAATATACCTTTTTGAATTTCAACCACCAATGTGTTCTCTAAGTCCAAAATTTTTAAATTTTTAAAAAGAGATTGCGGTACTATTCCTGTTGCTGAAATTATAAATGGTAAAATCGAAATTTTTTCTAAACACCAAAGATTTCTCATAGCAACGGAGAGTTCTAAATATTTATTAATTTTTGTATTATATGTCTGTGTTATATTGTGTGAATTTGGAACAGCTATATCTAAAAGATATGCTTGCTTTTGTTGTTTATTTAAAATAATAATGTCTGGTCTGTTATGCTGAATGTGAATGTCAGTTATATTTTTAATTATTTATGCTTATTTTATAGACATAAGAATTTAAACCGCTTAGATCTGAACAAAGAAGGTTACGCTTTTCTAATCTTGTTCTCATGAACGGTGTATCAAAGTTTGTTTTCGCATTATTGTTAGTAACAAGAACAGATAAATTTTTGAAATGCCACTTAAAAACTAATAAATTTTTATTGCTGTTCTGTGTCATTATTTGTTGCTTGACCTCGAATAAATAGTCTTCATCATCTTGTAGGTGTTTTGCTGAGTATTTACCTACACATTTTCCCGGTTTAAAAAAATCCCACACAGCAATTACCACTAATAACAACAGAATATTTAATATGTATTATAAGTTTGACTAAAATACTTTTGAAATAAAACAAAATTTATGTGAAGTAAAATGAATCTGTGGGGTGAAAAACATAAAATTGAATCACTCTACAATTTTGTAAAATTTATATTAAGGAGTCGATAGATAGTAAGGATCTCAGACACAGGTATATCCTTCCGGCCAAGCTTTTTTAATCCAAAAATACAGTTTTTCATTTATCTTTCTACACCAGGTGTATTAAATGATGGACCACCTTCGTATAGTATCCGGTGTTCATTTAAATTTATCTTCAAAGTAGGCGTTGATACAGATCATGGATCAGCTGTTTCAATCTAACCTCACTTTTTGCGATGTTTGTGTTTTTACTCTGCCGACTGACAAGTGGTGCGTTCACAGTCGACTCTTCGACGCCAACTTTGAGGATAAATTTAAATGAACACTCGATATAATATAATACCTTATGTTTAAAAAAATGTACGATCAAGAGTGGCTGTGAAAAATTAAGGTATCGAATACGTATGGTATGGTACAGCTTTACGTTAACTCATTCATCTAGGAACCGTTCTAAAGCCAAAACTATTTTTGATCTCCGTTTATGACAATCATCGTCATGACATTTACGGGTGGATTGTTCAAGTCAAACCATACGTTTTCAAATCTTTTGTTTTTCACAGCCGCTCTTGATCGTACATTTTTTGAAACATTTGGTACAATACAGGGTGTCTCAGCTAAGACTTTCGAGCCTAATATCTCGGTTATTTGCCAATGGATTTTTATGAAATTTAAAATACAGATATTTTAGACAGCGAAGGATCATATGCTTCCTTTATTGAAAATTAGGTGCGATTATTATTAGTCTACACAAACAATTAACTCAATCACTCGTCTGATTCAACGAAAATATTAGATTTTGTTGTTAAAAATTTAATGTAAAATTTGAAGGTGTTTGAGCAGTTACCTTTTGAAACAATTGATGAAAGATTGCCAAGCAACATTTTGTACACCCTTTAAAATCTGTCAAAATTGGGCGCGCTTTATTAGAAACGTTAAATTGTGTAAATTTATTGAAAATACTCTAAAAATAGACTACAATGGCAGAAATTTCAATATTGTTGAAACAGAAAACAATTTTTGCCAATGGAGAGTGTCGTTAGAACTTCAATGGCACAGTTGGTTTTCTCGTGGAACACTATCCAAATGTAGGCTTTACAAAATGTAAGGTTAAGAGAGTCGTCAATTTATTTGAAGACACAGGAAGCGTACGTGAACTAAATTATCTTGCAAAAATATCCCGATCGTGTTTTAGTCCTTTATGGAAGAGTTAAAGCATCCAAGATAATAAATTACGTCCAAATGTTGCCTTTAACTTTGTAAATGTTTGTAAGGTTAGCAAGATAAACGTCAAATATGTCACCTGCGTTTGTGCGAAAAGGGATGACCAAAATTCGGCGAGGGTGCGCGTTTGTTTCATACGCGTCTACGTTTTTGCATCTGCAGCTACGTTTAACACAGTTTTTTGCTTTTTTCTTGCAAACCAGACGTCTTTCGAGGACGAGTTTCTCCCTACAGCATTTTTTATTGACGATTAATTTTTTGATGTAAATCTTAAGTGATTCAACATTTTAAAAAGGCATGTAAAAATTACGTTTTTAAGACTTGGGTAATTGCATTAATGGGATTTTATTCTTCACCGTCTAAAATATCTGCCATTTTAAATTTCAAAAAAATCCTTTGGAAAATAACCGAGTTATTAGGCTCGAAAGTCTTAGCTGAGACATCCTGTATAACATGGTGGTCAAAAATTTTCACATGAAACTTTCTCAACGACGTCAGCTTTCAGCGTTCGTGTTCGCATTAGAATAATAAAAAAAGAACGGACCTGGTCTTGAACAGATTGGTCAAAATGATGTGTATTAGGTAAGAGAAGATTCCTGAGCTATCGATAATGATAGACCTTATGGCGAGGTTTAGAGCAATTTCGCGCCGCGTGCGATACTTTATTTCGCATCGTTAAATCTGTTATCCTTTGGAATTTTATAGTGAATATAATTAACATAATGAACTTTTTTAGTGAATGGAGTTCAAGATCGTGCCATAAGCCGGACCACCCGAGCGTCCCATGTAATTAAAAGTCGATACTATATTTACAGAGTGACCTGGTCGTATATAATCAGTATGTAAATCGTGGCCACGAACGAACCATATTTATTAATCCAATATTGACGTTATATTTAAATTATATACCCGTCTAGTATTGTACGGCCAGAGTTATTATTATACCGAGCTAATTATTGGCTTGGTTTCAGAGATACGGAAGAGGTAATGACTTGGATTGCATTACCCACTTTGGCCATCTTCTCATTAACTTTGGTATCATTTTAAACCGAAAAATTGTGAGATCCTGGTCCCTTCGCCCGCGTTTATCTCCTCTCTCCTCGTTATTACAACGTCTGGATGATTGCCCGTAAATAACATCTATGGGGAATTTCAGAGTGACGATAAAAAAATCGTTATGGAAAGTACACAATAGGCAGACGATTGCAAATTATAGCAGCGAGTGTAGGCCAGTTTTTGTGGAGTGGCGGCCTTCTTTGAACGACTTGCATACATATCTACCAACATTTAAATAATTTATATGTATGTACGCATTCGAGGATCACTTTTTCAATTGTGCCGCGGAACAATGAGGGCGACTGAGACGGATGACGGAATCTGACGGAAACTGGCTCCCGGTGACATCCTAGAAGGAGACGGCACCATTCGAGACATTCAATTGTAAGAAATAAGTACATTGGATTTATTTTGTAACGATCAGGCGGCGAGTTTTGCAGAACTCATTTTTATTTCAAATCGAATACATTATACCCCAGCGCAATTATAAAAGTTCGACGGTCGGATTTTCACGCAAAAAACACTTCGCAACTTTAACCATTAAAACCGCCATCTGCTACATTGACTCAACTCAAAATCCTTTTCCCAATCGAATATTCTAATTGATAAAGTGCAGTAAAGCACATTCAAATTTGCATACCTACAGATTTTCAAATTTTTACAAATGTACATACATACTTGTTGACTTATTGACAGTACAAGGCACCAAATGCCAGTCTAATTTTCTTAAATTATATCCCACTTATAATCAGAAATTCTTGGTATTCTGTTAAATTATTTAACGACGGTTTTGCGGTTGGTGGTTTTTAGCCATATTTGAAATTGACCTAACCAGAAAACAAATACGGGGTTATTAAGAGTAATGTAACTGACTCTCGCTAGACTGAAAGATTTTTGAGTAACGAAGAAGTTGCCTAGAGACAAAAATAGACGATAAAGTAACTTTTATGATGGTGAAGTGGCATAAAACTGTCAACAATTTTTTACACCGGCGGGAACACATACATTTGAAAATATCGATTTTTCAGGTTATATCGGGTGTTCATTTAAATTTCCGGTCAAAGTTGGCGTTGAAGAGTCGATTGTGAACGCACTACAGGTTACGGATCACGGATCAATTGTTTAAATCTGACGTTTTTACACGAGTGGTGCGTTCACAATCGACTCTTCAACGCTAACTTTGACCGGAAATTTAAATGAACACCCGATATCTGCTTAGCGGAATGTGGGGTAAGACGGGGTAGTTAAAGTTTATCGTAGAATAAAACACAATTTTTAAAAGATCAAGGATCATATTATTAAATAATCTTACACGTGTCCAGAAAATTTAAAAACGCAAAAAATGTTTCTCTCCATCTGGTCCCATCGATGGGGTAAAATATGGTACATATGCGATATGCACTCTTCATTTGATTAAAGATAAAGACCGTCGGAAAATAATCATGGAGTGTCTGCGTTTTTTCCTTCCCTGCCCCAAAAGGATGCACCTCTTTCTTGCTTTTCTATTCTCATTTTATTCTTCTGTTTTTTCTTTTCTCTCTTCTGTCTCTTCATTCTTACTACATTTTCGAGATAGTCCCTTCTTATACATTTTAGTAGCTACAGGAATCCATTGCTTTGGATTTATTATTGTTTCTTCTACAAGTTTTAGGTGAACAACCAGGCTTATTTATTATTAATAATATGAGAATAATTGCGATTGGTACGTTTGAATGGCGTCACACTTCGAGTACGGCGTCTTACCTCGCTATCCATCTTGCCCCACCTTCCCCTAAATATCAATTTCAATTTCAGTTAATAAATACCTAGGAAATCATGTTCCTCTAAGGGTACCTTTTAAGTGATGTAGTTTCTGAGTACAATTATTGTCATTTTTGGTTTACTCCAACGGCAGAATTTTGTAAAACTGATTCGATGTATACGATCGATTTATAAAAATCTCCCTTTTTTCCTTAATAAGATGTAATTCGTGATAAACGACACGCCA
This sequence comes from Tenebrio molitor, assembly GCF_963966145.1. Taxonomy (NCBI): domain Eukaryota; kingdom Metazoa; phylum Arthropoda; class Insecta; order Coleoptera; family Tenebrionidae; genus Tenebrio; species Tenebrio molitor. The sequence goes on along the minus strand of NC_091051.1, from coordinate 13,120,050 downwards.
GTCCGGTCGTGTGAATCTGATGAATTTGTATGCAATTATCCTGTCGCAGCCTGAACTGAAAACTCGTTATAAATGAAGTTTAGAATCCTTTTTTTCAGTGTCATAATTTATAAACGACCAAGTTGAAGTACGCCGCTACTGAGAAGGACGTCGCGTTTCCAGCGAAATAAAATGATTTTCCTCGACAACTTCAACAATTCTGCAAACTGCAATATATTTGGAAGTTAAAAATAGCGTCGAGACTGTAAAGCTCATTCCAAGATTAACTGTGAAACTTTCTTAAAACATTTTTCTATACATCGTTTCAAATAATGATAATATGTAATAATAAAAGAAAATATTAGATAAAAGTACAATAGCAATTTATTTCAACATCCAGGAATTTCACCCAACCTGTTCAAGTGGTCAAGTAACCCAATTATACGAACCGATAACGTCGTTTTAGATCTTGTAGGATAAGCATTGGTGCATTATTGTATGGAGTGCCCGGCCCAGGAGTTTAACAAGAGATCCGTGCTATAACCACCAAGATGAATGGGCCAACGTCTCGATTAATTACCGAGATCACGATTTGGAGGATATCAGCAGCTTCATCTTCTGGTCTTCTTGATATTGCGAATGCGACCACCACCTACGTACTTTACATGCACCAGATGCGGTCCCGATAACTAAATTTAACACCGTTTAACGATAAAAGTATGAATAACGCAAACAGACACGCCTAATAAAGCACCAAGCTGAAACAGATCCTAATCAAAAAATTAAAAGTCGCAGCCATCAATCGCGCCCATCTCCGGGAATAATTTAATTATAAATCGTCGGCAGAAACTCCGGCTTTGAGTTATTAGTAGTCGAAAGGAGGACCAAAGATATTAAGGGTGCAACTTGAAATAACGCGGGAAATAATGAGTTCCGGACGTGACGTCATTATAACAGGAACCTGTTATTTATGTCTTCTTATTTTGATCCCGCAAGGGAGGAAAATTAACACGCCGCTCGTGTTCATACTGATTCAGTATATACTTAAATGGAATAACTTTCTAGGTATTAACTAAAAGCACTCTTGGAATTTCAAAATGTATCAAACTTAACGGCTCTTTCTTTATTAGCGGATTTTCTCTGCTTCGCGATTTTTTCTGCATACGCACCTCAATAAATATAAACGGTAGTCGCAATAAATCAACCGCTGGAAATTTATGGACTCATTGCTTCTATAATTATGCACGAATAGCTAATGTAATTGTACCCGCATGGAGATGTGTCTTCGGTAACAAGGTAGCTTTCACTGTTTGACTACTGTTGTGGACGTCTGATTTTTTCCCATAATCTTTCACCACCAATTAAAGATAACAAGACCAGCGCAGTACCTATACTCGTCGTATTTAAAAACGGTTGTATAAAAATAATTGCGAATTCAGGAGACGTTTTCTTCTCATATGTAATTGTACGAAATCGCATATTCCGTTCTTTATAATGGTAACTTAAACCCGTACAAAAACCAACTGAATGACAATCAGCAAAAGCGGACCGATTTTCATAAACATTTATTTTTTAATGCACAATCTATATTTCAATGTTAATTTGTTGGTTCAGACAATACATTATTAATTTGCCTGGTGTAGTGTGCGTTTTGGTGGAGGAAGAGGAGCGCAACGCGCGGACGTCATAAATCGCCCCCGAGAATGTTAAACGACGACTGTCGATACCGATAGATATCGTTTTCTTCTTGGAAGCCTGGTAGTTAGAGAACTTTTTAACCTTAATCATATTCAGTGCAATAAATGGTAAATATACCAGCATGACTCTGGAATAATTGTCCGAGTCCTGTTAAATTATTAATATTGTCGCGGATGGACACCAAATACGGAAGGGGGGTGATGTAACGGTTCCGGTGAAAAATGTAAATGTCACTGACATTCCTGTGACAAAGCTCATAAAATTTAAGCGAATGCAAGTCACACAACGTGGAATAAGAAACGGCAATATATTGGTATAACTATAAAGAATAGCAGAGACAACCATTATCAGCAATTAACATTGATGAGAATTTCACTGCGAATAAATATAAAATAAATAACGTTGATTGCACGTCAACTTCAACCCACTCGTTACGTTTCCTTCTACGTGCACGCATAACGTATTACATAAAGTAGATTTCTGAAAAACCTGGAAAACGCTTGTCTTTAATTATAGAGCTTTAAACTGAAAAAATCTCGTTAATTCACAATGGATAAACGGATCACGGTCTACGCTGAAAACATGTTCCCACGTTACCGATGCTGGCCGCCTAGACTTTGCTGAAGCTCAAAACTTACAAATTTCATCGCGGGTTATTTGTGTGTCTGCTTGTTAATCTTCGAGGAGTGAGCGTTTTCTGGAACGTAAAACTCATCTGTCTTCTTTGTGAGTTTCGTACATTACGAGGTATTGTGTAATACATTGTTACCATGCAAATGAATGCAAATCTCTAAACAATAAAACAACGATAAACACGATAAGATCCTTATATTCTTAGAAGGTAACCACTAACTGTCAGCTTTACCTAATTCATTACAACTGTTGCATTTCACAGCGAGGACATGTACGCTTATACGGTAAACGCTGAATTACTTGTTTTTGCGACTAATCAGTAATCGGTATTTATTTTTCATTATTTATTCCAAAATCTAACTGTTTACGCGTACCAGCGACGTTGTGATTATTCTGGAACTTGGTCTTTCAAAAAAACTAGATCCTGACGACTATGACTTGAATTTGGCAAGACAAAAATGGATTGGGTTCTTTTACAGAAGTAATAAAATATTTTATTATTTCAAGAAGTAGTTTCAATTTACTTTTCAATAAACATAAGTTTCCTGATGTTGGCAGAATTATGCTTAGAAGCTTTTGGTGCGGATATTCGTATTACAGCACTACACGTCTCTAATGAGTAATGGTATGATCTTATCTTCATTAATTTACAAACTAATTAACTGTTAGTGGTGTAGATCACACCTGTTTTAAAATATAAGTTCACCTGTGCCTTATAGGATCTACCGTGTGCTAATCTCATGCAATTTTATTCTCATTCGTTCTATTAAAATGACTCAGTTATAAAAATAGTTGAGCGATGATGTTTCAAACAAGAGATTACTGATTCTGCAAGTTGGAGAAAATGATATTGTTGCTTTCGAATTAATTTGTTATCGGTTCCCTGTACTCGGTATGACACCTGGTGGTTGATCAATGACATCAGGGATATTCTCAATGACATTCTAAGACTTAGTGGGAAGGCACTTTTACATCTCACTTAATTAAAGTGATCATTAAAAATGATTTAGGTATGTACTTACACGAAAATTATTAAGGTAAACATAAAAAAAATTTCTTCATGTGGTCGAAAATCGCGCCTCCTTTGTGTATCTCTCTAGAAATAGTTGAAGTGGCTTTTTTATAAGCGGACTAGAAATACTTCAAGTCTTAGGAGATTTGTCTAGGTCCACATAAATTTTCATGATTGCCAAGGAATTCTTTAAATTCTTATTACTAATATTTATAAAAATTATAATTATAATAACGTTTTAAAAGACTACTTTCTGGTTTTTAATCTTACTTGTTATGCTATTTTCCCTTGGTGCACTGTAACCCTCGGGCATATTATATGCATATTTAGATGCATTGAAAATACTGAAAATCGCAGTAAAAAAACAACGCGAACTTAAGGATGAACTGGAGTAACATTGAAAAATGGCGAAATTTGCTTAAAATTCGTGCAATAGTCCTTTCATCCATTCTAAAGTACTGTGCCAAATTTAAAAAAAAATTGATCGAGGAATTTTAAAGTTATTACATTTTAAAGTTTCGGGATATTTTACACGCGTTCTTATGAGAAATGGAGCAATGGTCGCATAAAAATTGATATAAAACATATTTCAAAAAGGCCAATTTTTCTTAAATTCTTCACACATAAAGTATCGATATCGTAGAATTTTCTAATGAATTTACAAAAAAAGTTGGTCGAGGATTTTCCTTGTAATCGCTAGTTACATGTGGAAAAACACGGTTTTTGAGGTTATGTATCTGTTTAAATTTCAATAAAAGTGGACAAAATGCATATAATTGACGTCGGTATGCAACATTATACTCATATCGCACGTTTTACTGCAGTTACGTTAAGAACTTTAACAGAAATCAATGAAAATTGAAATTCAGTGTGCTTTTGTTTACTTTCATGTACAGTCTTAGTCAAAAGATTGTAAAATCACATGTAAGTAATTATCTAAATATCAAGAAAATAAACACAAAATTTACTTGCAACTCATTACAATTCGTATCCAAAAATTAAAAACTATTTTTTTGTTCGACACTGTCAGAATTTGAGAATTTTCTCCTATGTGAACGGATTTTGATAAATGTCACAACTTGTCAAAAGGAAACGTCAAGCTAATTTTAAAGGTTTTAAGCGATTTCGCGTTTTAAAATGGCCCACGCGTGCCAAAAAAGGCCCAATTTACACACAAACTCGTCAAATAAACTACTATTTTCAAATATTGATTTCTCGTAATAAACGTTTCATAGCATTATAAGAATTCCGCAACTTTTTGCTGAGATTGTTACTCCAGTTCATCCTTAACATGCAGTTGCATTAATTTCATACTTAATACTTTCGAATCGAAAATATACAAAAGTTTCTGTTTAACTTTATAAAATAATAATAAATAGATGGAAATAAAAAACTGTGAATACGCCTTATAAATATATAAAATAATAACAATGGGCCGTATCACGACACTCTTATTAAATTTAATCATGACTCTAATTACCTTGGTGACGAATTCATCTCTTTCTGGCAGGTTATAATTGCATAAATCTATATCGTTTTTTAATCACGATTTTATTTATCGGCAACTTTAATAACGGTGTTAATAATATAGTGTCCTACCTAGTTCGTAGGTATTATAGGAGCTTTGAAAAACTTACTTTCGATATGTTCGTGTTTTGATAAACGTGATTTGTTATCAAGGTGTGAAATACTTAATACAAAATAACGAAATAGTTATTTACCTAACGTATAACGTATGCGGAAAGTGAAATTTCCCGGGTGAGCCCTTTGTTTGCGGCACGACCGCAGGGAGTGCTGCATTAGTGCGAACGCGGGAAATTTCTTCCCGTAAAAATTACGTACAATATTTTTTGTAACGAGTAATTCAAAAATGTAAATCATTTAACATTGGTAATTTTTTACTATTGTGTTGGTAGCACTTTCCGCGCTGATTACTAAATAGATTATTAAAATTTAAAGCGTCGGTGCCGTCTACTATGACCACACAACACATTAAACAAATTCTTCCCCTGTTATTACTCTTACCTTTTTGATTTCCTTATTTTTTGTGTTGATGACAATTAATTTTACAATTACAAATGTGAGGAAACGTCCATTTTGTTTAAAATGAATTATTAAATACCAACCTTACAATGCAATTTCCTCTGATTTCTGCTTGGAAAGTAAAAAACTCGGCGTGCGGGAAATCGTTGTTTCCGCATTCCGAGGACAACCGGGAAATACGGATTTTGAGGCTATGAGTACAAAAAATCCATTTCAGACATTTTCGAATTCTTTGTTGTTTGTGTTTTTGTGTTAACTTTGTATTTAAGTGTGATTTTTACCTGTTCGTAATGTTTCTTTATAGCGTATAATTTTTTCAGAGACCTCTGCTTTGATTACATTTTATTCTTTGAACCTTGTCGGCACGTTATATTCTGGACTATGATTTAGGACCTAATTAGCCGGCGAGTTCTTTAAGGCCGATTCAAATTGGCCAAGCAGAGCATCGGAAAAGGTAAAAAGCCGGTACACAATTCGCATTGATATGCATGTTCGGTAAGAAGACCGGCTATTTTAAATATTCGCATCTGATGCCGAAAGAGCACTCAGACAAAACTAGCGTCCGGTATGAAGGGTTGACAAAAAGCGGTCGCGCTACCTCTGATTGATAGGTGACAGGTCCACTAGACGGCGGGCAAAAAGTCCGGTGTGGCCGTGTCCCCTGCGTCCGTTCCTTCAGCAATGTTGGCCGTTGCTCGATCGGGCATCACCTCGACGATAATTAAGCATTATTATTCAACATGGAAATCCTACCCACTTAATTACCCATATGGAGTAACGAGCCACAGCAGGTACGTCACAAAAACTCAATTAATCGGTACTTGATCCTGAACTAACATTCCTGCTCACACCGCACAAAAACGATACGGTTCGTCTTAATAAGGACTAACGTGTTGGTCTGTGATGAACGACAAATGATTGCCGCGGCGAATGGATTTTTACATCTGCTTCCAAAATTTTCTCTTGGTCAGGTTAACATATTTCGAGCTTTGTTGAAATGTTTTTCACGTAATTCTAAAATTTAAACCATATTTCTAAAATTAAAAGTTGTAAGTACGTAGCTGCAATTCCACTGTATTTTTTTTAATACCAGTTTTCCAAAAATTTTACATTAAAGCTATCTACTTTTTAATTCGTACTTGTTTAATTTTGAAAAAGTCTAGCTATTATGTGATCGGTTATTTCATATTATGTCAAGCAAAAAAAAAATAACTAGTACCTATGTTGCCATACAGCTAAATAATAAGGGGTTACCCCTTTTGCAATTCACTAACAAACATTTAATGCAGACATTTTGCAGCAACTACGTTCTCTAAACTGTCAGTTAACAGTTAATTACGTTATTTTGCAAATCTAAAGTAATTGAATAATAGAAGAGATTGTAAAAGGTAAAATAACAAAATAAAACACCATCTCATATGTTGCAATACAGATAAAGAGAAGTTTCTCAATAATTTAAAATTATCCATCCACCCTTTTTAAATATACCTACGTAGATAGACGATAGTGAGGTCTAAATTATTCACTACAAACGACATAGTATAAGATTCAATTGAGTATAATTTCTTGAACAGTTTGGTTAAGATATCTACTGTTCTATTTTGCTGCCTGTGTGGCGTGGCGTTAACCAACGTCTTTCGGGTGTAGACATTGTGGGAATGCGTGTTAGCCATTGACGGTGTTGATGTTTGCTAAGCAAGAGTTTTGAAATAAAAGAAAAAACAGATTGGTTTGGCAAGTCTGTGTTGCCAAAATTTGTAATGTTGAATATCGATCTATGGTAAATGGAGCATGGGGTAAAGTAACATTTACACTGAACATTGCTGAAGACCATGTCAGTACCCGAGTCAACATGCCGGGGTGTGATTTAAGTACTTTGCAGAGAATCCGTTAGTGTTAGAATAGAATATGCATATGTTAACGATATTCAGAAATGTAGAATTCTTCTAGGATGATCTATTTGTTCTAACTTTTACGCTTTCTGACATAGCTATGACACTTTTTTCATTTTTAAGGCACCTGCTGACAGGCTCATTGCACTTCAAACAAGTGTCGCGGCTAAACCGTTAGTGTTACACGAAAACGATTTTCATGAGCAATGTAGCGCTCATCGAAGTCTACAATAAAATCCTAGATGGCATGTGTCCAACTTAATAGATTTTGAGATATAACACTTTTGTGTGACTATTTCGTACAAATCCCTCAACATATTTTTTAAGAAAATCTGTCCAATAGCAGTCAAATATTTCTACATATATATTTATTTGCGAGAATTCAAGAACCTTTTCACCACAGACACCATATATATACCTGCGATGCTTAGTTTAGGAACTGTAAGCGTTACAAATACAGGGTCCTTATAAATGATTGTCCCATCGCAGTTGCCGTTGAAAACCCACACAAATTTTGGATATGCCGCCAGCTTCGCAACGTTAGACAAACTAGTAGACAGATTCCCACTACCGCCTGTAGCGTCACCTATCGGCGATACTAGTCTCACTCATGTTATGACGTTAGCGGCACATTCAATTACGTCACCATCGCCTACTGCGCCTACTGTGATGAGACAATCATTTATAATGAAATGACCCTGTATAAACATTTTGCCGTATCGCTTTTAATTCTTGCGCCCAAGCACCGTAACCCCTCCTTCATAAACATTACTTAGTTAAAGTAAAAAAAAATATATAGGTAGATAATTTAAGACAAAATCATAATCAGAGACTTTATAGTTTTTGATATAGGTAGGTAGCTACTATGTACTTCTATAGGTGTACATAACTGTTCAAGAATCTCTGATTTTAATTGATTTGGGTCCTATTGATATATTTTTTTTTTATTCCAAATGTTCTGTAGGTATTTGAAAAAACATAAAAGGATAAAGCGTCCTTTACGAGGTGCCTACTGTTTTTTTTAAATTACTGATTTCTTCAAATATGATAAAAAACGTTCGTGAAAATAAACAGATAAGATCTAATTTCATTAACTATGTATATTCTCTAGGTACAACTCTCATAATATTGTTTTCGTTTTGGTAGAATTATGTTAATCGATTTAATATATTGCCAATGCATGGATAATAAATCAGGAATCCGTATATTTTCCTTTGAGCGGTTTCGTAATGTATTATCGATCTGCTTTGAACCATCGTAAAATATGACCCTACGGCTATAGGTCAAACTGCTTGAGATTTGTATTAAAAAAATCACTACTGGGCATCAACGAAAACAACGCAAATAATGATTATTGTAACTATGATTTTCTGTTATCTAGGATATCTACGACGATTTTAATATAATATGAATTAAGTAATGTAGGTAAATAAGAAAGATAAGATGGAGACAACTGAGAAAATTAATTGTTACACAAATATGGCTAGTTATAGGTAATTTTTTAGTTCGTGGACAAGCCAACATTCTTTTTTACAATTTATTTACGAAAATATAAACATTACCTTATAAATGCTTCACATTTGGAAATTGTCAAAGGTTAATACCTTGCAAAAGCTGTATAAATAAATCAATATTAACTCTGTCAGTTCGCAATAGAAACGGTAACCCTGTAAAAAATATACCTACCTAGCACGTATACGACGCCCGACCCTGTATAATGATTAATGAATTAAAAGTATCATTCATTTAACATTTATGAGTATTGTAGATGGTAGTTTACGACCATTCCATTTTGAAATTAGTGTCGATTAAATTTGTTTAATTGTTTATTAAATTCTAATTATTAAACATTTACATTTATGTAATTGATTTTTTAATGATTTTATAAATGATGAAGATTAAATTAGTAATTTAAATCAGTCATTTATTATTTTAATGATAAACCTAAATCAGTAAGTTAAAGTATCGGGCGTTCAAATCATCAAGTTGGCTTTGACTTTTCGAAGAAAAGGAGATGATGTCTTCTTTGACAGATAACAGTTGTATTTTGCGAGTGTAACGTCTTTTTTTGAGTTGAGTCAAAACATCTATCGGAAAATTGAGTCAGCAAATTGACCTCTACTTTGGGACAACGCACAAAATGTTACACAAGAATTTACATCTTTATCAATTCCGTGTCACAACAATGCAGGAATTGAAGCCAGCAGATTATCCATGCAGATTACATTTTTGCAAGTGGCTTGTCGATAACGTAGGTAGGCAATAACATCTAATCTAAACTTTTACAGATTACACATGGCTGCGACTTTCGTCAAATTAAGAGGTTTTGTATTCAATGTTACCATTACCAAACATCTAGCCAGAGACATGTTCTACTCTAATTATAAACCTTTTTGATAACCTGGCCTAAATTTACTCAAAAATGTCAATTCTTAACGTGGTCCTAAACAAAATTTGTCATTGATCTTCTAAAACACACTGTTGTGAAAAATTCAAAAGCTACTTGATGAACTTTTCAATTGAACACTCGATATTTGTAAGATGCGACATCTAAACAATTTGCTTAAAATATATTTAAAGCAATACCCTATTGACGTTGAATTGGGCATTGCTAAATTCGCATTATGTTGGTTCCTATATATATATATATTCGTATGAAGAAAATTACAATTAAAATTCGAAATTCATAAAATAATTATGGTAAATTATATGTTTTTAATTTGTTGTAGCCAATTTAGGGCGTCTTCGGTAAGTAGATGGAGTTTGGAGAAACCTTGCTGGAATTTAGTAAGGGGACATTCTTCCACAATGTGTTGGATGGTTTCTTTTTCTGCACCGCATTCACAAGAAGGGTTTTCACGAATGTTCCAGTGAAACAGCATATTATTGCATTTGCCATGACCGGTTCTAAAACGATTTAATTTACACCAGATTTTCCTAGGTAGGTCAAATCCCGGAATTTGTTTTGTAGGATCCTCAATTAGATTTTTATTGAAAATATCTACATCTTGCCAGGCTGCTTTCCAATAGTCAGATTTGGTTCCTTGCATGTCACTATACAAGACATAATCACATAGCCAAAAATAAAATTAGTTGACCTTGAAATATCCAATCCATCCTGAATTTACTACATTAAATTCGCATTATGTAGGTTCCCTGCTGTCACTCTTTTCAGGCATAATCACATAGCCAAAAAATCAAATTATTTGACCTTGAAATACCGAATCCATTCTGAATTAACTTTAGCGACCTGTGATTAACACAAAACAATAGAAGAACAATAAAAGGGTGCAGGTACAATATAATCAATAAAAAAGAGATAAGGGGACTATGGAAAAAACATTCTGAAAACTGCGGCGTGACTTGTCAATTATGAATGATATTTATCTACTCGTACAGTTGGGAGCACGGAATTTCGCACACCAATTTGTATGTCATTAAAAAAAAAACTATCTAGTCTAAGCGTTATTGTCGTTATAATCAATCATGACATATGTGATCATGACTGACGTTTCACCTAAACTGTCACGAAAATGCCGCCAGTATCTTATTTTAATAAAATTATGTCAGTGAAATGTCCAATGTGTGCGAAATTCCGTGCTCGCCACTGTACGTGAATTTTAAATTAAAAAGATTTGCACTAGAGAATGCAAAATATTCATGACAATCCTCTTTTAGAAACGGTAACGAAGAAAACGGGGCTGGATTTTCCACCATAATCTTGTTTGTTGGAGTTTCGGTAAAATCTCTCTTCATCAGAGCTGTTAGTAGGTACTGTTGAAGATCGCTCCACGTTTGCAGAAGTTTTATCTCATTTTTTTGCTGATCATATTGTATATTACTATAAATAAATATGTAATATATACCTACATATAAAATTGATAAAAATAAAAGTTCATTATTGATTAAGTTGATGTTTTTAATGGATAAATCAGGGATGTACTATTCCGGACACGGAATCTTGGCCAACATTTTTTTGACATTTCTAAAAAAAATGATGTAAACCAATCATTAGTGTCATTAATAAATGACAATTATTAAAAATCACTTTGAAGTTTTTATTGTGACATCAAAAAAGCAGGGAAATAGCATTATCGAGTCAAAAGTTGGGTTATATTCAATAAAGGCCAGTTCACACATATTTGTCAGTTAAATGTCAGTTGTAGCCAAGATTCCGTGTCCGGAATAGTACATAGAGAATACATTTATTAAAATTAAATAAATACTCGTAATAGATCTAGAAAATTTGCTAATTAGTCAATATTTATAGGACTTGAGAGTGACAACAAAAAGGCATTGTTAAATTAAATAATTCTTTTTAATTTGGGACTTCGGTGTCGTAGTAAGTAAAAGGGAGCGTTAAAGCTAAAACATTCTTATCTGTTATCGACTAGTTCGTTGGTGAAACGGCGCCTTCTCGTTCCTATCCATAAAATTTAAAATATCGCAGCTCTCCCTAGAGTCGTTAATACGATCCGCCGCGTAGGAGGTTAGACGGGCCAATAGCAACCAATATGCAAAGTGGGCGTGGAGCTTTCTCCACGGCCTACTATTACCCATATCATAGTACAAAACTCCTAGTTTTTTATTGGTGGAACTTTCAAATTATCGTCTATAAACCAGTCATAATGTTACATTTGTCATTTTATAAATCAATGGAGTTAAGGAATACAATTTTAGCTAGGATTTACATACTTACACGTACCTACTTAGGAGTTAAAAGAATTATTCCTTTAATTAGTTATTACATATGAAAAATATTTTGGCATTTGTTTATTATTGCAGAAATAAAATACCACCTTTTAAATAATAAATGAAATACCTAAATAAAAATTATACCATGTTATTTTTTTGTTATATATAGCGATTTTAATTTTTTTATTAGTACCTAGGTATGTAAGTTTACGACTTAATAAAAAAAAAATATTGTTTAAAAAGAACATACCTACCTAAAAGAAAAAGTTTCAGTTCATATTAAATCCTGCTGTTTGTTATTTCAGTGAGTACAGAATCGAACAAAAAATAATTCATTAGTGGCTTTTAACACCAATACCTACTTTACAGTATAAATGTCAACTTTTAGTAAGTACATATTATTGATTTTTACCTATTCATACACAGTTGGTGATTGATAAAAATAGATACATCATAATGGTAACTTTTTGAATGGCATGTCATGTCAAAGTACCACCTAATTTTTTTCTAAGTAGGCAGGTAGGTAGGTACTCATATCTAGGTATAAGTCCAAATTACAATTTTATTTGAAACAATCTTTCTGCTTTAATTAGGAGGTAAATAAAACTTACAACTTTGACATCAGGTGATGACTGATGAGTATCTACTATGTATTAGATATTGGAAAAATGGAAAAATTGGAAAAGGAATGGAAAATAATACTGACATTGTGTGTAATGAAACTATAAATTATTTTGTTAGTACATATTTTAAGCTTGACTTGTTTTAATTTTACCTAAATTATTTCTAGTGTTTCCACTGTATTTTAATAAAACTTAACTGACCTGACCTTCCCCCAATGCATTTATTACATTATGCGGTGTTTTATACGTTTAGTTCTGAGTAGCATTAACGCATTTATTATATAAAAATAAACGACATTAATTGTATCCTGCATCGATCGAACATAAAGTTTTATAAAAAAGTTGTGATTCTTTGATAAGTCACGTTATCCCATATCATGTTAACTTTTATGAATATAGTTTCTTTGAATGAAAATGTATAAAACGAATTTTTATAAACATCTTATCGGATTCAGTATTAATTTACTCTACCATTTCTTCGTACCAGTAGCAATTTAAAATGTAAATGTCTACATAGTTCGTTGAAATGACAGGATTGAAAATATAAAATAAAAATAATTAATGAACATGATTATTGATTATTAAAGACGTACTTGCATAGCTGTACGAGTTTTTATCGGCGATTGCAGACCTTAAAATGAGGCAGATGCCATTCAACTTGTTTAAATGAGTGATATTTATGGCTTGTAAAGATAACAGTTCATAAAGTTGACGTTAAAAAGTTAATTTACTGCTTCTCGATTCAGAAAGCGATGAAATGCAAAACACACCGTTCTAAATGAACTTGGTTTATTTCATACATAGTCTTTACTGTTTATTTTTACAACAACTTATTAACAAAATATTATTAATCGAATTAAAATGTTTTTTGTGCAACCGTATGCGAAACGAGCACTTCGCGTATCTAAAACAGGCCCCGAAATCCAATTTCACGGCCGTAACTTTTAACCACGGCCATTAAAGTAAACGTCATTTTAATATTGGATGCAAATCAGAGTTTCCATGTAAGACTATGGCGTTTAGATTTTTCGGGTATGAAATTAGAAACCGCAGAATTTATAATACGCAGGTAGCTATTTTTTAACTCTGGAGGAGTACCTACACGAAACTGAGTGATGTTTCAGATCACTTTCACTCACGACTCCGATATTTTTATGTTATTTATGTCATTTGCACAGCGAATTTATATGTAGGTAGATATTGACAGTGAAGTAAATTTTCCTTTTTATAATATGTAATTAATTTTCGGTTGCGCAAAAAATGTTGTATACACCTTGGCCGCGAAATCCTTTAACATCCTAGAGATTGTCCTGCGTCGGCCGCGGTCGCAAGCGGCCTCGGCGACAATTTTTCTCTCGGTACGTTAAAGAATGATTTCGTGGTCTTGATGTCTGTGAAAATACTGTCGCTTGTAATCTGTGAGTCTGTGACATTTCCGTGAACGTTATTAAAAAAATATACCTATAGTTTTCACTCGAGATCAGAAAATATTCATAGCAGAATTCTTTAAGCCTATATTATGTATCGGGTGTTTTTTTTTTTTAATTTCACTTCATAGTAGGCGTTGAAGAGTCGATTGTGAACGCACTATACAGGTTATGGATCACGGATCAGCTGTTTAAATCGTACGTTTTACACGAGTGGTGCGTTCACAATTGACTCTTCAACGCCTACTACGAGGTAAAATTTAAAAAAACACCCGATGTGAATTTCATTATATCATAGCGATAAACTTTTTGTGTGTCAATTGTACAGACGACGCAGAGCTAAATAAGTAGCTATGTCTTATTAATGATCTGACTGTATCAATCAAATATAAATTTGATAATAATGATTGTACATACCTACACAGAAAATGTCAAAAATAAATAAATTATGGCACTAATCAGTCTGCATTCGCTGTTCTTAATGAAAAGTATTCGTCCGGATTGCAGTAGTTTTTAAAAACAGTTTCTATAACGGACAGTAGAGAGTAGACTATACGGTGATTGCAAAAAAGTCAACTGAAGGATCGACGAACGCAGTACACCAAACACGTAGATATGCGTTAAACTTTTAAGGAGATAAGCCTCCTACATCTATGATGGTCGCATCCGTTATCCCGCGTTGTCACACAGATGAAGTCAATCTCCCGAAGTTGACGTCAAAGCTCGCTCTTTCCTATCCTTAACGTGAAGGAAGTGCGTTATTTATGGATTATTTGAACTTTGCCTAACGCAGATCCAACGGACAGTACACCAGCTTATAAGGAGTTACCACTCAGAAAAACACCAACATCTATGGTAAATAGATAAACAACGTGTCGTTGTTTGTAAATGAACTTGAAAACTTCACGGGAATAGCAAAATGGCAATCTCACCGCCTTCATTCATAAATTGCCAACGTGAAAAGTTCATCACTCATTATCCAATTTCGTGGGAATACGTACTCAATTGAAATTATTGTTAAATTGTAAATAAATTTAAGCCCAGCTTATTAAATTGCCATCGTCATCTAAATTGACATGGTAAATGCTAGATAAGTGGACAATCTAACGAAATTACATTAAAAGTGTAATTGAAAACTCAATGAAATAATTGTCGGCGACTTGATGCATTTAATTATACACATTGATCTTGTTACATCTGTTCCGGAACAATACGATGTTCTATCAAAAACTATTAGTAGATTTCGAAGCCCTCCAGGTGCGTTAATTAGGTGGTTAGTTAGCACACGTCGGGGCAATTCTCAAAGTTAAGGAGATAAGCAGACGGCAGATGTCAATTATGTTATCCTGATGCGATTTGTAATGCTCGAGCCGTTTAATTTAATCACACATGAAAAAATATGGAAATTAAACTTGGCGTTTAGTCCGTCTACCCTGTAGGTATGTAAATTTGCCCTCTAGTGCGGTTTTCATCTTGTCTAATTTAAATCTTAGATTAGTTTTTCGTTTAAAGTTTTGCGAGGTGTGAAGATCATTTTGGCTTCGTCATGGCCCGTACCATCTTGTTTTCGATCTTGTAACAACATAGCTTTTATTTAATATTTAGAAGATGTAAAAATTAATTAAGCTATAACATTCATTAAGCATGCTCTAATTCTAATTAAGTTATCATATGGTGGTAATACCCTGTCATTAGGCAAAAATGCGTCTCGTTTAATATAATATGAAAGCCAAAAAAACATTAAAATTAAAATATAAAACTCAATTAGTACAAAATGTATAACAGAAATAAATATGTATTTTTTGTAATATGCTGTAATTATCTGCACCGAATTATAACCTGAAATAACGTTATCCCACATAATTTCGTTTTAGTCATTATACGCCATCAAATGAAAATATGTAGTTTAATTTGCTGCTGGTCGATGTGCATTAGATTCTGCTTAATTTTTCCATTATTTAATTAAGAGCAGATTTACATTGCATTTTTTAATTTATAATTGGTGAATCCAGGAAATTATATTGTACTTTCACTGCATCTTAATTAATCCTAGTCACACTTAATCAGTGGCGGCGCTCTATAAAATTGTGTTTCATGTCAACCAAAACTGTTGCTGAAAAGTATTAATTCTTAGTTTAAATGAATCTAGATTATTTTTTCTATTGTATCGGGTGTTCATTTAAATTTATCCTCAAAGTTGGCGTTGAAGAGTCGATTGTAAACGCACCACGGCGTACAAATCATTAAATCACGGATCAGCTCAATCAGT
Source organism: Tenebrio molitor (assembly GCF_963966145.1). Classification (NCBI taxonomy): domain Eukaryota; kingdom Metazoa; phylum Arthropoda; class Insecta; order Coleoptera; family Tenebrionidae; genus Tenebrio; species Tenebrio molitor. The sequence goes on along the minus strand of NC_091051.1, from coordinate 13,103,779 downwards.
TGCTTAAACTAATCTCACTTTTGGCGTTATTTGTGTTTTTACCATATATCTAATCTCTGCAGACGGACGAGTGGTGCGTTTACAATCGACACTTCAACGCTAACTTTGAGGATACATTTAAATGAACACCCAATACAATAGAAAAAAAATCTAGATCATTTTACAAAAAATAATTGCTTTTTTATAATACATATGATTATATTAATAACATAATTACATAAACATTTTTGTTTTATAATACAAAAATTTCCGATAATATTGCGGAATCTGGAAAAGTGCCCCGAATGCTTGCAGCGTTTCCACGTTGAATGGCACGGGAAATCCTCTCGAAAAGGAATTTCTTTGAATTTGAATCGCCTGATTCCGCGATAAGTCGGTTTCCGATGACATTAATGAAATCGATGGCTTCTTTGCACCAAGGGCCTAAGGTTTCAAATGCTAAACCTTTAAACACGTAGTTTGACGAAATGATTGAACTATATTTGCTATGTTTGCGTTTGCAAGCCATTTCAGCGGCAGAACCTGAGACTTCAGATGATTTCAATACGTAACTGTCTGCAAGTGTATCTACAACAGTGACGTCCCAAACCAAAGGTTGACCTTTAATCCACGGTACTAAAGTCATCCCATCTGGGCGTTTTCCGTCATCCCGAGACAGTCCGTTTGGTTCTAAAGTTGAATTCACATGAATAGAAGTTAAAGACCGGTTGATAATGGAATTAATTTCAGTGTGTCTTGAAAATCTACCACTGCTTTTGAAACAGCTTAGACCGTGGGTGCCAATTTCGTCAACTTTCGCATTGCATTTGCAAATATGAGGTGTACAAAGATTACAACCCAATCTTAAACCAATACAAACTTGGAAGGAAGTGTTATCTAAAAGAGTAAAAATATTAGGAGAAGGTATTGCATGTAACCAAGATCCTGATTCTCTGCATTGCAAAGCTTTAAAACGAGCCAAGTCTCTAGGTGAATTAAAGATTAAGTCATTGGCAATTATTCCTTTGATATTAATATTATCCCAATTCTTCTGAAATTGTGGAATTGTTGGTATTTCGTTCTCATTTGCTACACCCCAGACTGCTAAAGCTTCATCATAATGGTGAATATTAAGCTCATTATCCTTTGAGTTTAGTAATAAAGAAACAAGCTTTTTAACCCCATTAATTGAAGATAGGAAAGCAGGGAGGCAAATATCGGAAATGCGACGAATTCCCAGACCACCAAATCTAATCGGTAAAGTGGACTGACGCCATTGTAAATCAGTTAAACGTAAATTAAGTATTCTCTCTAAACAAGACTTTAAAGAAGAATCAATTGAATTAACATAATTAGAAAATTTCCAAAATGGAGTTGTTCTTAATAAAAAATTAAATTTTGGTATGAAAAGACAGTTTTTGATTAAAGTATAAGCCACGTGTCTGTTAAGGAGTTCAGCTTTGTTTAAAAGATTTTCAACTGTAATTATAGTTTTTTCGACGGTGTTTTTGAAACCTTGGTCAAAGATTGGAGAGCCTAAAAGAGATAAACTTTCTCGGTCACAGATCTTAATGCCTGGTGCTAAATTTTGAAATTCCTTTATGACTTTTAAATCTGTGTCTCCAGAACAGCAAAAGATCTCGCATTTGTTAAAGTTTAATTCAAGGCCAATTTCCTGAGATAAATTTATAACTTTTTTAAAGTCGAATAAAACTACTTCTGGGTAATCAGCTAAGGTTCCATCATCTAAATACCATATATTCATTTGAGAATCCAAAGATAAAATAATTGGTTGAATCGCAAGACTAAAAATCATGGGACCGCAGGGATCTCCTTGCTGGGCTCCAACAGAAGAAGAAATTAAATGATTACCGAAAAATAAAGTTGAAGGATTTCTATAGCATTGATAAAGATAAGGGTACAGAAGTGGGGTATGACATTGGACTTCTTTCAGAATACAATCCCGTTCGACTGAGTTAAAGGCATTTTTGAAATCTAATTTAAGAAGAACCACGGTTTTGATCGTTATTAACAAAGGTTCGTGTGGTATGAATTGCTGCTTCGCATTCGCAGATAAATACGAATTTACAATATTTCGACTTTGAAAACAGGCTAGCTTTGAGGTCAATCTTCGCAAACAGTTTCCGATAGCGATAGGTCTAAGTCCTCCATCTTTCTTGTTAAGGGCACATAAAGACGCACCATACAATAAATGGCAGATTTCTGAAGGAAGTTGCCCAGATAATAAAAAATTGCACAGTTTGGTTAAAGCTCTTAGTGCCTTCTGACCTGCTTCACCCGCTGACAAAGATATGATATCTTTCAAGTATTGTGGTCTCATGCCATCTAAACCTGGTGAAGAACCGGCAGGAAATGAATTTATAGCTTCTCGAACGTTTTGCTCATTGACTATTAAACTAATGTCTCCTTGTTTGAAAGGGTCTGGGAAAAAAAGTTCGCGAGATGGTGAAGGATGTTTTTTTTTAAGTTCTTCAGCAACATCTTCGTTGAATGAAGCTAATGAGTCATCCGAGGACAATAATTTAACAGCTCCTCTGATATCAAAATCGGCTACTTTTGCTTCTACTTTCTTAGCTAATGATAAATTTGTACGTTTCTTAGAACCAGTTCGTATTTGAGGTTCTTCAAAATTAGAATTATTAGATTATTATTAAATCAAATGTATTTTATACTTCACGTAACTAAATCACGTCATGTTAAGATATTCTTGTGAGGAATTTTATAGACCACGATTATTATGAAAATTTTATAATACATTAGTAAGGCTCTAGTTTGTTAACCAAAATTTGCATTACCTATTCCATTTTGAAATATTTTATTTTTAATATTTAATAAATATATAATTTTGAATGTTATTAAATATAAAACCGACATCTAGATCGACAGCTGCATCTGTAGCTAATATTTGATAGAAATGCTTTTGTTTATTTTGAACAACATATGTATTAGTGTAATTTCCACAAATTTAAAGAAATACATCAAAATATTCAAAATCATGTCACAAAATTAAAATTAGTTGTGTTATTTTTATTTATTATATCTTACTAATCATCAAAAAATCCTTTCAAACAACAAAAAACTGTGCTTTAGTAATAAGATTTTATAAATTGCTTGTCAACCTATTTTAAAATGTTTAAATTTATTTAAATATCATGCCCCTGTAGGTAATTTAAAAAAATGGATTTGCGAAAAAAATAGGAATATAAATTAGATATCAGATTACAATAATTACCTAAATGAATGAACACAGAATAAAAAAGTATTTTACTAATTCATAGATTTACTGACCATAACTATAGTAATTATACACCAAGGTAGAGAAGACATTTTTTTAAGCCGAGGTAGTTTATTTAATAAAGAAGCGAGGCTTAAAATTGTCTTCTCTACCGTGGTGTATATATTATTTTTTTCACTACTAGATACTAGATCTTTCGTTGCTAGGTGACGGCTGTTCATTATTATGAAGAAAAATTATTAACCAGTAGGAGAGAAATTCTACTTTTGGGTTCAGTTCGAGAGTCAATAATGACGCCTTCTAAGACTAGTAGTGAAAAAAATTATTTATTTTGTGATAATACATATTTTAAAAGTGCCTAAGTTACATTTTGAATTTTTTTTTTGTCTTTAGCTATTTTCTTTTTTTTATTCATTTTATTTATACAGTGCGTTCGTAAAATTCGGAGTAAATTAGATAAAACTGTAAGGATTAATTTCTGAGGAAAATCCTCGAAGAAATGCTTACCTTAAAAATTAAATTAAATTTTTGAAATAAAATTTGTTATTTTCTCAAAAAAATTATCATGTAAGGTACCAATTTTTTTCTCTCATCGTTTAGGTAGTACGAAGGTCTATCAGAAAGAGAAGAAAAAAGTGGGGGTTGTTATTAAAAAAAATATATTAATGACGTCATAATTAGGAGATGAAAAGCTGTCAACAATAGTAAAGTACTCAAGAATATGCACTTTTTAAAAACAAAGTTAACCTCTTAGAGAATTTTTCTCAGAAATTAATACTTACAGTTTTATCGAATTTATTCCGAACTTTACGAACGCAGTGTATAAATCATATAAAACAATATTTTATTCTATCTGGAAAAAAATGCTTAAGTAATTGTGTAATTGTGTAATTGTGATTAACCATTCTGGGAGAAAAGAATACTTTCAAAATGTTGGATAAATATAGCGCTATGACGTTTAACTGTTCATATTAGATACGGAAAACCTAGATGTTGACAGAAAAAAAAATCTCAAACTAAATGGAACTGATAAACTAGAATATATAACAGAGTGGGAGGAAGACAAACAAGACTATATGAAAGACTGATATAAGAGACAAAATCAATGTTAATAAGTTGGTATTAATATCACAAAAAAAAATTTACAGATTGCATTAGGTATCCAAAATTTGAAAAAGTTGGCAAAGGGATGGACAAAGAATAGTACTTACCTACCTGGGAAGCTGATTTTGAAACAGAATAAAATAGCATTGGAGAAGTTAAATTTTGGTAGATTAGATTTACTACCGTTGTCATTAGCTGAATTTTAATTTTAACTTAATATACCTATCAAGAAATTCATATTATCATAGTTTTTATAAGAATGTATGGATTATGAGAGACTGTCAACAGTCGTAAACTTTATTCTTGACACGAGATATATTTGTTGATATAGTGTCGAACGTATAAAAAATAAAATTACATTATGTTGTTGATGTTGTACTTTCTCTTCATTGATCAATACCTTCTCATATTATTCCTTGTCATCATTCTGTTGAAAAATCGTTTACTCAAAGCATTTCAATTAGAAAAAGCCTGAATGAACAATCGAATTAATATTTTCTTATTTTATTTACGGAAATATTTTCTACACCAGATGCACAAGTTGTGTAAAAATAAATAATACAGAGAGAATCATCTTAGTTGATTACGATCAAAATGAAGGTATATGAATTAATTGGAAAAGTTTAATAAACTAATTTAAAAATGATACGAAACAGACACCTGCGATTATGGAAAAAGGTTTCAAGTTTCTACTAGTGTGTTTAAAAATTAATTGCAACTAATTAATCTTAATGTAAATTACCTAGTGCACGTAGTAGCAATATTACTTTTTGTGTTGTAAAAGTGGCATTAAATCGTTAGTTAAATGGGTGCTTTGCAATATTTAAAACGATAAATAAACGCACCTATTCCAATCCGGGTAATAACAATTAGCGTTCGGTCAATCACGATAATTTTTAATGCGTTTTTCGATATGACATATCGATGATATATTTTGAACGGCGACATGTGCAGGCCGAGACACCATATTACAGGAGTACAATGTTTACGACATTTCTCATATAAACCGCTCGAAGATATTGCCGGCCTCCACTTAACACATGTATTTTATAAACCGATCTGTAGGACGATGACTGACAACGGCTTGATTTATTTCAATTAATGGAAATATTCACCCGTGTGCTTATACGAACCACTTTTTGCTGCCTATCCCACGAAGGTACTAAACCAGAAAAATGCCGCGTTGCTGCGAATGCAGAACGAATCCAACTGTATAATAAAATGAATAATTTTGCCTTCCATCGAACCTGTATTTAACATTTTTAGTATATTCTAATTATCGATAAGAGTCGTCGCATTTCCAGGATTCCAAAAGAAGGCGCGCAGCAATGCGACAGGCCGGAAATTTATTTCATTCGTCTCCGGCATATCAAGGGACGAATTAATATTCAGATGCGAAGATAAGGCCCGTATTCGACGGTATTGAAGCTGTAATATGCGCAAATACACCAATTAAGCTATTATTCCGGGAATAAGGGCGAGTCCTGGATCAATTACACGACTTGCCCTTATCCGTGACATATGTCTAACGTGAAGTCGGTCCGCTAACGAGACTCAAATGTGCGTAATTATAAATGACACCACAATTGGTCAATTATACCCAATCTATTGGATTCGAATTGAATTAATCACTGGGTGGTTGACAATTCTTAGTCATCGCTTGTAAATTATTATTTACTCTTCGAATTTTGCTGTGGTTGCAGATTGTTTTGTTAAAGAAATGACAAGTTCAATTGTACCTTTGTCCCAACTACAATTACAAGCAAGAGAGAATGTAACGACATAAGAATTCTTCGTTTCTTGCTGTTGATATAAATACTCTATTGAATCTGTCATTCATTTCTCATATTGCAGAAATTCTTAGCGCAGCGTTTACTTCTTTGTCTATAAATAATCGAAGATAAATCCGCTATGAGTGTACCACATTGGCACTGACTATGCTACTGATTGAGTTTTTACACTGATTTGCACAGGAAACATCTTTTTACCAAATTCAGGAAGCGCGATTTGATACACTTGTATCCATGACTTATTTCATGCATATTGTGCAAGTGCAAGAGTCTGGAACTAATCTGACAAAATCCGATCTAATCCTTAATTTTAATTTTTTTTTTTGGTTTACATATATTAAAATAAAAACGAAAATGCACAAAAAATTGAGTCAGAGTTCTTCGCATTTGAAAACAACGGTTGTAAGGCTAACTTGATTTTTGTGCATTTTTGGCATTGCTTTATACTTAATTATCTATTTCGAAAAATAGTCCAACCTCCATTCATACTGAACTGAAAAGATGCAGCTCCGAATAAAATTGCTCTGATCAAAAACTCAAAAAAATCCATAATTTCGATTTTTCCAAATTCGTTCCAGATTTTAATCGCAATGTATGTTAATTAATTTCTATATAATGAATGTAACAAGCACAAGTAGGTAGTAAGTACCTATAAATAGAAATATTAACAGGTTCATGGTGATTGCCGCCGTAATAGCAAATATCAAACCGCGTAACATGCCTACTTATGTGCAAATAATAAACACCTGTTTTATGTTCTAAGCTTTTTTGAATAAAATAGTAAATACAAAGATAAAGTAACTAGCTTTTCTCATATCGTCTCTATAGGAGTTTATTTGAGGCAACACAAACCTAATACAAAATATTCCAAAACACAAAGTTTGTAGGTATTCTATTAATTTGAAAGATATATCTGTCATTGCATTTTTCGTTCATATTTAGTATTTGAAAATGTTTTCGAAAGATAACACAACCGATATGATCCTACTTACCCATTACTTTTGTGATTTTAATTGCTTATTATTATTATTAAATCATATTTTGCTGAGAGAGGTATTTTTCTGTTAGAACTTGACATTCAGTAGGCTGACATTAAAAGCTGTCTATGTTTTATGCGCACTGTGATAATGACGGATAATGTAATAGGGATCGAGATTGCTTTGTGAATTGTCTTTTGGGTTGCATTTTTACCTGGTCAGGCTCGTCATCTTACGTGAATAACCCTGAATATCGGGTGTTTTTTTCAATTTCACCTCGTAGTAGGCGTTGAAGAGTCGAATGTGAACGCATCACTCAAGATTGAAACAGCTGATCCGTTCACAATCGACTCTTCAACGCCTACTATGAGGTGAAATTAAAAAAAAACACCCGATATTATGGTAAAAGAAAAGAGACAGTACAAGATCAAATTTACCTATCTTTTTGTACCTACTATTTATTTGGTTTCCATAAGAAACAAAAGTTCTACTAGAATTTTATGGTTTTTTATTCTAGCAAAGATTTCATCTAAGTAGATTCAACTATGATTTAGTCGAAGGTAAAATAACAAGACCTAAAGCAAAAATGTTTAAGTGAAAATTGGGAAATTTATCAGATATAAAAAATTAGGTCGTGTTATTTTTGGCAAGATTAATTCCAGAATACAAACTTTAACATTTGGTAATTATTTATTAATAAAACAGTTATTAAAAATACACTTATTAAAAATGTAGCATGCAATTTTAATCACTTTTGACAGATAACAGAGTAGTAGGACGTTTTTATCACGATAAACATTTTTGATTGGATGAAAGCAAGCACTCTGATTGGCTGGACACGCACGTTTGATGTACGTGGAAATTAATCGATTTAAATGTTTTATATTATTATATTAGATATACAGGCTGTTTGAAAATTGCTAGTACAAAAAAAACCTGGTAATTGGTGATGGTGAGTTGAAGTCATCGGCAAAAAAAAAATACTAAAAATCGGGTTAAAATTGTTAGTACGCCACTGAGTTAAGGTATTTTAAAAAGACACTTCACGTTGTTTAGCAATAATGAAATAAAAATTTGATGTTCTTAAACTGTCAATCTGTGGTTGCCAAGATCTTGCAAAAAATATTAATTTTTCATATTGTTGTATAGTCCTTCATTATCACGCTTGTTTACCAAGGTTTAAAAAATATTGCCCCGCCTGAGGCGTAGAATATGCAGGAATAGGGTTACTTTATCCTTTTGTTTTAAAAAATTACAAATTGGTTTCTTGGATTTCTTAGGGCTTCCAGATGCCACAGTTTTTTTTTTTGTACTAGCAATTTTCAAACACCCTGTATACATATTATTAAAATCTTTTTGTATTTTAGAAAAAATTGTGTTACAACAAAATTGCATCACAGCAGATGTACCTATAGTTTAAAATGATCCAACGAAAGCATTAAATTAATTCAATTTCCATTTTTCGAAATTATTAAAGTACCTACATATGTACATTTGAATGATACCAAAATGCGTGATAAAAATTTCAAACGTCTTATTGATTTCGAAATTTTATTAAACGACTAGGATGTTTTAATTCTTCAAGGAATTGTAGGTCCATTGTTCAAAAATTGTAAAGATAAGATGAATAAATGTAAAAGTTAATTTTCTGGAACTAACAAAAAAGAAGTTTCATAAATAAATCAAACAAAATATACCTACCACGAAATCTTAATTTCGCGATAGATAATCAGTTAAGATGAGACTTTTTGTTAAATTTTAGAACACGTAAGCATTGAAATAAATCTAGATAGCATAGGTAGTAGGAAAAACATTAGTAATTACCAATTCGTTTTGAGTACTAAAAAAATTCACCAGGACATTAGGAACATTAGGAAACTACGTACGTGTAAATATTTTAATAGATTCGTATAATTTAAAGCATCCTTCAAATCGAGAAATCGGACTCATGAGCATAACAAAAACAAACCAAGAAAATTACTTTTACATTAAGTACTTAACATTTACATAAATTGGTACATCATGTTACAAAGCTAAAAAAACTTTAACGCAAACTAAGAATGAAACGTGAAGTAGATGTAGTACGTAGATATTAATCTACGCTATACGTGCGGTTGCACACCACGTACTTACATACTAAAAAAATTGTGGTAATTTAGTCTGCTTTCATTTAATATTATAAAATTTCTGTTATACGAAACACATACGATCTGTGGAGTGGAAACGTAAATGCTTAAATCTGCCTTTATTATTGCAAAATTTTTAGTGGCATTTGCACATATTTGCATGGATTAGTTACTGTTACAAATTTATAATGTTAGCACATATTAACAAACGCCATTACACATAAAGTGAATTTACACATTATTTTTTCCAAATTAATGGTAATGTCGATGCGAATGTTTGCTCGTTTATTCCTGTTACTCATAAACACGAGCATATTTAAAACATTAAAAATCGACATTTAGCTACACAATAGGGCATGCGTCAACTGTTTTAATGTATAATTTATTACAGTAATTGTTTAAATCTTTATTTGGAAATATTAAGGATGAATGTTTCAGAGAAATAATTATGTAACATATCTATCCGAATTATCCAAACAAGGTAGGTACGTGCAACACGCAAGCTTTCGGGAAGAAAAGAAAATGCACTGTTACATAAGTAGGTAAATATAACTACAAAGTATGTAATTTGAAACTTTGTAATGTTTCCTATTTAGATAATTTAAAATTTTGCACATATGTATTTAAAATTGATAGAATAATTTTAGTCAAAATTATAAAAAAATTCTACACAAATCATTTACCTAGAAATTAAATTAATACAAATGTCAAAAAATATAACTACATAATTTTTATCATCGCTATAAATGTGAAGAACAGTGAAAGAAAGAAAGCACTTTGTTATTTCTAAAGAATTTAAGTAAATGGTTTTAGGAATTGTAGATCTGATAAAACTTTTTGCAATATTATTGCAAAAAAAAACTAAAAATAAATTATGTTTTCATTGTGTACGGGCATCGCAGTTCTTAACAGAATACCTTTCTTCTTTAACATCTCTTAAAAATTATATGCAGTAATTTTCGCTCTTAAATCGTGGATCTTATTGTAGTTTACCTTTATACTCTTTCGAGAGAGGATAAAAAGAGCTTTCAAAAATATAACAATATAACAACAATTAACTACTCTTGTCATTTAAAAACTGTGAGTTGCCCCTCCTTGCGCCACCACTGGGTGAAATATTAAAATGTAATTTATGCCAGAAGGTGACAATTTCGAAACGCAAATTGAGTATTTTTTTCAAAAATCAACGAAATTTATTTAGAGAATTTTATGTATAAAATGGATTAATACTATGACTGACTTGCATTCTTATAGATACATACCTATAATCGTGATTGTTAAGGCTATTATTAAAAATTAGTAAATTATACGTATCATTAAGTATAGAACTAAGTCTTTTGTGCTAAGCCCAGAGATTGATCGACAACTAAGCATCCAAAATGAAGATACCTCTGTAGTTTTTAAATTCCACAGTTAGACTTTACCTTAACATTTTTTCTTTATATGTGTCATGGTGATTTTTACTTCTACAATGATTTTCCGATTTATTTGGTATTTATTGTGCTTCTGTTCACTGTTATGCATTTCTCTAAGTTTTTGAAGACATTACAATCAACTTGTATCCGAATTCTTCCGTTTTCTTTTTTCGAAAATGTTACCGACAAGAAGCTTCATTCTTGATGTTCATCAAATCGTTGACAGTTAACTAAATTCCCGTTATTCGTCTTTTGGAAAACATTTTCGTTGATGGTGCAATTTAGGTAGGTACATGATTAAAATAAGTAACAAAATGTCAGTAGCAACGGGATCTCCCAAGAATGTAATACCCCGCATCAAAAGTTTAATAATGAGGGATCATAAATGTTGATTTCGCCGACGCGGCGGCCTTAATAAAACGTCGAAATCACATATTGTTTTATTATATTTAGGTGTAATTAACGCAGGAAACAATAAGCCGGTACGTTTATAGCGTTGAGCGTCTATCGTATGGCTTTGCGCCGTTTTATAGCGGTGCGTAATAAACCGTCCGCGGACAAAAGCGACTCCGTATATTAAATTTGAATTTTTATATTACTTAACCAATCGTCTGTGCAATGTTTAATGCCATCAGCAAGTGGAAATCGTCCAATGGGAAGTGAGAGGAGTGGCCAGGTTTATTTGTTTGTGCATATGCGATCCACGTAGGACTGCTTAGCATTGCACATATCTTAAGATAAGTCCTGCTGCGACCTTGTTTGTCCGCGCACAAACTCCATACAAGTCACACACACATTCGAACTCTCTTTATTGTTTCCGTTCCAGACTTAATGTCCATCGGCTCTTCCCGACTTACGCCAGATTTGCAGGATTTGCTGTAATATGTACGAATAAATTAACTACAATTAATCTTAACTTAAGCCGTGATGGCTTTTCTGCGCAATTCGAAACGACAAATAAAATTACTAGGACATCGCAGTGGCAATGTAGCAACAGCAATGGTAAAAAATCTTCACAATGTACCATCAATTATTGTTTTTCTCGGCACTTTGTCGTATAAAGGGCTTTTTTCCTAACACGCACTGTAAAGAAGCACATTCAATTAAACCGGATTAACGTGAGATTCTTACAAAAATATTTAATTATGCTGATACGAGGAATGAAAAAGGGGGCAAAATGGAGGTTTGTTTGTTTTATTAAATTTTTTACGCGACCACGGTTATTCTCTTGCCATTTGCTCGCATCAATCTTCATTACTTTGTGATGCTTCGTAATGCTTATGAATAATTTTTCTGCTTCCACAATTCTGATGATCAGTAATTAGTGTTAATGTCCTAAAACCATCACCATTTAATTGTATTATAGAAATTCGCATAAAAATGACACAAAAATCTGCAAATATGCACCCGTAGAACATGTACTCGTATAGGTATTTATTCTAAAAAAGTCTATTAGGGTCTTAATAAATTAACACTGACGTATCTATGTTATTCGTCAATAACAGCATAAAACACTTGATGGAATTGTAAGGAGCTATCAAATAAAAAATGTTTACCTATTAGGCTAACGTTCACTACCTATCAGCTCACTAGGTACAACCAGAAAAGATGTCTTTTCAATCCTCGACATCCACCAGTACCAAAATTTTACCCATTTACTGGTCACAAATTTTAAAAAATTCTCCAAAGGTAGCCATTTAGGCTGGTTTTACATCAACTGAGGCCGAAGACCCGGGAAAAATGTTTTTTCAGTACATTTTAATAATGGTAGATTACATCATTAAGAGTAGAAGTGAGTCTTTTTATGCTAAGCCCAGAGATTGAAGACCGAGACGAATTCGAGGTCGTAACTGGGCGAAGCACAAAAAGACCTTCTACTCTGAATGATATACAGGGTTATTCACGTAAGATGACGAGCCTAACTATAGTTTGTTTTTTAATTAAAGAACCACGACCTGTTGATTTAGGTTTGCAAATATAAAATTTTACTAAATTTAGGAAATTTAATGATATCTATTGGCTATTCCAGTCAACGCCTGTCATTTTTAATGTCCTTGAAAGTACGCAAACTCGCAATTAAAATTTGAACGTGTTATTAAAAATGCCTCGCAAAGTAAGACATTTATTAAACTCTCAAATTAGTTGTTATTAGTTGTTATTAACTCTATTAACATGCCGCGCTACTAATATCTCTAATAACCTCAATTTTTATATGATGAGATTTTCACCCTATGTCAAAAGTGTACAATGTTGTCAGCTCTATTTTGGGTGTAAATTGCGGTGTTGTGGTTCTTTGATTAAAAAATAGACTGTAGGTACAAATGCAACCCAAAATACATTTTACAAAGCATTCATTGTGTTTTGGTATTTAAAAATTAAATCAGAAATCCAAGTAGGCATTCTGTTAGTTTGTCATTCCATTTTTCGTTCATATTTAGTTGTATTTGAAAATGTTTTCGAATGATGACAGAACCGACACGATCCTACTTACACATTACTTTTGTGATAATAATTACTTATTATTGTTATTAAATCATACTTTGTTGAAAGAGGTATTTTTCTGTCAGAACTTGACATTCATTAGGCTGACGTTAAAAGCTATCTGTGTTTTATGTGCATTATATGTATGATAATGTGATAGGGATCGAGATAGCTTTATAAATTGTATTTTGGGTTGCATTTTTATCTGGTCAGGCTCGTCATTTTAACTCCTTGGATTTGAAGTGTTTCACATTCGGTTACGAAAAAAAAAATCGTATACACTATTAAGGCTAAATCGGTTTTAAAAAGTTGAAAAACCTGATCCTGCATTTTTTTGTATAAAATTTCTTATACCTACCATTAAATTAAATAAAACATAACTTTAACAATTTCTTGAGTACCAAATGGAATTTTGTTTCATTATTTTCATCTTAAAAAAATTAAAATTTGTGAAATGTAGGTACAATCGCGGCCATCCAAAAGTGAACGTTTTTATTTAATAGTTTGATTTTTGCTTGAAATCATAGGCGTTCTAAAATGTCAGTTCGATAATAGCGCTAAAAAAATGATTGAAACTATTTTTTTTTAAATGCCACGACATTTCACTCCGATTCAGACCGCTAGGGCTATTCCAAAACTAGAAAAAAATTGGTCGTTGGCTGCTGCGGCGAAGGAATTACATTGCAGTAAGACTTGCTTCTTCCTGCTGCACGAACGCCAATGAATAAATCCTAATTTAATCTAACGAAAAATACGGAAATTTTCGCAAGCTATTGTTCACTTTTGGATGGCCGCGATTGTACATACATACATATTTTACAAAAATTCGTACTTAAATGTAGGTAGGACCTATGACCTCTTAATTAATAAAATAACATTAATATATCTGCAAACGCCATATTTTATCAAATAAATTTCCATTGACATTTGTTTCCAATCTTCACGGTATTTTTTTGCAATGTCTTCGTCTTCTGCAACAAATTAAACAATCATCGAATTCTTTTACGCAAAAAATCTCAAATAGTTTTAAACGTATTACGCCAATTAAATAACACAAGAGAAAAATTTTAATTTATAATGTGTAACGAATGAAAAATTGCAAAAGACATTAAACTGTACAAAGACCGGCCCTGGCTTTTTATATTACCGGTCGTCAGATGCTATCGCACGTTCAAAGTAATGAGAAAATTCAAATAGTCCGTAGTTTTCATAGCGAATTAACAATTTCCATGGCATTGATTGCTGTTTAATTTGTGCGCTCTCCCTTCTCACTCATCACCTTCTGTTGTGCGCGAGAATCAGGATGTTGCATACAAATGTTCATCCATTTGTTCTATTCAATACCTAATTTATGAATCCATTTTAATGCAAAAAATGAGAAATTCACAATTAAAACCGTCTTAAATAATTACGCCGTTTCCGCATTTTCGCAACAATTACCGGCGTGCATCTTCGACTGGCCAATTACGTAATTTCTTCTTTTCTTCCAGGGGTTATCATTGTTTTACCTTTGGGAAAAATTCAAAATCAATATCTGTTTTAATAGGTCGACTGTAAACTAGTTGGAAGTAAACGTAGACAATGAATGTTATCAGACACAGCTTAAAGTTCACAGGAGTAGAGAACTCCACCCGCTCCCAACCGTGATCAAAAATTGTTCACATAATTATAGGAGGCTGTAATAATATTACAACATCCCAAACGAGAAGACCTCTTCGTGGCCGTTGAAACTCGTCGATGGCTCGACATGGTCCGCAGATAAAATTGTACGCTTTTACTTACTTTGCTTATACCTAACTCGGATCAGTATGGAAATCACCAAGCAAAGTGCAATGCACCAACGTAATTCCACTGCAATTTAGGCAAACTCGAGACCACTTAAAACAATTCTGCTTCGATTGCCAAAGTTGGTAGCGCTATTAACACGCATCGGTGCCGCTAATCGAACGTCTTAATGAACGAGAGCCACGGAAAGAGTGGTCCTCCTGCGTGACCAGATTTGTGCCACTTCCCACTGCTGGTGGACCGAAATGGTTAATTAACTGGCGATTTGCTTGATTGGATGCAAAACTGGTGTTTTACTTTTTATTTTGTTGATTCGTAAAGGCTGTGCATTATCCATTTTCTACATAATGAGCCTTTCTCATATCGAACGATTAGTCTGCCCCATGCATAAGCGATTTTACATTATAATAATATTTTGCAACGATCTCGCTCGTGATAATGCAATTTAGATTTCATCTATGTTATAACTTATAACTCATAACTACGATGGTTTGTTTGAGGCGGCTTCCGCATTTTCTAAAATTTTTAATCAATATTCAAAGTAATTACGAGGACAATAGTCCGTAATTTCTGACGGACTCGAAACGATAATTATTTTTAACTTTAAAAACGTGCACCACACATCCAACAGATATGATTAAAGTGAACGTTGTTTATTTAAGACATTATGGAACCTTTTTGCATTATCATATTATAATTACTAGGTGGAGTAATAACATGTGCATTAAATAAAATGTGGATCGTTATCGTTATTCAGGTAGACGCGAACATACTCGTAAGCATAATGTCTTGATTTTAGTCGCAAGTTCAAATACGAAAGAACATTATAATCACATTATATCGGGCGTTCATTTAAATGCATCCTCAAAGTAGGCGTTGAAGAGTCGATTGTGAACGCATCACGGACGGATTACAATATGATGTTTAAATCTAACCTTACTTTTTGTGTTGCTTGTGTTTTTACTCTGCAGACTGACGAGTGATGCGTTCACAATCGACTCTTCAACGCCTACTTTGAACAACCGATACATTTATTTTACATTACCTATCAGCATTTACATATTTGCGAAAGTCTTTATCTTTTTCTTTTTCTCTTCTTCCACAAGCTCCTAAGATTTTTTTAAATAAAATGTTATTGGGAATCTTTTACTTGTTTTTTTTAACCTGCTTCAAGTTTAAACGTAAAGTGTTATTATTTTACGTCACTTGAATATGTGTAAGTTTCCTTAAAAAAAATAAGCAATTTCCTGCAGCATTTTTCAAAAATTTTAATTTGAAACTGACGCTGTAGAAATTAACATGGCAAAAATGTTATAAAAAGCAGAAATCATGTAGGTATTTATTTATCAGCTTAGGTATTGGTTATTGCATTCCTTCGATATAAGTATTTACGGTTCTGAAGGGACACCGCTGTGTCTAATGTAGGCTACTGAAAGCTTTGGGCAGTAAAATATTCAATAAATATCCGAAACGTTATCTACATGAGTTAGTTATTTTCGATAGCTTATTTTTTTACTCCATTAGGTATTGAGTGATGTAAAATGATTGTGGATAAGTATGGCAACTATGTACGAAAATTTATGTGGCAACTATGTGGGTAGGATGGAGTTGACATTTCATTGTCAAATCAATGTGCAATGATATAAAAAATTCAAATGCATGCATATGAAATGTCATACAAATATCAACTCTACCCCACCCACACAGTTGCCACATACATTTTCGTACATAGTTGCCATACTTATCCACAATCATTTTAGCTGTTCAGGACGTATAGAATTTTATATTTTTTGAAATTTTGATTACACATTATCATCTTAAAATTTGAGCGTGTTCATTTATTGGCTGCACAATAAGTAGATTGAGTTAGATCTGAAAGCGCTCTTTTTGATTTAGAGGCTTGAAAACGTGAAAGTCCCCAACTTTAATATGTGCGCGGCGTCCATTTTTCATTACGAACTTTAATCTACGCCAATGAATCGGACATAAAACTTATTAAATCGCAAAGCGTGCAATTCAGAAGATTGGTCTTTCGAGAAATGTAAGTCCGCGTTCTTAATTTCTATGCTAGTCCTGTCAGAGAGGTGCGAGAATGGCGAGAGATAACGAAGTATTCCTCTTGCAAAACTCCAAGGCGAACAAAATTCTTATAATTGGATTGTTATGAAATACTTCCATCATTCTTTAATCATCTATAAAAAATCGATCGATTCAATTGGATCACAACTCGAATGGAAACTTTCTATCATATCGTTAGTTAAATCAATAACTGGACAATTATGTCACGTTTTTAATTATTTTAGTTAACGCGGAGTAAATATCTCAACGTTACAGAATGAACAGTTTCACACTGTTATGGGAATATCTCGACGAATCACGCACTTTTTACCATTGACGCATCTGACCATGACATCGGTGCAATAAAATGCCAAGAGCTATGGTCTAGCCAGAACCGTAATCGACACAACAGGGCTTCTGTACTGTTGCACCGACTAAACAATTATTTCACTAAACTCATTTTAATTTTTCATCGCAAATCTATGCTCAAAGGAGCAGATTCGGCATTTAATTAGAACAAACTATAGTATCAAAAAAAGGTAAATAAAACCTGACCTGATCTGACCTAACCTATCTAGGATTAAGGTTTCAATCAACTCCCTACTCTGTTATTTTTCTCTGATTATTTTATCGGGCGTTCATTTAAATGTATCCTCAAAGTAGGCGTTGAAAAGTCGATTGTGAAGGCACCACGGGTTACAGATCACGGATCAGCTATTTAAATCTAACCTCACTTTTTGCGTTGTTTGTGTTTTTACTCTGCGAGTGACGAGTGTAGTAGATTTGTAAGTGATGTAAGATTAATTAACAACCTCCTTTGTTACGTGAGTTGGTAGCAGATCCGAAAACATGTTATTATTTTACATCGTGACAGTTCTCTGTGCGTATGTGGGAGGGTTTTTGGTTGGGTTCCTCAGTCCGGTCCTGCACTAACACCTCTGGACTTTTATAATTGATGCTCATATTCGCGATTTGGTGGCACGGTACGGTCCGTGAGGCCATTACGATCTGTACGGCACAATCCATCGATAAGAATAATTTATGTAAAGGAGATCGGGCAATAAATTGCACAGTTTAAAAGCAAATTAAGCGCGCATGCAGATATCTATAGCATCGTATCCTTGATTGGTCAGACAAGTAATTGGCTCCGCTTAATTACTAATTACAGCTGCATTTATGAATAATCTTAGTGGTGTTTTGTGATTTATCGACGCCTCTAAATGCCGCGCATCCCGAAAGTAATTTAGAGAAGTTACAAATTACAATGGTGTGATAATTATTCCTGGTGTATGTTTAATCAGATGGAACCGCCCACGAATAACACATTACCGTTCATATTTATTCCTTTTGTATTAATACAGTTTTTCAAGCCGCACTGTGCGCCATAACGTATACAGTACATATCTTTTCATTAACTCGGCGTTGCTCTGATATATCATAAGACGATAGTTTTATTCACGTTGTTGCTGAAGCGGACCCTAAAATACCAAACACAAATTCTCACACGAATTCTTATCACTTATAATCATTGATCTCTACACGTAAACTTTATAAATACATTATTCTTCCTTATCGCCGTTCTCGGCATATTACAATTTCGGTAAAGCGCTTTTTTATTCGATACTCTGATCTTCTCCGTTTCGTACGCCCATTCATTTAACTTTTGTTTCAGCGTTCTTTGTCGTTGCGTTACATTATGTACTCCCGATGCGATCTTCTATGGTTTTTTATTTTTGGAGGTGGCTAATTACTTTCAAGTGGACTGTAATGGGTACAGTTTCATAACTTGTTAGTTCGATAGCTTCTGTGCTGAATTCATTTTAAAGTTCTTGACCAACGTGTGAAAATGATCAGTTTTAAGACTTAAGTACTTTCTTACTAAAAATATGTTCATTTATTTCACTAATCCTTCAGGATACAATATCAATAGTTATATCGTTTACATCTAATTAATTTTTCTAGTAATTTTCTGATTGCATAAAATAAAAAAGCACATACATTTAAGTAATTATTATGATTGAATAACATTTTTGGCCTCCTCAACTTTAAATGACATGTTTACGCATTTTGAACAGCTACGGTATCTTGATTTTTACACACTAATCAAACTGTCTGTCACTTTACCGCACGGTGTGCGTAAAACACCACGAACATTTTAAGCTTTCAGGGACCTCCAAAAAAACTGTTAATTTAATAATTTAAATATTTTCTTCTGAAAAATTGTGAATTCTGATGGCGCCATCTTGTGGTATAAATCATAAGCACATCAGTTATCGATATAATAGATAACTTTCTGGTATTTCACTAATCAAATGTCAGTCTTTGACAGGTTTTGCAAAATTATTGGTTAGAACAAATTTCAAATTTGAGAAAACGAGTCATCACTCGGTTTTTGTTAAAACAGTCCCGCTACGCGGTCGTGTTTCAATGTAAAAACCTCGCGCTGTAAAATGCAGTTGTTACGTACACCTTCTACGGAGTGTGCCGCGGTTGCTAGGGGGTTGTTTAGGTAGAGATATAATAATTCTGTACAATGGTTTTGAGCGTTTGAAATAAAAGTAAAAACAGAATTGTATCAGTGTTTTCCTGTTTACAAATACACAACAAAATTTGTTTTGTCTACCACATTTGTAATGTAAATAACTATTATTCGATTACTACCTACTTTTTTCACTCAAAAACCAATGTTTAGGTATTTCCTAACTATTAGACCTCGGAAGTAAAAAAAATATTATTCTCCATAAATTTTGATTTTGTGACCAGGATTTTCATATATTTTTTAATATTTACATATTTTAAAAATTTACGGTCAAGGGCGACTGTGAAAAACAAATGATTTCAAAGCGTATGGCTTAACTTGAACAATCCAGCCATAAGTGTACACCTGCACCCGGCGGCACGGCAATTTTGCCGGAGTACATACACTATTACGGATAATACTATCAAGTAATAGTGCAGTGCTTATCAACATAATTACCGGCGTCTCGCCTCCGCATTTTGACTTTTTTGTGTTTTATGTTCTGTGTCAATGTTAAGGAATTTCCTCACGATGTGACATGAGTATAATAATATACCTTTTTGAATTTCAACCACCAATGTGTTCTCTAAGTCCAAAATTTTTAAATTTTTAAAAAGAGATTGGGGTACTATTCCTGTTGCTGAAATTATTACGTTATTATTGTCATGAACGAAGATTAAAAATATGTAGTTTGTATTTGAGAACGGTTCCTAAATTAATGAATCACCGTTATCAACATTGAGCAGCAGTTCTGTAGACACGGTCCAATAACACTGCAATTCGCAAATTCAGAGTTAGCTTATGTGATTCTTTGTTTGTGGTTTGCGCTACACGTTTGATGTTTCATTAGTTCCCTAGTTTAGTTTAATTTCAGCTGCCTAAGTGGATAGAATAAAATAAATATACAGGGTGTAACAGAAATAAGTGCATTAATTTTAACTGGTAATAGAACTCATCAAAAGGAACAACTTTTCTTTTTGCCATTTTGGCGAAAAACGGTGCGTAATGGCTTAAAAAAGTAGGAAAGATTTTCCTAAAACCGCTCATTTCACCAAAACTAAGCTACCTAAAAATGTGAAACAACCAGATTCTTACGAAGTGGATTTTTTGCTATACGGGTAGATTTGTTTGAATTTCGATTTCGGGGTCAAAACACGTTTTCTGGATGAAAATGGACGTTTTTTTCAGATTAGCGCTGATCTCAATTAGCCATTGCAGTATTTAGTGGCGTAGGGCTATTTTAGTGAAAAATCTCTCCAATTTTTTTCGGCAAAATGGTAGATAGAAAAGTTGTTGCTTTTGACGAGTTCTATTACCAGTTAAAATTAATGCACCTATTTTTGTTACACCCTGTATAATGTATAATAGCAATAAATAAATATTATACAGGTTATTCTAAATTATTGTAGTCCAAGTAGGCGTAAAAACTGAATCTAAATTTATGGTTGCCGCTCCATATAAAAAACGTCAAAATGATGTGAATAAGTGAGTACACACCTTTCACACACAGGAGTTGGTTGAATTGGGTGCAAAACAACTCAATATTTTTGGACTCAATGGTTAATTTAAAAAAAAATAAATAAAACTCTCATCACCGCTCTTTTCACCTAAAAAATGACAGTGACAGCGACAAAAATTGACAGTTCACTGAAAGCATCAAAAATTTCATAACATGGGCATGGCCCGCTTCGACTACAATAATTTAGAATAACCCTGTATATTCTAGTATTTTAATTCAATACCTACCACCATAAACTTTTCTATTGAGACAAAATTTTTTCAAGGTTGAATGTCAAATTTGACATCAATGGTAATAATTTGAATATCAGATTTAACATTAGCTGTGTAACACTTACCGAAGCTACAATAAAGTAAATTATACATCTAGTTACTACAAATGCATCTTGTTTTTTTACAATGGTAAGTTAAATTTGTGCGTTTTTTCATAAATAATAGTAAAATTCAAAATATCGTTGCCATGATCGTAAAACTAAAACAAATAATTAGGTACATTTATTATTATTCAGGAAGAAAAGTCATGTGACATATTGTGTTATCCAAATTATGAAGCTTAGTTAATTTGACTACTAGTCACACCTTACATCGGATCAGGCAAGACTGTCTTAGTCAGCCTTAGTCAAAGAAAAATTGCTTCGTAAAGAGAAAAAATACTCTGAATACATTGCTACAAATACGGTTGTCGGATCCGTGTTGACGGCCATCTCTAATCAACGCCAAAGCTGTCTCATTGTCGGAAAAAAATTACTAATGCAGTGCGCGGCGCCTCAAGTGATCCAACATATTCAATGTATTTTTACTGTGTTCAAGGCAACTTTTCTTTGACTGAGGCTGACTAGAACCTTACTGTCCCAAAGCTAACTATTTGATAAATGATAATGAACCTACGTCTCCTGAGTTTGGTTTTTTGATATCTGCACTCACAAATTAATTTAGCCTCAAAATCGGTATTTCCCGGTTATCCTGGAAGTGCGGGAAAACGTTTTTCCCGCAGCCAGATATTTTTTATTTTGCAAGAAAAACTACAGCAAATTGTTTTGTAAGGTTGATATTAAATGACGTAAGACAGACGGAAACGTCAATTCACTTTAAACAAAGGGCATTTTGTCAAAAAAATGACAGAAAAAATTATGGACCAAGAATGAACCGACACCACCGTCGCTTTAAATTTTTATAATTTGGTAATCGGAGCGGAAAGTGCTACCAACCCAAGAGTAAACTTAAATTTTTTGGGAGTTATTCGTCACAAAAAATATTGTACCTATCTTTTGAGGGAAGAAATTTCATGCGTTCGCACTGGAGCACGACCACAGGGAGGGATTTCACGCGGGAAATTTACCTTCCCGCATACGTTAGGTAAATACCTAACTATATATTTACATATCCACACTGAGCAGCTCAACAAAAACGACACAGGCGTATTATGTAACACCTCAATCTTTCCAAAAATGGACGAACAGGTCAAACCAACTTGCAAGGGGGACATATTATGTGTTATGGTATACGGGGATTTCTGTTTACGTATCTTCAACCCGAAAGTAGGGTTGCACTTTACTCTAAAAATATTAGTTAAATGACAAACGGTATCAAAACACATACCAGTACTGTTATTGATTCAGTTTCCTGAATTTAACAAATTCTAAAACACAAATAAAGATGCTGTTAGATGCATTTGGATACTCAACACGAATGGGTAGTAGATTGGTGTTTTTCAATCATTCTGATTAATTATTATTATTACCACCACAATTGTTAATGTAATATTTAAATTTGATTATTTTTAAAACATTAGCTACCCATTATCTGTTAATTAGATCTGTTGTTCGGTTAAATTGTTTCAGGTTTTGTAAAACCTGTGCCGGAGTGGGTGGCTGATTAGTGGATGTGTGCCGCTCGGTGTCATACCGTTTCGTACTAGGTCGAGCACGGGGGTGAGGAATTGCTAAGTTTTCCTCATTTCATTTCATCTCTACGGCAGATATAAGTCTCGACTAGCGCGCTGCAGCATACTGATTAATCTAGAAAGGGATTTGCAAGAAACGCGCACTTACCATAGAACTCATTTCGCCAAGAAAACCCTCCCCTGTCATTATTTATCTTATAAGACGTGGCATATATCAAGGTACATAAGACGTTATTTTAGTACATGCACGTGACTGACGCCTCTCGTAATTAACCTCACATCGCCGACCTCGGGGGTTAAAAATCGACAAAAAACGATTTGCATTAATTTCACCACCCAATTAATTGAATTTATAAAAGAAAATTTCCAGATGCAATAATGAAATTAGCAGACGCGAAAGTAATATGTAATTCATTTTTCATTAGTATTAATTGTCGGTATAATTGTGTGAGCCAACTCACACGCCACTCAAAGTCTCGTTAGTGGACATTGTTAATTACATGGCGCTCCTTATGAAGCTTTTGATCGCGATTGTAGTTCGGCCGCCCAACCACGTCACTATTCTTGTGACATCTCACTAGAAGTGCACACCTTTACGCAGTTTACTCTCGAAAATCTAGCGACCCAAGTCTGGGCAATTAAGTGGCAACACCACCTGTTCTTTCTTCAACATGCACGTCTTAATAATATTGACAGATAAGTTTTTTGTTGTAGGCAAATCGCTCGCATGTATCTCCCCTCCTGCATATTTTTATAAAGGAAATGTTTCATTATTTTATTCTAGTCGGCAATTTGTAGGAAAATTACCATAATTTGAATATCATCTACATAACATCCTTAAAAATATATCAATGGCTACTTGACCGCTAATTAATTTCGAGGATAACACAAACCAGATGAGAGACCCATATAATAAATCAACAACAAATTGATATGCACAGGGGTGCCCTCTAATACCAATAATTCCGCGATCATTCTGCGGCATGGCGTCATTAAAACGGCGAGCGCCTTATAAACAAAGTTTCTATTCTAACCCAAATTTCGACCTGTCATTGAAAATATACCTTGCATTTTGATTGATGCATCCGTCCGTCTGTCTTTATCACAATTTGTTTTCAGCGAAAACAAGGAGCAGAGGTGGGTCGGAAGCTATCGGCGCGAAGAGATATTTTCGAGAATCATCAGGCCACAGGTAAAAAAAATAATTTGGCGCCGTTCCAGAATAGTTTACATTTTTAAATTTTCGGAGATCACAAAATTCGGTAATAATTGCTAAGCACCGGTTTCGGCTACTTGGTTTAATTTTTATATATTGTTGAATTTTTAAACTGCCAGCCACAAATTACAGAGAACTATGACGGATTCTTTGATTAATGAATTCCATGATAACATAGTTTGGTTATTAATTTTGGGCCAACTATTTCCTATAAACCCGCGTTTTAATTTTTATTACTAAACAATTAAATTTAATTGGATGTTGGCCCAACCTGGCCCGTTTTCGGAACCACTCACTATATTAAATATACGGAGTGCCAAAACAAACAATTTTCGGGTGCAGGACCCTCTCGAGTGTTCACAGTTTACTGTGAAAACTCCACTGTTTATTTTTTGTACCTATGTGCAAAGAATAATCTCCGAGAAGTCTAATTTGTAGTCGCATTTCTGAAAATTCCCGTTGATTATTCACTATATAATGCTTAATGTTTCTGGTTTTTCGATCGTATTATTTTTCCGACAAAACATTCGATCCAGCGTTCCGTATGCGCATTAGAACGACATTCCCTTGTATCCTGATCATTTTCATTATTTATATGAGCTACACTTCTGAGTAATTAAGAGCAATAACATTTTTATGGCTAACCATTTGAAGACAACAAATCTCCTGTAATTTGACTTCGTTCGTTTTATGTGATTGTTTAAATTATGTGATGCGAGAGTTACTAGAGTTTAATTCTGTTGCATGAGATGCCATCAGGAGACTTATCGGAACTGAACCATCGCAGAAAATAAAAATGTTTTTGCAAATGAATGGACTCGACTAGCCTGACAAGGATCTCGTGCGATATAAGAAGGTCCTAAACAGGTTCCGAGATCGAACACTGACCCGCCTCAACAAAATGAGATGCGTGCTTACTTAACGAGATTTTTAAGCGAAATGTCTTTCCGAAATCACGTCCAAAAATCCAAAATCCAAAATATTTCAGAGCTTGAAATAAATGTTCTTTAATGGAAGCTTTTTAAAAAATAGTCATAAGCTCATAAGTTTTGAACATTGAATTTTTTTTTCACTTTTGATAAAATATTTCAAATAATTTAACTGCGACAATTTGACTAATCGTTCTTGGATTTCAAATAAGTTAATTTGATGTTGTTTCTTTTATTTTAATCTCAGTTTTAATTAAAAATCGATTTCTAAATGACACCAGAATGTACTAGAATAGCCGAGGGGTCTACTCAGGTGTATCAGAACCGTCCATCCGTTTTACAAGTAGCGAATTTATTTAAACCAATCATGCCAATCGAAAAGAAATCCGATGGTTTAAAAAGAAATTCCCATTGGCTTAATCTATAAAACGGCCGATTTCTCGCCATTTAGCAGCTTGTGCCGGTTGAAAATTGTTCATAAATAAAATCGCATGCCGTTGGTACAAAACTGAAGCCGTTGAATATCGGGTGTATTAAATTTATATTATCTGGAATCTTGTCTTATCTCATTAGGGAAGACACATCATTAAAGAAGAAAACAGAGAGACAAGAACCAACAGGATCGGATGCACGGATGCAGATTCTCAGCGTGCGGAAGGAGCGTTGCTTCTTCTCCGGTAACATATGAGCATATTCAAATGAGAGGTCGTGTGTGCGCTGCCGGAGTCGACCACCCGCAAGAGGGCGCTTATCGCAGTCATCTGCACAGGTTCGCTCCGGGCTTACCTCCTATCTGGTGACAACATCTACAATCTAGATCATGCACACACCTAGGATTTTAATATATGTAGGCGATGAACGTTCCACCTTACTTTGCAACGGACCGGAGTCCTGGCTAGGGGGCTCAGATATAGGTCCATTAGCACCGTCACACGTTAATCGTCTTCGAAACTATCAAACTGATCGCACTCTCGGTCGGCAATAGTGCTGATTGATAAAGTAGTTGTGTGGTGGAGGCTCCCATACATTGTATGAACTTGTTGCATAGAGCGAGTCTTGCTTGTGGCTCCCATTCAGAGAAGGATTATTTCTTGGCATCGCTGATTTTAATGTAGATGAATGCGGGCACGTTACGTTGTAACAGTTCTCAGATTGCTACTTTTATGTTATAAAGTCAATCATTTTTTGATCTTATTTTGCGAAAAACCTAAACACAAACAACAGATAAAGTGAGGTTAGATTTAAAAAACTGATTTGTGATCTGTAATCTGTAGTGCGTTCACAATCGACTTTTCAACGCCCACTTTGAAGATACATTTAAATGAACACCCGATACTTGTTTTGCAAATACACAATGTGTCAAAGCTAACTTTGATGATTTTTTTTTTGACGCACGTTATTATTACTCATTATAATCCATATCTACATATTTAATTTTATATGGTGAATTATATTTTAAGATAAAGCAACTTGATTTAAATATCAGTTATTATTGTCCAAAAACAGCCAAAATTTTTTTCTTCGATAACTTTAGTATGGTAATTATAATTATACAATTCAGAGAATTTTGACTTTTAATTTTTTTAAGGTGAACCTATTCATCAGATATATAATTTATACATAGCTATACATTATTTTGTATTATAATGTGATAAATTTTTCATGCAGATGACTTCTTTTGAAAGAAATTTTGACAGGAAATCGCGATAACATAGGCTTAATGAACGCATTAACATACTAAAAGTGGCAAAAATTCTATTTTATGGCTTGTACGCTACATACTTTCCTATCTACAAGTAAATTAAAGTTAATTAGATTTTTTTCAACAAATTACGCATTTAATAATATTTTTTTGTTATGTAAATAACTAGCTCCACTAACGACCTATTACTGTTTTATGTAAGAACGACAGTGTTTTACATAACAAAAACGGTAAACCCAATAAACTTGGTGCAATTTATTATTAAAAACGTTGGTACACTTGATTAACATACGTTACGTACGACCTTGATGGTAATGGCAGCCTGAATATGCTTGTTTATAAATTATTGCCAATTAAAACAAAACCACTGTGTTTATGAACAATGAGACAAGATATTGTCCAGACCAAGCGATAGTGAATGTAGTTTTCGCGGATTTCATAATATACCGCCGCGTACACGGAGCTTATTCCGGAATAAAAAAGCCGACGTTTCGGCTTTATTTGTTTTATTATTCCGAACACTTTACAGCCGGTAATTGGCACGATCGTGCACAAAGCACGCAAGGTCTTCGCGATAATGCTCACTCAAGTCACCCACTGCATTTGCTACCAGCTCGTAGTGTTTTTTTCATCATCCACTCTTAATATTTAAAAGAAAAAAAACCTGAAGACGAATCATCAATCAAACTGTAAATTTAATAACGAAGTATATAAGACAATTAGGCCGCCCATACGTTGAGGTTCAAATTATTGGATTATCCCATCGCGAGCTACCGGCCAAAAACGAAAAAAATTCTTGTAATTAACCTAACAGGTCCGGGAAGATGAGATTGTTGTGTGACAGTTTCGGTTTTTAAATTTCACTCTTTGTTTCCGGGAAAAACACGCATGGCATGTTTGTCTCGGCTTGCTATAAAATTAGTTAATTGGACTAAAACAATATTCTTTAATTATTATTCATATAATTATTGTTCTTTATATTCCCGGCTCGAACGTAGGTATTTCGAATTAGATGGGGAATGTTTCGCTTTATGATTTTCATTATTTAAATGACACGGATGTGTTTTATAACTGGCATTCTGTTCATTATGCAAAAATCGTTAATTAGAGTGTTTAACAAACACGCAAGAATTCCGGTTTAATTTAAGGGATTTAGGAAATATTTTGTTAACGAAGTCGACACCAGAATGAGACGTAGATTTCAGTCACTTCATCAAACCATTATTTTTTGTAATATTTTTTATCAATTGAGAACTTTCTGGCTTCCTGCCATTATACGATTTCCACAAAAACCATTTCCAGATTGATTCATAAAGTTGACAAAGAATAAGTTCTTAATAGCACATTTTCTTAACGTTACAATACTACCTGAATTATTTTTTTCCAATGCCTTTGATATCTCCGGATATGCGATTATTTTAATTACAATTTAAATGTACTATAGGGAGACTTAGTACCATAGTGAATAATTTTCTCAAATCTTACTAAATTATTTTTTTTCCAAAGCAACACTGATCTTTATTATAAAAATTATTTAATAGTTATTTATGCAACAAGTAAGTAAAGTAATACTTTTTTAAGGAAAATTTGCCACTCGAGCGAAGCGAGTGCACAAATCCGCCGAGTAAAAAAAAGATACTTTACTAACGAGTTGCATACAAAAATTTTTTGGCGCCGTAAGTTTAGATAACAATTTTTTCGACACTCAAAATTTGAAAATTTTCTCCTCTGTGAACCCGTTTTACTAGCGTTTTAAATTGGCCCACCGATGCCAAAAAAATCCCAATTTACATACAAACTCGTTTAAAAAATTACTAATTATGAATGAAAAATTTTATAATTGCGTTAAAAAATGACACGCTACGGCACTTTTTTTAACGCAAAATGCATGCAAAATGAACCGCTATGACACTTTTTTAACGCTTCTTGACCGATTCAAAAATCACACATTTTATGAACGCAAACGAATGAAAAAACTTGCACTTTTTTTGATGGACGTTAAAAAATATATTTTTTTAAACGTCTATGACTAAATAACCTGTGCAGAATATAATTTTGCATTTTCTAAAGAAGTTCATTTTCAACTTGTAGCATTCAAAATTTAAAATATAAATATACCTAAGTGTGTCTATAAAATCTTTATACAGGGGTCCCAAAAATGGCGTACAAACTACTTACTACCTTATCGAGGATGCTTAAATGTACATGAAAAAAATATGGAAAAAATGTTTCCGACAAAAAAATCAATTATTTTTATTATTATTATTAACGATAATACAATGTGAACAAAGATAAATTCATACATCATTACCTTGCAATGTTACCGTAGAGGATTTAAAATAATTTTTTCGATTTCCAAAACTTCTAAATTCTCTATTATGCAGGATTAGATATTGGTAGTGAGTGATCTTGTACTTTGTGATAATATGTACGATTAGACGTAGCTGTCATGACAATTTCATACATATTTTTCAAAATAATTGACCTGTTAAGTGCCACATTCAAAGACCCCCAAATCAGAAAATAAGTCCAATAGAATTTTTTTAACATTTTTCTGGCGTTTACGGTAATCTCTTCTACACCGTAGTGCACCGTTAGTACGCCAATTTTGGGACACCCATGTATGTATTTATAAAAAAAATATCTAATATGTACAATGATATTTGTTGAAGAACCTGAAGTTGAGAAAATAATAAGAATAAACGTTTTAACCCAAAACGAAACACAAAATTAATTTGGCAGTTTCTTAAATTCTTGTGTTCTCTTCTTACATGTGAGGTAAAATGTATGAAAATATGTATGTAATATAATTATGTATTTAAATGAATTATACTCAGAAACGTTACATCATTTGCAAGTAACGTTCTTGAATAAAATTTATTCTTATCTTTTTGTTTTTAATTCACTTCTTTGAGTTCTTCTTGTTCGCATCCGGAGTACGCCAAATTTTAACACTTTTCAACATATTAATTCACACTTAACGCTTGCGTCTTTCTACATACCAAGATAACACAAATACGGAGCAATAAATTCAGAGCAAGTGACACAATTACTGAACATTTTGACTGTTGTACGTTGCCATAACTCGGCCAATAACCATAAAAAGAAATTTCTAAAATTTTTCCCTTAATTATTTTAATAACACTTATGCTACTTTGCGGTATTGTTTGGTTAATTTTTGAATGAGTTCAAATTACCATGTTAACTAGACTGATACAAATTAATTAGACATATCAAAAAAAAATCTTTAACGATTTCCATAATGTGGAAAAGAGTGAATGAATTTTTGAGCCGGTTTATGAATGAATATTACTCATGGGCCAATAAAATATGTAAATTGCAAGGCTATTTCGGCTCAAGTGGTGTATCATCCACACGTGAGTGTGTGTGTGTGTGTTGAGTGCCGCTCGCTAAGCGTGAGGAAATGACGTAGACAATTAGAGAGAAGCGGCGGAATGTGACGTTTCGTGACAATGAACTGTCGCCTTATCGCCGGCGTTATCTATGGACACCTACGACAAACCGACACTTTAATTTGGGTATTTATAAAGCATTTAGTGAGAATAGTATCCTGCCATTATTCATACTTATGAATTACATAATTCACCAACCGTGCGCCGACTAAAGTGATAATCCCATCTCGTTAAATGAAAATTGTTGCCGTTTTCGATACAGTTTCGATGTGACGACAACTCATTTAGAACTAACAACACAAAAGATTTATTTATTTTAGTAAATGCTGGAAAGTGATCTCATGCGTGACGAATAGTTAGACCCCCGGAAAGGACCTCCAGTGAGAATTGAGAATAAACGTTTTGTGATTAAATAATTTTGTTGTAAGAGCGACAATAAAGCAGAAAAAATTACGCTTTTAAACAGTTAAGTCGACGTTGTTGACAGTCTTTCGCAATATTCTTACCAGGTTTGAACAGTCATAGCTGTTACTGAAGACGAAAGTCTGAATAATTATTGTTTCTGTAAGCGAGATCTTATTAATTAAAAAACAATAGAATTTTTTCTTCAAATTAATTTTGCACAAAATACATTAGGTATTGTTTTCTAATAAATTAGATTTTAATTATTATCTTTGTATTTCTGTTAATATACCCTGCATTCATATAAGGGGTTTCTACATACCTACATACATATTTAATAAGGATATTAACAATTGTGCAATATTTAAAATGTTCAATACAAGATTCAAGAAAATTCCAAACAGCAAAAATGGGTGTATGTATGTCAAATTAAGTACCTACCTATTAATTTTCAAAACGTTTTTAATTTTTATTACAATAGTAATTTAACTTTTAAAATTTCATGCATGATATGTGTGTTATGCCTTTAAGCAAATTTTTATAATGAATTCTACAAGACTAATTAAAGAAATATCGTTTATTATATCCAGCAATAAAACATTAAACAGTTATCCATTTATAAAAACTAAAAAATAAAATCAAATTAACATTCTGCGTATTTAAAAAGAAAAACGAACAATCCACTCAATTTATTTAGTAACCTGCATTAATTATCAAAGTTTTCAAGAAGATTTACGATTCACGAAGTACAGCTATTACTAAATGCTCCTTTAATACGCCTATTTACATAAATATTTAAATAAAGACTCCATTAATATAGGATCTTTAGAACGATCGTTAAAATTTAATTAACCCCTATGGGATCTATTTAAAATTTACACACCACGAAGTTAATTATTTCTGCGGAGTTTAACACTTTAACACTTTCGATTAAACGACCGAATCGCCGCGATCGAAACGTGGTAATACTGTCGAGGATGTTTTGAGAATTTAAATCCGAATGCGGCAAGGAGGGTCGTCAAGGACCACAAGCGATTTTAGGCAATCATACGCTATGTTAACTTCGCTTACGACCATTTGATAGTAAAATTCCTGCGAATGACGTTTGAGGGCATCGCAGGAATACGAAAAAAAAAACAGCCGCAGGTCTGCATCCTTGACAATAGTCTTAACCTTCTGGGAATTCAACTGGAATTTTCAACAATTGATTTGCAAATAATGGCCGGCGTTAATTGTTTATTTTATTAAAGTTGTTAATATCGACAGCTTGCCAACGGTGGAAAGTTCTGAGAAAATCGTGTCCTTCTAATTATGCACAATGAGCGTAAGTGCATGCAAATAGTGAAGAATTATGTGTCCGCTAATCCTACCGGACAGTTCAAGAGAGCCGACACATAATAACATTACCATATGTTTCTACCGTGTAGTATTTCATTGAGAAATTTGCATAGGTGAGGTAATTTATTGTAAACACTTTTGAAACGTTAATTAATGGTTTAGCGTTAACCGTGCCCCGATGCAAGAGCAAAATTTATCTTTCCGTTTTAAATAGGAAATTCTAATGCATAATCCGTGTAACGGATCTGCAATGCATGTGTTCTCTCAAACCAACATTAGACCGTAAAAATTTTATTGCTCTCGTATGTGCAACGATCCTTCAGATAAACTGTAGGTATTATAATAATCACCGGCTGGTGTGGGTACGGACAACATTTACATTATTATGAATGAGTGTTGGGAAAAAGGGGAACTCATCAACATATCGCTATCATCAGAAGAGATAAGCTACACTGAAACAATGAATGTGCCTTATTCGGCACCATAAAATTAAAATGAAATAATTCGTTGCTAGAATTTAACAAGTTTTTATTCCACAGGAAAATTAATTGTATAACAATTAAAGTACTAATTCTCTATAATGAAGAATTGAGTACCATCGTGCAAGAAATATTTCTGGTTTCCACCTTTTATCTTCGATATGGAATGACAGTAAAACTATTTTTCGGTTTAAATAACAAAACAAAATCAAATGTTTACTAATGCTTTCGTTCTGGTACTAATATTAACTTATACAGAACATTATTAAAAGACATTAACACTGATTATTGGGAACACATAACGAAAACAACATCAACAAATTGACCTATATTAGAGCTATGAAATGAGCTTCATTGAATCACATGAATGGTTAACAATTTAAAATTTTCAGACATTAACATAGTTTGTAACTGGGATAGACCAAGAAAGCTTTTGCGATCGACCGCTCGATCGTGATCGACTGCATTCTTAGTAAGTGTTCACTTATTTGCGTCGTACGAAAAGGACCTAAATGTAGGTCTATTGACTGCATAGTGTTGTAGGGATTGGTTGTCGGTAAATCTGGTGCGTTGTTGAACTTTGTACGTTAAAGCGAACAGTGTCAGGATAAAATTAGAAAAGCGAGCAGGAGTACTTGCATTATTTATCGCCGCGATTCTACATTACGAAATAGTGAACATATCCTTTAAAAAATACAATTTTTCCAATCACTCCTTTATTTGTTTATAAAAACTCACCGATTTCAATTAATAAAACAGCTAATGAACTATGCAGTCACATTGCTTCTATAAAACCATCGTCCCTAATGTACTATACTCTGTTTCTGAGTTCGATGCCGCTAAGCCATAAAACGACCGAAGCGCTGACAGATTCCAGTGCGTCCAAAACATTTCATGAAAATTAATTATTATAAGCAGCCTAGGTCATTCTACTGGTATTAAAATGTTACAATTCTAATTTTTCGATTTCTTGCCCTAAAGTACTATCCCTTACTTGGCATCTTCCAAACCTCATGTTTTCTCAGTCTTACGCCCGCACACACCTTTCAGAACGAGGATGGGGCCAATTTGTTAACGTGCGCCGAGCACAAGTATTTCCCGACAAAAGAAATTTGCATGTGTGTGTATTAAGCGGTGATTATTATTGATTTATGACAACCCTGTTTTACGACTTACCGGCATCGAACTCAGAAACGAAGTACTTCATTCTTATAATATGGTTTTTAAATGTAAATGAAAATATCGTTTCGATATAAGATCATTTCGACAACTAACAAGATCTGACTCCATCACGCGGGTGATGAGTCAGATGAATTAAGTAAATTTAAAGTAATCCATGACATTGTAACAACTTAAAAGATCTAATATACCTACTGGTTTGAGACTGAACATACAAAACTATTACCTCAATGTGGTCCTTCAGAAGCTAAGTTTGGAGAAGTTAGACTCAAGCTAGAATATCTTCTCAAATTAGTAAATGGTGTAAATAGAAGATATTTCGAAAAAAAATCATGACTTTGTAAAAGTTTTGTTAATTTTTTGTGACGTTCATTTATGTAAAATTCTTAGGTTTTCAAGGACAATTATTCAAAATTATTTGAACCTATAAGCATGTATATCTATTTTTATTTTTCTGATTTTATAGTATCAACAGTAAAAAGCAATTGTACAGACTATTTATTTCCTTCGAAAAATTTAAGCCAATCAAAAAGTTGTAATACATATATGATTTTTAGCCAATAGCTATAATAATTTGCACTAGTGTAAAACTATTGTCAATAAATCACCATAGATACCAATTCAATGCAAATATCACGACCGTCAACGACCGCATAAAAATTGACAGAAAAACCATTTTTAAACACAGAATTACGTTTATTTGTATTTACGATGTAAATTTTTCTCAGGAAATAGTCTGCCATAATTTTCACACGTTAATGTTACACATTTAAAAATATTAAAAAATACGTACAAAAATAGCTTGCCCACTTTTATTATTTTAAGAATTTCAATTAGTTTTCATTTGTATTTTTGATTACACTTTAAGAAAAATGTTCATTTCTGGAGGCGGATCAAAACTTTAAAGATAGAATAATTTAGATTATACTTTTCTTCATTTAGAAACACTGATATTGACAGTTTTATTTTAAATAAGTAACAATCAAATATTCAACAGACACTGGTCACTTTTATTTTAATTTCTCGTAGATTTTTCTAGGTCTTCTTGCATAAAATAGGTATGTTCGAGAAAATTTTCGTTAAAATCATAAAATTAAATCCAAAAAAATTGTGTTTTAGTTTATAAATTATTCAACGCACAAATAATGATTTATTAACTTGCTTATTTATAAAAAGCGAATAATTTATTAATTTCCCAAGGCGATTAATCAGAAACTTTTAATTA
The DNA here is from genome assembly GCF_963966145.1 of Tenebrio molitor. Lineage (NCBI taxonomy): Eukaryota > Metazoa > Arthropoda > Insecta > Coleoptera > Tenebrionidae > Tenebrio > Tenebrio molitor. Next base: position 13,068,986 of record NC_091051.1, on the reverse strand, counting down.
ATTAATCATATAAACAATCCATCAAGTTAACTAACAGCAATTAAATTAAAATAAGATAAACTGTTATTTATTCAAATCGCTTACTAACAGCTACACCAGAATGTTGATTTATAAATAATAATCTTAATCAGTTTTGTACATTATTAGATTCCGATTAGGAGTTGAATAATTGTTTAATAGAAAATAGAAATGTAATGAAACGAGTTTGTATGTTGAAATGTGTACTAGTATGAAGATCATATCAAGGATGCTCGTTCAAGGGGTGGAAAAAGCATCGCCTCTAACAAGTGACCAATTGCTTCCTTCATCTCGCTAATAGAGTTACAAGCTTTTTTAAATGGAAGTGCAGGCCTAGCCGTCATATTAAATAATAAACAGTAAAACATCCATCTTCCAATAAAGCGAGATGACAACCGTAATGCGATGAATAACGACGACTATCCCCCGCTAGATGGCGTCTCTTACATGTCCAAAAAGGACGAGAAAAAAAATTAAGTTCAAGGACGATCTAATATTTCTTCGGTGCGATGTATCGCGAGAGCACAAAGTGATTGTTATTGAAGCAAATGACTCATAATCGGCAAGATAAAAGGACCTTAATGGATGTAAATTAGTGATATTTAAAATTAGCATGTCATTTTAACCCCGAGTATCACGTCCCGAGCGTTTGATATGCCGCCGAGAACATTTCACACTGAAAAATGTACATTAATGTAAATTATTCATGTGTTTACGAGTTGTCGTAAATTGGACTGGGTAAAGACGGTCTTAATTAAGGAGTTCGGCTTAAGTGGCAGCTGTGGAACGTCGCAACTACGCACTTACGATCATAATTGCGAATTAAACCACTTTATGTAAATAGCTTTAATTACATTCGGCATAAATACAAGAGATGATTTTTAACGATTCATCCGTTACCGCACATTTCACCGGCCACGGTTTCATCCCCGGAGTCTGCACACGAAGTGTCACTTCGGCACATTTCACAATTAACGACGGCTAATTGTAATGTGATGGCGAATGCGTAATGCAAATTAGTAACTCTTAATGCAACATGTTTTATTATTGACTTACGTGTGATTTATTTCGTTTCTCATAAATGCTCGCATCGTAAAAAGCGATTCTCCGAAGCTTTGTACACGTCCATTGTTATTTTTTTCTCAATTTCACATTATTTTTTAATCCTCCACCGCCACGGCAAAGGATGTTTTTACACTGCATTAAACTTCATTGAGATATTTTTTTTTAATTCACCCACATCTATTCATCGCAGTTTTAAATCGTGGCAGGTATGATGTGGAATCGTTTTCGCACTATTTACTCGAAACCTAAAAATCTTCGTGTGAACGAGGCTTGCCAAGAAAAACAAGCAAAATACGAAGGAGAGGGATTCCATTACTGTATGCAGGTGTTCCAGGATTCTTGTACCAGAATTTTTTGATCAAAACGCTTAATTAAAACAAACGTAACGGAATCATTAGCCGTTTATTATTTATGTTTACAATTTTAGTTGTGTCAAAATAAGAAGGAAAAAATCACAATTACTTGCACGGTACATATTATTTTTTGTCTTCATTAATAGGTAATTAATTAGTTAATTTGTTGAGTAATATGCAAGGGAATATACTTGAGTATAAAATGAAAACATGTAAAATAATTGTAAAGAATCAAATGGAATCTGTGTTTTGAAGAGACCATATCGTTTTTAGCAATTCCGAAAGGATATTATATAATTAGTTCCTTGATTTGAATACAATGAAAGATAATTAGCTTATTTATTTCCATTGTTGTTGACATCATAAATTAAACTACGCGACTCCTGCAAATAAATTTACCAATGAAGGCAAACATTCGAAACAGGCTGTATGAGGGAAGCAGACTGGGGAGAAGAGAACGTGGTAGGAAATGGTAGCCGAGTGCGCCCCAGGATAACGAAAGAGCAATAAAAAATAAATGAACTTTCCAGGTTTAAGATAATTTTTACGGCACGGTTATAAAACTATTAAAAGCATATTTCAATTGTAATTAATAGTTAATTATGTCAAGAGATTGGTGATAACAATCCGTTGAATGGCATACGTAATTATCTGTTTTGAATCCGGTTCTCATTCTCGACACATCCGATTAAAATAAATGTTAAAAGATAATTAATTTGTTCTTTGCATATCGGATGTTCTCAGCGGTTAAGAGCGTGCATTGACAATTTGATGATCACAGGTGTTAAAACAGGTGTCAATCAATATTCATGGACGCCTCACTACACTTACATTGCAAAATTACCAGACGTTTAAGGTTCAGAACCTTACCTTTTTTATTATGAAGACGCAGCCATGAATCTTAAACACGTCGTTTAACGATAGCAAATTAATGAACTGTTTGTGTAAGAGCATAATAAAATAAAACCGCGGAGTTGTGCGTGAACCGATCCCCGCCATGAGAAAATTTCACAAATTCTAAATGAAGCTGTAATTTTCACAGTATGATTCCGGCGCAAGTGAAACCCTTGCTGTGATTTCTCACGATTTATTGAAAAAAAAAGAGGGATCGTCGAATTAACAAGGGTTACCAAATATTTGAAATTCATACACTTCCCCTTTTTTGATTGAGAAAATAACGATTTTTTTCATTATTAGGGCACAACTGTCAGGATCCCGAAATTTGTAAGCTGTCGGCAAATTGCCGTATTCAAAATAAACTGCCCATTTTTCATTTAACGGTCAACGCTGAAATAAATAGAGCTCCTCAAGAAATTTGAAGAAATGGTATCACACTAAAAGTACAATTGGGCTGGAGCACATAAATGTTTATCGGAAGAATCGTCCTAAAATCATGCGGCAGAAGGCTTTTATTGGCAGCAAACGTTAACACATCACAATGCACGTCTTAAATGTATTCTAATGCCTTTCTTGGCGAAATCGGTTCGTATTCTTACATTGTGATTGTGTAACCACCCCCGTAGAGTGTCATTGCTTAAGTTGGCGACAGCTGCTGCTAAAAAAATTAAGTTTTCAACCTCCACCTTAGCTACAGTTAATTTAACTCAGGTTCCTTCTCGGGAGAAGCCAGATGGCCTTCTGATAAAGAGGTTACGGGTCTTTATTAAAATCGCCGTCCCGACTTTAACCCTTATCGATTATTGGGGAATGTTAACTGCGCCGCTGTTAATTAAACCGAATTTTAACCCCCGATTATGTACGACAAAATATTTAACCTGAGATAACAGCGTGTGTCGTTGGGACTGCCTGACACACGCCATCGGATTAATTGGCCCTAAAAATTAATTCGGCGGCAGGCACAGCTTGTGCTACTTAAACACAGAACCGACAACTTATGTAAATTAAGATGGTATGCAAAGAACAGGAGTTTCAATGTTTCAACACCGTGTGCAACGAGATTTTTTTGACGTGAAAAATATTCCAAAGAATTCTAGATTTTCTGCAAAATCATTCAATAATCGTTTTTAAAGATTGTGAAATTACATTTAAATATCCATTCATAGCTAGAAAAACTGTTGAAGTTTCGAAAATGTGGAAATTCCTGCTTAAACATTTCAGTAGGTATTATTAATGGCACAAGGATAATGAATGATGTATACAGTTTTTTTTTTGTAAATGACACAACTAACCGTGAAATAACACCTCTCTATTGCACTAAATAAAATAAAACAGTCGTTTATAATTAAGCAAATTTTTACATAAAAATGCAGCCTCGAATTTCTACATTACTACTTTTTAACTATTTTAACTAATAATTATAAACATTTGTATTATTTAAATACAACTGAACCCTGACATTTTGTCATGTTTGATTAGTTACAATTGGCATAAGTTTTTTCCTAAAAAAATTGGCGATTATAATACATAACAAGACTAACTAATTCCAAAATTATTTTTTATGGACACTAGTGTATAATTCTTTGTAGTTATGATTTACGAAAAATTAAGTATAAAGTGTGTTTTTTTTTTTTAATTTGGCGTCGAAGTTGGCGTTGAAGAGTCGATTGTGAATGAGCCACTCGTCTTAAAAACACTAGTTTTTCAAACTGCAGGTTAAAAACACTAACAACGGAAAAAGTGAGCTGATCAGAGTTGAAACCGGTGGTGCGCTCACAATCGACTCTTCAACGCCAACTTCGACGCCAAGTTTTAAAAAGTACCCGTTGCATGTCTAACAACTCAAGGTAGTACTACAAAATTATAGTCGACGATAATAATAAATTTATTTTGAAAAATCACAAAGATATAGATCTGATATTATAATTAGTTGCATAAATTATGCAAATGATAATAAATGGTGGATATTTAATGAGACATAAGTTAGACAATATTTTAATTGTAATCGGAAATGGAAGGCAACATACTATGAAAAAATGAGATGTTACAATTTTATGAGAGTTATAAAAGTACATTTTTATTTCCTTGCTGTCATAAACAACGATAATAACTAATTGATCATTAACATAATTTATGTGATCAACAGAAAGAAATGGAGTTTGTTGATCTTTCTGTACTTAATAATTAGAGTCTAATTCTATAGTTGTTGCAAAAAATTAGTATATTTACTTTTACCACATCAAATATTTTTTCAACTACTTATTTATTGAAATAAGAGAAGTTGTAAACTGTATAACCTCAATATTCGCTACGATTGTGGTTACTCATCACTTATTATAATGGTATACTGGTGGAGAAAGAGCAGAAACAAATTAAAGTGTGCAAAAACGAGCTAAACTTGGGTGTTTATTAAAAAAAAAAAACATAATTTTAATAATTTCAGAAATGTGAAAAACCGAGCCAAACCAGGGTATCTAAAAGTTTAAATTGGCAATTAGTCGCACCATTTAATGGTATTAGTAATCACATGGAAAATAATTACTTATTGGAATAAAGAATTAAATAGACAAGAGAAGAAGAGAAAAACAAAGGTTTAGAATTTGTATCTAATGGTAATTAGGACGATGAATACCTAATTAATATCCTGGAAATTAATCTTAAAGAATGCGTAAAAAAGTCACAAAACATATTCAGTAAGTCACACCATTTATGCACTTCCTGTTGATCACTCTGAATAACACTAAACATGCATCCCACCATGGAATTTGACCTACCTACCTAAATGGTGTTTTTGGTAGAAACGCATATTTAAAACCATGAATAGCACCGAACTACCTACGTGGTGCTCGGTAAAACCTATTTCCAGGAAACATACTTATTTGTGGAATTTTCTAAACAAAAAACATACACATTAAAATACCTACTTTGACTCTTCAACAACGGTCAGTAGAAGAAATTTTTAGGCAGATAATATTTAAGTCACTTCCGTCTAAAATTTTGATGTAACGTCATTAATAATTGTCTCAAGCATTCTTTTATCTAAACGCAGTATCAGCGTTACTAATTACTTCTAGTGAGTTGGCTTGACTTGATAACGTACATTATACGAAAAATATTGCGTATATAATGCATCGTTAATCGCCATCACGTTTGCAGTTGATCCACCGTAAAGTTTGTGAGGCATTCGTCAAGACATGCGATGCTAATTAACGAAATTTCATCCCTCTCTAAAACCAATAAATCCTTTACGACTGAAAAATCTGCATAAACAATGTGCTTAAAGCCAATTAGTTCCCCGACATAAATATAAAAAATAATTGCCAAAAAGACAATGGGTACATAAACGTCCACATTACGATTGGATGTGGACATCTCGAATTAAAACAAGGGAGGAAATGTTTAAATTTTGTCCCATTTGCGGCAGCTGACGCCTTTTCGGTTCACCAGCGCAGCTGACAATTTCGGATTTCTAAAGTAAACTAATTTTCTGGCATTCGTGCTCGCATGTAAATTTAAAAGAAAAAAATAGTTTCGATCGTTTACCTCCGAGAGGAAGACGTGGCCCAACAAAGCCTTCGAATTCTTTTGAATTCTACTGTCCTCGGTGGTAAGAACCCTGTAAATAGGGATATGCTAATGTATGCTTCGGCTGTTTACAATGGTAATGAAAGAAAAATATGACTCATCATTGTTAAAGCTCGCCGCAAAGACGAACCGAACGAAGAAATTGGGAAAACGCATGGATCCACTCCATTTTTTTATAATACGGTTTTTCGTATTCTTACGAATTTAATGCATCACCTTGAAACAGGAGGGTTAAAAAACTACCTGCCTTAGCCACCCTCGTATTAGCGAAATATCTGGGCCTGTCCGCTCCGGAATCATTCGAATTTCTACCTTTTGTGGGGTGCGTATAGTGTTGACCGGAGTCATTATTCAAACAACCACTGGCCTATTGTTGTCTTCTAACGAAGCATATGCATCCCGATTCGCCCCCGACGGTCGATTTGAACTCCGCATTTACCGCTTCCTGTCGTCGAAATTAAGTGTGCAAAATGCGATAGCCGACATAAGAGCAACAATTTGAAAATTTAATAACCGAGGAGTTATCTAGACTGCAATAAAATTCGTTGGCGCGAGTTTTGCAATAGAGAAACTTTGCGACACAATAAAATTTCATAAATTATTTGAGACGACGAGATAATTGCCGGCTCCTCCGTCCACTACCCCTTTGGAACAGTATAAGCACGAGTGAGAGTCACTTTAATATAACGGTGTTTATTATTGAAGAGCGTTGCGCGAATCCGCATACAGAATACAAGATCCAATATTCATGAACCATAAGGACGGAAATTCCGCGCCGCAACATTAAAATCAATACAGGACACTATATGCCATAATATATCTGCAGTTCCCCATTTCCATAGAGCGGATTCCGGGGGTAAATTAAAGCGAGTCGTTTCCATATCAGTTTTAGGTAAAAAATGCGAAACCTTCAGGTGTGAAGGGCGACGACAAAAAATGACCCAAATTCACTTACTGTGAGAATCAGAGCTAATCTTCGCAAAATGGTCCTTAGTTAACCTGACACTAAGAGTGAAGAATTATTTTTTTGTTGAAAAAAGGATATAATATAGGTCGCAAGGTACATGAAATCCCGTTTCCTGGGAACAATCGTACCGTTTTTTAAACGAAACCTTTCATCCCTCCGAAATTTTACATCAAGCTTTTTTTTTCGCTTGAATGTCGAATTAGGGAGTTTTGACCCGTATCAATCTCTCAGATCTATAAATAATTTGTGAATCGTGAGAAACTTCACGTAAAATAATCGATTGTGAAGACTTATAAAATAGCATAACGTAGGTAACACGGAAAAGTTTATAATTAATTAATGGAGAGAAAAATAAAAATATAATAAATCATCACGTATATCTCCTGTCTAACATAGGTACTTTTTTCGACAGAAAAAATTTAAAAAAATGTTTTCCATTCAATCTCTGGTTGAAAAACATAAAATATATTATTAAAAGCCTGACCACATGCGATTTAAGATTTTTTACCGCTGAACTGCGTTTTTACAAAATGAATTATCCTTGCTGCCAGATGCTATGTACCTAAAAAGATTGCAGAAGAAACATAGGTATTGCTACGACTTCATTACCGAGATTCGCAAAATATTTCGTTATAGTTATTTGTGTATCAAGGCCGCGAAATCATTCTTTATCGTACCGAGAGAATTGTCGCCGAGGCCGCTTGCGGCCGACACAGGACAATTTCGAGGAAGTTAAAGGATCTCGCGACCAAGGTGTACACGACATTTTTTGTGCAACCGAAAATTTGTAATTACATATTATAAAATCTTTTTATTATTACATATCTTAAACAAGTGGTCTTATTTACGGCAACAAATAGAATTACCTGGTTGAGCTTTAGATGTAAAATTTACATACACTGGTAAAATTAAATTATCTATTTTAAATTTTTTGGAACATATTGTAATTAAAGTCACTTCACTACGTGCAATGAAATTACGTTTTAGACAATTACCTACAACATTTGTGTACGTTTTATTGAATATTTGACTACTTAGCTATGTTCACTGAAATGAAATGAAGATTCTGGATTTAAAAAATGTAACGCTCAACAGGAGACCGTTACGATTAAGACTGATGCATGTGGAAGCGTCGCCATTTTAAAACGATTTAAACATTATGTAATATGAGGCACGTGTCGGCGGTTGGCTCGTTAGAATTGTAAATGACACAACCCTTTGACAATTGGATTCGTTTCAGAGATTGTTGAATGGGGCGCGTGGCGCAAGGGTCCCATAAACCCGACCATATCCGGCACCGAAAAATAAACGTTATATGCACTCACCTTAATTTAGCATAAAAAGAAAGAGGCCACGCATTCATCCTTGTCTCGTATCTGATATCAAAACCATAAACGGCCAATGGAGAGGCGTTTTAAAATAAAATATCTTGCTCGTATTCCACCCCTATCGGTGTGAAGGGTAGAAAGATTCGCATTGGTGCATATCTAATGTGGCGCGCGTCTGCGCGAACCACCGGTTTCATATCAAATCTGAATATGCGTACATCAGAGACGTAACACGTAGAAAAACGGAGGCGATAAAAGGAAAATACACCGACCCCACGTCATCCGCCAACTGGAAGCGTTGCGACGTCGCGACTACGCCTCTTTCAATATTAAAGCGCTCAATGGGATCGTTATAAACGACTAATGCAATTACTGAAATTTCAGACAACCTATCCCACTTTCAGGTGGATTATCTGTTTTACCTGAAAACGGGGTTCGTCGATTTCATTAGGTTAAAACGGAAACCTGATTTCATTTTATTCTAATACCGCCGGCTCTCATAACTTATAGGGAATCCGTGGACCGAAAACAATCAAATGATATCATCATAAATCACATATATTACTGACCTCTGTGCCGATAACTTTGCCATTTTTAATTTGGTTGTGCCGGAGTTGAGGATGTAATGTTGGGAAGAGGATTTAACGTTAGGATTTGCTCAATTTTGATCATTTATCACTACTGTTTTATATTAATATCCATTCAGGCGGTTACTTTATAATATAAAGGGGAGGCTGATGGCTTGTATTATTTCAGGACGTTAAAATATTACCAAAATTTAATCAGAATAAGCTATAAAAATAAAACATAGGTACATACGCAAAAAAATTATCACGTACTATCTACTACAGATTATGACATAAATATTATTAAAATATGAACCTTAAGAAAACATAAAGTAAATAAAATATGTAAGTAGGTACCTGCTTAAATAAAGGTTTTAAAATCAGTCATATCTACTTCTTAGCTGTTATTTGACGAAAAAAATCTACAAAATGTATAGACTGATTTTTGATAATTTTGATTTGATCAGTGGTTTTAAAATCAGTCATATCTACTTCTTAGCTGTTATTTGACGAAAAAAATCTACAAAATGTATAGACTGATTTTTGATAATTTTGATTTGATCAGTGGGTAATACTTGTTTAGTTTTTACTCTTCTATTATATTTTATTAGATTAGATTGGTCTAGGGAGATGTTTTTAAAATAGCTCTAACATAGCTACCTACTTACTTATTATAAATAGATTTACCTAGTAAAATTTGTATGTACAGTCGATGGACAAATAAAACTGGGACAAAAATGACAATTACATAAGTCAAAATTTACTAATTTGCATCGTTTAATTACGGCTTTATCAGAAATAGGTTAACTTTGGTATGACATATTATATAGACAGTGACAGATATATTGACAATTTAATAGTCTGATTTACATAGATTAAATTGTAAGTGTCCCAGTTTTATTTGTCCATCGACCGTACATAATATTTGTATTTTATTCTAAGCTACATCATATTTATTATTCTTATTTCTTATTCTTATTTGTTTGGAAATAAATGTTTTAAATAAATAAACCAAAATATTTTTATATGATTTTATTTATTTTAGACCATAATTGCTTTATAATTTTATTTTTTTAATTGTATTATGGAATATGTAGGACTCGCGGTACCTAACAACTAGCGTTATCGTTTGAAAATACCATTTACATAACTTACGTAGGTACATAGGTACCTACCCACATTATTATTTAACGTATTCTACAAAAAACTGGGAATTAATGCTCAAAATTACAATATTTTCATAAGTAGGAACCTATTCGGAAGCGCCCGCAAATAAATAATTTTAAATTCTTTTTTATAACGCAGATGTTATCTGATACGATTTTCAGGCTGATATTTTAAAGTGTTAAATACTTAATATAATTAACATAAAAGCAATACATACATCATTTACAAAAAAATGATAAAAATGCAAATGAAATTATAATATAAATAGCGGCAACAAATTATCTTGATTTTGTTTATAATATTCACATTATAATTGTGATAAGAATGAAAAATTAGCATAATCGCCACCTTATTATTTCATAATTTTCTTGAAAGAATAGACAGTGGGGTACCTACCTAATGTAACTTTTAGAAATAAAATGTTTAATAAAGCAATTATAAGATTGCTAATTTTCTAGTGATTATTCAAATTCAACTGTGTTAATATTAATTACAATCACAAATATGCAATTCATCTTCATTAGTGGGCCATTAAAATAAAATTGCATTTTATTAATTTATTATGCAAATGATGTGGATCTCGCAAGAAGCGCTTCTTAAAAACAGTTTCTGTCATGATAGGGGTTATCGTGTGGACTTATAAAATAATCTCGAATGGCATTTTATTGATTTAGTACGCCATTAAAATCAGCAGCTAGAAGAAAAAGGAGAAACAGTAATCCTTTTGCTCCTATACATATATTCACATAAATACATACATAAGATGTAGAATAAATAAATAATCCATACAATTTATATACTATTGTATATCGGAATATGGCGTTCGGTGATTGGCGGAGCGTCGTCCCCTCCACAAGGAGGCCCGGATTCTGATCCCCCTCCATCCGATTCTCAGCATCCTACCGATGCAAATACGCGTTGTTATACGGCTATAGACGGTAGCGCCGTGAGCACGGGAAAGAACGCAATCTGTGGCCATTTCAGTGCTCCAACCCTTAATGACATCACCCCGTGTAGTGACAGTGACATATCAAAGTGCAGTGCACGATGACCGGACCTGAACAGTGACTCGAGTGAAAGTTGGCAAATTCCGGGCTGAATGAAGATATCGAATCTGGCGGATTTTAAAAGTGACACGGTCCGGAGGTGGGTCGAGTCGAACCCTTCACCCACCCCCCAGAACAACAACCTAGACACCCCCAAGTCCGTCAAGAACAACATCAACAACAACACCATAGACTTCGGCCAGACGTTCTGGAACAGACAGAAGGAAGACATGCCGATGTTACTCCATCAGCCACCTTCGCACGTCATCCTGCACGAGACCGACCAACCCCTCGACTTCACCATGTCCAAGTTCAAAACAAAAGCGGCGACGACGGTCGCATCGCAACTTAAACAGTACAATCTGGCGGCGCAACAACACATGATGTTGCTCCAGAACAACGGGGTGTACTTCAACAGAAACAACAAGGGGTTCGCGCGCGGGAGCAGTCCGTCGAGTAGCTCCGAAGAGGAAGGTGTCGGACCGCCGCCGGCCGAGTCCCCCAGGTCCCTGCCTCCGAGTCCTGCGCCCATCAGAAGCGACGGTAAGTGTGATGCACACCCTCGCGCATACCTGACATGTGGTCCGTTCTTTATACGTTTTTTGACACCTGCCGAGGATTCTGGTCCACGCAGGTAGAATATGGCTTGCAAAAGCGAGATCCTTCGGCACGTTTCACATCCATTAGGCCATTCAAAACATGTCCTATTCATGACGCGCTCAATATTTAAATACCGCAACAATCTCGTGCGCCTCTGCACATTCCACCCCTCGGACAATTTCCGTCGCGATAATTACGGTCATTTTTGACCAGTTTTCGGCGATAGCTTTCGAGGAATACTTCGTCACATGTCTGAAACAATTGGAATCGTCGAGGAAACCGCAAATCGCCGGATAAAATACACCTGCGAGGGTCGTTAATAATTAGGGAGCGAGCGGGAGGATTTCGGGCGCCCCCTCCGTTAGACAAAGGAAATTAACGGCGATAAAATATTCATCTGACTTTGGCATACAGAACTGAGCGCGGTCTTTGTTTTGAACTGGGCATTTTTCCCATGCTAATGATTTTGCGGCAGGTAACTCCTCGATGTACCATTCTGAATGTCAGTGGTGTTTTCGTTTGGCCAGCCGACTATATAAAGAGCTGACGCTGAAGATTAGTCGTGGTAAAGTCGAGACAACCAGATATAGCTGAGTCATATACCTAAAGAAATGAATTATAATAATGAAATAAATTGGATGTATTAATGGTTCATTATTAGTTTTCAGTGAGTGATGATAATGGTCATTATTATCGGTCCATTATCGTATCGTGGAATTATTTGCATGTCTTCGCCCAGCCTCACACAAAACGACCATCGCCGGCGTTGGGCGTTTAGTGAATGATATGTAAACGTTCACGTAATTGATGTATTTAGCTGTAGGTATAGCTGATATTATAATGAATGTAGCCGTCAAATTAACGGCTAATGCACACGCTTTTGCATAAATTTACATGGAAAAAACGACCAACGACTACACAGATAAACGCCATGCAGTCGACACCCAAAATTGACACAACAATTTCACACGCTCGTTCGCGCTCTTTCGGTGGCTACTGTTACACTTATTTTCTTTTGTGTTTTCTTTGTCGGCAGCTAACATTGCTGCAACTACATTTTAACACCGACAAAAATTACAAAGGTTACTATTTTATCAACTGACAACGTCTGATCCACGCGAAACGTTTTCGGACGAAATTTCATCATCTTATAAGTTGTAGAATTTTGTAAAACATAACTAAAAAATATGTATGAACCCTTTAATTGCGCAAGTAGTCCTTGACAATACCATATCAATACAGAGGTGTGGTATATGTACTACGTGCCCCTTGTATTGAACTCCAGTCTAAGAAATAAGATAAAATCCGTTTTGATTATTTGTCACAAATTTAAAATGTGTCATGTTTACAATTTCACTGATGAAATGATTAAGAAAATTTGTAATCGAATCCAGCCTGGGAGATGTCCGTGATTGAACTGCACCGATAGTTGTCAAATAAAATGAAAAAAACAAGAAATTGGCGAACGGAATTTTTAAACAACGTTTTATCATTAAAACTAAATAATTTTCATAAATAATATATTAGCGAAACCTACATTTAATTAGATTTCATCAATACGTATTGCTACTGCAGAAAACGAATGCCAGAAAGAAGCTATTTGTTGACTCTTCATGTAAACGTTTCTGCCGTATGTAAATTACAGGGAAATGTCCAAGAATATAACGAAAAATTTTAATTCAGGCCAAAACATTATTTGTAAAGCCGTGTATGTTTGAAACATTGGGTATATCAAGTCTTTATCAACTAAAATTAATTTCCCGTCAAAGTTGGCGTTGAAGAGTCGATTGTGAACGCACCACGGATTACAAATCACGAATAAGTTGTTTAAATCTAACCTCACTTTTGCGTTGTTTGTGTTTTTAATCTGCAAGTTGATGACAGACTTACGAGTGATGCGTTCACAATCGACTCTTCAACGCCAATTTTGACGGGAAATTTTAATGAACACCCGTTATGTGTGTTTATGATGTTATCATACATTTTAATATCTATATTAATGCTCGAGTCGAGGGCTTTCTTATAGCTCTGGACAAAGTTCTGATTTATTTTTAAATAAATATCTGCTTTGTTAGTATGTATGTACCTATGTATGTTCTTAATTCAGCAGCTTAAAACAACTAGTTATTCCAACAAGTATTTTCTTTAAAATACTAAAAACAAAACTAAAATTGTATTTTATTAAATATGTAGATAAATATTCAAAAAAATTGTGTTTTAAAGGACAATAGGTACTACCAGATTTATATCATATTATATATTTATTCATTTTTATGATTTTTTGAAGATAATAATTTCGATAACCAATACAATATTCTCCCCCAAAGCAGAGGACGCGTATTTAAATACTTCATTCAGTTCAGTAAAAACAATTCCTACATTTTCGGAAGTGCATACTTAATCATAAAATATTGGAGCAAATTTTTTGGTGAGTTTATTAATAAGTAAAATGAAATATAATGGGTAAAACAATGGTCTAATTTCAGTAAAACAACTTGAAAGAATGAATTAAGAATCTTTACAAAACATTTTACATTCATGGTTCATCGTAGTTGTTCTTTATATTAAATTAGATGCAAGATTAGGTGCAAGAAAAATTCTTGGTAATATTTATTTGCACATCGAGTAAAAAATTATTCCGCGGTTGATTTCAGTATAATCAGTAATCACAGTTACAGTAAACTATTTTTTCTCAATTACACGGTAATTTACATAAATTCAACGTAGAAAAAGAAAAATAATCTTTTTTCTCTTGGAGAAAAGAATTCGGTGTTATAAACAAAGTCTTGTTTAATGTCAACTTAATACCCGTAAGAATTGTAAAACAGATTAAAATGATATTATATATTCTGTGAACTGAACGTAAAGTGGACGGTTCATTATTGTAACTTTTTTGTACCCAGGCAAGCATCCATATTTCAATGACACCAAGCTCATGCAAAAAAGTGACTGACCTTTAATAGCTTTTTTACCGCCTAGCAGCTGGGTTCATCCTAACCTTCATTTTTATGGAACCCACTGTAGAAAAGTTTTTATTTGTTACCAGACATTTCAAAAACTTACCGGTAGTATTTCATTTTATTATTGCCACAGCATCTATTTCAACGGATTGGACTAAATGCCGAAACTTCGTAAATCGAACAGTAACTTATATTAAACAAAACAATTATTTTTATTGTTTTCAAAGTAAACGAATTTACTGAGTGCGTATTTGAAATATTTTTCACACAAAGAATTTTACTGACAATCACAACTAACGGTAAAAAAGGTGTTCATTTCCTTGGATTTTTTATGTGAATCCAAATACAACAGTTATTTATTTCTTCAACCATCATAGTTTTCACAAAATAAAATAACACGTGGATGAAAAATGCAACCTGAAGGATGCCACATTTTTTTTTCGAATTTGGCAGCTACTTAAAATGTTTATAGCAATTTACCGATGAACCGAGTCTTTATTGAGGTGCATTTTTATCATAATATTTTTATCATTTTATTCCTTGCAATAAGTAGGTACTAATTTACTGTCATCTGTCATTATGTGTAATGCACGATACAAATTAAGAAAACTAGTTCATTTGGTTAATTGTTTCTGATTGGTTAATTTATATTTTGCATTAAATTTCAATAAATATCAAGGACTACACGCACACATACATAAGTAGATGTGTTATAATATAAGTATGTGGACTAATATGGAACCTTTAATTTTTTCGTAAATTGTGGATACATATTTAGAATAAAAATAAGAATTATGTGTTCACAACACTATTTATATTGGAATAACTAATTGAAATAAATAATAAATTACCTAGTAGTTATATTTTCCATTCCGTAGAGATTTTTTAAAGAAATTACATATTAAGTAACACAATTATAAGCAAGAATATTTTAAACACAACAAAAACAACAATACTTTATAATTACTCTCATACTTAGGTTTATCCATTGTCGTATGAATTTTTTGCAGTCATGTTAAACGTATTACATTTTTTTTTTATTTAAACCTACACAAACGTCATTCGCTGCGCAAGTAGTTTGTTTTTCTTTAACATTGGTTTATGTACCAATAAATATTATTCTCTTAATTGTAAACTCCTGTAACTTTTAATTTTTAGACAATATTATAATTAAGTGTAGGAACACTCTAACTAATAATGGTTTGATAAAAGATGTAACGTAATTATTAAATAACTTCTGCAGATAGTTATTGTTATCATGTGCACCCACTGCTATGTACACATATTTAAAAGATCATAATGAAGAAATTCCATTCAGTATTTTGGATATATTTATTTAAATAATATGTTTGCAAAGAAGTTTGATTTATCTGACTTTATTTGATTTTAGTATCTCCTAAATCTGTTTTAAAACCAGTTTTGTGTTTGATCGTGCAACTAAAATACCTGAGCCACTGATACACTGTGTAAGTCAAAATTACACGAACATTTACTGTAGGAAAAAACTATAAATTACCGAACATACCGAACCATATAATTAAAATTAAAAATTTTCAAAATCACATTTGCTCGTTTATTTGAAAGGTGTAGCCATTTGAATTTTGATCGGGGAGTAGTCGCGTGAGCTTGTTTTAATTTAAAGTTCATAAACCTTTCTCTTTTGCATATTTTAAGCGGAATATCACTCGGCAGAATTTATGGATAAGAACCGTCGTTTATACGATTTAATTGGTTAATAACAATCGTCGATGCGGACCTGAAAACTATATTTCAGCGGTTGTTTTCGCATATTTTCTTTGTTGTGTGTTGCATGATGCGAGGTTAAATATGATCAGAAAGAATCGCCCAACACGCATAAATCAATGACGGTATGCAAAACATAAATATTTTAATTTGTGGGGAGGCGTAACGTGTGTGTTATAACACGTCCGAAAAGAAATATTGTTCAGGTTTGTAATGTGGCAGGCAGAAACCGAAGAAGATTCAAATATAATTCTACTGTTGCCTAATTAGATTATAATTGGTGATACGCTACAAGAAATTACTTTCAAATCTTTACATGTGCTCCTACTCTCTAAACGGTAATTGTAAAGATTTTTTGCCGAGTAAAAATTTTTCTGTTGCAGATATCGCAAATTCCCCGGTGACACCATCAGGAGAAAAGCAATATGGTAAGTAATAAATAGGAATAGCGATTCACAGTTCCAAAAAACACCATAAAACTTTCTAAATTTAGGACCGTTAAAAAACTTTCCTGAAAGGGCCCCGACAAAATTTGCAATCGTCTATTATAAGCAATAAATCTCAATTCGCTTTCCCTTATTTGTAAAGGCCGTTTTTTACCCTTGTGACTAAATATTCAGCTTCTAAACGTGTCATAACCTTGGGGGGTAGCTAGTTTATTGAAAGGGATCGCGTGTTGAAGAAACCCCGATGTCTTCCCAAGGGCTGCAACAGGTTTAAATGTTCTTTTCATAACGCATATACATATCCTCGGGGAACACTCCCCGTGATCGCGTTAAGGGATTGAACACCGACCTCAATCTCATCCAGAATCTGCCATTACAATTTAATTTCGGCTCTGAATATTCATGGCTGTTTAAAAGCTTTTATATTTAAATTTAAAATGATTTATTAGCGGCCGCAATCTGCATAATGGGAATTAAGTATTTAACTAGTTAATTTGGAAACTTCCTCGCTGGATGATTCTTTTATGACGAAGATGGGCGAGTTTGTTTCATTGTAACTCAACGAAAAATGTTTCCGAGAAATTAATTTGGCCTCCTCGTAAAAAACTTCCTTGATTTCGCATGCGATACCCACCCCAAAACCATCTTTTCGCTTCTTTACCTGCGCCCTAATGAGAAAAATCTTCAAAGACGTCTACCTGCTCCTTAAAAAATGGCGCCAACTAGCCCAACAACATGTGCGCTGATGCTTCTAAGATCAATTTGCATCGACTTTATTAACTGTTAACGCGAACGTAATAATAACGCTTTCCTTCCGGTAGCACACCAATCATCATTACTCAAAGTGCAAAGGAATTTGCGTATTGTGAGAAGCAGAACAAAATGCGCACTGCTAATTGTCCAATAATAAAGTCCATCTAGATGTAAATTACACGGTGTACCAAATTGAACGAAACTACTGTTTGCTTTCGTAATTCGAGTTGGACGATTTTTTCAGTTGGTTTTTGGTGGTTTTGTGCTTTTTTATCACCCATCTTCCACATAATAACACGACCTCCGCACAGTCAGCTGCCTTGCTATATGACTTAATGCATTTTAAAATATGTCGGGTTTCGCAGGTAAAACTCGGTAAATTAACGGACAGCGTGTATCCTGCAAAAAGTCGCTTTCTTAAACACATTTCGCTACCACATTACGACGTAATTTGCTTATTAATACAATTATTATGAAAGGGCCCGCCGAATAATTGACGGGGACCGTTTAATGCTGCCGCCATTAGCATCAAGAAAAAATCCTAATGCTCTCTTCTCACCGAACGCAATTTCAGTACTAAAAGCTATTGTAAAAATGCTCAGATAAGAGGCAATTATTCTAGGTAATAGCAGCAATATAAATATGCATCAGTTTCATGATGTGTATCGGCGAACCAGAAATGCCAAAAATTTTAATTCACATTAAAACAAAGGTGTAATTTATGAACGCTTAACAGATATGCTAGACGATAATTTGTCCCTGGATGTTTATTCGCAAATTTGTTCTAATTATTTAAAACAGAGACGAACTCGTCATTTTTCCACACGAATTCACGGTTAGCAGGGACCGAAATCAGATAACTGTACCCTAAAATATACGCCCAATTTAAATTACTAAACATATGCTCACAAAGCTTTTTTAATATTTATAATAATTTTAATGACAGAGACCCTCGTTAAAATGCAACATCGTTAAATTTAAGATTAATTTAATTAATATTAAACAAACCTATGATTCTATGTTGTTTCGTGTCTTCTAAATCAGTAGCGAAACCTATCCATTATTCACGAAATAATTAATTTGCTCGCATGACATTCTCGAACTTGGCCACCCGTAAATTATGACAATTTTTATTTTTTGGAAGTAACTGAGTTTGTTGCGGATGGTTAAACATTCAATAATAAACTGGCAAACGTACACATTATTCCATTTTTACGCTTTGGTTTCATATTGCAACAGTTATCTCCTTTCATACATAAATATTATATTATCAACAGGGTGTATCTGAAATACGTGGGTTAATTTTAACACGTAAAAATCTTGGAGAAGTTTTTCGAATTTTGCAAAATGTTATAAAGAAAAGTTTCATAAATTGGAGAGTTGTTCCACTGGTTAAAATTAATACACGTCTTTCAGATACACCCTATATAATATTATGATATATATTTAGTTGATCAATAATCCTCATGTCCACACGTTTACTAATGACATGTGTTACTGAAACAATTTTGATGTTTGAATTTTAAAATATTATACATACCTACTTCTTATAATTGTTGGTGTAGCAACTTTCACATTTTTTTTGGAAATTCTGCAAAAAAAGTAGAGCTTTACATTTCGTAGGCGCATGGCTTGGCGATCTTAAAAGTGGGCCACTGCTATGCGTCGTAGAAAATTATCCTAGATTCTGTAGACTTGGGATATAAATAACCAAAAATAATTTTCTATAAAAAAAAACCTACAGCTTTATTTATTTTTTCTACGATCGTGCAAAAAGTGAGTGTTCATTGCATTGTTTTTAGTGGAAAAAGTGCCTCTTAATTGCACTAGTGCAATAAAGTCTTTATTGCACGCATCTGTCAATAGTCTGTCTACGATCGTGCAAAAAGTGAGTGTTTGTTGCATTTTTCACACACGACGCACAGAACTGAACTGTTGTTTATCGTTGTTTTTTTCTCGTTTTTTTTGTCCGATCGTAGAAAAAATGTTGTATGCAACACGTGCAAAAAGTGTTATTTCACTTGACGTGTTGTCCCACTCGCCTGCGGCTCTTGGGACAATTTTCACGTCGCGTGCAATAATCATTCACTTTTTGCACTCGTTGCATAAATAACTATTAAATAGAAAAGACAAGCAATGCAAAACATTATAAAACCCGCATCTAGAACAAAATTCAACACTCCACTACACTAGCTATCTATTATTTTCATAGATTCAAAGAGATTAAAGATGAGATTTCAAAAATATTGGATAAAAAATTGTTTAAAATGTGCTCATTTTCTTAGTATTCTATTCGGATTAAAATTGTTCTTTTCTTATTGTCTGCTTGTTTTGCTTGCATTAATTTATATACTTTTAATATCCACCGCTCATATTTCGCTATTTCTTGTCTTTGTAAAATTTTCGAAATCGACGTCAATGTACCGTAAATCGATTTATTATTCGAATAAATTAATTTAGTCGCATGACATTACTGAGTCGGTCAGCCCATAAAAATGAAGTCAATTTTTACTTTTTTAGAACAATCGCAATTATTACAATCAATTAAGCGCGGACAGTGTCGATAAATGACCTGGATAAAAGCAAAGGTTAAAAATAAAAACATGAATGAATGAATAATATTGAGCTTTGTCTGCTTAACGATCGTGGGAAATCTAGTGCTGAATAAAATCTTTTCTTGTAATTACCATTCGTAAATTATAGCAAAAACTTGCTGCTAGTAATTTCCATAAACAATTCTGTAAATTATGATTGTTTTTTCGTATATGCGACTAGCTATACTGGTAATGTTACATCGAAGATATTTTCAGGTTTTCGACTGGGGAGGCGTTTGTAACCGGAAACAATTAGCAACTACACGAATTAAAATAGTTTTATTGATCGGTAACGGTTTGATTGTTATAATATAGAGGTTGATGAATCTCTCGAGTATAATGGTGCAGCACTTAAACTCGGATCGTATAGTTTAATTAATCACTAATCAAATGGCGCAAAAAAAATTATTTGCTTAAGAAATACGGTGAGAGCAACGGGTTAACTGTCAAAAAAACCATAGTGGTAAAATTAGTAGTCTGCGGTCACGGTTTAGAGGCCGCAGTCAAATTTGTTAAACCAGCGTAACATTATCTAGCTTTATACAAACATAAACAAAATTATTAAATTAAAATGTTATGGTGGTAGGTGTTACGGCATGATTGTCACATCTTGCGGCATTAAAATCAAATTAGCTTAATTCCCGGCTAAAGTTTTCTTTTTGTTATTTTTACATTACATCAGGATACGCAAATTAACTTCATAAAGCAAATATCGTGCGATTTCCTATTGAAAAAAGGAGACGAGCGCACGAACTTTCACTCCTCGGACATAATCAAGGTGTACTCTTTTATTTATTTGCTTCTTGCGATTATGTAACGCCGAAATGTTTTCCAGCGCGTTTCGTTAACAAATCAACCAATTATGTCAATTTGAAGACCACGAATGAATTCATATTCAAATACCATCTGACGATCGGTAGCAGCTGATGAAGTGTCTAAGACTTGTTTAGATGTGTTATGACACGTAATATGTTTCAAAAAGTTAAGTAACAACAATTAAAGTTGACTATTACATTGAAAATTTTGCAAAAAACCCTCTGGCTCTGCTCTGTAATACCTGCCAAAAGCTGAATGTTAAAATTAACTGTGTATATGTATTTGTTATATTGCTGTCGGACAAAACGCAATCTTTCTTGTGTAGATTTTTTTCAATACCGCTGCTATTGAAATTGTTTTTTTTTTCACTTTATTTTATTAAACCTATAATTATTAAAATGTGGATTCTGAATATTGGTGTGTGGCGATATTGCTCATGGGTGGTCGAAAATCCACATTTACTTAAAATCTTTTAATAAATTTAAATACTATTTGCACACAATGCGTTCTAATTTTATGGCTAGAGAATCTGGTATTTGAATAAAAAGCGGTCGTAAAACTTCTACAGAATGAATCAAAAGAAATTAGAGCTAAAGTTTCAACGTAAAATATACAACAAAAATCAAGAACGAAGATGACAACGCGAAGTGCAAAGATCTAATTCACAGATTTAATTATAACTGAATAACCTGAACGTTTTTGACACTATAAATCACTGTCAAATTTATACTAAATTTAAAATTTTTACTCATAATTATATTTGGTAAGTTCATGATTATAGCAGAGTGCTATTTATTTAACGAAATTTTTCACTCCAACTACCTGACTAAATACCTGTTATTAGCATTGTTTTTGGTTCTAATTAGCATTAACAATATAACAGATAAGTAGCCAAACAAACAGCGCATATAACTTTCATTTCTTAAATGAAACACTCCAATTATGTTTATTAGATATTATTAATTTTTTTAATTATGATTTATGCAATATCACTGTCATTATATACGCGTACGAATAGTAAAAATTCTAGATGTGGTGGTCGCTTTCCGGTTGTTTTACCGTTATTATTTGACGAAATAAATGCAAAAGATTTCTATTGTGTCCTCATTATAAATTAATTAACACTTTTTGTGGATTCCATCGACTGTCGATGCTTCAGTCACGTTTCAGATGATTTTTTTGACTTGTTGCGTAAGCACGGGTACATGGCTTTTTAACGCTTTCATCCTTTTAAAAATGTACAGAAATTACACCATTATGACGCCGTCTTCGCGCATTTACGGAATGCGAAATTTGCGGATCAAATCACTAAGGTCTAGGTCTGGTGAGTAATGGGGATCCCTAGCTATGTAGTCAACTGTGGGTTTAATGGTTTAAATATGTTAACAAATAGAAAAGTGTCCACATAAAACGAATAATAAATGTGATTGACAGTAACCTAGTTATTCTGGTTTATTTTATAACAATTATAAAAATGAGAAGTTATTTTGAAAATAATTAAAAACATACTCTCACAATGAGAGTATAAAGAGGTACTAATTTTGTACCAGTACTATTACCTATATTATTACTTCCCCATAATTATTTAACACCTCCAGTATTAATTACTGTTCATTTTACTCCATAAGCATTAAATCTGATAATATTTCATGCAGTTATGTTAATAATAATTAGTTTTGCAGTTGTACACAATTTACATTTTGCACTTGCATATCAGACTTCCTATGGATTGTGAATGGTACAGTAAGCTAAAAATTCACTTCAGAATTTTTGTCAACAGTTTGGGTAACACAAAAAATATAAAGTTTACGAACTTGGGACTATCGAGGGTATTATTAGATTTTGTTTATTCCACTAGTAGGAATAGAAAATAAGTACTCCAATATTTTTGAGTCATCGGTAATTTCAGTAGTATTCATTACTTTAATGACATGACAGAGTAGATTTAGCATTACGTTGGGAAAAATCATTATGTAAATTGTTGATTTGATTATTTATGAAACTTATGTTGATTATAACGAGGTAATTTCCAATCGTATTGTACTCATTTGCGGAAACGAGCCAATCTTTCATTCTGTAGCCTGTGAACTCCACAAGAAACCATTGTGCGTAGTCATCATCAAGATCCCGGGACCTACCCCTATTTGCCGGTATGAATCAATTAAAAAGGAAACAAATTAATTCCTCCGTGGCAGCAACAGATTAAACCCGTAACTAATTCTACTCGTAAGTTTCTGACCGAACAAGTATCTATGTAATAGCCTCGTAGTTAATATACAATAATATTTTTTTAATCGTACCAGAGAGATATAATTACGATTCTTGAAGTTACCCGACCCTAAAAGTGAATATCTTTTAATTGCAGCCTACTATTAAACGACCTTTAACGATTTAGAACATCAACAAATCAACGGCTCCGTTGATGATCATAATTTTTCCGATCTGGACAAACTCGAACTTAACAACAATCTTGTTATGTTTAACAGTTACAATGTGAAAATTTTTGTCTGCAAATAATCATAGTTTTGCACACGGTGTTTTTTTGACGGTTTTTTAATACGTAAAAGATAATTTGATGTCGCAAAGCTTGCTCACGGATAGTTACCTTAGATAATATTCACCCGCGTTCCTTTCCGTTCGGTACATGCTAGTTTGTCGCCGGTCAAATTCTAATTCTGTCAGCGGAGATTAACCCAAGAAAGAGCTTAAGCACACTGCTTAAATTGTCGATATACATACTTATATTTTTTTAAACTTATTACATATGGGGAGCAAAATCATTGATAATGTATAATGCATAATATCGGGCGTTCAAATGAAATCCTGGGCTGAGCAGGTGTTGGAAAAATTAAACCGTTTAGAACAGTTAAAGTTTGAATTTCTTACCGTTTGACACGGATGACATGCGTGCCCTTAGATATTTGGTTGGAGAATAGGAATTGTTAAGTTATTCTATTTTTAATGTAAAACATTGCAAAGAGAGAAAAAAAAAGAAAGATATTATGGCTCTAAATTTTAGGTTAGCTGTCAACATCCTCCAATTAATCTATGCTGTAAAAAAGCACAACAATTGACGGTTTCCAACGTCTCCCCAGCCCAGGATTTCATTTGAACGCACGATATTTGTTTCAACTGGCAGCAAAATCACCAAAATTTTGTATAGTTGTACAGATCAAATATCAGTTGTAGGTATCTGTACAAAATGTATATTGCTCCACATATGCAATTATGTGGAAAAAATATATGGATGATTTAAATAGTGTGCGTAAGCTTTTTGTTGGGTTAATAAGAGGTCATCCTTTTGGCTAGCAGAAATAAGAGTTTGACCGGCGACAAACAAGCATGGCAATGTACCTAATGTGGGTTATACTTATGTACTATCTACAAGCAACAGCGTGTCCATATGTTGCAGACACATTGCGCAAAATTTGTTCTATTATATTTGTTGACCTTTCGAACTGAAGGGAATATTCAATGATTGAACACTACATATTTTTAAACCTAAATCAGACTGTAATTATACATATAAGACGTCCTCGTGTATGATTATCCATACGGGGAACCTTTTGGTTCAGAATTGTTATGAGAATATAACAAGTGTTCAATTGAAATGTTCATCAAGTTGGCTTTGACTTTATTTTTTAAAAGACAACACATTGTAAATTAAGTTGGTTAGACAAAGATAGTGACAAAAAGCAAAGCCAATTTGATGAACTTTTCAATTGAACACGTGTTATATTTTAAATTTTTAAATATTCTTGTTTTCATATGTAAATACGGGTCCACCATTTTTTATTAAATTTTTTGCACTTTTTACTACTACTGGTCGCAGGTTTCTTCAAGGGATCTTCATAATCAATAGAAATACACTAATCTGACAACCAACCCTTTTGCGTTTATTTTCGATCCAGTAGTAAATAATTGATAAACTTATCATCCTGTTCCTTTTCCTGTATTTGTTGTTAGATTTGCTAGCCTGTCTGGTCGGTTTAATAATTATTATCGGCTTTGTAATGCACTATTTTTCATTCTTATACTCGACTCCATCCGTAGAGTCCTTGAAATGAATAATTCTTCTAATAAGGCGACATTTTAAAGACGTCAATTTAGTATTCCAGATTTAGCAGTATCATTTATGCAAATAAAACAGTCATCCATAATTGACACAAATGAGATATTTCCAACAGTTTTTAGAACTTGCAGGATGTAGGATTAGTTTTTTATTTTGAAGAAACCACAACATTATTTTTCACCGTTAAATTAACTCTTTAGCAGCTTTTTATCACTCAATTAAGTTTCAAAACAAAATTTTAAATTTGTTGGACAAGGCTCATATTATTGTCTTGTACAACGGTTGTCAGTTATAAATTATAAGAATGTTTCCACTAACTTAGAAGACTGAATTTATTTCCGTCACTTGAAACAAAAATAAATTTGTCCACGTTACATTATTATCGACTGATTTTTTAACCGGGCACTAACTAGCGTGTACCCTGTCTGGTGAGCATTGAAGATCGAAGTCCAAATTGTGACCGGAAAGTCCGAAATCTGCAACGACCGGCCTCATCAGCATGCACATCCGGATTTTAATGAATATGCACGGCTTCGTATTCGTTTCTGAATATGTGTCCGTTTTAATTGCGGCACTGGAATACCTAATAATGAAATTAACGAATCACAGGTGCACTTCCGGTGGGGTTGTCATGCAATAGAATGCATCAGAGACTGTCTGTGCTAGTACTTTTACCGAATTACCTGGAATCGACCGAAATTATACCGTGCATGCCGTTTGAACGCTTTTATTTAAAACGCTTTCGAGTTTCAACAGTAATCGATTTAATAACATTAATTTGGGAAAAATTGAACCGCAATTTTTGAGAGCGGGGGGAGATGTGCGACTTTCAAGTTGATTGCATATTACGAGTACATGTCATTTTTATGAAGCGATTCACAGCCATTAATAGAGACACGAAACGTCTGTACCGCACACTACATAAGACTTCCTCTCTACATTAGCTCACACGCTCGAGATACTGATCTCATGCGTGCTCAAACTTTTTGATATTATGCAAAACATTTGAGAGAAATTAAACATAGTGAATATGGATATGCAAATAAACATCAACGCAACTGATGCGTAGCCGCAGTCATAAATTACGATCGTTAGTGCACGATGGTGATGGTCGGAGTAACGAAACAATAAAATTTTACGCCCAAAGTTATGCAGAATTATCTCGGATCGTTCACACACGATTGGAAAAAAATTTGGTCATGTCGTGCCACACAAACATCCAATAATTAACCAATTATTACAGTTGGAGACCGAACAGGCTATAGTTTTAGACGAAACCTGTCCTTATTTCAGAGTTGCATAAGCAGCCTCCGATCTTCCTCATTATGAACAAGAAATTTGTCTTCTCGGAATTCATTATTCTCGGTTTCATGACTGAACCCCCATAAAACATTAAATTATATGCTTAGGACCTACTTACCGGCGGGCTACTAAAACTAGATGCACAAAAAAAAAATTATGTGATTCTAACGACCGCTATGCTAATAGATATCGAAGCCAGCAGACTCAGATTTTGTTGATCCCTGAATTGACAATTTTTTTACCACACAAAATGTTATATACAACCGGGTGTGTTCATGGGACTTGATTGTTATTGAGATATAAATCGATAATTGATGGAGTTGTTGACTTTTACCTCCTGGACGATTTTATTGCATAATTCATTCGGTTTTATTGTTTAGTTGTAGGCTTTCCAAGAATAAAGATGATCCTAAACGAAACGAGTTAATTTAATTTTAAGACCCAGACTTTGAGATCAGAGAGCTTCCGTTCTGAGTGCTCGGTTCAATTTGCACAATGTAGGTGTACAAAAAACATTTCAAATTTGTGCAAAAGTGTACTTCGCCAGCTTAGGTAAACATAAAAAAATTATATCTAGGTTTAATAGTTCAAATATTATGTTTCATAAAAACAATTTAACTAATTTGAGTGAACTAGTCCACTTAATCAAATACAATTGTTCATTTAAATTTATCCTCAAAGTTGGCGTTGAAGAGTCGATTGTGAACGATTACAGATCACGGATCAGCTGTTTAAATCTAACCTCACTTCTTGCGTTGTTTGTGTTTTTACTCTACCAATTTCGAGAAGTTATTAAAGTCTTTCTGTTTTTAAGATATTGGGGAAATTATTGGTAAAATATGTACAGGTCGCAAAATGTAGCTTGATAGAGACTCATTGTAAAGGAATCCGTTGGAGGATTTTCGGTCTTTCTTGCAACTCAGATTTCTCATTTTATCTGCGCATCTCAAGTATCAAGCTACGTTGTGCGACCTGTATTATAACTAACTTAACCTATAACTGAAATTTTGATGAACTATTTTGACATATTCTCGTTTGTTTTCTTTCATCGATTCTTTTAACGTATATAGAAAAAAATTGGGTCAAATTTGTCAAAGATATGACGTCATTAATATTTTTTTCAAATGGAAAGCTACGATGCCGATTAGATTATTTGATAGAGCTTATTTTTGTGGATTATAAAAATCTAGTTTAAGTAGGGATTACATAAAAAAATAAGCAAGTTTATAAAAAACGAAATAAATTTGATTTTAATAATAATTAATAAATAAATTAAACAATACTTTAAACAAAAAAACTGTTTGCCGTGTTTTTGCACTTTTTTCAAAAATTAATACTTTACGTTTTCTGAATTTTGTGCGTTACTTTATCATAATCCTGTCTAATAAACATCTGATAAATAAATCTCTTTTTGCTTCCTGTGTTCTTAGCTTTATCAGCTCACTGCCCAATACTCATTTTATTTGTAGTGTTTACTGATTTTTTGCGTTATAAATTTCGCGAAAAGGTTTCTTTTATTCCATTGCCATTATATACGACCTATGAGAATAAATATTTGGCAAAATAATTTATGTAGATACTTATTCTACATACAATAAATAATTGCACTTGCAATTTTACCAAAAAATAATTTGTACTAAACTTGAATATTTGGTTTAGATGAATATTATTTTGTTCTTTACTTAAAAGTTGTGGTTTACATCTGACAACATGTAAAGTTAAAAAAGGAACTGAATCTTTTCATCCAAATCAAACGTGCATTTTGGTGTCGTATTTCTCAATGAAGTTCTTAAATTACACATAATTGTATCAAGATATTTACCTAGACGTTAAAATTTTGGCCAAGCATTAAATGTGGCTATTGTGTTCAAGATCTGGGCAACAATAGCCTCATTTAACTGTTAAATTCAGCCCAATTAGCATAATATTAGAATATTTAGCAGAACATTAGAGATTATTTTATAAAAACAATTTTATCTAGTAGTTACAGAACATTTCACCGTCAAAATTTGTTGTTTCCAGAAAATAAACTTGCTGTTTTTAATTCACAATGGTAAAATAATTAAAATAAATTATCATTTTCATTTGATCCTGTTCCGTTCAGCCACTTGAATACCATTTCATAAAAGCCGTTTTTAATAATTAATTCCTCCAATAACTTAATTGGTTCAAAGCCATTAAAACTTTTTAAATTAATTATGGGTATGGTAATAAGGCGTTTATGTGTTCTACATGCGTTTAACTATACCTATATGATTATTTTATAATAAAATATACCAAAAACGGCCCACTGCCATGTTGGCAGCTGGAAAGAAAAGTCGTGTGCAATTTTTTTTTCAAAGTTAACATTTTGCCGCAGCAAAAATATTATTGGATACGAAGTCAGTCGGTTCATAAAGGGGTTAATTACCGACGAGACTATTGGTTGCAAACTGACTGAACAATGCACAAGAACACCACCTACTGCAAACATCTGCAGCATGTAGCTTGTACTTTTCGTAATGACACGTCTGTTGGACAATTGGGAGCATACGAAACCAATGGTATTTATGATAAGTACCTCGGGAAAACATGGCGAATGGAGTTTCTGGAAACGATTAATTCGTTTTTTAACTTTATAATGGCGATAAGATCGCAATGCCACAACTGAGACTGTTGTTTTTCAGGCGGACTATGCTAATTGTTGTGTGTTAGACTACAACCATTCGGATCCGAATACTACTCACAAGCATGCAATATGATTAATCAGTCGTTCTTTTTCGATCTCTTTGTGAATACCGACGGTGTATTAATAACAAATTGGTTCTTAAGTCACTCCGACTTAAGACTTTCCCTCGGCGTGCCTTATGAGCGCGCCGCTTTAAGCTTAGAGTTGTACGCTCGCCATCGACTAAATTAATTAATTAATTTGACTAGCCGATGAGTTCCTAATTTCCCATTGCTCTTTCTTTTATTAGCAATGTCAAATATGACGTTTATTGATTGTTAGCTCCACCGTCAAACAATTAATGGAACTTTTCGAAAGAATTCATTAGGGTAAGTGACCGTGATTTATAGATTCAATTCGACGGAGTTTTACATAAACGTTAGCGGCTGAGATTACAAAAATATGTAATTTGCAGTATATCAAGCAATGATGGTGTATACGTGTAGCGATCAGTACAAAAAGATCAAGCCATATAAATTTAAAATCTGCATTCTCGCATTCTTTTCACCAAGTATCGTGTCTGCAGGCTATAAAATGAGAGCAATATTTATCAAAGTCTACTATTTAATCATGCTTTGGTAATTTAGTTACTTTAACTTACGGTTTAAATGAAATATCGTAGTGCTATGCGACTTGTTAGATGCGCGCAATCCCACAATTTATGTAACACCAAACTAAAAAAAAAATGCAACGGTGGTGCTTACCGCATCGCATACATAACAAACTGAGCTTTTGTCATGTGGCGTTTACGTTTCATTAGATCTTCGAGTTCAAAAGCTCAATGGCAATATGGATTATTTCCGTTAAATTTTTTTCACTTGTACCTAGTTGTGGTTACGACATTTCCGCAATTTAAAAAAATTCCTAGCACATTTTTATGCAAATCATTTGGGTTGATCCAAGATGACGTCATCTTAGACCTGAATACGTATCCTTTCTTCACGACCATCTCATCTCAACTTTCAAAGTAGTCGAAGTGTTTAACAAGAAGTTTTAATAAGTGATAAATGACCGAAAAAATAAACATAAAATTGTTAAAAAGCCATTCCAATGCAACAAAAATTTGTGTGAATATTTTTATTTGTTGTGATGGGGAATTCATAGATCTCCAACTGTAAAAACTTGAATTTCTCGTAATTAAGCCATTCATTATATGAACTAATTTATGCGTCCATAATTTAAAAATTAACATAGATGGAAGTAGTTAAACGCACGAGTCTAGGTGCAAAAAAAATATGGTGAATATTTTCAATCTGACAGGAACACAAAATGAATGAATGAATCCGTATTAAAATTATTACATATTATGTTACGTCCGCCTAGACCTGGAATTTCAACTTTAAATTTTAATTTCTAGATAATGAAAGCGAGATTCACTTTTTTCACTATGTACATATTACGTTTGTTGCACTTAAATCTGCATGCATGCAGGTACGTTGTAATTACAATTAGACTCATTGCGAAAGTAGGTACCCAACTTGCATTTTCCTTGAGTCACTAAAACATTTATTTCAATTGGACAAAAATGAAAGTTCTCATTATGCATATTAATAATATGATGCATGAATCTTGTGAAATTTGTAGTTATCCTTAAGCACGATAAACATAATTAATGAAACAATTTAAATAGAAATAGCATTCTGATGATGAATAATTGTGTTTATAATAAGCACAAACCGTTATGGTGTTTTGCTCATGCAAATCATATAACTGAGATATCCTTTTATATCACAGTATGCATAACTAATTTATTTTACTTATTGTTGAGAACGAAGCGCATTTAAACGGGTTCGATGCACTTTTCCCGATCACAACGACAATTTGTACTAAATCGTGATGAAAATGTGGTCTTGGAGCACATTCGTTCATATGCCGCGATCAGAAGCGGCATTCGCCTTTGGTGAAAAACAAAATGATCGTGATAAAACACATGTATTTATAATCGTAAACTAATATTTATATCTGAAGATGATTTTATTATGGGTCGGCGCAGTGTTCTCCGTAGGGGGTGCTCTAATCATTAGTCCGGTGAGCTGACTTGTATATCAGCAGGTATGAGCCACTATCTTGTAGTTTTAATTGATGGAAGAAGTCTTTGAGGATGCTTAAACACCGAATGCGAAACTTTTGAATCTTAAAAAATAAATACCGGCCGCTGACGCCGTCCGCTTAATTAAGACGACGCAAACATCGAAGATCGTGTTTGATAAAGGATCAAAAGCATGTCCGTACAGTCGTACACAAATAATCTTTTATGAATATTCACGAACTCTTCGGTAGGTATGGATGCATTCTTTGAATCGAACAACATATAATTATGTGCATCTTCATAAAAAATAAACACAACTTTGTTGTACGTATTTCTCGGATGCAATTTTATTAACATTTCGCCACATATATGATTGCCGTGGCTCGGATTCTACTTTTACACATTTGTAGTCGTAAAAAGTCATCATTCTTAATGCCTCCATAATTTTGCATCATGACGTTCGTTCACACGTGGAGGCTCGGTTTTTGTTGTAGGCCGGGCCGGACGGTGGCATGAGGCAAAGACGCGACTGCCTCACTAGACGGGCATCAGGGGCGCTTTTTCAAAATCAAAATTAATTTCTTTAGAAAATGTACAAAAAAAGAGTGAAACTGTCGGGCCATCAATTTAGAATAAAGAGAAGAAAAATAGACCAAATGGTAGAAGAAAAAACTGATGAAATTAAAGCATTAATTTTTGAAAACTAACAACAAATATTTCTGTTAGTTTCTTAACCTAAACATTTAGAAATCAATAAAACAGTATAAAGTTAAATTAAAGACCATCTCTTTCTTTTCGTTCTAGTTCTAGCTTTCAGTTTCCAGCTTACTGTATATGAGTTGAAAAAGTAAAGGCCGAATTTTGTT
This sequence comes from Tenebrio molitor, assembly GCF_963966145.1. NCBI lineage: Eukaryota > Metazoa > Arthropoda > Insecta > Coleoptera > Tenebrionidae > Tenebrio > Tenebrio molitor. Next base: position 13,037,106 of record NC_091051.1, on the reverse strand, counting down.
ATTCAGACCTTTCTCCAGCTAAAACTATAACGTTGTAATATGTAAGGACGAGCTCTTTTCGATTCGCTGTCGAAAACAATAAAAATTGTGTTGGCAGGTAATTACCAATAGCGCGCCCTATCCTGCAGAAATAGCCTTCGTTTATTACTGGAAATAAAATTAAAATAAATTCTGCGATTCCGGTTTGTAAAGGGATCGAACGAAGCCAATTCTCGTCGTTGCGTTGGCAATTCGAACTCCTGTATGCGGCATCACAAAGAATTTTGAAATTTCAATTTGAAAATGAAATGGAATTCAGTGGATTGCGGACCAATACTGCGAAGAGCATTATCGAGTCTCTAACCAGCCAATCATTTGAAAACCTTATACAAGAGGAAGATAGGATCTCCCCATACCAAAAAAGCTCAGGACTGGCGAATCGATGATTACATTTATATGGGAAATGAATATCCATTCCACTATAATAGAAACCCTGTCACCTATTTGACCTCCACATTTGTCACGATATTTCAGGATTATATTTCGTCGATGGTTTTCTCGTGACACAAAAAAATAAACAATCAATACCGTGTTGTTCACAAAAATTGGTTCTCTTGTGATGTGGATTCGATCAGAGTAATTACAATGACGTGGTCGTAATTTGTGTCGAAAAGACACAGCCTGCAGATTGGCCATATTGAAATGGAATTTATCGCGGTGCAAATATATATCTAGGGGTAAAATTCAATTACCAACTTCTATGAGTTGGGGGTCGAACAGTTAAATCGTAGGCGTGTTTCTCGCTCTATCCGTAGCACTTGTACGGAGCAAGCTTGCCAACAAGACAATTCAATTACTAGTTCTATTTCTGCGGGTAGTTAGCGGGTCTGGGTGGCGGCCCTCCGCCCTTCTTCGCCAACCTCGACTTATAATGGACGTCCGTTTAAATCAAGGTACTATCGACGTCCGTTTTCGTTCGACCTAAGAAGGTTAATGCGGTCGGCAACCATTAACACTTTACTTTATATTCTCGGTTCAGGACTGCACTTGCATCCAACACACAATCAATATCATAATGCCTCCGATCCAGGTCATAACCCTAATTTCGTTAATTACATTAAGATGGGCCTTTGTCCCGAGTTTAAAAGGGCTTTACTAATAATTCATAATTCCGAGACCTCATTTCTATTAACATGTCAATCATTTTTATCTTGAATCTTACCTGTTTTTGGCATGAGCCGGACGTGTTTTGGAAGAATTTCGACCGGGGGTATCGCTAGTATTAAATATTTTTTTACATAGCATTCGACGTTTTCTCCGATAAAATGCCATTTAGTTAATGGTTACTTTTCTCAAATTATCTCCTAGTCATTTTTCATATTTTGACAGTTGTGTATAATTAGTGCAGTGCAAGATTCCTAATCTAAATTGGAATTTTTCAACTTAACACGCATCGGTTATATTCGTTATAATGACCACTCTGTTTAATAGAAGATAAAAAACTTCTACATAATTTAATAAAAATAATTTTGCATTAATTTTTCCAAATTTTACTGCTGTTTTTGCTGGTTATAAATTATAGTTTCGCTATGACATTTTTATACCTATATTTTGCAATTATTTGATATAGCCTTTCCAACTGTGACACGATCAAAAGAAATCGACGAAGACGTAAGCACTTATAAGTTACAAGTTCCGGTATTTAGCTGAAATTCGTTGGCGCATTTGGAGGTCCCGATTTTTGAATATTTTTACATGGACTGTTTACTCAAATCTTTTCACGGTTTTCGTTACGGTAGATTTTCGATAAGATCTCCATCTCCATAAATAATAGACACACATCTTAATTAACCATCAATTAAACGAGATAATAATTATTGGTTACAATTTTTCTAGTTCGCAAACACCACTAAAGTGGTATTTTTTTTTTAATTAATAATCATGCATTACTTAAAATCACTTAAATGTAAAAAAAAACACTTTTGACATGTAGGTATATCTATTCACATTTTCATTTGCACAATACAAAAAAATAAAACAAGAAATTAGGCTTAAATATTTGTAAATTGAAAGACATTGAACACAATAGTATATTACGGTGTGATCACTGATCAAGAATGACTGAGTCTGTTGGTAACAATGAAATTTGGCAAATTTAAAATTACCATCAAAGGGTCATTTTTGCAATAGCATAAAAATAACCGGCATAATCAAAATTGTTTTTAATGTCGTCTCAAGTTAAAAAATCCAGTCAGTGCCAATTACGAGACAAAAAACACCAGTACTTTTCAATTGTTTCATTGCCAACAGACTCTGTCATTGTTGATCACGCTGTATAAAACGAGTCTTATAAGAAGCATTTTGTAGGACGCACAGGTTTAGGGCAAGACGAGCTTGTGAGGAGTAAGTGCTACAAAATGCCTTATAAACGAGATATCACACACTATTTTTTCTACTTTGCACCTTTACACCATTTTTAAGCGAAAATTAACAATTTTTCAAATTTGGGGAATTTTGTCGTGGTTAGCGACAAATGTCATTGTTTGGAAGATTAAAATGGCGCCATTCGACGACACGAATAAAAGCACAATAGTTCACGACGAAAGCAATTTTCACCAAAATGTTGTGGACAGCAATTTACCAGGGATTAGTCTAACTGACCAAGATACGTTTAATTAATATTCCACGGAAACAACAACTTAAATGAAAATTCGTTTTGTTTTGACGTTTATTTTGACATGCCAACCTTGAAAAAGTAAATTGCGCTAGTCTGTTTCGATACGCAAATTTCTATTATAGCAGCAAAATGCCTGTCGTAATAGCTTTCATATAGACTCAAAGTAGAACATTATTATTATTACTTAATGAATTCTGTAATTCTTAACTGTTTCCAAAGAAAAACTGTGAAAAAAGATAAATGACGTATCTACAGTGCCGTAAATGGTGGATTATTTATTTATACTGAAAAAAAAAAGATTCAAAATTAATTGTTAAATTGTCGTAGCTTAAGTTTTAACAAAGGTTTTTTACCGTTAAAACTGCTATAATCACATTAGCAATGACAAAATTCAACTGACGATGACGGTTAAATCTAATATTGGATGTTCTGAGTTCAAATTTAGGGTCTCTAAGAGGCCCACATCTCGCCGTGACATGAAATTACAGAATTTTTGAAACCTAAAAAAAATCAACGGTTTCTTTAGTGTCAAAAGTTCGTTACATTTCAACTTCTAATAAAGTACATATCCAACGACTTTTTACCCTTAACGCACATTTTAACGACTTTTCTAGCAACTTCCATAAAAGAAAGAGTTCGTTAAAAATCTCTTTTTTTATGTAACGGTTTCCAACATTCAGTTTCCCCTAAAGGCACGGTTTTAATAATTCCCGCAAAACAGCAGCCGAATATGAGAAATTTTAAAGGTTTAATGTGAAACTCAACCTTTTAGGAACCCTTGAGAAATTCCGTTGCAGATTTCTAAAAAAACGTCGTTTTTTATAAAGAAGGATTTGGGTCAAATCATCAGATTTCCCCCAGCATATACGTTTTTTAGGGTAAAGTGCTCCTTTATTCAAACCTATTGCGATTTTACCTACTTGTCAATTTTATTCATCTAAAAAATGGGGTGAGACCCGCTTTTTTGTAGGGTTTGTATGAATTTTAAATTGTCTTTTATCCATAAAAAAACGTGGGAATTTTCTTAAAACGTTCTGGCGGAGTAAACGGCCCGATTGCTTAACGAGATTTATTCAAACTTTTTAACATGAAATTGTAATAATAAACTTGCATATTTGCAAGATCGTAATGCAACTAGTCCGATGAATGCTAAAAATCTTGTTTTCTTCAATAAATAAAAGTAAATCAATGCTTTTACTGGACGTTTACTGCCATACCCGGTAATTTAAATCAATCTGATCTCGAATTCATGAATAACTTAACAAGTCCATAACTTCTCCATTTTTTTCAGTAGCAGCACGGTACTGGTTAGAAAGTTCCTCTTTCTTCCATTTTTAATCCGTAATTTAAACAGTTTATCCGAGAAATTATGCAAAACGTCGAACTATTGGTTGCGGAAGGATCCAATGGTACTACGCGAACAAAAGCTGCAACCTCTGGTATTTGAACACGCGATTTGAAAAAAAAAGGGTTCCCGTGTACAAAGGCAAACATAAAAATCTGCTACTTTACAACACGAGCTGTGCACGCTTAAAACATTTATCATAGAGGAAGGCTACGCAAGCCCTTTGTACCCTTCTGACGAACAGGTCTCTTTTGAATCGCACCCGATATAACGAATTAAATTTGTTGAATTCGAGATTTTTTTTCGGTGCGACGGGATTGCGTTTTAACCCCAATGTTTCGGATTGAATTCTTTAAGACGACAGCCATCATCATGACAATATATAAAATATTATTTCAGGTTTCTTAAAGAAAGGCCTTGGGTAAGGAATAAAAAAATCTGATCCGTCACAAATCTTTGCCCTGTATGTGTTTATTCAGCACAGCTGATGTGCAAAAGCGGGGGGAGGAGGCAGTTAGAGGGTTATTTTCGCCATTAAGGGTTGCTACCCCAGGTATATACAACACAGGCGTGTGTGCACAATAGAACCACATGCTTTCAAATTGTAAAAAATGGTAAATAACACTTTTGTAACGGCATGTGGCCAATCGCTATGTGGCCCGAAGAAAACACATTGTTTTTGCAGCACCAGTCGCTTCCTCTTTATTATTACATTGCCAACAATTATATTAACAATATGCTAATCAACAGTTTCGTTAGTGTGCGTCATTAAAATAACACGTCTACAATTAACACAGCAGGTACCTTAATTAAACAGCAGATCTTTCAAGAAGCGTTTGGAAAAAACAATTAATGAATTAAAATAACAAAAGGAGGAGCATCCTCAATTATACTTTTCGGTGCGTATAAATCCAGAAACCTCGATAATAAAGCTCGAACAGAGCCAGCTTTTATGAGCCGGAAGCTTAACAAAAAAAAAATTGACAAATAAGAAAAGTAAACGAGATGATCGAATGTCTAGGAAAAAACCGGGAAGGCACCCGTTAAGCACGCGTTGCTATTGGGTACCCTTTGAGTAAGGGTTGAAATCTTATATCGGGTGTGAAATGAAAGGGATGCTCATAAAAATGTACATGTAAAACGCGTTAGGTCGCGCACGCGTCCAACTTTTACATAATATCGATAGAGATATGGGCGGGATACGCTTGCGCTATGTAAACTACCCCTTTACATCTGCATACGCTTAAAAAACAAGGATGGCGGAACGATCCGCGTTTCCTCGAGCTGGACGGTACACGATTACATACATTACAGTATTACACCATCGTTTAACGAACGGTTAAGTCGTTGCAGAAAGGGGGTGGATGGATGGAAATTATTAAAGAAGCAATTTGACCATTAACTGCACGCAGAAATAAACGTTCCGCAGGGAGTATCAACGACATAATAAAAGCGATTCATCAGAAAGATGTCGCACGAAAAATTATTAAAAAAGAGTCAAACATGACGTTTAAAAGTTCTATTGTGATAAATTCACACAAAACATTGAACACTTGATGCAGATGATGCAGTTTTTGATGTGCCCATCTGAAATAAAGACGCTTTACATGTGTAACTCGTTCAAAGATCAGCGGAGGGTATTGAGGCGCAAAGACAAACATTTCCCTCGTCTCACGGTGTCTTCTTATATATGTGAAGGTTCTTTCGTCGGTTTTCCTCGTATTCTCTGATTTGTGTTGGTGGTGTCCATCCGCTGTACCGCCATGAAAGCGTCTGAGAAAAGCAGGCCGCAATTTACTTAGACCCCCTCGAATCAAATTGTGAATCTTCAAAAGAATAGACCACCCCTGCACTAACCCGCGCCAAACTAAAATACCCCTATTTCACTTTTATTTAACTCGGTTTTATCTCTCCCAAATCACATAGCCGGTGGATGTTGAATCTTGGACTACTAACTTTCAGGAAATAAGAGATTAAAGCCTGAAACGGACTTCAACTGAGAGCTATCTCACTGAAATGTCGACGAAACTTCTTCTGTTTTCTCGAATTTTACATATTTGAAGACAAGATTTCTCGGCAAATGCGATTGTTAGATGTACTAATAGTGCCATAAGTTATTTGTGCTGCATTGTCGTCAACAATCACACTAAGTAAGCCGAGAGATTTTCAGAAAGAAGATTGCAGAAATGGATATCGCAGCTACACCTTTGTCACTGAATGCACATAATTTTAATGAGGTGCAGAATAATTTCAATTAGCAGAAACTTCAGTAGACGCCATCTTGAAAAATTCTATTTATACTCACATATTTTAAACCTTGAACGTCAACATGTTGTGATTGATCAAACATCTCATGAAATTTTCCTAAATTTACCTTCATTTTTTTTCTTATTACATATATGTTTCTTCCTAGATAAAAAGTGTGAAATTTTATCAAACAACGTCAAATTATAAAAATTATTATTCATTCAATATGAAAGAAAATAAAGCCCAAACAGCCAAACTAAAGAAACAGAAAGAATAGATTTTGATTTAAAAATGTTGATAATCTTAGCTCAGATTACGTAATGAATTAATAAGAAAAAATTATGAAGACATAATTCCGTTCTTCCTTTTACGGAAATTACATAATCTGATTTTTTTACTCTTTATTAAATTATTATTTTTTTCGGGAAGATGGGGCAAGATGGAGCACACGCAATATTATGCGATTCAAAAGTATCAATCTCAACCTTTTAGATTTGTTGCCCCCTTTGCGCAATTTGCCAAATTCCCATCAAAACAAGAGAACGTTTCGTTGCGTTAGAACCAAAAATAAAATTTTTCTACCAATTCGTAAGTAGGCCATCTTGTTATAATGGACAAAAGACAAAAAAATCCAATGGGATATAAGTTTTGCTCGTATTGTAGGTAAAATGCATTAACGTTGTTTTGACTGGCCATGGAAATTTTGCATTTAATTTAGTAGTACAGCTGTCTGTTGAATTAGGTTCTGTTTTTCTAAGTTTGAGGTTATAAATAGCGCCAATGTCTAGAGGATTATTTGCAATAGAAGAATACTCAGACATTCGCACGAAATTCAGCAACATGTTATGTTCATTTTGATAAGTCAGGATGTTAGGCACTTTAATGACGGATATCAAACAGTGTGTCCAATGTTAAAAAAATTAATCATGGCCTCCCATTATGCCAAAACAACGTGAACGGTGTTTATTTCTGTTTGAGTGGTGGAGGCAAGATAGAGTATTAATCAAAATCCCTCATTATTCATATAAATTTGTAGGAGAACCAAACAATTATTTAAAAGAAAAGGTAAGGAACAAGAAGGAAGGAAATACAAAAAAATATAGTGGACATTCCATGCTTACCTTGGAATCTTTATTTCGAGACAAATGCATATCCTACCTTGCCCGACGAAGTATGCCATCTTACCCTTTTGGTGGGCAAGATGTAGAAAAATAACTTTTGAAGTTTTGATGTATACAGGGTGTATCTGAAATACGTGTGTTAATTAATTTTAACCAGTGGAAGAAGTCGCCAATTTATGAAAGTTTTCTCTATAACATTTTTAAATTGGGAATAAATTAGCCATTAAAGTGTATAGGTAAGGGCGAAAATTTTCTGTGATAGAAACGGTCTTTGTAAAAAAATTTACATTGTTATATTCTCATGGTTACGAAAAAATAGAGAGTTGTTAATTACAAAAAACGACTCGTTTGGTAAAAATTGGGGGGCAAAACAATTGTGGAAATCTTTTGCGAATTTTGCAAAGTGTTATAGAGAAAAGTTTAATAAATTGGCGAGTTCTTCCACTGGTTAAAATTAACACACGTATTTCAGATACACCCTGTATATGTTTTTAAATGTTTTAGATGCATTAAACATATGGGCGTATGCGTTAACCTTTTTTTTGTAAAAATGTGGAAGATTGCTTAATTATAATACATACATTTATATGAATGGAATTCTTGATTTTTGAAAACCCGCGTTTTATTATATGTATCTACATTAAACCCCGCCTTACGCCCTTCCACTGCATACCTGTACCTAAATTTAATTTAATAATTATTAAAAAATATATGTTTTTATTAAATACACAAATTTTACATAAAAAAACCAAACATTGTGCAATCTTTAATAAAAAAATCTATAAAACAGTTTGCAATGGAAATAGTAATTAACATTGAAGAGATATTTTACATTTATACAAAAATTGTATGTTAAACTCAAACAAAAAATTTTGTTGTACGTACATATAACATTTTCTATAAAATGTAATGTAAATGTAATCGATACTAATAGAATATGTTTTAATAGTTGAACTTTGTACAAAAATTAAAAAGCACAAACTAACAATTTTGAAAATCTTCTTTTAATTGCAGTAAGCTACGCTAAAATATTCATCTAAAATGGTCGGCACGGAAAGCTTGATTCATTTCTCGGCAATCAAACATCTAAAAACTAGTGGACCGGTCACACATAAAAACGAACAAATCCCTGTGAAACAGCCTCACACACAAAAAAACGTAAATACTCCAAAGCTATCATTACCAAAAATAATAATCAACTTGCTACCGCGTTGAATGTTTCTTTGAACCGATTATGTTTGTCTCTACTATTAAAAACAAGATCACATTTAACCTTGGGTTATAGAAAAATCCAAAATGAAAAAATGCCAGCATTCAAGGAAAATGTTTATTCAGTACTTTTATTAGTATGAAAGTGCAAAGGTTGAAGACCTGAATCGTTGGCCAGTTGTTGTGGCTGATCCGGAATAGAAGCTGTGTGTTCCGGAGAGACGGAATGGGAGAACGGGGGGTTATTGATTAGTGCGACCCTAGTTAGCGCTACTACCGGGCCCTCTTTAACTCCCCCGAATCGGGCCGAGAATCAGCATAGGATTTCCTCCACTGTTTACCTACGACATCACCGCCGCCGCGCTCCTCCGACTTTCCACATATCGCACGTGAAAGGGTGAAGGTCTTAAATGGCCTCATCCCCATTATCGATTTCACGCTCTGCCAAACACTGTTCATTGAAAAAATGTCATCTTTGCAGGTAAATTGTGGTTAAACGATCCAGAAATGACTTGGCGGCAGGAAATGCAAGTACCTTCCAGCGAGGACTCCAAGATCGCTCTGCAAACGCGGCTCGGACTATCGCCCAGTGAGTATTTTTTACGTCCTCGTTGATCACAGCTGACGCGTTTTGATTTTCATGACAAAAACGACGATCACTTGTCTATTAAATCCGTCGTTTTTGGGGAGACACTCAATTTCCGAACATCATTGATTTTAGAAACATACCCCATTGACAGATTATTACGAAAAGCCCCGAATTTGCTGAGTCACCCCTTCTTGTTAATGTCACATGTTGCTCTGTGCCCGTCATCAATTTTGCCGGGGCAAATTTGCATCGTGCGCACCAAAAACCAATCATACAATTTAATTACACAAATCCGGTAATAAAATGAAAATTACTGCACACAGAAGAGTGAAATTGCAAATTTTAACTGTATATACTTCCAGACATATAGCATAATAATTAAAAAAATTAGTTACACTAGGTAAATTAAGTATCATCCATGATGATTATAACAACTGCATTACCATTATCATGTTTCTGTTTCCTTGGCTCGATAGATGGTAATAAATTTGAATTTGGCCGTTGTTCACTTAATTATACAAAACGAAATTGGACGTTTTCCGGAGTGGAGTCGCGTACTATATTGGGTCACTTTTCGAGAGAATGAAGCACCTTTCAACTTGAGTATAATTCGATTTAAATAAGAGAAAGTCTCCTGCTGTGGGGGTTGGACTTTTCCGAACAAGAAGGGCAATCTGAAACGGAGGGACAAATGGACCACGCCAGACGTGAGAATTCGATAAAGATTGACTGTTTTACCACCCCACTTTAAGTCTTTTAAAGGGACACCGTCTGCGAGACGTCCCATGTAAATCTTCCGTAATCAAATTTGCACCAACTTACGTTTTAGTACACACTTACAATATATTGTTAAAATTAATGAGATAAAAGTAAAATCAATTTTGACTGTAGGTACAACATGCTGAGAGTTTCAGACAAAGTTTACGACTACTTCAAATAATACAAACCAAAAATCATAAATACATTTTTTTACATTTTTCGATTTTGTATATAGGGTGATTCAGCTTAAATGACCCACTTGACCCCTCGTGGCACATGCAACAAGACATTTCAATCAGTGGCAATATTGACAATGATTGAACGATACATTCTTTGATTGTCAATATTTTTAAAATTTAATTTTGAACCAAGGAATAATCGCTCAATGTATTATGGATTGCCTGCCACGAGGGGTCAAGTGGGTTATTTAATATTATTATTAATAATAATCACTTTGTCTTTTGAGATGTTTATACAGAATATAATTACAATACGACATGGTAGGTGTAAGATTTAAAAGCATTTTCATGATACGTAATAAAATAAACATCTTATTGCAAGTTGCATTGCATTGCATCAGAACGAACCAAGAATACATTTTTTTAAATATTTTAAATTTTTTCTTATCCTTAGTTGCAAAAAATGGTCAACATGGAAATGTAATTCATTCATTGGAACTCGAGAATTTTTCATGTTGATAAATTTCCTTATCAACATTTACATCTTCTTCTATTTTTTATGTCAAAATTTTGCAGAATTTTTTATCTAACGTATTACAACAGAAATTACTAAATATTATAACGGGTGTTTTTTTAATTTGGCGTCGAAGTTGTTTAAATCTAACCTCACTTTTTGCATGTTTTTAATATGTAATTTGAAAAATCAGTCTTATTTTAAGACGAGTGGTTGATCAGCTATTTAAATCTAACCTCACTTTTTACGTTGTTTGTGTTCTTTATCTGCAATTTGAAAAATCAGTGTTTTTAAGACGAGTGGTTACTTCACAGTGGACTCTTCAACTCCAACTTCTACGTCAAATTAAAAAAAAAACACCCTTTATAACATTTAACCTATTTAAACCAAAATTTTGTACTATGTAGTTTAAGGGGAAAATTTTAGAAGTACCTAATCATATTCAGTTCACTGAAAAAATCCAAGTTGACGCTTTTCTACAAGAATTTTAAGAAAATTGAACATTTTCTGGATTTCAAAGAACATTTCCTCTGTTCACCATATCGTTATTTGTACTCATGGAATTAATGAATAAAGTTATATGTATTCATTAGTACCTAAGTCAATTATTTCACTCTTTTCTAATTTATATACAATTTGCAGACATTATTTTTAAACATTATTTTTACTATAGATTTAACATTACACTTATAATTATTTTAAAAATAAAATCCCTTTAAAATGTACCTATGTATTCTTTAATTTATTTTTTCCTTCCATTATTTTTTTTTCAATTGCATTTATAATTAAAAATATTTATTTACTTCGTCAACTTTTTTTTGCATAAACAAAGTGCTAATTAAATTTAAAATATGTATTATTATGAAACAAAAGTACCTATTTAAAAAATTATCTTTGCAATGACAGTTTTTACCCACAATACTTACGTAATTATTATTAAAATTATTAGCTGATTTCTTCTTTGATTAAGAAAATAACATTAGTATTAATTTTATATATTTGGGTCACAAAGGTTAATTAGACAATATCACGGTCCAATTTATAAAATCTGATTGTAAAACAATTAGCTCTTTAATTTTTATACCTATAACTTAGCATCAGAGAATCAGAGCAGTCAGTATTTTGATTTGTTGATTATTGGCATCCTTTTTACATTTAATAAGATCAATATTATTTTTAAAACGGTTACAGTGTTCTTAACTGCTTTGGAGATGGGAACAAAAGAAAGTTTTTTAAAAGAGCAAACACCAAAAGCAGTTTAAAAGAATAGTCGCGTTAAAAAATAATTGTTAGTTAAGTGTCGGAGATAGATGGACATCTAAAATTAATTTATCTATCGGAAGGGGCTCCCGTGTCCGACAAGAACCGTGAAATTTATGGTTGCAAGCAAGCCGTCCATTTTAGTCATATTCAGTTACATGTGCCGCTCATCTACTGACATTTCAATATATGTTTTATGGAATGTATAACCTGCTACGGCCGTATATCAATGGGGACTATCATGGCAAGGTGCTGCTCGGCTGGTCATTTCGAACGTTTCAGGAAGGAGGACGGTTATCCCCAAGACTCCCTCCGTTATATACGACCTACTCACCGAGTCGCAAGACCCTATATGCGAACCCCGGACTCGAATATTCCGCAGGACATTGATGTAAAACATCCTCGATGAGGACATAAACTAAGTGGCAGGACAGCTACAACTTTTATATTAAATGTCGACCTCGTACGTGTAAAAACACAACGACCGTACGTCACATCTACTACGTATAACTGGTTGCCTACATTTATTGTTATAAATTTTTCGACGCCTAGATTATAAAAACAATTTGGGTATGGTGTTGTCGTTCATTCGATTTCGTTAATAAACTCAATAAATAACCAGTCATAAATGTCTCTCCTTGAATGGACACAAATAAATTGTTTCATCCCTATTCCGTAATTAAAAGGTTCAACCCTAGACCACTCCTTCTCCAACAACTGTCCTTTCCCTAATGCATAAACGATTTAAAAAACTCACAATAACTTGCTCTATTCTTAAACAATTAACTACTTACATGTAAGTAACGCATGTAATCTGCTTTAATGTTATTATCTATTTTTTTTCTGGAAGTTTGTAATAAAAGAGCTCGGAACAATAACTATACCTTATATGCATCGAACAAAGCGCCATTAATTGTAATTCTAATCGTGGAATTTTCTACAGTTTGTTTGCTATAGACGCATTTAATGAAAATTCAAAGCAAACATGTCAATAAATTTATCGGAAATATAAACCTGAACTGTCATAATTTAAAGTAACACTCCTTTGTTTGACAAATATTAGATATACAAATTACGAAATAATCTCAACGTGTAATTCCAAATATATGCCATAAATTAGCAAGAAAAAGAAAGTACACTTTTGTCGACCTATATTTTACCCAATAATCTAAATTATATATAACATCCACAAATATTTATGTCTCTTACTTAATAAGATTGCGTATTAACACATTTTTCTACACATTTGTTTTTTATCACTTCAACAATATCGCCGAAAATATTTTGCAATGGAAATAGTAAAGACCAAAACAAATAATAAAAAAAGTCATCCACACTTATCGTTAAAATTTCTATATTTATCTGTCGCTTGTACGTATTAAAATTTTGATATACTTTAAAACCTTTATACTCTCATCCGAGTTATGTGACATTTTCTTAAACAATAGGATAAGCATCTATTTTGAATTAGACTTTTATAACCGATCAAAGATCTTTAATTTATTAATCTTTCTCATTTCTTGTTATCTATCTAACATTAATAATTTTTTCCAAGTTTGATTAATATCAATAGTAATCAGTCATAAATTTATTGCAGGTAATCAACAAAATTATATTTTTTGCCTCTTTTTTTGAATCCAGATAATATCTATAAAGATGACTATGGTCTAAACATACTTTACAAATTCTTACGTAGATATTATAGTTCGTTGGGCACCAATAAATAAATATCATACATTTTATAACTATTTGTTTACTACTATGTAATACTATTTCAAAATAAATAACGTCCAAATTTAATCACAATATGCAATAAATGTAATGTCGAAATCAATCCAATTTCATAGAATAAAACATTTAGTTTCTGAATAAATAAATAAATAAATAAATAACAAAGCATATACATATATTTTTTTAAATAAGATAAAAATTTTGTTTTGATAACACGTTTCACACCGATTACGATTAAGTTAAAAATAGGTGGAATGGAATAGAGTAGGTACCTACTTATATTCGTATTTCGAACAAATAAAATAAACTTTAGTTTTTAAAACTACCATTAAAATAATGACATTGAAAGCATTATTATATTAATATAGTTATTTGTATCACTAGGCCAGAAACTGCACGTTTGCGAGCATGAGTACGGTTTGCAATACGAGTCGATAGACGAGTATTGTAAGTACGAATGCTCGCAAAACAGTTTCTGGACGTTTCATGCCGACTTCTGCGGATTTTTGTTAAATGGAAGTTAAAGCACTTGTTTTAATAATTGGTATTAGGGACTTTTTTGTGTTGGCAACACTTACATTTAAACATTTAAATTTTAAAATCAACATCGCTCTTGTTTCCTGACATTTATTAAATTTAATTAATTTGTTTTGTTTTTGACATTTTCCTGAAACATTTGTTGTAATAAATACACCAGCCCATATTCAAGAAGTGGCTCGAAACGTAATTTTAATTAATTAATTTTAGTTAAATATTGCTTTTTTGTAGTTTGTACGTTGTTATAAATAGAAAAACATTTTTAACGAGCCATCCACAGAACAAACATTGACGTTTGATAGAATTCTGATAACAAATGCCAACCGAAACCGATCACAACTCGAAATCCCTACTTTTAGCCGGACTAGGCCGGCAATGCATGTGTTTCTGGACGATTTCGAGATCTTTAATTTACCAAATTTCGGCGGGAGGCACGAAAATATAACTACATAACATTTTTGTTTTATAATACAAAAATTTCCGATAATATTGCGGAATCTGGAAAAGTACCCGGAATGCTTGCAGCGTTTCCACGTTGAATGGCAAGGAAAATCCTCTCGAAAAGGAATTTCTTTGATTTTGAATCGCCTGATTCCGCGATGAGTCGAATAAATCCTATATTTTCACTATAGGTACTTCGTCCAGCGAGAGATTAGGAAATTTTAAATTGAATTAAATTAACCCAACACTACAAAATGCACTAGTATACATTAATTAGAGCATAATTTCAGGGCAAAAATGCTTGAAGGATATATTTCAAATATATTTCAAACTATACTAGGATACCTATTGAATTTGTATAACTTTAACTTTTAGCAAATAGTTGATAACCAACGTTGGTACTCTACTATGTATTATCTAAAAAATATTTTTACTTCTATATAACTCAAACGGAGTCCAAAAATTGTCTAGAAAAAATAATTATCAAAGTAAATATTTGTAATGTCTTCTCAACAGTCAGACATTTTTCTATGTAATTGTTTTTTATCACTTGAATAATATCGCCGAAAATGTTTTGCAATCAAAATAGTGAAGACCAAAACAAATAATAAAAAAGTCATCCAAACTTATCATTAAAAGAAAAACAATGTCAATCTTCTTGACATTCTATTGGAGCGTATTACTACAGTGTCAACTGTGGTGACGAATATAAAACACGTTTAACATACGAGTATATCGCAATTGTCCTTGTCGATCCATTGAATACTGACACCCTTCTTTTAAAAGGATGTAAATTAGGGTCCTGAAGAAGGGAAGATGGAATTTAAAGTATTTTCGCATAGGGATTTCAAACACTTAACTTGTCCCAAGCGGCTTACCACAAGTTGACACGCGTACCGTTTCAACCTTGAACAGGTAGCAAGACCTGTTTAATTCACCCCTTTTTAAATATTTAAAAGCCAGATCTCTATCATGCTAATAGCCCCCTAAAATACAGGTAAATCACATCCCCAAATGTTACGCAAATTAATTAAAAAGTCGGCCGCTTTATCGTCGTTATCTAAATGGATTTACATGTTCGATTTAAGTTTTATTATATTAAATGTCGTCAAGCGGCGTCTTAACTTCACAAATATTTATAATAATCTCTTTGACGTGTCTTATCATTGACGATCGATTAAATTAATTAACGTACTCATAGATAATTATGAATAATAAAAAGTAATCTTTAAAACGATAAAGTTATTTTTCTAGTCTTATCTTAAAATACCTGCGTGTCCTTCGATTATTTTTTAAGTAGGTTTCGAGAACGCAACTTGTCCTAAATGTAAATTGTTTGATTTAAAATCACTTTAAATGCTAAGGGCATCCACCCTCTGTAAAAAAACTCCGCAAAGGATCCGAAGACCATTCTTGAAGCTGCATTGTTTGTATAATGCTTTCTTATGCAGTCGTCGGTCTAAAGAATTCAAAGTATTCGCCGTTCGAAAAATCACTCATGTTTTACTCAAAGAAATGCATCATTCCGTAGAAAGCCCGGCAAATAGGATTGGCTGCCTTCGCTCTAATTTTACAGAGGTTGCAAGTATGCGTTTCAAATATTTCAAAAATATTTACGAGTTGATTTGAAGCATTCCTAAAAATTGTTCCTAAACCTCCACGTGTAATAATTTAAATACAATCAAATATTTGTAATCCAAAGATACCTAATCTTTATGTATTTTGTTACAAACAAATACGTTCTAACTATTGCTTGTTATTTGGAATTACACGAGGATGATACATAAACTTTTCCAATATTTTGTTGATTTCTAGATAAATACATTTTCATGACCGGTTGCGAAATTGTTAATTTAGGCTGCCACCCCGCAATAATACCGTTTGAAGACGCCATAAATAAACCATGGCCTTTTTTACCTTATAACGAACTGTTTTAAAATGTATTTGAAATACATATCAAAGTGGCTTTTAACCGTGGGCTACATTTCAATACTAAAGCTGACCGTTCTACTCAAAAGGTACGTCGAATATTCTATGCATTGAAGGAAATAAATTTTACGTGGATTTTAGACGAAAGTCCCAGCTGCATGAAGGGGTGTGCTCTATATTTGGATCCTCTCGAGTTGAGGGTGTATATTTTGCAATTCCACAGGGCCCGGTGGTCAACGGGGGACGTTAGGAGACTCCCTTATTGATATACTGCGTAAACATTGCTAAAATTTACCCCCAGTATACACGAAATGGTATTCGCATACGCTTCGATTAATTACCGTCGTTATTCGAGGTAACTATCTAAACTTTCGTATATGAGGTAACTGTTGTGGAAGATGTTAGAAGAAATAAAATATATAATCTAATATTGAAGCTGTAAATAAAGAAGCAACGCTCGGTAAATGTCCGAAACTTTACTAATTAAATCAATTAATGTTTCAAAGTTTCACATTTTCTGCTTTTATGAAAGCTTTAATGTCTTTTTGATAAATTGACAGTCATTAATACTGATACAATACGTTTCGGAACGATCTATTTGAGACCCTATTAATGTATCATTTGTACTTTGCTTTATAGACTTTTTGGAAATTAGCTACGTGTTTGCACCGGAATTTTGTACTTCACACTAAAATGAATAAACATAGTGATTGATTTGATCTTTCAGGTGATGAAAACGGAAACGAATCATCTAGATAAAATAAATTCACGTTTATTGATTGAATTTTTCTTATTAAAAATTAATGTAATTTATTATACCTATCTGTCACATATTGAACGGAATGACTGTCATATTATAAATTCTAAAAAAAACACGTTTATCAGTTTTGTGTCATCTTTTACTATTGTTAGAGCAACACTTTATACGTCAGATTAGTTTTTGTTTGTTTGATTCTAGAATAATGATTAAGTCGTAGATTACATTATAGGTATTACATACAGTGAGTTTTTTTTAAGACTGGCCATAGGGTTTTACGTGCTAATTTTTCAACCCCCGTTAACTTTTGTCCTCATGAAAATATTTAACCCAGATTTGTAGTAAAGTTGTGGGATATTATAATGTATTGAAAAAATTTCAATTTAATAACCAGAAGCAAGGAATAAGTTAGCAAAAAGATGTTTTTTGAATTCCATTTGCTTCAATTTTAAATTTTCAGTAGGCTAAAATTTCACCTGACATTTATAATTTTGATAGGTAATTGATTGTGTAATCACTTAACTGCCTATGGAGGCCATTTTGAACATTTCATTTCATTTTTATTGAAGTAAAGAACCTTGTTATAACATAAAAAATGAATTTATCGTTATTGAACTAATGTCAGACTATTTTTTGCAATTAACATTTTGTGTGTAAATTGTCTATTACAACCATTTTGGTATCACAAAATGAAGTAAATGGTGGTAAATGACCAGATAATATTATTGTTTAATCTAAAAACAGCGCTAAGCTTTGTAATTTTCACAAAAATAAAAGTTAACAGGGGGTTGAAAAATTAGCATGTAAAATCCCATGGCGTCTTAAAAAAAACTCACTGTATACATCTATTTATGAAAAACCGAATGTTGTAGTATTGTCATTTGAATATTTATATGAGTGAACATAGTACATATGTATTTTATGATTTAGTGTTTTGAATTTTGTAGGTATAAATAAATTGGGGATTATAACAAATAATACCTTTCAATCTATTAATTTTAGTCTTCACGATTTCGTAAACAAAATACAAAAGTTTTTTGTGTAAAAATCTACTAGCAAAAGTAGAAAATTTCAGTTTTAAAATAATATCACCGTATGGATGTATGTATCGAAAAGCCTAAGATATTTCTCTTCATCTTAGACCTACATCTCTTCTCGAAACTAAAGCATTTGATTTGTGTCTTTATGAATTAATTATTTATTTCAACCATTTTCATTTCATGTTCAGCACCATTATCTGCAAATGGTAGGTTATATCATTAAGAGTAGAAGTGCGTCTTTTTGTGCTAAGCCCAGAGATTGACGATCGAGACGAAGTCGAGGTCGCAACTGGGCGAATTTCGTTATTCGCTTTTTTAGGGACTTTTTTTAGTAGGGATAATTTAATTAATAAATATTTCGTGTAATTATTGATAAATAAATCATAAGGAATGCTTCAAATGACCTTACACTTGACTCGATCGAGCCGCCTGTAGATATTTCAGCTCCTAGGATTCAAGTCCGGTTACAAAAAAGCCACTTTAACCGTTTCGATACACAAAAGTGCGATTTTCGACCGCTTGAAGATAAAAAGTAAAATATACCTATCATATAACTAGATCTTACTTACAATTAAATGTAATAATAATTTTCTAATAAAACATTTTTCAAAGACTTTCATGAAGGTATACAGGTTTGATTATACTCCCCTAATATTTACAACATACCGGGTATCAACCACCAAACCTGGCCATAGGCACATTACACATATTAAAATAATATATGAGTTGCTATGAAACATATTATTGTTTCGTCAAATTTGCCCAATAATTGAGCATAATACTGCTCTGTGATCGTTCTTCCCTTTTCCAAATTTCAAAAGTATTTCTACTTTCTACGTTACCTACATCAAAAGTTTCTCGATGGCATTGCTTGTACGGATGATAATTATAGCTGTCAATATGACATTACACAATAATATATGTCATAGCAACTCATATATTATTTTAATATGTGTAATGTGCCTATGGCCAGGTTTGGTGGTTGATACCCGGTATACTCGTAATTTTTTGGAATTTTGCAAATAAATATTTACTTAAAGTCGTTAAAGTACTAGATGCTTTGTTCATATTTGATTGTAACGTCTAACCCGAGACCACTTAAAAGACAAGATAAATTTTGAAACAATAAGCTTATTCTTTTTTTCGTTAAGTTACATCATTCTAATAACAAAATAACATGATTAAAATGTGACTTATCAATTACAGTGTTTTTCTTTTGCTTTTCTTCTTTTGTCAGTTGTGTTTCACGATTTGTGACTTTCCAATTTTTTAAATGTCAAAATGATATGTCAAATGAAATTCCCCTTTTCTCAAATCACTTTCACTTTATACAAAATGCTTTTCTTCTTAATTTAATTGATTTTCATTGTCACAATGGGAAAGTCAATTGACAAATAATGAATTACATTTGACAAAAAAGGTATTTGTTCTACAAATCATCCCTTACTAGCAAAATAAATGGGAAAATCAATTGAGAAATTGTGAAACACAATTGACAAAAGGAGAAAAGCAAAACAAAAACACTGTATCGTTTAAAAACTTTAATAATTTTACAAAACTGCTCATATTAAATGACACCTTCAACATGAACAACAAAATATTAGTAAAAACATTCATCTTTACCTACATGTGCGACTTAGTTCTGTACATAAAATCTCGTTATGCGTGTTTTTTTTTTTTAATTTGGCGTTGAAGTTGGCGTTGAAGAGTCAATTGCGAATGAACCACTAGTCTTAAAAACACTGGTTTCTCAAATTGCACATTAAAAACACAAACAACACAAAAAGTGAGGTTAGATTTAAACAGCTGGTCAACCACTCGTCTTAAAAAAGACTGATTTTTCAAAGTGCATATTAAAAACACGCAAAAAGTGATGTTAGATTTAAACAGGTGATCTGAGTGGTAACCCGGTGGTGCGTTCACAATCGACTCTTCAACGCCAACTTCAACGCCAAATTTAAAAAACACGCCTTATAATGAATATCAATCAAATAAATTTTAATGTTTTTCGAAAGAAGTAAGTATTTGTTGTTTTACGAATATTAACATTCGCATTGTGTTAAAATTGTGTGAATAATCTGTATCATTTGTTTTTGCAACACCTACTCTGTCTACGATATGTTTTGTGGTACTCGCTTCACGTTAAAACATACTGGCATCAAACAAAATCGTTACCCTGGGAACCGAGTAGTTAGGTGAAAATATTATTAAATCATTTAATTATAAAACGCATTTCGTGACGAAAAAAAAAGTAACAGGTATTGTGTTATGTGTTGAATCGACTATATTGTGTTATAATGTATTAATTAATAATGCGATAAGAATTTTATTGCCTCTTATATTAGGGATTATTTCTCATTAAATTCAGCCTTCGTTTTTTATTTAACATCAATAATGTTGAAATCTAAATAACACTATCTAGGTATCCAGAACAAATTTATTTATCTGTTATTGATACATAAGCACCTGTTATCTGTTTTGAAATAATATCCTACACGATTTAAATATAACATCATTTCTGTGTTAAGTGAGGCTCAGAAGATAGTTTTTTTATGTTGATATAACGGCGACAAAGATCTGTCATTACAAATTATTCTCCGAATATGCAGTGCTTTAGTAAACAAATATCAGCATTCAGAAAATTTTATAAACCTGATCGTAAAAGTCTCATCAAAATTGATAAAATGATTAATTTCACGCTAAAGATTCATGATATGACACATCTAGAATTTAATTATTTTAGAGTCAGATTTTGACCAATTTAAAATTTACTGCCCATTAAGCAGCTAAAAGTGCAGTGAAACAATAATTGAGGCGACATTATCTAATTAAATGTGGCTTGAAATAATTTTGTAAAATTACGAAATGCATAAACTTGTGTTAAGAGAAGTCGGGGTGTTGTAGGGGAGCATGTGGCATATGCGGGCATGCAGAGGATCGCATAGCGAGAGGGTGAATGTATTAGCGTCTATATCAGACTCTGACCACTGACCACCCTGTCAGTCTCAAACTCAGCTCGATCTAAGAACGACTATTAAAATGATCGGAAAGCCGACGCGAAAACATCCCTTAAGTGATCATTCACCCAGTTAAAGTAAAAACAGTGTGCCGACGATGTATCACCTCAAGTTATTCCTACCCATAATGCTGGCGACGAGTGCTTTAATTTATTTAACGATTACCTACATACTTTTGTTTATAATATAAAATTGAATTCTTTTTACACGCGTTGATTTTCTTTCTACTTATCTTGGCTCTTATCGATATTTATCTTAATTGTAGTTATCGTCGCGTACATATAGTAAATATTTCTTTTAAATATTCAGTTAATCAGATTATCTTCAGCATGACATCTTTACTATCACTGACGAATATGCCACATAGAAATTATTTTGATATTTTCAACTACGGGATTGTACCGAACCTGAACTATTTGAGTAAGTATCCTCGTAAAATCTAGTTTTATTAATTAATTTTTTTGAATTATTGTGTAATTATAAGCCGGTTGGCAATTTATTTAGTGGTGGATTCTGCTTTTGATGGCTAGTTAATCACCACAAAAATCAAACAATAAATTGCCTGACCAATTATCAACGATTATTGGCTATTTCTAGATCGTTAATTTTTTTTATTGGGGAGCACAGTCATTTAATAAATTAATAACTTGGCTAATACTTGCCATTAATTTGGAAAATAATATGTCCCATTCCTCCACTTATTAAATGTAACAACCGTTAAATTATTTGCTACTGAAGGAAATGACAAACACAGATTTTTCGTAGTTAGTTTCGTTTCGATTCCGAAAGAAATTTCTAGTGTCGCCAAACAATTTCTCAACAATTCGCTTCAGCACTTTTTTGTTTAGTTTAATTACTCTCCTATTCCATAATTAATTAGACTCCCGATATTATCGCAGCGCGTAATTAAGATAGTGCTATCTCTATTAACATAATTTAAGAGTTCTATTTCCATTTTAAATTTGAAGAGACTGCGGGTTCGGACGAAATTAAAAATTGTCTTTGGTCAAAACACGAAAACGAATAAACACAAATAGAGTCGTAGACTAGGATATATGCAAAAGCCAGGCTAAGGGTGAAAAATAATAGCGTGGGGTCAGCCGCCTCGTGGGAGTCGTAAGAAGTAAACTATCCGAGACGCCTTAGATAGACATTTCGGCCGCAAAAGCTCTCCTTATGTCTCCACATTTATAAATAAAACACATGCCAATGTATATTTATACTGAAGAACTCAATATACATGAAATTTACTTACTTTCCAAGATTGGATTGTTACAATGGGGTTAATTATTTTCCGGGGCATTTGCAAAGGGCGTGCATGTGTCAGATAATTGAGTTTTGAATTTTTGAATATTCTGCGGTGGATTGAATGCATTCTGCTGATGAACATTTAAATATTTATGATGCGTAGATATATTCAAACAACCCTCACGCGATATTTCATAAAATATTGGATTATTTGCTTCCACATGCAAATATCATGGTGTTAATCGAAATGGAAAAAATACCGAGAATCGTAATCGAAGCGATTACTATTTAAATATGTTTATCACGTTATTATTTGCTCTTTTTATTTCATCATCGGTATGACTCATGTTAAATTGAAAAACTCTGTTTCAGGTGAACAACGTTCCACTCGGATGGATAAGGCGCCTTC
Source organism: Tenebrio molitor (assembly GCF_963966145.1). Classification (NCBI taxonomy): domain Eukaryota; kingdom Metazoa; phylum Arthropoda; class Insecta; order Coleoptera; family Tenebrionidae; genus Tenebrio; species Tenebrio molitor. The sequence continues at coordinate 13,014,118 of NC_091051.1, read as the reverse complement.
GACGCCGCCCTCCAACGACGGTAAGCATTTCGGATGTTGCTCTTCTAATTACCGAGCCACTAATTAATCGTCGTTTTATTGCTGAGGTGAAGAATAGTATCATTAGTAGCTCTTACCTGGGAATAAAATTGATCACACTTAAGTCGGCCAGACGGTCAAATTAAAAAGACGGTCCAGTCTACATAATAGCGAAAAATACTCAGCTTCTGTTCTTACTAATGTATAATTTTATATTTTTTACCGGGAACTACTTTGGTTAATGTAACCTGTGTGGAAACTTAACGAGCTTTTATGAAGATTTCAATTTTAATGACTATCACTTTGTCCTTTCCCACCCTCATTAAAATATTTTTATTGTTCCGTCGAAGGCCACACACGCATACAGGCGTCAACTATTTCAACTAGTCTTATTGAATAGGGAAAGGCATTTGTCGCAATAAAACCGACCCCTAAGGAAATATTATGCGTATAAAAAACCCTAAGTAGTGTTTAACCCTTTTTAATAAAGAAGATGGCCACGTGCAAGGGGTTATGCGACACGTGCCACGGCTTGTTGAATTATAAAAGATCCCTCCGTGCCTCCGTCCAAATTAAATGCCTGTTGACGTTTCAATAAATAAAAATTTCCGAAAAAAAAAATCAAAATGCCATATGGCATCGTGATAATCGATTGCCGAACATTTCATGGATTAGCAGTCTGTTTTTTATTCCTTCAACTACACTTTTACACCCTTTTCCCGGTTAAAATGCACCCTCGCCGCCCTTAAATGTTGTTTGATCGAATAGTGTTGAAACACGATCCGTTATGATTGATTGATGATCAGCAAAGCTCCGACGTGTCTTTCATCTGTAAGCTCCTCTAACTGGTTCAATTACTTTTTAATGTGTGATTTTTCTCTACATTATTCCGCTTATATAAGTTTCAATTAATTACGAGCATTTCCGCTTTCTATGAATGACGATTTTGTTGAATGTAAAGCTCCACCAGAATCCAGCCACTATCAAACAGAGCTTTCACATAATGTGGCAGTATACTTTTATTGTGATCTCTGTTTTGTTATTCAAAGAGTTTTACGAATGCGATCTGAATATATTTCCGATTTTTATACAGTCCATTCAGATTCGAGCTTTTTTCAGGTGTCGTGCGAAATTTCCTCGCTAAATTATTACTGGAACCGTTCGTCTCGGAGATCTATTCAAATCACGTATCTTAGACTTAAAATCAAACCCTATTTTACATAGCCAGTGACGCAAAAATTCTTCATCCACACTATTTAAATGCTGCTAGGGAGGCCGACCAAGCCTATCTGAATATGCCTGTTTGATATTCGGTTCATGTGCTCAACTTCGATTCTATAAAAACTGAAAAATGCTGAACAAACCGGAGGACACGCTGAAATATCAGAGAATATATAATGACGCAATTACTATTATTCGGAACTTTGTTCTCAGCTCATAAAAATAGATTAAAACCAAGCTTTGATCTCTGATAATTATTTATAAATAGTTGATAATCATTACTATGCCGATAGATTTTAAAACATACGTCAATAGTATCTCAAAAATTAATACTTATCTGTTTAGCAGATCAACTTTTAATTGAAAATGGACGATCTGATTTGCTAAATCGTACACTTCTTGAATGTATAATAAGTACGTTTCACGTCCCAAACTGTATTTAAAAATCGTTGCAAAATTCATTGCATAAATTCTAGAAAGTTGACAATATTGGTACATAATGTATCCATAATAAGCTTTAATCGTTTATTTAGATGCATACAATGACACAACGACTAACCGAGTAATTACAATAAAAACATTAATAATTCATAATGTCACAACGTTGTGGCGTCACATTGAAGATAAAACAGATTCAGTAGATAGATAGAATTCCAAAAAAATACTAATTGTGAAGAAAAATACGTTCCATCACTGGTATATTTTGGAAAAAATACCGTTTTGTTCCATCGTCTCTTTTGACGATTCCAAATCGATTATATTTGACACCCGTAAAAAGATATAATTACTTTCTGTAAAAATTATCCGGTGGCTTCAGTCGTGTTTATTGAAGTAATTCGTGCAGAACACGTGATTAAAAAGTTAGTTGCAGTTATCCGCACGGCGAGAGGTTTAAAAAAACTTAATCCGTTCAAAAATGGCGCGCGCCGGCTTAAAGGGTGCCGTTTAAAAAGGGTTCATTGTGAATTTTGATTGGTTGACGTGGTGGTAACAAAGCGGTCACATTTTAACATATCAGGGGTTGCTCGCGTTAACAACAATGTCAGACACGGGGGATGCCTCATCAATCTTGAGGTGACGTAGCGATATTCCGATATACTACAACTCCAAACACGCGTTAACACTGCATAACATTAACATATTTTCGTTTAATGAAACAGTATTCACGTTTCTATGTTTTTTTTTCGTTTTACCGTTCGTTCGTTCGGTTTGAAGCTATTTTCACGCTCGATGAATTCAAGTGAAGTGACCGCTGCATCCCTAAATATCAAAATTCAGCTGGTGTGAAATTTCTTATAGCTAGGCGGTGGCGAGTGCCCCACACGCTTATCGAAGCGTTATTTACCTTATCATGGTGTATGCAGGACTTAACAGCAGCGTCCTGATGTATTGGAAAATTGCTTCACATGAAGCTTTCGGACCGTTATCGACGATTATCGCCGCTGCCTACACATAAGTTTTATTTTCGTTTCGTAACAATGAAATGCAGTTATGTTCAAATATTAAAATTAATCGTAAAAAAATTTGCATCAATGTTATCAGCGCACTTAATAACAAGAAAATATCGCTTGCAAATTGGCTATTCAAATGCGCATACATGGCTAATTATCGCGATGTTTTCAGACGGCGACGTTAACGGCGACATCAGCGGCGACGACCAAAGCATCACCAGTGAACGTCAAGGTGAACACAATGACGAAAACTCCATGGACTCGGACAGGGGTGGCGCCCTTAACTTGGTAAGTCGCTTTTATACAAGCCAATAACACCGGAGAATATTAAAGTTTTCTTTAAATATTGACTCGGAAACAAACTATACTTATAATTGACGATTTTTCCCCTGGGTTGTTTAGTAAACTGCTCTTTTTGAAAACATTTGTTCTCAATATATAAATCTGAAGTCGACCGGTCCCAAACGAATAACACCCTTCAAAAAGTTAAATGTTTAAATTCTTCAGGGACACTCTCCCCCCATCGATCGAATTTGATTCCATTTGTGTTTTTAAGCGTTCAAACTCGACAATCAACGACGTCCTAACGTCACAACGAGCATTACTTTTAACGCAAGAAGATGCATAATTTTCAGAATACATCAACTGATTCCTCATTAAAATGCACAACGATGGCACAACCTCTAATTTTTCGCTGTATTTATTTGGGATGAATGTAATTAGCTGTTAAATTACCCGTAATAATTGCCTCAAGCTTACGGCCATTTTCAGTTATGCACTGCCTGAACTGAAATTCGCTCGGCAATTTTTTCACATTTGATGTTTTCATTCTGTACCTTATTAATTCTGACAGGGCCTATCGAATTAACTCACTTAATAATAATTACAAATAGTTTCAATTACTATCGACTTCATGCCTATCCAAATTAAATCTAAAAAGTTGCTTCCAATCAAAGATGCAATGAAGTATTGCCACACATTAATAAACTCTAATGGTGTTTAATAATCTGTGGTATTGCGTACAAGATTACATTTGAACCTACTGTCTCCCAACTCATCTGAAATCTCAGTAGTGAAGTGCAAAGTTTCAGACACAGATACGACTTTCATAAATAATTTCTGAAAAAGTTAACTTAATTAAGCTTCATCAACATTCCGAGGTCACACTTAAAAAAAAAGAAAACAAGACAGCAATTGCAATAATTTCGAAAATTTTAGAGATTATAAAAATCAAAATAGTTTTAAAATTATCTCAAACAACAACCTAGCAGATTGCATAGGTATAATTGCCAATTAAAGTGCATTCTGTAATAAAAGATGTACTCTTATATGACGAAGCACTCTCTAAAGATATGTAACTAAAATTAGATCGTTTATCTACAACTTTTGTTATTCTTATAAATTAAAAAAAAAAAAAAACAATATGATTGTGTTTTTCACAATAATTTTTTTAATTCACTCTAATTCTGTTTTCAGTTATCTTAATACATATTTTTTACAAAAGCCCCAGCTCTGAGTTGATAATAATGAAAACGTTAAGGTCACCGGATGTCTACTGTGAATAATTTTTTAAAAACGTATTTGAAAGTTAACGTGTTTAATCCACGTTCTTATGAACTGAAATGAAATCTAAATTCTTAAATTAATTATTTTCTTTGTTAATATAAATGCAAATAGATGAAAAACAAGTAAATATGCTGAATAAATATCGGAAAGTGTTGAAGGTCTCAACTTTGAATTTATTCCTTCTAGGTGACCAATGAGACCGATCAACCTAGACTATCCTCACCGAATTCGCAGGTGACGAGTTCGAGTCCTGGAGTTGGTGCTGCTTTAGCGGCTTTAGGAGGACTCGGTGGTCTATTCGGAAACCATCTGCAAATGCTTGGCAGTCTGCAAGCTTTTCAAAACCCACAAAACCTGCAACAATTCCAGCAGTTGGCGATGTTACAACAGGCTAGCGGAAGTCCACAGGCGCAATTCTTTTTACAAAATCAGGTTTGTAGATCATTCTTCCATTTTAAAACCGATGTGCCAATCCTCTTGGATAATATTTAATATCAATAAATGATGAAATTTAAATGTTGGCCCGATAAGTTTTACGACATCATTGATAAGTTACTTAATGTAGATTTGTTGTAATTTGAAGGGATTTCTGCAAGGATTCTCTAGATCCGGTCTGTCTTCAAGACCGCCGCATTCGATGCAGGTGTGTGAATGTCGCCTGTTCTTGTCGTGAATGCCCTCTCATTACGAGCATGCACATTATTTTACCTTTTTTTAACACGTTTATATAATTTTATTCGTAACGACGTGTAATTACGCAACACCAGATTTCGTTTTCTAATGTGTTGTTTGCATGATTCCTCGAGAATGATTTATGGATTTCATCACACGTTGTTTTTATCACGACATTTCTTCCCAGGTCCAGCAAATAGCTCAAGCAGCGCAGCAACTCCAGCAACTTCAGAAAGCTCAGCAACAAAATTCCAACCAACACAACACGAGCATCCCCTCCAATACGCAACTACCCCAAACGCAAACGACCCCACCAAATAATTCGCACATACCAGCCAGTTTGCTCACTCCCAGTACTCCCAGTTCTGGTGGTTTGACCCCCCAACATTTAAAAACGCCCAGGCTGTTAGAGCCGTCACCCGAAGAAACCACAGATTTAGAAGAACTTGAACAATTTGCCAAAACATTCAAACAAAGACGAATCAAATTAGGTAAGTTGGTGAAAACACGTAATCGAATTTTTGAATTCCTACTTTGAACTTATTTAAGGGTTTACTCAAGGAGACGTCGGTCTGGCGATGGGTAAACTTTACGGGAACGATTTTTCCCAAACGACGATATCGAGGTTCGAAGCTTTAAATCTTAGTTTCAAAAATATGTGCAAGTTGAAACCTCTCTTGCAAAAATGGTTAGAAGACGCCGACAGCACCTTAACAAATCCCGGTGCTCTCAGTAATCCCATGACGACTCCGGAAACCATCGGAAGGCGTCGCAAGAAGAGGACGTCCATTGAAACGAGCGTCCGGGTGGCTCTCGAGAAAGCCTTCCTGCAAAATCCCAAGCCCACCTCCGAGGAAATATCGCTTCTCGCAGACGGACTGTGCATGGAAAAGGAAGTCGTGCGAGTCTGGTTCTGCAACAGAAGACAGAAGGAGAAGAGGATAAATCCTCCGGCGGCGGCGATGGGTTCGCCGTGCTCGGCCAACAACCCGAACGGGACCATGTTTGCCATAGCGAATTCGTTGGCGAACAGTCCCTTGTCGTTGGTGACGACCAGCGGCCACAATAATTTCAATCCAAATGTGATGGTGAAACAGGAATGACCCCACGTCAATTTCTTCGCTGATCACTACATGGAATAGCTGATCGACGTGTTGTGCAATTGTGTAGTAGCTGGGACTAACGTGACATTAATATCCGTGTCGTGAACATATGAACGTGCGCCAAAGACAAAAAAGAGGAACATTTCCAATTGAAGATATCCTGTTTTTATACTGAAACTTTGTAAAGGCATCTCTCGTCAGTATTCTCGATATTCAACATTAGTTGTCATTGGATCTCGGTCAAAAGTCATAATCATGCATGTTACACATATTTAAATATTTTTGAACGTAGTGTTTACTTATTTATTGTATTAATTATTGTTTAGTTTAAAGCACCGTTGTCGTCATCACATTACTAACAGTCTTCCAGTTGGATAACGAGTTCCTAAAAGTAGGTTAGTCGAGTAAACACCACGAAAATCATTATTAAGCGTCTTTCGACTGTTCAATATTAATTTATGCCAAAAATACTTATGTCTATTTAGAAATAGGTAGTTATCGTCTCCGTTTTATACAGTTTTATTTTTAATGTATAAATTGTTTATTGCTTTTTGCTTAATATTATCACTGTAAATACAAAATCATTTTTATTTTATCCATTCAATCAAGCCGAGAGCAAATCAAGGTCCCCTCCCTCCGGCTCTTCTTCTGCCCGAGAGCTTGGATGATTGGAAGAAACGTATGATATACCATAACTGTTGAAAACTTGCCGGTTGACACCCATTGTTAAGCAGGGTCTCATAATTATATATTTGAATGGATGTCACCCGTCAGTTGTGTACAATTGTTGTAGATAGATATATGTTATACGGTAAATATACAAGTATTCTAGGCCTAGCTCTTTGTTTAGTATTTAGTGTATATGAATTTTATTAATCTACTCTTTATGTATGTCAATGTATATAATCGAATTTAGTGGTTCTTTTTTTAAGTGAGGACCAATCTAGAAATGTTGAAAAGTTCCTACATTTGAAATTAAGCGATTGTTGATATTATTGATATGTTATTTGTATGCGTTATAATATCATCAACGATGTAATTGTTTCTAACAATTTTATTTTTATTTTCTACGATCATTAGACTGACACACCTATATTTTGTTTTTAGACCTGTCATTGTTGAAACATTTTTACGAATAGGGTCCTTCCCTTAAGAATTTTATATAATTATAATTTTTGCACACATATATTTACTTTTTTCATTTTCAAACCCTTTTGAAACATGTTATTTATCAAATCTCAGGTGAATACTATTCTAACATACTTAACATGTTTCAAAATTCGTTAATTTTTATACAAGCAACCAGGCTTTACTTGTATCAAAATTAATTTTTCTGTGTTCATTCTTTTGTGGTAATTGTGCAAAAACTGAATGTATAGGATGAAAAAGAACTCGAAAAATGTCCACAGACTTAGTTTTTTATATAATTATTGCACATATCGTACAAGAAGGTAGTTTAATGTACAGTCATTTTTATGCCTGTGGACATTTTCAAACAATCTACGTCATATCAATGTGTAAATTTTAGCATTTATTCACAGAAATTTAAACAAAATGTTATGAATTGTAAAAATAACTTAAGATCTACAGTATTTGGTGATTAAGTGGCATTATGTTTGAGTAATTATAACATTCCATAGGCTTAGATCCAGTAGGTATATGTGTGTAGCATAAATGTCTCATAGGAAATGCAACCTGTGAAGAAACGACAAGAAATGCGCGAAAATATCGGTTGCATGAATTGAATTTATATTTCGAAGAACGATGCATGTTCTGGACGTAAATTCAATTTCAACAAATTTGTAATAACTTAGTAAAACAATATCGAAAGTGTATAAGACCCTATTCTGACGTGTAATATACTGTGGTGGTCTAGGCAATAACATGTACATTATTTTCATTAAAGAAAAGGATTCGTAGATGACGTGTTTTATTATTGGAAAAGTATTCACATTGATTTGTTCCTGAAATTTCTGTTTCAAAAAAACAATTTTATTCTCGGTTATACGGAGTTGTATATTTGGTTGCCTAACTCAAAAGAGTTTGAAAATATGTACAGTGGCGAGCAATACATGTTGGTCGTTAAGGTCATTCTTTGACGCAATCAAAAATGCTCCATTGTAAAACAGTCTTAAATATCATAACCTATCATCATGCTGTATGACATTAATTGTCATTTTTTTCTCAATTTTTTGACACTTTGTTGACGTGGGCATAATCAGACAGGGAAATTTTTTAAATTTGTGACAATCTAACCAAATTTTGAAATGACATTGACGACCAAAATTTATTGCTCGCGACAGTAAATATTTTTGAGACATAAAGCAAAAACAAATTAAAGTAAAAAAAAACACTGAGCAAAACATATAATTTACTTACATACCAATTATTTTCCTTAAACTTCCAACGTCTCCTTCAATATCTTGCTTGTTAATTTATTTTCAAGAAACTAACACATTTGTTTACCTAAACATGTCACCTCTGCATTGTACAGTTTGTAACAAGACCGACAGACATCAGTAAAATGTATTTCACATAAAAGTTGGTTTGATGAAAAAGGTACTTTGATCATGTTTTAAATGGCTTTCAAATCTTGAAAACTTGACAAAGTGAATGTAAAAATAAATCGCTACTAAGTACAATTATACATTTTGTTATAAAGCTTTGGCTATGGGGTTGTTCAAATAAAATTTATTTTAATTACGTCATGATTCACGACAAAGGAATAAAAGAGTTGGTAATAATATGTACGAAATACACCAATAGAACTCTTTAAAATAAAATAAAAAAATTACATACTGATTTTTTTTAATCGAATGTTTTTTTTTACATTTTTCTAACTCCTAATTTGACACTTCGCTCATGGAATAATTATCAATTGAAACGAAACAGTGAGTGAAAATGTTTTTGTCCGGTAAAAACTTTAAGAAAGAACGATCGCTGTTCTAATACCAACAGTTTTTACTGTTTTTCATTCGAGTAGTTTAATCGAGTAATTTTTTTTCGTGCTTCGTTATCAATGGATGTGTAAACACATGAGGGGGTATGAATTTAGTGTTCAAATTACATTTAATTTTAACTCTGTTTGGAAGAATTTGCGGAAAAAATTATAAATAAAAAAAATGTTTATTTTAACGAGTCCTATTAGTGGTTAAATTTATTAGGTGGACTTCCATAACACTCGATATACACTGAAAATTCAAGATAAGTCACAACAACAAAATTATCATGCAACCAAGAATACATGTCTCCCATTGTTTTTAGTTTGTGTTTTTATTGATTATTCCACATAACGATTTTGATTAAATTTGACAAAGGTAAGATCGGGCATGTTTACAATGTTTTATAAAATTAAAATATATTTCTTTAAATCCACATATGTAATTGGTGCAAATGTAATGTTGGCTGCATCACAAGTTTCGTTAGGCTCATTATTACTCGTGAATCACCCTGTTTTTAAATCTCACAATTACACCAACTATATTTATTTAAATCAACTTTATTAGATCTTTTTCTCTAAACAAATTCTGTTTATTAGCTATACATTAGGTAGGTATACAGGGAATCATTTTTTGTAGCTGATTGTATTATTTTTGAAACGTAGCAACTGGCTTTATTTGGTTGAAATAACATTACACCTCGAGATGCCCTTCTGGGATTGGTAGAATTATGTACAAGTCCTGTAACTCAGTTATGAAAGCAGTAGTAAATTCTTTGTTTCTATTTTTTGATAACTTATTGTCGTCGGCAGGTGCCCTTTTTCTCTAGGGAGCGAGTTGTGAAAGGCTCTGTATACCAAGGTGGAGAAGTTCATGATTATAGCCAGAGCGCCAAGATTAGAGCCCGAGGCGCGCCGAGGGTTGAAGTTGTAAGGCGCGAAGGCTATAAGGGACTTCTCCACCGTGGTTTATATACTATTTTTTCACTACTAGATACGTTAAAACCCTTTCTGATAATAATTATTAATCAAATTATTTTGTCGGATGCGACGGGTCCGAGTTGTCATTTCTTGACAGTTGGTATGAAAATCGTCTACGTTAACCAATGAAATAGACGACAATTTTTCGTTGCTAGGTGACGGTTGTTCCATTATTCACCACTGGTTAATAATGAAAAATTAGTTACCTGTCACTGGGCCAACGTAGAAAAACGAAACTTCTCAGTGTTCTATGACAACCGATAACCATTTTCTTCATCAGCTACCTATGATTTGAAAGTTTCTACTTCTGGCAGTCACTAACTTGCGAAAATTGATTCTATTATTTTTAAAATTTATGTTTAAAGTAATTAAAACGTGGAGACACAAAAATTAATTGATTGTTACTTGTAATGATAGACTACAGACTTTTTAATTCTTAATTCCGGGCTTCTACGTATATAACGGGTGTTTTTTAAAATTTGGCGTCGAAGTTGGCGTTGAAGAGTCGATTGTGAATGCATTATACGTATGTTATAACGGTGCGTTCTCAATCGACTCTCCAACGTCTTCTTCGACGCCAAATTTAAAAAAATATCCTTTATACCGCAATTGTTATTTGTTCGAATAAAATATTTTTACTAAGGTAGGTATCAAGTTAAGATTTCACAAATAATTTGGAATTTATGTTTTTTTATTGTTTTATAATTAATTTCTCAACTTCTTTCAATCGGAATGTAAAATCTTCAAGTTTACTTTAACGAAAATATATTTCTTTTAGGTAACCATTCAGTTATAATTTCACAATTTTAAGGAGCATCAAAAATATAATAGATATCAACTTGTAATAATGAAACGTTTTTTAGTTGCATATTTATTAGATCATATTGTTTTTACAGGTTGGATTATAAAGTGTAAATGTGTGTTTAGAAAAAAGAATTATTTAAATTTAAACGTTCTAGGGTTATTAGAAAATCACCAAATGCTCACGATCCCTTCCACATTCTGCCATTGCTCGACCTTTAATTCTGTAATATTGGTATCACTTTAATTTTGTTTTTGTGCCGTATTTGACAGGTTTACTTTATTTTATGAAAAACTACACATCTGTATTTAATTTCTAGTAAAAAACAAGACTTTATCAGGTAAGTAATTGAGCGAATGTGGATTAAATTTTTGTATTCTGAAATCGCCTTCAGTAAGTGTCTCCGTTAATGCAATTAGGGAACTACGTCTCTGTCGTGTATTTTTAGAATAAATATGGATGAAAATGTAACAAATCACGACAACAAAAGTGATGGCACGTCAAATACGGAAGAAAAATCCGAAGAAAATGTTAAACGGCTTAAAACAAGTGATTCAGGCATCGGAAGATCAGAAGAATCGAGTTTGTCAAGCAACACCGATCAAGAGATGGCAAGTGCAAGTACCAGCGCTGAGACCAAAAATACCTTTGGCGTTAAAACAAAAATGCCTCCTTTTGTTACATTTCGCATGTCTCCAAATACGAAAAATCGTAATTACAGAAATAGTCGTGATAATGCAGCAGATGACAGGTAACAGATATGTTATGTTATGTAAACAAATGAACTTTGCTTAATGTTGGATAATAGTGAGGAACGAGATGATCCCATGGGTGAAGAAGAAGAAACTCCTAGAGCAGAAGTGAGTCTGAGGGATGAAGAAGAAGATGATGAAAATGAGTGGGAAGACTATGAAGAAGATGAAGATGAAGAAGAAGATATTGTAGAAGATACATCAGGCGAGGACACTCGTTTGTTCTCTGACAGTCCCAGCAGTGATGATTCCACAGTAATTCTTGATGGAGATAATGAAAATGATGTTGAGGATCATCCACTTTTCAAAAAAGAGAAACCTAAACATACATGGTTTGCTGTAAATGAAATTGATAAAAGACAGTTAGGTTATAGTGCAAAATTACAAAGTCGCGAATTATTTCAACGGAGATGTTACGGTTCCCTGCATTGTGTTAAACGTTTAGAGTTAATGTATAAATTAGAGGAACATGCTGGTTGTGTAAATAGCTTAAATTTTCATCCGGATGGTACTTTGTTAGCTAGTGGGGCTGATGATTTAAAGGTGGTCATCTGGGATTGGAAAATAGGTAAAGTTTTAATGAAATACAAAACAAAACACAGGGGTAATGTATTTCAAAGCAAATTTTTGCACCTCTCTGGGGATTTACATATTGCTTCATGTGCAAGAGATGGACAGGTAATGATAACAGAATTAATGTAATACAGTTGTACATTGTTTTTTTCAAATAAGGTGCGACTTGCACAGTTGTCCAGAGAAGAAGGTGTGAAGAATGCCAGACTGTTGGGTTCTCATAAGGGACCCTGTCACAAGTTAATAGTGCTTCCAGAACAGCCTCAAATCATTCTCAGCGCAGGCGAAGATGGCGCTGTTCTCAATCATGACGTCAGAGGTCCAAAAAGCACCAAGTATAATCTGACTTTTACAAAAGAGAAAACCCTTTACCTGTTATTTAAATTCGTAGAATAGTGACGGTCAAGGAGGAATTAAAGACCATAGCTTTGTACAGTATACACGGCCATCCTTTGAAGACGCATGAATTTTGTGTTAGCGGTAGAGACTCGATTGTCAGAGTTTACGACCAAAGAAAAAGTAACAAACCGGCAGCCACTTATACACCTTTTGCTAAAGTTTTAATGCGGTATTTATCTTTTTTCTTTTAAAGAATATTTTTATTTTTAGACGAAAGGTAAAAATAGAAACTACCATGTTACTTGTGCAGTGTATAATCATAACGGGTCTGAAATTCTGGCATCATATAGTGATGCAGATGTTTATCTTTTTGATGTCAATTCTCCAGAGCCAGGGAAATTTATTCATCAGTATCAAGGGCACAGAAATGGTGCAACAATTAAAGGTGTCAACTTTTTTGGCCCAAAGTCAGAGTTTGTAGTTAGTGGTTCTGATTGTGGTCATATTTATTTTTGGGAGAGAAATACAGAAGCACTTGTTCAGTGGTTGCTTGCAGATGACAATGGAGTTGTAGGTCATTTTCATAAATAATTGTACAATTCACCGATCATTTTGATTTAGGTAAATTGTCTGGAACCTCATCCTCAGTTACCATTTATCTGTACAAGTGGATTAGATTGGGATGTTAAAGTTTGGGTACCGTCTTGTGAGGAAGAACCCACAATGGACGGATTAAGTAAAACTATCAAAAACAACATCAAGACAAAAATGAACATCTCAGATTCGTCAGAAATTAATGAAAGCCAAATGTTGTGGATGTTGTGGAGACATCTTAGGAACACCAGTCGTCTAAGAGTAACATAAAATTACGATTTTTAATCTCATAATTTTTCTTTTTTTATTTCAGGCGTCTAATATGTTTAATGTTAGAGATTTCTTGCAATCTTCTTCTCCGATCTACTCTGATTCCAACTCTTCAGGATCAGACAGCCCGAGCAACTCAGACGGTTCTGACGATGATTTTGATAGGGCACCAAACTGTAATACTTCTTAATCAACGAAAGAAATGGTTATTTCAACATTGTTTTCTAGCCTGTTAATTCATATTTATGTTAGTTACACATATATTACTTATTAAATTACCAACTTTTATTAATCAGTTTTATGAACATGTACGTGTAAAATGTTAACTAAAGTATTAACATTTTCATAAATATGTGATTTAGTTTTATGAATTTATAAATACATTTCAACTAGGAAATAAATTTGTATGATACATGTATGCTGGATTTTTAAAAAATACCAATCACCTGTGCCAAGCCGGCATAAATAGTTAATGTAAAAGCCCCAACAATTATGGTAACCATAGCTTTCACAAAAAGACCAACCCAAGGTCCTGCTAACAAAAATTTTAACAACAAATCTAGCAATAATGGCTTATATGAAGAAAAAACTAGCAAAGCTGTTACAACTGGTTTAAAGTTGTTTCTCAAGTCGTGTCTAGACCATAGCCAAATTAAAGTTGCTGTGGCTATATGTTGTACTAATGAAATATTCGATTCCAAGCACTTCTGGATATATTTCCAGTCAAATTCTGCCCCTCGAGCACCTACCCAAAGCAACAGTGCTCTAGAAAGTATTACTTCTGCAGTGGCCCAACCAATTCCTGCTGTCAACACTTTACTATGACCCTTGCCTGGAATTCCAGCAAGAACAACATAGAGTCCAACCAAATCTGCCAAGTCGACTGTTGATTTTAAAAATTCCTAGAGAAAGTGTGGTTTTTATTTTACAATTCTAATGCTCACAAAACTCACTCCCAAAATGTCACTTCCCAAATCTGAAACGTTGTCAGGGAAAAATGTAGCTAAGATTAACATTTTTGCTAGCTGCGTGAACATATAAATGCAACCGGCTTGAATACATTTCCAAAAGGCTCCATACTCTGACCTAAAAGTGGTAGAAATGTACAACTTGAAATACTGATTTCTAGCATTTACAATCCGGAATATTTATAAGTCAGGTAATAAGGAACATAAATCAATGCTACACAATTTCCAAAGTGGTATAAAGTCATAGTTTTTGAAACTTTACCGATTTAAGAACAAACTTATAGGTTATGCCGAAATAAAAACGTCATAGAATTACTTTTGACTTTTCAAAAATATTGGTAACACTGGATTTTGACATTTTGACAGAGCATGAATTAGAGGACGAACGATTTGTAAACGTTTCGTGATCGATCAATTTTGAACACATTAAGTACTTGCAATTTTATCAGAAATTATAAAACAAGATGAATACCAATAAATTTCGTCAAATGGAAGATGAAATGAACAGGTAATCACTTGAAAATACTTCTTGTAAACTTAACCTCTTCTACCGTCTATTTTAGGTTTGAAGCCGAAATTTCAGGCCAGACATTAATGAATGCTTATTCGGGAGCATTTGGATTGCCTGGATTTGGAAATATTCCTCCGCCGCCGCAACCACCGCTTCTTATACCTCATCAGGTGAAACAATCTAAAAAGTCGAATCCCCACAACGGTTATGACATATATTCACAACCAACAATATCACAGCCAGCTGTGGTATCTGCAAAACCTACTTTATACACAAATGCTGCTAAATCTGCAGCACAGTCCTCAGCAACCAACACAACCTCTCAGTCATCTGTTGACTTCATTGCACTACAGTCAGAAGTTGAAAAGAAGCTAAAAAAACTAAAAAATGAGAAAGTGAGTGCAGAATTGGCAATATCACAAGGTACTGCTTGCATTGGAGTGTTGAAACTTATTTTGTAAGTTATTTTTTTGTAGGTAAAGCAAGTAGTGCATTACAATCATTTGGACCTGATGATTATAAACGTAGGGGTAGTAAAAATCGCAAATTGACGCGCACTGCAGGAGGTCAAGTCTGGGAAGATTTGTCATTAACTGATTGGCCTGATGATGATTTTAGAATTTTTTGTGGTGATCTAGGAAATGATGTCACAGATGAACTTCTCACTAGAACATTTAATAAGTATCCTTCATTTAATCGTGCAAAGGTCATACGAGATAAACGTACAAATAAGAGTAAAGGCTATGGATTCATTAGCTTCAAGGATCCTGCAGATTTTACCAGGGCCATGAAAGAAATGAATGGTAAGTGGTATTCAATATTAATGTAAATTTTATTTTATTTAGGCTAGATCAAGCACCATGTGCATGTTTTAGTGAGTTAAGACAAAATTAAAACTACAAATATAGCTATTCCATAAAAATAATATACTTTATTCAAAAGTTGATGGAATAAATGATGAAAATATGTGATTGTCCAAACAGTATCTTCTATAGTTAATTACTGTCGCGAGCAAAAAATTCTGTTCGTCAATGTTATTTCAAAATGTCGTTAGATTGTCACAAATTAAAAAGAAATCCTGCCTGATCATGTCCATGTCAATAAAGTGTCAAATAAATGAGAAAATTACGGTTATCATGTTGGTACTACCAGAATCTAAAGTCTGCAGCGTCAGCCAATACGCGCGAATATCTCAAAGTCGACAAGTGTTTCAATTGTTTTTTGCCAACCATCATAAAATTCCCCAGAATTTTAAAAGCCTTACTTTTGATTTAAAAACAGCTCAAAAGGTGCAAAATAGAAAAAATCTTATAAAAAAACTCGTTTCATAATCGTTAGGCGTTTGTTTATTCCATTCGTCCATATTGATTTTTCAATTACGTGAGAGTTTAAAAAAAATTGTTTGCTTTGAAGTTGGTGTTTCTAAGAAAAATTACGAAATACATCAATGCATCCATTAGATAAATTCAACATTGAACTATTATTTTTTGAATAAAGTAAGCTACTCTATAAAAAATAATTAGAGGAATTTTTTTGAAGTGAATATGAATAGAATGGATACAAAAACAAATAAAAAAAAATGGGGACTATTTTGAATGGTGATGGAAAATTAGCTGTTGAATTATTGATACTCTGGAAGAGTTGTTTTATAATAAATGAATAAAAAAGAACTTTAAAAGATTGTTACAATGTTCGCATCTTGTAAAAACAATGAACAATAATTAAAGATCATACCAGGTCAGCAAGCAAACTTATGGTAAATTTGTTTGTTCTTACATCATTTTCGCGTAATCAGTTCGTGTTAATATCAATTTTTAGTTGCTCTTGTAATAAATTGAGTAGTCTTAAATATTAAAGTAATATAAAAATGATATACTTATGTACACTGGTGGCCATTAATTTGGAAACACCGGCCTAATCAAGTTTACTTACTGGATATTTCTAAATATTTGATAGCGGATATTTGGTGGCGGAAAGAAAAGACTGAGAAATGTCACAAAAATGTATTGTCAGTGTCAAATTTCTCATAAATGCCGTAAAAAGGAATGCCTAGGTAAATTTAAATTTTCGCTAAATTGATTGAAAAAATAAATTCTAAGGAAACCAATTTTTGTCAATGGTTCAAAAGGAAAAGTTATTCTCGTATAATCAAACGTATTACAAATTATGTCTCTAGTTCGACGATAAATAACTTTCTTATTGCCAATTTGCTGCATTTCTGCCTAAATCACGAACGTCTTTGAGAAATTTGACACTGCCAATACAAATTTGTGGCATTTCTCAGTCTTTTGTTTCCGCCATCAAATATGAAAATATCTCTAGTGTAAGCGTTATGTCATGAACTCATGTCACCCATGCCATCGTTGAGCGCATTCAACAGACTGTCGCAGCCGAAATTGATATGTCAATAACATTGTCAAAGTGACAAGCAATTTACAATAGAAAAATCTTGGTGTTTCCAAATTAATGGCCGCCACTGTACTATACATTTTTACCACTTATAATTTCAGCAACGGGAATTGTACCGCAATCTCTTTTTAAAAATTTAAAAATTCTGGATTTAAGGAACACATTGGTAGTTGAAATTCAAAAAGGTATATTATTATACTCATGTCATATCGTGAGGAAGTTCCTTAACATTGACACAGAACATAATAAAACAACAAAGTCAAAATGTGGAGGCGAGACGCCGGTAATTATGTTGATTAGCACTGCATTATTACTTGATCGTAATATCCGTAATAGTGTATGTACTATCGGTGGACATAAAAACCTGGGACAAACGTCACAATTGTATAAAGTCAAAAATCAGAAATATACATTGGGTAAATTTGGCTTTTTACAAACAAGGTTATAAAAATTATGACATATTGTCAGAAACACCAAGTTAAAGTTCAGTTCTTTAACGTTCTCTTCATTGACAATGATTTTATATAATAACACAATTGATCTAGCATCTCTTACGTTCAAGGAGTTAATTTTAAATACTGACAATTTTTACTTTGAGTGACAATTCAAAAGTCTGATATACAATGAGCAAATTTTGGATGTCCCAGGTTTTAATGTCCACCGATAGTACTCCGGCAAAATTGCCCTGCCGCCGGGTGGTGGAGGGAAAGTATAAAAATAAAACATTATAAAGTAGATATTGTTAGTTTGTTGCCCTTTTTGTACGTAAGATGTGCTTACGAAGGAAAAATCACAGGAAGAATAATACAATATATCGTCATTATATTGCTTAACAAAATGGAATAATATCAAATTCACTAAATTGAATCTTATCATAATATAGTCCTTCAGTTCAGTTCAATATTTGTTTACATAAATCATATTATTACTCCCCGGAGTACGAATTGAGGTAGATAATTATTATTGTTTATTTCGTTCCTTGTGTATTTAAATTTAATTTAAAATTCATTTTACAACATTAACAATCTGAAACTTTTTCCAATTGTATTTTAATGGAGGCGGATTGAAGCCTGAAGTATTTTATTTTCATTTTATAATATCTACAGTCACAAAGCATTATTTCAGATAAAGTTGTTACTTCGCATACATTTTTAATAGAATTAAAATTCCACCCCTCGAGCAAAATACCGATTAAGTAACTCGCAATGAAGCTTAGAGGATGTCGAGTTAAATGCAAACATTTTTAATAAGCGATGAAATATAATTTTAAAATTGTACCAAAATAAACTTAGTTGAAAATTTTACTTCCAGTGAATTATGTATGCGAAACATTCCCTCCGGGGAATTTTGTTAAACAAATGAGTAATAAAATCCCAGTAAGTATAATTTTAATAATTCATTACTTGTTTGTGTAAATAGTAAACACACTCAATACGGAGCAAATTTTTTAATGTTTGGTCAACGTCGCATAATTAATTTCAGTCGTTTTGGTTTTATTTTTTTTATTTACCTTTTTTTATTTTCATTTAATTCACAATGAATTGATCACATGTAAAAAATAATAAATAACACGAAACTAAACATAACAATATTAAGTTAAATCACGAGCGAACTTCAGTCGGTTGGGATGCCATTACTTTGAGAAGGAATTAAAACAAAATCACAAAGCGAACAAACTACTTCTTCCCCAGCGGTCCCCAGCCGTAAGAAACAAACAGCTGAGGGATAACCGAATGCGGTGACCTATTCAGACTTTTCTGTCTCATCGAAGTCCTCACTTGAGGCAAACTTTTGCGTTGACTTTTGGACGCGGTCTGCGGCCGGAAGTTAGTTTCCACCGTGGCAGGGGCTTTCGACGAAGAGAACGTCGGATTCATGTATAACACGCTGAAAGGCATGCCACCCGCACCCCAACCACGCGATATGAAGATGTCCTTTTTGGTTTCACGGTTGGCAAATCTTTTGATCTCGTTGCTTTTTACTCTCTGTTGGATTTTGTTACGAGAGCCCAGGGATTGTTGGTAGGGAGCACAGAAACATGACTGGCAGAGGCAGACGATGAGGATGACGTCCAGTATTACGGTTGAGTTGTACATTGTCTGGAAAGTAACGTAACAATTATTACAAATAAAAATATCGTTTAGAAGTAAACTTGCCAGTTTATCGTTGGTCGATCGATCGATTAAAAAAAATATTCAATATGAACAGTTTGACTCTGGAGTGAACAGCCTAATGCACAAAGCGCTAACTCTCTAATAAAATGATTTAAACAATCCTTCCAACATTTATATCTTTAAAAAATAATGTACAAGCAGTCACGCTAGATGGCAATCTGGTAATGGTCCATACACGTGAATTCAGAGTGAAAAATATTTCTTCGAGATGAACTCTTATCACATTGACAATTATTTTTAGTAATGAAATCTTAAAATAGAATGAGTTTGTTGTGCATTTTTTAATTGGGTGGGGTGAAATATGTCACGACTTGAGGTGCCAGCAGACGGTTCCTTTGTTTTTCGGTTTATCAATTAGTCAACACTGATATGTTTGAAAATATTTTTCGTTCAATTGAATTGTCAGAAGAAAATTGCTGAATTCCACATGTAAATAAGTTGTGACGCAAATTTTAATCTTATTTTGTATTTAATTACCGGCTGGCGCCTTAAAAAATCCGCGATCGATTAAATTTTCCCATTTCTATGCTGTGAAATGATCAAAAGGTCAGAAAGTGCAGATATTCATTGATTTTTTTTTCTGCCGCTGTTAATGTTCTTGTCATATGTTTACACCCGCCGCCCGTCTCACTTACAACATCACTTTTGTTTGAAAATGATCACACATTTTTACACAACATGTTTAATATGCGAGTGGATCTTTTTATTGGATTTTGGACGATGAACTAAAATTTTAAGTTGGACATAAACAGAAATTTTCCTAAAAGTTATTTTTGATCGTTGGTTTTATCTTAATTACGCGGTGACCTGCATTTCTTATTTTTGTTTAAAGAAGTGAATTTCCTGTCAAATGGTGCTGCTATTTGAAGTTGTAAAATATTCTATTTGTCATTTTTGAAGGGACGCATGTAAAAAAAATGTGATCAGAATTCAAAGAATTCCACCTACGTTACGGTTGATGCTGAAAATAGCAAGGAAATCAAATAATGTGAAATAGTCATTTGATAGAGTTTCGGGAGTCACTACGCCTTTTATAAAATGTTTCTGTAAATTAAGGTGTATTTATTTTGTCGTAATGTTAATTAATTTTTAATATGAAAATAAGAGATGTCTGTTCCGTTATTGGTGATAGAAAAAACATGATAAAATGGTAAACTTTAGCCGACAAGTTTTTATATTTTGTATAAATAGTAACAATCTAACAAATTTAATAGACGAGTTATGATACTAATTTGTTTTTGAGGAATACCAAGTCATTAAAACCTTACTGGTTAAGTGAGAAATTACTAAACTATGTATTTAGTAATTTATAACATTTTGTTAGCTATTGATGAAGTCTCTGAAATCTGCAGACTTTTAAAGGATCTACAGTATTGTAGATCCTTTAAAAGTAAATAAAAAGAGCCACAAACATTCTAGTAAAGTATTTTCGATTAATATAAATTTTTCTTCATAATAAGGTTGACGTAACGAAATTACATCAGATAACTCTTAAGTTTAAAGTTTAAAATTATAAAAAAAAAAAACACATTTATACAATAATTCGAATACATGTTTTTGCGTAAAGGAAATAAGTCAATTTAAAAATAGTTTTGTTTGTAGTCGTCATTGAAAAATTAAAAAAAAAACGCATATTGTTACAGAATGTTGCAAGTACATTATCGCATCAGGAGACACAACTTTCACAATGACATGACGTCATTCTATATTGACCCGTTAAGAATAAATATTTCAAAATCGCGGACTCGAAGGGCATAATTTGTAATCAAAATTGTAAAATGTCCGTTTTGTGTTCAAAATGTCTAATTACAAAAAGATATTTGCCAACATAATTTTGATCAGCTAGGCAATCGTAATGTTAATGTTATTTGTAAGTCAACAGAAATTTGAAGAATAATTAAAATATATATCACCAAAAACCGCTAATAGGTATTTGTGCAATAAGTTAGGAAACATAATTTTTTTCCATATTAGGCATGGGATTTTTTATCGAGGCGATAGCCGAGATCAAAAACATGTCGTGAGCGGAACAAATGGATTTCATGCGTATTGCACACATGCTTTTTCCTACTGGAGTTTGGAAAATAAATTAAATTTGGATATTTTTAATATTCTGTTAATTATTTTTAAATTAAAAAACGGAATCATGATTGTTCTGCTTTGTTACTCTAGAGAAACAACTGTGTTTATTAAAAAAAAAAAACAAAGTTTGCGAAGGCTCTATTAAAATGTCTGATAAAAGTGAATCGTTTGATATTAAAGAATGTGCAAAACAGAGCGAATACCTGAAAAGTAAGCGCAGGAATTTTGAACAAAGTTTTTCGTGTTAGTTTAAGCAGTCTTAAAAAAAACGTTAATAGTTGTAACTTTTGAGGTTATCTTTGACAGATTTCAAGTTACGTATCTCAGGAATCGATCAAAATTAAACTTTTAGGGCCAGTTTATAGAAAGAGAATTAAAAATTTAATTCGAATTAAATTTTAATGCGCGATTAACCCATGAATCCGAAACTTCGATTGGTTCAATCTGATCACGTGTTCAGTTAATCTCGCATTTGATTACGATTAACTTAATTTCGCTTCTATAAACAGGCCCTTAGTGTTTCACTTTGTTTAAGTCAAATTAGTATTCAAATAATGTTAGTTTTCCAAACTCCAGTAGAAAAAAATATTTTTAACTTTTATTATACCTCAGGAGGCAGCTAATATTCAAGGGCGTAGCAATGATTTTTTGCTGGGGTGGGCCAGATTTTAAACCACAGACAAATGATAGATAGATATTGCAGATGTATCTTGTTTTTAATGTGTTTTACTTTTATTCTGGGGTGGGCCAGAAGGATTCTGGGGTGGGCCGGGCCCACCTGGCCCCCCCCTTTGCTACGCCCTTGCTAATATTCTAGACCACTAAAAAACTCAAAATTACTTACGTTGACCCGGAAATTAAATTCTTGAAGAAATTTTAGGATCTTTAATGATCTTCGTGAGTTTTGAATAATTTGCTGTCTCCTGAGGGGCATTCGAGATAATAAAATGAATGTTTTAGTCTTGTAGTGTCATTTTAATGATTTGGATTTTCTGGTCTCCGTTATTGCAAAACATTGATACCTACTTTATTTACAATTCTTTTTATTTAACAAAGTCATCAGTTATTGTTTGATCTTTTTTGCGTAAATCGTGTTGTAACTCACACTATTGATTGTGAAAAGTACCAAAGTTCTCTAAACTTAATATTTTCTCGATAATTCGGTCGACGTGATCCTTGGACATTTTTCCTCTTAATTTTTTGTCTAATCAATTGTCATGACACAATAATCATGTTTATGTGTGGAAGGCTTCGCTACCTTCAAATGTAGACAAAATCAACATGTGTAAGCCATCGACATTGTAAACAGGGTGTTATTGTCAAAAACGTGTTGAAGCATATGGCAACAGTCTGAAGGTTACATTAAAAAAAGAATCACTTTCAGATATCAGTTTATAAATTGAATAATTTGAAAACATAGGTGACACAGGGCCATCTGATTACGAGAACCGAGTAAACGATTACACATTCCGAAAATCTGACGTTCGTCTTTCTGATAAAGACGGTGCAGAGATCATTGTTTTTCCTTGATAGATTGGGTTTTCGTTTGTTCCCAATTACTATAACAGACAG
Organism: Tenebrio molitor; assembly: GCF_963966145.1. Lineage (NCBI taxonomy): Eukaryota > Metazoa > Arthropoda > Insecta > Coleoptera > Tenebrionidae > Tenebrio > Tenebrio molitor. The sequence continues at coordinate 12,991,122 of NC_091051.1, read as the reverse complement.
TTGAACTAAAAATAACTGAATTGTCTTTATCGGTCGTTGTTTAAAGTCATAAAATGACCCAATTTTTTTTTTGTAAACAAATTTGCGAATCCGAAATAGTTTCAGCTTCCTCTGTTTACGAAAAGCAGCCGTTTTAATCTCATGTCTAGAATTAATTCGTTTCGTTGTAGACTTGTTAATCGAATGATGTTGGAATCTGTAGATTGAAAATAAATTGTACGTATGTTGATGACGCGAAAAATATTAAGTAAATGGTGGCAAAACCACCGAGAAACCCCGTTTAATTATGAAGTGAACTTGAACCTAGACAGCATATTAAAATTGATTTTCTTTCTCAAGTTATTTTAATATCCCTGGAGTTTTTCATTGTTTGCAAAAATACTGCAGCTCCTTGACATTCTTGCGTTATAATTAATGCATTTTTTGTCTCTTGTAGATTATTGTTTATGCGGTCGTCTAAAAATAAATCTCTATCTATCATGTACAACAAAAACCCGTGAGTTTACTATGAGCTGTTTTTTGGGGTTAAAGAGCATACCACGAGGTCGTCGTATGAAAAATTACATGAAATTTTTTACAATTATGTAACTGAAAGCCCGATTTGTTACCGTTTAGATTACGACGTGTTAACATGAGGGGAACTACTCCCAACCTCATGTGTCCATAAAATAATTTACAGTTTGACAACATTCATCAAAGGAAATTTCGCGATAATATCGAAATTAATTAAAGCAGAGATATCTTCAAAGTTCCGCCACGTGCATGATGAGTATTTACAACTTGTAACGGAGCGATTATTAAAATTCTCAAATGATCCGTAAAATACATCGAGAAGCGGAATTTTTCATTGGCGATCTGTGGCGGCGCATCCACCATTTTCCACCTACCAGTCGGAATTGAAATCGTGGCATCTTTCAGTTAAATCAATTAATTAGAAAGATTTTACGTTCGCTAACATGTAGTGTTCATTTATTCGAACTCTGCGACCTGGAAAAGTGAAAGAGGTTTATGTTCACTTTGAAGTAGTACTCCCAATTGAAATGTTTTTGCAAACGTGTGCCGCTAATTAATGAGTGTTAAAATAAATTAATGAAGTAAATTCGCTTTGAACGTTCATCTGAATGGTGTGTCCATTTGAAACGGGATTTGTAAAGACAAAATTCCTTTTACTCACGGACAAAACTTTCATATTAAAGTTGCTTTACACGGACTCTAATTGAATTTTAATAAACGAATGATGTTACTTTTTTTAAGAATTGACAGCAAAATGTATGTTTTATTTATTTTTATGTGAGGGAAATATACTTCCAACAGAATATTGAATTGGTAGAGCCCGCTGGAATATTTCGGTGGCGCAATGAATTCTGAACAGTTACGTTTCGTGCTGATTTGATTGCTACCCAGTACCTAATCGAAAAACGTAACAAATATTGGTGATTTGAATAAACTGGCAGCGAAATTTGTCCTGTTACAAATGCGTTTTGTACACTCTGTTGAGTGTAGACCCTCATGATTTTATTATTTCTAAATATAATCGTAGGAACTGTTTTTGTTTACATTTTAACAAATATTTGTAGTAGTAGGAAGAAGAGTGACGTATTGTTTTTAAAAATTTAATTCCATAAATGAATCATTGACAGCGGTAGACTTTGAGTTTAGATTTAATTCTGCGACGCTTCCTTATCACTGCATTGGAACACCACAATAATTACCTACGTCGTCTAGATTTACAGACGTATATGATCAAATTCACATGTCTCACAATTGTAAATGATTTTCTGCTAGAAAAAATGGAGAGGACTAGTGTTCACTTCGATGTCCACGAAACGTAATTTCTAATTTGTAACTTGAACCGTATCATTTTGCGGATAAATTGACCATGAAATGTATTGATATTGGAAATTTCTATGAAGGCATTGAGATTGATTAAAAACATCTTGAGGAACGCGTTTAATTAGTTTTAATTATAGTGGTACAGTTCGAGACACGGAATTTCGGGCATCACTGTCAATATACTGTCAAAAAATGTGAAATAGGCTATTAAATTATTAACCTCAATTTTACCGTTTGCGACGATTTTGATTGAATGCGATTGATGTGAACAGAAAATAAATTTCAAAATTTGAATTTTGAATGTCGTGTTGACAATAAAGAGTGATTTACATCGCAATTTTTTGAAGTGACAGAAAAATTATGCCCGAAATTCCGTGTCCCTAACTGTACTCTTACATAGCAATACGATAAAATTTTAAATCCTTAGTATAAATGATTGTAGTCCAAGTAGGCGTAAAAAATGAATGTAAAATTTATGGTTGCCGCTCCGTATAAAAAACATCAAAATGATGAATAAGTGAGTAAAGTACGACCGCAAACCCCAATAAAAGTAATCCCGATCAAATCTTGAAAATGGTTACTGGAGGTGAAGTTCTTTGTAAGGGTCGAAGGCCATGCCCATGTTATGAAATTTTTGCCGCCTTCATGTGAACTGTCAATTTTTGTCGCTGTCACTGTCATTTTTTAGGTGAAAAGTGCGCTGATGAGAATTTTATTTATTTTTTTAAATTAACGATTGAATCCTAAAATGTTGCGTTATTTAGCAACCAATTCTAAAAATATTCAGTTGTTTTGCACCCAATTTAACTCCTGTGTGTGAACGATGTGTACTCAATTATTTACCTCATTTTGATGTTTTTTATACGGAGCGGCAACCCTAAATTTTACATTCAGTTTTTACGCCTACTTGAACTACAATCATTTAGAATAACCTTGTATAAATAAAGGGTCATTATAAATTATTGTCCCATCGCAGTTGTCGTTGAAAACCCACACAAATTTTGAATGTGCCGCTAACCTCGCAACGTTAGACAAACTAGTAGACAGATTTCCACTACCACAGGTAGCGCCACCTATCGGCCATATTAGTCTCACTCATGTTATGAGGCTTGCCGCACATTCAACTACGTTACCAACGCCTACTGCGATGGGACAATAATTTATAATGACTTGTAGATAATAAAGTATTGTAAAAGGGAAAACTTGCAATCAGACCATCACATAATTCAGATAGTGTAATGCACAAGTTCCTGATATACTTTTTTAATTACGAAGTACTGTCGCTAACAAAAAATTCTGGTCGTCAATGTCATTTCAAAATTTGGTTAGATTGTCACAAATTAAAAATTTTCCCCTGCCTGATTATGCCCACGTCGACAAAGTGTCAAAAACTTTAATAATTAATGTCATACAACATGATGATAGGTTATGATATTTACGATCGTTTTACAATGGAGCATTTTCCATTGCGTCAAAACATGATTTTGACGACCAGTTTTTTTTGCTCGCGACAGTACATATTGTGTTTACATATGTATTTTATTTTATTTTTTTCAAATCTAAAAATTTCATTTTCAGTTATGTATTTGTAAAGTTAAAAAAATATTTTTAGCTTACGGATTGCAACTTTTTAAAGGTGGCATTTATAATGAATAAAATGTTATGCAAATGAATTACGAATTGAGTTCACAAAAAATCTATTTAATTTATAATTTATTGACGAGTTTTAAATGTATAAAATAAGAACTGCTTTTTGTTATGAAAAGAAAGTAGTTAGCAATATATTTCGTTAGAGTGGTAGTTTAGTTTATTGCAAAAATGTTTGCGGTAAGGGGAAGTATTTCGAAGAATAGTGTGATGTATAAAATAGTGGGCAATGATAATAACCCCTCAACTTTAGGAGATAACACGTAAAACGGATTAGTGGGTGAAACGACTCACCTGTTGCGTTAACTGGAAGAGCGGTCACGTCTCGGCACATGGGAGAGCAACAGAGGAAATGACGCGCGGCGTCCCGGCGCTCCACAAACGGCAGACTGCCGCAAGTGGCGCATCCCGTATCCACCGTAATAAAATTCCCTCGAGCATTTCTTTCAAGTCTTCACGTTCCACTTTCGAACGAAACACTCGGCCGAATATTGAATGAAAAGTAATATGTTTTTCAATTTTGTTTCGTTCACTGTCGGTCGAATGTGCACAAATAAATCAAATTTCACGAACGAGATTAAAAAGTTTATTTTTTCAGGTCGATATGTAGGCAGCAGACCAATCAAATTGCGAAAAAGTACGTGGAGGAATAGATGTATTGATGTCGTCAAGAAGAAGGAAAAGGAAAAAGCCGCCTTAGTAAGTATGCTAACGTCGGGATCAGGAAGGTAAATTGACATTCATTCGGAAGTGGAATAAACCTACGGCCGATGTATTTATTTCTGTAAAATTCATTTCTCATGTATATAATAAGAATGTATTAATTAAATAAAGTATGTGTCAGTTTATAAATTTATGGGAGTATTGGCTAGTAGTTCCTCCGTGGCATCCCCCTTTTCGGTGACCGGCGACGTTAAATGCTGTTCTTCTTCGGCCTCCCCTTTGCCGGCGGCACCTGCGTGATCCAAACCTTCCAAGTATCCGAGAATGTCCACGAGACTCTGCTGCGAATCCACGATCGGCAGGTCCAGCGGTTCAGGTGGCAGGAGCTCCTCGTTGTAAAGAGTTACAGATCTCGCTCTCCACAAAGGCACGATTCCTCGGGGATTTCCGCGATACTCGGGACCTGTGAATGCGATTTTACAGATGCACCCGATGCTGCATTTTCTCTATCGAAACTAATTCCGTCGGCCGATCCAATTTGGACTTAAAGCAATTGCTTTCGGTGGCTTTGACGCATCTAATAAATTTTTATTAGCACGGATATTCGCTTACTTTCTAGATTCGTGTCGTCAAGAGCGAGCTTATCCGCGCCTACGTAATCAAACGCCGGGTTTCTTAAGTTCACGTAAAAACCATGTTGCATGAACTTTTTTTCGAAAACAAAGCATCCCGGCCCTTTCGGGAGGTTCCTGTCGAACTTTCCGTGGTATTTGTAGCAGCCGTAGTCGAGGATTCCGGGCCCTTCCATCCTGCCGTCCTTCCAATTCCCTAATAGGCCAAATTATACAGAAGTGTTTGGGCGTTAAAAGCCTGTTACCGGTGTGCACCACATTGACTGATTTATGTATGTAGGTGCCGTAACCGTGCCGAAATCCTTTGTACCAGCCACCTTCATAAGTGTCTCCGTTGGCATAATAATAGATCCCTTTGCCCTGTTTCAAATCTCGTTTCCACTCGCCTACGTATCTAGTGCCGTCAGGGTAAATAAATTCCCCGGTTCCGTATTTTAAACCTGAAAGACGAGGCTTTTACATTAAAATAATTTCGATCCGGGGACGGAGTAGCCGCAGATAAATTAGATCACCATTTTTCCAGTCTCCGTCATATCTAGCCCCGTTTTTAAAGACGTACAGCCCTTTGCCGTGGCGCTTTCCGTGCATGTAAGAGCCTTCGTAAATGTCTCCGTTTGGCAGTATCGCTCTGCCAAATCCGTGCCTGTCCAATTGATCGTCTCTACCTCCTTCATATTTCTGCAAAGAAAAATGTTTCACTTTAGCTAATTTATCAAGTGATAAAGTACTCCGTAAGGATAGGGCTCCGGGCCTTCTCCAGCATCCTCGGGTTTTACATCGCTTTCTTCTTCATCCGTTGACATTTTTAATCAATTTTAGTAATTAACGCCAACGCAACGATCTCTTGATTAGTATTAACGGCTTCCTAGATTCATTATACGTTCTACCTGCTTCTTTCGGACCGATATAATAATCTCACTCCACAAATACGGGCCAAGTTCAACAAACATCGAACGAGTTAATTAAAAATAAATAAATAATGGTCGACTGCACACTTAAATTAGTATTTGAAGTCTCCATAATAAGAGTTAATTAAATTAACCTTTTCGTGCCGTCATCGATTCAGTTACGAATGAGCGTATAGAGAGAGGTATTACTTTCCTGAAACTTTGCAAATCGGGAATTTTAGACGGTGGGAAGCTCTGAACGCTATGTATCTACTGTTACATCATTTAAATAGAATTTCTGATGAAATTCGTGGAAGAATTTTGGTTCAGAGTGCTGACATGAATTGATTATCAACATCTAAGAATTGTATCGTATAAGAGATTCTAGATCTAACGTGTTCACTTCAACTATGTAGGTACTTCTAAATTGGGAACAGGTGAGAAAGTCAATTCTATTTAACAAATTTATTTAAGAATAAAATCTGCACAACAAGGAACATATAAAGCAGTCTCAGTAAAAATGATCTATTTACAAAAGATATTTGGTTTCGATACAATAAAAGTGTCTATCACAAATATGTAAATTCTATACATCGTAAAATATCCACGCCAAAGGATATCTGATGACGAAAGCTAATAGACTGCAAAGGACCTGGATGCACAATAAGATTATCGTCAACCTAGCTTCGTGAAGGGGCCCAAAATACAACAAAACCAAATTAATTAACGTTAAATTGTTGGTTGTGACGTAGTCGTCTTTCTCGTGCCACTGAATCAATCTAAAAACTCTGAAGAGATTTATAATGATTTTGCCTAATATGTTTAATTCAGAATAACGGAATTTGGTTGTACTTATCTCTAATTTGTCAGTTTTTGAATTAAATTTTGGCAATCGATGCCTGGGACACGGAATGAAATGGAAGAGCTGTGGAAAAGAGTACAAAAAATTAAACACTTGCGGTATGAAGAATAAAAGTGCTGTTTTACTGAAATGGCCCAGAATTCCAACTACTGCGAAAGTCATACCCGAGAAATAACAGAAAGTATCACCCACGAAAACCTTGGATGGATACCTGGAACAGAATTTAAAATTTCAATTATTTAGGTTGGTTCTGCTGGACGTCGTTGCCAACCGAAAATTGACATTGACGTGCGAACTGCGAATTGTCAAATTTCAAATTGGGCGGTGGTCCAATTTATTTAATGAATTTTAAAATAGAACTATTCGGTGGTCAATGATACAATTATGAGATTTATAATTAGTGCACCGAAGACACTCCACCGAAATATCACTGTTGCCGATAGCAATACGCAAGTAGTTAATCAAGTGAGGTTATGTAGGTAAAAGTTTTAAATGAATAAAATTCATAGAAATTACAAGAGATTATCCATATGGATATTACTCTTCACACAGATATTACTGATAATGTCCTACTTTTATCTAAAAGTTGACAACGTCGCTTTGAAAAGTGAAAAAATCTCATTTGTGAATTCTCCACAAGAAGAACAAATAAAACTTACATATCATACGTCAGATAGTAGAATATTTTTGAAGAGTATTAATAGTCGTACCAAGTTTATCGATTTTAACTCGAGTTTATGTTACACCAACGGTACTGATTTGGTCTCGATGAAACGTTCGAAACAATTTAACTGGCAGTGCAATTGTCTTCCCGGCTGGCACGGAAAAGATTGTGGACAACCTGAGGTGATTTGGAGGGCACTTTTAACGTATCGAAAACCCCTCAAAATCACCGGGCCGAGAACATTCGAGAGACGCATCATTTACGTATTTTCGGTGGATAAATTCAGTGAGACTATAGCTGAAATCCGAATCAACGAACTAGGGAGTATCGTGGATTTATTTATTTTATACGAAGATAAAAGATCTGACTTTCTACAGCATAAACTAAACAACAATTTTGCCAAACAGTATCACGATAAAATTCTGTATCTCAAGACGAATAACATTGATAATGCCTTGCATCTTGTTAAGAATTTAAGAGACGACGATATAATCTTAAACAGTAATGGAAATGAAATCCCCAATAAGTTTGCAATAAATTTTTTGAAGTACTACAACAAGTGGCCGGAACCAATTCGTTTTCGACTGCGATGGTCCGTCTACGGATTTTTTTGGGTTCATCCCAGCAAAACCATAATAACTGGAGGTGCTTGCTCAGTGTCGTATCTGAGGGGAGTTTTCAATAATAGAATTAAATTACTCAATGATAATAAAACACTGTCAAATCCTCTGTACAAAGGCATCATATTGGGAGATCTTAATCATTATGGCGGATGGTACTGTGAATATTGCTACGACATCGCACAAATCCTCGAATTGTTAGCTACAAAATTCCACAATGCAATTAACTTGGAGAAGATGCACCAGAAGAAAATTGACAATGCTTTTTTGGAAGATTTGATTGAAAACGGACTTTACATAGATGGCAAGACTGAACTTCTTCGCACTCATCGCTACCGTGACAGTTACTTTGCACCGTACTACGTAATGGAAAATAACTGGAACTATGATTTTCTGCTGATAAACCTATATTCTAAGATCGACTATTACGAAGGATGATCGAAATGGAGTAGTATACGCGAAGGGAACATAAGACTGAATCTGATTTGCCGAACATCCCTATTAAGAATACCACAATCAACCACAAGCAGTTACTCCGGCCTAGTACGTCACACAAGTGACAAATTTGCAGAGAGGTCCTCCTAATGTTAAGCTGTGATAACTTGTAAATTACATTTGCCCATGTTATATCGATTAGTAATATGATAACTTTTTATCATGTAATAAATAATTGAAATCTTGATAGTTTTTTCTTTTCATAAAACTTACCAATTGTGTTTGAGCAGAGCCAAAGTGGTTCCAATGTAGGGTAACATAAAATACAAGCTGAACTGGTGAGCTTTCCATAAATTTCCTGATAGTTCAATCATATTAAACACCATTATTGATAGTGCAATAATTACACTTTGTCCAACTTCCAGTCCATTAATCCCAGCCAGTATGTTGATGGCATTTGTGCAGAAAACAGCCAACATACCCATGTAAATGTAATATAAAATGCCGACTTTTACGGAAAACCCAAATATTTCCCGCAACGGCTTTGGAACTATGATAACGGTGGAGTTAAAATTTACGTAATAAACCATCAGCAGCGGCAACGAAGCTATGGTAGGCAAGAGCAATTTATGGCGCCAACGTAGGTCCAAAACGTCATCAGCAAACCCCAACAGTAACATACAACAGATTGATAGTAACGCTGCTATTAATTCTACGAACTAAAATTGTCATTTAGAGACTGTCACGATCGTACTAACATCCCAAATTACCTCGTCGTGAGGAAAACTAGCTTCGTCGAAAAAACTGCTTCCAAAAGGTACAGGAATGAATAAGAACATTGTTATCAAAAACGTACATCCTGTTACGACACCAAGAGATTCAGGCCTGCAGAAAATAATTAATAATTCGTAAATATCGGCGGCGATAAATGAAACATAACCTACACTTTCTCACTTGTAGTTTTACTCATGTCGATTCCGAAGAGATTGGCTTTTATAAACATATCCCTAAGTTTAGGAATTAAACGTACCGTCACCACATACGCCACTGTAGACATAAACGCGCTAATTATTATTGGAATCATCATTTTCCAATTCTTGTCGAGATTCATGTCAACCTCTACCGCCATTTTTTAAAACTTTTGACATTAATCAAATCTGACAGCTCAAACATGCATTTTGACAACTGTCAGCTAATGGCGTGTTTTTTAATTCTGCACTGAATTTGGCTGTTTTTAATGGTTTAAAAAACTCTTCCCCGCTGTTATCTCCATTTTATGTCTCTACTTTGATGTAGAAAAACTTGGAGAGTTTTTTTTATCGTTGGTATTATAAAATTTTGTGGTTGTGTTTTTATTGTAATTTTCGGTAGTTTTTGTGAAACCGTAAGTAAATTAATGATACATTTAGATTATAGACCATGTAATGAATGTCTAGATGAACGAAGAAGAAGAAAGAGTGCCGACCATTCGTACGAGTGCTGCGACGAAAATTCGTGTAGCTCCAGAGTATTATTTGCAGCATGCCCATCAGGAAGCTGCAAATGGCAATAATGTCAAAGCCATCCAGAACTACATTTACTACATGGATAATTTAACAAACATGAACGACATGAAGGTTTTAGACCTAGTTAGTTTAACAAAGTTAATTTTAAATATGAGCAGTAGTATCATCGAACCCACAGCTGCTGAGGAAGATGAAATTATGAAATGTTACACTGCAGTAATTAATAATTTCCCTGAAAATGTCATATTACGCAACGCATTTGGCGTTTATTTTTTCGGCCAAGGCGAATACACAGTCTCAGCGGCATTTCTTGAAGTAGCTGCCAAGCTGGGTTATTTACCAGCTGAAAAAAATTATATGCATGTGATGTGGCATTTAATTCCGCGGTGGCATTTTCGCATGTTGAATGATCGCAAAAGAAATGAATCGTACAGAGATGCGATTCGCAAAGCGGTCAAATCAGGTTTTAAAAACGTGTGCGATATTGGCACAGGTTGTGGCCTTTTGAGTCTAATAGCGGCAAGTCTTAAAGGAGCGGAAGTGACTGCTATTGAGGAAAATAAGTTCTTGTTTAATATCGCGCAAACAATATTCGAAAAGAACAAAGCAAAAGTAAATCTCATCCATTCTAATTCAACTCAGTTGACGTCGTTATCTACTCCTTGTAATTTAATTGTAACCGAAATATTCGATGCCGCGCTGTTCGGAGAAAATTGCTTAAGAACCATAAAACACGCACTCGATACGTTCGTGAGTGAAGAAAAATTTAAAATAATTCCTGCGAGCGCTAAAGTCTACGTGACGGCGTTCAGAAGTCCAGAAATGATGAGGAAAGCGAGGTACACTGAACAACTAAAAGAGTTGGGTCTGGAGGATGTGTGTCTGATAGAGATAGCACCTGAACCCTACGACGCGGAATACTTGAAAAATAAAAACCTCCAATATGTCTCTGAAACCAAACCGTTTTTAACTGTGAATTTTTCCGATAAAAAACAGTTGGATGAGTTGCTGACTCCGGACAACGATGCCGTCGATGAAGTCGAGTTGATCTGCACCGAGGACGGTGCGGTACACGCGTTAGCGATTTGGTTTGATCTCAGTTTAGATGAAGACATTACGATATCGACGAACCCGTTTAACTCTGACGTCGAATGTTGGGAACAGGGAGTTTACCATTTGACTCATCCCATCCAAGTTAAGAAAGACGAGGTTCTAAAGATCAAACCCAGAGTGGTGGAGGGACAAATCACGTTTACAGTCGTAGGTCACAACGATTCGTGTCCCAAGTGTTTCGAGGTCAGCACGGAAGTAATATCATTCCTGAATGACGTCAAGTTGGTCGAAACTATTACCAAAGCTGTTGAGAGTTATGACAATTGTGATTTGAGAATAGTAGACTTTAACGTCTTCCCGTTGTTTGGGCTTCTGATGGCTAAAAAGGGCGCCACAGTCTACCACGTCTACAAAGACGAGTGCGATCTGAACTTGTACAAGTATTTGATGGAAGTCAACCAGCTGTCCAATTATAAAATGATTTTTATCCACGAAAGAGCCATGGAGAGCTACATGGTATATTTAGAACCACCAGATGTCGTTTACACGGATGTGGTAAAGACTGATGGGTCCTGGAATAAGATGGAATTATCGATAGAGAGTGAATCAAAACTGGACTGTGTAGTAGTACCAAAAAAGATTTTCCTCAAAGCACAGTTCATTAGTTCTAAGTATTTAGATGTTTGCAATAGAGTTGATGATAGCAAGGCTTTAAATTTTAAAATCGCTGCGTATTTAAATGAGTTTTCGGTAAGACAATCGTTTTAGCGTAACACCTGATCATAACATTTTTGCATTTCAGGGTACTGAGCACCCGAATATTGAACATCTTGAGTGTGAGAAATATTCAACAATAGTTACTTTTGATGTCAGTGACGCGGATGTGTTTGATTTGCATATGGAGACAGTTATTAGTGAAGATGGTATCTGCAATGCGATTCTTTACTGGTTCGACTTTCAATTTACCGATGATGATAGCATCACGTTTAGTACATTAGACAGTTATCACTATGATAAAACTTGCACACTCTTGCAAAAGCCAAAGGCTGTGAAAAAAGGAGATAAAATAATGATCCACGTGTTGAGGTATGATGGTCATTTGAAAGTTTATTGTGATGAAAATAATTTATTGTGATGTCATGTTATTTCTAATGCAATTTTTATTCATTAATGTTAGTAAAATTAGTCTTTTGTAGTACCAACGTTTTTTAAAGCTAATTAAATTATCTTTACTTCACCATGCATTTGAAATTGGTGGTCAATTGTTATTACTTGAATTTGTAAAACAATTTTTATAGATGTCAGTCACAAATATTTAATAGTGCATAGCAGAGGTACGATTTTAATTCAACCGAGTTGGTGAATTCGTAACAAATAAAAATATCTGAGATTTGCAGATATTTTTATTCGTTTTTTGTCTAGATTGTTTGATAACTAAAAGCAAAGAAAAAGTGGTGATTATAAATTTATTACATAGATGTGAGGTAATATCTGATACTATGTATTTGAAAAAACAAATTGGTTAATGAGGTAAAGGTTTGCTGGATGAGGAATTTAGTAGATAACGTCATCAAAAAACTCCATTCCCATATTTTTATTAAAAATGTATACGTTTAAGACAAGAAAAAATCATAAAAAAATACTTCTGTTTAAATATTTGATTTTAATCCTCACATTTCCCAAGTCCTCCCACAATTAATTTACTTCCACCGTTTCATAATTTTGCCTTTTTCATTAACAAAAACTTTGTTACATATGGAGCCACAATTTCTGGTTCGTTATTGTGCACGTCATGATGCCCGTCGACATTTTTTATCATAATGTTTTTATATTTCTTTAAAAATTTCGTAATAGGCTTCATGTACATTTGTTGAAGTTCTGAGTCGCGACCCAAAACCATCAGCACTGGACACGTGACCGGAAATTTTTTCAGCGTCTCTAAGATGTATCGAAAATCGTGAAGCGGGTTGATAAACTGTTTCATTCTCAGATCCACTGTAAACACGTACTTGCCGTCGCCGACAGACGCGATACCCCTCTGCAGCAGAGTTTCAGCAGCCTCTGGGGAAATGTATCCATTGAATCTTTGGTCTTGTAATTTCTGCAGTGCCTCAGCGTATGTGTACGTCGGTCTGTTGTTTGTTTTAGTTTTTTCATCAAGTGATATGCAAAAGTCGAATTTGTCTCTGAGATTTTGTTTGAATTGTCCTGTGTGCACTGGGAAGATGTGAATAGTGTCAAACATGATCAGTTTTTCAACATACTCGGGGTACAGCTGGGCAAAGAGAAATCCAATTTGGCCTCCGTAGCTATGTCCTATTACTATATATTTTTCTCTTTTGAAGTGTTGCATTATCATTTTGTATACGATGATGTTGTTGAGTGTGTAGGCAGGGAAAAATGGGGGGAAATGGCTCGATCTTCCGTGACCTGGTAGATCGATACAAACGTAGCAAAACGACTTTGGGAGATGCGGAATTAATCTGTCAAAGGAACCGGCATTATCCATAATCCCGTGGAACACCAAAACGATGGGGTCGTTTAAGTTGCCCCATACTTTCGCTGAAAAATTAAAGTAAACATAACCTCACTTATTCGACTTCCAATTAAACTTATCGTAACATTGCTGTGAATGAATTATCTCATGATTAAAGCACGGTAATGTTGCTACCTTTACCTGCTATGTGACCCCAGGGAACAATGATTTTAATTTCATCAATATTCATCATTATTGTATAAATACTACAATACTTGCTAATTCATTCTACACTTTATACTTTTTCTCCTATCAATAAAAATTATGTTATTCATTGTGGATTACTATTACTTCATATGTCACGATAATGGCGTTAATCAGCACTTAAAAGAAAGAGTACAAACTGCAAAGTTTAGTTTTACGTCACGATCACGGAACTTTCGTCTATCAGATGGAGCTTGGAGCATCACCTGAGAGTGATTAAGAATCTTCATTTTATTTACATCTAAACTGGTTAGTATTACTTCGTTCTCAGGCTGTCTCTGCATTTGATACTGTTAACAACAAAATCAGACAGAATGATTCAACATTTCAACATGATCATTCAACAAATGTTGAAACAAACTAGCTCAGTGCTCAGTAAATGTGACAGACATGCAATTTGTAAATAACTTTTCCAGATAATGATTAATGATTCGTTTTCTTCGTGCCTTCCACCAGGACTTGAACATTTTTTAAATATTGCCGCCGATGTAGCAGTTGTTCTGCTCAGAAACGTCAATTAGTTGGGGATTTTTGCATTAAAAGTCTTAGAGGGTTGGCATTGAGTGCTCTCAAAAATCTCGAATGATGCGTTCGCTAGACAGGCTGAGTGTAAATTTTACCACATTTTATAAATGAAAATTAATACAGTTCGTTATTCGCATTATAGATAATCAAATTTTAACACCAGAAATGAACGGTACAATTTTATTTATTTAGTAACCGATTATTTCGATCTCGCTAAAGCCTCCAAGAATTGCATGCCATTCTTGTAATTAATTACATTGCATTCTTTGTTTGTAATTACAGCTCATATTCCGCGATTAAATAATTACTAACTGTCACTTACCTATTTATTGATTGCAAACCGAATCTTACGTTCCTGTAGTATCAGCTTTGAATAATGGATTAAAGTCTTGATTGATTTTTGGCCTTTTGTATCTTATAGGTTATATAATTAGAGTGTAAAATTGATTTTAGTATATACAATGCCTGGGGTTGCTGATATGGGCATGGTGTGGATGGGTGCAGGTCAACCCAATCCTGAAATGTCGATGGAATTAATGTCAGGAGATAATACAGACATGTTACTGGAACACGAGAATCCATATTTCACCCCATCTCTTCACAGCATGTCAAATCAGTCAATGGATGATATTAATACGATTCACAGCTCACAGATGGTAAGTGGCTATAAAATTGGTGGGAATCTACTAATTTGCTATTTAATAGGATGGCATGGAAAATTTAGATATGATGCAATATATTGATATGAAACATGAAAGTAATGACTCAAGTTATGCAGAGGAAGACAGTCAAAATCCTGTATATATGATCACAACAGCCACTCAAACATTACCATGTCCCACTAGGAAAATAAAACCCATCAAACATCCAGGTTTGGTTCTTAAGACACCTATAGCGTATCAGAGCAATACTGATCCTTCAGTTATACCAATTCAGAAAGATGGAATTGGTGAGATTTACCTGATCCCACTTTACAAATATCTGAATTAATAATTTTATAGCTGTGTGTGAAAAATGTGGAGCAATTGGTGTAAAACATGCTTTTTACACTAGAGAGAGGCGGTTTTGTAGTATGGCGTGTGCTCGGGGGTACAGCGGATTAATACCAGAACCTCTCCCACTGTCCCAACAACAGACACCTGAAAACCATCATTTTGCTAAACATCGCTTTACTATGAAAACAGAAGACGACTTTACAAATACGGTAACAGATCAAGAATTTCCACAATTACCACCAGCCCCTGTACTACCCCCAATCGACGAGACTGTCCCATTAACCCGACGAAAATCAGCGGAACCTGCAAATTCTCACGACTGGGACTCTCAATTGAATGATCAATATTTTGTGGCAGCTCCTGTGACTTGCTTCAAGCACGCCCCAATGTGTGACATTTGGGAAAATATAATGGTCGGCATGAAAGTAGAGGTTGAAAATACCGATTGTGATAACGTGTCCGACGCATTTCCCGATTCATTTTGGGTCGCCACGGTGATGAAAATCGTCGGGTACAAGGCTTTACTGCGTTATGAAGGGTTTGGATCGAACGATTCGAAAGATTTTTGGGTCTCGCTGTGCTCAAATCAGGTTCACTCGGTCGGGTGGTGTGCCACAAGGGGCAAACCGTTGATACCGCCCAAAACTATTGAAGACAAGTACGGCGACTGGAAAGATTTTTTGAGCAAACGCTTGACAGGAGCGCGAACTCTACCTTCGAATTTTAGCAATAAAGCAAGCGATAGTCTTAAGTCTAGGTTTCAGTGCGGCCTTAATTTAGAAGTTGTCGATAAAAATAGAATATCGCAAGTTAAGGTCGCCATTGTTCATAAGATCGTCGGGAAGAGGTTGAACGTGAAATATTTCGATTTGCCCTCTGACGACGGCGGATTTTGGTGTCACGAAGATTCACCGCTTCTTCATCCCGTGGGATGGGCCAAAAAGGTGTGTACAATATCATAAATAATTTAATTCTCTCTTGAATATTTAAAAACTTTAGATGTATTTTTTAATGCATTTACGTCAGGGTAATTATCGTAAGACACAAGTGCCAGGAAAAGCACATGATTCATTGTTTACAATAACATTGTTTATTAATATTGATCTGTTGAACTTTTATGTAAGCTGTGTGACACTTAACTAGTGCACTGATGTGGCTGACAGAATTATTGATTTAAAAGGACTGCTTTGCTCAGTTGTACACGTGGCTTAAATTTAAATATTTTTTTCTTTCTTAACGCACAACTCGGAAACATGATTTCACTCACATATTTACTCATCTAGAGCAGAAGTTTTCAACCGGTGTACGGTGGTGTTCTTTCATCAATATTTTGATTTATATGTGGACAGAAGCCTTGTAAGAAACCTAATAGATTCTGGATCCATACTTATATTTCATTGCAGCATAGTATACACAGTATACAGAAAAGAAATATATGCCTCGAATTCAAAAAAATTTAAGAACCACTCGTCCAGAAGATGTTTTCACGTCTTTTGCACGAGTAACCATAAATGCTTGTTGAGCCACAGGTCATTGTTTTTTCGGAGTTGTTTGGTAATAAACATAAATTATGCAATAATGTTCCAAGTGTCACGATGATCATTACTGAGAAGAGAAGTGCAGTGCGCACATTTATTTGTTTGATTTATTTTAGTACGAGATTTTTTTTTTGTGGTAACGAAATTTAATATTGCGTGGGTCCGTCTTATAATCACTGCAACAATCAATACAATTCAATCGACCGACAATCGTGTTTGTGTAAAATATTTGTAATTATGGTAATTTAATACTTGTATTCCATTCGGACAGTTTCGTACAAAGTATTGACGCTTTCAAACTATAACAAACTTCTGCAGTGAAGAGCAAATAATAATTAATGATGATTTATTGGAGTCATATTAATTTACAATGAAGTTAAATAAAGTTGTTGCGTGGAAAATTTATCTAGATCAATAAATCGGTTTTCTTTTCTTGTCTGAATCTTTTGCCCTTTTGTCAGCTTATCCAGTTGAACCATCTTTCATTTTTATTTAATTCTGTTGATTTTACAGAAAAAAAGTAACGTGGGTGATAAATAACAACGTGTCTCAGAAATAAGTACATACATTGATTTTAACTGGTAATAGAACTCGTTAATCGATATATTTTTTTCCTAAACCTTATATCCAATTAAAATTATTGAGAGATTTGGCACAAATTTCGTTACCCGCCTATTATTATTTGCTTCGCCGATGCTGAAAAGTGAAGAAGAAAAAACAAATACAAGAAAACTGTCACTTGTTTTTTGCTAACTTATGCACAGCGGCTAACTGCTGCGTTCGTTACTGTGACCTACAGTGTGAACATAAAAGTTTGGAACAAAATTCATAATAGCATTATGTGACGTTTTTAGGAAAATCGCTCGGACAGGTCGATTTTATTTCGACAAATGCCATAATGTGACGTCATCACCAATTTTTTTAAATTACAAACACCCACTTTTTTCTTTTTCTGATAGACCTTCCTACTACCTAAACGATGAATCAAAAAATTTTGGATAATTGTTCACTTTAACTACTTCTGGAATGTTCGCATTTTTGCTGGATAGATAGCCTCAGGGCGTCCTCCTAGATCGTTTCCCACCATTCAAACTTTGTGCAAATGAATTTTCCTTACCCTTTAGTTATACTAAGACATTGACGCGACCTTGAAATACAACAAGAGAGAGAAAAAAGGCATTTGCACAAGGTTTGAATAGCGGGAAACGATCTAGGAGGACGCCCTGAGGCTGTCTAACCAGAAAAAACGCGAAAATTCCAGAAGTAGTTAAAGTGAACAATTACCAAATTTGGTACCTTACATAACATTTTTTTTTTTTGAGAAAATAACAAATTTTACTTAAAAAATTGAATTTAATTGTTTATCAATTTTTTTTTTGTATGGGTTTATTATTTTAATAAACCAAACAATTAGAAGATTTACGGCAGAGAATTCGCACTGAAATGGAACAAATAAGCCCTGACATTATTGAGCGCAGTGTACAAAGTGTCGGCAAGGGCCAAATGGTTGGCGGGGACAATTTCAACATTTGCATTTACATTTAAACAAATTACAAGTCACAGGATGGCATTTTTTTTAATATAATCGATTTGTCCGAGCGATCTTTTTCAAAACATCACATAACGCTATTAAGAATTTTGTTCCAAACTTTATGTTCACACTGTATAATGATAAGGGTGGAAGACATATGGTACATATTTATTAAATGAAAACAATTTTAATAATAAATAATAAAATCGATGTATTAATCCGTAAAAATTTTCATGAAGTAATCAGAGTAATCACTAATTATTACACAAAGTGTTCAAATTGACCGCCGTTATTGTCAATACAATAATGAAGGCGCCGACAAAATTATTCGTCCACCCTTTCCAGCATACCTTTGATTACGAATTGTTGTGGCAGCATTCCACCCGTTCTCGTAAGACTTCAGTTGTATCAATCGAGATCGAATATACCAAATCCTTCATGTACAAGAAGAAGTCGCACGGAAATTCCTGGGCTCGAGGAGCGCTCCCTCATGCTTTACCATACACTACACAATATCTATGTATTCATTGTTCGGAAATAAACATGCCATTTTTACAAAATTTTAGCTTAAATCACAGAATCAACACGTAGACACCTGCCTTTCGGAGTCGCATAAAACTAACTAAAAATTTAATCCTCTATGTTGGCCGCAGAGTGAAAAAACTTTATTCTAAAAACACTATGTTTTGCGTTGATTTTACAATCGTATATTGTACAACGAGTTATGAAAGTCATACTTTTTTTCATGAATTTGCATTTTGATTAACGGGGGCGGAGCCCGACTTAATCAAGCAAATGAGTGAAAAAAGAGACTTTCATAACGTGTTTAACGCGACATTTTTTTGCATATTGTTGTAAGTTGAGAAATTTGGCCTAAAAGGATTTACGCAAAATAAAAAAAAAAAACAGAAATGCATTGAGGTATTCTTTGACCAATAATCTCCGAGGAGATGGAATAAAATGATTAAAAAAGTACCATGTACTTTCATTACCATTTTTCGTTAAAAAAAGTCAACATTCATAATCAATACGCTAAAAAAAATTTATTCATTTGTGAATTAAGTAATGCACGCAATGGTGAAATGATGTTAGAAGTGGGTAGAAAAATACTGTTTTTTTTTCTTTATATTTGTTGAGCTAATAGTAATATAATGTCGCAGTGATTTGTGTCATTGACATTATGTCAATAAACTGTAATATTTACAGTAGTATAAATAAATACGCAGGTAGCAAGAAAATAAAATGAATCATGAAAGTGTATTCATTAACCGCCGCCAAAACATAAATTTGTAGTAATTCAGTATATATTTTTTTTTTTTCATAAAATATTGATTCCATAATGTTTAACTAGTGAACCTGAATGAACTCTCAGAATCTATTTGCAATACTCGTATTACTAGAAGCAAATAAGAGTAACAGTCCATATAAGAACGAAGTAACGTTAAAAAATAAGCTAAATTGTTCTCCTATTAGTCCTATTACATATCTCATTATGTGAGCAATTGGAAGATAATTACAAAAGGTAAAGTTTCACAACGTAAATTGACGTGTTTTAGTCAAGTGTAGTAACGAAGTAACTAGTTACAGTAATTACTAATTGGTTCATTATGTTGGGTATAATAGACGGAACCACTGAACGAAATTTGTTACGTCGAGGAGGGAAGAGCAAACATTAATAATTTGTTTTCTATTATTAATAATTGTCTAATAGTTGAACATTGTTTAAACACTTATGTAGAAGTCTTCTTTGTACCAAATAATTATTTAATGTAAAAAATATACTTTAACTGCCCCTAATGAATTACCCATACCTAAGACAATAACAAAATGTCTCCTAAAACTAGTGTATTAATCCGTAAAAATTCTCATGATGTAATCAAAGTAATCACTAATCATTACACGAAGTGTTCAAAGTGACCGCCGTTATTGTTACTGCAATAATGAAGGCGCCGACGAAATTATTTTTCCATTCAGCATACCTCTGTTATTGCGAATTGTTGTGGAGGCATTTTCCACCCGTTCTCTTAAAACCTCAATTGCATCAATTGGGATCGAATATATCAAGTCCTCCCCTACAAGAAAAAGTCGCAGGGAAATTCTCTGGACTCGAAGAGCAATCCCGCACGCTTCACCATACACTATGCAATATGCCATTTTCACAAAATTTTAGCTTAAATCACAGAATCAACAATTAAACGCCTGCCTTGTCGAGTCGGACAAAACTAACTGAAAATGTAATCCTCTACCTCGGCCGCAGAGCGAAAAAACTTTATTCTAAAAACACAATGTTTTGTTCTTATTTTACAAAAACTATTATTTCACGGTCACTGTCATTGGGTCATATAACTAGGAAATAGACAGCTCGTTAATTATTTATGGTTAATCATAATTAGATTTAGAAAAAATGGTATGTAACAATTTTGTTGTTCTTGACGAGATCTGTCACTGGTTAAAATTAATGTATGTACTTATTTCTGAGACACGTTGTATAAACAAGTCGTAAGTCATCTTGTATTAACATCGTGAACAAGGTTTTATCGGGAAATGCAAACACTGTGTAGCGTAGAACATGCAGATGTCTTAATATCTACAAATACGTTGTAGAGTTTTCAGCTAATTAGAGGCAAGAAAAACGTCTACTTGTACTTGTCATTTATACTATTTTCGAAGAATAAATGTTGGATCGAAAATTAAAAAAAAAAATATATTTTTTTTAATTGAGCGGCTGTGGTTAACAGTTACTAGTAGATGGCAATGTGTTGTGTTCATTTCAGTCACAAAAATATCCTGATAATCTTCAGGAAAAAATTAGTGGAACATTTCGACTTAACTAACACCGGGTTTTGTTTTTTCAGGTTGGTCATCATTTGGTGGCACCGGTAAATTATTTGGAACGCGTCAACCACAGCATCTACGATGAAGACGACGCCACCGACGAACTCTTCACGCCTTTCCAAGTCGGTTCGAAGGAGATTTCGACTGAAGGAGGATTCCGTACGGGTATGAAATTGGAAGCGATCGATCCACTCAATCTATCCTCGATATGCGTGGCGACAGTAATGAACGTTTTGCGTCACGGTTACATCATGATTCGAATAGATACATACGAATCAGACATGACCGGAGCCGATTGGTTTTGTTACCACATAAAATCTCCCTGCATTTTCCCAGTAGGTTTCTGTGAGAAATACGGAATTCCGTTGACACCACCGAAAAGTTACGATCCGGAAACCTTCACTTGGACCACGTATCTCGCGGAGACCAATAACGAAGCAGCTAGTCCAGAACTGTTCAGTTCATACATACCTCTTCACGGTTTCGTACCCGGGATGAAAATCGAGGCTGCTGATCTGATGGATCCCAGGCTGGTCTGCGTGGCCACTGTTGCCAAAGTCGCAGGCAGATTGTTGAAAGTACATTTCGACGGTTGGGAAGAGGAGTACGACCAGTGGTTGGATTGCGAAAGTCCTGATATTTATCCAGTCGGGTGGTGTCAGAGCGTGGGACACAAGCTCGAAGGACCACCGGCGTTACCGAAGGTCGCAACGCCCGTCGTCAAGTTGGCAAAAGGTAAATGTTTCATCGTTGAAGAAGAACTGATAAGAAATGAATGAAACGATTTGATTTTTATTACACGAAGAACGCACTTTCTGAAGCACTTTATTTTTTAAGTAGAAAAGTTTTTGTTTCGTGTTTTACCACATTCAGTTGGCCGTTGAAGAAAATTTATAATGCGGGTCGATTTTATTTCCTTCACATTTGTTTTGCTTAGGTTCTTCCCCGGTTCTAAATGTTATTGTGAGTATTTTTTACGTTTAAATTGTTTAAAATTCGTCGTGTCGCTCTGAACGTTTTCGTTTTTCAAAAGTGATGTTTGTTTTTTAGGTATGAAGAAGAGGGGAAGGAAAAAGAAAATCAAAGATGTGCCGCCCAAACTACCGACCGCGACGAAAGTCATCAAAGCAGAACATCAAGAGCAGGAGCAGACCTCTCCGTCTGTCAAGGACGACATGGAAGTTGTCGACGACAATCAAGGTCCGGAAGCGGGCCAAGAACCGGCCGGTCCGGACCAAAGTTTACCAGTTTCTACAGATGTCAATCCGCCCCCAGAACGCAAAGCGACGTCATACATAAATGTAGGATCTACTTTGGTTAAAAAAAAATAAATTGTTGACGGTTGTCTGTTGTAGACCACGCCCACGAGTACCAAACTGATTCCTCGACTGGTGGATAATTCGGGAGGAAGTTGCGAAACGGGTGAATTGTGTCCGGAAGAGTGGAACGTCTTCGACGTGGCTCAATTCCTGCGAGTTAACGATTGTGCGAATTACTGCGATTCTTTCAGCAAACAGGTCGGTATAAAGATGTCACGTACGTTCGTGTTGACCGATTGTTGCATTGTTTGCAGAAAGTGGACGGTAAAACGCTGATGAATCTCAATAAAGAGGATATTTTAGAGTACACTGGCGGTAAAGTAGGACCGTCGCTTAAAATATTCGATCTCATACAGCAACTAAAAATTAAAGTAAACCCAGCGCAAATTCGCCATATGAAAGCAAACATCAAAAAGTTTTTATAGTGCCTAATTCTGTTGACAGTTTGTGTGTATATAAGCCTAGGTCTTAAAAAATAATTTTATACAATAAGTTTGGTATTTATCATAGTTTAATTTTGTGTGTGTGTTCCCAACTTCAGTACGAGGACATTAATTCTTAATTTAAATCTGAATATGTATTTTTACGTTAGGTTGTATTTATTCTTTGGTGATAGATTAAAAGTAGCTTCTTTTTACCACAAAAATTATTTATCGAGTCGTAAGTCTCGAAACCAGAACTAATTTTGCCATCATTGAATGGAGAACACTTGTATTCTGTGTAAAACGATGTACCGTCATAATCATCACTTTAACATTAGCATAATACAGTTTTCTTGTTTCTGATATCGGTATCAAATCAATTCAGATGAACTAGTTCCGTTTTTTATCGATCAATTTGTTTCTTCATAGGAATTTGACATAGTTGCGTTTGTAACAGAGGTTTGCTTTATATCCATGCGAATTTATTTTTGTCAAGTACTTATTTTTGACGTGTTTCAAGAATAATGAGAAATAAGTACAGAATTATAAGAAATGGATTGTGAACAACCCACATTGATATTTCATTAGCTATAATTTGAAATACAAGATGGTCAAAAAAGTAGTTTTTCATTGTTTACTTGTCCTTAAAATTTTTCGAATGATTTTAGTGGGACTGCGAAGAAAACCAGGAACGGAAGATGCAAATCGGTCGAAACAAATCTAAAATTAACGTGTTAAAATAATACATTTATTTACATTAAATTGCAAGTAAACTTTACATTAAGGAAGAGCGAAAAGCGGAAGCACAGTTATTTTCGTACGCTTATCTGTAAGTAAAATATTTCCTTTTCGAGAAGATTTCCATGTGTTTTTGTCGTTCGGCTTGTTAAAACGAAGGAAAATGGTATTAAATTAAAATGTCTTTCAACGTGTTTGTCGGTTGATTACTTCAACTCGCTAAACCTAATTGCCGCCGTAAAATATGATTTATTTTAAAAGTGCACTTTGTGTGTCGTGTTATGAGGCGATTAAACGCAATTACATCAATGACATTTGCAACATAATTAAATTTAATGATTATTTAAAATGCAAGAAATGAATTAATTCAATTAAATGAGGAAAGGTTTGTTCAAAGAGGCCGTTTAAAATGTTGTCCGGTAGCGTCCTCGTCGATCGAATTGTTCCTTTTTATCGGCGTTCTCTGTTAACACAACACCGAAAAAAATATTGATTTTGTGTTTGGAAGCAGCAAACGAAGGATGTTGAGTAAAGTGAAGAAATATAAATAAATCGTATAGTTAATACACGGAATTGTACTTTGCGAAGTAATTTTCTCGTGAGTAATCGAAAAGATGTGTGCTATTCGCAATTAAAACACGTACGTGTACATAAATCGTCGTATAAATCATATTTGCGACGACTTGATTCACTTTTGCATCACGACGTATCAATTATTCCACTGAAGAGCGAGCGTACCACGCGGAGATTTGGCAGCCTTACATAAATATAGGAATACGATTTTCGCGATTCCTGACCTGACCCAAATTACCGGAGATTAACGTTCTCGAGTGTACGTTCCATATTTCACACGTTTCCAGAATGATCGTTTATTTTTCTTTACTTTTGTTGCGCGTTTTTCGACTGGAAGCGGAAAATCGGTGGTAGTTGCGAGTAATTTTTTCCAGGAGCTTGTCTGCGGTACATTCATTAGGTTGTTGACTTTAAAATTTAATTTTTAAATTCCTAACATTACAGAATCGGAATGAACCGTTTATTAAACAGCGTCTTGGAGCCAGTGTTCAAGATGGTCGTTACGTACGGAGTGGAAAATCTTATAAGAATCGGTCGGCATTTCTGATTCGTCTCGAGTGCAGTAATGAAGTTAGAATTTCTTAAATGGGTTCTGCATCGATCAGATCGGCTTTATTTACGTGGGCTCGTTGAATTTAATGAAATAATTTGTCTGCCATTTCAATTTTAAATGCGGCTCGTGCGTCGACTTGTACGTTTTGTAGTTTGAATGAAAATGCGCCACAAAAAACTGTTTATGAATACTTTTTTAATGAATGGATTGCGAAATTGTCGACTAGCCGGTAGAGAAAATGTCCGGTGGAATTTGCGGCTCGTCCCCAGCGAGGACACGAGGGAATTTGTTGTTTTGTCTGTGATTGATCCGTAAACGTTCGTTTTGGTAATTTGGAAGACAAAGTTTTTGTGTTTGATCGGCGACGTCTCTGAAAATTGTACAATTTTGGAGGGAAGGGAAGTCGCGGTAGAGTTGGCGGGAAGGACGTAGCGTAGAACACTGTGGTCTATACTCTATGGGCGGGGCTTCGCCGCCAGCTGGCAGACGAACACCGGCTCCCGACAACGAGGCCTCCGCGTCGTAAATAGTACGGCGATGTAATCGGCCGTAACGTCCGCCCCGGCGGCATTTTGGAAAATCGTCGACACGTTTCCGGTGTACTCGGAGGTGTGGGAGAGTCCTGTCCCGCCAAAGTCCGGGTGTTGGCGGAGTTGGGTGCGATGGAAGCGGCGGATGAATATTACATTGGCGTCAACCAGGCCTCAGCTGTTTCCCGCCAAACGCCGCGACCAGAAAACCGCTGTGAGGCGTAGCGTATGTTTGTCATCCCGCGCTGCAGCGTACTATTGTCAGTGAAGTATCAAGCAAGTGATTCAAAGTTTGGAAAAATCAAGCGAGCGGACTGTCAGTGAACGCAAACATTGGGACTTGTGAAGATTATGTCTGTTTATGCCGAGGAGGAGAGGATAGTGTACGACGGCATCGCTGAGGAGAAAAAAGACGTCTTGGGAAGCACTTCCAGGTGAGTGGAGTTTTTACCGCGTCGGAGCGCGTCCGACACATGATTTTGACGTTTGTGTACTTTTTGACTTTGATGGTACGTCAAACTGGGACGGCGTTACGGTGCAACAACAGACGATCGCCGCGGCCGGGCCACGCCGCCTCGTCGAAATTTCGCGATGCAACGCCGGCTGGCTCAGCTGTTGGTTCGCCATTTTGTGGCGTCGGTGCCCATCTTGATGCACCTTGCATCCGCGCTCTGCACCGGCCTTTAGCCGCCGCTACGTAGGTGTTTATAGATAATTCAGACGAACATATGATCGCGATGGAGCGTGATCCGAACCAACAGCTGACGAATTGGGTCCGGGATAATTACGGATCGTGAATCAGAGAGAGGTTGTGCGTTATTTGGCCACGTGGGTGATGCAAACGTACCACGCCCGCGACGCTTTCTACGGCCCCCGCCGGTGCATTTTTGCATAAACGGGGGGAAATTCGCTCGATCGAAAGAATGGAAATCTGGCGGCGGGTGAGTGACACTTGTGCCTCCGCGGATTTGTTTACACTTTACGCAAAGGAAGTTGCGTATTAAGTTTTCATTCATGTGAAATAGAGTCTGCGAGTTGCGGTGGGCCGGGATTGTTGGTTCTGTTTAATTAATTGGGTGGGTGGGAAAGATTTATTGCGTTCGGGTTCTTTTTCGGCTTCTGTTGGTCCGGTGATTTACCGGTTAGGCACTTTTATGGGACTGCGACACGATTTTTTTTTCCTTTTGACAACGTGACGGCCTCCTCGTTAAGACGCCTTCTCGCTCGACATCGACGCTCAATTGTCATCTTTCGTTATCCACCAAAGCCGCTTTTTTATCCGACCCACAACGGCTTTCTTTCACTTTTTTTTCTACCTACAATGAATCAAAGCACTCACCCAGAATTTACACGGTTTATTCATTTTATGTTGTGACTCTTCAACGCGCCCCACAGGCCATACATTTGAATTGATTTAATTTTTTTTTTCACAACCGGAATTCTACGGGAATATTATTTATTTTTATCCACATAAAATTTTAGTTTCCTGCATATTATATTACTTTCTTTTTTTTAATTATTTTTAAGATTCGTTGTGAAAATAAAATTTAATATTTATTATTCGTTGTGAAATTATTGTTTTTTTTTTTTTCAAAAAGTAATTACATTTCAAGAACATACATATTACAATTATTACAATTTACCATACACATTTTACAAGGAAAGAGGAAGTAAACTGGAAAATTTGTAAATCCCTAGTCTGATGTAAAAGTAACACAAAAAAACAAATGCTCTCCATGCTATTTATGATTTGCTTTTTAAAGTACATACATACATATGTAGTTGAAAAAAATGCTAAAAAACAGAAATGACGTTCTTTCTTATCAATACCATTTACCAGTGTTATTATTTACAACGAAAAACAGAGACAGATAAATAAATTTTAAGTCGATTTTTCCTTACAGCTAAAAAGCATAGTAAAAAAAAAACTATAAAAACAAAAGAAACAGATGGTGATAATGCCTCATTCTTACAATATACTTGTGTTTATCCCAGTATAATTTTGGATTGTTACGTACCTATTACAAATTGGAGTCCTACCTTAAAAAAACAAAAGTTGAGGAAGGTAATTTTCAGTGAAAGCAAGGACGCAAAAATTTTTAAGTTTATTAGTAGATACACCTATCACTTATCGCACACTATCGTTGTATATTTTATGTAAACTTTAATCTTTCTGCTGTAATAAGTGAAAGATAGAAAGAGTTGAGAATGCTTATCATCTGCTGTACTTATCTGCTTAATTGGATACATTTTTTTACTTGTACTAAAACCAGCCAACTACCTTCAGAAGAGAATGTGATTTGTCAACTTTAACTGTTACCATTTTTTTAATTATTTAGATTTAGTGAAAATAATTTGAAGAAAAAAAATTTGGAATGTTGCTTTTGCAGTAAAAAAAACCAATCGATTCGATCCAAACAAGTGTCGAGCATCTAGAGAATGTAGTTGTTTTTGATGTGCCCCAAGCTCCACGCCGGAATAATCGTGATCAAAGATCGTCGATAAAAAAAATTCACCCGCATTATTCGATGGCGCCCCTTCGAACGTCTGACCCCGCTGCCCGGAAAAAGCAATGTCACTGCCCCAATTACAGTGTGGTCGTGTTCATTCCGCACCAGTTTTGGACCAAATTCGATGGGACCGCGTCGCGAACGTGGACCAATCGAGTTGTTACGATTGCGACACGTGATGAGTCACGTGGTGGTTTATGGTACTTGGATTGGTGTGTAGTGTGTATTATTTGTTCGGTTTTATTTCCAAATATGTAGAGGTAGATACTGTGGCAGAATAAATAGAAAACAATCTGTTTTTGTGTGTTTGTTGAGGATAATACTTGGATTTTATTCTATGGTCATCGATTGTTCCGGGCTGCGTATTTTTCCTATAATCAATTTTTTTCGATGCCCATGTAATGGTGGTTTTATTTGGTTCAACTAACTTTCTCCCCTCCTCTCCCTCGTACCCATTAATTATACAAACACTGAATTGTTGATGTTTATACATCAAGCAAATGACTCCGAAGTTGGAACCGGCCTGTTTAATTAATTTCATTTGGAGTTGTAGTAGGAGGTACAGGCGGTAAATGACACTTCCATTATGTCCAATAAATCATCGTTCTTCGGTTTTTGTCCTTTTTTTTGGCATTCATATTTTTAGAACGTCGAGGAAAACAATGATTGTTTTTTTAATTTTAAAATATGTACTTCGAATTCATAGACAAAACAAATACCTCGACGAGTTAAAAAAAAGTTTGGGTCGGTTCAAATTCGTGAAAATTTCGTCAAGGTTCATTACCCGAGGTTTTAAAAACAAACTTTACGAATTTCATCAATATTTTGACTTTTGAAAGGGTGCCAGGATGTGAGTTTATTTTTCCACGCTAAAATTTTGCTTTTGTTTTAAAGCACTGTAGGATGTAATTATGTATGCGGGGATAAAATAATATTTACTAATTTGGCACATCTTCAAAAACCAAAAATATTGATGTTTTTAACAGGTCTGGACACTGAACCGTGAAACGGCGTAAAACGAATTACATAAAGTTAGAACACGTAACTGAGCTCGGTAATTGATCTAACCACAATCCGAGGCAATTTGAATATTACCGCGGCGGAAGGCAGGTGTCGACATCTATCGTCGACAATTCACACCTCATCTCGAGTGAAGTACCGAAAACGTTCGTTTCGAAAGCGGAGCAATTGCGTTGTGATCACCAGGATGCAACGCAAACAACAATTTTGTGGTTAGCACCATGACACCACGTTGATACTCCGTATGGTTTTTTGCTGACGTAATAAGATAACGACGAAGCCTGGTCGAGTTATTTTCGTGTAGTTGACAGTTGAATTAATTTACATGCTGTTGTATTTTTTGTGATCACATGTCTCGCAAATCCTTTTAACTTGAAAGATTCAATATGCAAAATGGCTGTCATAGGTGAACCGGTTTGATCTCGTCGACGGTTTTATTTATAGTCAGATGGCAACGACATTAATGCAAATTCTTCCGATAGACCACTTCGAGTAGGACTTCGGAGGCTGAAGACATTCTGGAGGACAATTTAATAAATTCTGTTTCATGGCGATCACGGTCAGATCTCCAGTCAGTCGGTGGTTCCCACGCCCACGCGCCAACATTACCAGAAATAATGACGCTGTCAGGCGTGCGGATTTTGGAAGGAACGTGTTAATCATCCGATTCCAGAAGAGAATTTGTCATTTTCGTCGTTTCAACATTTTGTTGTGGGGTGTTATCTGCACGTGGACGGAACTGGCACTCAAAATCCATTCGGCCGTTCGAAACAGGGGTGTTATTTTAGTTTTGTAAAGGAGCGGGACTCAAGCTGCAACTTTAAACTTGTTGGAAGGGTCGTGCAAGGCCAAGAGGTCTTTTGTCGCATTTTGTGCGAGCAATAAATCTCTACCTGGTCCGGTTTGTATTATGATGAGAAAGTCTTGGTGGCATTATTCGGAGCGACCAGGTGAAGATTCGGTGTGGATATTTGTTTCTTTTTTCTCTCGTCTTTCTTGGGACTCTCTTCCCATCCCGCAAGGTGGAATGGTGTGGTAAGGAAAAGGGGAGATTTGTTGTGTAGGCACGGCCAGGTGCGATGTTATCGCAGTAAGGAAACGGAAGGCAGTTTATAAAGGCATTAAAAGGGGCCCGGGTCCAACAATGGTCGCTATTATGCAATCTTCGGTAAACAGCCAGACGAGAATTGCTTCGTCATCATGTGATAAGTAAACGATCGCGATGTTCTCGCGGGGGCGGCGATTATTATTGTGTACAGGTTGTCTAATCAATTTATAGTGTTTCTGTTTTTGCACCTATAACTCGATCAATTCCGGCGCCTTTGTAGTAATTTGTGGCGCGCGGATATCGCCATTATTGCATTATTTTCCGGGAAACAATAGACCATAAAGAGTATTCGGCGATTTTTACAACATTCGCCGAGTTTCCTTATCGCACGTTCGGCCGCTAATGTCGTTATTGTGCGCCGCCTTCCTTCTTCCCGGTGGCGGCGCACAACGGGAAAACCTCGTCTCGTGATCGGAACGGAGCGCCTGCAGTTATTCAATCTGGAAAATATTTTATCGGACCGCGAATCGTTCACCTCACAGTTATCGATAATCTCAGCTGTTGCTGTTGTGTTTATAAATAATGGCGATCTGTGTCGGCGAGCTCGCATACTCGACCTCCGGACTATTATGTAACCTTTTTTACCCACTTCTTAATTCTCGTATGATTGACGGGAAAATTAGGGACAAGGTACCAGGCCGAGCCGCGCGATATGTCGTGGAGTGGTCGCCCACTCTTTCGCATTGTTACATTTTTACATGACACAATTCCGTGCCGATTTAATTTAATTCATCACATTTTTATCGGCGGCGAATATTTATTGATAACGCGGATCACGATGTTTTGTGCGATTGCGTCACTTGACCCGATTCTCGTCAAAATACGTTCCGTTTCGAGCGACGTGGAAAAGTTTTAACGAGGGTAAAAAGCGATTTTACACAAATCTGGGCTAGAGGCCGCCATATATGGAAGTCGTTTTTACCAGTTCCGTTTTTGGTAGGCGCTAAGGAATGTCGCTACGAACTGAAAGTCTCGAATCCAGTCAAAATTACTCTGGGTAACGCTCTTTAGTAGATGTTTATGTAAAACACATGTAAATAGCGAAACTTGCCCTCTTGCACAACACTTGTTGAGTCACTGGAAAGAGAACGATTGTTTCCAAGATGACTCAAGAGGAAGTGCCCCGATTAGAATTTGAAGAAAAGGATCGAGCAGGTGTGTTTGCGGAAGGAACAGAAGACGTGCGGTGCGGTGCGCTCTTCGGACGACAGAAGAATCCGACCCATTAAAGAGTCATTTGTTTTAAGAGAAGACATGTGTTGATGAGTAAGCAAATGGGAACGTCAGGGCGTCAGCGGCCGCTGCCAGGAATTCAATTCAAGTCTCGATCGGTACGGTAGAAAGGCATATGCAGATGTTTAGAATTCTTGGTCGGTTATTAAGTGCATATTAATAAGCAGCTCCGGCGAAATCCTTGGGTCGTAATTACACCGAGACAAGTAAAAATACCACCGCATTCTTCGAGCCGGCTCGTCGAACGATCCGCGGTGCATGGAACAAACTGCGGAAAGAGCAAAAAGAAACGTGCGTTCATTTTATTGTTGTCGGAGTGCGGACGTAATACGTTTTGCAAGGCCGTCGAAGGTGATTTCCACGCCACAGCAATTATTTATTTATTTTTATACATGTGTACTTCGAAAGAATGCGACGTGATTCATCGAGGATAGATCGCATGTTTATTATCATTGTTCCATAATGAAATATTTACAGTGGTTAATAATGTACGGTTGTGCTTTGTGATAAATCATTCATTTCACCGACGAACACACATAACGCCACTAGTACTACGTCTACAACCAACAACGTATGATCCTTTTTTATTGGCAAAGGTAATTACCGGTTGGCCACGAACCTATAATTGCCGGCTGGTGTTACATAATTTTTGAAAGTTTAATAATTATAGTTTTTTTCTGTCATGTCCTATTGTTTCTTGTCGAAGTGCTCGGCATTAATAATAAATAAAACAGTCGACATTTCAAAATCATTCTCGCGTTCTTCGGTGGTCCCCGAAACGCTGTAAATCTTGTTAGTACCAACATTCCGAGTTTCATTACAAACAATTTATGGTGATGAAACATCTCGAAACAAGAGCGCCAAAGATAAAACTGTAAAATCCGGCGTATCCGCAAGATCTGTACCAGTTGATCAGGAGTCGTAAAAAAAAAGTGAAGATAAAGCTGGGGGAGGAATCGCGATTTCCGCGTGGAAGAGGCCGTTACGGTCGTCTTTCCATTTTTATAGAAATTGTCACCCCCTTCCCGTGTAAAAATCTTCGCCCCCCCCCCCTCTACCCCTTCCTGACCAACTAACCAGACCATCGCTTTTGGAATTCATGAAAACGCGTCCGAATCGATACCAGACCGACGTACTACGCAGTAACGAGACACAATGGGCATGTCCTAGTTAAATAGAGCGCACAGTGCGAGTGGGTATATCGGTGGGCGTCATAAGGGGGTCACGACGCCACAGGGACGCACGTCGTTTCCAATTCCCGTCTCCCACGTTCCTTCGGGGTCGTTACGGACCGTTCCGTCACACCTGTCCCTATTTTCTTTCCCCACCTTTGCGATCCGGCCGGACGGAAGTCGAAGGGGCCGGGGTGGTCAAAAGGTGCAAAACTGGCCCTCTTCTAATTGTCCGATTTGTTGGTCGTCGGCACATCTGCTGATTGTTCGGGGTCACGTTCGAACAGGCCGAAATTGTCACTTTATGAGAACGAGACCGAAGAAATCGTCCCACCGTCAACGGTGACATCTGTACCACCGCACAATTCGGACACGTACACGCATCTCATTAAATTGTTTTAAATCTACTTGTGTTTTCGGTAAAATTAGAACAAGATTTAAATAAATAATTCACTATTAAGGCGAGAAGTTGGACGTTTTAATTAATAATATCCATTTTTGCGTCATTCATACTATCACAATACTAAACCTAAGCCAATTTCCCATCAACATTTCTAAATCAACGAGGTGATGTTTCATTCAATGTTTATTTCCAACAAATTTAGTTTTACAATCGATGACAGAGTATTGATGGATCGACTTTTATTGAAAAAAGATGGACTTCATAATTTGTTATATTTTATGCAAATAATAAATACAAAATTTAAAATGGATTCATGTTGTTTTGTCATAATAGGAGGGCATGGAAATTTTGCGTTTAATTTGGTAGTAAAGCTGTCTGTTGAATTAGGTTATGTTTTTCTAAGTTTTAGGTTATAAATAGCATCAATGTTTAATGCATTGTTGTCAGTTTTACAATAGAAGAATACTCAGACATCGTGAGAAATTCAGCAACATGTTCATTTTGACAGGTCCGCATGTCAGGTACTTTGGTGACTGAAATCAAACAGTGTGCCCAACATTAAAAAATAAATCACGGTCTCCCATTATGCCAAAACAACGTGAACGGTGTTTACCTGTCATTTGTTTAGATTTTTTTCCTGAAATAGTAGATTACGTGACGAGTTCAGAAAAGTTGAAGTTTATAGACGAGCATGGCAAGTTTAAGTACGAGCGTTAGCGAGTATTTAAATGCCATACGAGTCCAGTAAAATCACTTGTTAATTTTAAGAATATGTATTAAAATTTCTTCGTAAAAAAGTTGAATATTACTCAAAATCGCACAGTAATGGTTGCTATGCTGTAAAGTGACCTATTACTGTACGATTTTGAGTACAATTATATTATGCATGTAGTTCATTGTTCATTACTGTACAAAATGCGAAAAAAGTTAATTTTTTAAAGTAATTTGATTTAGTAATCTCACATGTCAAGAGTAATAACAGGTAGAAATTTTCTTGCACGAAGAGATCAGTTTCCATAAGTCGAACTTACCTTGATGTATTAACAAGCATTAACTTTAAAAAAAGTACAGTTTTGCTCCCTACGTTTGTAAATGAATTTTCGTGATATATTTTCTCCTTTTTTAGAAAAGACGGTACAGAGCAAAAGTGCATTTGCAAATGTAGAGATAACGAGTGTTGTTCTAGAAGTACCTTGTTGCTGCAACAACCAAATCCTATTTCATTGCCGTCGAGTATTCTCTAAATGCATTTCCTTAAAGATTCCACTCTACAATTCCACACGCCAAATCCTTCATTTTTTGTAATGATGTAATGCAGACTGGACTTTGTCAATACACAAGCAAATTTTGTTTTGTTCAACACGCATAACACAACGAATAATCTTTTCTGAAACAATCTTTTTTTTTCCTCATTTGATCAGTTATATGTTTTATTCGGTTCTTGGAATATAAATAAATGCGACAACTGAGGCGGCTACCAAGGACAACACGTTTCGGGGATGGCACAACAGTTGTTTTTTATTTAGAAAAATCGTCTTGGTCTTTTTAAAACAAAGCCCTTGAACTTTCAAAGTACAATTTTTGTTTTTATTGAATTTTATTTTTGAAACAAAGAATCATAAAAACTAATTCTTTCTACAAATGTTTTTGATATGATTTGAAGAAACTAAGAGAGAGGACGTTCGAAGTTACGCCACTGGTCTTAAAGTCAAGTTGTTTGATCAAAACGACCAATTTTGCTATTATCCACTTGATAATGAAACGAGCTTCACCTTCTCCGAGGCCCAGCTTTTCGTGAACTTACTTTATTTTTAAATTGTAAAGGATGTTTAAGGACGAAATATTGGTCACTCCTATTTCTATAAAATTTTAAAATAAAAATTTATGAATATGTACATACAACGTTTTTTTATGGTTGTGAGGGCAGGTTGTTAACTTCGTCGGTAATGTAACGTCGAGTGCTGTATCGAATCTCACTTTGATAATGCGATCATTTGTACATTCTATTGTGAGGGAACTACTGTGTTACCCCCATTGTAACACGATACGTAGTAACCATCGTTGACTTCAACGAGTACGTACTTGGTTGCGTTTTGTTCAGTCTTCGTTGGCTCTTGTTGGGAAGTCCAGAGCAAACTCCGGTGTAGTTCTGGATGTTGATGTGTCAGAATTTTGTACAAGATTCTAATTTATTGCGCCAATGATTTACGAGCGTTGCCCGAAGGATGATCGTTGGTGGTACGTTTGCAGCGGTGACATTTGGAAGTCGGTCGTGTGTACCTGTAGGCGTCAGCTGGGTCGCACCCCGGCGGCGGGAGCCCCCGCGGGGACTCCTGCCGAACACCGAACACGACATGGGCGTTTTGTCAGCGGCGTTGTTTGCCGTCTGCCGTGCTAATCTTCGGTGCTGCATTAAAACAGACCTTGAGCTAATTTTAGACGACGCGTCGCTCCGTAATATGATCGAGCGTTGGCGGAGCGACGCCCGCACGACGGTGCTTATTTGTATGACTTCAGTCTAGACCCGCGACGGACGGCGGCCCCGACGTCAGAAAACGAAACGTACGTCGTCTTCACATGCGAATATATCACTCCCCTTATCGGTGTCAGCTGTTCGGTGCAGCGATTAAACTCCTCGACTCGTTCCTCGAATATGAACGAACGTTCGACACTAATTCTCTAATCGTGCCTGATACGTCAAAGAAATTTACGATGTCATTAGCGAAGTAATAGGTGCATGTGGTATTTGAGGCCTTGTCGGATTAGAAAGTTTCATTTTTGATGAACGACCCTTGTAGTTCGCGGCGAGGCATGCAACATGGGGAGTTGCCGCAGACTTCGACCCATATCGGCTAATCAGCTGATCACGCTTAACGCCATACTGATATTTTTTTCGCACGTAAACAGGACAATGTGCGCTGGGTCCATGTGCCAAAACGTGGCGATAATTATGCGTTGTTGGGGGAGATTAACGCACTAATGCCAAGCTGCAACGTCGATTCGTATCGATCAGGATGGAAAGCGCCAGATGGTCACCTGCACGAGGATAACACTGCAGGCACGTGATCCCCAAGTACACGAAAGCACCGAACCTATTACAACGCTGATCCTTGAGGCGCTCCCCGCTCTTCGCCAATGTCGCGTTTTGTCTGGGTTTTCTTGACCAATCGAGTTTGATTGCTTCCATAATAATCGTGATGAAACGTGCCGTTTTGAAATATCCTGTTGGAACGGTCGTTTTTAATTGCGTCAGTGCCTGCGACGTGGAATTATTTATCATAATTACGTTTTCAACGTAATAATGGACATGTTACAACTGCGTTCTTAAGGATTCCCATGATGGCGTATCGGAAACGTCGCACTTTTTCCGTTTCATTCAATCAGTTTTTGTCCTTCTAGAAAATCGTCACGATATCCTCTCATTTGTCACGCAGCCTTCGATCGATCTCTGATGGCATAATTTCTGTTTGTTTATCGCACGAACGACGTATTATGTGTATGCACTGGTCGGGAATTTTACTTTTCTGTTACTTTGAC
This sequence comes from Tenebrio molitor, assembly GCF_963966145.1. Taxonomy (NCBI): domain Eukaryota; kingdom Metazoa; phylum Arthropoda; class Insecta; order Coleoptera; family Tenebrionidae; genus Tenebrio; species Tenebrio molitor. Next base: position 12,955,039 of record NC_091051.1, on the reverse strand, counting down.
AACCCAATTATCGATTCGTGGTGTTTATTTAATACCTGCCACTGAACCGTGTACGACAAACATTTCTTACGAACACGCTCGTTACGTAATCAACCAGACGATGTGTTAACATCTGTTTGGCTTTGTCGTTATCGAATTCGACCTCTCCGACGTACTCGATGTTTGAATTTGGTGGATGCGCCGTGCCAGCGCGTCAAGTCCTAACCCACAAAACTCACACGATAATTTCGGGGATCGTAAAGAACATAATGATACAGAGTTTGTTATTAATATTGCAAGAAGGACGTCGTCAGTTGTTCCATTTCTAATCCTCCTTAAATTTGTATGAGAGAATTTAGACAGCTGGCGATGTACACAAAGATTTTTTCGTCGGAGTGGGAGAGCAGGTACATTAAATCGAAATTCGTTACTTCCCCGTCTAATTAGGTCAATTCATTATTTAGTAGATTTCTCTATTATCGTTAAAATCGCCCGCTTTAGCGTTATGGGGGAGGGGGGTGTTTTTTTTTGTACGAACCGATAAATTAGGTCTAATTGAAACCGGCATTTTCGATGGATTAACCCGGCAAACGTCGAGGTTATGGACACGTTTAATGCTAATGAACGATAACAAACGATCTTCCTTTATTAACCATTAAACGTTCTAATTTGATCATTGAATTGTTCGCAGTCGAATAAACAAAGGCGGTGAACCACCCACGGCGACGATGGAAGCAGAAAAGAGAATCAGAAGAGAAATCGCCAACAGCAACGAAAGGCGGAGGATGCAGAGCATAAATAATGGTTTCCAATCGCTCAGATCCTTGTTGCCGCATCACGAGGGAGAAAAATTAAGCAAGGTAGGTTGTTCTTGTCCGCGTCTCACGCGAAAATCCAGAAAACTCATTTCCCGCCCGTTACCGGTGTTGCGTTGAAATTTGCGCCTAATGTTCCTCCACAAAGAACCATCGCCGCTTGTTGTCATCACGCAATGTTATGTTGTTGTTGTTATTATATATACATTTTTTATATGGCGTTTTAATGACGGCGCTATTATCTATTAATGTCGGTTGCGATGATGGAATCTGGCAAAAGGAAATGCGACAGGAAGCTCGGCGGGCGCTATCACCGCTAAATGCAAAATATGTATATCTGAACATCGCCGTTTTATGTGCAGATTTTTCGTGGGAATCGCTCGGTTGAAGGGTCGCGGTTCTTGCACGAAAGAAGAGAGCCGTCGGGTCATCATCGATCGTTGTCCATGCTTCTAATTAATTTCGTCGTTGCGCACCAGCTGATCAGAAAGTGTAAAAATAGGTGATCATATGATCGCGGGTCTGTTGTACTGTTGGTATTTCACGGCCGTCACTGTCTAGACGCGGTTATTTTCGGCCGACTATTAGACCATCTATTAAATAATATATACACACCGTTGGACACACGAACGTTTTTTTTTTTGTCGGCTAGAAGAGCGCCATATCGATCGTAATTACCCCGAACGGACAGATGGCCTTCGGTAATAGACACAGATTATGACAGGTGGCGGTCCAATTAACAGTCGAACATCGATAAGTTGGTGAATCCGGCATTTGGTCGGTAATCCGAGCGGAAGTCGAAGCCCCAAATCGGGCAGGAAGGATTGATTTTTGACAGTTGGAGTGGTCGGAGAGGCCGTCCGGCACGCACCCGTCTGGCGCTCGGGGCGGTTTCGTCGAGGACTTTGCGTGCCGTAGATGGCGGCGATCGAACGTGGTCAACGGCTCCGTGGCCACGTAACGAGCACGCTTCTGTTGGTGCCGCAATGAAGGTCACTGCCCAGAAAACATCAAGTCCAATACGAAACGAGTTTAAAGAGCCGACGAAATCACAAAGCACGGCCACCAGCTGATTGTATGTATGCTTCGCTTCACGGATGTTGCTCATCGTGCCGGACGCACATTGTACGCTGCTGGTGGTTTAAATGTCCGGGACATTTAAATCCGACAGCGTGGTTGGTGTGCCGCGGGCGGCGGCTTCTCGGACGCCGCTCCCGAAGACGACGTTATCGACGATGTATCCGTGACTTTCGGGGCGTAGCTCGTTATTCTCGGTGTTTCTGCGGTCGCCAGACTGCCAGAAACTGGGTCAGGGTATTTTAATACAGTCTGGCCGCCTTTGTCTGCCGGTGATGCCTATTACAAATGTGTCTGCGAGCCGGGCCGATGTGTACTTTATGCAGATAAAGTAGGTCCGTCCGGAGCGTTATTGTTCCCTTCGGATTACTCCAGTTCCTTTCGAGCGAACGAGGTTCGGGCTTACAGAATGGATGGACGGAATCGCGTGGTTATTGTTGTGTAAGAGCATCGATTTCGCAGCGACGACCCTGGCTGGCATGCAACTGCGTTCACCACGTGAATGACGGTTAGCCTTGGGAAAATCCAATTAATTGATCTGTTGTTGTAAAAGTTACATTTGAATTTACCAAGCCATGAATGAAATCGGACAAAGCCTATTTTGTCAGTCCGGCCATCCGGCGTCGTCCGCATGCTGCAGCCCGCTCCGAACGTCGACGTCACCACCGCCTGACAGGGCGGACTTCCAGACCGATAAAGGAAGGAGCTCGACATCTGCATATCGAGAATTATCGTAAATCGGAATAACCTAATGTCGAATTGTTTGTTTATGCGCGACTGAATACGATAATGCGACCGGTACGAGTCTGCGATAGGTGCGTACGATGTACATTACGGTAGGTCGAGTATGAATGAACTCCATTTGGGTTAAACGTAGACGACCACGTCGGATAGTGAATGGTTTCATGATCGCCTCATATTTAATTTGAGCCTCGAAGTCGTCTGGCAGTTGCGCCGCTATCACCGCAATCTCCAGCTAGCCAAGAAACGCAAACACCGAGCCCCAATTTTGTCGCTATGCAAATTGCGCAATTAGTGCCAGTCACGTAACTAAATAATGAGAATAAATCTGATTAGAAATCTTTGAAAGTTCATCGACTGCTTGACGGCGATTTTGAACTTGGTCCCGCGAGAGGTTTTCGATGTCTAGACTGGACGAATCTTAAATAAGGTCAGGTCAGGGACAATTACTCCACGTTCTCCTTTCTGGCGGCGGCGGTGCCCTTTCGAAGATCCCCGTCCCACTCGTCGGATCAGTTCCTTCGGAAACGACGAGTAGGTGAAGTCGTCCCGCCGACGGTCACATCTAGCATGCACCCCGGCCATAAATGGATGCAGTCCGGGCCTACCGTGGAAACTTAACTGTATTCGAAGACATAAATGGAATCGGGCGGATGCAAGGAGGCTGGCGTTCAACGCTTTGTTGCAATGACTCACTATACGTAGACAGCCTTCACTAGGCCTCTCCACATCCAGACATCGCCTTGTTTAGGTCGAACGCCTACCACGTTCACTCTCAGCTGTTGCTACACACGCGCTCGATCTCATCGGTTCTGATCCGGCGACGTCTTCGTCGACCGAAACTACTTGCTCCACGTTGCGAGCACCTCTTCGAAACTTGCGCCAACTCCAAAAGGGAACGAACGACAGGAGGAGCGTGATAAATCCACCACAGACTCTCATAATTTGTCTTGGGCTCCTCCACGTGATCTCGCATGATCGTAACAACGTTCTTCGACGTAGAACTTTTTGAGTGGGTAAAAAAATCGAACAAAGCACACGGAGCATGGCTAGCTGCCATATGATCTGTTTATCCTTGGCCATTATTTGTAATAATAACAGTTTTTTGCGTGTTCCTTGACAGGTATCGAACCGATGATAACTGCGCAGTTTATTTACAAGAAGTAAATGCGACATTACACACTGCGGGAGCTTATCGAACAGCTGTTGTTCTGTGACCTAGAAAGGTACAAGTGTACACTAATTATTTAACATTTTCGGTCACCCTTCCCTCCTTTGTTCGCCGCCCACCGACTACGAACCGTTTATTTATTTGGGTGTTGTTTTTCGTGCTCGTCACAGAACTAGAACGTTTCTGGAGCAATCGCGACTCGTCTTGCCTTTCATTTATTATCGTGCTATAGTTGAGCTCGTTTCCCGCCAAAACCAATTCCGCTTGGCAAGGTCGATGCGGTTTTTTTGCGTCTGTATGCGTAACCTTCGGAAACGTTGGTTCCAACTTTTTTTTGTTTTTAATGCTCGACGTCTCATGTTTTATCACCACGACCTTTGTTTGTTCTTGTCCGATTGTCGTTAATCTCCAATAACCTGTTGTCAGAGCGAGCGCTTTTAATATGATAATCGTCCGCTGACGACTTTTTACCGTCAGATTTCGAGCACAGCCACGGCAGATTAATTAATTTGATTCGTTAAAGTTTTAAATGAACAGTTTTTCTCAGGTGAGTGGATCACGAAGATTCTCATTAAGAGAGCGTCTCGTTTGTTTCGTTCAGCCAGGCGAGACCTTCACGGTCTGGCCGTTCTTCTCGGGCTGGCAATGAAGAGCCGTGGAAGTGGACTGACTGACTGTACCGTCTTTCGCACGCACCGCGTAAAACCATCGAGGTTTCAATGTCGAGTTCATCAGCCTCGTTGGACGTTAGAGTCTAGGATTTTGTTTGGTTTTGGTGATCGACGAAATTGGGCCAGAACGGCGACAATAGCCGATCGAATCTTGGCCAATTTGCGGCGGACCTGTAACGATGTCTCGTTATTATGTCGGTCATTCATGGCTGGATGAATGAGACCCGATATGGATTCTTTTTTGTTCTCGACGTCCAATTAGCCGGCGATTGTGCAAGAGTTGCACTCCCGCCGCCCATCTTGATTCAGCGATGTCGTCCTGGTAGTACGTTGCAAAAGTGCAATTCCACCGTAAATTACTAGGAACGAAGTGTGTGCGCGCTCACCTTGCGCAATGCAGCTTCTATTGACTACACGTTGCATTTATGTATGCAGTAGTACGCTGCATTTTACGCTACACCCGACAGAGATAACCCGATAGTGCTACCGATGTTGCTTTGCGCGACTATCTCTGTCCCTTTTGCGGGCTTCCAACTGGCTGCGCTGACGTCACGTCTGGTTTGGACTCCCGCCAAAACGAGCGAGAATCTTCTGGAGTTTTCGCGAAAATTTCCTGCCACCCCTTCGCTCCGGGATCCACCACCTGCGAATTAAATCACCAAGAGGAGTCGTCAACGACGAAGATGGCGGCGGCGTTCGGGTGGTCGTTTTGATTTACGACCGGACCCGTGCTAGACCAACTCTTGCTCTCTTGATGTATGTGCAAAAGAGTGGTGTATCGAATATTTGACGTCAGAGAAGACGGTTGATATGGTAACCGCGTACATCGATTACTTATCTGCTGTTCTCCTGTTTGGCCCATTTCTACAAACCTTTGTAGCTGTTGCATCCGAGACGTCAACGTTTCGGAACGGTTGGTTAATACTTGCAGAGGCGGCGGGCGGGGAGGAAATTTGACTGTTGGAGTTCGGGAGCCTCTCGTAAGTCCCACCGTTTGATCGATTTCGAATAGTATTTCCGTGTCAGAGTTGCAGGCAGCACCCACGCCGCACACCACTACACCTGGTCCGATAGTAGTACTACACGGGAGCTCTGACGTTCTCACGGACTGTCAATGATTATTTATCAGAAATTCCACAACTATAAAGGCGTGGCGATTAATCTATCGTACGCTGATCTGATGAAATATGCATGTCTGATGTCGAACCTTATCTCGACCAGAGCGGTGTCAATTTGTGGGTGGGTGGATTGATCAAGTTTGAGGCGACTTTTGAAAAATTCAACCAGGTTTGTTTTGAAGCAACCAACCGTCTTGGCAACAAAAACGATCGTTCCAACTACGCATGAAGTGCATTGCAATAAAATCGATTATTTGCAACCGCCCACGTGTTATTTGGAAGGTCGATCGGTCCACCTCACGAATTGTGGGGGGTACCGTTGGAAGTGATCGCATTTTTGAGGATTGTGGTGGAGGATTTCCGCAGCGGTAAATCTTGACGGTTTTTCCAGAGATAGCGGCGCACGTGCTATCGGCGACGGCGGGATTTTCGGGTGTGGCCGTTTGTTCACGGAGGCTCCACAGAGTCTGACATTCCCGCCACGTTCCGTTGCCATAGTTACACGCCTAGCACCTACCCCTCGGAAAGCCACCCTCGCGTCACCCACCGCCAACGTTCAACTCGACTGACAGGCGGCAGCGACGCCGATGATACATAGCGTACGTACGTGTGTGTATCTCACCGTATATACGTATATATGGCATAACTTAATTAGTGACACTCTCCCAGTTCTGGAATCCGAGTTTGGTGGTAACTGCACACCCGTTGTCATGAGGGTATAATTTATCACGGCAACTTACAGCGATTCCGTTCTGAAACGTTTGAGGCGATGATGGTTTTATGTAATTTATAAGACGAGGGCCCTCTTGTTCTGCGAGATTTATCGGTTGTTTGTCGAGCGGCGGCGGCGGCGGTTGCAACGAAAGTGCATCTTTTTTCCGGTTCCCTTTTACACGTGAGCGTACGTTCCCAAAAATGGCAGATGATTATCCACCCCATTTCAGCATCTACCACCCGAACAGCTTGCTTTCGAAAAATTCGCGGCGTCTTCTTTGCGGAAGTAGTCTCGTTTGCGGTCGTGGTGGATGTCTGTTTTGAATGGTCCGTCGAAAAGTCATCATTAAACGTGCGTCAGGTGTGCAGAAGCCCTCCTGACCCAGACGTTTCGTACGAGGGCGAAATTGTGGAGATGGATTGTCGATGATTTCAGAACAGCCAGCCAGCCAGGCCGCCATATGACCTTTAACGCCACCCCGTCCGGATCGATAGAGGCAGTCGGGGCGGCGTCCAAGGCCGATCGCACTTTGCGTCGCCACAATTCCAACTTCACCCCTCTGTTCAAGGGCAGCCAGCGCCGGGACGCTACCCTTTTTTACCCCCGCATCTATGCCAATGCGTCATCGGCTGCCGTTAATCAGGCCGGGGCTGAATTTTTATCCCATTTTCGGAGCGCGTTTCAATTTTTTTCTTCACCAATAATACATACACGGATTGTTTTTCTTTTTAATGATCCAGTAACCAATTTTTTGCAGCTTTCAAACCATTTTTTTACTCCGATATTTTATCGTGAAGTTGTAAGTTGTGTAATGAGCAGGTATTTCAATTTTACGGGAAATGAATTAAATTATTCACACCCCTTTATCATGTCGTGTTTGCACAATATTTTTCACCGTGTGTCGTCGGTGATCTATTTCCGAAGCAATCGAAAGCTCAAAACCATTAAAAATGAACGTAGTTACTATTTTAACGTTCCTTTACGAAGTGTGTCTGTTCGTCCGGGATGCGCTTCATGCATCCCCGGAACTGAGCTTGCATCCTGTGACCGAGTGCACTTTGACCTTTCGCAAGTTGGAAGTACCAAAGTTATTGTACGACCGATCCCGACCGGTTATTTCAAACATTTGTTCTGGTATCTTCAATCGAAAAATAATAGCCCACCATTATCGCTCCGTTCAGTTGAAATTTATAAAAACTGGTATACTAATTTAATCTTTAAAATGACATTGACTTTTTTTGACCTATTTTATTAATAGAAAATTTCATTCAGTTATCGACGACAATAATAAATATTAATTTTACTACTTTGTCATTCTTGCGGGGAAGAAAATTGATGAATTATTTTTAAACGTTTGATCGTCGACAGGATGCAAGATTAAAGAAAGAAAACCCATTCATCGGAATGAATGGTAGTTGAAAACTGTTGAAAGCCGCCGCATCATCGACGACATCCTGTAACCTGGTCCGGTTGTGTGGCAACTCTCCTGAAATGCACCTTTCTGTTTTTTAATGAGGCAACGGCGTACAACTTTTACTCCAAGTACTTGCAGTGTCGTAACTCTTGGAGTAGTGATTTTTTCTTTGATGCGAAAAAGCAAAGCCGAGAATCCGGTAACGAGAATGCGTCTTTTTTCCGGTTGCGTCGCCGAGGTGAATGCAGACACACGGGGATGATCACATCCGACGTCGTTTTCCCGACGAGGGCGACGCCGATAAAGATGACTGTAGTGGTATTACGTCCTCGTCGTTTTAGTGGAACGATCGATACCCACGCCGTTTCAGCGTGACCAGCCCTGAACCCGCCGCGTTCTCGACGGCGGTCCTCGTTATTTCCTCTTTCGCCTTTTGTTCCTACCTCTTCCGGGTGCACCTAAGAAAGCGTTCCGATTATTCGCCAGTCGCCGACTTTCACAACCATCGACAGGCTGTATTAGTAACAAACCAGATCGAGTTGTCAACACCGCAACCGCCAAAAATTTTCTCCTCGTCACAATTACACGTTTTGGGTCGTGTCGAATGTTGGGAGCTGCGATAACGCAAAAATCGCATCGCCGCTATCGGCTGCGGTATTACGCCCACGTTTTATTTGTCCCTCACCCACGGACCGAAATCTGCGGCGGTTCGGTCCCACGCTCGTCTGCATTAGCAGGAGCGAGGATGTTGATGCGACCACCGAGCGACTCGTTGCAGGACGGCATTCTTCTTCGGATGCGCCGCTTCACGTTTCCATTGGCCAAGGTTACGATATCTCATGCGTCCGCTAGTTGCCACGGCAACGGTCGTGCTCCGGCATTCCTGACATCTTACAACTCCTTTTACTCCATCAATCCGCTCGCCGAACGGGTCGGTCTGAGAGGACAAGCGGGCACGTTCCGCACCACCTTTGAAGTGCTAATAGCCCGCACGGATTAGTCCCCCGGACAAGTGTTGTCCAGTCGAAATTGGCCTTCGGTGGGCTGTACCCTCGTACCCTGCCAATTTACGCACGTCCTAAGTGTTTAGATAGGTCCTCCGGGACGGGTTGTTTGTTGACTTTCGCTCGCGAGGGGTGTCCCAGATCGTTGATTGGAAATTCCCGGTTTAAATCGGCGGTTCCATCGCTGCTGCTATGTCGGAATGCACCGTTCCGGATGGAATTTTCAGGTGCGCGTACCCACCGTCTTTGCCTCACACTCGGTCACACGTTGCACGTTCATTACGTCACACATTCCTCGGAACATTCTCGTCGAGTTCGTTCCGCCGCCGAGCCATGTCTCTTCTTTTTCCTTCGATCATCCGAAAGGCAAACGGAGAAAGACCAAGCCAACATTTTGCGCGCGACCTCGTGCTCGTGTACTACGACAATTAAACATCTTCCTCCTCGCGCTTACGGGAGACACCTGTGCAAAGAACGAGGCTTCCTCGTCGCGTTTACGTGCCAGATGTCCTTGATTCTCCAGGAGCTATTGACCTATTCATAGACGCGGCTAATAGAAATGCCAAGGTGTTTTTTTCAATTCTACGCTTCGCGCAGCGTTTCAGTATTATTTTCAGGTACCAATGAGAATGCCATTCACCTGTTTGTTGTTTGTGTTCGATCCTCGAAATATAGGTGGGCTTGATTATCTAATCTCGCATAAACACTGTATCCGTAATGCTTGATAACGACGCCAGAAAACATTTCAGAGACTCGATAACACCCGATTTCGTAACTTCGTTCGGTTTTATGACGCCTAGACGGGGAAACATATGTTTACAATCGAATCATAACCTAAATTGCGCGTTCAGATACAAATTTAACTCGGACCTAAACCAAAAATAACTTTTCCACGTTTGTTTGTTGATGGTCGTTAAATGGTAAACGCCGTGCAGATCTGACTGGAACCAGCTGCGAAGAAGAGACACGTCGGTCGTAGAGCAGGTTGGAGAGGTTGGAAATGAACAACTATTTTCGATGTCATGTGATCTAGCAACTATTCCACACGATTTGCACCGTATTTTTAGCTGTATCATAGCAAAGGAATGCGTTTGCAGAGAGGGGTCAGCACGAGATCGATAAACTTGGTAGAGACAAGAGGAGAGGAGGCCGGACCCCCTTTCGCTACAGACGGGTCCCATAATTATGAGCAAATTTATGCGGCAGAATCCTCACGGCGGCGATTGTGGCGGCGATCTCGCAGATTATAATCAGCTGTTTACTGCAATTACGCGACCGTGTCATCTAAAAATAAACGCGATAGCTTGCAGAGCAAACAAGCGGAACAATTAAGTCATGTAAACAGCAAACAGCTGATCTCATATCTGGCGACGTCGTCTGCCAAAATCCACCTTGTTTTTGCGAAGGAACATTTCTGACAGATCGGATTTGTTTGCAAACAAACATCGTCCTCGTCCCCGAGACGCAGTTATCGTCGTCATCGTTCGAAACAGCGTCGGTTCGAACCTTCATCAAAGAACCGCTCCCTCGACGGTAATCGGAGCAGATTATCAATTCCTCGGCGGCGGTGTCGTCGTGGTCATGCGTTTCCCTTTCACACGGGATCGCCTGGTACGGAGGACGAACGTCGAAGATGCGGTGGAGTCGCGAAGCGTTCGAGATGGCCTATTAATATCACTTGAAGCGCTAGACACATCCTAGGTACAAAGAGCTTCATTGTAACCAAAGGAAGCGAGATGCTCTCGTCGCATTATCTCTAACGAGTTTCTTCCCCTCTATTGCCTTGCATACGTTTTGCATTTCAATACGAGGAAAGAGCGCGCGCGTGTGTCGTCGTCGGCGGCTTCGTGTCCCAAACGATAATTACGTTTTTGTCAGCCGGCCTTGATTGAGAAATTTGAATTTCTAAATCGGTGTACGGGTTTTCGAACGAAAGCTTTTCTTCGAATCGACGGAACGCTCGGCGCGGACCATGCGGCGACCTGAATTTTTGTTGTGTGATGTCAGCCGACGGCGGTACCGACTTGATCAGCTGTTTTCTGGGACGGGCCTCACAAAAGGTGCTCTTTACAAGTCTAGAATAGTGCAGCGGGGTGATCTCACCGCGCGCACACACACACAAACATTAACAACACACTACTTTTATTTTCGTTCTTGGAACATGCAAAGTGGGACCACAAAGGAACGAACACCTTTGGCCGTATTCATCACCAAAAATGGACACCAAATCGGTAAACACCAACAGCGTATAAAAAAACTCCAATTTTTAAAAAAATCAATTGTCAAAGTGTTGTCATGTCAGCCACTGGTTATTTGATAGTTATTAGATTGGCAACGTAAAATGTCAACTGCATGTCAGTCATTTTGATGTGAAGGCGTTTTGCGCTATTGAAGCCGCAATACATTTAAATAAAAATACAAAGTTAAATGAGTTTCCGAAGACAAGGATCTAACACAACGAGAAAAATTGGCTATGATTAGATTATGTGAAGAAATGCAGACAGAAAAACCGACCACGCTAAATTGCAGTAAAGATGCACACATCATATTCGAGGTATTTTCTTTTAATATATGGGTTCGTCATTGCGAGGAACTGATTAGAGAGGACTGGAAAAAATTGATGGAAAATCTACCAATTGAGGACATTTCTCTTCCGCAGAATCATATTCGGAAGACGATTGGGGGTTAGATTCTGAAAATGAATAGGTAAACTGCTTATATAACCCATTAAATAAATTCCCATTTTCCTGTATATGTTCAGTTGCACTTTTTAGTGTAATTATTGTCTTTATTTCCTGTCTTTTGGTATAAAATTTTGTTACACCTGAAACTTTTCTGACATTTGAAAATTACTGATATAACCTCAAACCTGATCTAGGGAGATTTTACGATAGAGGTGTCCCGAAACGAAAGGTTTTAGGGTGGTACAGCCTGGTCTTTGAGGGAATTTTGACATTGACAATTGATTTAAAAAAAAATTGGACATACGTTTAATGTGTATTTCTTTCTGGTTCGCTTTACAGACGGCAATTAGCAGTTTTACTGTCGTCGGTGTTCTAACCGAGCCATCATTAACACGTTTAAGGTCTGTTAATGGTGCCCGAGCTGTTATTGTCGCTGCCGGATTTCGAATGTTAATCGCCTAATTTGGGTGTTTACAAAAAATACATTTTACGGGAGCGGTCACTTTGCGCTGCTCGACGCTACCGGGAACCCTCCTGATGACTTCCACGAGTCGATCCCGCCTTCTGACGTGATAATGCTGTTGTTTTAGACAAATGCCTTTCCTGTTTATTTTCACAGCTGCGCCTCGAACCGGAAACGTCCGTCCGACACCTCCTAAATAGATCCTCTCTTTGATTCTCGGTGACACGAACCTGGTGCACTCGCTCCCCAATTTCTGGATCCTTCGGTTCGAGAAAAGTGGTCCAAGGGTATGAGCGCGCGGAGGGCGCCCGTCGCCGGCGTAACTCTTCAAAATCGAGTGCGTTCTGGGGAGCGATAAAAATGACGACGCGGTTCAAAGTTCATACAACTCGATAAAAACAACTTTCGTAACGTCATCGATGAATGGAAACGGTAAAACCTTATTGTTGTCGGGTTTTCCTTCCGAGACGACGACGACGACGACGACTCTTAACTAACCTAGGACGGACCACTTGGCGATTTATTTTTTGTTGGTGGTCGCGTTTTGGCGGCATAATTGAGACGTCGCCCACGTTTTCGAAAATTAACCCCGTCCCTGTTAAGACAAAAAAAAAGGCGGCGGACGAGACAGAGATCACGTCCTCTTTTGGCAAGATTAAGAAGCAAGGGTCGGCGCCACGCCCAGCTGATGTCGCAGTGACGTCATGACGCGCCGGGACGCTCGATATACGGCCCGCACCGTTGACGTCACGGGGTTAACGTTCTACTTTGGACGAATCCGCCACAGGAACTGTCCTCTTACTCCTCTTTTATTTCATCCGAAACTGGCAGTTTCGTGCTCGCGGAACGGTTCTTACTGTTACGGCCCAGGGAATTTATCGGTTTGCATAAATTCGTACGTTCCCGGCAATTATCCGAGAATGTTTTTCGCCTCATCCTTCACGGCTCCGAATGCACTCCTCAGAAAGTGGAAACGGAACGGATCGAGGTGCGAAAACGTCGACCTGAATCTCGCCGACAATTCGACGTTCTTGCGAAATTCTCTCTCTCAAGTTTGATGGCATTTAAATCGACCGGAGTACATGAATATGAATATCTATTCTGCAGCATGAGAGCACGTTCGGCGAGTTCAGCTTGATTCGTTCAACTTTGGTCTTTCGTAATGAGGATGGAAACAGCGTTGGTCTAAAAGTTGCAACTTTCGGTTGACGAGGACGGACATTCTTGGGATTCCGGCGTCTCGATAGACTCGCGGAATATTTATTTCCGTCGGCGGTTTTCGGACAAAAAGATGTTTGTCGGTGAGAAAATAAGAAACGTACACGTGACGCACGCTTGAATAATGCACAAGCCAAACAAACCTAACGTGTGAAACGGTCGGTTTTTCTGCACACACGCAGAATACACAAAGGCGTTTTCCCGCTTCCAGCGCGGAGGCTGCGACTCCCCAGAATTTATGCATAGGTAAGTGCCTTTTAAACGCCTCCGCTCGTCTCACCGCCTGATATGCCGGATGCATCAGGGTCTTTCACCTGCGTTCCATCCAACCTTCCAACAGCTGCTCGGCAGCGCCGCTCTCGCTCTTCCCTCGTGCTGAGGAAGGATCTCTGCTGTCGGATAGGTAAACGGGGCCTCCGGACGGAGATCGAAGCCGCCGCCGCCTCCACGAGGGTCCAGACGGGGTCGGATGGCGTCCCAGATGCGGCGCTTATTATTAGAAGCGAGGCCGGCGTGCGCGGAGCGACATCTTCGCGAAGGCGGGAAACCGGGCGGACGTCGGCCGTGACCTTGAAAACTGCATTCCACCGACGAGCACGACAAAAAGTCCTCTCCAGTGCGAATCTACGAGTATAATGTGCCACGTAAACACGAGCTGAGCTCGGTCGAGGAGCGAACGACGAGCGGCGTTTCCGTTCGTTTAAAAAGCGCAAAAATGCGTTCTAGTCGAAACAGCTGACACATAGGAAAATAATAGTCAGCCGTTGACTGGCGCCATTCGCGGCCAAGGTTAAGCGTATTAGCCGCGTGATAATACGAAAAGGCGCTTCTTAAAATAGATTTCCGCGCACCTCTCGCTCGCTCTTACACGTCTGCTGCTCGGGAAAAAATTCGACTCGCCTCCGTGGTCGGTGTTTTTTTCTCTTCGCCGGCGGAAACGCAGCCCGATTATTCCGGTCCTCGCTCGTTTCCCATTCATGGATGCGGCGGCGGCGACTTCCACGTTCAACACTCGGTGTGGTCGTTGTTCAAGAGCTGGCTGTACCACGAGCGTGGCGTGATTTTGCGCGTCCTCAAGCGAACCATTATTCGAGCTGTCTTCCGTGCTTCCAAATTCCGACGCGCCGCTTGATGGCAGCACCGTACGAAGTCGAGTACGCTTGCTGCTATTTTTAGAACAGACTTACCTTACTACTTTTTTTTTTTACCTGTGCAGATCGCGATGTTCATAGTAGACTGCAGAGTTGTCCGCCAACAAAGATGATTTGCACACAGTGCAGTTTTTTTCTCCGCCGGATATTTTTAGCTCCGAGGATCACTCTTCGTTACACAACAACACATCCACATAACCTGATTAAATAAAGGTTTTCGTAATAACTTACTGTTGGTATTGAGAAAAATCAACCGTGTCGCAATTGTTTACCTGAATTCTGGAACACAGATTTCAGGGGAAAACTTTCAATTTTTACATTTTTTTCTCCCTCCTCACAATCTCCACAACAATACTCACAGTTCGGGGAAGAGCAGCTGCAAACATGAAAATATTTTTTGTCCAAACATCTGTTTCCATTTTGGAGGGAAGCTTGGCTCTCTGTTTTCGTGTTTTGAATCCGATACCCGGAAATCCAATAATTCTGTTCGTTTCTGAAAGCAACAAAAACATTACGAAATGCATTTTAATCGTTAATCGATGATGCGTCGTCGTACGTGACCGTCTTTGAACTTCATCAATCTAAATCTCGGTGTCGACAATTTGATTGAAGAGTGCATTCACCGGAAAAAATTAATGTGAACGTGTTTACAAATTAGCGACCGCTAAAATGCCATATTTAGTGCAGAAACGCTTTCGACGATGAATCGACAGAAAGAATTTATTTACGACAGCTCGAAGGTGTTAAAATCCGGCATACCTGCAAACCACGTGAGCTGATTTGTTCGGAATTCAAAAAAGTTCACTATCTCATTCCAATTTTACTTTGGATAAAATCTGGACGGGATTTAACGAAGATTCATCGTGGATTCGCTTTAATCTGAACGAAATCCTAATTTATATATACGGGTGGTTCTCGAGTCCATTCTTATCCTTGTTTTACGTTGATTACTTAATCTTCGGTGACATTTAATACACACGTTCCGCTCTTTAGTTACTACATACACAAACTCAAGTATAACGACTAGTTAGATATGTTTATGCACATTTGTTGAATAAATAAATGAAGCTTTTTCAATGGAACATATTTGTAGTGTACGTTCGTTGCTTATTATTTTTTTTTAATAATGTGGAGTTAATAATGGTAACGTTCGAACGTTGTTTGGAACTGTAAATTTTTTCAAGTCCGATTTAATGAGATTCATGGGGCACAGCGCTTGTTACGTGACGAGTTATTAGTTAATAAATTAATAAGAAACAACTAGCGCCGGTTCGCCGATCACACGTCCGTCACCGTAGAAATACGTTACGTCGTGGAGTTTTACCTTGAAAATGTCAAAGACTTCGGGCCGAGATACTGCGTCGTTTGGGCGATGCGGGGGCCGTCCGATGGGGGCACCCGTCGTGAACCGGCACCGGATTCCTGAATGAATTAATGAACTAACGATGCGGTCTCGTTGTTCCAGGCCGCGATCCTGCAACAGACGGCCGAATACATCTACTCCTTGGAGCAGGAGAAGACGAGACTGTTGTCGCAGAACTGCCAGCTTAAGAGGCTCGTCAGCCAGCACGAGAGCGGCGGCGGCGAGCTGCCGCCGAAGAAACGCAAGACTGAGATAATCCTGCCGAGCCTGTCGGCGGAATCGTCGGACGAGGGACTGGGCTCCATGTCCCCGGAACCGGTCAGCATCATCAGCGTCAACGTCACTAACGAATCCCCGGCAGAGCTGCGACGGCAACTGGATAGAGAGCGAGGGCTGCGTCTCGTCCTCGAGGAGCAGGTCCGGCAGTTCGAGAACCAAATCTACCAACAACAACAACAGCAGCAGCAGCAGCAGCAACAGCAAGCGCAGCAGACGCAGATCTACCAAGTTGAAGGTACGGAAGAGCTGGCGCTGCAGTTGGTCAGTGCAGAGTGTTTGCCTCCCGTGGGACATACGCAGACTGTGGTGTGTTCGCCGCCAAATTCGCGGAGTCCCAGTCCCGAGCCCCAAGAGCAGCAGAGGTTGCCCTCGGTGTTGGAGGCGGCGATCAAAGCCGAGCCCAAAGTGGAGGTGGAGCGTCTTCCGTCGCCGAATCCCGGCCACGAAGACGCCGCCCCCAACCGACTGTACTCGTCGAACACGTCGCGGCAGAACCTGGAGACGATCGTCGAGGCCATAAGACACCTGGAGGGGGATCACATGTTCGGGGACGAGCCCCTGACGCAGGAGGTGCCGCTGGCGCTGACCAAGAACGAGCGGATGAACACGCTGATGGAGTTTAGCGCGGCGATGGTGCAACAAAGTCAGCAGTCCCGGCCGGGTGTTATTGTCGTGAAGCAGGCCTCGTGATCCCGCATCATTCATTTCGCACGTTCACCCTCCTGCAACGTGCCAATAATCCCGGAAGGGAAGTCGGGATCTGTCCCCACCAGCAAAAGCAAACAGTGTTAGGTCGGCTCGCCGCCGAAGCATCGACGTAGCGTTCCTATATAATCAATCTCGTCGACTACATCTCTAAATCTCTTACGTCGTTGAGCGAATGGACGGCGGCCGGCCACGTTCTTGAAAATTCAGATTTTAATGAAGGTTTTTTTACGAATTTTTTTTTGTTACTTAAAAAAAGGAAAGTTTCTTTTTATTTGAAACGCCAAAAATATATTTATCATAAAAATTAGAAATTGTAGTGAAATTGTGTTCCTTTTGTACATATATTTTTACTTTTAGGAAAACCGCCGTCAACTCGGTGATTAGTAGACATAGTTGTACTGTAGCATTAATGGAGAATTTGTTTCATTTTTTGGTTCGTTTGTTTATTTTTTCGTTTGTTTAAGATTATGTTTTTACGATGTATATACTAAAAAAGATTAGTATACGTATAATGAAGTTTCAAAATATTAATGATTGTTTTTCGTTACATTAGTAGATAATGGAGATTCAGTTCTGATGATGATCAGGGCACATGCCGACACACATTCGAATAGTAATAAAATGTGGTGGCAAGATCCCGTTTGTAACTTGTTGCCTCTCTGTGAATTTGTAACTTCTGTCATTACCTGCATGAGTGTGTACATTGGATATGGTGTGTGCTGAGTTTCTTTTTATACTGAAAATTTTGAAAACAAATTAGTTCCAAGCTTGACTCGGGACAGTACTGAAATTCTGAGTAACTGCGATAAAAATGAGTAATAAATTTTAGATTAGCCGAGGTCTGGGAATGGACTTGTGCGGTGGCCGTTGTTATAGTAGATTATTTTTAACGAAGTAGGCAATTGTTGAAGAGGATTGATTGTAAGCCGGAGGTGACCACCCGCAGTCTCGTTGTTGGGAGTTGAATGTCTACTTGCATCATCCAATTGAAGGTTTAGGAAAATATTTGCACTCAGTCGTGGCTGTTCAGAGAAAGTTCCTCCGTTTTTCGGTTGATTTTTATATATTTATACATTATATTTTTTTTTCCATGATATTTAGCTTTTTAACAGGGCAAGGCTTTCTCTTCGTTACCCCTAAGTATTTACAGTTATGCAAGACTGGGTGTAGACATAGTAATAATAATTATATAGATGTACTTCATAAGTCTACTTTGTAACTATTGGATGGATGTAAAGTAAGTCGATAAACTAAATTAAACGTTTCTTTAATTGGTTCCCATTATTACTGTGATTGTATTTATATAAAATTGATAATATTATAATGCTAATTTAGTATATGTACTAGCCACAGGCTATTTTGCGGGCTTGTATCTGTTTAAACTGTTGCTTTTCATACAGCACTCCATAACTTGTATGATTTACCAGCGACTGCTCATCACACGCGACTTGCAGCAGTAATGTTACATTATCTCCTGCCGATTGTGTGATGACCAACCGTGACGCGTCTTTAGTTGAAGCTCCAACGTTATTGCAACATATGTTTCATACATACATTTGATTTTTTTTAATCGTTTGACAACAGATCTGTATGCTGCAGTAACTTTGATCGTTTCTGATAAGGTCTGGTCCGACAAAATAATCACTGCACACATTAACTTATGGTTATGTGCTTCGATCATTATGTTGTGTCGCTTGTATAATACAAAAATATTTCAATAAAACATTACAAATTGCAAAACTTACTTTCATTCTTCGACAATTCAGCTTATTTTGATGGAATTAGAAGATAGTTACGCGCGCAAAGTTAAAAATTGAGATAAGGAAATGGCGCAATGGGAGTGTCAGGATCTATTAATTTAATTTTTGGGTTCGTGCGCCATCTATCGGTAAAAATTTATTTAATCACTGCAACGGTACGAAATCTGTAATGGCATTCCTTAGGCAACCAAGAATACACGTTTAGTTTTCAAATTATAATTTAGCATGTAACTTATAATTTTCTTAAATTAAACGAATTTTGACGCTATCCCTAATAACTTTGTGTAGTCAGCTCCTTTGGCAAATGTCTTTTGCTTCAGAATTGTTCTTAAAATTGTTGGAATGGGAACATGAATTCTTGTTCCCAAAGGTGATCCATTATCATCAATCAAAACTATATTGTTGTTGTCAAACTTTGGAACTTTAGGTTTTTGATTTTGTTTTAACCCCACAAGAATGGCCTTCTTTTTTTCACCTTTAATAGCAACCAAAACTTTGTCACCTATAAACTTACATCATACAAAAAAAGGGAAAATAGTTCATTTCAACGTACCTATCAAACCAACTCCTGTTTTGTTATACACGTGAATGCATCTGGGTGCTTTGCCTTCAGCCATAGCCCTTTTGCCAATTTCGCTATTATCGACGACTCGAAGCCTTGTTAATTTTTGTATTTCGTTACATGTTGCTGATAAATGGAATTTTTTTGTTGTGGGAAGTAAAACAATAGACGTTACTCGTGAAATTAAATGACTGTTATAAAACATTTTGCACTATTCACGACCTTTTTTCTGTATTAAAATGTGAGGTTATGTTAAAATAAAACTCATTACAGAAACTTTTGACATACCGACATTGTCACTAAAGAATGTAAAAGTACTAACACTATTTGCTACAAGAGGGCACTCTAGATCTAATTCCAAACAATAGATGGCGCTAAGCAAATTCAGCAGTACTAAAACAAAGCAAGATGTAATTTAGATTTTTTTTTAATTTCACAAAATTATAATATGATGATTCAGTTAGTATCAATTGGATGTTTCAACAATGCCCGTAAACTTTAATTACTAAAATACTAAATCTTTCTCAAATGTTTCGCCAAGATATGTTTATTTAGTTTTAAAACTTTAAATAATACTAAGAATTTATATTGTTTATACTAAAAATAATTTCAATAAATAAATAATATTCAGTCATCTATAGGTATTGTAATTATTCTTTTTTGTAAAAAAACTAAAAACGGGAGCTTTTGCTTTAAAAGTAATGAAACACTCTATCACCGAGACTATTATTGTTACATTTCTCACATCGTTTTCGATTTGAAATTGAATCGTTACACACAGCCAACAGACTGGAAGAAAATCTCAATTTTTTGATAGATCGGAAACGTGAAATGAGTCATTATATTTCGAGGATAGGGTGGCAATAATGTAACTTCCGATTACAGATGCCGTAATTTATTACGCTCGATTGAAACAAGAAGTTGAACGCCGCTATAACATTTTTCCAACATTTTAAAATAATTTCTACGACTGCGTACACTATTTTCAGGTACGTTGATAATGAATTATTGAAACAATTAATAACAATGTTTGAGCCTTTAGACTAGTGGTAAGCCGATCACTAATAATTTTACGAACATTTAGAAGTTATGATCTTTGAAATACCTAAGATAAAAAGTGATTATTTAATGAACATTTTTATTTAGTGATTATCTTTAGTTATTTTTACTTCTTTTAGGGACTTGGGTATGAGGTAATCCATCCTGTTCATTAATTGGTTTATTCTCAATCCGACGGTAGAGAATAACAAATTTTCTATTATTTTTTATTTATCTATAATTTTTGAAATGGATTATTATACATTATTATGACACCAAATTTCTATAACAAACGGAACATAAAAATTAATTTACAAATGAATTGTATAAACTTATCGATTGTATTATTTTTACAAGATCAGTGACAAAGTACCTATATTTTTAGTTTTGGTTCACTTAGGTATATACGAGTAATTCCCCATTTCTCTTTCTACTTACTCAACCGTTTCTTATAACTACGTACTTACATATTAATATACTGGGTGAGTGAAGTTTTACCGCCCGAGCGAAAAGACCCACTTCTAATCAATTTGAAATTCTCAAAAAATTCAGGAATGATTGTGTATCATCACTGTAAAATAGTCTGTAAAAATTTCAAAATTTTTAATGAAACAGGTAAAGATTTTGTTTTAATTCAATAACCGCTACATTAATTTACATAATTTTTCAATGAGAGTCCTTTCAAACATTTAGGAAAAATTTGGTGTCATTGAAATCATGAAAACTTCACCGGTTTTTGAAATAAATGGGATTTGATATTAAAATGCAAAATTTAGCTATGATTTATTATTAAATTGGGCGGTCAGTTCCACAAAAGAAGTTGACGTAGGTTGTTTATGGTAATGATACTAATGATTACTAGAAAAGTGGTCAACAGATGTTTCCCAACAATGAGATATTTATTTATGACACTGCAGTTGTAAATCTTGGTCATTATTCGCTCTTAATGTTAAAATTGGAATAATTCAAAAACTAATAATTATCTTTTGATGCGAATTTCATAAATGTGTTCTTTGAATTAATTGTGAATTATGAGCGTGTACGAAAAAAACTGACTCAGCTTACGTTTCTATACTTCGTCCAGCGAGAGATTGGGAGATTTAAATTGTAGACCCAACACTAGAAAATACACTAGAATACATTAATTAGAGCATAATTTCAGGGCAAAAAATGTTATTGTTTGAAGATAAATAAATAAGTAATTTACGCTAGGTATACTTTCTCTGCGTAGAATTTAGTGATTTTTATGTCAACCAATCTCTCGTTGGACAAACTATATACGGTATTTTGGCTTAATATCATTGTTAGCTCTAATTAATAAGGATGGTGTATGTGATTAAAATTATTTTGATTACACCAAATTAAAAGAATACCTAATTCTTCAAAGGATATTATTTATTTCAATTTTTATTTTATGTCAAATATAACACCGGAGTTCTCAATTGTTTGATAACATAATCTCTCAAATTTAGCATTTTTATTTTTGTTAAAAATAAATTTTTAATTAAACTTAAAATTAAGAAGGTTAAGTAATCAGTGGTGGAAGATGGAATGCTGGATGCTTGAGAAGTAACTGACGAACCGAAAACTTAGTTTCTTCCAAAATATTGTGCTGCTGTATGCTGTACTAGTCTACACATTGTTACACTAAATGTTGTTTTTTTTTTTGTGATATTTGAATGAATAGGTCAAAGATTTTTTAAATTTTATTTTGTTGCTATTTATAGGTCGAGCTCCGTTCTTAAAGTGATCAATAATCACACTATCGGGTTATCCTCAAAGTAGGCGTTGAAGAGTCGATTGTGAACGCACCACGGATACGGATCACGAATCAACTGTTTAAATCTAACCTCACTTTTTGCGTTGTTTATATTTTTACCATATTTTTACCCTGCAGACTGACGAGTGGTGCGTTCACAATCGACTCTTGACGCCAACTTTGAGGAGAAATTTAAATGAACACCCGATAGAATTTCAGATTAGATTTGCCAACAAAATTTGTTAATAAAATGAATACTTTAAAGAAACTCTTTCGAGTTCTTCACAGCATTCGATTCAAAACAGTTTTGTTCACGAGGAAAAAAAGAACCTTTCGAGATTCGTTAATGTTTCTATCTAGAATTTTTCCCACTTTGACACAATTGAGGGTAAATCGACTAGCTTTTCCCACATGTTGAAATTCTCAGATCTGTTTGCGGTCTCAAGAAGTGGTGCATGTTTTCGGCTTGAATGACACCGTGTTTGACAAGTACTCCGAGTCCGTCCACACCTTCTTCAATGCGTGTCACCCCTGACCGGTGATTGGACCCGACATATACACAATGAAATCCTTAAGCACTAAACACAAATATTCCCTTCTCTCTAGACCATTATACGAGCGAAGTGTCCCATTGACGGATTTGGACCAGATTTATACGCTAAAAAACACAGTCCTCGCACGTCAAAATCCATAACGCCTAAGAGCCCGTTCCACCAATGAAGGAATGCAGCAGTGGAGTAGGTAAGCTCATAATGAGGGTTTACAATTAGAGATAATTAGAACTGCAGTGTTGCCCCTTTCCGCATGCGTCCGAATTGCGGCCTCCAGATTAACTAACGATGTTTAATTGGATCTGGGATCATAGATTTACGGACATTTTGTAGATTACCGCAGATCACAACCGCCTCCAAATCTGTCATTTGCTGATGACTTACAACTTACAAATCAGTCAGGACTCTCTGTTTAAGACGTTTCAAGTTGACACCTACTGTTGCGTTAAGTGTCGAGATAATCCGCGAGTCTAGTTTAATTCTGTCGATGGAAAAATCTTGAAGAATCTGAAATCGGGAATGATTGGAGAAAATTAATTCATAGCCATATTTGAATTTAATAAATTGTACAATAGCTTTGCGGGGCAAAATTTCGGATCAGCGTCATTATTTCGAGTGGTTGGGCTCGAGTATATCTACCGCATAATCAGACAAAGAAAAATTCGAATGAAATAGAAGACTCGGTGGGTATTTGTAACTGTTGTAGAGAATCATTAAAAATTAGGAATGAGAATTGGGAACGGTGAAGTGACGAACGCAGGAAGTTTATTGAAATCTCTAACAAATATATTAACGGTTGAGGAGCAATTACAATTGTTTGGGTAAGATTCCGGTCAAGAAAAAACGTCGCAACATAATTCGATTTACCTAAACATCTGTCTACAAAGAGAATAGGTGAAATACCTTATCTCGGTTCGTTCGACATTTACACTACAATTTATAACGTGAACAAAACGTTGTATACAGTAATTTTATATATTTAAGATTGTGTATCTTATAAAGAATGACATTTGAAAGCGTTCTTCTCGCACGCATTTAGCTGTCAACAAGACATCTGCTGAAGGCACACACACACACGTATTACCTGAAACAA
Source organism: Tenebrio molitor (assembly GCF_963966145.1). NCBI lineage: Eukaryota > Metazoa > Arthropoda > Insecta > Coleoptera > Tenebrionidae > Tenebrio > Tenebrio molitor. The sequence continues at coordinate 12,931,705 of NC_091051.1, read as the reverse complement.
GTGTGGCTAATTTAAATGGGAATTTCTCTGCTCAATGCTTTGCCCACATCAGTTTTGACATCCGTTGGTGTTGTTGTGGAATTTAATAATGTACATAAATATCGGGTTCGGTGGTGTTTGTGACGAAGGTGGTTTTATTTGTATGATGTTTCGACGAATTTGATACATCTTCTTGGGAGCTGACCGATCAAAAAGAAAATTCTCCTTTTAGCGGAGCACAATGAGAAATGCATGAGAAATTATATTAGGAGTCAATGATTTGCTTGTACCTCACCGATGATGTAACTGAATTTGCTTGATAGATTTCTAAATTACATGTACAACGTAATCGCATTTAGTTGGTAATTTGGTTAAGTAAATAACAAGTGTTGCTTTAGCTATTTATGCAACGAGTTGCAAAATGAGCGTCGTTTTTGCACTAGACATGACAATTAGACCACGAGTGTCAACGAGTGGTCCAACATGTCGTGTGCAAAAAAATAGCCATTTTGCTACGTGTTTCATACAAGATTTTTTCTAATTCAGTTACGCAAAGCACACATTCTAATTAAAATCCTGTTTAAATCTGCTATTTCAATAATTTTCCGGGATAATAATAGTAATGTCACTTTTTAACACTACTGATAATATAATGTCACTTTTTTTACTAGTTATTAAATGAAGCACGTTTGACAACTAAAATTACATATCACAATAGTTGCTTTTCGTAACTGAATTAGAAAAAATAGTATATTTCAAACCAAGGTAAGAAAGTGGTTTCTTGCAGACCGCAGGCAAAGATTATAAACCGAGTCGTAGACGAGGTTTGTAAGTGCCTAAGGTCTGCAAGGACACTTTCTTAACAAGGTTTGAATACAATTTTTTTCCCTACCGGCACAACTTTGTCGAAAAAAGTAAAAAAAATGGTTATATTCGTGATTAAAACGAAAATTTTGAGAATTGAATAGTAGGCTGTGTTATTTGTTTAATTAACTTGTCATCGCATTTGAAGATTTGAGGTTTGTTCGAAAATTTGATATAAACAGGGTAAAGTAATCTACCTACCTAGCTTATCTGTTTATTTTCCAGATTATATGATTGACCTACCAACTTACTTCATTGAATTGGCTTTCATTTATCAATAACTTATTTCACTTTTGACACTTTTGACATTTGTATTTTGGTACAGTTTTACCATAAACATTTCATGATTAACTTTCTTACCTTAGCGAGAAAGTTGAATTTTGTCACCTCAAATGAGGTATCCACAGCCTACATTTCTAACCGGTAGGGAGAAAAAAATTAAGTTCACTCCTCAGTCCACATTTGGAAAAAAAGAAAAATAATTTAATGTTCATATCTGTGTGCTACAAAAGCAAACAGTATTGATAAGATATTTTTTGCATATCGTAATGAAAGTGGCACTTTTTTACACGCAAAATCGTAGAGAAAGTAGCACTTTTTTACACTAAAAATCGTAGTGAAAGTAGTACTTTTTTGCATCATTTTATTCCATCTCTTTGGAGATGATTGCCAAAGCATACCTATTTTTTTTTTGTAATTTTTCGTAAACCTTTTAGACCAAATTTTTCAACTTACATCGATATGCAAAAAATAGTGTGTACAACACGTTATTAAAGTCTCTTTTTTTTTCACTTATTTGCTTGATCAATTCGGGCTACGCCCTCTTTAATCAATCTGCAAATTCGTGAAAAAAAGTATTTTTATTAAATGAAAAATGAAAAAATTGCAATTTCAATACTTAGGTATACAATCGAAAACACCCACTTCTAATCGATTTAAAATTCTCAAAAAATTCAGGAATAATTGTGTATCGCTGTAGAACATTCTGTAGAAATTTCAAATTTTTTAGTGAAACAGGTAAATATTTCGTTTTAATTCAATAACTGCTACATTAATTTACATCATTTTTCACTTTTTCAAACATTTAGGAAAAATCTCGTGTCATGAAAACATCACCGGTTTTTGAAATAAATGGAATTTGATATTAAAGTGGAAAATTTAGCTGTGATTTATTATTAAATTGAGCGGTCACTTCCACAAAAGAGGTTGAGATGGGTTATTTATGGTACCCTTTATGGACTTGAGATTTACTATACTTGGGCCAACCAACAGATATAGTAATAAAACCGCCCCCTAATGCCCGCGTATTTTAAATAGTAGCTTCCAATTAGCTTATTCAAAACGTGCGCAGATTTTCGAAAGCCTGATTTACATCCACAAAAATTACTTGACGCCATTCGGCGTCTCATTCGTTTTAACCTCGCTTCGGGAGTTTGACCACGTGTTTATGTTTGTTTGTTTTCCTTGGCATTTTTCGATTTGTATTACAAAATAGTTTTTTTTCAATTTTTTCTATTTGTTAGAAAGAACCTGCTTCATTGTGAAACAGGCTTCGGCGTACATCGTTCTACGCAACTAGGCCACATCCCCCTTTTTTTATTACTATATCTGTTGGTTGGCCCAAGTATAGCAAAGTTCTCAACAGATGTTTGTTGGCTGTTTACCAACAATGAGGTATTTATTTATGACACTTTAGTTGTAAATCTTGGTAATTTTTCGCTCTTAATGTTAAAGTTGGAATAATTCAAAAATTAGTAATTTTCTTTTGATAGGAATTTCATAAATGTATTCTTTGAATGAAGCGACACGGGAAAATAGGGTTTATCGCACAGGCGGTAAAACTTGTATGTATAGTCACATTGAAATGTAGTAGTAGTGGTTTTAATCTAATTTTGTATCAACTATTTCAAAATAAGTGAAGAATGGAATGTAATTTATCAAATAAATTCTTTTTCTTTTACCACTGTCTTGGTCTATTCACTGATACAAAATTATTTAATATGTGTGTATATTTTGTATTCTTCGTCCAGCGAGAGATTGGGAGATTTTAAATTGTATATAAATTGTTTTAACCCAACACCACAAAACTCACTAGAATATATTAAATAGAGCATAATTTTAGGGCAAAAATGTTACTGCTTGAAGGATATATTTCAAATTTTACGTGCCCTAGGTACTACATTCTCTACGTAGAATTTAGGGATTTTTATGTCAACCAATCTCTCGCTGGACAACCTTTAGTAACGAGACAAGTGAGAAAGAACCGAAAGGATATAATCTCTAAACATTTATCAAATAAATTTAGGGACCAGCAAGACTAGTTTAGAAAAATAAAACGAACAAATTGTTATATACCATTGTAATATGTATTTACTTGGCGACAATTGATTTATACTCTCCTAACACATAAGTTTCCATTACTACACTACTGAAGAATTTTTTTTAGTATTTATTTTTTTTTATTATATCTTCATTACAAAACTAAAGTGATTTCGGTAAAATGACGAAAAAAAAATTAATGGAACTATATAGGTACCCTCAATGATTTCATTTTAAAGCCATATTTAAAGCTTAATATGATATGTAATAGAGAAATGAAAAATTTACATACTGATTGATCGAAATATTCCAGTTGACAGTGTACTGTAGACAAAGTCCAGTAAGCTCTTTCATATTTCACCGTAGTCTCTAAAAGAACGTGTATCAAGAGTCCTGTGGAATCGTGCGGTTCTATAATTTTATTGTGTCGAACTATGTCGAGCCGTTGAATCAGAAGTCAACAGTCAAATGTCAAATTATTACATATTAGCGTCAGTTATGAGTTCGATGTCTCAGTTGTTTTGCTTGTGATTTTCTTCAGTTTTTCTATATTCTGATTACTTTTCATCTTACAGCAGTCTATTAAAAAAAAATGGACTTACATAACCTGTGTTTTTCTATTTGGTACTACAATATGCTACAGAGCGGCAAAAATCAAATATATTCAAATTCCACAGGACTCTTGATATACTTTATGCAGGTCTTCTATTATTGATGTCCAACAGCATAAGTATTTCTTGAAAGTCGCCTCCATAAGTTTAGATAGGTAGGTCAAAACAAGGACTTTCTCTTGTTCAAAACAATCAAAGAGTTTTGTTGCGCAAATTGTAGCATAATCCTGCATCATTCTTTTCTTCCTTAATCTACATTCTTCTTGCTTTAGGTGTTCCTGCACAGTTTGTGTTCCATTAAAAATTTTCATTTTCAGATGCATAAACTCTTTGGGAGAGATGGCTCGGTAACATCACACCATGTGTTGTATTTTGCCATCCCATCAAATAGTTTCCTTTTTTTAAGTCATGAAAATAGTCTGAAAAAAAATCGTTTTCATTCATACTAATGCATGTGACTAAAAAAAATATAGCTTTGTTTCTCTGTGACGAGTAGATGTCTTTTTCTACCAACACCGTCGCTTTAGATGTTCATATGTTTGTGTATCATCCTTACTGCGGTTTAGTGTCTCTAATTATTATTGTCGCCGTAGTTGACGTACTGGAAGTTCACGCAGAATGCTTCTTGCAATTCTTCCGCTAGTTGCCGGTTTAGCTCGTCCATTATTATGTTGTCCATAAATTTTATTTTATAAATCGTGTACGCGAGAGTTGAGATTGATTCTTGACGCAATCGATCCGTTAAGTCAGGTCCTTTTTTCATTAATAAGGCTCTAATTGTAGCCTCTACTACACTCAGTCTTTTACCATTTCCCACTCTTGTCATATTTAATAAAATCTCTAAATCAAAATCTAGTGGCAATGTTAAATGGAATTATATGAACATCACATTTTCCTCATCTAACAGTTAATTGCTTCATTTGGCTTATGTTGATAAACAATGATGACATTTTACAGAAATACACCGTTGTATAAGTTACCGAAATAAATCAGTTTTCGCGGAATTATGTCACTTTTTTACAATTAGCCGTTTTTTGACAAGAATTAGAGAATTCAAAAATTATCAGCTATTGTACTTAACATAATTTACAGTCATTATAAATGATTGTCCTAACGCAGTTGGCGTTGAAAACCCACACAAATTTGGAATGTGCCGCTAGCTTCGCAACGTTAGACAAACTAGTAGACAAATTTACACTAGCGCCAGTAGCGCTACCTATCGGCGATGCTAGTCTCACTCATGTTATAAGGCTTGCGGCACATTCAACTACGTCACCAACGCCTACTGCGATGAGACAATCATTTATAATGACCCCGTATAACTTATTTTTTAAACGTACACATTTGTTTACTTTCAGTAGATATCGCTAATAAAATATTATTTATTCAACATCAATTTATTATGAAGTCATAATACCTAATGCCGATTTTGAATATATTATGATGTCTATAAAACACTAGTGGACTTATGAACCAATAATTAAACTGTTTTTATAATAATTAATGAGTTTAGAGAGAATTGAGCAGTTTATTGAACATCAAAAAGAATAAGAACTATTACAGAAGGAGGAAGAAACATTAGCCAACTCGAGCAAGGTCTCGTGGCTAAACATTTCTTTCGTGACTTATTTGCCTTTTACACTTGTACAATACACTTGTATAATAAATAGCTATTTTCTGGGATTTAGATTATTGTACACCGTGAATTCAACAAAATTACAGTTTAAAAACAAATCCACTATTGTTCGTATTTTTCAAATAAAATAAAACTTACTTTAGAAATACCTAACAATATAAATTAAGCTCCTACCGTTAAAAAAATATTTAGTAAACATAAGATTTATATTTTTAATAAAATTTAATGCCTACACTGTTTAAAAATTAAGCAAAACGTGATTATAAGAATAGTTAATTTATTTAGTCTTGTATCTTATCTACAGGGTGTGTCAAGTTTTACCGTCCGATCAAAGTTTAACCATCGCTTCATATGGGTGAGGGTTATCTTCCTATTGATTTTTAATAACGAAGAAAATATATAATTTTTTTAACAATGTCAGTAAAAATTTTTTTGTTTCCTGTTTCCTCAGTGCAGCAGCTTTATGAAGAACCCTAGAAAGAATTCTATGAACGTTGTTCATATTTAATAAATTTAATGCCAGAATTTATTATCCTTAACAAAGCAGTAGGTATTTATTTTTAACAGATTGTTAAATATAATCAAAAATCCTGTGAACCCAATTCGCATTATAAGTTACTATTAAGAAAAAAACATTTTTTAACGTCCGTCAAAAAAAGTGCAAATTATTTCATTCGTTTGCGTTCATAAAATGTGATTTTTGAATCGGTCAAGAAGCGTTTTGCGTTAAAAAAAGTGCCGTAGCGTGTCATTTTTTAACGCAATTATAAAATTTTCATTCATAATTAGTAGTTTTTTTAACGAGTTCGTATGTAAATTGTAATTTTTTTGGCATGAGTGGGCCAATTTAGAAGATCCACGGGTTCACACAGGAGAAAATTTTCACATTTTGAGATTGTTATCTAAACTTACGGGCGCCAAAAAAATGTTGTATGCAACTCGTTAGTAAAGTATCTTTTTTTTTACTCGGCGGATTTGCGCACTCGCGCTCTTGCGGCAAATTTTCCTTCTCGTAAAAAGAAAGTATTACTTTACTCACTTATTTTTCTGTAGTTTTGAATTTTAATAAAAATAAATAGTGCAATATGTAGTTAAAAGTACATAATATACATTTCTTGAAAATTTGTTAGATCAAAATAAAGAATTAGAAGACTCTTAATACTATCAGGTACAACATTTTTAGGGTATTTTCTAGATGTAAATAATCACTCCCGTCACAGACCTCTAATACCTCTATCGAAATTTCTACCTATATTAGGTAAGTTTTTTTTTTTCAGAAAGTCTTTAATATAAAATAACCATGGTAGCAGGAAATGTAGGAGAAACTAGAATTTTTATTATGTATTTTTATTAATACATACTTCTTAATTTTAAATACCAGACTCTCATCAGAAGTTTTTTTTTTTTTTTTTCTCTGAGCGATGTCTCACAAAGAGGCAAACAAATTAATAACATAAAAAACCACCTTCAAATATTAAACAACCATACAGTAACAATAAATGATATAAATTTACATCAATATGAATTGCAAATAAGAGTAAGTAGGTACTACGAGTATTATAAAAATATTATTACCTACATATTTTTTGAAAGTAATTTAATCGCATTGGTAAAAGTATAATACAAATGGGAAATTTGAAGTAGGTACTATCGCGGCCATCCAAAAGTGAACGTTTTTTTTTTATAGTTTGATATTTACTTTAAATCATAGGCGTCCTAAAATGTCAAAGTTTGACACTAGCGATAAAAAATTTATTGAAACTATTTTTTTTAAATGCCACATCTCTCTCCGATGCAGACAGCTAGGGCTATTGCAAAGCTAGAAGAAAATTGGTCGTTGGCTGCTGTGGCAAGAGAATTACATTGCAGTAAGACTTGCATCTTCAATATAAAGAGGGGTTGGCAAGAAAACAGGCTTGAGAGGCCATTGCGAATAGGTGTTGGAAAGGTTTCTTTACTAAAGTTTACTTTCACTTTAAAAAAAAAAAAATGTTGTTACACAGTCTAGGACTGGTTTTACAAATCTATGAGGGGCGTGATGACCAACTCAATAGACCGGGACCAATGGCTTAACGTGACTTCCGAATCACGAGATAGAATATAGCCTTTTTTTTTCCGCCCTAGGTCGGAATCGAACCCACGACCCTCGCGTCCCTGAGCCGAAACGGACTCCCTTAGGCTATATTCTGCCTAATTAATGTATTAATTACTTCTCGGTCTCATTTTTATTATTACAAATTTTTATTATTAAAATAGTAACGCCTGTTGCACGAACGCCAATGAATACAGCCTGATTTAATCTAACGAAAAATACGGAAATTTTCGCAAGCTATCGTTCACTTTTGGATGGCCGCGATTGTACATATCTGATTTTAATAACTTTTATGAAATTTTCATAAGGTACTTACTTGAACTTACAAAGATTTTTTTATTGGATACTATTTTAACAGGAAACAAACATTCACTGTAAAGTCTAAAACTCTACTGAAAACTATTCTTTCACAACGAGTGAGCGCTGTTTTAATAACAAAACAAAAGGTCTCAATCACAGCCAATACCCGATGCGAAATTATGTATGGTAGGACTTTCTTTCCGTTGTCTGCGCCAGCAATTTTTTCTGAACGTAAAAACTCTTCAAATTTCCACTTTTGTTGCAGATCCAAATTTAATCGAGTCAATTCGCTCCCAGAGCCTAATGGTAATATTGGACCGTTAATTTTTTTGAAATGTAGGTAACGCTCGAAATTGTGCCTTCGACTGTACTTTCAGCCATTGCTGAGCCGTCTCTTCTGTCTCGTTTTTAAAAGAAATTATCGTGTAGATCCATCTTTCTCCCACTTGAAACATAAATATTCAAATATCCCGTTCCAACGTAAGATTGCAATGCGAATTTTGTTCTTTGGGATGTAAAAATATGTAAATCTCACTGAAAGCTTTATATGGCATGAGCTTTTTATTCGGGAGATTTCAGAGAAGGGGACTCTAGTCGCCGCCCCTTAAACTGAAGGTAAGGGAACACCCCAAGCTCCTATTAAATCAACATCACCATGCGAATGAAGCGGAGGAAAAATTAAGCGTATTTTATCGAAGGGAGTTGCGGTTTGGTAGTCGTTTCGGTGGTCGGGACTAGGACGACTGTCATGGTCGTCGCGTGAAAACATTACTTTTTCTCGATTTTAATTTAATGTTAATTATTGTGGGGAAGATTATGCACGGGCGTGCACCTAATTGGATGATCCGGACGAGTGTGGAGTCGTTGATTGTCTCCTAAAAGTCAATTAAGGGGCTTTGGACGAATCTTAACTGTCAGCCATTTGTGAAGAATGAAATTACAAATCCATTATAATTTAAGCGATTTAATCTTAGACCTCGAATACAGCACCAAGCGAAATTTTCATCGTGATTCCTAACGAACCGAAAACGAATCCCAGTTGCCAGAGAAATTACCGCCATTTTACAGCGACACAAAACGTTCATCGTAACAGCCGGGAAGTCTTTATTATATTAAACATTATGGTAATTCGTAATTATCGTCATTCGTTGGTCGCAAAGAGGTCGTTAGGCATTGTATTATGTGCCGTGGCGTGTATTTTTGCATCAAAGAGACGAAGTACACGGCGAATCAACAAATCACACGGCGCCGCCATTTTGGAAGGGAAAAAAATTAAAGGGAATTACTATAATTACGATTCCTTTTGTGTGAATGTGGGGTGCGGCGTCCATAACGAGAAAACCATGTTGTTACGTTACCTTGTTATACGGTTAGTTAATTCCTACATTTTGATATCAAAGTGCTCACAATGATTTTGATAATCAAAATAGAAAAAATATAAATTTGATGACCAGGAGGAGAACAGTTTTTTCAATATATATGTATTTTCAGTACGAGTATAGAAAATTTATTTGTGAAAGCCCTGCATAATTAGGGATTAACAAGAAATCAAAATACAATTTTATTACCGACATTTTTATTAACTAGATTTAGACGTAGGTACGAGTATTGTAAAGGTAAATAACGAAAAATAAAGATTTAGGTACATGGTATATTTGGTCTAGCAAATCACATGCTGACAATATAATAATTTTAAATTAAACAAGTTGAATTTTGAAGATATTTTTAATTTTTTTTTTAATCAATGACTCCCTCATAATTTTTAATATCAGAAAAACATTCATGTTGTATGTAGTACTTTCAGTGTAGATTATTCACCGCAAAATTCAAATTTCTAGGATGATTATAAATATGGTTTTATGAGAATATGCTATATGATGGTCCACTCTGTTTACTCAATTTTGTAAAATATTTTCATTCGCGATAATTTCGACAAAATGCACCGATTTGTATGGTTTTTTTTTGTAAAATATTTGATTTGGTAAGGACTCTAAGCTTCTTGATTTTGGCTACAATCAGTTATGTAATATGCGCAATTTTGTGTAATTTTGTTTCGTTTATGATAACTTTTACAAAAAAGCACCAATTTGAATTTTTCTTTTTGAAAAATATTCTTTACAGTAAATACGCAAAGTTGTACTAATTATATCAGTTGTTTTAAAAATATGGGCAATTTTGTATTCCTTTCGTAGCTTACAACAAAATCGACCAAGTAGCTCATAATAAAAATGATTTTGAAAAATGATTCTGTAACATGGATGTCGCATGTTCCTCATACCGATATTTTACAATGCATATACGTATTAACTACATATTTGTTTATTTGCATGTAGATGTGAATGTTTAGATTTTAATGAACCTTTTTACTTATTTTCCATTGTTGATAAAGTTGTGCCATGACATTGTAAATTGAGACAAAAATATTAAGATTTTGGATAAGATTCTATTGGGCATAAATAGAACACTTTTATGTAGCATACGTTCAATGCACTACAAGAAAAAATGCAATAGAATTGACAGAAGGGCATAGTAATTTTATTCAGCATTCACAAAAAATTCTCCTTTTTCTTCGTAATTAAGACTGTTTAACGACATTCCAGCTCGTTGCTACAAAAATTTGTTATAAAAGGTTTCAGTGTTTTATGGATTCAGGATGAAGAACTAACAAACTTGCTTTGATCTCATAGTCTTCTTTAACGATGAAGAATTGACAGTTTGAATGATTTCTCCATTGTAATTTAAAAAAAAATGGACTCATAATTTCACAAAAGTCAATCCATAAATAATAGAGATATAAGACCTAAAGTCTTAGTTGGGACACCCTCTATGTATCATTCAGAGTAGAAGTTGCCTGCGACCTCGACTTCGTCTCGGTCTTCAATCTCTGGGCTTAGCACAAAAAGACTCACTTCTACTCTTTATGATATAATCTACTATTTTCTATTTCTACTCCTATTGGATAATACTGTAATTATTGAAGTGTTTTTCATTGGATAACAGGATTCATTACCCACGGCCCGTTGAATAAAATTTCAAAACTCACTGCAAATATCCAATCGCAAATTTTAATGCAATGGTATCAAGTATACAGAGTAATAATTTTAAAACGCCAGTTTCACTTTGTCTAATAATGAAACTTATTTATCAATTTCTCTTCACAGTCGTAGAGAAAGTATAGTAGGTATTCTATTCGCCGATAATGGCTATTACTCGTGAAGATGATTTGTGTCACGAGCCGCAGGAGAGTGGCGTAATCCATCCGAGCGATATAAGGTTAAGTTGTAGAAAACTTTCAGGGATGTGTTTTTGTTAATTATAGTAGAATTAAATTCATGCGATATAACATACCTAAACCCTTGCGAGAAGTTAAGTAGGTAACCTGATTTATCTAATCATGAATAAAGTTGTAACGTGCGATTCATTTCAACTAATGAGTAATGAGAGGGAAAAACAAACTTGAAACTGATAATGAATTTTGTAAATATCTACAGCGAATCTGCTTATGACTGTTCATAATTTCTTATCAAAAGCAAGAATGATGCGTTATATTTTTGTTTGTCTGCAATAAATTGAATTATGACTCGTCATTTTAAAATTATTTGTTAAACGATACGTACGAGTATATTTACTAAATTTTTAACAGTAATCAATTAATGCATTTTTACTGATAATTCTGGCAGGGATATGAATGATTGCTTATTACGAGGAAAATTTCCACGATTGCAAAGCAGAATTACGATGAAAAAATGAATGAATGAAATATATTTTTTCGGCCTCCGTCTAGAAAATACTGATTTTCCATTCGTCTAAATCGTCATGAAAATGACATTGCTCTGCCTTGACAAGAAAATCGAAACAGGAATTTTTAATGAATAATTTTAGGTTGGCGGCACTAAATATCAATGTGATGTGGAATTTTTGTATAATTTTTTAAGTGTGAAATATTGATGTTGGGCATTTGCCCAATATACCAATTTTGGTATTTTTTATCGTTGTGGAAAACATTAGTGGCCTAGGGGGTTATCTATCACTTATCAAGCGTCGGGTTAGGAAGAACAAAGATCTGATAATAATAATTGAAGTGTACTGGGTTGTATTAAAATCTGAACACCTAAAAGGAGTTGACCGATGTCAGTGAATTTTTCACACAATGTTTATTAAGAGGAAAAAAAATTGATTAAATAAAGAATTAAAACCATGTATAATCTGTTTCAAAATCAAAAATCCACCACCTGTTGAATTATGTTGGCACAAAAAAAAGAAATCCTTAGAATAAGTTTCATTTTTTTTGGGTTGGTCTAACCTCCCGCCAAAATTTGACATTGAAGTGTTGAGTTTATTTACGTAACACAAAAGAATTATTAAAAACAAAAAGGTGGTAGCAACCATATCATAACTATTGAGTGATATAGGTACATAATAAAATGAGAACAAAAAAACACGATGAATTACGACCTAAATGACTGTCAATAGTTTTCTTTCATAACCCCACTTTTTCTGACGCTTGCAAACACACTAAAAACAAAAGTTGGCGACGTTGTCGGTTGTATTTTCGAGGTAGAATGCGGTGTTGGTGGATTTTTGATTTTGAAACAGATTATATGTAATATTAAAGCGTTATTCAATAATGAGCGGGTCCAACACATTTCATGCACTCGTATTTTCTGTGGAAATCAGACAGAGTTTTGTAAGTGTAACTTAAGTATACCTATATACCTACAGTTGGTTGCAAAAAAACGGGAACTGTCAGCATAAAACTGACACATTTTTACAATTTTTTTCATAGTGTGAAACCTTCTTAGGAGAGATAGGTTAGAATTAACGTCAAAATTCAATGACATTTTTTTAAATTATTTGATATAGTTTGTCTCAATTCTAAATTTCCACCACCTGTTGAATTATGTTATCAAAATAAAAATATTTCTAAATTGGGGATTCTTAATAGCCAAAGTTGGCAATATAATTATTTCACAAACATGATTCGAAAATATTAAAATTAGTTCATGAGTTTATTTTGCTTTTAGAATTTGATTTTCTACCTACTTACTTGCTGCATTTTAAAAAAGGTTTTCGTTCTTTTTCTTTATTCTAAAATTTTGAGTTGTAAAAACGGAAATTGACAGATAACCTAACAAATACAATCTTACGCATTTTTCACCAAACAGTGTTGCCGGTTGTATTTCTAACGTAGAATGCAGTGTTGGTGGAAATTTAGAATTGAGACAGACTTTAGGTATTCTCAAGTAGACAATTAATTGATAAATGGACAAAATCAAATTTACATTAGAAAAATTTTCGTTTCCCGATTTTTTTGCAACCAACTGTACATGATCAGTCAACAACGCTGATAATAATATGTAAGTGAAAAAATACGATCCTGCGACATAACACCACATTACACCTTAACACATTTTTATTACACCAATCAGACATGGACACTTTATCGTGTAAGAAATTAATAAATGGACAAATAGAGATAATCTGGATAGGTACATATTTTTAAAATTTGTTACTTATTTTTATAAGTATGAAACAGTGATTTTTATTTATTCATTTATTCCCTTCCATAAGTGTATCACATCTGGATGCTTTAGTTATTTATAGATAATAATATAAGACCAAGTGAATTCCTTTACATCACTTAACATTATTATTTATTTTTTCTACGTCAAGCCAAACTCCACCTTCTGCCATTATAATGAAACCTTTTTTGTGCAGTGTCAAAGGAACCCTAGTTTTTGGACTTAACTTGATCTTGTAGTTCTTCAATAACGTTACCAGACCAATTTTACTTTGTAGTACTGCAAAACGTAGACCTGCAGGACAGTAGTTATTCATTCGAAAATCAAGAATTTGTTGACGACGGTCTTACCTATACACAGACGAGGTCCTTCTCCGAACGGAAGCCACGTGAAAGCCGGCCTTGAACGCTTATTTTCCTCGGAAAAACGTTCAGGATCGAATTTTTCAGGATTCGGATAATATTTAGGATCATTATGTAAACCTAAAATCGGTATACCGACGTTTACACCTTTCTTCAAAGTTATCTGTGTGTCTGGTATTGTGTAATCCCTGCTGCATTTTCTCAAAATCATGGGAAATGGTGGATATTTTCTCAAAGTTTCTGAAATACACGTTCATTTAATATCAGCGTCCACTTTTTGTGGTCAATTTAATACTCACCATTTAGAACTTTATCCATGTATGTCAGTTCCATGATTCCATCGTATGTTAATTGATCGTCATGTTTTTCGAACATTCCATTGATTTCCTGTCTTAGTTTTTCTTGAATGTCAGGATGTCTGGCTATTTCGTACAACGCAAACGTCATGGTGGTTGACGACGTTTCGAATCCAGCCAAGAAGAAAATGAAAGCTTGTGCAGTTAATTCGTTCATTGTTAGTGCCTTTTCTTCTGATCTACCCTCTTCATTTAACACTTTACCGTCATCGGTCACAGCGCCTCTGTTCTTCAGTTGTATAAGTAGATGCATAAAATCTTTTCTGTACACGTTATTTTTTTCTCTGAACTCAACAGTATCTTTGACTGCTTTCATGAAAAATTCTTCGACATCCGGTTTGTTCTGTTTAAATTTAAACACTTTCAGTACCTGATGTGGCAGGGCAAATTGCAGCAGCGTCTTTATCTGTGACCGCATGTCCATTTCGAACACTCGTTTTCCGTATTTTCTGAATACTGAATTGGGATCCTTTAGGCTGTTACACTCCAGTCCGAATGCGATTGACCCGATTGCGTCTGTGGTGTACCGGCATAAAATATCTTTAATGTCTATCGGAATGCGATTCTTTGCTGATGCATCCATTAGTTCTTTCATACCGACGCCGCACTGGACCAGAGTCTGGAACATCATCTTCATTTTTCCGGATGTGAAGGTAGGTGTCAGTTTGACTCGCATATTTCTCCATTTTGCGTCTTCCAAGCTGAACAGGTGTGCGGAAAGGGGATCGTTGGCTTCATCGATGAAAGTGCCGTGGTTGACGAAGTGTTGAAAATCTATTTGCAGGACGTGTTTAATAAGTTCAGGATCGACGGGAACGTAAAACGGTTTTATCCCTACGTGAACGCCGCCGTGTTTCAAACCTCGACTTGTGAAGATTTTGTAAAAATCTTCGAATTGTTGACCGAGTGAGTAACGTCCTAGGATTAGTTGTTTTGAGTCACCAAAGGGTATTGTCGGATTTATGATAGGCAGGCCGGCCCTTTTCCAGTACGAGAATTTCCATTTTAAATAAGATACCAACACCACTACAATCGCAACTACCACTCCACAGATATCTAAATAATCGTACATAATATTCACGATTTTTGTCTTGGCACTATAACTAGATGATGTTAAGAAGAACACTGAGAAAAAGTCCGAACAGCCAAGAAATAAATGGTCATGCTATCAGCTCTGCTGACAAGATAACTTACACTAGATTAGCCAGTTGTACTTATAACATCGATTTAATTTATTTACTCAACCTTGAAACTGAACTCATCATTTTGGGACGTTTGAATGTCATTTTAATTCGCTTGCAATTAGAAAAATTATTACCATTAGAAAAGTATTTTTAACGACAAGAAAAGTGTCATATACAGATAAGAAATTTCTTAGTTAAAGGAAGCTGTTTTAATTCTGGTTAGAATCTATATTCTTAAATATAATCTGTTTCAAAATCAAAAATCCACCACCTGTTGAATTATGTTGGCAGAAACAAAGAAATCCCTAGAATAAGTTTCATTTTTTTGGGTTGGCCCACCGTTCCGCCAAAATTTGACATCGAACTGTTGAGTTTATTTACGTAACACAAAATAATTATTATGTACAAAAAGGTGGTAGCTACCATATCACACGTTTCGAGTGAAAAATTAAATGAGAATAAATAAAACACGATGAACTACGACCAAAACGACTGTCAACAGTTTTCTTTCATAACCCCAGTTTTTCCGACACTTGCAAACACATTAAAAACAAAAGTTGGCGACGTTGTCGGTTGTATTTTCGATGTAGAATCCAGTGTTGGTGGATTTTTGATTTTGAAACAAATTATATGTAATACCGTAGAAAAAAAATTAGGTATATGTAATACCGTGGAGAAAAACTTAAATTTAAAAAAAATTAAAACTGCTTTTATACGGTCCATAACATTAAAAATTCCAAAATTGGATTTGTGTTGATATATTGAGAAGAGGAAAAACTAATGGGATTTTATGTGTATAATTGATTTCATATAAATGTTCATCAAGTGAGCTGTGCATTTGTAAAAGCACCTTTAATTTAGTTACATTACAAAAGTCACATTTATGAAGGTCATATCCAATAAATCTTTACTTGGTAAAAATACAAAGACAAAAACAAATAAGAATTACTTTAATTCAATCAGTGTAAAAAGACGTAACATTGCTTTTGAAATCAGCAATGTTAAAATGGACAAAAACTAAAAAATTAATCAAATCGGGTTCGCGCAGAGCAAGCAACTTTGAAAGTTAAAGTCACCAGCTTTAGCTTTACTACCAACTGAAAATCAGATTTTCATGGCTTGCTTAGATGCACATTTATATAAAATTGAGTATAAAGTCCATTTTTTTTTAAATCAATTGTCAGTGTCAAAATTCCATTAAAGAACAGGCTGTATCACTCTAAAACCTTTCATTTCGGAACACCTCTATCGTAAAATCTCCCTAGATCAGGTTTGAGGTTATGTCAGTAATTTTCAAATGTCAGAAAAGTTTCAGGTGTAACCAAATTTTATACCAAAAGACAAGAAATAAAGACCATAATGACACTGAAAAGTGCAACTGAACATATACAGGAAAATGGGGATTTATTTAATGGGTAATATAAGCAATTTACCTATTCATCTTTAGAATCTAACCCGCAATCGTCTTCCGAATATGATTCTGCGGAAAGTTGAATTTTTATTGAAAGAATGTCCTCAATTGGTAGATTTCCCATCAATTATTTCCATTCCTCCCTAATCAGTTCCTCTCAGTGATAAACACCATTGGCCCATATATTAAAATTATAAAAGAAAATACCTCGAATATGTGTGCATCTTTACTGCAATTTAGCATGATAGGTATTTCTCTCTGCATTTCTTCACGTTATCTAATCATAGCCAATTTTTCTCGTTGTGTTAGATTCTTGCTTTCGGAAACTCATTTAACTTTTTATTTTTATTTAAATTGTAATTGCGGCTTCACTAGCGCAAGCGCCTTCACAATTCCCATCAATGACTGACATACAGTTGACATTTTACGTTGCCAACCTAATTACTATCAAATAACCAGTGGCTCATACCAACCTGACAACACTTTGACAATTGATTATTAAAAAAAACAGACTTTACATTTTTATGACAAAATTAGAAGAAATCACCCATTTTAACAGAAAAATCAAAATTAAAAAATTGAATGTCAAGTTGAGAGTTAGCTTGAGTATATAAATACCATTCACGATTGTTTTAAATTCGGACTATCTGTGAAAATCTGACATTTAGTTGGCAGTACTGTGATTTGTCATAATAAATTTATTTTAGGTTATAATTGAACCGAACATTGCTGCCAGTTTGCTACATTTTTTAAATAAGTGAACGCATTAAGAACAATAATTTCAAACTTTAATTGAAATGAAACATACAAATTTGTAGCGCAGTTCTCGTTTAAGAACATTCCTAATGTATTAATGTATTAATTTGAAAATGGGTAACTTATTACTACTAACTAAATTAATGATGGAATTGACAAAGCGAATATTTAAAAACGAAACGTTATATGACAGGACCTGACGCCAATCTAACAAAAAAATATCTTGGCCTGCTGCGTGTTTAAAAATGATTGTGGTATCGTAGGATGTCTGGATCGGAAAAAATAGTTTGCCACCTTTCCACGATAAGCTCCCGCACTAGACTACACCGAACATAACCTCCAAGCCGCTGGCAAGTGTCACATATCATTAATTTCTGCTATTCATTGCCTGTTGACAAAATTCAGAAATTCACAAGAAAATTAAATGATGCCTCGGGTTTACCTAACGAAGTCTAGTCAAAACATTTTATTATTCTGAGGAATTCTAATTGGTTTAAAACCATTACAAACTGCTTTAATTAATATTGTTTGTTTAATAAACCTAACCTCTCTTATACCTGTCATTTTGACGGTTCTTGATAGTTGGTATAACTTTTCTAGTGAGTATACGTCAAAATTGAACACTCAAATTGTCAAAACCTACTACGAAACCACAATAATTTTGGAAGGCGACAACCTTAGAATTAAACAAAATTAGAATTAAATCAGAGTACTTAACTAGTAACTAATTTTTGAAGAAAACCTTCACGATTTCAAAAATTAGTTAGTGATAAAAATTTTTTGCCTATCAAAAACGTTAGAATGATTAAAACTATCTCTCCGGAATCATAGCCTGCGTCCATTTTCTGAATCATCTGAATGCAACTAGGACCTTGCATCGGTGCACTTTCCTCATTAAAATGTTGCAATTACCGGCTTACACTAGAAGATGATAAAAACAAACAAAAACTCGCTTTCAAATTACAATCCGCGTCGTCCGTCCGATCCGTTTTATTCGACTCCTATAGCGAAGTATTTCGAAAATAAATTTGTCCAACTGTTTCCTGCCACATATGATGAATGCGCGTGAATCGTTATCGCTTCATCGTAATGAACCCTCAAGTGTTATATTTTTAATAAGACGGCCATTTTGTCTGCGCCTCCTCTGTAATGGTCGTCCGTCATTAAAATCGCTTTTTTGTGCTCGTCCACAGATACAATCGGGAGGTTCGTTTAGCAATTATAAAATCACCCTCTTCTGCATACATCACTGTGTAATTATCAGTCGGATGAGTCAAGCTCGTCATCGAATTATGGCCCGGCCTTTCACCAATAAGCATTTACTGATGGATTGGTGCCAGAGGGGGTAATATTTACATCCAGATACCACCCTCCAATCGCAAAGCAAAGAACGGAAATGCAAATAACTTAATATTTCATGCATAAAGTCGCTGACGGAACGGGGAGGATCGACGACGGCCGCCTCCACAAATATTTATATTAACACGACTGCAATAACTTTAATATAACCATGGGGATAATCCATTTTTCCGTATTCGATGGAACTTCTTGCGACCGATAAATAATAAATTATATCGTGCTGGATCTAGGAGAGATTTTTACCGGAAAAATTGAGTTTCACCAACTTTCACCTAAAGTGACTATCGAACTTTTTTCAGGAATATTTGCCCTTTCTATTGAAATTTATTGAGATCATATTGAAGTTTTCGTTTTTCAATCCCGACAGGATTTACATCTCTGAAGGAACTTGTGGAGAAGTCGCAAATTTCACCGATAATCCAGGGGTGATTTCCCTATGACGAAAATAAAATGCCTCGTTAACCCCACAAAGGTAAAGTGGGGACTTGTACTGTAATTACGAGATTTATCCTCTCGTTCTCATTTTTAAGTAGATGGAGCTGAAAACAATTTTCTAGTGGCGTCATTTTCAAACACACATTTACCCCCACTATATTTATTTTATTGAGTCTAAAGAGAAATCTTAATTTAGATAAAAAATTGAATTTTGAAGAAATCTCCGAGAAGCGGAGAAGCTTTTGATTTTTCGACTGAATCACCAAACGTTGGAGGTTTGACAGTTCGACAAAAATTAATTCATATTTTTTAATGTGAGGGACATGAAGGTGTAGCTTCGTGCACGTCGAGTTCCTAAGTCGCTGTTCCCTTAATCAGCAATCAATGATTAGAAGAAAGTTAAGTCTTTGAGTAGATTTTGTCGGTTAAAACCGCACACTTTGAAAGCATATCTCTTGGCTCTAACACAACAATGACAAAATAAATTGGATTAAGGCCATACCCTGCTAGTGACTTGTAGAGTTCCACAATAGCTCATCATTTCGACTTCCAATCTAACCGATTCTGAACCCTGGGGAGACGAGCTTTAAGGAATACAGCGTTAAAAGTGTTTACTGAACTGTCAGGTCCGGAAAATGTCTTCGAAAGCATTTTCCTTACGAGAACGTGAACACTTATCCAATCTCCTCTAACGTGAAAGACAGATCCGGATTTCGCACAATTTCTACATTTTTTTATCACAATCCAATCACTTATTTCCAGCGGGAATTCTTGTCTTGTTAGGTTAAAAGCAATATATCGACGTCGCGTAATTCTGCTGTAAAAACAACTTTTTCATTAATATGTAACAGTGAAAGATTGTCAGTTGTTACTGCGAATAAAAATTTACTCAATTCAGAGATGTTTCTTAATAGAGGAACACTTTTGTTTGATAACATTTTTTTATTTATATCGCGAGAATTTCGAAAGTGCCCTTGATAAAAAACCGAGACCGTTCATGTTAAACAAAGTTTGAAGAGGTGTGTCGCTGGAAAACCAGATATCCAATCCTAGTTTATGTACCCCACCTTGACAAAAGCAAATAAAATACACTCATAAAATTTTTGCTTCGGTCAATAAATAATCGAAAATTATTCAACTTCGGTGGTGTTAGCTTCTACGGTTACGAAGCAAATAAATGGAATTCCTTTTCTGGATGCTAAAATATTTAATATAATATGCATAAAATTCATTTACGTTGTTTTGGCATAATGGGAGGCCATGGAAATTTTGAATTTAATTTGGTATACTTCGTCCAGCGAGAGATTGGGAGATTTTAAATTGTATTAATTTAATCCAACACTACAAAGTGCACTAGAATACATTAATTACAGTATAATTTCAAGGCAAAAATGTTAGGTACTGCTTGAAGGATATATTTCAAATTTTACGTGCGCTAGGTATTACTTTCTCTACGTATCATTTTTATGTCAACCAATCTCTCGCTGGACGAACTTTAGTAATGCTGTCTGTTGAATTAGGTTATATTTTTTTTAAGTTTGAGGTTATAAATAGCATCAATGTCTAATGCATTGTTGTCAGTTTTACTAGTTTGCAATAGAAGAATGAGTATTATCATGTCAGGCACTTTAGTGATGGAAATCAAACAGTGTATCTAACGTTAAAAAAATAAATCATTGCTTCTCATTATGCCAAAACAATGGTGACATTGTTTATGTATTTATTTATGAGAATCATAAACAAACTATTGTAAAAAATCCAAGTGAATTAAATTTACTTCACTCTAGACCATTTAGCGATAATTGTTGATAATATAAATATTAATAATTAATTTTAGTGATTATAATAATAATTAAAAATACAATTATTATAAATATTGTTTGCCTTTTATTGTCATTAACGCGTAACTGCACATTTTGGGAAACATCTTTTTCCTGTTTATCAAAACGCATCTCTATCATCGACGCATGATGGCTCGCAGTTAATTGCCAATACGATTTAATGGATGAATCGATATCATGTCTTGTTATTTTTACAATTTGATTTTGCTACAACAGAAACCTCATTAGATTTGAAACAGCAACGTTGTTTGTTAAATGATTTGGTTCCTATTTTTTATGCTGTCCAGTTAGAAATTTGTTTTGTGCCTAAGGAACAGTTTTAAAAAAATAAGTTAAATAATTCTTGTAGTAATATACTTATTACATTTTTCAACATCTTACGTTATAATAATATACCTACGAGTACATACATATTATAATGAAAAAGCTAAGGTATAAATATCTTATTCAAGTTTACTAAATTTGTTAACCATTTCTTATTGTCAGGGACTTGCATTACAACCACCTTAAGTTGTTTCACTGATTGCTGGATTATAAGTATTATAATTATGTGACCAATTTTTGTTTCCAACTTGTAAAATGTTCAGTCAAACAGTTTACTGCGTCGCTAAATTGTACCTACACCTGATAAAATGTTCTTTCTTTCACATTCTTCATCCCATAAGTTGATAATTTTGTCGAATTCTTCCAACGTTGAACCAGAAGAACTAAAGAGCGCAACTCGGGTCGTTCTGCCGTTTAAAAAAATATCGTCTTCGAACGGACCAATACAGAATAGTGTATTATTGTTTGTATTTTTCTTGTAACATTTTTGCAATTGTGTTTTCGACATTTTCTTTGTAATCTTCACTACCTCATTTTTGCAAATTGAAACCAAAATCCTTAAAAAAGTTTCCGATTATAGTAGGTCTTGTACCCCTTTTCTTCACAAAAAACCCAAATTGTCTTCAGTATTGTAATGTAAATGTAATTTTTTGATTTCTTTGTATTCACTGGCGTTAAATCTTCTCTAAAATGTTTACAATTTATGCTGCCTTTCGCAGATGACGTTGTCACCTTACTAATAACTAAATAAACACAATAGAGATATTTAAGCAACAAATCATGGGTTGCCAAAATATAAATATTTTGTATAGCTATAAAAAGATGGTTAGAATTCTTTCTAAAGTTGATAAGTAGGTACATTAAGGGCCGGTTTCACCAACGTGAGTTAAATTTAACTACAGATTAAAATATATGAAAACATTGTTATAACAATAGGTAACTAAAGTAACGAAGCATTTTAACCTACAGCTAACGTTAATTGGCGTTGGTGATATCGGCCCTAAGCGAATATGTTGAAAGATAAATTAAAAACAATAAAAAAACCTATAAAAAATCGGCTTTCCTAAAGGAATTGTTCTACAATTAAAATATATACCGTGAGATCATTTAAATTAAAGTAGGTGTTTTTTTTCTACGATTGCCGATCCCGCCAGTTGAGTCGCGGTGTAAATTAGAGGTTATGTAAACATTTTCACCTTTAGGGTTCTCATGTTCAATCTTTTTGATTTAAAAGAAATGAAGCACCAGAAAATAATACAATTTTATTGACAATCCTAGAAAATGTTCAGTGTTCTCCCCTGGCTTGAATACAACTGTCAACTCGCCGTTTCATATTTTGTATTGAATTTTGACAATTCAAATCAAGTTGTCAACAGTGTTGCCAATCTAATTTCAGTCATAGACTACTTTAATTATAAATTTAAATGATCTCACGGTATTTTAAGAATTAGTAGGCATAAGGAAATGAAATACGTAAATGAATAAATGTTTGAAATTTATTTTATTCATTTCAAAGAATATTTTTAATGGTATGAAATTATGTAGCAGAAACTATTAAGACAAAAAATTTCTTTTACGTAAAACATAAAATAAAAATAAATCGACTCTATTCATATTAGAGTAAATAAAATTTAGATTAGACTGATACTGATAGGTGCAACTTTTCTTTACTTTTTTTACATTCCTATACCTGTTGCCCTTAAAAAAATAAAAAATAAAATTTTTATCTACACATTCTTGCAGAAGGGAAAAAAGCGAATATTTTTACCATTGGAACGTTTTCATTATATCTTGTAATTTTCAAGACATAAGCAAAAAACCAAGAAAGTTCCAATATTTAGGGGATGATTTCAATGCTTTTAAATATGCAGCAAATTTTTTGTGAGCGTTTATCCTTTAGTGCGGTCTACAACCTAGATTCCGGGAGTAGGTACAGTAGGTACAGTTTTTTTCTTAATTAACTGAAAATTTATTTATGAAGGGCAAGAAAATACGTTTTTCTAAATAGTATGGTTAAGATAATTCAGACAAAAATGCCATTGACAAAATTTACATAATTTACATAATTTTAAAAATTGCAATCATTTCCAGTTCTCAAGTAAAATAACAGTCGTTTTAATCGTTAAAAAATTCGGTGACTCTTATTTGTAATAATTTATTCTGATTTATGGACTAGAAGACTTTAAAATTCAAAAACCTAACTAAATATGACTGAAAGCTTTAGAAATCATTGAAAGTTTTGATTTGATAAATTAATACATAATGATTTTCACCAATTTTCTTTTTTTTCTTCATATAGACTTCTTCAATTTGTCATAATTTTGCAGCAAAAATGCTTATTGTAGATTATATTTTAGATTAGATATTTATAATAATATAACATTCTGAGGTAAATCTTTGCCGGCTCTGCTAAACGAATCGTTATTTTCATACGCCTACTTATAAAATCAAATCAATCGTGATTTCACCGTCTTCAGATGTTATCGGAAATGAGTCCTGACACCCACAACCCCTCTATAAAGACACATCATAGAGTCCTGTATTTCCCCTCCCACATCACCATCTACTCTCATTAGAGTAATTGATGGCGTCGACTGTTGTGACAGCGATAGAACAGATTGATCAGATTGTATTTCACTATTTCACATTCAGACATGATTTATTTTACACGTGTTTTGTTTCGCTTTTAGTATTTTCAAATAATCCACCGTAACGACGTATTTCCTTTCCGTTTCTATAATGAACGATTCAGGACTGTTGTTTTCGAAACGTCAAAACAGACGTTTTTGATTCGACGAGATTTTCTAAAGGGTCTCTCATTGCCAAAAACAAAAGACTTCAAAAAGGACAGGCCAGGGTGAAAGCGTAATGTTTCTAAATTAAGTCTAACGATCCTCTCATAATTAAAATTTTTCCCACTGAAAAATCGCCATATTTTGTTTGTTGTGAAAAGTCTCTTTTCTATCGGATTGTCCTCAACAGTGTGCATGAATTGAATGCTGAATACTCCGTGTTCACGTAACATGTCATCATCATGCGTTACGTGTGTGCACCTTGGATCTACCAAGTCGTCCATTGGCTGGCGTACATCAGAAAGAAACTGCCGGATTGGTCGAAACGATGCTTTTAATTTATATTCCCGGTGCCTGTGAGAGATGTTTAATGTGCAGTCACTCATTTGTAAATTGGTGTTTTTTTTGTCGAAGCGCAAATAAGGGAGTAGACGTTATGCCTGGTTGACAGTAAGGGAAACATAGGCGGTCTCCTTCATATTCTGGTGCGGTACAGTCTCCGGAAGAAGTTAATGAAAGATAAAAGTAGTTCAATAAATGAGTCAAGCATACGACAGATAGAACAATTAATTAATTAAAAGAATTTATACAAATTAAGGTATGTTTGCCATTTACATTTACATAATTTCAAATATAATAATATATAATAAATTATGTTTAACAAGATATAAATATTCCCATTAATTTATCTAACATTGAATTTTAAGCGACTGTTTTATTAGTGTTAAGGAAAAGATGTAGTAATTTAACTAACTTCATTAAACATGGTGTTTGCCTTGTAAGAGCAACGTGAACCTATGAATTTTATAGCTTATTTTCTTTAAAACGGTTGATTATTTAATTTCATATCTAGCCGGCTATGTCTCCATTTTATTATAAGTATTACGATTTATAACATAATTTAAGAAAAGAATAGAAGAACAGAATTGAAAAAAAAAGAAACTGTATTGATAACATAATTACATTACATTTTTAATTTACAATACAAAAATGTCCGATAATAATGCGGAATCTGGAAAAGTGCCCCGAATGCTTGCAGCGTTTCCACGTTGAATGGCAAGGGAAATCCTCTCAAAAAGGAATTTCTTTGATTTTGAATCGCCTGATTCCGCGATAAGTCGGTTTCCGATTGAAAAAATAATAGACAAGTATAAATTTTGGAGATATTACTCGTATAAGAACTATTTTTTATTTTTTCGGTTTACAACGTTCTACAGCATTATTCTTCGTTGAACTATTTTTTAAACAGACCAAATTTTATTTGAAATAAATTTTTTGAATAATTTATAGTTCATTTATGATTCATTAAGTTATTTAGTGTTTTAGACGTTATGAAAATAAAAAAATTAATTACTACCTTCTAATTAGTGAATATGTAATTAACTATTAAAGTGAAATTAACTGTTTGCTAGTGAAGACATTAAGTATTAAAAATGTTTGAAATATTCGTTGTTTTTTTATATAAAAATAACTTTTTGTTAAAACCGACTGGAAGGTCCCGGTCACTCTTATTCAAATAAAACAATTAAACAATAAAACAACATGAGAGTTGAAGAGAAAGGAATATAGAGAAAGGTTTTATTTTTTACCTAAGAAATTCAAATAATAACTTGGTAAAATTGATAGTCTTATTACTTATACATACTTGGAAGAGCAACGTAGTTGAATGGCGCCACCCCAGTTATTATTATCGTTAGGATTGTTATCATTGTATCTGATTTATTTTCTGCTAATAACTGTTATTTTGTAATTTGCTGAATTTGAACTGCAATTATCAAGTAAAGACAATATTATTATTATAAATAAAAAATTTCAAAAATTTGTTACAGTCTAGGACTGGTTTACAAATCTATGAGTGGCATGATGACCAACTCAATAGACCGGGACCAATGACTTAACGTGACTTCCGAATCACGAAAATTAACACTGATCAACAGCCAAAATGTTTTCTGAACACAAAAGCTAATTTAGATTAATAACTACCTGATAATTACGAATGTAACAGCAAAAAATGTTCAGTTCAGTTTTCATCATATACAGCATATCCCACAAGTGCCTCCTCAGAGAAAAAAAGGAAGTACATATGTGGATAAATGTGACGTTCTGAATTTTAAAGAAAAAAAGTCCTATCTCAAGCGATAATTGAGAAAAAATTCTAAACTTAACCAATCCGAGTTGAGCACCGTGAAGGTAGGATGACCACAATTTTGCGTTGCCGGGGTTTCCAAGTAAATTTCCAAGTAAACTTTTCGCTGATTGCTGCGATATCAATAATTATTATTTTTGCTGTCTAGGAAGGAACCTGTACGATTTTTTAATAATACCTGAGGACGAGCTTCTGGGATTGGTGAAATTGAAAACTTTATAATATTGAGCTTATTTGAACTACCGGAAAATGTATTTTAATCATCTTGGGGTCTCCTTTGTGGCACATGCATGTTTTTATGGAGAGACAGTTCTGAACAGACTGTATAGAAACACTTACAATTTTTCTCTTAATATTAGTTAGAGGTAGATTTATACTTATTGCCACATTATATTTTTTTTTGCATTAGAAAAAAACCCTGAACAATATTGTTACTTTCTCTGCATATGATACAAACGTGGGACTTGCAAAAAACTTTGTCAAGAACAAAAACAAAGAAGCTCAGCTTTCAACTGCCTCTAGATGAAAACAAACGAAGTGGTCTAATGCTAATGCCCGATTTCTGAAACGGCCCAATAACTAATTGTCCGATTAAATCAAGCATTGCTATAGAAACGCTAGAAAGTAACCAATCACACTGCATGATTTTTGTTTTTATCTGAGAGTTAATTAACTGCCCAGTTAAATTTGTTTCAAGAAACCGGCCCTTAGACGGCCTGAAATTAATAAAAAATTACAATACAGACAATACAGCATAATAATTACAGGGTTATTCTAAATGATTGTAGTCGAAGTAGGCCATGCCCATGTTATTACATTTTTGCCGCTTTCATGTGAACTGTCAGTTTTGTCGCTATCACTGTCATTTTTCAGGTGAAAAGTGCGGTGATGAGATTTTTATTTATTTTTGTTAAAAACGATTGAATCCAGAAATATTGAGTTGTTTTGCAATCAATTTAAATCCCGTGTGTGAACGGTGTGTACTCACTTATTCACATCATTTTGATGTTTTTTTATGTGGAGCGGCAATCGTAAATTTTAAATTCACTTTTCACGCCTACTTCAAATACAATCATTTAGAATAACCCTGTATATTCTAAATTAGAGCGAATTATTTTTTATTTAATTGAATTTAGAGTGGTTAAAACCGAAGTTAAAACATAAAAAAAATACTTTCATTGAAGAATCAAATTTAACGTTAAAATTTGTTGGACAGACGACATAAACATTGGAGCCTATAAATTTTTAGGAGAGTTTGAAAACTCATAACCTGACTTATACGATATGACGTCTCAGTGGTTTCAATTTGTCTTGAATTTTAAGTTGTTACACTTAAAAATAATAGTTATGTATTCTATGAATGGATTATAAGGCAAATAAAACTCGCGAAAATGTTTAGGCACGAGGCCGCACGACCGAGTGTCTAAATTTTCAATCATGTTATTCCTTTATTTTTTTGGAAAATTTTTATTTGACATTTTCAAATGACGTTTGTCATTTTACGAAGAATTAATTTATACCAGGAAGTCATGGAACGGTTGCTATTTATTTACGATTGTTTTGTCGACCCCAAAAATAGAAAATATTGGCAAGACGGAAATACTTGCAGAAACTGAAAAAGCGACCTTAGAGTCATTGCCGAGAAAGAATTTGCTAACTTTATTAATCGGAAAGAAAAAAAAAAGGAGTGTGACATCAGTGATAACTGATAACCGAAGAAGTCCTATCGGTGTAATTCTTCAATGTCAGTAAAAAGTATGTACTATCGGCGCCAACGAAATGTGAACGAATTTCTGGTGCCATAGAAACGTCTTCTGTTTTGTTCTACATTAAATAAAACTTTGTTCACTGGCGTACTACAGTGAGCGGCAAAAGTATGGAATAAATTCCTTAAAAATTAAATAATTTTTTTTTCAAAAAAATCTTTGGGCAGGTCTATTTTAGTTTATAAAAATACATGTTTTAGTACCAAAGAAAATTCCAAGCAGTCATTTGTTTTCGAGTTATGACGTCATCGATAGTTTTTTTAAATGGAAACCCCCTATTTTTTTTTCTTGATTCTGATAGCCCTTTTAATTGTCTAAATGACAGTGTAAAAATTTTCTTATCTTACATAAGGAAATTTTTGAGAAAAAAAATAATAAAGTTGGAAAAAATAAATTTAATAACGAACAAAAACAAGTCTAAAAAATCAAGTGGGTAAATCAAACAGTCAAATGTTACTGTCAATTTCATTCGTATGTGTTATTTGTTTTACAAAACGTTTTCATTTAACAGAAACACAACGTATAGAAATTTTAATTTTGATTGGGTGCTGGGATGAAACTAAAACAGGGGGAATTTCTTCATAAACTTGATTTTTGTCAACAAGCTGGGGGATGGCAATTCGAACATTTAATTCCATAATTTTAAGTACTTACTAACACAGTTTTTGACTTGTTTTTGTTCGTTATAAAATTTATTTTTTCCAACTTTTTTATTTTTTTTCTCAAAAATTTCCTTATGTAAGGTAACAAAATTTTTATACTGGTGTTTAGATAATTAAAAGGGCTATCAGAGTCAAGAAAAAAATAGGGGGTTTCCATTTAAAAAAACTATCGATGACGTCATAACTCGAAAACAGATGACTGCTTGGAATTTTATTTTGTATTAAAATATGTATTTTTATAAACTAAAATTGACCTGTCCAAAGAATTTTTTGAAAAAAATTTTGTTTAATTTTTAATGAATTTATTCCATACTTTTGCCGCTCACTGTATATGCATGGAAGTTAAGAAAAGATTTCTATTACCTATAACTTTCTATTACAATTTTTACAATTTTGTTGAGTTTGGCAACAGCCCTCGCTTTTCCCATATCGGTCAAGTGTCGTGGCAGGTATATTGTTTAAAAATAAATTAAATCTGTTGACTAATTATGTTTGTGAAAATTGTCACAAATCTGTCACATTAACGCACGCCTATGATTAATGCTTCAACACACACTAGGAAAATTTGGCGTTCACATTTCGATGGCGCCGATAGTACCTTCATCGTCGTAGACAAAATTCTCCATGTAAAAAGCAACTTTGAAACTGCACCGAAACTTCTGTTGAGACTACAATTCCATCTACTATTATTGCAGTTAATTTGTTTTCGCCACTGAAGCAAAAAAAGACCGATAATATTTTCTTTTTTAAAAAGAAACAACATCACTGTTTTGTCTGTTAATGTAAATATTAATGTAAATCTTAAGAAGTAGATCTAAATAAAGTTATTCTGATTTTAAGTGCTATAGTGTCTTATTACTTATAAGACACTAGCGTCTTATAACTTATAGCATAAGACATTAGTGTTTCATTAATCCCATAAGACGTCTC
This sequence comes from Tenebrio molitor, assembly GCF_963966145.1. NCBI lineage: Eukaryota > Metazoa > Arthropoda > Insecta > Coleoptera > Tenebrionidae > Tenebrio > Tenebrio molitor. The sequence continues at coordinate 12,902,058 of NC_091051.1, read as the reverse complement.
AAAACAGTAGAATTATGATCTCATAATGTATTGGTTGTGGATAAAATGTATTAAGCAACTACCCAATACAAATATATGAGTCAAAAGAATATGACGGAGTAAGAAATATATGTACCTAATTAATCGAATCTTAGCTGCGTATCGAGAAATTTCTTCCAACATAATACTTATTGCAACCATGAGCGTTATTTATTTTCGTATTTAGATAATTTTTTGCTTGTTTTTAACATTTAATTCTCTTGTATGAATGAATTAGCGTTAGAGCAATACCTACAGGTGAACTTTAATATTGCTTACTCTGTGGAATGTAATTGTGATTGATTGTCTAAGAAAACTTGTTGTCAAATATTAAATCTGTCGTGTACAGAATACTCTACATCAAGATGATCTAATAAACAATATATTCGACACAGCTCAAACTGTAGTTTTGGAAATGCTTGAAAGAGCAGAAATTAATATTATTAGAAGAGTTGAGGTTTGCAGAGATCACCACGTAGAAAATGTTCTATTTCATTTATTGTTTTACAAGTTTGTATATTTTTGTATCATTACTGACTTTAGTATTGCCATTAACGTGATGATTTTGTTTGATTGTTGTTTCTTATTTCCATTATAAGCATTATTGGAATAAATTCAATATATCCAGAAAAGGAAAAATCTCTTCGAGAAGTTGAGAGTGAGAGTGAAGTTGAAATCTTTTCATATTTTCATTTGTTTTGTCTCTACTTAATAACGTAACGTGCGTTTAAACAAATTTGTAGTTAAATATCCTGGTGCTGGTAGGACGGAAAAATAGAAATCAAGGATCATTAACAGGTATTTCAGAAATCTTTGAAAGATTAAATGATTATACCTAAAGGATCTGTCAACCAAAAAGACAACCTACCTTCGAAAAAGAGAGAGAAAACCACGGACTTCTTGACCACAAGTTTATCTAAACATTCCTTACTATTGGCAAATTTTGGGACACTCTGTAGATGCAGATAACAAAAATGTAAAGTTTATATTTTTATCTCTCAGTTTGTCTATTTAAATTTTTTTATGTTTATGTGAAGGGATTTTGATAAATGTCATAACTTGTCAAAACGAAACGTCAAGCTGATTTTCAAGATTTTAAGCGATTTGGAGCCTTTAAGGGGCTCGTCGAACAAAAGAACGTTGTATTCAACTCATTCGTGGTAAATTGGGCTTTTTTGGCACTCGTGGCTCTTTAAAACTGGCCCACTCATGCCAAAAAAAGCCCAATTCACACACGAACTCGTTAAATAAACTACTATTGCAGTTTAAGTTTATCAAAACAATATTTTTTATCAGTACTTACTAAGTATGTACATTGTAAAAATTCGAACGAAAGAAAAAATAATTCGTAACTTATATGTATGTATGTGGGACATTAATTTTGATGAGAACTGTATTTGACTTAACGACACATTTACATACGGTACGAGTATATGTAAAGGGGATGTCGGCGCAGGTAAGCTGTTAGTTTTATTCTTAGCATATAAAATTATGCTTGGTAAAGGTGTTTTGTTACAACCCCTGAATAATCTCTTTTAAAATTCACAAATTCAGCGATAAAAGAGCAAAATAAAACCCAATATTTCTATTCATTCATAAGAAAAGTAAATTTAATGACTTTAATTTGGTCTACCCTTTCAAAAGTTTCACATTAATGAATTGGTAAATGAATAAGTGCGGAACTGAAATAATGAGTATCGTTTCTTTAAAATGATTAAACTTTCTTACTAAGGGTCGATTCATAAAAGCCGCGACGTAATGATATATAATATATTCTCTTTGATGTGGTATTAAATTTTTCCACCCTTGCAGACTCTGATGATCTTCATTATTTTTAAGGATATCATATGATAGCGTTCGCCTCGCCTTTCTTAAATAAATCATGTTTTCATTTGAAACATTAGCGAATTGTCTTAAAAATTTTCACCGATTATTCATAATCATAATTATTGTCCTTTAAGGATAATCGCGAGAATGAGGACGATCATTCGACAATCATGAAACTGCGTGATGGAAGCGTTTAAAAGTTTAAAACAATACGTGACGAATAAGATGAAAATATCAAGAGATTGTGACGAACGTGTCGTTAAGGTATAACGAGGGTGAAATTTGTGAAAAAAAAATTAGTGTGGAACGATCTGTTCTGGCGCGGTTTCTAACTGTTACCTCGTAAGTTAACAAGCCTACCGCGATTTCAACACGATTCCAGTTCATTTCCGAAACAAATGATTGTAATTTAATATCCAAGCCGGAGTTGATCGGGGAAATAAGTCGAATTACTGATGAACCGTATCGTCGAATCAGAAAAACGAGGTATTATTACGATACTCCCTCTGTAATAGCGTCGAGGATTTCTTATGATGGGCTTTTTAATTAATTTCGACCTTAAAAGAATCGCTGGAAACGACGGAACGAAAATTATGGAAATAAAGAATTTAGAAAATTCACACATTCAGTAACAGAAGCATAGTTTAAATTGGAAACTTCATTGTCTTACTGAAGATTTAAATTAAAAAAGAAAAATGTTGTCCGATCCTCAGATCTTATAATAAAAATACATTAACCCAAATATCCTTAATAATACCAAAGAAATGTAAAACTTTAGAAATTGTTGCAACTTATCAACCGCTGAAAATTACACTTATGATATCGAAAATAGTTTTTTTGTGCAACCGTACGCGAAACGAGCATTTCGCGTACCTAAAACAGGCCGCGAAATCCAATTTCGCGGCCGTTAAAGTAAACGTCATTTTAATATTTGGTAGAAATCAGAGTTTCCATGGAAGATTGCCGTTTAGATTTTTTTCTGGTATCAATAAACCCCAGAATTTTTAGAGTTTGCTTCCCACTTATTTTTATTTCTTATTTCCTATTTCGTTTCGTATTACCACTGAAATGTTAACCCCTCAACAAAAATTTCCAGTTAGTCATTTCTGTCAAACAAAAACTCTTCTGCCTCCTGCGTTGCGTAACACGAAACGAATAATATTCCTGCTGCCTCTGGTTGTCCTTTTAGCCTTAACGAAGGCTTATAAACGTACTAATAGTCATCGTACGTGCCTCTCTCCGTCCAATGAAGAAATCAGTTAATTTGGACACTCGGTGACATCTGCCCCCTAGAGCGCGTCGCACAGCATGGAAGTAGTTAAGCGTTGCGACGGTAACATCGTCGTCGAATTTTCTATATAGGGAACGCGTGTGCCATCCTGTCACGTTAGCGAATGGCCGTTTATTAACTTTGTTACATTGTTAGTTACTTGTTCGCAAATTACCGGAACCCGTTTGCCTAGGCACGTATTCCCACCGCATCGAAGGGATGCTTTCATAAATGACATGTCACAGTCATATTTAGCAAATATTTCAATCGGCTGTTTGGAAGGTTTTCTTCGTCATTATGGCACGCATGCACGTCGATTGGCAGATTAGTCTAATAAGTGGAGCCGATGAGATAGCGATCTATACAATTGCGACAGTGTTAACAAGGCTTTCAGCTATTTCAGTCAAAATGCAATTTATGCCACATGTTTCTGTATAGATATTCCACTATCTTCAGTTTGTGGTAAAAAAAGAAAAAAGAAAAACTAGACCCATCTATATAAAAAACACAATAAAAAGGCAATGTACAATTTTTTCACCAAATATAATGTAGTACCTAACCAATGTAAATACGTAAATTAAAATTATTTGGCAAAATCAAAAATATTTAGTAAAATGGCGAAGTAGCAAAAGCAGATATTTAAATTAAATTTTTGTGAGAGGTTATACTGCACTTTTTAAGTATAAAATATTCAGAAAAAGAATACATATCTAAGATTACATGCCCAGGGTGGGGCATCGGTTACGCACAGGCGAGAATTCGCCACTTCTCATTAATTAAAATTGGCGATATTCTATATACCTAACTAATTATTATATGTACAGGGTGTCCCAGAACTCGCGGATCAAATTTACAGTGCGTTTTCCTTGGTGATCACTGAAAGCAATAGCGTTTAAAAAAAAGGACAGGGTATAATCGATTTTTTGTAATGAATAATTCAAGTTGACCAATTAGAAGGACGCTGTTAATTTGAATTTCACGTAAATTTAACCAAAGGTTTGAATTGCCTAGCAACATAATTCTAGTAAGAATGGTACGGAATTTCAAGTAAATGTTTGGGCAACTGTGAAGATTTTGACAACGTCAAGTTATAATTTGATTCGAAATTGTCAAACTTCGTATTGAAATCATATATACAGCTGCAGAGTATGCCGAAATGCTCATAATTTATGGAAAGTGCCCGCGCAATGCACGTGAGGAAGCAAGGGAATATGCAATACGTTTTCCACGACGTTTGCCATATCCAAATTATAACGTATTTCTATGGTTGGTGTACCGTGCTCGAGACACTGGGTCCTTGGTGCCTACCTGACAAGAAATTGGTGGTCCCCCGCGAGAAGTTAGAACGCCAGAGACTGAAGATGCTGTTCTTCAGTCCTTTGATGACGACGGCAGAAGAAGTATATTTGAAAAACCATATTTACCGCGAACCTATCAATATTTTAGAAGAACTAAATAACCAAATTCACGAAACACTGGCTACTGTTATTCCTAATGTGCTTAGACTGGCAAGGGAAAATTTAATAAAACGAGCTCGCCTATTCCTTCAGATGAAAGGTGGTCAATTTGAACACATGTTATAAATTATTCTTTTTATTTTGCATGTTTCTTATTTCATTTGTTGCATTCTACATCGTTTAGTTATAAAATTTGATCTTAAATTTTTACTAATAATGATGCTAAAATAAATAGGTTAGTTCAATCCAGTTTTGTCTTCTTTCTTTCAGAACTGCCACTATGCTTGATTTGTTGCTCAAAACCTACGTGTAACTCCAGCTTTTTTAGCAATGTCAAGAATGTTCCTAAAAGTCTTTCCTTTCATTTCGACGATGACTCGTCCCGCTCGTGTAGCTGCGCTAATACGTTGCAGATGCAGAGTGTATGCACAGGAGTCAGGATAAATTTCTTGTGATTCCGATTCACTTCACAGGCCCTGCACATTTCACTTTTTACTAAGATTTTTAAGGTAGTAATATGTATTACTCACTTGACGCTACGTCGCCATTTTACCTTCCATCAACAAAGGTTCAATTCATCATATCCCTCCCGTCAATTTCCCATACCCCTCAAGGTTACAATTGCTTTGGAAATTTTCGCTCATAACAAACCATATTTCATTCATTTTCGGAAGAAGAAACTTCTTGCGTTCCCTGATTTAGATTCTGTACAATTATTCACCTGCCTTTGGCGCAATTATCCCATTTTTGGTTATTTCAAAAGTAGCTGTCACTTTTGACGTCTGTTTCGACAAGTTGACCAGATAAATATTGAAAATAATTTTATTATTCATCGAATTATACGTTGCTTGGCAATTGAGGGAAGGTACTCAATTTTCTCATAAAGGGAAAATTAGATCGAGATCTATTGGTCAATTTGATTAATTCATAACTAAAAAGCTGTTGCACCCTGAATATTTTTCTAAACGTTTTTTACCTTCATTACCATCAAGGAATATACAGTTTCAATTTGATCCGCGAGTTCTGGGACACCCTGTATAATTAAAAAGGGATATTTGAGAAATTTTTGAATTTTCTTTTTTGTTAATAAATAAGGCCGTAAAAGTTTTGTTAATTTTCTGATATTACCTAACTGTTAATTTACCTATAAAGTTTTTGGACTAAATGGTATAATTTGCCAACAAAAGGATCATTCACTAGTAGCCGACTGTTTCGTAACCGATGCCCCACCCGGTCTAGATACTTTTCTTCAATTTCCTGCAATGCTGAATTTTTTTAAAGTAATTTGCTTCCATTATGTCTAATTGTAATAATTTAATTTAATACTATTTAATTGGCGATTAACCGACAATATAATGGTCTTTTGCTTAATAATTATTTTGTACCGCTTGCTTTATGATTATTCTAGTGAAGTGATAATATTTAAAAATATATTTGTTCAAGAAAATGATAACGCTTTGTGTGAGAGAAATAATTACTGAAAAATTTATTGTAAGTTGCAATTAAGAATATTTCACTTTCTGTACCAAATGGAGGGTGTATTGTTAATGAATTTTAATGCTGTTGGCACTAATCAGTCATCACTGGATTTCGATTCATCAGGACTACCGAATCTCCTATTTTCAGGTTTCCGTCGCGGATCGGAAAACTGAAAGGTCACCCGGAGTCCGGACCAGCTCAAACAGAACTCAGGACAGATGGTTCTGAGATTCGGTGAGCACCAGTTGCAAAATATGCTCAGTCAGGACAAGAACCGGGACCACTTTAGGAGCTCAGGAGCAACCCATCAAAACTTGAGAACCAAGGACAACTCAGAATTTCACTTGGTTTTAATCCAATTTTCAAAAAAATAAAATCTTTAGTATCAAGAACAAATTTAATGTTATTATTGTTATTAGACCATTCCATTCTGGTAAATCCTAACATCAAATAAATATGTAAAATACCAAATTTTTATTTATTTTAAAGAAGTCTTGAATCCGAAATAATTTCTTGAAAAAAAAATAAAAATTATTTTGTTAACTTTGGAAATATGTACAATCGCGGCCATCCAAAAGTGAACGATTGCTTGCGAAAATTTCCGTATTTTTCGTTAGATTAAATCAGGCTGTATTCATTGGCGTTCGTGCAGCAGGCGTTACTATTTTAATAATAAAAAGTTGTAATAATAAAAATGAGACTAAGAAGTAATTAATACTTTATTAAAGTGAAAGTAAACTTTAGTAAAGAAACCTTTCCAACACCTATTCGCATTGGCCTCTCAAGCCTGTTTTCTTACCAACCCCTCTTTATACGTATTGAAGATGCAAGTCTTTCTGCAATGTAATTCTCTCGCGACAGCAGCCAACGACCAATTTTCTTTTAGCTTTGCAATAGCTCCAGCTGTCTGCATCGGAGTGAGATGTGGCTGATGTAGCATTTAAAAAAAATAGTTTTCATAATTTTTTTATCGCTTGTGTCAAACTTTGACATTTTAGGACGCCTATGATTTAAAGTAAAAATCAACCTATAAAAAAAAAACGTTCACTTTTGGATGGCCGCGATAGTACCTATACGCAAAAGTTCAAAAAAATTAAACATGGCGAAACAACAAAACGTGAATCAATACAAATGGAGTAACGCTTAATGAAACATTTTTTTTAATAACTCCTAAAAAATATGCAAGAGGGGGTTTGCAGTTGAAAAACTAAATACTTACCATCTGGATCTTTACTTCTAAATTTTAAAATTTTTGTGTAATTTCAAATTTAATCTCCTATTTTAAAAGATATTTCAAAAAATCAAGGTCCCTACAATCCTCAAATCTTTTTATATATTATCCTTTTCATATTAATGATAGATATACGTATCTAACAGTAAAAGTTATTAACTTGATAATTCTTAAGATATGTCTAACTATTTTTGTAATTGTTATTTTAATACAAAGTAAATTGACCTAGAAACTCACAAATATTTATCGTTTCACGTATTTTCCAACGTGGAATTTGGATGTACTCAATTTCAGCTCCTAACAAAGCGAAATTTTCTGCAAAATAGAATAAAACTGTTATAACTTGTTATACTTCAATTGGCTTAACTTGTGAGATAGGTTTCTTTCCAACTTTTGCAGCCTTAGCACTTTTAAAAAAATATGTTATTTATCGACTACTAACTGAAATTTCTACAAAGTGCTTTTTTCAACGAACGCGAAAAATATTGATCACTACATTTTAAATTTAATAATCATTGCAGATTTTACCACTTTATATGGAAAGATCACTGTCGGAACTGGCTGCAGATTTCTACTTGGTACAGTAAAGTCTCCTGAATTACCGACTCCAGCTCTACAGTGGTTCTAAAACGGATGCGCGCCACGAACCGTGATCTAGCCCAATTCTATTTTCAATATTTTGAACTAGTTTCATCCAACAACGATCCTAATTTATTGTTTTTGTAGTAAGTGGTGGGTTCGTTCCAGTTCCAGATGATTGACACCGCAGGAGTTTAAATTATAATTAAGCAACAATGAAGCTATCTGTCAATATTATTGAACAATTTAATGGCTACAATTAGTGTCAAATTTTAAATTAGAAGGATAAATTGGACGCGCTAAATAATACGTTCTTGTATATTAACATAATGGTTACCGAATCAATTAAGAAAATAGTGAAAAATAGAACGCGTATCAAACTATAATAGCGATTTTTATTTTGTTAACCATATAATTATGATAGCTAGCAGGGCTATTTGTTGTTGGTCGAACATTTTTACTTTAATTGTTGACCAACCTGTCAACATCTCTGAAGATAGTGAAAATAGGTGAGACTAAGTGGTATTTCTGAATGGATTAATTTGGGGGTTGGAAAATAAAAGCAACTTCCTGCGCTGATGATCGATTGAAACCTAATACGTCCACATGGCTAACTGATTTGTAGATTCAATTTGGCAGCAACAATGAGGGAAAGTATAAGGAAACCGGCGAAGAATTCATGACCTGTCACCGGTCGGATTGACGTAGGTTTTGTGCAAAACTAGAAAACGTGAAATTCTATAGCCATAGAGGCCATTATCTTTGCAACGGCGGACTAGTTTCGCGAACAATGTGGCACGGCTACTGCGCCGTTTTTAATTAAATCCTAGAGTATAACTCAAAATATGGTACGAGTTTTTAAAGCGTAATAAGACCTTTACATCGTTTCTTAATAAATATAATCTCGCTATCTCTTGGAAGTTTACAAAGCGGGGATTAAAGCCCGAGAGGCTCCACCATAAATACAAATTATTTTCAAAGCAAATTCGACTCAGCAAATTTCTCAAGATGCCTTGAATACTAAATTTAAATTAATATGACGTTTTCCGTGATTAGATCGAGTTCGGTCGGGCGCACCTTAAATCCGCATCACTTTATTTACTTATTTAGAAATTTATACCGAAAACAACGTTCTCAGCGATTCCTCTTCGGATCCGGCTAAGACGTCTACTCGAATCATTGCGGGGATTACGTGTTCGATCTTTTTTTTTTTTGTTTAGAGTTTAGTCTCATTATTTCAGTTTGCGTGCAAGTAGTTGCAATTTGCTTAAGTATGTGATGGTGGACAACGAAAAAGGAAACAGTCGCGAAGGAGAGAGGTTAATGGAAAGAGCTCCAATGAAAACTCGGCATGGCCTAGTGCTCTGAGAATTTTTAATTATCCCAGCCCACAAGCCCTTGTTTTTATTTGCTGATTTGAAAAGTGCTTTATTTGAATAGAAATGAAGTACGGGAAGGGTTACCTTTTAAAGATGGTTGACATTGAGTTTTAGCATAGGTCATGGCGCGAATGACGAAGGATGAATTAAATAAGAGGTTACGATTTCTTTTATCTTTTTCTACGGGTTCTTCAAAACTAATCACTTGTAATAATTGTATAAATATCAATTTAATTAACACAAAAAGTAGTAGTAGAACAACGTATAATTACAAACAGAAAATCATTAGGTAACATCGAACGTATCTAATATTAGCTCTGTTTGTTTAAATATAATATATAAACTTTTTAAACTCACGCAGGTCTCAAGATCTGCAAAATCAGAATTTATTTTTTAATGTAGATTTTAGAAATACATACATATATACATATATACATAATGGCAAACAGAATAAAAATAGATATTGTCATTGAAAAAAAAAATACAAAAATAACATTAATTCAATTAAAAAAAAAAACGGATAATTATAATTAAAAATGTTTCTGATTAAAACAAGAGTAGTTCTGCGGTACTTCAACAAAAGAATAATTGTAAGAGAAAACATTTAAGTATGAGTATGTAAAAATAATGTAATGTAATTAATTGATGATAAAATCAAAATAATTACTGATATAATATAATAGGTATACCTACCGGATGTAGAATGGATTTTGGTACCTAGGCACTTTACGTGTAAAAGTAAAAATCCTCTGATATTGGCTCCCCTAATTATTTTAGATCAAAAGCCTTAAATACAAAAGTTGTAGAGTTTTAAAAATGGTTCCCAATTCTATTTTTTTTTTAACATCTTCCGGAAGTACACGATAATGTAAAAAAAAATGAAGAATTTGTCAAAATAGCATTTTAGCTGTGAAATGTAACCGAGGTGACAACACTGATGAGTGATGACAATGTAGGATAAAATGCAGGAAATGTTACTTGCATGTCTCCAAAAGGCAATCCGAAGTAATACCATTTTACGAAGTTAACTTTTTCTTCTTTGTTAAAAGAGCTCATTCTTTGAGGAATCAGCAAACGTTTGTCAAAAAATGAACTTTATTGTTGTCGGGAGTCGTGGCTACTACTATTTTATCGATAGATTTTTAATATTTAACTTTTCTTCTCTAACAGAACCAGAAGGTGTTAGAAAATAATTAGAAAAGAATTTAGGTACAATTTTTATTTTACTCTACAACTTTTGTTTTGTTGGAAAATAATTAGGGGAGCCAATATCCGATTTTTACTATTACACATAAAATGCCTATGTACCAAAATTCCAAATTCATTCTACACCCGGTATGTAATACTATGTATAATAAAATGACAATAATAGATAACTTTTGAATGATTTATTTAAGTGTTGTACAACAATATTTCACATTTTATAAGTTACGTTTGTGAAATAAACTGAGCCAGATGTTTGAAATTATTATGTTATTAATGAGATAATCAACACCTTTCAAACGTTTAATTATTAATTTTATAAAAATATCAAAATAGACCTACCTAAAAACCTGATATACAGTTTTTTCACAAAAATATCAAAAATTTTGAATTTGATTTTATATAAATTCACCTTTTATCTTTTTCCATGGTATAACACTACCTAAATGGTTCTTCAGCTTGTCTTGTAAGTACATAATCTTTAAGGTTTTCATTTATTTTATTTATTTCATTTTAATTTATTTATTTACTTAATACCTGATTTAACAACTCAACATCTTATCACACATTCCACGCCAGCTAGCAGCTACAATTTTTAAAAATAGAAATAATTAATATAAGTTTATAATACCCAAAATTTACCTACTGATAAGACAGTTTTTCTCATAAAAGATTCTCTTTGCTTAACATTTTAACTTAAATCATAAAAATAACAATTGTGTTTAAATTTTTTAAAATTATAATATGAAATTTTTTTGGATCAATTGACATTTGTTTGCTTTTTATGCGACAATGTTAATTAAATAATCTACAAAATTAATATGCTTGTTATTTCTCTTCATCTTTATGATGCCATCAAAACCACATAGCTTTTTCACCTTAATTAAAATTTAACCCTGCTCTTGTGTTCCAGTCTACTTGATCCGATGATGTTATAATTATTATTGCAAAACTAAGATGTTTTCTCCACGACTATGAAAGAATGAATGCATTCTTGTTGGATATTCAATGAAAGAATGTTATTAATTCTACACCCAGTGATAGAAAATACTAAAACCCGCGTATTTACATTCTATCACCGGCAAAACGCCAATCGGATGCGTTTGTAAACAATAAATTACGCATCGCGTAGCAACCGCTAAATGAGGCACAATATTAATTGTCAAATATTAAAAATCCAATTAAATTCAATTTTCAAAGCTTGTTTTTCTTGGTATGGTCATGAAAGAAGTATAGTCTTCAACTCGTGTATAATGGCTATTATTCACTCGGACGATTCCACCACTCGCCTACGGCTCGTGTTGTAATTTTCATCCTCTTGAATAGTAGCCACCATTATACAAATAGCTCGATAGGGTTCAAAGATATTAAAAATATTTGTCTGAAATTATTTAACACCCTGCCATAAATTACAGGAGTGGAGTGCTTCAAGATATGTTTCTTTGTTGCTGTGATTTATGATTTTATACAATATTTCTATTTGGGATAAATATACTATTAAGTGTTTCGTTATGTACATACATTGACAAATTTTTTAAACTTTATTTGGGACACTTTACTTTACGTTAAACAATATTAATGTTCGCAATGTTTGTTGGATAAATCCTTTATAAGCTCTTCTGTTTGCAAAATCTTTTATAAATGTACTACGTGACTAAGAAAGGTGAACACCCAGTACTTATTTTTTTATTTCAATAAATTTTTGCGGGCAAATGTGTTTTGGGTCAGATAAGAAATGATTAAATTTACAGCCCTATCTATGCAGTATTCTGCCTTTTGTGCTGCTGGTTCGGTTATTGCAAGCGTAAGGAAATTTTGTCTACATTGAAAAAAAAATATTTTTGAATTTTAGAAAACTTGTTGAAAAATGTTTACCTAAATTTGAACAGAAAAGAAGTTTAGAAACTTTTCAATTTTTAATTCTAACTGACCGGCACAAAAATCGACTCACTTTGAATTTTATAAATATAATTAAGTAATTAATTGTCTTGGAAAAATTTTTGGATATCATGTTGTAAGTGTTATTTAAGTTATTCTTCGCCAAAGAATATCCGACAAACAAAACATTAAACACAGCAAATAAAAATAATAGTATATTTCAAACCAAGGTAAGAAAGTGCTTTCTCGCAGACCGCAGGCAAAGATTATAAACCGAGCCGTAGGTGAGGTTTGTAAGTGCCTAAGATCTGCAAGGGCACTTTCTTAACAAGGTTTGAACACTATTTTTTCCCTAGCGGCACAACTTCGTTGAAAAAAGTCAAAAAAAGATGGTTATATTCCTGATTAAAACGATAAATTTTGAGAATTGAATAGTAGGCTGGGTTATTTGTTTAATTAACTTGTCATCGCATTTGAAGATTTGACGTTTGTTCGAAAATTTGATATAAACAGGGTAAAGTAATCTACCTACCTAGCTTATCTGTTTATTTTCCAGCTTATATGATTGATCTACCAACTTGCTTTATTGAATTGGCTTTCATTTATCAATAACTTATTTCACTTTTGACATTTGTATTTTGGTACAGTTTTACCATAAACATTTCATGATTAACTTTCTTACCTTAGCGAGAAAGTTGAATTTTCTCACCTCAAATGAGGTATCCACAGCCTACATTTCTAACCGGTAGGGAAAAAAGTAATTTTTCAGAAAAAAATTTAGTATCTCGTATTGTCACATTAAGTCTTTTAACACGTAAATCAACCGACAAAAACACAACGTGGAAGTAGGTAACGCAAATTTTCTAATAATTTATTTAAACAAAACAATTCGGTTGCCATGGTGACCATAGCACTCCCGATCATTGAAAATATCCCAATTTAACTATAATAAAGAAAAATAAGCACAAATATAATTTCAAGATCATTTATTAAAGAAATCATAATGAGTCGTTTTTTGTGCCGGTGAGTGTATAAATTTTTAAATATATTGATGAAGTTGAATCTATAGGTGCAATTTTTCTCAAAATACAAGAAATTCAAATAAACTTTGGGGATTCCTAGAAACCAGAGCCCGCTCCAAATGACCCACTCATATCCTTTTCTGATGGTACCCACGTTACTTATAAATATGTAAAATTAATTAGAATCTTGTTGTGCTAAGAATGCAAAACAAGATTCTTCAATTTTACACAATTTTATTTTTCCAGGATATCTACTCTGACCAAATTTTTTTTAAATGATTTCCTTTAAACAGGTGTTTCTTTCTTTTGGTTGGCTTCACCAGGTCTATTAATGTTACTCACAAACTCACAAACTAACATTAAAAAAAATACGTTACGAGTCTACATTCTAAATTTTTTTAAAAGGTTAAAGTTCTGTGGGGTAATTAATTAGATACATATGTAACAATATATTTATTTTAATTTTCCAAAGTTTGTTACATTTATATGTATTCATTTTTAAATTTAATACAATATTAGTATGCACCTATTTACACATCATGTTGCTATTTATTCAAATAAAAAAATTTTAATGTGCTTACAATACCGACCTAATTATTTTCAATAATCCTTTAAACAATCTTAAATCTGCCTTAAAATATAATGTTTTGTATTTTCTATGTATTCATTATCAATATTATTATTAAACTTTCAATATCTAATTATTTATCAAAGTTTTTCGCATATCACATCGATTGTCCCAATATAACGTATTTCCATCAAGTCGTAGTAAGAGCTAGAGACACATCTTGTCGTCTAATCGGTACATTTAAGTAGGTGTACCTACCTACCTGCAACTATTGCAAGACATTAAGATTTAATTAATAGGTATCTAATCTATCTAATATGTAGTTAAAGTAGATTTTTGAAGTGGAAGTAGAATACTAGAACACGTTGAACAATAAATCCAATTAGATGAAAAAAATTATTTATTTGAAAAACAATTTAATTATGTATATTTGTTTTTGTTGAATTTAAGATGAATAGAGTGAAGTTTCATAGTGTCCTCAGGTAGAGCAAAGTGATAATTGATGGTAGAGTGGTATTTGTGGTCGAACGGTGAATTTGAACGGGTAATTGGTATAAATTTCTTGAATCCACGGAACGAATATGTAATTATTAATGTGAATTAGGCGATTAAAACGCTATTTTACGTGATGACGTGAAACAAGGTCCGGATTAGTCACAGCCAATTAATCGCTTTCAATTATCATAATTGAACACATCTTTACTAATTAAGCATGTAAACTGTTTGACATTAATTGTATCACGTGTCGACCCAATTTAACCCTTAAACCCACCTGTGTTAAAGCTCCCGCACCGAAAACAATACCGAAGTTAACTCCGCCTTGTTGACTCCTGAGCGACAGAAAACTAGTCCTTGATGAACCCAGCCGAACGAACGAGAATGGCGAGCGGCGCAGATACCAATAAGGACTCGCTTTTCAGGTGGTTTATTGGTAGATTTCAGGACACGCCTCCTTTAAGGGGTCCTTTTCAGATGAATATTAGGGAGTATCTTTGTTAGGGAAGCCGCAGTACTCGTTTTTCAAATTGGAGTAGTCAGTTTGTTCCTACATCTGATCATGAACGGTTCATGGTGAAACTGAAAACCCCAAAAGCGCGGCAAAATGTGTTCGGTATTGTAATTTGAGTGTGGACAATTCGAGCAACGAATGTGCATCCGTGACACACGACCAAAAGATGAACAATGACAGTTTAGAGAACACCATCCACGTGACGGCACCCAGCATCCTGAACAAGCCCTCGCAGACGATGCCGCAGAGGTCGCCCTTCGCCATCCAGGAGTTGCTCGGCCTGAGCGACTCCCAGCACAGGTCCCCCACGGCCGCCGTCTCGGCCATAACTCCAAACGTTTACCCGCAGAGGCATCTCCAAGCGCCTACGTGCTTTCCGTCGGAACACGGCTTCAACCACCATCATATGACGATGGCCGCCAGTCGGATGGCCTACTTTAATGCCCAGGCGGCCGTCGCTGCCGCTTTCTTGCCCCACAATATTGCCGCCGCCGCCGGGATGAACGCCAATGCCGGCGGGGCCTCGCCGGCGGCGGTCCTGGGGCTCGCCGGACACCAGGCGAGCGCAGCTCCAGGTGAGATCTCTCTAAAACTATTCTGACAATAATAATATAGGCCCAAAATATTTTACGATAGATAGATCAATACTATGCTTGCACAATTTAAACGACTATCGCAGAAATTAAGACATAAATTCGTGTCAGGTTATACTGTGATTATTTCGCATCTGCAAAGGTGAAAAACTTGATATAACGATATAATGTAATGATAATAATGTAAGATATGCTTTTGTATAAAAATATTTAAGATCTTAATGGTAGATACCTATTCATTTCTAATGAATTTTGTCTACGGTTAACGCTCCTACATTACCCAATAAATTCAGGGATGTCAATTATGTTTTCTTACATGGCTACAATAGTTGTTACCTAACATATACCTACATTATTATAATTTCAATTGATGTACTTTCATGTAGGTACAATTTTAATTTTATATGCAAACTACGTTACCTTGCAATTATTACTTTGTAGATAATTTTACAGCTTACCTATGTTAACAGGTATTGCGAAAAATCTAAATAATACCTACTAGTTTACGTTTTAATTTATTTTTCATTTAGAAAATAACAGTTTTAACAAGTCGATACATAAATTAAATAATATCTAATAAAATGTCTCTCTTCAAGGAAAAAAATGGGTCAGTTGTTTACAAAATTTATTAAAATTACATACATATAAAAACCATTTTGCCTTATGTAGGTATTGTAGAATTTTTGTGTTCTTAATATTTGTACGTAATACACATTATAATACAAATACCAAAATAAATATGTACTGAAAAATATCCTACCTATTAGCTGTCAAATGGTAACTCGTAGATAACTTATTATGAAATATCTACCTACCACCTAATTTAATTTTAAAGTATTTACAGATTTATAACTATGAAGAAATATTTTGTAATAGGTAGTACAAAAAAATTGTCTTGATAATAATCATTAAAATTAAAAAATTTAATAGGAATTTACAAGGCTTTAGAGACAATCGAAAAACTATTAGGTACTGCCGATTTTTAATTTACTCATACATGTACATCATGTTTAAATATTAAAAAATAAATACATATTTAAATTATTTTTTGTTTTATTTTTTGTCAAATATAATACACGTTACATTTTCTTTTTTTATCATTTATATCTATATCGGAGTGTCTGTATTTTTCATCTAAAAATATATATGCAACGGCAAATGTAGGTAAAATGTCAAATTTTTTAAAGAAAAGTAAAAAGATTAAAATATTTCATTACAGTTAGACATATTATTTCCACAATTCTATTTGAATTTTGAACAGATTTAAAAAGTACCTAATCAGCATTTGGAAGTAGAAAATTTTGTTTTTAAATACGTACTCTTCTTGAAGATATACTCTAGCTAATTTCCAAACATATTTATACTGAAATTATTAATATCTTTATCTTATTGCTACTTCAAATGGATTTGATGATAACATCCTCCTTGAAGATACCCAATATGTACTGTGAACACTTTCGTGTAACTCTGTGTAAGATTCAGAAGATATAATGCATTAATTAAGACCTTTTAAGTATCATTTTTTCATTTTTTTATTCTATCGCGCGTTCAAATGAAATCCTGGGCTAGGGAGGGGTTGGAAACCGTCAATTGTTGTGCTTTTTTAAAGCGTAGATTAATTGGAGCATGTTGACAGCTAACCTAAAATTTAGAGCCAAAATAATCTTTCTTTTTTTTTCTTTGCAATAGAATAACTCAACGATTATTATTCTCGAAGCAAATATCTAAGGGCACCCCTTTACTGAAAACAAACATGTTTAAAAAATGTCCCGATTAAACATAAACAAATATCATTCGTGTCAAACGGCGGGAAATTCAAACTTTACACTGTTTAAACGGTTTAATTTCTCCAACGCCTACTCAGCCCAGGATTTCATTTGAACGCACGATATATGTGTGGAATAATATTCCCAAGCACTCATGATCTGAAATATTTTTGATCACACCATATACAAATAAAAATAGGTGTCTACCTAGCTAGGATAATTTTTCTAATAACTGATAAGTACTTTTCTTACATATTCTTATGGAAAGGTGCTCCATTTTATTAAAAATTTATTGTTAAAAACATGTTCATAAATATGGCTATTTCTTGAGGTAATTTAAATTTCTGGAGAAATTTAACGTCATTACTCTTTTAGTGTTGACTAATGTTAAATATTAATTACCTTAAAATATTACAGATACTAAAACTAAAAGTGTTAGTTCAAAGAAATACCATTTAATATTTTCCTTTTTCACTATGCTCTATTTTTGAGATGACCATGGTAGGAACTTTATTAAAGCTACAGAAAAAAAAGTCACACCAATACATTGTTACTATTACTTTAGATTAGAGTTTATTAATAATAATTCATTGTACTAGTGTATAAAGCAGTACTTTTTCACAAAGCAGAAATTTGACCGCACGGGCCATAGACGAGTGCCGCAATCCCATGAGTGCATGACTTCCCTATATTATTTGTAACTGTTTGCAATAAAAAAAAAACAATTAACGTCAAAACACAAATATAAAATGTAACATTTCTGAAGGATCCCGAGATAACTTCAATTCATTAACGCAGAAGTAAAATATGTACATAATATTAAACTTTTTTAACACTTCTTACCTTTTTCACTATTTTTTATTATTAGATATCTACTACAAACACATGTTTTACTCACTAAAAGTATTGAACTACGATACAGGTACAGTCGCAAAAAAAAATCAATCTATTATTGTTAAAATAATTCCGTATAGAACTTAATAGATAAAAATTTTTTTAAGGAAAATGGTTTTACGGCACACCTGTTCTGTAGCTGCCCCCCATATACCTATTTAAGCAAAAAAAAAATGTATTTCAGCCCTGCATTAACAACTTCTTTTTAGATTAAAGTGAGTGAACATGTTTATTATTGACTTATCCTAAAAGTTACATATATTTTTTTGTTTATTTTCGAAATACAACACAAAATATGCAGGCTAGAAATATGAGGATCATGAGTAACTGTTACTTTGTGTTAGATTCGGTCTGTAGTTTGCAAATTTGCTGATTGCAACGAATTTTCTGAAAGTCACACTTTAAAAATAATGACATACCGATATAAAAAAATAATTAGATTTAAGCTGGATAAACTCAGTAGCGTTTCATTCACTTTTTTTTTGCTTAGACTACAAAACGAATAATCCTAGTTTAATTAGTGACAGTGCTGGAATGAAGTTTCCGCGTCTGCTCCGCATCGAGCTAATAGCTAAATTTGCTCTTGAAATTTTTAAATAAATAATTAGATTAATTTATCGGCGGCCAATTGTGAAAATATCCAAAACTGGATACTTTCGAAATAGATTTAATTATGACGTTCTCGTTGGTTGGGCACCGAATTTATAACAGGATATGAAGAGGTGCAAAGTTGGATAACGGATATAGCTCGGTTCATCATCTAATCAGGGCCACATCAAATTACCAATTAGTATTGATGTTCAGATCATGCCATAATGAGCCATTGATCCTCATTATGCATGCTGCTATTGGTTAAATCTGCATCGGCAGATCTGTTACTAACGACACACTAACAACGCAACACGTAAAAAAAACCTAGAAGAAGTTTAATTCAATTTTGACACGAGAGGCAAACAGTCGAGTTTTTCATCGTAATTAATTGATTGGTTGTAAACAATTGGATTTCTTGGCAGATGTTATCGGAGCCGACCGCACGGTAATAATAATTGTGTTTGATGTTGTTTAAGATAGCGCCGAACAAATTAATTATCCACTTAACGTTTCCTGTTTATTTTAAGGAAATCAAATTAATTCCACCCTGCACACGTCCGTTGTTGTACTAATTGTGGTAAAAATTCGCCTCGTCACTTTGCTACCTACTCGTTAAGTTTTTGTTGAAAATTGCCACGGTCGCTCCTTATGATTAATCATATGTAAATTAAGCCCTCGCCGACAACCAATCGGTTCGAACTATAATCGAAATTAAATTAAAATAAAACGGGAGCCTATATCAGAATGACTCAATTAACGCTGATTGAATGCGTTCGTCCGATTTGAAATTTTCGATTGCGGACTTGCTGGGTTTTGGGATATTTTAATCAAAGCGGTACGAGGCCGTATTGCCGCGGACGTAAGGACGATTTTTCAGTCAGGACGAAGTGCGTATAGTCCGTGAAACAGCGTCAACCCCTGCTGGGCACGCAGCTTTGTACGCTTGTCACTAACGGATCATTCGCGTCTACAATGAGAACGACCATTCGTAGTTTGCAGACATTCAACGAATAATTATTGGCATGTGTTGTTTATTTTCACCAGATGAAAGGAAAAGCCGATGGAAAAATCGGGCCAGCACGGATTTACTACCTCCTGGATTATTTGCACTAGCTGGATTTACTCTGATCCAGGTGAAAACACTTTTCTAACAATTGATTATCCCGTTCTATGTAAAAAGCTTGTTCACCGAATTTTTTCAAAAAATATATGTATTGACTTTTAGTATAATTATCAAAGAGAGAAATATGAATATGAAATATGCAATATCTATTTATTACGTAATGCATAAAGTACATTATATGCAATATTATCTTGGAGTAAATTATTACCCAATATTTATCCGGTTCCAGTGTCACGAGTCGCCCCGTGTGGGCGTGTCCATGGATGTCAGAATTGTCAGATGTCAAAATCAAAAGTAGCGCAGAATGGCTCCTTTGCTATTCACGTTTTGATAATAATTTTTGTTATATTTACAACGAATAACTGAAGTATGTCTGATGCCATTGAAAACGAAAAATTTCTGAGTTCCCTAGAGGAAAAAATATAAATTATTATTGTAGGTTATGTGTGACCGGCGCTTAATCACCAATTTGACAATGAGAGGTATCGAAGATTTGGGCTCTGCTATCTTAGTAAAAGTTGGGATACGAAAAATTACAAATCGCGATCATTCGCCATTTTGGGAAAGTTGTACATCGGATAAGATAGCGTTGTAGACTTTACTAATTACCAATAACATTACAACAAGGGAAATAGAAATTACTGGTGCGTTAAAATTTGAAAACTGCAAGAAAAATAAATAAGTGAGTTTATGTCCTGTTTTTTTTTTTGTGATCCTCCTGAGGATAAAATAGTACATATACCTATATCATTCAGAGTAGAAGATCTTTTTGTGCTTCGCCAAGTTGGCGACCTCAACTTCGTCTCGGTCTTTAATCTTTGGGCTTAGCACAAAAAGACTCACTTCTACTCTTAATGATATAAGCTACTATTATTTTTTGTACGGTTCCGAGAAAGTATAAATTTAGCTCATTTCCAGTGTAGAGGTCCATATTTAAAATATCAATGATGAAGTTTAAATCAATGAACTTCAAATCATCACCTAGAAAATGGATTAAATAATTAATCATTTACAAAAGAAAGGCAATATGACTCACGAAGGCAAATTATTCTTTTTTGTTTCAAATTTTAATGTTTGTGTAACTGATGTAAAAAACGACCCTGAATTGACAGTACACTACCGAAAAATATGAATAATTATTATTATCGATAACAAGTACAATATTTTATATGCACAATCTCTTGTGGTGCTGTCACATGACCCCATATATGAAGTTTTAGTGTTTTACTTTTTCAATGTTTAGTTGAAACTGTGATAAAAGTGAATGAAATTACTATTTATTTCAAAACCATTTATTTAACCAACAACGATAAATTCTAAATTAGAAATAAACATTAATAGAGTAACAATATTAATTAATTAATCTGGCTTGATTTTTCTCTATTTGTTAAACCGCCATGCTGCACGGTACCGATAAATTTATTAAAACAATTAAAATTTCAATTCGAACTTTGTTAAAATAGTTTCACCTTTGTAACATATTTCTGATGAAAATGGAAAAAGAAAATATAATTCTCAATAATTGTTAGGTATATCTAATACGTAATTTTCGAGTGTGTTTTATGAGAATTTATTTTTAAGAAATTGTGAAGTTTTTAAATGTTGGAAGTGTAGAGGCGTTTAGAAAAATAATTACAATATCTGTAGTTGTAAGGTATCAGTGTGATGGAGAAATATAGAAATAAATCAATAGAATTAGGGCGTTTTGTGTGCTATTAGGCCCAAGCTGTCGTCACTTAAACGCTTCGCTAACAAATCAATGGAATCAAACAGGGACGACCCCGTGATACGGCGCTCGTCACCTAACTGCAAAGTAGAAATGGACCAGATTCACAGCTCACTAATTTCGTGGTGTGATGCTTTGTGCTTCCCTAGCACAGCCCCACTAAGACCTCGACTCGCCACCGATCAGGTTACTCCCATTTCTTCTCGATAGTAATTATCGAACGATTACCTATCTCCTTATTCAATCAAATTCCATTCGTCCACGATGAAAGAATGAAATTTTCATTTCCAATACCACTAATTTGTCGGCCGATCAGTAAACACCATCTGGTTCGAAAGGATGATTCAATTAAAAAGTATGATGTGGAGTTTCGGGGCCACCCCGTAGCAGACAGGTATAAAACGCGCGAGCAAGGCGAACACCTCTCTTCACTGTCTGTAAGAATTAAACGGTGCCAGTGAATTGTTGTCGGAGAGGAAGTGCCCCCGTCAGCCCCCGTACTGGCATGTGGTCCGTTTTCACACGTCCCATATCCCTGAGCTATGCAGATATGAATTTATGAGTTCTTTCAAGATATATCTTGATCTGATTTTGACCAGAAAATATCAAAAACATCACAGAGAGAACGTACAAAATTTAAAAAGAATATAAAAAAAAATAAATTGTATTTTGATACATTTAATCCTTCAAGATTTTTTTTAATGAACAAAACTCACTTGTTGCTATTTAGATAGGTACAATAATTTTTTCTGTTTTCATAATTTGTTGTGTTCTAAATATACAAAAATTGTTTAAAAAATTTCAAAAATTGCATTGACTGAGTCAAAACACTTTTTTAATTACATATATTTTAATTTTTCCATTCACTGTATCTACAATGTGATCAAAAAGAAAACAAATCGGAGCAAACGTTACAAATTATCGATCATAATTTGTGGTCTCAAACTCTACTTTATAATAAAACATACCTCATGAATTTTAGACGTTGAAATTATAATTGTGCACTTTATTATTATTATCTGATAATGGAGAAAATGTACAAAAAAAACAAGAGCAACATTTTATGTTCGTAAGAATAGGTAATTTATCAGCTTTAGGTATTGCCAAACACGACGCCACTGGTAAGCAAATTTTTCGCGGAAATGTCAAAGAAACGTCAACAATATACTCTTGTTAACCTAGAAAACAACTTTTCGATTTCGGCAAAGTAAATTTCGATAAAACAAAAACTTTACGATTAGATCATCAAGGTTCTAGCAGTTTGATTTGATTTTAAAATTTGATTTAAAAAAAAAGATAAAAATTTGTGGAGATTCGTAAAGTCTAGACGATTTCTTGAGACCGAGTCAAGAAGTGTGCATCAGCAATTTAGTGTAAACTATAAAACACGAAGAGCTATGCTGAACAACTTCGATACAATGCAACATAATTACACAAGAATAATATAATGGTGGGAATGTGAGGCATTTTGGCGCATATATTTACAGCGGCCCCGCTGAAATCCAGCTTTAAAGTCCTCCTTCATACAGCGCTCCTGGAAGCTGCAGCAACAATAAGCTATCTTGAGGCTTAATTACTACAAGCGTTACTTAATTTGGAATTTCATTTGGTGCTCGCCAGGTCGCAAATCAGGAAAAGGGTAATTTTATAACCGACACTTATACGGTCGTCGTTATGCATGCACAAATGTTCCTACAACGATGCAAATAAAGAGACAAATGCGTCAGACGGATGTATTGATTTAGAATCCGACTCCTATTTTCAAGAAAAAAACATTAATGAACGTGCCCAAAGCTACAATTTCAGCCACATTTTGATTGAATAAATTGCTCGCATTCCATATTAGATAAATTTATAAGTGATTTTATCCGATTCGGTGCGTTGCATTCCTATGACGATGCTTGTCCGATCATCAAATACGTTTTTGGTAAAAATAACACTCGAACAGATTAATTGGCACTGCTTGATCAACACTAACCGCAAAGGAGATGTAATTTAATATAATTATTTGGCTAGTTTTTGTCGACAAGAATATAGACAATTTTAGATATATTAGGTGTAATGTAGCAGATGGTGCTGAAGTTTGTTTTTTTATTCATTCTAATGAGGTACAATTACGTTTATAGTACACTAATCGAGTCTTATTAAACTGTACTTCTGTAAACACGAACAGCAATGATTGTCTATAGGAAAAAACAGTGTCATTATGTAATCAAATTTATTACTCATAGCTGAGTCGAACCAAATAAGACAATATGTAAATATTTTAAATAAGCAACTTTAGTTTGGAAGAAAAAGATTATCAAATAAAAAAAACTAACATAGAATTCCGCATTTTGGCACTAACTTGAGATAAATCTCATTTTTCTAATTAACACGTAATAAATTAATAATAATACGTTTTTCAGAATTTGTCACGTCCCTCTCATACTTTAGTCAGACATCATAAAAAGCATATAATGTGAAGAGAATGTGTCACATGATCCCTTTTCAACGATTTTAATTGGTTAAAATAGGGTAGTAAGAGGATATCAGAGCAATAATATAAAGCAAAAGAACCTATCGCATTATTTTAGTGGTTCGTGAGGGTAACGACCTTTTTTTGTCAGTTAAAAATGTTTTTTCAAATTGCTCGATTATAAGATGAACTAGTGGTTGGGGACAGGTTTCTGATAGAAGGAAGCAATCAGTGTGTTGGTCCCAAAATATACAGTAACAAAAAACAAAACCACTGGCTTCTCAATACGGATTTAAATATTTTATCCTCATTTATGCATTCTTTACATTCTCTCACCAAATTTATAATATAATTAAAATGTAGGAGTTATCGATAGTATGACTCGCGAAACCGGAGAAGCACTTGTGTAGTTCGTTTTAACTCGTATCAATATTTATATAATGAAGCAACATTTTAAACAATTTCATATTTATTAGAAGTAAAGGTTTCTCAGCCCATGATGGAATCTTCATGATTTCACCAGCATCGAACTTGATTCTGTTAATATAATTAAAAAAAAAGGTATTACTCCGTAGCAAAATAAATAATAATAAAATAAAATAATAAATCAGGTCACTGCAAAGACCTACATCTGAAAAAAAAAAATCATTGGGAAAGCCGTTGATTCAGTGATGCCATTTTATTCTGTAGATGCATTTTAATTTGGATTGGAAAAAAATATCTGACAATTCATCTCAGTGTTCCTATTTCGAGTTTATATTATTTTTACTTATACTTTTCCTTACGGGTCATCCTTGTTTGTAAATTTTTAATCATCAGATACCTAATAGTTTTTACTGTTGTGGAGCCCACTCAAAATGTCTATAGCTAAACTCAATTAGAATATTACATTTGGATTTAAAAATGGACATACCTACAGTGGTTTTTGTTTAAGAATTGGAAATTTTGTGTACTATTTGTTTTACTCTTTCCTAAATCCAGTGTACCTATTTTGGTATCTTAATTGTTTTGTGATATCTTCGCCAATAATAATTTTTCCATTAACAAAATCTATACTCTTCCACCTGAATGAAACTGTTTAATTTCAAGCATGACTCTTACATTCACATATTACAAGAAAAACATATTTTCCATAATTTATTTGATTATTTAGAAAATAAATAGTCTTAAAAAAACAACGCGCGAAGAACAATCGAGACGTAGCCACAAGAGTCCCAAAACACCGGTTTAGATTAATAATGAGATCATGATCCATGGCGCAGCGTCGAGGCCTACCTGGAATGTTCGGAGTAAGCGATAACAAATTTTTGGCGAACGAAGACAGTGATTAGCAAGCAGTTCATTTAGTGTAAATAATTTCATTATTATCGTTCTCTACAAGTTTCTTTAAATTGACTAATCCACAGGCAGAATTAATGTTGCAATAGATTAAACGTACTCTTCCAATTTTTAACCAAAACATTCTTGTTTTATTACAATACGAGCATAACAAAGATTTTACGTCAGCTAATCAGAATTTTTAAAATACAAAACTTCAATCTTAAAACGAAGAAAACTGTTAAAAGTCTTTTTTCTATTTTGCACCTATAACATAGTCAGTATAACACTCAAACGGGTTTCGAAAAGGAACTCTTTTCGATACGCGTTTCAAGAACATTTACTTAAATTTTTAATGTTGGCAATGACTCATAGTGAGTTGTTGCTAGGTAATCACTGCACTTCACGACACTTTAAATTCAAAACTTACAATTGTTCGTCTATTTACCAGCGTTACCAACCCTTATATTTGCCAAATATAATTTTCCCAGCATTATGTTTTGAACTTTTTTTCAATTTAAGGGGCAAAATAGAAAAAATATTGTATTATACTCGTTTTATAAGCCATTTTCTCGCACTTATTTGTTTATAGCACTCGTCGCTGCGCTCCTCGTGCTCTAAAAAACGCGTGCGACAAAATGGTGTCTTATAAAACTCGTATAATAAATTACTATTAAATATATTGTTCAATGTTCACAGATGCAGAATACCCAAGCGAATTTTGAAAAAAAAAAGATCTTAAATAAGTACACATAAAACTAAAAATTATTTCACTTTCCAATTTTTAAAATTCTTGTCTCATTTTTTCTTTTAAGTTCATATTTTCAAGTGTTGTAATTTTAAACTGAAAAGATTTGAATGTTTTCACCACAAAATTTTAAAACAATCGAAACATTCGTGTTAGTTTGGTAGAATAATTCAATTCAACATCTTTGATTTCTGGATATGATAATAATTTATCTAAAATTATGAATGGCTATAAGATTTTGTATTGACTGATTCTATGTTCAAATACAAGCAAAAAACTCCGTACGCTGATAGATTGCACGTTTTTTTGACAGAAGAAAGACACCGAGACAAATATGGCGGGAATTAATCTGCAAGACTTCAACGGTTTTCTAAATAACGTGAAACAATTGAGATGGAGAGTTTAGTATTTTTCACTGCGTTATGTTTTGGAACTAGAATTTAAAAACGTGCAATCTAGCAGCGTACGGACTATACCAATTTATTGTTAACCCTCTGCTCATAATTCAAGAAGTCAAATAAATATTCCAGCACTAATTTTACCTAATTTTACCATTCTGATTATTGCTTTTTTTGTAATTTCATTTTTAAAAATGCCATTCATAAATTTTGAAGCTATTGCAACATTGTAACTAAGCTAGAGTGATTTTTCGAACTTAAGTAAAATAAAAAAATAACAAGGATTGTCATTAGTGTTAAATATTTTTGTTGATAATAATATCTAATAATTTAAAAATTATTCGTCTAAGACCAAATTCACATTAGAATTTTTTGTTTGCTATTCAACGTAGATTCGCGTGACATAAATATTATGGGTCATTTTTAATACACCCTGTATAAACATATATTTTAAATGCATAATGAAATATGTGTGTATATTTGTCAGCATTCTTTTAATAAAGAAAAAATCAATGATTGAGAAGTACTGTCAGAATAAAAGAAAATAATTTTGAATAAGGTAAATTTAGAAAAAGCTTCTAGCACCAGTGCCATCCACAATAGAGTACGTGTACGTTCGTTGTGGACTTTGACTAAACAGATATTTGAACGTGAACATTGCAAAGTCTATACATGTAGAAAATTGAATTATACGGAAACAAAGGCAATGGAAAGGGGTAGCAGGTCGTCACAGGGTTGGCAACAACAGGGAGGAAGGGGGTTCGTTACGGTAGTAATTAACTGCGACTCGATAATTAATTAGTTCCAACGAGTGCCGTTCGGCGCCGCGTACGTTGTCAATGCAGTTTACTAAGGGCTAAATTCGATCACATTCGCACACAATTCCACCACGTCGACGGTCTCCGCACACCCCCATGCACGTTAAAAAGTTACAGTTTAAAAATATTTGACTGGAAGGGTTGTTTTGTATCGACTTACATGTCCCGGCCGGAAAATTTTCGTTCCAATTACTTTTCCTCTCACAAAAGACGTTCCGTCTAGTTCGTTATAATTAGCAGCCTTCAGTTTGCGTGTGCGACCTTTGTTTCTGAACAATTTTCAGGTCGTGTTAGTGCCTGATACAGAAACTTGCCCGACTAATTTCCAGGATCAGAAGGATATTCCTATTAAAACAATTAATTATTGTGGGAAAGGGCGTCCTTTGATGTCGCAGGCATGAATAAGCCGCTTTTCCATTACGAGAGTGTGGTAAAGCAAAAATTGTCATTGTGCGGCGGAGATAAAATGTCCCAATTAGGTGTTTCGTTTCTTCTTCGTAATGAAGAAGTTGGTCGGAATTGAGCCATTTGAAATAAATGATGGCGCAAACTTAATTATGTCAAAAATGCGAAGAATTCCAACTTCTTAATTAAATGCAGTTTTGCTCAAATATCCTCCTACTTTACCGAGATGAATAAGTTTAATTAAATCCTTGTGTTTTATTGTGTCTCGCGACCACGTGACGCGCTTTTAAAAAGCTCAGCTTCTTCTCCGACCATCTTTCTCTCCGGGTTCTCGTAATTATCGGTTTTGGTCGCAACCGTAATAAAAATGTTTAATCAGGAGAGCAATCTTTTAATTTTTGTGAAAGGATGTTGGCGCTTTATTCCCTCATAAAAGGGCACTTTAGAATGTGGAGTGCAGGTCAGGTGTCCGATGTCATCCACACGACACCTACTCAATAGAATTGAACGGAACCGAGCAGTCTAAAGTGCCTGCTTATTGTGCCTCAATTTGTTGCTTGAATGTGAGCGAATCCATACCCTTTCATGCTATAGGTGTGACACTCAGACCTACAGATGTTATCTATCTTCAGATTGAAGCGTGTATGCGGCGAGAATGGGAAATCTAATATAACACCGAGAATGTCTGAGGGCACAAATCTGCCACAATCATCCGTTACACCCATTCAACTAAAATTCAACCAAAGGCGATGCATCGACCCCATTTGCACTCATTTCCGGAACAGTTTTCACTATCGCGAAAATTAGCTGTGCACTTAATGTTGCCCCAATTATTCGTGAAAACATCCCCAACTACAACTGCTCCAACTCTCTCTAAAACTACATTTACAAAGGGATTGTGGCGTTTACGTTACGTAACGTAAAGTTCTAGAAGACGTAACGTTGCTGAACATACTCTTATTTTATTGTTGCGTTACGTTACATTGGGTGGCGTCGCCGTGTCTTGACACTGTCAACATGAAAGTGTATTTATTTTCTAACACGTGGACAAAGAAATTCGAGTTGTTTTTTAGAGGTTTTGGATTTTCTCATGGGCTATGAATCATATCTGCGCAAACGAGGAATATCGGTCTCAAGTAGGCGCTACAAACTAGTACAAACCGACCGGAAAACATCGTCATTTCTTACAGTAGTATCATCTCTCTCTCATCTATGTGTATCTATTTGAATTTGAAAGTAGCCGACGTTTTCAGTTTTCACTTACAAATTTTTCACTTCACGTAGATATTTCCAAGGGCACAGCCCATGAGAGAATCCAACACCTCTACAAGCTCAGTATTGCAGAAATAACGTGTTGCAACGTTGTGGTACAACTGTCGTTTAAATGGTGCTTTAGTTTTGCAGGAAGCATACCATTACAAAACTTAATGACGTAATATAAAGTGAATATTGTCTCAGAAACGGTATTACCCAAGAAAATTATTATACAATAAGAATATATTATTATGTAATGTGCATTCCTTTTTACTTTTTGGGACAGTTCCTTACGTAATGAAATTAAATATCTACAAATATCCCTCGTTTATTTTATAACGTACCACGTACCTCAGTGTATAGGAAGCGGAGGTAGGAAGAATTTTTAATGTTTAGTTTTAAGGTGATTCCGTTCAAATATCTACAATAATAAATAAGTATACAAGAGATAAAATAAAATCATCAGTGTTTATTTATTTTTCTATTGAATTATCCGAAGATAAAATCAACAGTTATTTTTTAAGTAAAACTTTTCTCCTGTTTAAAATTCACTCAATGTTGCCAATAAAAAATTCATCAGTATCAATCACAGAAGGATTTTTCAGTTGTTTCTCAACGATTTTAAGACCTTACGAGAGAATTGTTATTAATGTTACTTACATTTTGACATTTTGTCTCTTAAAAATCAGAGTTTTAAATTTTTCGTCACATTTTCTAGATAACTTGACCTTGTGACCTGAAAATGAGCGGACGCGAGGGCAAATCTGGATCTCCACATAAAAATTTTGACTTGTGTGCGAGGCCCATAAAATCGCCGTTAAGCGATATAGGATTACATTTATTCTGACATAAAAGGCTGAATACGTCCTATTATCAAAAAAATCTGAGCTCCCATACGCTCACAAAGGGACATCTCTTGTGGTCAAAACATTTTAAATCGATCCTGAGATGGCGTTAGAGAATTTTCGTCCTTGTTGTTGGCCAACGTAGAGGCGAATTGCTCGGAGAAGCATTAGGTATGGTCCATTATGCCTCAATGGTAGTTTAGACGTCTCAGGTTGTCTTGTATTGTGGTTTGCTTGTCGTATGACAGCTACTTAACATCGGTGCGTACGTATAATAGGTGTGTGCGGAAGAAATAGCATGTGTGTGATGGTGAACTATGTTCCGGGTGTAATTTGAGAAGTTCATCGGATTTTTTCTAAAATATTCAGATCTGCATCTAAACGTTTATAAAGTTTTCATAAGCAATCAAACCGAATTAAAACGCAACCAACTTGAAGTTTGTTTTTAAATTAATTTGCATTTATACATTAGTTATTTTATCTTCCATCTTTAGTGTTTGTCATTACCCATTGTTGTAACTAAGTCTTTGTTCGTAATAATTTTTATTTAATATTCAAATCAACTGATGTTTATCTCTTAAATACACCAACAAAAAAATATTTTTGATTCGATTGACATGAAAGCTTTTTAAATAGCTTAATTACTGTTAATTTTGTTTTGGTGCGTAATTCAGTCGCTCTATTAAGTGTAGACGTGTTGTAATCAATTTATTTATTTCATCTATACGAGAAGATATTTTGAGAAATTGACATTGGTTACTTAGTTTATTTCTAAATTTTAGATTTACTAAATTTCTTTGACCGTCAGTCGAAATCAGTAGGTAAACATCATGCCACGATTTTAGAGTAATGAATTTTAAATAAGTATTTAATTATTATAACGGGTAATCATATATTTTAGTTAAACAAATACGGTGCGATAAAAAAAAACAGTAAAACTAAGATACGAACAATAAAGCGTATGTCTTTACTTATTTTTATTTTTTTTCTAAAAACACTACAAAACTTTCGGATGAATGTGGATGGAGTTACTTCCATAATTTCCCTCACATTACCAACTACCTCGGCTGTTTGATCTTTCGTTACCGGTTTTTCTTTCAACATTTCCGTTTCCACTAAACAATTCGGCGTTTTTTCTGGCAACTTGATAAATGTTATCATAAGAATGGTCGACTGCCTCAGCGGGAAAATTCTTCTTAACAGACAACAAAAATAAATTTTATAAAAGATAAAAGACAAAAAAAAATTAACCTCTTTTTATTTTACGTGTATTACACAAACAGGAAAAAAGTGCCTATAATGATATCTATGAATCTATGATTAAACTGGAACAGAACACTTTTGACAGAAATTAGGTATACACGTAGCCTGTTCGTTAGAAACTTTCTGATTTCCCAAAATCTTAGTAATATGAGAATCGCCCTCAAATGTCACATGATTTAAATTGACAAATCACAACTCCGAATTGTTTAAAT
Organism: Tenebrio molitor; assembly: GCF_963966145.1. Taxonomy (NCBI): domain Eukaryota; kingdom Metazoa; phylum Arthropoda; class Insecta; order Coleoptera; family Tenebrionidae; genus Tenebrio; species Tenebrio molitor. Next base: position 12,870,727 of record NC_091051.1, on the reverse strand, counting down.
AGCAACCAATCACAATTTAATTAAGCGGAAATTTTCCCTAGGGAAAATTTCCGATATAATTGACCTAGGGAAAAAAAATTTCGGGCGATTCTCTTCCGAATATACCTCGGGACAGATATATATCGCCAGAAATTTTTTTTTGCAGTCAAACACTCGTGTGTGAGGACTGCTCGAAAAAATTTCCGGCAATATATCTGTCCCTTGGTATATTATATATGAAAATTGGTAGCCGACTATAATCCACTCCTCCAAGTTCAAATAAAATACATATTTTCAAGATGGCTACACTTCCGGAAATGCCGGAAATCGACATCATTTTTGTTTTTTTAAATAGAAAGGTCCCATTTTGACTTCATATTTCGATTCCATGTTAAATTTTGAGTTTAGAACGTCCTTTTGTCAATACTTATCTGTCATTATTTTTGACATAGATGTCATCTTTTTCGCAAAAAAGCGGGGTTGCATGTCTTCATTAAAAAATGTATAACTCCTGAACCATTGAACCTGAATTGATTTTTTTAGATTGAATTTCTAAAGACTTGGCCGATCTGTTGCGCCATTAGTGAAAATTTTTATGTTTCATACGCCTACTGCAATTTTTCAAAATTGGTAAACAAAAAATGTCGAAAACGTCATTTTTGAAGTGAAACTTTTTATGGGAGGGTCTTGAAATTCTGATCGGCAACCTTTTTGTGTGACAAAAAGTGGTGGGGGTAAACACTATTGGGTCGAGTGGGAGCAGTGTCTCTGTCTTTGTCACACTCACGGCATTTATCGATAATGTCCTCTCTTTAATTTGGAGGCTTAAAAATGAACAATGAGTTACGCATTTCGATATTGTTTAGTGTTATCGTTGTTTATAATTTATTTTCTTCATTAAAATATACAATTTTGTTGTGAATATGGTATTTAAAAGTGATTGATGAATAATTACAATGTTTCCCTGTAATACAAAAGGTTCACTTCTATCGTGCGTCTTTACGACACATTCTGTTTTTTTTTTAAATGGCAACTACCATTTCTGACAATAGATGTAAATGTAAAAATTTATTTTTAAGGCCATTTTTATTAAACTTTTCTACATTTTTTGATGAAACATAAATAAAATGTCGCTAATAACGCAAAAAATCGGCCAAATCTTTGGGTATTTAGTTAAAAAAAATCAATTATTTATTTCCAATGGTTCAGGAGTTATAAATTTTTTAATGAAGCCCTGCAACCTGGCTTTTTTGGGAAAAAAATGACAGGTCAAAAACAATGGTAGATAAGTGTTAACAGAAGGACGTTCTAAACTCAAAAGTTAACGTAGAATCCAAATATGAAATCAAAATAGAGCCTTTCTATTTAAAAAAACCAAGATGGCGTTGACTTTCGGTATTTTCAGAAGTGTCGCCATTTTGAAAATATTTTATTTGAACTTGGAGCGGGGTCGACTATAGTCGGCTATCAATTTTCGTATTAATACGATTTTGGGAAATCAGAAAGTTTCTAACGAACGGGCTACGTGAATCACCTGTATACAGATGTGCCCGGTGCACACGAGTTCCCGTCAGCATAATATTTTATACCTGGCCTTGGACATAGGCCCTTTAATCCTGCACACGAATTCCCGTCAAGGCAAAAATGCACCACAAATTCTAGACTCGAATTCCCGTCAGAAAAAAATCTTGGTTATTGAAAGCACTGTTACGAAAGTAAGATTCAATGATGAATCTTCTATGTTCTGAAGTAAAAACCATTTTTGCGTTAAAATTTGGTTAATAGTGACAGTTGTTTGACGTTTATTAGCTGACTTAGCACAGATACGAAAAATCTGACACTGTCAAAATCACAGCCGCCCCTTATCTATGTACATATACAGGGTGTCCCAGAACTCGCGGATCAAATTTACAGTGCGTTTTCCTTGGTGATAACTGAAAGCAATAGCGTTTAAAAAAAAGGACAGGGTATAATCGATTTTTTGTAATGAATAATTCAAGTTGACCAATCAGAAGGACGCTGTTAATTTGAATTTCACGTAAATTTAACCAAAGGTTTGAATTGCCTAGCAACATAATTCTAGTAAGAATGGTATGGAATTTCAAGTAAATGTTTGGGCAACTGTGAAGATTTTGACAACGTCAAGTTATAATTTGATTCGAAATTGTCAAACTTCGTATTGAAATCATATATACAGCTGCAGAGTATGCCGAAATGCTCATAATTTATGGAAAGTGCCCGCGCAATGCACGTGAGGAAGCAGGGGAATATGCAATACGTTTTCCACGACGTTTGCCATATCCAAATTATAACGTATTTCTATGGTTGGTGTACCGTGCTCGAGACACTGGGTCCTTGGTGCCTACCTGACAAGAAATTGGTGGTCCCCCGCGAGAAGTTAGAACGCCAGAAACTGAAGATGCTGTTCTTCAGTCCTTTGATGACGACGGTAGAAGAAGTATATTTGAAAAACCATATTTACCGCGAACCTATCAATATTTTAGAAGAACTAAATAACCAAATTCACGAAACACTGGCTACTGTTATTCCTAATGTGCTTAGACTGGCAAGGGAAAATTTAATAAAACGAGCTCGCCTATTCCTTCAGATGAAAGGTGGTCAATTTGAACACATGTTATAAATTATTCTTTTTATTTTGCATGTTTCTTATTTCATTTGTTGCATTCTACATCGTTTAGTTATAAAATTTGATCTTAAATTTTTACTAATAATGATGCTAAAATAAATAGGTTAGTTCAATCCAGTTTTGTCTTCTTTCTTTCAGAACTGCCACTATGCTTGATTTGTTGCTCAAAACCTACGTGTAACTCCAGCTTTTTTAGCAATGCCAAGAATGTTCCTAAAAGTCTTTTCTTTCATTTCGACGATGACTCGTCCCGCTCGTGTAGCTGCGCTAATACGTTGCAGATGCAGAGTGTATGCACAGGAGTCAGGATAAATTTCTTGTGATTCCGATTCACTTCACAGGCCCTGCATATTTCACTTTTTACTAAGATTTTTAAGGTAGTAATATGTATTACTCACTTGACGCTACGTCGCCATTTTACCTTCCATCAACAAAGGTTCAATTCATCATATCCCTCCCGTCAATTTCCCATACCCCTCAAGGTTACAATTGCTCTGGAAATTTTCGCTCATAACAAACCATATTTCATTCATTGTCGGAAGAAGAAACTTCTTGCGTTCCCTGATTTAGATTCTGTACAATTATTCACCTGCCTTTGGCGCAATTATCCCATTTTTGGTTATTTCAAAAGTAGCTGTCACTTTTGACGTCTGTTTCGACAAGTTGACCAGATAAATATTGAAAATAATTTTATTATTCATCGAATTATATGTTGCTTGGCAATTGAGGGAAGGTACTCAATTTTCTCATAAAGGGAAAATTAGATCGAGCTCTATTGGTTAATTTGATTAATTCATAACTAAAAAGCTGTTGCACCCTGAATATTTTTCTAAACGTTTTTTACCTTCATTACCATCAAGGAATATACAGTTTCAATTTGATCCGCGAGTTCTGGGACACCCTGTATAATTGTTGATCACAGGGTATTTGTAACTTTTTAAAATTTTAAACATTTTTTTTTTGGTCCACGTAATGATAAACAACAATGGTACCTGGCAACGGCTAGAGGGGTAGGTAAGTAAGGGATTGAAACGCTCTTTTACCCTTGACGGGAACTCGAGTTATGGATTATATCAGTTGATAATTACCTGACGGGAATTCTTGCATTACTTTATGACAAGAAATAAATCAGACGGGAATTCGAGTGCGCCCGATGTGCCATCTAAGACTTTCAAAGCTAATATCTCATTTGCCAATGGATTTTTATTAAATTTAAAAGCAGATATGTTAAACGATGAAGATTTAATTAGTACTAATAAAATTACCTCAAGTTAAAAAATGTAATTTTAATACATGTTCCATTGAAAATTAAGCGCAATTATTATTAGATTGTTAAACATTAAAAAATAGGTGTCTACACAAACAATTAACTAAATCACTCGTCTGATACAACGAAAAGATTAGATTTTGTTCTTAAAAATTTGATCTAAATTTTAAAGGTATTTGAGAGGTCACCTTTTGAAATAATTAATGAAATGTTGCCAAGAAACACTCCTTATAATCTGTCAAAAGCTTTATTAGAAAAGTAAAATTGTATAAATTTATTGAAAATACTTTAAAAATAGACAACAATGGCAGAAATTTCAATATTTTTGAAAAAGGAAACAATTTTTGCAATAAATAAATAACAATAAAGGTCAAATGTCACCTGCGTTTGTGCTAAAAGGGGTGACCAAAATTCGATGATAGTGCGCTTTTGTTTCATACGCGTCTACGTTTTTGCATCTGCAGCACGTTTAACACAGTTTTTTTCTTTTTTCTTGCAAACCAGACGTCTTTCAAGGACGAGCTTCCCCTTCAGCATTTTTTATTCACCATAAATTTTGTGATATAAATCTTAAGTGATTTAACATTTTAAAAAGGCATGTAAAAATTACGTTTTTAAGACTTAGGTTATTGCATTAATGGGATTTTACTCTTTACCGTCTAAAATATCTGCATTTTAAATTTCATAAAAATCCGTTGACAAATAACCATCTCGGTTATTAGACTCGAAAATCTTAGGTGGGACACCCTGTATTTATATTTTTTATTTAGTGTAATAAGTAGAAACAGGAAAATAAACAAAGCTCATACAGGGTGGTTCATCAATTCATCATTATCCCTGACATTGAGTTTTAACTGACAAATGAAAAACTGTTGGTCATTGATAAATAGCACGATTCTGACTTTGATTTATTTTTGCGTTTGGGAATTATTTAATTGGTTAATCATCGCTCCGTGAAATCTTTTCTAAGTATGTAATTTTGAAATCGAAAAAAGAACGGGACGAAAATTCGTCTCTAAAAAGGGCTATCGACGAAGGAAATCCCTAATGACATAGTAATGTATAAAGTGGCCAAAATCTCACCTAAAGATTGTATTAAATTTGGCAAAAAATCTTGTGAACTTGGTCCGACAACATATTAGAACTGTTGTGACCCAAGAAAACATTGATTAAAAAAAACTCTCTCAATGTATTTTGCGTAGTATGATTGGACGATAAAATTTATTATTATCAATCAGAATCTAAATAAATTTCTTGAGAGATTTTTAACGTTGGATCAAACTTGGATCATGGAAAAAAAAATAAAGCAAGGTGTGTGCCATTAGGACAACGTTCTGGATTACAATAGGCGTATTTCCATGTCTGTTATACCTAATAAGATAATATTCGGGCTACCTCCATATTCACCAGATCGAGCGCCTAGTGGAATTATTTATTTCGTAATTAAAAGACCGAATTTGTGATAAAATAAATGAGTGACTTGAGACACTCGTATTATAAAGGGCAGTAAAATATTCCAGCACTGTTTCACCAAAGATAAATCTACTGGATTTACCTATACGCTTTAAAATGTCTGCTTATTTTAAAATGTTCGTAAGATTCCTACTCATTTTAATTAATAAATTAATGAAAATATATGTCTATCCATCAGATATTTGAGTAACTACAGTTAATTTCAAAATTATCGAGTACACCTCAAAAATCAAGAAGTCGATTTATTACAGTTTTTTCCACATGTAAAGATGCCTTTTTGAAATTTGAGTGTCATATTTTTTATATAGGTTAGGTAAGTTTGACAACATAAAATGTCGTTGATTTAAGAACACCATAATAGTGTCTGTTTTATCCTCTGCACGATGCTCTTGGCGATGTTATAATAGTGGGCTACCCTTCGAATCGACCACCTTTCTTCTGATTTGGAAAGAATGAGCACTTTCGCGTTTTCGGTTAGATTAGATATTTTGTTTGTCAAAATTGACATTGATCATTGACAAGAAATGTAAGTGCTTTTTACACTGTAGAAAATTCGGTGTACTCTATAATTTTGAAATTAACTGTACCTATGTATTTGGTAAAAAAATTTGATCTTAATTTTCTTAGGCAAATTATATTCTGAAATTCTTTAGAAGAAAGTTTGCATTTGCATTTTGCTTTTAATTGATTGAATCCAAATTCAATGCAAGACATGCATGGATATTAATTAACTCAGGTAGGGACTAAATTTATTTAAAAAATTTAAACACTGATGATCGATTGCGATTTATCAACAATACTTTAAAACAGTTATAATGTTACAATATCGATGTAATATAATTGTAGCTTCATTATAAATTAAAAGATCTATTAATTAAACATTTTTAATTAAATTCACTCATATTAAAGTACCAGTTACAAACTTTAATTGCAGTCAAAAATCAATATATTCGCAATTAAAAGGATAATAAACTAATTTATTTGTTCGATGTTAATTAAAATGTTTATAGTATTGATCTATAACTGCAGCAGCCATTTTCATGGGAATTTGATTAGTTGAAGCTTTGTAACACTGTTAATTAAATGAATTTATTTGATTTCAGGTTTCGCTCAGCTGAAAAACTCCTTTAGTTCCTCGGGTCCTGGTTCTTGTTTATCAGGTAATGACCACCTTCACACACTTTACACCTTTAAATTCCGTACATTAACGTGACAAAATCCGTTCCTGACAATCAGAACAAAATAACAGTCACGTTATTTTATTTGGTTTAATAATGTTCAGCGTTATGAAATATGCGGGTATAACTGAACGATAATGTGATAAATGGTAACTGTAATATAAATAATTGTCAATTGTAGCGAACGCGCACTCTGTATATTTAATGGTGCATAAAATATACATCAGCGAAGGCAGTGGAAAGCAGGGCTAAACTGCGCGTCTGATAAATGACTCGCATAATGCCTAATTAGATTAAGCTAATGCACTTTCCATTTACATAACAAAAGTTCGCGTCCTCGCAACTTTGCAAAAAGGCAACGAAGCAGCGTCTTTAATGAATTAGACGGTGGGATCGAAACTCGCCCTAATAAATCAGTTCCGACGAGTATTAACCTGCTCGATTGCACTCCTGGGGTAAACCAAACAAAGAAACAACGAAACGTGTGTGACGTGTTGACCTATTGGAGAAGGATATGGCAGGCGCCATGTTGCAAAATGGCGTGAGTGTTTCCGGAAACAATAGAACGGTGAATAATGCCATGCCCGTTTGCGTGCTCTACAGCGGACCAATTCGGGAATCGAAATAATCCGATTTATCAGTGGAAAAACTCCCGATCACGTTGCTTGTTATCAACAAAGTAAGAGTGTAGTAATTCGGGGTGCGAAGGTCGGGGCGAGGGGGTGCACGCCGTATAATAATTCTTCCGATCCCCATATTTTGGAGTTATAACTGCGTTGCGAGGGAGCAGCTCGTCAGAAGCTCATTATCAACATCCCCTTGCCAACCCGGAGTTATTCCGGAAACCCGGACCCTACAACATCCACTTCGCGGCCATATTGGCTCCCAACTCCATGACTTTTATGAAATATTTATCGCGACCGATCGCACTAGTCGTGTAATGTGGCAATTTGGGACGGTTTCGGGTGAAGGGAGGCGATAAAGGATTGGTTAATTATCGGAATCAGTTCCGTTATCAATTAACTTGGGGATTAAAACTAGTCGTTGGATTAATCTTCCTATATAAATATTCGTCTAAATCGGGAGTCTGAGGGATGATTGGGGGACTTGTTCGGCGCTGTGTCAGTCTTAATTGGAAACCAAAGTGACAATTAGAGTTTCTCGCCAATAACTTGATAATATTATAATTGGAGAATAGCTTGGAGCTTCTTTTCCCCTCTGAACCCTTATTTAGGAACAATTTGCTTTACTTCTTTCGGCGGCTTCAAAAACTCCAAAAGGATAAATCTACACTTTTTTAAAACATAATTATGCCTCTTTTAACAGCCTGTTAGAGTTGTCTAATCGGTTGGAAGTATATAATGGTTGACAAATTGGATATTACATTTTCCTCCGTTTTTATTTTCCTTAATCCGCGTCTTTTCCTCATCTCCACTAATAACAATAAATTTCTCGTGCATGCATTCATGCTTCTTTTCGTTTTCTGTGGTGCGCCTATCAGATTTCCTTTGTACCTTTTGTTGGCTTAATGAATGTCAAATTAGACCGACCATTATTAGGTGTTTAAATTTGATTCCATACAGATCGATCCCCCATACGAAAACCCGCCAAGCTATATAACTGAAATTCTTGAAATTCTTTTCAATTTAATTCCACACTCCCCCGCCAGGCGTTCATTTTAGCTTAACAAGTTAATTCCTATTCGTTATATGGAGTCCCTCAAATAAGTTTTCGACTTTCTTTATACAGACCCCACTGAAGACTTGAATGGTTGTTAGTACCAGGAGGGTTTTTAAACTTGTTTGCAGTTTCAGAAATACCCGCACACTCAATAGACAACGTTGACGCTATAATGGATACAGATCTGGCAACAGCGCGACACTGTTAAATTTTTTACAAATTCCGATTTTGTCACAAGAAGGCGGCCCCGGACGAAACCTGAGCCCGAAAGACGGTGGCGCCACCGCCAATATGTTCGTCTGTCATAACATTGCTAATGAGGGTCAGGCTTCAGCTAATCGAATTTCTTTGAGTTCCATCCAGCAACGCACTGCTTATTTTAACTAGAGCCGAGCCGCCTTATTGACCAATACATTTCCTTTGACGAATAAAATCTCGACGCCTTTAGACGCATTTGTTCGAGTTGTCACGGGTGGTTTAGCAATTTTAACAATCTCTCGGGTTTTGGGAAAGACGTCAGTCTCTCTGTGAGAAATTAACTCGTTTGCTTTAAAATATTTATAAGAGAGCGCGAGGTGTTAAAAGAGAGTCAGTCAGTTTTATTGGTGGCGGGCGTGCTTTGTGAGCGGACCTTTCCCGGAATTGGGTGGCAATTTACATAGCGTTGTTTTAGATCTAAACCCAAAAGAGCTGCTTTGCTCTGCGCAAGCCAGATCAATATCAACATTCTTATTGCTAATCTCGTCGATTTTACAATTTCGCGCTGGGGTAGATTCGGTGTAAAGCATCAGGAGACGATGAAATTTCCAGTTTTTTTAGGGTGGAAAACGCGATCAATTTGAAACGGTTTAAGTTCCGCACCGACAAAAATGTCACGCGTTGACGACCTTCTTGACTAAAATGTTATTTTAAGAACTTGAAACAACTCGGCTTGACAAGGAACATCTTGCTTGTTTGTGTAAACAAACGCCGGCTCTACAACTAATTTGAAGGATAATTTCTTATTAAGAGTAACAGGAGAAGCGCCTTCTAAAACTAGCCATCCAAACAATAAACATAATAACTGGTTGAATCTTGCGCAACTCTGCTAAAGTGAATTGTTTCAACAGAGTCGCACTTATAGATCTTGATTAGCAAAATATGAACGCACGAAAACATCACCGGAAGGTCTTGTTCTTATTTTGTTTCTATTTAAGACGCGACATTTAACTTTCACTCTGGCCTGATTTATTATTGCGATTACGTCTAATGACAACATATGAGTTGATTTTTGCTTCCTATGCGTGTTCGTGGGAAAGGCACATTTTTATATGGGTGAAGCTTCAAAGAAAAATCGTCATTAATTGCTTGTGAAAATGCTGAGTTGCGTCTGTTAACTATAAACTTACTATAAAGTGAAATAAAAAAAAAATAAAATAAAACTTTACTCGAGTGAATACCTATCTAATGATTGTGCAGATTTACGATGTTTTAAATAATCGAAAAATTATATTACAACACTTCCAGTGTATTCTTATTATTTTAACTTACATATTCATATGTAATAATAGCAGTCGGCAACTGTGCAACCTAAATTTTCTTTTATTAGACAGGCGGATTCTATTTTTAAAAATTGGCTTCAAATTTATATTAAGTTTTTTGATTGATTGAATTTAAAAAATATTGATGAACAATATGAATGTATTAAGATGACAAGAATGTTGTGTAGTAAAATACGTATAGGCATATAGTAAGAATAGAAAATGATTATAAAAGAATAGTGTCTTCAAAAGAATTACTTGATAATATCTATAGATAAATAAATTCGGCCCGAGTGTCGTGCCTTTATTTATTTAAAAAATGACAAAGCATCGTTTCAAATCTAAGAAGTAACTATACATTATAAATAAATCATTCTAAATTATTGTACAGGGATATTATTATAAATGTTTCTAACATCCAGTTGGCACAGGCGCACCTAAAGCATAGTGCACAGCCACCTACGATGTTAGAAACATTTACAACAACTAAAACAAAAATCACCGTAGGAATCTGCTTTTCGACTAAAGAAATTAACTATTAACATAGAAAAAATTGTTGAATTTTTTTGTGAAAATCTGTCCATAATTCTAAAGAAAATGACTAAGTATTTTGTTTGATGTATTTTAGTGAGAAACATTTTTACGTAAGATTTTTTGTAATAAAATAAATATAAATAATTTGGTGTCCATTAGTTTTCTTGTTTAATTAATTAATTGGCAAGCACCTAAGTAAACAACGAGTGTTAAAATTGAAAAATTCATGTAATTTTAAAAAATACACATTTTGTTAGAATAAGCTACATATTTAAAAGAATAGTAGTTTATTTAAGGAGTTCGTGTGTAAATTGGGCTTTTTTTGGCATTTGACGTTTGATTTTGACAAGTTGTGACATTTATCAAAATCCGTTCACACAGGAGAAAATTCTCAAATTCTGACAGTGTCGAACAAAAAAGACGTTTTTATTTGGAATTTCTTAATTAATTCACATCACAGAGAAAAAAACAAAAATTATGAGCAAAACAGAACTATGTTTCTACCTCTACCGCTACCAGTTAAAAATGTGATAAATAAAAATATCTAAGTACAAACTGCTTGAAGAAGGTAACAGAAAAAAATGCTGTTGCAAGCTGCAAAAAGGTGAATGATAGAAAAAAGTACACTTGAATTTGTTGCAAATAATAGTTATTTGTGTCTTAAGGCCAAAAAGTGCATCTTTTTCATCCGAATCTGAGTTTTCTGGCCGAGGCGCAGCCGAGGCTTGAAACAGGCGAGGAGAAAATAAGCCACTTTTTGGCAAAGCTGTACATTAAATTTTTTAGGCGACCGCATGAACTACAAAGCAAAAGACACCATTGGAAAAATTACAAATTCATTTTATATCTACCTTTTTCAAATAGATAAATTTATTAATACATATTAACAATTAAGAAAACTAAAAATTAACTACATATTTGCAATACAATTACTAATTTACTTAATTTATAGTGACAGGACTATTATCGGTTTTGTCGGTTTCCTTGCTTGTAATAAGCAGACCAACAGATGGCGCCACGGTCTGCGTTCGAAAAAGTTTACATACCTACTTTTCGTCCGCTTGTGAATACGCGAAATTACCGTTTCCAAGGGTGCCTTGAAAAATTATTTTTATTTCTCTCCAATCCAACTGCTTTAAAAAAATCCATTAAAGTGATTTGATTAAGTAAATAATGTGAAAATATTCCAATAAGTGTTTAAACAACCAATAGAAAAGCATGAATAGCAAATTTTTCTTAACTACATACTACTACATATTCTAATTAGCAAAACAGCAAAAACATGTTTACTGAAAGTGGAGGAATTTTCCAACAATATTTACGAAAATAATTAGACTTAAATGATCTAAAAGTAACTGAATATTATTTTGATCGAGAGAATTAGAAAAAATTGTGATATTTGCTATTTTGAAGTTTACGAATTTATAAAAATAGAAGAAAAAACGAATAAATGGACTAAAAAGATAATAAAGAAAAGAGAATAGGTACCTACATATCTTAAGAAAATGTACATTAATCATGAAATTAAAAATAGAAAAAATTGTCAAAATCAACACCAACAAATGAAAATTTATGATGCAAAATGATTTTTGGTTATCAAAATATTGAAACATAAAGTAAAAGAAGAAAAATGAATTTCATTGAGTGAAGTTTCAATAAAATTCACGTTACCTCACATGTTTTGTTTTATAGACGCCCCTTATCTACTTTTTTGTTCATGGTTTTGGGTTTGAAATCACAAACTGTACCTATCCTGTGATAATTGTCATAAAAAATGAAGAAAGGAAAAGAGAAAATGGCGGAAGCGAGAAGGAAGCTGTTGACGTTTAACGTAAACGTGTGCAGATTACAACAAAATGTCTACCAAGAAATCTAATGAAAATTTTAAATGAACCTCAAAACATTAGTTGTAAAGGCTGCAGTTTGTCTGGATCTGATTAAAACATCGAATAAGTATATCAATTAAAATTAATTTTATTAAAGTGTTAAAATCGCGTAACTTTAGACACCACAATTAAACATATCAATTGGAGAAGACATGTTGTGGTTTCGTCTCCAAGGCTGACTCGATCGCACAATACAAATGAATAAAGTAAATAATATTTAAAAATCAGCTTGTTGGCAAACGTGAAATTAACAAAGAAGTCATCAAAAATTTCGGCTTATTAATTACTCTTCTTGGATGGTTCCATAAGATGCAATTAAGATAAACCGCATTAATTATTTTCATAATTACTAGAATTCCACCGCCCACACCGTACCTAAAGTCAATTAATTAGTTGTCCGTTAGTGAAAAAAAGTGTTGAAATGAATTAAAGGTAATGGTGCTGAACAGTGCGACATGAAAGGCGTGAATTCTGTCATCTGTGACATTTGAACAGCCCTTCAGCGATGACATGCACCCATCCATAATTATAGCCGTGAATGTGATTGGTCCAATAACAAGCCTGAAAATGTGTCTACCTAAAGTAGTTATCTGGACAAAGAATCAAATATGTTAACCCCTCGCACGTAACCCTTTGAACCGGAGCGGGTTAGGTAAATACAGTGTAGGTATAAAGAGCGATGGAGGAGATACCCAGCGTTATTCGCCGTAATCGGACTCGTCATTTTCATGATAAAAGATAATGACAGGTTACCGGTAAAAAGGGAGGTCTGTTGACAGATGTTTACCCAACAAATACGCTCCCATCGTTCATTGAAACTTCCAATAACTAATCATATCCGCTTCGAATTAATTAATTTCGGAAACTCAAATTTGTTTACACAATTTACGGCGGCGGATTTTTACCGCAGAAAAATGCAAATAAATACCATTTAAGTACCTGTTCTCGTCCTTTTACCGTATCGCATTTCTGACGCGAAACAAACCAGCGCGTATAAACAAAGGGCCATGTGATTCCAGGGATAAAGGGCTCGCTGTGAATGAAATACGAGGTGTGAACTGCTCGAGAGCTCCACCTACGAGCCCTTAACGGACACGAAGGGTTAGCTAAGGTGTGAAAACACCGGCATCATGGTTGACGCGTTCTACGAACGTCACGCTTTCGTGCACCCGCCGAGACTTTTAATTCCTTTTTGTTCAATTGTATTCTAATTTAATGGCGGCACTAGTCCAATTTACTATCCTGTTACGCCGAGCTGCTTCTAGACAAAGTTGAAAACGTTGACACAAATTGGTTATTGGCTTAATACGTGCTAACTTACGAGCGTCCAATTATTTTCGACAATTTTGTCGGACTACTTAGAACAATCTTGTCACATTTCTGATTTCCGCTGAGCGGAGAAATAGACAGGCCCGGACTCAAAATTATAAAAATATACAATCAATTATCTCCGTTAATACAAACATTTTACTGAGAATATTTAAGCTAAAATACTTAAGAATACTTAAGAATATACCTAGTGTTAGAAGGAACGCCTCAACTTCCAAAACACCCTGTATACAGTCTGATTCACGTAGTCCGTTCGTTAGAAACTTTCTGATTTTCCAAAATCATTTTAATATGAGAATCGCCCTCAAATGTCACATGACTTATATTGACAAATCACAACTCCGAATTGTTTGAATAGCAACCAATCACAATTTAATTAAGCGGAAATTTTCCCTAGGGAAAATTTCCGATATAATTGACCTAGGGAAAAATTTTTTCGGGCGATTCTCTTCCGAATATACCTCGGGACAGATATATATCGCCAGAAATTTTTTCTTGCAGTCCAACACTCGTGTTTGTCGCTCAAAATTACCCTCGGGCTGGCGCCCTCGTGTAATTTTCTTGCTACAAACACTCGTGTGTGAAGACTGCTCGAAAAAATTTCCGGCAATATATCTGTCCCTTGGTATATTATATATGAAAATTAAAATAATTTCAAAATGGCGACACTTACGTACGGAAATACCGGAAATAGACGCCATATATTTTTTTTTAACGGAAGGCCCCATATTGATTTTAAATTTGAATTCTACGTTAAATTTTGAGTTTAGAACGCCTTTTTGTCAACACCTATTTGTCATCTTTTTGTGCAAAAAAGTGGGATTTCAGGGCTTCATTAAAAAATGTATAACTCCTGAACCATTGGAAATAAATAGTAGATTTTTTTTAAATTGAATTTCTAAAGGTTTGGAGGATCTTCTCCGCTATTAACGACATTTTTTTATGTATCACACGCCTACTGCAATTTTTCAAAATTGATATTCACAAAAGGTCGAAAACTTTATTTTTCTAAATGGCAACTATCATTTCTGACACTACATACATGTAGGTAAATGTAAATTTTAACTTTCATTAACATTGTATATGTCTATTTCCAACCGTTTTGTCATAATTTATATTTTTTGAATAAAATATTTTTTTTGTTCGATTGTCAGAATTTGAGAATTTTCTCCTGTGTGAACGGATTTTGCTAAATGTGACAACTTGTCAAAACGAAACGTCAAGTTAATTTTAAAGGTTTTAAGCGTTTTGGAGCCTTTAAGGGGCTCGTCGAACAAAAAAACATTGTATTCAACTCGTTCTTGGGTAAATTGGCCTTTTTGCCACTAGTGGGCCTTTAAAACGCTCGTTTCACTCGCGTTTTAAACTGGCCCACTCATGCCAAAAAAAGCTCAATTTACACATGAACTCGTTAAATAAACTACTATTTTCCATCAAGCAATTAATTGTTTTTTTTTTTTAATTTTTACTCTAAAATCGCATTACAATGCGATGGAGTTTTAACAATAAATGTAGTGCAGCGTATTTTAAATCCAATTAATAAAATAGTGAACCATGTATTGTTTCTTTTAATTAATTTGGACCTGTGCGCTGTCTTAACCACTCCCAAACCGGAAATTTGTTTTGGAGAAAAAGTTTGACGATGATTTTCACGGTTCATATTTTTTTTAAACATGATCGAACAACAATAAAATATAATTACGGAGTTTAAATGTTCAGTCGGTAATTGAAGCTTTCACTTCGATTTATTTTCATAAAATCTTTACGCGTTAATTTTTCTAGACATTTCATAACGAAAGAATGGGAATAGCAAACGTCTCTAAAATTTTTGCAATCGACGTAAACAACTTCCGTCCTGCAATATATCTCGAAACTCGCCCTAAATATCAATCGGCTTAATCTAGTATGTTGGCACAATTGGATTTGGAGACCACCCGCGGCTGAATTTACAAGACTGTCCGCTCATAAATCCTCCCTGATTGGATGTTATGGTCGCATTACCAACATTACACGACCAAAATTTACTACTTATGGATCGTTACTTCTATTCTTGCCTCGATTCGTTTACAACCCCCACATTACAAAACAAAATACAAAATACGTCCTCTTCTGGAGAAAATTGCCGATTTCGCTCGACCAACTTTTTAATAGACGAAGGTATCCGTGTCAAACAAAGCGCCCGAAAAACCGTGTAATTTAAACCGATCCCCTAGTATAATGAAGATGTTAGCAGGGAAATAAATACTCTGCAGCGCGCTTCTTGGCGAGGGACGAGAACGCTAGGGTGTTAAGAAAGGAATGAATGGTGTTTTGTAGGAAACCAAAAAATTTCTTCATTATTCTCTTGACACAATTGGGGGAATTGGAAGGAAGCGACTCTTGATTAAAATTGTGACTGCGCCACGATTTTTAACGCGGGAGCTTCTGGACGGATGGTTGGCAATTTTTCTCTTGGCATATTCCTAAACTCCGCAGTCATTCCCAATTTAATCCACACCACTCCCCATATTGATTAAGAAGTTTGCATTTTGCCAAAACTGGACCACTTGTAGACTCGGTTGGCAAAATTTTACGAACTTCGCATCGATGCAAAATACACCGAGTTAAGAAAGTGTTAGAGTCTCATCTCGTCGACTTTATACCGGAACGAGCGAAGTCGTTCTCGGGGGTCATAACAAATTTAAATTTTTTTACACGTGTGCATTCAGTGCACGAGTTCTTGTGCAAGCTGCAGTGCGGTGACATAAAACTGAACTGGGAAACGATCTCGACAGTGCAGTGGCTATAAAGTGCATTACTAATTCAAAGTTTGGACGCATTTCTTAGTCGCTTCTAACCCGTCTAGACATTTGGTTATTTAAGTTGTGGACCGGGGAGCGATTTATTCATAATGTTTTGGACCCGTATTTAAATATTCGATTAAAGTGTTCTGCACAACATGTGCAGAAGTGGATCGTCGGTGAGACGCATCTCAGGGGCAACTACCCCGCCCCACGAGACCGACTTAACGCTCGATTAGGGGCGCTTAGGGAATGTAATACACTTGCTAACATGTGGACATTTACTCACTTAATGAATTACATTAGCACTAAACAAATAATGGTGCTCGGGATGTGCAATTCGAGTCTCGTGAGCAATTTTAATTTGGTCGGGCTCGAGTCGAGCGTGCAAAGACGGAATAAGAAATCGAAGCTTATCCAAGTTTAAAATTACCCATATGTCGTAATCCAGAAAACGAAACGAAATAACTAATCAACGCAGGGAGGCCGGAGCAATCTCCTGCCCAATAATCTACCGGTTTGAAAATTCAATTATGCCCAAGTGAAGTGCAGCCATTTCCCGGGGGCCGCCGCCCTCCCCGGGGGGCACGCACAGCCATGATCCCTCAGGCTGACAGGCGAGGTTCCTCGCACCGACTCGTCGTTTCCAAAATAACCGGTTAATCCCAGGTCGATTTTTTAATTTGATCTGTTGTTAATTCGGGTCGGCGGAAAAGGACAGCGGTTAATTTATCTGTAAAGTTATTAAGTATTTTCGGGATGTAGAAGGGGTGAAAGCAAACAGGGTACGGGCAATCAACGGGTCTGTCGTCCATAAATTGCGCTAATGGCCCTATGGTATTTCATAAGTCGGTACAGTCCGCATCCGATTACTGAACCGCCCTTATCCGCTGATGGTTGCGGTTAAATTACGCAATTTGGGGTTTTTATTTTTGGCCGGCGTAAATCAATCCACGCAGGACAAAAACAATGCCTATCTGTACCGCGTTTTGTGAAACTGTGGTAATAATAAGGCGAAGTGGTTGAAGGCACGGAGCGTATCGCGTGCAGACGGGAATGTTAAGTGAATTAAGATGGCGCTAAAGCTATTTAGGGCATTTAGGGAGAGGGATTTTATACTCATTCTGCTTTCGAAATTAACTGACTAGCTTTGGAATTTCCAATAAAGAATACCGCAACCCTAGGTAATTGCGACGAGCGCTCGGAAATTCGCTTTATTTCAAAGTATCCTCAACATTGCTGCAATCACTCTACCCCTAGAAAAATCATTCGGATATCGGTCGATATTTCAACCCCCGCCTCAACATTTAAAATTAATAATTATTGTTCACACAAAAATAACCGACGATTGTCTCACCACCAAATCATCGTGTTCTGGCTGAAACAATGGTTTTCACTGTACTACCCCTAAAAGCTTTTAACTCTTTCATATGTCTGCATTATCTGTGCTTTTAAGGGATGCGTGAAAATCATTTTGATTCATATGTACTATATGTGAAAAGTTGAGCTTAATGAGTAGAGAATAAACCGATCTCGTAATAGGGGAGACTAGTTTATTGACCATTTCGCCCGCATTTTACGACCCTGACCACAATGTGTAGAAATTATATTCATAATTAAAATATTTGCCTTTCCTCACCCTCTGCACCCACAACAAAAATTTGCAATAAATCTTTTATGAATGAAAATATGCACATTTCAAAAGACATACACACCTAAATATGGACAACAAAAATGAAATAAAATAGTACAACAAAAAAAAAGGATATCGAGACAAATGAGGAAATACAATATGTGAAAACGTACGGCGTAACTTAATACTCTGTCATTTTTGACATTTAGGTATATGAAAATTATTTAAAAAATGATCTTCACTCCAGCATACAAATTATTCATGACAGAATCCTATTTAAAAATGGAAACGAAGAAAATGGTGCCTGAATTTAACCTAGTACGGTTGAAGTATGTATCCTGCGTTCAAATGAAATCCTGAGCTGAGTAGGCGTTGGAAAAATTAAACCGTTTAGAACAGTGTAAAGTTTGAATTTCCCGCCGGTTGACACGAATGACATTTGTTTATGTTTAATCGGAACATAATCGAATATGTTTGTTTTCAGCAAAGGTTGCCCTTAGATATTTGCTTCGAGAATAGGAATCGTTACGTTATTCTATTTTTAATGTACAACATTGCAAAAAAAGAAAATTTTTTGGCTCTAAATTTTAGGTTAGCTGTCAACATTCTCCAATTAATCTACGCTTTAAAAAAGCACAACAATTGACGGTTTCCAACGCCTTCCTAGGCCAGGATTTCGTTCGAACGCGCGATAGTACGTTTTCAGAATTTTCTTTTTCCATAGCCCCTCCAATATGTCGTTTTTATTGAAAATTTTGTATTTAATCAAAAAGCTAGTAGATCTTTTCAAGTACTTAGTACAAGAACGTTTTTGTTTCAGGACAACTAGACAATTCCAAAGATTTCTCCATGTCAGATGGTTTAGGAAGCTTTAATAAAAAGAAGAAAAAGAAGAGGCGTCATAGGTAACTACTTATTTTAGTAATTCCTTTCTTCGAGTTTCGATGAAAGATATGTAACTGTATCAAACATGGCTGTGTGAAATTACGATTAGTACAGATTTTATGCAAAGTTTCAGGTTTCGTTTAATGAAATTCTAAAGACGGTGTAATATTGTTCTGCATTTGGCTGATTTCTTGTGATCAATATATGTAATAAGATAGAGTAGAATTTCCTGTGTCGGAAATTGCATTTCATTTTATCCGTTGGAATTTTTAAGCATCTTTAAGAGTGAGTGACAGAATAATTCGTTGTTTGTTTAAAGTTTGATAATCCGAGGATCGTAAAGGTGTCAAGTGCAATGTTATAGTTAGACTAGAACACTGTGTTACATATTTAACTACCCTTGGTGGGTGTGTGGCAGGACGATTTTCACGAGCTACCAACTGGAAGAACTGGAGAAGGCCTTCAAAGATGCACACTATCCAGACGTTTACGCCAGGGAAATGCTCAGCCTGAAAACGGATTTACCAGAAGATCGGATACAGGTGAGTCAATAATAATTGCCACTTTAGCGAATTTTCGGACGAACAAAATGACTCCAGTAGTGAATAATTCTTTGTTAAAAAATTTTCGTGATTATAGATGTAACAGTTTGAAACTGAAGTAATAGTAATCTACACCGATGTATTTATTAATTAAGGTAATTAAAACGTGTCTTGACGGTGAGAGCGTTATTGATTATAGAGATTACTTTGACGATTCGGGTTCTTGAGTGCTTGTTAGGCATTTTATTAAATGATTGTTCCAAAAATAGAAAAGTGAAAAGCGAAAGTAGGTACATATTACAAATTTTAGTTAAATATTCGGATAAATTACATTTTATTCGACCTACCAATTCGAAAACATTTACACTGTTTTTTTTTTGGTTTTCCTCTTTTGTCAATTGTAGATATTTCACTATTTCTCAAAACTATTTCCGTCACTTTGACAATTAATAAAGATAGGAAATAGTTTTAAGAAATAATAAAATACAATTGACAAAAGGGGAAAACCAAAAGAAAAACACTGTAAATTTTCACCAATAAATTGTTTATTGGCTCTTTGTTTATTCACACAATAAAGTGTAGAATTAATAGTTTGGGTAAATATTGCGTAATTACTGCAGCATAAACTTAATCTCCAAAATATTTTTTTTCTATTAACTACTCCTTTTTAGTTTGAGAGAAAATAATAGGTAAATGAATAGAAAATAAAAATCAGTTGCTGAGATGCACATTTCAAAAGTGAAATCACCCTCTGAAAATCGTGCTTTTTTCGTTTCTGACTTATATCTACAAAGTGATCAAAAAGAAGACAAATCAGAGCCGGCGTTGCAAATTATCGGTCATGTCGTAGCGGAATCCTATGCAAATAAGTGTTCAATGTATGGGCGTAGACAATTTGTGGCCTGAAATGCTACTTTATAATAAATCATACGTTATGAATTTAAGACGTTGGAATCATAATTGTGCATTTTATTATTATTATCTGATAATGGAAAAAATTTATAAAATGAGCAACATTTTACATTCGTAAGAATGGAAAATTTACCAGCTTTATTGCCAAACGTGACGCCACTGGTAAGCAGATTTTTCGGTGAAATATCAAAGAAACGTCAGTTTTAAAGCAACCGTAGGTATGGATGTTAACCTTGAAAAAAAGTTTTCGATTTCGGCAAAATTTACGGACGTTTCCGTAATTATAAGCAGTCTTGTTTTTATTTCGGTATGAGAATTTTATCATTTTTGAAAATTTGGCTGTCACTTTAGGCAAAACATTCTTCGAATTACGTATCTGTTAATTACTTTAAAAAAATCACTTTTCTGTTCCTACATTACTCCATAACAAAAATTGTTGAAAATTGTTTAATTTGTCGAAACGTGAAAACGTTATCCACACGAAAGCAAACTTGCAAACAAATATTTGCTAATTTACTCCTCCTGTGTAACTCCTAATAAAATAAGAGCATCACCGCTAAGCTTGGGAATTTGTGGCGCTCTTTTCTGGAATGAAGAAGCAACAAGAAAAAGTCAAAGTTGAAACGAGAGAGGAAAACGCATACACAATAGTGCAAGCGCAACCCACTAATTATCATCGAGTACAGTGCATAAAACATTTCAAAGCTCGTCGACTTGAGCATAGTGCGGTGGCCTGGCGATTGGGTGCGCTAAAGTCGAGCCAGAGGATTGGCCAGCGACGTGCCGCCTACCAATGGCTGCCAACGGTATGAATGAAATCATCTAGCCTGAAGTATTGTGAAGAATAATACCAGATTTATAGCAGCGTCTAGTGTCAATCACCGCATTGTGTTCCTTTCACTGAAAAATAAAAAAAAATCTTTTTATTACTATTTACATCGTCAGAATATTCCACCCATAATTATCAGCAGCGAAAGTCTGAAGCAGGTACATTTAATGTTAGGTTAGGTTTTTGTTGACGTCATCGATTTTAGGAGCGGCGTGCCGTTTCTTGTTTGTTTTATTGTATGGATCGCTTTTATATTGATGTTACACCTTGTAAATAATTAGATGGGTGTTCGAAAATCACGCGTACACTAATCAAATGTCAATGATAGGACAGATCTTAGCTATTCATCTATCTGTAAATAGTGTTGTGTTTAGCTCGTTAATACTGTGGCATCATAATTATGTATTTGTTGTTGGGCGAGTGCCTACCAAGTGTCTGTTGAAATGGTACTTTGTTATTTTAATTCGGTACAGATATTTGTTGTGCCACTTTGGCACCGGTACAACACGAGCGTGAAATTTTGCTGTTTCATTCTTGATTACAACACAAGGTGTGTTACAAAGAATACACTTCGTAGAATTATTTCTCTCGTTTCACTAAAATTTCTGGCATATCTAAGTAGGTGTCTACTCACAAACCGAGATCTCATCACAACAGCTGAATCAACAAATCGGAAAACGCAAAATTTTTAGATCCCTATACGAATATTTCTCTTCAACTCAAAGATAAATAGTGGATAAAATGTCGTGGAAAATATTATTCGAACTCATTTGTGGAAATAATCTCCAAACTGCTTGTACTTAAGATAAAATGTAGTAAAAAGTGTAGGTAAAAATATGTAAAATTTTTTAAATGTTCTTGTGGTTAATTTAACAAAGTTTGAACTAAAATAGCCAAAAAAGTATTTAAAAAGTACTATCCTAATACATTAATTAATTATTAGTTGAATTAGTAATATTTATTTTCTGTTGTGCAAGACTTATAAAACGAAGAAATTAATATATTTTGTTAAAATGTGGTGACTGTCATTTTTGTCATTTTTGGTAACCTTTCAGAAGTCGTAATAATTAAGTAATGAATCCACTCGTCGCAATGCGCCTCAAAAATTTAATTAATACGTTGGCAATACTGTTCGTCACGCACAAATTTAAATACGGGGAATGTAAATGGAGTAGAAGGACGATGGTGGCGACAAAGGCGTAAACTTAATGATTTTACATCAAGAGTAAAGAAGTCCTGTCAACAATTTGCATTTTACCTCGTCTTAATTAAATTAAACTCGTAAAGATAGCTTGTCGGCTGAGAGCGAAGAGAACGTAGTTGGCAAGAATTTTACTAACGAAGTAATTATGTTGCTGCTAATAGAGGGGGCTATGAAGTTGTGCAAGTTTTGTTCTAACATTCAGTTGTTTAACGCGACTAATGACGTAACTTGAGCAGAAACGACTGCTTTTAATGAACCAACATCCGATTTTAGTTGCTTGTAAATAATTGGTAATTGTACAGTATTATGTAATTCGTCGTTCTGATACCAATCCTTCGAATGCCGACCGGCAAGTTATTAAAATCGAGAAACATTAGGAAAACGGTTTGTCAATACCGAAACCGAAGCAATCAAATACGTAAAATTAAAAATTTAAGTTGAAACATAGGTATGGAACGTAGTTTGGATGGAACTAGGTACATAAATGTCTTACAATCTGGATTAGAATTAAAATTATAGTATATTGGGGTATAAGGTTAGTAAGTGCATTATAACAGAATCGAGAAAGAGTTTGAAAATCGAGGCGAAGTCGAGATTCTTCACGTTCCGAGATTCTGTTATGGCACTTACTAACCGCATATCCCACAACGTTTTTCGCACAATCGCTTATACGAAAAAAAATGGCTTCGAAGTAATTTTTTTAACAGAAATATTTTGAAGACATTAATAGTTATTTAATAAACTACTTTGTTAATGAAGGCGATTAATAATCGAAACTGTTTAAAGCACGAACGAAGGTAGAAGTGAGTGCCTTTAATAGTTGAGATTATTAATCGCCCATTAACAAACGAGTTGATTACAAAAATTTTTCGTTGACCGCAAACTTTTTTTTGTGACAAAATTTCAAATTAAAGTCAAATCAAAACCAATTTCATCTTTTTCGATAAAGATGAGACCTTATAAAATACCTCCATCCTTTTTTTGTCCTCAGGGTAGCCCATCTTTAAATTTTTCAACACTTTCTATTCACTTTTCCACAAAGGGTGTCAGAAGACGTCAACTCCATTCATATTCAATTTCACGTAAAAATCACAGTTGCTAAGAAAACCTAGTTACCTTTGAAAAATATGACATGCGAATTATAACCAAAAAGGTCAGCTTTTGAAAAAGTGAATTCGTAATTGTGCAGTTATGGAGCTATAAAATATAGAAAACCCTGCTGCACTACCTGCTGCAGTGTTGGTACGTGCAAACAATGCATGTTCCAGGTCAAAATATCATCAAAACGTCAAAATCGCAAAAATCGTTGATTAATGAAAAATATTTCCATTAATAGACTATATTTTAGACGAAATAATTCATTAATATTGAAATTAACAAGCGGTCAACGGAAAAGTCATTAATTACTTACCTCAGTATCAGGTATCGGTGTCGTTATTTACTTACAGCGTTATAGGGTTATTAAGTTCAACTTTCAGATTGTGTCAACAACAATTGTAAGTAGCTATAACAACACGATTGCGCGAAAATGGTTATTTTAATTCAATTTACAATCACGTGATTAGTTTAATTTACATTTCTAGATTGTCTACAATTTATTAGACCTACCTAGAACTACTTATAATGTTTTGCTTCTTGACATTTATTTCAGTTGTTTTTAATAGTACAGGTATTTAGAAACAATTCGATTTTTTATACATAATTGTAGTCCATTCTAAAATATAAATCCGCATAAAAAATTTGCGGCTTTTATTCGTTTTCCGCTTGTTGCTCGAAATCTATAAATATAAGGATTTTTTTTTTATCTACACGACTATAAATGATAAATTGGAAAAAAAAAATGAATTTCATAATTCTCTCCCGATTTTCAGAGGGTTCAGCTCTAAAATGTGCATCTCAACAGCAAATTTTTATGACTGTTTATATTTTTAAACTGAACTACAAAATATTTAAAAATCAATACAATAACGTAAACTACGATAGTTTTACAAATTTACAAATCAAAGTCTGTCACCTAATTGCAGTGGTTTTATAACGAGTACCTATCTAAAGTATCTCCGAAAGAAAATATGTATGTAAAATTATGTATCCATTGATAGTTCGTAGGAAAATGTTATGGGGAAAGAAATATGTCAATCATCTCCAAAAACGCTTTAGCGATATACTACACAAGATGTTCCAAGAATGACTATCAAACTCACCAGACAATTGAAAATCTTTGTAGTTACTAAACAAAATATTTATTTATATTTACTTAGGTACATATTTAGAAGACTACCCAATAATTTTCATACACGACAAGAAATAATTTAAACAAAAAAGAAAACTGAAATGTTTTGGTGTTATTATTTAGATAAGTGCGCACGTACAAAAATATTATCATATTTAAAGCACTCATGTACAGTGGTTGACTATTAAATTGTAGTCCCCAATGTCATTTGAAAATTTCGTCGTATTGTCACAAATTAAAATGTTTCTCCTTGCTTGATTATGTCAAGTGTCAACAAAATGTCAATAATTCAGTGGATTGTTAATGCCTTTTTTTATTTATTTTATTTTATTTATAAAAATTATTATAAAAATATTTATAAAATCACCTCAAAATCATAATCCGAATATCATATTTGGATAAAGTAAGTATCATTTCATTAATTAAGTCGTTTTGTTCCAATGTATCTGTTTCATTTCATCAACAATTTATTTAAGAGAACATAATGACAATTAATGATGTCATATGACATGTAGATTATGTCCGTTTCACACTAGAGCACTTTCCATTGTGTCAAAATTTCTTGCTCGGCCCTGTACCTATCTAATTACATAGAGTATTCACTTCATAAAAATTTGGCCAATGAAAATTTTCTATTTTTTAAAATTGGACCAGTCAAGTTGGAATTACACTATGATTTTTCACGGCAACAAATTTATGGATAGTTTTTTGATAATTTTTTACATGTCAGTTAAATCAGGAATTTTATAGCATTTGTTTGAAGAAAACACATTATTATTAACAATTTTAATTAAATATGAATTCATATCTTGATCATAATTTTAATTTGGCCTAAATTTAAGTTGCAGCGATCATTCCGTAAATACTCATATCGAATTGCCCTCGGGATGGCGAAATTCCAGATTATTTTGTTTGTTAGTGACCCACTCGTGTCTGCTGTTAAATTTTTACAACAGATATTCATCGTGATCACCAACACAAAATTATCGGGAATTTCTCAATCACTAGGGCAATCATACTTGATAATTTATGCTACAGAACGATTATTAATATGTATGTAATTGCACTATAATAATAATTGATCATATAGTTATTATTATCACCGTCATTATTGGCTGAAATTCAAATTTGGTTGCGATCTGATTGGACTCAATTTTTTAAAAGAAAAACAAAAAGTACAAGAAATACGAGTATATAAGTTACCTAATATATTTTCGCATTTGTTTTGGCCAATACCTATTTTTGGCTTAGCTCAAGGTCTTTGAATATTAAGTTATTCATTTAAAATGCACCCAAAAAAAACATTTACGTGTTCAAAATTTAGGTTTTTAAAAAATCATAGGTGAGTATTAATAATAGTTATTATGAATCATTATAATTATTTAAAATATATCAAAATATGTTTACCTACCTATCAAATCTACATAAGTAATTTACTATCGCAATGAAATTAACTATGTATGTATTTAATTTGTTGTCATTTTTTTTTTTATATCTTCAGTAAGTTAGAATTTACAATCTCATCAAAATATATTTAGACTTATGTACTTATGATGACGTAAAGAATATTAACAAACTAATCACTTATTCAAAAAAAAAAGTAGAAAAAAATTCTGATGTGAAAGTAAAGTTTATTGTTACTTACGAGTATGTATACATATTTAAAAAAAATGAATTTTAAATTTTACAAAAACATTTAAAACTTATTTTACCTCATGAAGTTATCGTCGAAGTCTTCAAATGAATTTACAGATTACTACTGCTTGTGCTTTGTTATGTACCTATAAGATAGGTATGTTTATTTCCCGTATGTTGTAGTTTATGAAGCTGTCTCTAGCAAATTAACATCCACTTTTTGATTAACGTTTTCATTTTCCATGTTTATTAGAAAATGGTATTTAGGACAGAAAGTTGTTCCCAACGACCCTAAGATCGATCTTACGATGGTCTCTTTGATAAATGTAACATGTTAAACTGGATATACTCGTACGTTTGCAAAATTCAATTTCAACACCCGATAGATAAGTTAGAAATTTAATTTATTTTTTTATTTTTTCACATCAAAGTAGAGTTATGTGTTTTGGTGTACGGCTAAATTTCTACATCAATAAAAAATAATAGAATTACCTGAGTCCAAGATTAAAAAATAATAAATTACTGAAATATCTGCAAATCTAATGGTCATACATAGGTACATAGACAACTAAAAAATACTTAAAACCATTTAATTTGAAGTAAAATCTCTTAATTCACTCGTGCAATTAGAGAGTTAATTTTTCAACACAAAGGATACCAATAAGATTTATACATACATATATTTAATATAACTACTAATGAGGGTCTTAAAATATGTGATGTAAAAAATAAATAAAATAATAGTATATTATATATTATGCCAGTTTAATAAGACACGTTATTATCACACGAGTGCTTTAATGGAACGAGTGCGATAATACGTCTTATTAAACGAGTGTAATATATAATTTTATCGAATACCTATTCACGTTGGATTGAACATTAGTGGTGCAAATCGCACAAATTTGGCATTAACTTTCATAAGAGTTGTCATAGTAACAGGTCAGTCATTTGCACCACAGCTGTTCTTCCTAACGTGAACAGGTATTATTTTGCTTTACTAATTCCTGAAATTTGGGTTGCTCAAGTTTTCATGTTAGAGTAGGGACTTTTGCTTGGGTTGGTAACAGATATGTTTCATAAAAATGTAAGGTTATATTTATTAAATTTACTTCGTAGCTCCACACTTTACCTTGGCGCCTGATGTTGACAATATAATAAAGCTAAAAGTTACCAAAAACAGTTTCATAATACGATTCATTAATTAACTGTTTTCGATATAATAATGAGCCCATTAGTAACGCAAAGTAGATAATAGTATATTAAAGAACGAGTTTTATAAGGGTTGATTTGGCGCACGAGTCCCAAGTGTAGAAAACAACCCGTAGGGGAGTTTTGTATGGGACGAGTGCGACAATGCCCTTATATAACGAGTTTTATGTTATTTTTTAGGATTTGCACCCTTGTTTTAATTTTTAATTAAAAAAATTAAATTTTCAAGTTCTAGGGAATTTTGTATTAATTGGTAATTCAAGGTAACGGATGCAACTACATCTGCAACATATGTTAAAAAGTAGAGTTTGAACATTAATAGTGGAAGTTTTTTTTTTGTGTAAATAACAATAATACACTGAAATATTGATACAAATTTTCTATCTATTAAACCACGAGTGCTTTAAGAGATATCCATAAACGACTCCAAATTGAATACAATAATAGACCTATTAGAGACGCAGATTCTAAAAACTACATTACAATCCTCTTAAAGACCTCTAATTCATAATAATTATTTATTTGAAAAGATTTTAGTTTCTCATTGCTTCAGCATAATAACACAACAGTGAAATAAAATGTCAATAGAAATTTAAAATGTAGCTGTACATGCATTCGATGGCCGCTTGAGCGTTGGAGGTAAAAAACCGTCATCACAATCTAATAAGAATCGTTATTTCAGTTGTCGATTTTTCCCCATTCATGGTGACGATTTTTTCGTGACGAACTGCTCAATAATTTAAGTTGACAATTTATATTCGCATAGGCCCCACACTGCGATTCGATATGCCAGTAAATTGCTGTTGGCAGATCAATCCTGTCGGCTTTATCCTGTACAAAAAAGTTATTCCTTTCTGGCGCTTATGTCACCGTTCGTAAGGGCGCAAATTTCGTCGCTATGATGTGACACAAACGCGAATGTTTTCGACAGGAGGCGAGAAATAAACTAAATACAATGAGGCGGAGTGTGTACAGTTAATAATTGGATAATTCAGCTGAAAATGGATTTTGTTTCGCATCTGAATGCTCTCCAACCGATTTATTTGTCGGACGAATCGACGTGATTTTTTTTATTTATTCGCAGAGCGACAAAAAATAATTTCACCAAGCAATCGACACGACACTGCCACCCCAACACCATCGATTATATTCATTACCCGACAAACTGGTAACAGTTGTAAATTAATTTTGGAGTAATGCCCTAATGACTAGTCTAACCCTCGAGGGTTTAAACCCTCAAAACGTACACTAAACAGCGAATATACTGTCACGTTCCCCTCGGATTCACACCCCTCCGACGCCAACGCACCCGAAACTAATTCCGCTGTTTTCGCGTTTTTAAACTTGCACTGGATTTGTTGCTTCGATGTTGCTTCCTGAAATAAAAAACTTGTTGCAAGTCGAAGTGGTCGCCTGAAAAAGTACAATGGCTATTGTGCCTGAAGAGCACCCCTTGTCAGATATTGTCTGCAGTTTGCGGTTCCGTCGATCCTCACATTCGAACGGAACGATCGAAGTGAATCAAATTTACGTCCATCCCTCCTCCTGATTATTATTTCACTAGAACCTTCATAATTTTAAAAGCCACAACTACATCCCGAAATGGGGTACACATTACGAGGGGGTCACGTCACAATACTATTTCTACGAGAGCACGCTTTTATATCATCACTCCTGGGAAAAGTCAGTCACAGTACATTGATAACACTTAATTTTATCGAAAATCGGAGGGAGACTACCATCATTACAAACAGGTTCTATTATGAAGAAAACGATTGGCAATTTAGTCGACAGCTTCACAAATTAAAAGCACAAAATCCAAACGATCAATTTCATTTTCAAATGAAACTACCCGTTTCATTTTTGATTTTATTTCGAGCAGTGAAGCTTTTTTGGGTCTTGTTTTAGGGCTAGGTTGTGAGATTGGTGTTGGAGCCTTGTTGACAAAACCTTCGATCGGACAAAAGGGCTGGAACTTGCCTGGAAGAACGCCTAATTGGACCGAAACATGGGATTGTGCTCCCCGTACCCAAATTAAATTATGACGGCCATCCTCGAGTACTTATCCAATCCAATCTTGGTCCAATTCAGCAAATCGTCTTGAGATTAGTAGTTCACTCAATGACGTGTTGATCGGCTTAAAGTCCGAGCAGGATTAACAGCGTCTCTGCACAATTCCTGCAACCCTTCCGCTTGCAGGACATTCTTAGCGTGCACTCGCTTCAGCCGGTCTGTTCTTTTTTGGAAATTTTGCGTTGACGCTGACCCCACGACTCCACTGGGCGGCCCCGAAACACCAGTTAATCTAGGGTTGCAGGAAGCATTAGGGCATTAGTCAATTATTCGGCGTGTTTGTGACCGATTCGGGTCATAATAGAAATATTCCTCCAATATTGATCGGATCTTGAAAGTGGCAAATTACAATGCGGATGGAATGATAATAATAACTTGACTTCCCAGTTATAGTGTGGAATATAATGGCGGGTTCAGACGAAGCAAGGCAATACATCACTGGCATAGCAATTACCCATTATGTGAGGAATTAGTCAATTAAGACTGGCTTTGCACCCTACTCGCGAGCCTGGAATACCTCCAGGATGACTGCCGGACAGCGGTGACTCGTCAACTGGAGAGACTCGGAAAATTTAGGACCAAATGTAATTTCAGCTTATTACTGTTAATTGTCACGATTTAAATGCTTGCGGTAACTTCAGCTATTATCTGTGACCGCATATTTTCCGGGAACTTTACGGCGAATTTTGTAAATGATCGAGCACAAACGGTCTCAAGTAGGAATCAAGAAATTAATTACCGGACTCGTAGATTACGTCGGATAAATGTCGCCCGCGGATAAAACGTGACTTACTCGTTTAATTAAAAAAATATAATTCGGCACGGTTTTGTGCAGACCATCTAGTGTGGCAAAGAAAATTCGCAATGAAAATATTTTAGCGTTGTTTTTATTGGGGATACGCCACTGTTTATGTCATCTGAAGAACGTGATCAATACGAAACGAATATCTGACTTTATTAGTTATAGAGATGACTCAGTCTCGAATGTGGGATATTGAATTAGTAAAATTTGCATTTAGATTTAACATGTCTTTTATAAGTCATTCCGATTATTAAAAAGTCTAATACGATGAGCGATAGAAGTAGAAAATATCCACTGCTGCGCATCTATAAGCTTTTTGTGACAAACTGGTAAAATTAACCAATAACTTAGTTGTGTTGCAATAATTCATAAACCAAAGTGGCAGCAGTAAAGCAATAAGAAAATGAACTTGAAGAATATTATTTAATCGACAAAACAATACAAAAACCTTAATTCCACTATGTTTATGTCATTTTTATGTACTAATAAAAAGTTACCGTGTCTCAAAGAATTATGAGATTAATTTACTCTTAAAGATAAATGAAACAAATAAAATAAAGATTAAACCTCCAACTTGAAAGTTTTATTTTACTTTACCAATAGATATTATTTTATTGACGATTTTCTTCCTTAACTCAATTAAGATAAAGCCTTGTAAAAAGGTAAAAAAAAAAACTTAATAATATCTGAACCGATAATAATGGAAACTGTACAAATAAATGTAAATCCAGATATTAATCGTTATGGTCCAGGCCAAAGTATCGGGTGTTCATTTAAATTTACCCTCAAAGTAGGCGTTGAAGTGTTGAACGTGAACGCACCACGGATTACAGATCACGGACCAGCTGTTTAAATCTAACCTCACTTTATGTGTTGTTTGTGCAGACTGCAGTGGTGCGTTCAGAATCGACTCTTCAACGCCTGTTTTCAGGATAAATTTCAATGAACACTCGATATAAAGCCTACAACCCTAAAAAATTAAAACATTTTAAATGAAAATTGTCTCGAAAATTAAAAAGGAAAAGGATAAAATTCTTGTGACAAAAATACTCCAAGTGTATGAATTGAATATAAAAAAATAAAATTTCGTAATTCCCTCTTATTTTCAGAGTGTGATTTCATCTTTGAAAAACGGTTCTCACTAGGTAATTGTTTGTGAAGGTGAAGGTATATAATCAAAATATGTATAAAAAAAAAACTACTTACTTACTTACTTACTTACTTACATACAGGGTGTAACAAAAATAAGCGCATTTATTTTAACTGGCAATAGTACTCATCAATTATAAGTTTTCTAAATAAAATTTCTTTGAATTTGCAAAATTGAATTGCCATTTGTCCACTTTTTATTTTGACGTGACGTTCACGTTGAACGCAATTTTATAAATCTAAACATTTTCTTAAACAGGAATTGTAAAAACTGAATGTTTTTATTCCCTTCGTATTGCATTTGATGAATAAAAATGTCTCACTTTCGTTTGTTTTTGTTACCACCTTGTTTTATTTCTTTATTAAATGTAGCTGTTTAGATTAAAATCGTTTGATAGGCTGGAAAGCAAAGTTTTAGTAAATTTAAATTAATTTTTAAAACACTTCAAAATTTGTTTTCGAAAAAAAAATATTTAGAAAAGTTGTTGTAATTGATGAGTACTATTACCAGTTAAAATTAATGCACTTATTTTTGTTACACCCTGTATATTCAATGACGGTATCTAATGTGAAATTTGAACCTAGAGAAGTGGTGAATATAGGAAAAATGTATTTGAGAGTCGTTACATAAATTTCATTTTCTTTCTTTATTTTTTTTTTACTTTAAATTTTGCAAATATGTATGTACATAATAGAAAAACTTGCTATTAAAGTTTGTGAGGAGAAGGTGACTCATACAGCAATGGTGTAATAATTAGCTTCGGCTAGTAATTAACCGATCTCAATGCTAAAGTGATTTATTAAGTTTGGAAATTAAATAAAAAAAGTGCAAGTCAAAATAAATACGTCATGGCAATTATATGATTTAGGAGTTGAATTGAGTGTGAACGCAATTCTGAGAGTCATCCTCTCGAGAGGTTAAAGTGTGGGAGTTCCTAGCATAGAAAATAATAATGGAAATTTAAACAGTTAAACGATTGTCCACCGTAAAATAAACATAAATAATAATTTCATCCTGAGAAAAAATATTTTCTTTAATTTGAATGGCTGAATAAAGTTATTATTATATTTTTTTCTGTTGTGTACAATGTTGCATCCCCTTTTTTGGACGTGAGTCTCTCAGCGGGAGGTATTTTTCGAGAGTGGCACGCGTATGTATATTCGTAAATGAGAAACGTTCTCATGTCATATTTGTTCGGTATTATCCCTTCGTTGTTTCTATTGTATTGTAAGCATGATCGACTGTCTCGTGAGATTTGACACCATTAAAAGATAATTAGATGATTGTTAGAAAACTAGTCGGTCGCACGATAATTATCGGAATAATGCTAGACGTGCATGCAGACTAAGGTTAAACGGTGCGTTTAACATCCAGTCTTTGTTTGGAATTGTCTACTGTTACATCACAGCGATAGGCAATAAATAGTAACGCAATAAGTCAAAAGTTAATCATTTTATAACTTTTATAACTGTATTGTGGTTTCTCAAATTATGTTTAAAAAATAAATAAGTACGAGTCACATTTTGTATTTATGTCTACGACCTTATAACATTTTTTACTTCGGGGAAATTTAATACAGGTGTTCCAAAACTACCGCCAAAAAATGTTACGCAGCAATTTCCCATATATCAACATTAACGCGAAATCGTAATGAAACGGTTTTTTATGCGTCTGTATGATTTTACAGCGGTTTAAATTTTTGTCCTATAACTTGATTAAATTTTGACATTGCAAATTATAAGGTAAATCCATGTTGCCAAATGTAAATTTTAAAAAAATTAAATAAAACGAACGTTTCGAAAGCCTTATAAAAGCTTCATAGCATTAACAAATACTTACTGTTGATCACGAAATGTTATGATTATGGGAACAAATTTGTGTAACCTTAGATGTACAAGCTCTTCCAAAACTGCCGCCAAAACTTTACAGTACATGATAAAATATGCTATACTGAGTAATAAATCATTTAAAAAAATCCGTTCTTGTATGCCTCCAAAAGCTAAAGAGTTGCAAAAGCTGGAGGAAAGAGATCATAGATCTAAGGACTCTATGTGTATATGTGTATTCACAATTTTAAATGGGCATATGGACATAAGTGACATGTTCCATTAAATAAATGTCATAGTTACATATTTTACCCCACTAGTATGGTAAAGTACAACTTTACCTCACTACTGAGGTAAACTGTCATACTAGGTGAAATTTTTGTACATACTTCTGTTGTGATTTCGCTAGTATTAAAGTTGCAATTATTGCATTTCTGAGAAAATACTTTCTTGGCCTGTATCGTGTATATCGTCTGCATTTTGGCAATGGCGAGTAAAAAATGTAAATGAGATAAATATAAATTAATGTAAAAGTGTATACATTTTTTTTTCGTAATATGTAATACATATTTTTTCTCATTTATTAATAATTTCTTTCATTAAAAATGGAAAAACATGTAAGATGCCATTATAAATTTTCAAAAAATATGTATTATATCCACAGAAAATTTAATTTTTTAAAATAGCTAATAGAAACAGGATTGAATGATGAGCTTAGTAATCAGTGATAGGAAAAAATATTCGTTTTGTAATAATTTAGCTAAAGGAAATCAGTCTAAACATTTGTAAATGTTTGGTATTCATCAAGGATTGCTTTAAAACCCACGCCCTATTTATGTATTGACTAGTTCGGTATTTCAATAAGCAACGCAACACTTTTGTTTTTTTAACGCGTAAATGTAATTAGTTCCCATTGTGTACCATGTTCATGTTTATCGGTAATTTTTCTGATCGTCTAGCTTCAGTGATTCAAGGCGGGTAATCAAATAATGCACCGTAATGAATGCTAAACACATAATTCATAATCAGCATCGCGACGCCTCGGACGGGCGTCGCGTTGTTATTATAACGCTATAATTCACCGTCGGCACAATGGTCACGTGTCGCAGGAGGTGCTGCCACGTGTTCGTCGCCTTGAAACAGTGTAAAACAGGGCAAAACACGCTTGCGTCTCGCAGATCTGTTAAACTAACGAACCGTGGAGGCGCGTGTTCAAACAACGTCCAATTACTTTGCGGTATCATTACACAATAATTGTAAAATACGCTTCTGCTCCTCTGCCTGATAGATGTTAGTCCGCAACGCAAACATAGATAATCCTTAATCCTCTTACCGACGCTTTTTCGCTATCCGGACCAGCGGTTTACAAAGTTGACCAAAACGGCGGACACGATCATCCCATCAACGTTTTCGCAAAATGACCGGATAATAAACAATACTAAGCCCTAATCTCTTACCAGCACTAATTATCTTGCAGTTTCGTAAAAATGCAACAGAACCATTGGACAGTAAGCACATTTAGAGCAAATTGACATGTTCCGAAAATTTAAATTATTATATTTAGAATTAAATAATACAGCTGTCAGACCATCACCATGAAAATAAGGATTTATTTTTGTAACAGTGCAAATTAGGGCAGAACCCTAAGTTATTCTTATTATTGCTTGTACCAAATTGTAATACTTGTCTGTGCTGCAACCAGTAATACATCCGCCATGTGTTCTTCCGCCTCGTTAAATTTTCCAGATTCTGTACCCTTGTTGAACAATATTCGTCGAAAAAAACTCGGTGTGCTGTGATATTTTTTAATAAACAAGGTTGCCGTCGAATCGGTGCCCAGTTGACTCAAAAACAATCCCAATTTGCTGGTCCACAATTTCCGTCGAAATTACCCCAAATAGGTCCTAAATAACTGTAGTTACCGTCCGATGACTGCCTCCACTAATAATAATAACCCGATGTGGCTCGGTAGCGAGGACGAGCCACAAACAGTCAACTCATCCTGGACTGCGATCTTCAGATGTTCCAAAC
Source organism: Tenebrio molitor (assembly GCF_963966145.1). Lineage (NCBI taxonomy): Eukaryota > Metazoa > Arthropoda > Insecta > Coleoptera > Tenebrionidae > Tenebrio > Tenebrio molitor. The sequence continues at coordinate 12,835,490 of NC_091051.1, read as the reverse complement.
CATTGTTAACCGTTCACATTTCAAAGCCTCCTTGTATTCTCATCAGAGGATGCATTCAAGTGTCAGTCAGTTTGCCACTAGAACATTTTAGAAAGATTAACACCTCATATTTTATTGTCATAGCTTGTACCGCTTTATAATGATACTTGTTATCTACTTATGAGGGTTGGGCATTTTATTTTTGTTGATCGTGGAGAGGCTTTATTGTCAGGTTTAACGCCAATTTGAGACGGCGATCAGGCGCATAATGTGTTTGTTCTTCAAATATTGTTCCACGGGATCACTGTAATTTATTTCATTCGGCATTCCTCCAAACTGTGAAAAATGCGGTCAAGTCCCGCTAAGGCACGGACGTTATCAATCAATCGTCCTCCCTCCGCCGCATTACCGAGACAATTATTGGATTAAAAGCCATTCCATTTTCACACAAGCTATCCTTCATAAGCGTCCATCAATCGTCGCGGCGCTCCTGCTCGTGTGGATGTGGGCCGCACGCGATCCGACGACGTTAATGTAATTATGCAAATATAATCATTACAAATAGCCTTTCGCTCTTTTATAGCTCAGAAATGATTTGTGCTGCCTTTTCGAAACCATTCAACTAGAATCTGATACGATTATAAAATCTGCGAGCGGACCAATTTTCGGTCATTTTTCTAAAGTTCACCTCCCAACTGTCAATATTTTCACAATCGGACCTCTTCGACGAACGATACACAAACACACCTAATCTCAAGTGATTTGGCTGTCCGCCCGTGTTGACTTATCTTGTTAATTTGCTCAGGAATTCCTCGGTAAATAGTGTCTGATTATTCAAAATTGACTAAACAGATGTCAGGGCAATTTTTTCAGCTTCAAACTGGCTCAGATCAAAACAAGCGTGGGTCGTGTACAAAGAACCAAAGTTCATGGTAACGTTTATTTAAACGTAGAATAGGGATAAATGGAGGCTTTTGTTGCACTGTCTTGGTGTTGACTAGTTTTGTTTGATGTCTTGCAATAAACTTGCAAATTTGAGATGTTGATGTTATTGTCAATCATAATTTGGTCATGCATTATGTGAGCTTACGTCTACTTTCCCTTCTTATTGTCCTGTCATGAAAAATATAGAATTGAAACGTCTCGCAACAATATAAATTAAATTGGTTCATATGTGAGGGTTTCTTCATAATATTGTAGAATAAAATGTTTCGAAATGTTTTAAACTGTGTTATTGTTACTGCTCTAGTCCAATCAGTGTGAAAAACTATTGCAAAACTCTCTACAACAATTGTGGAATATTTTTTTCAATTTTATACGTAGGTGCCAATCGACATTAAATAAGTTTGTTTTGGAATTTTTGCACATGTAAATTGGAGTGCCTAACTATTAGTTCTGTCAAAAAATGTCATCAATCGAATTGACAATTGTTACAATTTACTAAATTGAATTAACAAACGTTGGTGGCCACTTTCAACACTAGCTGTGACTTGCTTTTGTTAGCTTCTTTTCAATTTCAATCTCAACTTGCATTCATATCATCCCTTCGCAATAAATCACATTTGGAATTTGGATATATATTTTGAGGTTAGGCCTTCTTTTTTTCGTAGAGCGGCGTAAAGCGGCAACTAGATGACAATCATTTTGTTTCACACTGTAGATACTATACAGATTGTATTATGTATCAAAAATATGAAATTACTCACAAAATTTGTGATTTATTAAAAATTAGAAAGAAAAAGCTGTAAGATTTATTTTTTAAGGATGAACTGGAGTAACAATCTCAGCAAAAAGTTGCGGAATTCTTATAATGCTATGAAACGTTTATTACGAGAAATCAATATTTGGAAAAATAGTTTTTAATTTTTGGAAACGAATTGTAATGAGTTGCAAGTAAATTTTGTGTTTATTTTCTTGATATTTAGATAATTACTTACATGTGATTTTACAATCTTTTGACTAAGACTGTACGTGAAAGTAAACAAAAGCACATTGAATTTCAATTTTCATTGATTTCTGTTAAAGTTCTTAACGTAACTGCAGTAAAACGTGCGATATGAGTGTAATGTTGCATACCGACGTCAATTATATCCATTTTGTTTACTTTTATTGAAATTAAAACAGATACATAACCTCAAAAACCGTGTTTTTCCACATGTAATTAGCGATTACAAGGAAAATCCTCGACCAACTTTTTTTGTAAATTCATTAGAAAATTCTACGATATCGATACTTTATGTGTGAAAAATTTAAGAAAAATTGGCCTTTTTGAAATATGTTTTTTATCAATTTTTATGCGACCATTGCTCCATTTCTCATAAGAACACGTGTAAAATATCCCGAAACTTTAAAAGGTAATAACTTTAAAATTCCTCGACCAAATTTTTTTAAATTTGGCACAGTACTTTAGAATGGATGAAAGGACTATTGTACCAATTTTAAGCAAATTTCGCCATTTTTCAATGTTACTCCAGTTCATCCTTAAAATAAGGATATCTAAAGTATTGTACTCGTGGTGCCACTAATATTCACGCCCTTAAATTGACAATCCTGGCGCCAGTAATCTATGCAAATGGAAATTCAGCATTAAAAAAATGGTTTTCATAACAAAAACTTCTTCATTTTTGTTTTAGAAAATGCAGAATTGTAAAACTCATTTTATACGTAATTTAAAAAGTTTCTTATTTAAAATGTCTCAAGAAATAAATATACACTGACCGGCACAAAAAGCGACTCATTATGATTTTTTTAATAAATAATCTTGAAATTATATTTGTGCTTATTTTTTAATAAATCGGGATATTTTCAATGATCGGGAGTGCTATGGTCACCATGGCAACCGAATTGTTTTGTTTAAATAAATTATTAGAAAATTTGCGCTACTTCCATGTTGTGTTTTTGTTGCTGTCTTACGTGTTAAATGATTTAATTTGACAATACGAGATACTAATTCAAAATATTGTTCAAATTTTGGCAATTTTTCATAACACATTTTTTTCTAAAAAATTACTTTTATCATTATGCATTAAAATCTTATTTTCTGAGTTTAATGTTTTGTTTGTCGGATATTCTTTGGCAAAGAATAATTTAAATAACACTTATCAATACAACATGATACCAAAAAATGTTTCTAAGACAACGAATTACTTAAAATTCAAAGTGAGTCGTTTTTTGTGCCGGCCAGTGTATAAATGGCTTCATCTTGTTTGTAATTAAATTTTTGAGGTGAATCATAAATTTACGAAACCATTAGCACCAATTAATCTAATTGAATTAAACAAAATAGACATACCTACAATTATGTTTAAATTTAAAGCTTGCAATTTTCTTAGAATTCAACTAGAATTAAAAAAGAAAATCGCTTTTGTTTTTGTTGTTTGTATTGACTAAAGAACAGACAACGCAAATCTTTTGAAATCTGTATTTTTTAAGTAAAGGTCTAAATAACACACAAGCGTAATATTTTATGAATTTATTTCAAATGAAGGTAAACAATACATAGTTTCAAATACTGTAAAATCTTAGATAAGCGCCAAATAGGAAAATAATACATTTATATTTATACAACACATGTGTCAATAATTCATACTTTAAATCACTATCAAGTTTTCAATAAATTGTTTATTTATACTTTTTTGTTGCGTTATATCTACTTCTTCTCTGGACAGGCACATCCTTTTCCATCCTTGGTACAGTCGCATCCTCCTCCGCAAGCGCACGCCTTCTTTGCGCAAGCACAGCTGTCCCCACACTTGCAAGACTCCGCCTGACAGCATTTATTTTTCGTGCAACAGCTACAATTCTTACAATTGCCCGTCTTCTTGCAACAATTATCCGAAGAACATTGCTGCTTGGTGCATTTACAACTGCAACCTTCCTTGCAGGAGGATTTCTTGCTGCAACAACCGCCTTTGACTTTGCAGCAGGAACACTTGCAATCAGCCGCGCAACAATCTTCAGAAGCACAAGAGCAAGTTGGTCCGCAGGCGCATTGTTGTTTGGTTGATTTTGCGTTGCAGCAACGGCAGGAGCAATCGTCTCCGCAGCAAGAGCATTTTTTAACTAAACATTAATAAAGTGTCAATAACTGAAATTAATAATTAAGGACAAGAAAAGAAAAAAGCAAAATAAAGAAAATTTATTTTTTACCTTCTTGGCTGGAACTCATGTTTCTTGTTAGTTGATGTAGATGTCTTCACAATCGTTGATTGAACTGTTTGAATGAGATTTCGCGCTCCTCACTATATACACAACATTGATGCCGTGTGCAAACCGAGTGCAAAATGACGTCATCCAGTTGCAACAATTTCGAGGTTCGTGGAATGGAAATCACAATTCGAGGCAAAATAGGCAACCAACAATGGTGCGCTGGAGTTGGTTTTTACTTCAAAATTATAACTTAAAATGTTTATGATGAAAATAGTTTTATAAGAGAAATTATATAATTAGACAATTTCTTATAAACACTATTCATTCTTTTTGCTTCAAACAAATTAGTTAATTATTAATAATTATCCATGAATGAATTAATGCATGGCAAGTAATAATTATCTGGATAGGTATTTTCTGTTCTAGACCGTTCGATTTTGCACACGGCACAACAAATATTTATTAACATTTGCTTACATGAAGCGCTTATCAGTCACAACAATTGAAACTGCGATTCATAAATAAAAGGATTGAATTAGCAATTATGTTAACCTAAAAACTGTACGACTTAAAGAAGAGTTACTATTGCTTTCAATGAGTTAACTAATAATTAACTACGATTTACTATTTAATTCACATTATAACTTTTTTTAGATTATTTGATTATTGATTTTGCACAAGGCGCGCCAAATATGTATTTGACATTGATATCTAGGCTTATCAATGTCAACAATTAACAATTGCCGAAAATCACAAACTTGATTTAAGAATTATGATAACCAAAAAATACTTGATATGAACATTTTTCGATAATAACAACAAAATGGAATTTTCATTTGTTTTTGTTTTTTACCAGTTATCTCGATTTTCGTAACTTACAGACAGCAACAGTTTCGAAAGTTTTGACAAATAATTTCATCGAATTCAACTTATACTCAAAACTAATAAAACAATTGTCTCTAGTTACCGATTAAAGAAGAATTCAAAATTTTCAATAAAAAGAAAACTTTTTAAGTAATAATAATAATAATTATTAAACTTAAAAAATCGGAAAACACTGAAAAAGTTTGAATTGAACCTAATGACAGAAAAAAAAATACAGTGAAGAAAATTTTACTCATTGCGTTAAACTTGAATAAGGGCCGGTTGCACCAACGTGAGTTAAATTTTACTACAGATTAAAATATACGAAAACATTGTTATAACAATAGGTAACTAACATAACGAAGCATTTTAATCCACAGTTAACTTTAACTGGCGTTGGTGCAACCGGCCCTAAGTAATACGGTTGGCTTCAAAAAAAAACGGGAACTGTCAGAAAAAGTTCTGTCAAATTTTATTAAATTTTTATAGTTTGAAACGGTCTTTTAAAATTTAGGTTAAAAAACTACACTTATGTGTCAGAAATGTCAGTTAGGCAAATACAAATACTACTATCAAACAGACACAAATTGACATAAATTGACAAATTAAATTCCCAATTCACATTAGGCCAAATTTCATTTCCCGTTTTTTTTGAAGCCAACTGTACATATTACACTTCTGTTTACTTTAGTGTATTTTTCTAGACGGTTGAGAGAATTAAAGAATTTTTTCTTTTATTTTATTAACAGAATAAGTTTATTGTGCGAAAAGCTCACAACTGTTTTATTTTGTTACTTTTTGGTAATCTTTGTCTTTGGTTTATTTTAAGAATGTTCCTTTCGACGACTGTCGAACACATTTTGTGACTCAACAAATTTCCATCTGTATTTTTATTTTTTCTTATTTAATTATGACATAATACATACCTATTTTTGTAAACTTAAGGTTCAACAAACAACTTACTGTTCGATATAAATCCACAAAGGGTTTGGACATCATACTAGATTTCTTGGATTATGAGTATTTGGAAACATCGAAAACAAACAAAAATAAGTAAAGCATGTCTCGAGAAGCCCAGATCTAAATCGGGGCAATTAATTGAAGAAATATTTGGTATTAAATTATATTATTTTACAGACGTGTTTGTACATAAGGGATATCGGTGGGAAAAGCACACTTGTTAGAAGAAGTAGCTGTTACTAATAGACACTTAGCTTTTGAAGTATATTCGATGGCAAATATTGTGTTACACGAGTAAGCTAACAATATGTAAACCAATACTTTGCCATGATAAGAACGTCAAATTACGTTACCGAACCCGACATTTCCGCATCATAATATTTTTCATGAATAATCGAAAGAAAACTGTTGTTTCGAGGTTGTTAATTTTATGGACGACATTATCGGAAATTGTGCAAGCAGTGTCAGTAAATGCTAATGTTGTCGTTGACGGAGGAGCGCCAATTTTTTCAGCCGTTTTCATATAAAGTAGTGTTTCAAGACGCCAAAATAAGACATTATGTCGTGGCGTTCGCTTGAGAACTGTATATAAATGGCGCATTAACTTTAATTCGTTTTTATTGCAATTTGCCTCGTGCGCTTTGCAATGCTGAAAACTTCCCCGGCATTAATTAACTGCCGAAAGTGTCCTCCGGGTGTGGGTGTGTTCTTTCCGGTGGGCTACACCGGGAGCGGGTGGCAAATTACAGTCTTGCCACTTGATTATTTCAGTTTTTCATTCATGGGCAAACGGCCACGTTAGCCCATAAAGGGGCAAAGAGAACCTGCTCGCGGTCTAAATAAAATAACCGCTCATTTGAAGATCGCACAATAAAAGTAAAATTCATTCATATCTGAGGCGATGAAATTACTAAGCGGAATGTCGAACGGAGAAAAATGAAGGAATATTGAACGGGTACAGTAAAAAAGCCACACCATGACTGGCCGATTTTAATACAATGAGCTGTCAGTGGTGGCAACATTAAGGCTTAAATTCCGGAGGGCGGGTACGGCATACTGGATCTTACAAACGAGACAACGTCCAATTAGCACCTCGTATTTCATTATTTCTGGACCCGTAATAACATAATAGTTGTATAATTTTATTTGCTGTTTTCAATTAACCGGCCGGAAATACATGACACCTGTCTCGAAGGAAGTGGCTCGTCAAAAATCCGACGACTTTTATTGTAACGATTTTTTTCGTCGGTCCTCGAGAGGACTGAATTATTTTCGTGTCGCTCCTGAAGAGGTCCGACATCAGTCAGATGGTAACTTATGGAACGAGTTCGCCAGAACAAGAGATTATAAAGTGGGAATCTCTGGATATCATCGGGATGAAATATCGGCTACCCTAACTTCATAAATTAGATTATTTCTGTATTTTCCGCAAGAGAGTCGTTGGTTTCGGTCGGCTCCACTCTTCACCATTACCCTTAATCATCGTTCACTTATACAATGTTTATGGTGTTTCTTTTCCACGCAATTTCATCCGAAAACTTTGTAACTGCCTAAAATATGGCGGTGCCACAAATATATTAATACGGTTTGCTCGCCGGATGTAATTTCCCCTGAAAATACCATCGAGAACTTTCTGCCAGTCGGATTAAAATTAATAAACATTGAATTTGCCATAACAATATGTTATTCACCATTCCAATGGTACAAAAAAACTGATCACTATTTTACAAATTTCAGAATCTCTACAATATCTACAGTGTGGAATAAAATGATTTACATCTAGTTACCTTTGGAATTTTTGCACATGTAAATTTTCCTGTACCGCTCTACTTTTTTTTTCGAAGTGCCGAACTATTAGTTCTGTCAGTAAATGTCATCAATCGAATTGACAATTGTTACAATTTACTAAATGTTGGTGGCCACTTTCAACACTAGCTGTGACTTGCTTTTGTTAGCTCCTTTTTAATTTCAATCTCAACTTTGCATTCATATCATCCCTTCGCAATAATTCACATTTGGAATTTGGATATATATTTTGAGGTTAGGCTTCCTTTTTTTTGTAGAGCGGCATTTCGTATTTTTACAAGGATAATGCAAAGGTAACTAGATGTAAATCATTTTATTCCACACTGTATTTTGTTAATTAAAAAAATATAATAATTATTAAAAAGTTTTTTCAATTTTAAACGTTCATTAATAATTTTAGCAATTTTTCATGCTGTAAACCTAACATATTTACTGTTCCATGATTAGGAACCCTCCTCGTAGGGTCTGCGCTACACGTGTAACAACTATAGGCAACCGTGAGATGCTGCTGTGAATACATGTCTATCTATGCATTAGTTGAATGGCAAAACCAATCCTAATTTTTTATTTCCACAAATTAAGTCCCATTTTTAATATGGAACAATCAAATTTGTCAAGTTTTAACTAGTTAAATTAAAATTAAGACAATTAAATTTTTATTTTGTAAAAATATGACGATAGGACTGACTGTTAAAACTGTTTAACAGTATTTAAAAATTGAAAAACGAAATACACCTACAATTTTTTAATTGAAAATAAAATTGGATTATTTAATAAAAATAAAAGAGAGGCACAATCGTTTCAATAATTACGTAATGTCTTAGAAAAACATAATGTTAGAAAATTTGTTAATGTATTGTTTTAGTTTGTTGATAAATATCAAAATTATTTTGCTGATATTGAAATATAGAAATTCAGCCATGTGTGTAACTTTTTTATTACAAAATCTTTCACCTTTAAAAATGTACATGTACCTACCTTAGGAACTACCAATGCTAAAATCGTGGTAGGTGGGCATAAATAAAAATCATCTATCCAAATTTGCAAGAAGGTAGTAGCGGAAACAGAAAGGGCAGGAAAAATGAAAATTATTCAAAACTGCTTCTTTCAAAAAAAATTAATCTCTGCGAATTCTTTTGCAACGTTTAACAAACTTTTGGTGAATATTTTTCTCACATTTCTCTCTTACAAAGTTGAAAAGTATATTTTTGAAAAAGTGTAATTGAACGTATTTGGTCATCCTTTTTTGGAATTTTATGTTCCATCCAATGATGACCCCTAGAGGGCGCAATTCAAACAATAAAGAAGAAGAGATGTCGAATGTATTTTTTTAATTTTATCTTCTATCCAATAGTGAAATCATTTTTTAAATCAGTCAATTAAAACAAAAAAGGATATAAGCAAATTATATCTAGTACATACCAAAAAAATATCTTAGCATATCTTTTCAAAATAAACTTCGACAACTTTCCCCTACGAATTCCATTAAATTCTTTTTTGTTTAAATCGACCGATTAAAAAATTATTTCCTTATTTGACAGAGGATAAAGAGAATCTTTAAAAAATACATACATATAACATTTGATCCATGTTTCCATTTAAAATGTTGTGACGCCGTTGAGTGCGATTGAAAAGTATAATTTGTGCCAAAACATTTAAGATTACAAATTGACCTGTCCGCGAATTTGTTTCAGAAGAATTTTATTCATTACACCCACATTAACCTCGCACTGTAAAAGTATCATAAGTACTTAGCAGTTTTTTGGCATTTATTGTCACTTAAAAAATATTCATATTTTTTTTGTACGACTTTATCTTTAAAAAATATATAATAAATATAAAAAATATTAAATATTATTCGGAAAACCTGTAGTGATTTTTCACTATAAGAGCCTTGAACATTAATGTTTAAATCAAGGTTGGTAGAACTGACTAATTTGTATAGTAGGTTGCCTCGTTGAAAATTGGGGGGCGGGGGAAAAAGTAACTCGTGACGTAAAATCGACCCAGAAATTTTGAGTGTTCGAATAGAAACCAAGGTTTATAAGCTCCGTGGGGTTTATTGGGTGGTTTTTTGGGTTTTATTCTAGTGAGGGAACACCTAATGCGTGATAGACTAACTCTGTAGTAAAAGTTTAGTAGATTATGACGTCATGAGTAACTTTTGCGGGGGTGAAAAATTCAAACTATTGTTTTAAATGGCAACGAGGCAACCTACTATACAAATTAGTCAGTTCTACCAACCTTAGTTTAAATAAATTCATTGTTTTTTATATCTTTGGGGAAAAATTACTTAACCATAGTTAATAAATATTAGTCAATAGGTAGATTTTAAATAAGGAAATGTACTTATATTTTCTTCTATCAGAGAAACAGAATATACAAAAAAAATGATAGGTAAGAAAAAAATTACAATTAAGGAATTAAGGATAATTAAAGTCCTTTCTCTGATTATCATAGAAATAAAAATGAAACTCCATCAAACACAATTATTGTTTCGGTGTTATTATCACTTTCTTCCTTCCAACAGTTTTAAAATATTGATAAAAAGTGTTTAAAACCTCATTAAGTTTTGAAAAGAGAAATTTTTTTAGATAAACCCACAAAAACCACGTGAAATAATATACATAATATACATTCTGCATTATATTTTTAAAAATAACTAAGCCAGAAACGGCACTTTTGCGAAGCGCTGGCCGAGGCTTGCAAATGCGCATACTCGCAAAACCGTTTCTGTTTTTTTTCTCAAATAAAAGTTAAATCACTTGTTTTAATAATAATTAGCATTAGGGAGTTTTTTGTGTTGGCAAAGCTTAAACATTTAAATTTTAAATTCAATATCGCTCTTGTCTGATGACATTTATTAAATTTAATTCATTTGTCTTTTCTGACAATTTCCTGAAACATTTGGTACACCAGCCCCTATTCAAGAAGTCGCTCAAAACGTAATCAACAACTTATTGCCTAAAAAATCGTCAAATCGACATCGGATACCAACTTTTTATAAATAGCCATGCACGGAATTGACATTGAGACTTGACAGAATCCTAATAACACATACCAACTGAAACCGAAGACAACTCAAAATCCCTACTTTTTGCCAAACTAGACATGTGTTTCTGAACGATTGCGAGATCTACAAACCATCAAATTCCGGCTAAAGACACAAAAAGTAAAAAATTATATGATTTAATGTTTTGTTTTGTTTTTATTTGCCAACAGAAAGGTTTTATTTATATTTTTGGAAATGTTAAAAATATGTCCAAAAATTATCTTTAGATCACTCCATCTTCAAAATTTCAATACTATAGGGAATAAGTGGAAACCACCTGTAAAAAAATGCGGCTTCATTTGTTCTCAGACCAAATTTAAAAATAAATTTGATGACATGGCTAACTAGGATACACTACGATTAAAAAAAATCCATTGCTGTGAAACCGAAAAAAAATGTTAGTCAGGATTCTCTGAAATTATCCCACTTTACAATGTCTTCTCAAATTCATTCATCAGCTCTGATTTTCCTAAAACGTTTTAAAGAAAAAACTAACAAACTGGAAAAGTGCAAGATTCACGTAAAGCTTACACCTTTTCCATATTCCAATATTTTTAACTTAACGATTAAAAGCAATTTATTTGGTTAAAATTACACAACGAATTTGTAAACATGAGGGAATAGCTATTTGTGCAATAAGTTAGGAAAAGTGATTTTTTTCCTTACGAGATGCGGGATTTTTAATCGAGACGAAGTCGAGATTAAAAACGCGTCGAGTACGGAAAAAACACTTTTCCTACGAATTGCACACATGATTTTTTCTACTGGAGTTTGGAAAATACATAAAATTTGGATATTTTTAATATACTATTAATTATTTCTAAATTAAAAAGCGAAATCAAAATTGTTCTGCTTTCGTTACCATAGAGAAACAATTTATTAATGAAAAATTGTGAAGGCGTTTAAGCTTTTGTCTCAATTAAATACCAGTTTTTACGTTACGTATCCCAGGAGACAACCAAAATTGAACTTTTAATGTTGAAATATTATTTCCGCCCATAGTAGGAAATTTTTCACTTTTCCTAACTCAAATTAGTATTACAATGTTGAAGTTTTCCAAACTCTAGTAGAAAAAAAATCGAGACTATTGAAATGGTGCAAATAATTTTTCAGAGCTGTCTCTCTCGAAACTATGATTACTGTGAGCAGTGCACCGGGACGTTGTTGGAAACAGAAAATAATTTTATTGTGGGTGTCGCCCAATTTCCAATTTTCGAATGACAATGGAAAACCGTGTGTTTGACGTTTGGTGAAATTGCCGGTAGAATCGCTGAACAACGTTGCAACGTCGACGAAAACAAAGCGTCAGACGTATCACCAAATTATTTAATTCCGACTAATACCTTAAATAATTAATCGAAAACAAAACGTGAATGGAATTATAATTAGAAGCAGACAACAAAATCGGAGGACAATGAAATAAATGTCAATAACAGGACGAAAAGGGTGGGCGCGCCGAATCTAAACAGCAGTAGCAGTAGAGATAAATCGGGAGAGTCGAAAATGTGTAATTCCGAACACAATGAAACCGATTAGCCCCCGCCGTGCTACGTTACAGAATTAATTAACAAATTAAATTAGAAATTAACTTGTTGTATAGAAGCGCTCGTCGCCCAACTCGTGCAGACTGCCGCCGTTCAGCACACCTATATTTAACTTGATAATTCGTTTACATTTTTGTCTTCGAACTTAGTGCTACTTCAATTACGTAATGTTATAATTGATAATTTACTTCGTTAAGCACAGCGACTTTGACGCGCTGAATTATTTAACGAGTTGACAGGCCGAAAGGAAAATTAGGCGACGACGTTATTCTTAACCTTTTATTCCGCTCGCCATTAAATCATTAAATTAATTTGCTCGAAAAAGCCGAGGTCTTAGTCCGAATATTATTCACCGAAGAATCCTCAACGGAAAGTGATTGATTCGATCGCTAACAGCTCATTACAGCCGCATTGCTCGGGAATCAATGTGGGATTAGTCCGGATCCGATCAGGATATTTGATTTCTCCCGTCTCCCGCCGATATTCATTGTTTGCCCCCGTTTCCAAAATTCTCTTAACGCTCCGACCTCAAATATCTCTCTGTGCTTGTTTTTCAGGTGTGGTTTCAGAACAGGAGGGCGAAGTGGAGGAAAACTGAAAAATGTTGGGGGAGGAGCACCATCATGGCCGAGTACGGGCTGTATGGTGCCATGGTCCGACATTCGCTACCTCTACCTGAAACTATTCTGAAAAGCGCCAAAGAAAACGAATGCGTCGCACCCTGGCTGCTAGGTAATGACTGTATGTCTTTTTCTAAAATTTTAAGATTGTCGCTACAGATTTTTGGCGGACATTATTTTTGGGCACCAATGGACGCAGTTAACCAACACCAAAGTGGTGACATCAAAAATATTTTGATTGTTTACATAGCCGTGTTAAAATTTTATTTAAAAAAACATTTGAGAACATGTTTAGCAGTAATTCACGATTTTATCTCATCTCTGTGCTATAGCAAATATACAATAACAAACTTCAGATCGATAAGTGTTAAATTATCAAGGCAATAAATGAACAAGGTTGATTCTTCATATTTATTGTCCTTGCCGCAGAGGGCGCTAATAGACAAATAACAAACTGTTGGTTGACGAATAATATGTAATTATTTATTGATAGTAAATATATAAACTCTAGTACAATGAGTTTATCTTTTATAGAAACGTTAAAATCGACATCTGGTCATTAATAACCAGAATTTGAATGGATTTGCTGAAGAATTTGTTACTTTGGACTTGAAACAACTATCAAAAAGACCTCAGCAAGAAATATGTGATAACAGACTATTTGCTGCGTGGACAAAGTGTAACAAAAAAGTATTATGCTAAATCATGTTAAAGGTTATCAACAAAAACGATTAACTAGGTGTAGTAGGTACAGTGTGAGTAGTCAAGTTTTACCGCCCTCACGATAAACCCTAAAAACCTATTAAAATTTAGTATCTAAAAATTACGAAACGTTAGGGTTACCTTCCCTTAATATAAGGCTTCAAATATGTGCAATCAATTTTGCCGTATCACTTCATTCAGAGCCATAAAATTAAAAACATCAATTTTGGCCCACTCGTGCCAAAAAAGGCCCGATTTACACACAAACTCGTCAAATTAACTACTATTTTCGTACACGCTTATAATTCACAATTAATTCAAAGAACAAATTTATGAAATTCACATCAAAAGAAAATTATTAGTTTTTGAATTATTTCAATTTTAACATTAACAGCGAAAAATTGCCAAGATTTACAACTGTAGTGTCATAAATACATAAATACCTCATTGTTGAGGTAAACAGTCAACAAACATCTGTTGAGAACTTTTCTAGTAAATTCTTAATTTAATTCTTATGACCATAAAGGGTACCATAAATAACCCCCATATCAAGCTCTTTTGTGGAAGTGAACGCCCAATTTGATTTAAAATCATAGCTAAATTTTGCACTTTAATATCAAATACCATTTATTTCAAAAACCGGTGATGTTTTCATGATTTCAATGACACCAAATTTTTCCTACATGTTTGAAAGGACTCTCAGTGAAAAATTATGTAAATTAATGTAGCGGTTATTGAATTTAAAAGGAAATATTTACTTGCTTCGTTAAAAAATTTGATTTTTTTACAGAATGTTCTACAGTAATACGCAACCATTTCTGAATTTTTTGAGAATTTTAAACCGATTAGAAGTGGGTGTTTTAGATCGAGCAGTAAAACTTGACACATCCTGTAACTGTTCCATCAGAACAACAGCTAATAACGACTTGTATTCGGTATTCCCACAATAATGATCTATAACGCATGTTTTAAATAAATAGAGATACTGAAGCAACTTTCTTATTTGTCAGATTTATTTAATTTCAAGATAAAAGAACATCTTATCCTTATTTTCCACACCACGAGCAGTAACGATGGGTAAAAATGAGTGGCTCAACAAAAGATTTTTTAATGCGTCATACATTTTTGCATCCTTTCACCAAATGTATTGGTGTTATTATCAACAATATTGAGAACTATTTTTTTAACGTTCCTTGTTTCTGTCATCAATGATGATGATGAACCACCATCGCATTGTGGAAATACTCATAAAGTAGTAAATGTATCATTATCAATAATTCAATCGTTAAAAAGTGATATTACGCTGCGCATTGAAGTAGTTTATAATATTTTTTAGCCACCCTTAATGAAAACGGTAATTTTACGTACTCACACTCGCCTGTTTCAAGCCTCGGCTGCGCCTCTGCCAGAAAACTCAGACTCGAAAAAAATGCTCTTTTTGTCCTTGATACACAAATAACTATTATGTAGTTTTTAAAGATCTTTTTTTTGTATCTGTCCCATAAATCAAGCCCTGCTTTTGAATTGTCTGATTATTCATTTGCTGATTTCGATAATGCAGTTTGTGCAAACCATTGTTATAATAATTTACTTACCACTTTTTCTTTATAATTATAACTGTGTAAAGAAAATTGTATAAAATTATCTTAATAAATAATTGAACGATTAAGGGGTGCATTGTTCTAGAGTCTAGATGCATTTTTACAAATCCATAAAATATACAAATAAGAGAAATACTAATAGAAAAATGCATGTGCCTTCTTTTAACCAACGCTGCCGAAAAAACAAGAAAATTGTATTTCACAACTTTCTGTGTAAGTTGTAAATGATAATTGTTATTCAGCGAATTTCGTGTGAAATAAAACGGTTAGCAACTTTTTTACAATTAAAAAAGTGTTTAAGATCAGTTTTCAATACAACATTATAATTATGTTATTATTAGATAAAAGGTTATTTAGTCAGGTTTATTTTTACAAACGAGAAGACGAGTTGGAAAATGTTTTTTTTTTAACTAAAAAACTCAGTGTTATGCAAAACTTTATTTTAATTCTGTAAATAAAACTGAAAATTGTAAAAACAAGGTATGTATTCCGAATAATAAATACATTATTTGACATTAATTTTAATGCGAGAAATTGTTAAAATAATAAAACTAAAAATCGAGTTTTGTTGCCTAGAAATTAAATTTAAAAAAATTAATACCAATGTATCATCTTCTTCAAATGTTTCTACAGTTATGACCAAATAGATTGTTTTCGTAATAATAAAACAAATGAAATAAAAAGGCAGACGCTAACACCTACATCATTGTTCCTTTTCACGATCAATAATAAATCTCCTTAAAATTCAAATTAACTTTTAGATTTAGGTAAAGGTCCAGAAACTATAAAGCAAAGCGATTTTTTATAAAAAGATTTAACACCGATAATGAAAATTTTAACTGTATGCGATCGTTACAAAAGTGAACCACTTATAAACGTTAAAATAGAAAAATAAACAGAATTGCTAAAACTAAGTACCATTAAAATCGTGTAAAATTAAGGACTTTCCTAAATTCCAGTTTAATAATCAACATTAACCAACAAACAATCAAAAATGCATGGCTTTTATATTAACATTACAGCGAGCTCCTATTGTGTCAAGGATAGGAATTTAGAATAACGTACCAAGAAATGACATCAACTATTTGTTTACTTTGCACACGGCACATTTTGAAGTTATTGTGATCGTTTTAACTGGTTTGCACTTTTCAGAAAAGGAAAATTACTTATTCGCATCTTACAGAAACGTATAAATTATAGAATTCTGAAATGATCAAAAAATACATCTAAAACCGAATTCAAATAAATAAATGACATCAGACTGGTGAATTAATCCTGAAATGTAGGTAAAACAACAGTAAATGCATAAGTGAAATGGAAACAGGTCCTACTCTTATAAAATTCCACGAGCAAATGTAGGTATAAGTTAACAGTGTGGCCGCTTGATGTCGTTACTAAGCGCTTGCATTGCTAATTTTAATTGCCACGTTGTGTTCTACTCCTCGTCCTATAACACCAAGTGTCCCAGTTATCTAGCCTTGGAATAACGTCACAAAGCTTCACTTGTACGCTTTCTAACATTAAAAACACCCAACAGAAACATCAACTTTCGTAAAATAGCAATGGAGTTCTTTTGTTGGTAGACGTTTCGTTGGGCACCCACAATTGTTCAATTATTATTGTTTTATTTCCCAAATCCTTTGTTGGAAGTAATTACACGTGTATGTTTGAATGTAGAGGATGTTTATTTTCTACTAACCGTTGTTGGTAAACAATGTTTACGAAAGTATGTTACTTTTAATATAACGTAGCGGCCCTGAAATCTTATCAAAACCTCAAAACCCAAAAGTTACTAACATATGTTTGGTTAAAGAATACAGGTTATCAAGAACTAACGCCCAACAGTCCGATTTCTGTAATTATACAATTGTCTAAATTCTGACTTAAGTACCTAACAAATTGTTATGTTGTTTAATTATAACTCTGAATTGTTCAGAATTTAGCGCGTGTTGATTAATATAGATTACGAAGATTATAAAACTGATAAGTCACCACTAAAATTAAAATCTAAAAGCGATAAGTTTGCCCTATATAAAAATAAATTGTCGATATTGAACGAGAATTCCACAGACTTTATTTTCTTGAATTCCAGTAAAAGCCACACCTACAAATTATTTACTTTTGCAGTCAATACGAGAAATTTTATTATTTATGGACTGTTACAAAGAACACTAAAAATAACAGATTTATACGCTGCTCAGATGCAGAATGAAAATTGTAAATTAGTTATAAAAACGATGTTACGAGTAAAATAAGATCAAATAACAGAAGTAGGTACAAATTCAGAAATGCGAAAGTAAGCAAGCAGGCTCAATTGATAAAATTTAAAGAAAAATTCTTCAGTGCTCAATAAGTTAAAATCCAAATGTCATTAACAGAAGGTTACATTTTTTACCCAAATAAGAAATAAAAAGTAAAATTGAATACGAGAAAAGTTAGGAAGGAAGCAATAGCTGCATTCCTACATCAAATCCTTGAAAATCCTTGAAACACTTCAAATCCTAGAAGTTGAAATGTCCACACGCGACTCGACCGAGTCAAATGTAAGGTCATTTGAAGCATTTCTCACTATTTATTTATCAATAATTACACGATATATTTAATAATTAAATTATCCCTATTAAAAAAAAAGCCTCTAAAAAAGCGAAATAACGAAATTACCAATATTTAATCGGTGCCACTGGGGTTAACACACGAGTCGCCCAGGTGAACAGAAAACAGATGTCAACATAAAAAATTGCAAGATGGCCGTTTAACGTTAAAAAGTAAACTTTAGACTTTAGTAGACTTTCGAGTACCTACTAATAATATTGCAACAGAGAAATAGGAATTACTGGTGCCTTAAAATTTGAAAATTGTAAGTTTGAAAATTGTCATTTTACTGTAACTGCAGCAAAAGAAAATAAATGAGTTCATGTCCGATTTTTTTTTGTGACCCGCTTGAAGATAAAATAGTAAATAGGTACATATATATCACTCAAGAGTAAAATGTCTTTTTGTCACCCATTTCGACTTCGCTTTGGTCTTCAATCTCTGGGCTCAGCACAAAGAGACTCACTTCCCCTCCTTAATGACATAATCTACTACTTCTATTAAGAAACTTATTACGATATCTAGTCAACTATGAATTTTTGAGTAAAATATGTAGGTACAACTTTGTAACCTCACGACGTTAGCTTTTCAAAAAGAAACAATAGAACTAGAAACATTTTGAAGAGAATGATATAAGGATCTATTTAATCAAACATAAAGAAGAAATACGTGTTGTTCTGTAGCGAAAAATTACTGATGCATTTTATTCCGGATGTAAAATTAGTTATTTGTACAACTAGTTATGAAAGTCATACTTTTTTTCTCATGAATTTGCAGTTTGATCAAGCAAATAAGTTAGTGAAAAAAAGAGACTTTCATAACGTGTTGTACACATTATTTTTTTTAATATTGATGTAAGTTGAGAAATTTGGTCTACAAGGATTTATGAAAAATTACAAAAAAAAAAAAATAGGAATGCTTTGACAATTATCTCCAAGGAGATGGAATAAAATGATGCAAAAAAGTACTACTTTCACTACGATTTTTCGTGTAAAACAGTCCCACTTTCGTTACGATATGCAAAAAGGTACTCATACAGTGAGTTTTTTTAAGACTGGCCATAGGATTTTACATGCTAATTTTTCAACCCCCTTGCTAACTTTTGTCCTCATGAAAATATTCAACTCAGTTTTATAGTAAAGTTGTGGGATATGATAATGTATTGAAACAATTTCAATTTAATAATCAGAAGCAAGGAATAAGTTAGCAAATAATGTTTTTTGAATTCCGTTTGCTTCAATTTTAAATTTTCAGTAGGCTAAAATTTCACCTGACATTTGTAATTTTGATAGGTAATTGATTGTGTAATTGTTTAACTGCCTATGGAGGCCGTTTTGAACAATTCATTTAATTTTTATTGAAGTAAAGAACATAAAAAATGAATCTATCGTTATTGAAGTACCTAATGTTCAGACTATTTTTTGCAAATAACATTTTGTTTGTAAATTGTCTATTACAACCATTTTGGCATCACAAAATGAAGTAAATGGTGGTAAATGACTAGATAATATTATTGTTTAATCTAAAAACAACGCTAAGCTTTGTAATTTTCACAAAAATAAAAGTTACAGGGGGTTGAAAAATTAGCATGTAAAATCCTATGGCCAGTCTTAAAAAAAAAATCAATGTATACTTCCAGTAGCTTTATGCAACACTTCCAACAAAAATTAAATTAAGTAAATGGCACTAAGGGATAAAATTCAACTGTTTATTCTCATACTAATTAATAAAATGAAAATTGAATTAACTGTAACAACGAAAATCTTAAATGAAACTTTATTTCAGTTCTAAAAGTACATACTTCCAACATTGTACAAGGTACAATCACTTTAATTCCGTAAATCAAGGATTAGTGAATCATTTCTTTGTCATATATGTAATAGTTATTTGTACAGTGTATTCTCTCATTTCACTCGCGTTTTAAAGGCCCACGAGTACCAAAAAAAAGCCCAATGTACACACGAACGAGTTGAATACAACGTTTTTTTGTTCGACGACCCCCTTAAAGGCTCCAAATCGCTTAAAATCTTTAAAATTAGCTTGACGTTTCGTTTTGCAAGTTGTGACATTTATCAAAATTTTGTACAGTAATGAACTATATTACTGTACTCAAACTCGTACAGTAATAGGTCACTTTACAGCATAGCAACTATTACTGTATGATTTTATGAAATCGTATGGAATTTAAATACTCCCTACTCGCTGACACTCGTACTTAAACTTGCCATACTCGTCTAGTAAACGTCCACTTTTCTGAATTCGTAATGTAATCTACCATTTTTCCTCAGAAACGGACGCTTCTATTAAGCGGACAAACTTTCTTAAGTGGACGCCTCTCTTGAGTGGACAAATTCCGTGCGACCGATGGTGTCCGCTTATGAGAGAATACTGTATCACAAGGCTAGAAAATGCCATTTTGCAAGTGCGAGCACTTGCAAAACATTTTCTAGCCGTGTAATACACAAAAAATTTTCGGCTGACAATTTATTTAAAGCAAAATATAATAATTTTTGTTAAAAAATTACCAGATAGGGAATTTATTTTTCTTCCATAAAGGATTCAAAAAGCGACTGTTAGGACAAAAATCAACCAATTCCTCAAATATTCAAAACCGTCATCGTCGTTTCTGTTATTCCTAACCCATCGCTTGATACCCCCTCGGCCCCTACTGCTATATACAATGTACAGCTTGCGATAAAGGATACAAATTTGCCCGACATCAATATTTTACACTTAAAAAATTGTACGAAAATGTCACATGACACTGACATTTTGTGCTGCCAACTTAAAATCTTTCATTAAAAATTCCTGTGTTGATTTTCTTGCCTAGACAGGGAAATGCTAGTTTCCAGACGATTTAGACGAATAAAAAATCAGTGTTTCTAGACGGAGGCCGAAAAAGACAATTTCAAAATGTATTCCTACTTTAGGTTTGTTCCTGTGTTGTTTAATATTCTTTAAAAATTTTAACCACAATTTTACATCCGCAGTAAAGTGTGGGTTATCCATGTCTCAGTTATCCGGTTTCTTTGCTATCCGTGCTCTTTCCGATTTCATTAATGCGTACGAAAGTAAGTCTTTTCCGGGAAATTCGATTCTATTATACGTGCGCCTTCCAAGGACTAATGAAACATTGTCTTAATTATGCACAACCCGTTTTGATTCATGTATGTATGTACATAATTTTCAGTCTTTCCACAAAATTCAAACACACGTATGGACAGCACGGAAGAAAACCTCATTAACATGAGAAAAAAAGCTAAATTTATTGAAAAAGGTAAAAAGGGACTCGCAGTTATCAAGTGGTTCACGTGTTATTATTCTCTTATCCGGCACCGATTCGATCAGTCATTAGCACGGATGAGTGAGGTTTTACTGTATCTTCCTGTTTAATTTGGGCAAATAATTATGTGGGTGTATATTTGTTTTAAAATTTTTTCTACCTTTCATTTCACAAAATTGTGGTAAACTCCCCACTACCTACCTAAAAAAAAATACGTAAGTATGTAGACAATATGTATGTGCTGCAAATATTTCTGCATCTATTCTTTTTAAAACAAATTTTATACGCGGAACAACTCAATGGAGCAATGTCAACTCATGTTAGAAAATAATGAGAAAAATAATTAAAAAAGAGACTCAAAAGATGCAGCTTTGATCTCACTTATTTTAAATATTAAAAAAGATTTTGACTATTTGTCTTTTACTAGCCAGTGGCAATAATTCTGAACGATTGTGATCAGGTTTGCAATTATTTTCTTCAGTATTTCCAGCATTTCCAAATATGTAGTAATTTTATGTCCGTTTTACCTCAAATAACGTACGGCAACATGACAACATTCATTTCCATGGATACAACAAAAATGAAATATTTGCAGAGTATTGGGATATAAATCCATGATTGGGATACCTAGAATATTTTTAAATGTTGCCACATTTAGTGTAACGAACAGGTCCATATTATCTTCTACAAAAAAGAAGATTGATTTTTTTTTTAATTTTTAGCTGATATTTTAAAATGACTACTTAATAACCTACTGCTAAGCTGTTCCGCGAATTTTGGGACACCCAGTATTAGAAATTTTAATAATCAAATTATGATAATATTATATAAATTATATTTGTATTTCGTAAAGTACTGCGTATAACCTACATAATAAAATCTGCTGATGCCAGGCCATATTTAAAAAATCTGTTGCTATTTATAATTGTCGATAATAAGTGAAGTAGGCTACATAAAAATTTAGTGTGGAAGATTTTTATAAATCTCAAATTTTAAAAAGCAGGTCATTATTTGTCTGGGTTGCAACGAATAAAATGTAAAAATTCTTATTTTCTTAAACAAAACAAAAATACAAGCATTAATACTTATACCAGATGTTTAGATATCTTAATCACTGACATAAATTTCACAATATTGTGACTAATGTAATTACATAACTGTCTGTAGGTGTACGTACACCTAGTATAACTTACATAAAGCACATTTTTTTCAATTTTTTAAAACTAGGCATTCTCAAGAATAATCTCGACTATTATTGTTATGAAAAACAAGTAATTTACTGCATCCGGTGACACTGCAGAAATGTAGAAAATGTTTAAGTCAAATTAATTGTTTGCACGAAAAGTAAATAATAGTGTCGCTAATTAGAAAGCATTCACAAGAATTAGAATCGGCTTTCAGCAGTTTGAAGTAATAGGTTACGATAGACTTACGAGATAAGATAATCTGTCACAAATTGTCCAGTAATTGAAATTATAATTAAAGCAGATCGATTGTGACTGAGAATAATCATTAATTTATTTTAGTTCTGCTGCAGTGAATGCAGACAACGTTCTTAGCTTTATTGCATTTATAAATCCTTTATCTAATCATAAAATAAAATTGTATTTATATGTTGTGTTAAAAATATATAAGTATTATTCAATTTACAGAACAGAATGTAAAGGAAGAGTAAATATTGCCGTTCTTAAATGAAATAAATCTAAAATTTACTCAAATCATTAATTTCTTGAATCGAACCTTATAACAACGTAAATATATACGTCTTCAAAGTAGTTTTACGCAAAAATTTAATGCAAAACTTTTTATTGAATTGATTTTTTCGTGATTAGAATTATAAGATTTCATATATTCTACCACTACAATGTATCTTTCTTTTGCAGAACTAAGGAAAAAGAGAGACATTATAGACTCAGGTATTTATTGATTTATATGAAATTTTATTTTCTACTTTCTACTATTCATTTTTAAGGGATGTTTATCTAATTGTTTACGTAAAAATTAAATTGTAAACTTTGCCAAAACCTTCAAGTTTAAACGTACAATGCATATGTCGATAAAAATATTATTTACTCCAAATTGAAAAAAATATAAATTGTACCATTTTAAAGTTACTGGGTTCACTTACCTTTACTCCTGTTTCTCGCAACTAAACCCTTTTATTTGTCACTTACTATAACAAAAATGTCAGTTTAACATTTAATGCTGAATAATATTTAAGTTGTGCATACAATAGTTATAGATAAAATAATATACAGGGTGTATCTGAAATACGTGTGTTAATTTTAACCAGTGGAAGAACTCCCAAATTTATAAAACTTTTCTCTATAACATTTTGCAAAATTCGCAAAAGTTTTCTAAAATTTTTTGCCTCCCAATTTTTACCAAACGAGTATTTTTGTGGGGCCATGAGAATTTTAAATTTAATTTTTTCCATAACAACGTAACTTTTTTGACAAAGCACCGTTTGTATCACAACATAAAATTTTCACCCTTACCCATAGGCGGATGTATATTTTGATGGATAATTTATTCCACATTTTATTAAATCAATTTAAAACGCTTTTTTGTAAAAAATGCAAATAGAAAAAAGGTTTCATTTAACAAGCTCTGTTATGTGTTAAAATTGACACATGCATTTTAGATACATCCTGTATATAAAATAAAAATCTCACCCTCTGTTTAAAATTCCATCTTCAATAGTCGATGGTTAATATCTTAAACTTATTATCTAATAATGTACTCGTAACTTTTGTAATTCTATAAAATGTCAACTACTTGGAAATTAATTAAAGTTCATTCAAAAATCAAAAAACCACCACCTGTTGCTTTAGGTTGGTAAAATTTAAAAAACCCTAGGTAGATATTTTTTCATACTATGTTGGTGACTATAAATTACGACATTTATTAGATTCAAAATAAAATTCAATTGCTTTGAATTTCGTTCATATTGTTTTATTAGCAGCACGTTTCATTTATTTATTGATTCTTCTTATTTTTACTTAAACATGCCCAGAAAAACAAGTCACTTAATAATATTTAACCTCAAAATTACAAGTCTCACCAAATTTTACACTAGACAACGTTGCCGATAGTAATTATCGAGGAAAATGCGACGTTGGTGGTTTTTTGATTTTTGAATGGACTTTAAATCACTGATACACTATCGAAACGCACTACCACTGTTTAAAACTGTCTGAATGATTCTTAGCAATGGTTTTACTTGAATTGCATAACATGTTCGAAGCAAATATATTGCAAAAAAAAAATTACAATCATGAAAACTTTGTCTTGAGAAAAAATAGCTCTTTAAAGAATCAGCTTGTTAAGTGTTTAATAATCGCAACTAGGTACGTAAATTCATAATTTAAAGGAATAAAATTGTTATTAATTATCCAACTACTACATAAGGGAAAAAATGTAAATAAATATTATATAGAAAACGTAAACAGGGGTCAGGGTCAGGGTTTTATTTTTACAAAATATGTTAAATTGTAGTACCTATGTAATTCTAAATTTTTTCAGGGTTTTATTTTTACAAAATATGTTAAATAGTAGTACCTATGTAATTCTAAATTTTTTCAGCTGTATTGTTCATTCTTCATTCATTAAGTAAATTGTGCATGGAAGAAATTCTAAACCAAAACATTTTCATACTTGATTCTTTTTGAGTTAAACAAAATTTTCGTGTTGTGTACTTTCGACATATTCTTTTAAATTAAAAGTAAATTTGTGATAACTCCAATTTATTAATTTGATAAGTATAGAACAAGTACGAGTGAGATGGTGTCAGAATCATGTGTTAAGTCATGTGGGTGCCCACACCTACATCTTCCATTCGTTCAAATGTTGTTTTTTTTTTGACAAATAAATTCAACATTAATTTTTTTAACCTCAGCAGTTAAAATACAAAGATAAACTTCACACTTAGAAATTTGTTTAAATAAAATAAAACAATCATCAGAAAAATATCTACTATTTTTAAACATTACCCCTTCAATTGCTTCATACTACCTACATTACAATTCAATATATTGATCTGTAACAAAAAGTGACTTGAGTAGTCGATATTAAAACTAGAACGTCACTTTAACCGCCCCCATGTGCCGCCTCTTAATATTAATTTTCATTGGGAACCCAATAATGTTTAATTGTATTTAAAGTGTGTTCTGACATTCACTTAATTTTAGTTCTTACAATAAAGTTCTAGAATAACTAATCCTGAAAACAAGAAAAGTATAATGTATTTATTCCAGGAACAATAACAGTTTCTTTAACAAAAATATTTTGTGCAAAATTAAACATTGTGATAAAGTTGAATTCAAAAAGATGTAGTCTTGTGCAAAACGAGCTTTCAACTTTCGTTTTAGAAGGATCTAAGAAAAAATATTTAATCGTTTACATCCTGATTGTCAGTAAGACATTGGAACATACGGAAAAGAAATTGTTTAAAAATTATGATCAATGATGTACGGTCGAATAAGCATTTAAATGTGAAGTTGGTTGAAATGGAGACCTATATATTGCGAATCTTTTATCAGAACAAACGTAATCAGGACCGAAAGCCTCCAAAACAGCGTACCGGACGCAGAAATAAAATCAGTAAACAAATAACGTCAAATACAATGGAAATTTCCGTAACACCGAAAATCCAAGGTTGTCCCAAAAGCATGCACCGCTGAAAATATGTGATTTGTCCTGCTAAAACCTGGCACGTAAAATTTCAGGAATGCATCGAAAATCTTTGGAAGCAGCAGAACACCTAAAAGAGCAAGACTGCAACAGCGACCACGAAGAAACAACTTCCATGCGGACGGAAGCGAGCGACACGAGCGCCACCTCAAGCCAACAAACTCAACAACAACAGCCACCTCCCGGTCACAACAACGTTAACGTTTCCGGCGGCGACAAAGAACAGCACGTCGGATTGACAACGACACAACCACCCTATCCCGAAGACCCAGAAGCCTTCCGGAACAACTCCATAGCCTGTCTCAGGGCTAAAGCTCAGGAGCATAGCGCCAAATTGCTCAATCATAATCTTATGATGCAGGTGAGGTCTAGTGACGCCAATGCCAATAACTTACATCATCAGGAGGTGGTTAATACAGAGACTAGTTCGAGTATATTTTGACAGAGGAGTGAGGAGGGTCAGTTGAGGGACTAGTTGACGTGGTTAGGGGGAATTTAATAGTATTCGACTTCGAACGAATAAATCTCGGGAAACGAATTTTTCAGTAAACTTTATACCGATGGTTGTGAAAAATGTGAGAACTTCAAACACTTTTACTCGAAGCGGGAAGCATTTTATAATAATCATTTATTTTAATAAGTACTCGCTTTCTTTAATATAGATAAACAATCCAGCTGTGATTATTTTTCTTACTTTAATTTAATTTCCTTAATTGTGATCTCAATTGATTTTACTCTAGTTTTTCATCACAAAAAATTATAAATCACTCGATCGATTTACTTTACTTGACTCGGCGTTGACGTCTTAAAAAAACAATGACACTTTATTATTTACCAAATTTAAGAATTTACTCGTTTTGTAAAAAATTAAACAACAAATGAGCTTTTAAATTTAATTTAAAACTAAAATTGATTACGTGAAAATTTTATACAATTACTGAAGACCATTTGGATAACTTCAGTTGAGCTAATCAAAAGTTCAAAAAGCAACAGAAACTTTTAAAGTCACGTACAAAAGATTTTAACTAATTTATATCAGATAAAATGCTAAACGCGACCTTCACTATTGTTGAATAAGTTAACAATAGAATTATCACATTCAATTTCGAACGTTTAAAAAAGAATTCCTACACATGGTCACAAAATATTTGTATTAAGTTCAGTGAGATTGTAGCAAAATGTTTTTAAAAAGGGAAGTGAGGGTGAAACTTGTTCTTTATCCTGAGGTAATACTGTTGAAAACAGCTGATCGCTGGTTTCAAAAAATGTTTTAAAGAAACGTTTTCTGTTTTTCAAAAAATCTTTCCCACAGGAATACTGTAGCGAAATAAATTTTATAAAGAGTAAAGTGGTAATCAGGATCTAAATTAAATGATAATTTAAGGTTTTAATCTTTATTGACCAATAGCCTAAGATTGTAATAAAGCATGAATAATAGAGTAAACATTTTTGAATTCTTGATATGATGACCAGATTATTCAGTTAAAGTGCATGATACGCAAAATTTTTATTTCCATCGTAAATATTTACTAGGAATTATTAAAATTGCATAAAATTCTTCAAAGATTGGTATTTTCCGGTATGTATTAATTGGTAAAGTCTAGTGAGAGAAATTGGTTTTTCCTTATTATTAATAATAGTTCTTAACAAAAAGATTATGATGATTTGTAACAAATTAAATTAATTATTTGTTGTTTATAACTTTTTCTTTTTGTGAAGCAAAAAAATATCCATTATGAATTCCACAAATGATCAAAAATTTCAAATAAAAAGAAAATTACAATTAAACAATTTTAGTTGTCATGTAAAGTTTTTCGAGGCCTTCTGTTACTCTAAGAATGTCGATTAATTTATTTATATAACCGTCACTGTTTGTTTTCAAAATGACTTCTTAAATTTAAGTTAGTAAAGAATTTTAAAAATCCACCCTCTCATTTATGTAATTCGTTTTAAAATGCAATAATTTTAAATTTAGGAATTGGTAAAAAGAACTTATTCTACTAATTTAAAATTATCTAAGGTATAACATTCATATTAAGGTGTTCAATAATATTCAGTTAAAAATTCTGTAATAGTTATTTATGTTACAAGTGTTGAAAACGATCGATTGCTTTACGAACGGTAATATGGCGCGAGACGCAGTCGAGCGCTGTATGTGAGTGAGTAAAGCAATGGAGTTTTCACAAGAGTACCATACAATATTTTTTGTGCTGCCTTTTGTAATAAAACATATTTTTGAATCATTAACATAATAAATATTAAATAATAAATATTACATAAACAAAATTATGTTGGTATTCAATTTAGCACTAAATATGTCAAATGTCAATCTGTCAGTGCTCGAATTTCAAATTCAAAGGCAACTTTATAGCTTGCAAGGTCACCAACCGAAATTTTTATTAAAAAAAAAACCCAAAACTAAATTATCACATTTTAGCATTTTTTAAATATTTACGGAGCACCTTTTGTTTTATAACATTAGAGACATAATTGTCTTTCAGTAAGACTTGATTTGCCACAATTAGTTTATTTTTTCTTGCCTTAGATTTCTTGTTTGTCCATTGCAGCACTAGAGTTTTTTCATTTCCATTGCCGCACGCTAATCGTCCACTTAAAATGCCAATTGCAACTACGGCAGCACAAAAAACTTATTTTAGGAATGCAACACTATTTGACGTGGGCTACTAATTTGGTAAAAAATAATTAACATGCTCTACTACTGAATAAATGAAGCAACAAACAACTTGTGCTAAAAATAATTTTCTATTTTATTTAGACCTCTGAAAAAAAAATGATAAATTTGCAGTGTCACACCATTAGATAACAATTCAGATTTCAGATGATTCACATGATTGTTTCATGAAAACATAACAAATGAATTAGTCATAACTTCCTCGCCAACTGTTAACGATGAAAACTTTTCTAAACACTTAATTTCAATAGATTATCTATTATTTTTATTGCTTCACGAGAAATTTTGAAACATTGACGTCATCATTATAATTATATATAAACTCAACAAAACACTATCTCTTCTGTTTAAATACTTCTTCCTTGTTTAAATTTCTACGTAGTAATATTTAATTAACCGTAAATCTCTTCTCAACTAATCAACACAATTTTAAAACAATAAACTTAAAATAGTAGGTACATTTTACCATGATTTTATGGATTTGCTGTTATTACATTGTATTGATGCAAAACTTTAACATTTATTTATATTTGTGACTTTTACAACAAGTAGATTGTGAAGTAATTTTCAAATTTAAACAGTCGATCACTTTGTTCTTAATAAAAATGTCTACAATTTGTTTATCTATCATTTTCCCAAGAATCGTTTATCATTTTCACTGAAAAATAAAATGCTTCTCCTTTCATAGTATAACTTCCTGTCAATCTTGCAGCAAATTATGATTTGACATCAGACTATCTTTAATAATAACAGTTTGTATTCGATAATTTTAAAAGTGTGCTTCAGAATCATCGAAAACATAAAATTCAGACGAAAACTCTTCCATAGCGATCTGTCGTATGAATTACATTTATTACAGCAAAGGTGCAGCAGAACCCCTTCAGGTAGAAAAGGGTCTAAAAATAGGGTGCATTAGCAATTCCAGGTCCTGCGTTGTAAGTAAGCATCTGGATGAACATGTAGACTAACAGTCGCTGACGTCACAGTTCGTCCAAGATAATTCCATTATCTGCATTCTATTATCTTATCAACCCGGTTTATGTACATCACCAACAATAAATAACGTATTAAATTTACGTTCGAAAACGATTTAATAATTTCACCACGAGCCACGTTTTATAATAAGCCCAAATGATTATAAATAATTCAGATCGCAAGTCATGTGAAACGTTTCAGGTTGTCTTATGTGATCTTAGCCGTTGCATAACCTGGAACGTTGAAATAGAGTAAAGAAAACTAAAAGAAGTACCTGTTACGAGGCTGATGGAAGAATTATTATATCTAAATGAACCGAAAGCGATTATTAATCTGACCTGAATAGCTAATAAATTGTGAACGTGCATCGAGCTTCATCATTTTCTTCGGAGAATTTGCATAATTCGATTTGAAACTGTGATTGTAAATTTTGGAAGAGACACAGTGAGCTGCTTTGGAAATACAAAAATAGAAAGCGCTCTAACAGGTGTCTAATAATGCAATAACAAATTTAAAAGTAGATTATGAAGTACGGGAACATGGAAACTAAAATTAGCCTGCCATAGCGCCTTTGCTGTTACTTTATAAACTAATTTGCCGCAAGGTGGACCAGTGGAAATTTTGTGAAAACTGTGAGAATACAGAAGCGTTAATTGAGTTATTATTAACGAGTATGTCCAGCCTTGACTACTAACGAAACAAAATTTGTGTTGCGACCAAGTCGCATCAAGCAACGACTCTATGGTTCTAAAATCGTAAAGATTCTTTTTAAATTCTATAATGTACAAATATGTGAAGGCATCGAAGTAATCTCAGTCATTAGATGAAATGAGTCATTGTATTCGTTCCCCTTATACGCTGTAAGTCGACTCATTGTACATAAATTTGTAAGATTTCATAATTTTTCGTAGTGCAATATTTACATGAAACTGTAATGCGATCCACGTAGAAACAAATTGTGAATTTGACTCCGCGCTGAGAAAACCCTTATTAACAAATTGTTTCTACTCACAATTGTCTGTTTGTACATATTTAGGTATTAGACATTTCTGAAATGGTTTTATATATTTCTTTTTTGTATAATTTGTACATTGCGAAAAACTATGCCAAATGGAAATAGTTTTCTATAAATAATATGTGGTTACATAATAAATAGTGTACATGGTGACAAATCTAATTAAAACGAACAAGGATGGTCATTGTTCCAAATTTTTTAATGTATTTAATTATATTACCGAGATCAACGTACTTATTACTGTATTGAGAAAAGTGCAAAGTGTTATATAAAATTAGCATTAGACGATTAGAAATGATGTAGATAACATACTATGTATAGTAAATGCAATGTTTTTAAATAATGTAAGTAAAACTATGTGTAATGCAAAAGTATATAAACCCAATAAATAAATATTTAAATGAAATTGATGGCTCTTTTATTGTTTATATTAGGTACAGATCGTACTGTTTAATTTCGCCAAGACTCCACACTGATGTTCCTTACTCATTACGAATTAAAGGAAATCATTAAGTTTGTACCGAAACGACAAGTTGCATCCTGATTCCACTGATAATTGCTTATTGCCGCTTTCTGGTTTCCTAATTACAAAAATTTATTGAAAATTACAAACATGCATTAAAATGCACAGTGATTATACGATAACCTATTATAAGACTACATAATAATTAATTTACTTTCAATTTACAGAGGTAATTATCGACTTTTGTTCTACTCTCTAAAGTTAGATTCTATTTGTTATTTTAACAATGCAACTTCATGTTATTTTTGAAACAAAAAAAAAATTGACAATTAGAAAGGTACCACACTCAGGAGGAAGCTTACCGTGATGTACTCCCGGAACCTAAAGCGATTTTTTAAAAATATTTTGATAAACGAAAATTTGCTGCTGAGATGCATAAAATCACCTCCTGAAAGGATTTTATTTAATTCATTACTTACACGCTCTTGTAGAACCTGAATTTTTTCCTATTGGAATTTCTTTTAGTTTCCGAGATATAAGTGGAAAACTGTACAAGGTGATTCAAGTTTTACCGCCCGACCGAAAACACCCACTTCTAATCGATTTAAAATTCTCAAAAAATTCAGAAATGATTATGTATCGCTGTAGAATATCTTGTAAAAATTTAATTTTTTTTAATGAAACAGGTAAATACATATTTCATTTTAATTCAATAACCGTTACATTAATTTCCATAATTTTTCACTGAGAGTCCTTTCAAACATCCAGAAAAAATTTGGTGTCATGGAAATAATGAAAACATCACCAGTTTTTGAAATAAATGGAATTTTATATTAAAGTGCAAAATTTAGCTATGATTTATTATTAAATTAGGCGGCCATTTCCACAAAAGAACTTGACATGGGATATTTACGGTATATGGACTTAAGAATTACTAGAAAAGTTCTCACCAAATGTTTGTTGGCTGTTTACCAACAATGAGGTATTTATTTATGACACTGTCCAGTTGTAAATCTTGGACATTTTTCGCTGTTAATGTTAAAATTAGAATAATTCAAAAAATTGATTTGATTTCATAAATACCTGACCTGACCTAACCAATAATAATAATAAATGTGTTCTTTGAATTAATTGTGAATTATGAGCGTGTATGATTTTTTTTTTGCACTGAATGAAGTGATATGGGAAACTTGATTGCATACATTTGAAGCCTTACATCAAGGGAATGTAACCCTAACATTTCGTAATGTTTACTAATTTTTAATAGGGTTTATCGTGCGGGCGGTAAAACTTGAATCACCCTGTACAAATACCCCCACTGCAGAGGATGCAGTCCTGCAAAATATAAATAAAATGACGGGGGTACAGTGGGTCAGGTAACATTTCATGTTTTAATAGGGAACGATGGAAACATCAAATAAAAAATACAGTTTTACAGAAATTCTTTTCAATTTAGGTGAAAGTAAAATAAAATTCCCACAAATTTTCCCTTTGTTCTAATTTCTTGAGAGCGTTTTCTTCTTCTGATAACAGATAGAAACTCTTTTGTCTAATGTCTGTATTGAAGTGGAAACCACATTCACAGAAAAATGTGGCGTCGCGGACATTTCAATTCAATTTTATTATATCATTGTATTATTTACAACAAAATAAAAACTGAGAAGGTTAAAAACAGATTATTTTCATAAACACTAAATCAATTTGGGTGAAGGTTTGTTTAAATTTCCATAATGTTTATCTACTTAACTTTGTTGAAAACATTTTCTTCGGATAACAGTTTGAAATTTCTTTATTATAATAAGTGGAAAACAATAATGTTTACTGAAGTAACAATTACCTACAGTGACAGTAAAAAATACGGAAGCAGAGGTTAAAAAAGAGAAATAAGTAAAAATGGAAAAGTGATAGAAAGAATTCATAATCGTTTCCAGATAAATACGGAAACAAAAATGCTTATATTAAAAGAGTGCTGATATATTTCTCTAATTTTATTCACAATTAAAGTATAGACTCGAGTATAGATAAGAAAGAATTCCTTTTGCAACAACTTTACATTTTTTTTCCAACGTAAAGTATTTTTCCTTTATATGATTGTATACTGTCATTTTACTGTTAATTTTTAAAAACGAGTAAAGCCAACTCCTTATTAAAATCCATTTTCATTTTACCTTTAATGTGTGATAAATCAGAAAAATAAAAAATTAAAATATACATACGTTGTATTTTAGTTAAATAACCAATATTTGAAAATTACATTTTTTTTATCTTTCACTGCTTTAACTATCTCACTCATGTTACTTAAGTGTGTCTTTGCTGAATTAAAATAAAATAATTAAATCTTGTACATGATTATCCAATATTTGAAAGTTACATTGCTTTCTGATCTTCATTCCTTTGATCACCTCACTGACGTTACTTAAGTAACATCAAAATAATTCTGGCAACTAAGCAGGCTAAAGTACGGTGTAAAAATAACGGGCGTAAAATCACTGAAGTGAAAGGACTGTTAGGTGAGTAACAGGACATGAGAGTTCACAAATAATGTTCTAATCCCCGAAACAAATCAGTGCAAATAATCTAAAGCTTTTTATTATATCTGGAAAAGCTATCTGGTCTGTAAGTCCTGAAAAACCCACACAACAAATTCGTTTGAATTTGCACTAGCCTTGAACATAATTAATAAATATGTACGCTCGTATCTCGATTATAATGAATATTTATGTCATCACTTATTTAATTTGCAATATTGGTTCAATGGTTGTTAAAAATACATTTATCTACGAATATAAGTAGGTACGTATAAATATTTCAGCAAGTATCGTCGTCATCGCTTTTCATAAAAAGAATCGATTTTTCATGCGAATATTAAAACTGCAGACACGAAAAGTTCATTGAATTAAGAAAGACGAGCTTTTCCATGGCAAGGTCGTCTGGTTAGTTGCTAAAATTATCACCACCAAATTTTGTCACGGTCAATTCTGAAGTGTCATTTTCAGGACAATGCATCGCGCAATTTTAACCTTGTATTTCATTCGTTATTTTAGTTTATTATGCCTCATGAATAATTTATTTCCTATATTTTCTGATTCGTATTGTTTTCGTATCATTTAGTGTCATTGTACTGCTTGTGATTTAGATCTAGTAGACAACGAGCTTGTACCCAAAATTTCCAGAATTTTTATACAACCATATCACTCATGCAAATTTCAGCAGAGGTACAAGATAAATAAACTCGTCGTTAAATGTGTTTTATAGCGGTCCGCATAAATAATATAAAGATTCTTAAAAACCTGTCTTTATTATGGTGGCAATGGAACATTTACGTTAAGGATAATGGCTATGAATAATGGTAATGCATGAATCTCGTATTAAAGACGCCATGTTAAGGAGGATTTGCTCCGATTATCAGCTTTCTCAAACCTGCAATCTCATTTGTTACAAATGAGGTACTGAAAGAGGTTTCACATCGTGTCCGTGTTTGAAGCCACTTTTTACATATTATTCTTTAATAACTTGCTTAAAGGCAAAACGTATTATTCTGTAGAATTTTCTTAGACATGCTTCAGGCGCATAATTCAAACAACATGGGTGTCATTTTCGCTGTTACCGTGAATTAATTAGGAGAAATCTACGTAGTTCAAAATGTACACTTTTTCACATCCTCGATAACTAAAAGTGTTCGTTAATAAACAGGGTTCAGAGAATTGACAAAAAATTTTAAGATTTCAAACTCAACAATAACGTATTGAAAATTTATGCAAGACAAAATTCGTTTTAAGGAGAGAATGCAATTGGGGTAAAGTATTATAGATAAGCAATAAACATTAGGTTTACAAAAAAGCTATGGAGCATAACAACAAAAATAATGGAATTTCCATTCAATTGTATCCATTACACTTATTTCTTTCTATTTTCAGAAGAAACTGTTGAAGAATTGTTTGATCTAGTTAATTAAAATCATTATGAACAAAATCTGGGGTTGAAAGAAGTAAATCAAAACCAATATTTTTAGTATTATTATTATTATGTATTTTCATTTAATTTTTTTTATATTTATTTTCATTTTGATTTCAACAAACTGTAAAAATGTATTTTCTGTTTTGTCCGTTCCCTTATTTGTCTCAGTCCTACACATAAGTTTATAACGACGAGAAATACAAAAATGATTATCGAAATCAAGAATGTTAGTGATACTTACATTTGATTTTAAAATTTATAACCAAAAAGACTCATTGCTAAGTTGTTAACAAACATACATACTTTTCAACACATAATTGCTAATATGTTTGTCTTGATTATTTATTAATTTCATTTTGATTTATTTAAAGTATGTTAAAACGTAGGTATGTCGTTTTTAAAAGTATTATTATTTTGTTAGAAAAGTCGTTCATTACAGTTTGTCCGAGATTGAAAGTTAGCTTCACCATAAATTTAAATTTTAAATCTATTTAGTACAAACCATTTGAAATTTGTAATTTCATTCTGCTACTAATTGCTTGCCAACATATTTCAAATACTACTTTACTACTTTAATTACTACTTATTACTACTTGAATAGTTATTACTATTTAAATACTACTACTAGTTTCTAAATAATTAGGAAGTAATATTTGATCATTTGCAGATAAGTTGGTACTGTTAAGAGACAATACAAATTTTAGAACCACGAATGAATCTCAGAAGAATAAAATAAACGTAATACAATTCTATTTCGGTTCTAGAATGAAGGTAATTTTTGGGCGAAATATTTTCAGTCAGTAATTTGATAACAACAAGGTTCTAAATATGTGATTAGCAAAAAATAACTGTCTTTCATAAACACAATCAGGAGATTACAAAAATTCCGTAACCTGAAATAAAATTCAAAAGAATAACGGTTAATGTTTCTTTGTTTAATTTTTTAAAACCCTTTCGTGAAGATTTTAAAATTAAATGAAAAAGAATAAATAAGATAAATAATTTGATCGAATTTGTATCTATTCAAATGCGTAAATTGAAAAACGAGGCAGATTTGTTAATTGGGGAGTCAAATTTTTCAGGACATGGAAATTTTCTACATTCTCGTGAAGATTTTAAAATTAAATATGTATATGTAATAGAGTAAATAAGATAAAAGATGTTATCGAATTTGCGTCGGTTTAAAAAGTGTAAATTCAGAAATGAGACAGATTTGTTTTAATTTTGGAATAAAATTTTTCAGCATCTTGAAATTTTCCACCCTCATTTAAAAATTAAATGAAATTTGAAATAGAGTAAATAAGGTAAACGATGTCATCGAATTTGTGTCGATTTAAAAAGTGTAAATTCAAAAATGAGGCATTGGGGTTAATTTAGGGGTAAAATTTTTCATCATCTGTAAATTTTCCATCGTGCCCTTTCTTATCAAACATTATAAAGAAGAGCAAGACATTAAACGAAAAGCAGGACGACGATTTCGTTGTATTTATTTTTACATCGCGCATGACAATGTCAAATTTAGTGTTGGGAAGAAAAAACAATCGTTCGCGGTTCAAAAAGGCGATCGTCCTTGGCGAGTCCTGTGAGGACGTTCGGTAAATGCGCCTAATGACGTGTGGAAGAATGGGGTGAACGGAAAAGTGAACGAACAGCGCCGCCTAAAAACGTGTCCCCCACTATATTCGGTCCAAATTGTGGTCCTAGAATCGAGGGCAAGTTAATTTTATTGCAAGAGAACATCTCGGAATCAATTGGCCATCGGAGTGATTTGTGTTAACACACGGAGGAAGAGACCTTGAACCTGCTGCATAATAAATAAAATAAGCCTGGAAAATGAATAACACAAAAAGCGAGCGCCGCGCCATTTTGCCGACTATCGGCGACAGTTAGAACTAGCCGCATTCCTGGCAAAAGAACCACGTCCCTATAGTCGTGACAAGCCAAAATAATTCTAATAGTTCCGACATACCGTCGTTAATAACAAAGTTTTCGACCGTGTTACGTAACGATTTTGTCGCATTTCTTTGAACATTTCGGCGGATTCGGTCGTGCCGCCACCGGATACATCGAAAACAACTGAAAATCGCCAGGATTATCCTCGAATTTTGCAATAATTTTAGTTAAACGAGTCCGTCGTTGTTGCGAACATGTGCATCGTTTAGAGATCGGCCGGGTTCGTGCTCCTTCGGCGCCGAGTACGTGCTTTTGGTGGAATAGCGACGACGCATATCGCATAGGTGGCGTTGTGAGACACAATTCAGGGAAGGTAAGAACCCTTTGGGCTATTTTTCTCGTTATTTACCCCTTCACCTCGGGATTTTTTACGGTTTTCTGTTGTGTTCGGGTCGTCGGAGGCCATCACCGCCGGCACCCGTCCCCGATCAGTGCATCTAAGTAGGTTTTAACGGTGAAACGTCGCTTTTAAGTCGGTTCGAACGAGGAAATCGCCTCTTCTAACAGGTCATTTGCTTTGTTTATACGGTGCGTTTTTCGCTGTAGCCTAGACGGGGTGCATGCCGGGTGGTGGTTCGTGCCGGGGCCGGGGGCGGCAGGGGCTCTGCGGCGCGCTCCGGCGGCCTCGCAGCCCCCGGAATAGAGGGGGGCCGCATCCTGTCTCACAGGGGGCGCTGACCACGAGGCGGTTCGGTACCTCGGCAGTACCTACGCCTGCTCGCCCGCCTCAACGGAGGCTTTCGTTCCGATTTTCTCCACCGTCAGCGCCGCCGTTTTCGTGCTTTTCTATTTTACCACAGATAACAAGTTAGAATGTGTGATACAACAACGTTCGGTTGTGTAATGCGATTTTATCGCTTAAACAAATTTTGAATGGGCGCCATTTGTCGACTCTTCCCAAACCACGTCGAGAAAACTCGAGCTTTAATTACTTTTTTTATGTCCCTCAAGTGGGTAATATCAATAAAACACGTGCTACACCATCGAAACTCCGTTACATAGCCAACGCAAATATTCTCCATCAATAATAATTATAATTTTCAATTTAAAATTCAATTGATAATAACATCCAATGGAACAATTTATCGTTGGCGGCTTTTACGAGGAGCAAATTAAAAGCGCCGTGAAAAACCGACTTAAGCTCGTCCTTCATTTCCTGGAAAAATCACCGACATTGTGGTACCACTGGTTTTGCCTCTGAATTTTTCAGATGGGAAATATCAATGCTAGATTAAGTAATAACGAAAAATCGAAGTGTCACCAAGAAAATGTGTTCCCTGTTCGCTTATTTTCTTCCTTCGTTAAAGTATTCTCCAGATTAAATATTCAACGTGAAGAAAAGCCAACTTTGCATAATTAAATTTTTAGTCTGTACCGGAACCGGCCCGGAATCGATCCTTTTGTCAAGTTTCGAATTTGAATTAATAAAAATAAGAATTTAATATTTAGGATAAATTAAAAATTCCATTCCGAGGTAAGAGAGGGATTAATAAATAATCGGTGAGGGTGTCCTGCAGTAAACTTCGTGAAACGAAAATTTTCACTATCCCATCATTTATTGAAATAGTTTTAATGATCGGTTGTTCGAAGTCGAACACAATAACAAAGGTTGATCTAACCACGTGAACAAATACAAAATCAACAGTGTCATTAGTGTCGGCGACTTGTATATTACGGCTAATCCGCTAGAAAAATCGTTGCTTTATGTTTCAAGCGTTAATTTGTTGTGAATATTAATTCGAAGTGCTTGTCGGGAATAACTAGAATCTACGAGTTTCAGCGCTCGACCGGAT
The DNA here is from genome assembly GCF_963966145.1 of Tenebrio molitor. NCBI lineage: Eukaryota > Metazoa > Arthropoda > Insecta > Coleoptera > Tenebrionidae > Tenebrio > Tenebrio molitor. The sequence continues at coordinate 12,796,798 of NC_091051.1, read as the reverse complement.
ATTACAGTGAGTGCGAATGCAAAAAGGGCGTTCCACTCGATGGAAATGTCTCCCAACATTTATCATCATATGTATTGCGAAATTTTTTAACATCGATGAATCAAACGTTAACGTATTTAGAACGGACTTTATATTCAAGAGTATTTTTGTTCGGTAAGGATAACGCTGGTCTTGATAGGATCAAATATGGAAATAACAAATAGGCAACGATCGTGCGCGTTATGTAATATGCCTGACCATAAGCAATAAAATATTTTTATAACAGCCGCAGAAACCGTGTTATGCTTTCGTTATAATGTCTTACTCTTAACTAACATTAACAAACGATCATTTTGATGCTCACTTATGAGCTCCGAAGTCGTCCATTGTGAATAAACTAAAGCAAATTAAAATACAAGTTACCGAGATTCATTTTGATGTCTAATTTCTTTTCAATTTCGAGACAGATTGATGATAATAACTGAAAACTCGGCAAGAACGCAACATCAAAGCTCACGGAAAGCTTTGCCTCGATGCGATAATGGTGGAATTTGTAATACCAAATTGATTTTAGTAAATAATGAATGAAAATTGACGGACGTCAGAATTCGTCGTCCTGTGCATTTTTCCTTATTCGTTGGATTGTGTTCTTGTTTTTCAGTAAAAGCTTTTTTTTTGAAGGAAGCTTCTCCCAAAGCTTCTTCACAGCAGGAATTAATTGAAATGTTTTGGCATCTTTTCACTTTAAAATTCGAACGTGATTACAGTTTTTCAAAGGTTTTTGTACGCTCTATACGAGTACGTATAAATAAAATTAAAATGTGTCTGTTCTTTAGATAATTAAACAAATTTCATTTAGACTTGTTGGTTTACTTACGCAGCTTCTAGAATTTTTGTTTGTTTGTCTGACTCTCTGTTTTAATCCATTTAACTTAGAACCAAATGGATCGATTTTCTTCAAAGTTTGTTAGAAAGAGAAAATTCTGATTGTAGCAGCAATAAATCTACTGAGTATATTGCGGTGTAGTAAGCTCGCCTTGTTTATTTCGTCGATTTTAATCTAAGCGGCGCTCGGTCATGTCACTTCAGGGCTTATGTTTTTTACATTGCAATTCTAAACGTCAGAAGTTAATTTTTAATTTAATCAATTTGTCTGGTTTCTTCAAATTTCTTACTTAGGTACTAAGTTTAGCTTCTTAACTTGTTCCTTTAGGTACGTTGATTTTTGCAGTTCAAATATTGCTGTAGCTTTTTATTTTTCTTTGACAACGATTCAGTAGTCAATACGGGACACCTCAAGCAGAGTTAAACGGATCTTGGGAAAAACTTTCGAATAAAAATTCAGCTTGATATTGACGTCACATTCCTTAGTATACCTAAGCAAGCAGAGCCTCAAGGAAAAGCTAGTTTTATAATAAATATTTATTTCTATTGTCGCAGTTATAGTTTCGGTAACTTTAAAAAAGAGTTTAAATTATTGTAGTCAAAGACAAACAAAACTACATTTTGACTAACTTGAACAAAAAATGAGACGAAATTGAAAAGCCGTATACTTCAATAATTAATCCGTTTTGCTTTCCATAATTTTTTATTTGTGCCATCTTAAAATCTGTGATCGTGAATTTATATAGCCTAAAATTTAGCACTAATATTTCAAGAAGTTGAAACTAGTTTTACGTAATTCAATGAGTAATCCTCTACCTGAATAGAATTCTTGGAATGACGACCTCTGTATCGGAAAATGATTCGTTAAAAGCTTGATTCCAATGCAAATGGTTGAGGAAGTTGTATTTTATAATTAAAAAAATTAACACAACTTCCGCAACTTAATCAAATTAATTAATCATTATCGCCTTTATCAAAAAGTTTTTTTAATGAAATTCTTGTTTTACCAATTCCACTAAAATCAGAACTTTTACGAAAAAGTTCCGTCATCGGATATTTAAATAAAAAAAATATCTGATGTGTTGTCTTTTAAAATAGTTGGTGATGACAGCAACGTATTTCCATTTTTAAAGATTACATTGGTAACGACCATAATAGCTATTTAGCTATTAATTAATTTTTATGATTTGTTTCATTTGACTGTCTCGCCGAAATTTTCAGACAAATTAAAAAAATTATGATACTGTAGTATTCCTTCATGTATTCAAATTAATATTTCACTAATACAAATTTCAATGCATTTCAGCCAAGAATGACGTATTCATGTCATTTCTCTCGAAGCTTCTAATGCTAATATGACTGAATTTCAATAAATTTGGTATCTGTACATTTGTATCGCTCAGATATCCCCCTAAAATTATCTTCCGTGCATTTCGTGCGTATTAACCAACAGTGAGAGTGGGAGTTGCTTTGAATTAGTTCTTTAACAGGATAAAACACAATATGCGACCCTTAATTACGGTTCATACCCACGCTACGTGTAAAATTAATAATATCTACGATTAATTTTATATAAGAAAGGCAGCAGTCGATTTTCATGAAAAGCGAATGCGTTAATGGATTATTTTTAAAGTTGTCAAGTTTATTTTTGGTAGAATTAATTCGACATAAATTCTGGTAGGAAGATTCATTTGAAACTGCATGCCAGCTACTCTTGCTTCTGCCAATGGTTTGTCAGTTTGCAATTTTGGAAAAAATCGATATCATTAAAACGTTGACGATCAATCAAACATTAGACATTCCCCAGAACGTGAGCTTATTTTGGCGTATTTATTTTACTTTGGAGTTGCTAAAAAGCGCTTTTCAGACATGTAAATTGACCGCAATTCTTACAGCGTAATGGGTCAGGGCGGGTAAGTCCGTGAGTAGCAATTACTCTATTATTACTTATACTCATGGAAAACTTTGTATGAGTCCGTTCAATATAAATTATACGGCGGAAAATTAGTAAGTGAAAGCTATAGGTCACTTTTATCAAATTGTTAAAAAATAAATATGTAAGAACGGACAGTTGACATGAAAAATTATGAGAGAACTTACATCTGCCTGTAACATACATAAGCGACGCTCGAAATACCGGATATCCTAAGCCTATTTTAAAAATTTACCAAACCAGTTTTACATCAGCTGCGGTTAATTCATGTTGGCTCTTTATTGTCGTGTTCGCAACAATTTTATGCGAATAAAATCAATGACGTTTACAATCATAATCCAATGTTTTATTCAGTCCCTGTCTGAGACAATGATTAAATTTCAGAATTTTGAAGTATCAATTCAAATGATATGGCAACTCGAGAAAAGAAGCTTTCAGTTAGCAGAAAGCAGAACACATCGTCCCCTTTACCGCCCAAGGAAGATGTAACATCCGAAGAAACAAGAACGAATCCAAACAATGAAACGCCAGAAGATAATCAAGCAGCGGCTAAAAACTCCGCTACGAAAGTATCAACTACCAAAGTTCCCCTAGCAAAAAAATTAGCCAATAAAAACACTCCTAAGAAACTAACAAAAAAGCCGATCGCTTTGAAACTGAAACCAGCAATTAAGAAAAATGTTAAAATCAAACAAAAAATGATGAAGGCGATACTAAACAATCCCAAGAATACTGAAACTAAAAAGAAGTTGCTCAAAAACTGTGTTAGACAAATTAAACCGAGAAAGACTAGATTGGGTAAAAATAGTAAAGCGGAGGAGAATTTACCTCCGGTTTTAGAACCAATTTTGCCCATAGAGGAGGATTTAGAGAATAAACAGTCGAAAAAGAAAGGAGGAAGGCCTCCACGGATCGACAATTATGCAAAGAAAGTTTGCCATTCGGATAGTGAGAATTTGACTATCGACCCGGCGAAAACGAAAAGAGTGTACCGGAAGAGAGTTAAGCAAGAAAATCCTGCCAGTGAAACAATCGAAGACGTCATGAACGATCTGTCCACTCTAATAAAAAATAACGACACAAAAGAAGAATCCGATGTTGTATCGGAGTCGGGCAAAAGCGATTCTTTAAAACCTAAGAGAGTAATTAAGAAGAAGAAAAAAGAAAACATAGAAAACACGTTGAGCAAATTGAGCCCCGCCCAGCGTAAAGTGATCGACATGCTCGATTTGAACGTGAGTAAATTCAAGGGTCTCCCGATCGCCAGAAGAAGACACAGCATCGAGAAGATTCCTGTCGGGGCCGTCGACGCGGACTCGTCCAGTCTCAATCGACTCTCCATCTTCAACAATCTACCGAGATGCATCAGTCCTCGCTCCAAAAATTTCCCAAGACTTAGGCAAACTGCAGACGGGTTAAATCGGCGCCCAAGTCCTTACAAAACGAGGTCAGACTCGCCGGCGAGAATCCTGCGAAACGGTAAGCAGAGAAAACTTAGAGACATAGAACTCCTGGAAGGTTTGGACATCAGGCACAAAAGACGAAGGAGGAACTGCTCTGAATTCAGCGGCAGCGAAATATCGCTGTCGAAATTTTCGGGATACGAATCTGACAGTAGCTTTTCGGATATGTCTTCGTTGCACGGTGCTGAAACCATCGAAGCTAAAGACGTTGAAATCATAAAAATCGAGAAAAAAGAGAGTTTCGAAACGGCCGAGGAGTTCCCGGAGAACGTTCAAAATCCACAAATCAAGAGGCGTCTCTCGAATGACGCGGAGACTAATGGTTCAACTATAGACACTAATTCGAATTTATGTTTGAATAAAGATACCAATCTAATGAACGCTCCCGTAAAGGACGAAGCAGACGCTACGGAAAATGCTGTGATTAATAATTCGACTGAGAAAGTTCCTGAAAAGTCAATCATCCTCGACATCATGAAACAGACTTTTAACGACACTTTTGAGGAAAAAGAAGACAAAGAGAAGAGATTGTCTAAGGCGAGAAACGTCAAACAAAAAGTGGGTACCGTCAGTACTACCTCATTCTACAACAGATCCGCGAGTATGAAGAATGAAAAGGATGGTGAAGCAGCACCGCGAGAGGAGAGTCCGGCTCCTGTTGAAGAAAAATCGGAGCCAGTACCTCAGATTAACGACGAAGAGGAGAAGATTGAAGAAACTCCGGTGACGGAAAACGGTGAATCGTCGAGTACAGTTCCACAAGATCTGCAAGATTCCGAACCGAATGTCCAAAGTGGTAACGACGACGAGATCGAGTCGGTGGTACCAAACGGCGACTCTTGCAGAGATCAACCACGAATAGAAGAAACTCCGGAGAATTTAGCGATCAAAGAAAATATCCTGCAAGCTCTGGGACTGCAAAGCTTGAAGGCAGCTAAAGAGGCGAAGTTGAAAAATAGGGAAAAGGCTGAATTGAGAAATAATGACTACTACACTGGTACACTTAAAACAGTTATCAAAATTAATCGAGGCGAGAAGAAAAAGGGTAGGAACTCCATGAAGATGACGCTGCACAAGAACAAGGTTAAGACCGTCGAACAAGAGAACAACGGAATGGATGAGGGTTATAAATTGACGAAGGATGTAAGTACCGGTAGCGAGTAGTTGTTGATCTAAATAAAGGTAAATCTTTCAGGGTCCGTCCACGAGCTGGAAACACGGTGGTCAGTCGTCAGACACGGCTGGTGCGCACAGAAAGTCACATTATTCTAACCGCTCTAACATGGGTAATTACATGGTTTTGGGGTTAACTCTGATTTTTGCCTTGTATGATTGCACTTCTTCACTTAATCGTACTACACTGTACACCAAACTCTAAAGCTATGCCTCAAGTTACTTGTGTTTCAACACTCGATCGCTGTTCAATTAAAATTTCTTGAAATCTCATTAACTTTTCGACCTGAAACTGGGCCGTAGCGTAAGTATTCGATTTTGATTTAGATGGAAGCAGCGAACACACCTCGGACGGCGAAGCTGGCGCTCAAGAAGGATCTACCAAGGCGCTGGTCATCCCGGAAAAAGCCAGTTCCTTCAGTATTCATCCGGGACGAGTGTGCAAAGACGAGTGTTGCTACTGCTACGGAAAATTCGGATTGTTCGACACGCCCTGTCACATAGCACAAATGAAGAGTGTCGAACGGCAAAACAAAATACTGTGTGGTGAGTGTGCGAATGTCGAAGAAGTACATGTCTGCAGTGTAGCTTTCAGCCGAGAAACACTTGACGAGGGATTCGTGTCTGTGCGATGCTTGCTACCGACACGTCGACCGTAAAGCCAACACGCCTTCCTACACGAACAAATCTCTTAAAAGAGGTGCAGCGGTCGCACCAGGTCCCAGACAAGATCACTGCCATGTATTGGGTTGTCACAAAGTCGCGTCGAACATTTTGCGAAGAAAATGGATAATCAAGATGCGAAGAAGCATTTGCGAAGTGGTACGTTTCCACGAGCGAAGTGAGGAACGACAGTTTCAGATTTTATTTTCAGATCAATATAGATTTGGATAATCCCGGTCTTCACTCGATTCCTATATGTGATGAGCACTACTCCGCACTCGAATACCTTATGGTGTGCGCGATGTGCAAAAGAAGGTTGGCCAAAAACCACGTTCATTACTTGGGACCTGAAACTGTAGATCTGAATTCTGCACTGAGTGCAGAAGGGATACCTTTAACGTTGACTGACAAACCAGTTGTTTGTAAATTGTGTAAATACTTCGCGGCGATCATTCTCAAACCTCCAGACGATCGCCCGGAAAACAGCTCCACGTTTTTCGCCGAATACAAGAAAAGGTATTTAGCAACGAGCGAGAGGTCAATCGGTGTTACTAATTGTGCTTTCAGACTTCTTCACTTCAACGATATAGTCCCGATGGACGAAGCGGCAGCGGAGGAACCTATTATCATTCCCACGAAGGACAACAAAGTCGAGAAAGAACAAATCAGGAAGAAGCGGAAGATGTCGAAGACTCAGTCGATGGGTGGAGATGGTGGTTCTGACTCTCAAGTAGAAGTAGATAAATCTGACCAAAGTCGTGTGCCTTCATCTGATTCCACTAATCAGTCTCGTCCAGAATCACCGTCGGATTACATGGTGGACTACAACACTCTGATTCCCTCCATCGCGATGGAATGTGGCAGCGACAGCGAGTCCAAGAAAGAGTCTTCGACCAAGTCGCAAATGAAGAAAGTTCCGCGTCCTGAATCGGTGAAGCAAGCCGTGGAGATATCGAAGAACATGAAAGTGAAGAATGACAAGAGCAGTGATATTGCGGTACAAAGGCTAGGCTCGAATCCTTCGATTTCGGTGAGGCAACTGTTTCCATGCGAAGAAGACCTTCCACTGCAGGGCCAGATAGAGTTCGGAAACGTGAAAGAACGAACTCCTGAAGGATGGGAGAAGTGCACTTCGGTCATCCAGTACGATATGGAAACGAAACACTTGTGGCAAGAGTTGCAAAAGCCGTACGGGAACCAGAGCAGCTTCTTAAGACATTTAATTTTATTGGAAAAGTACTTCAGGAATGGCGATTTGATTCTAGCCCCCAATGCCAGTCATCACTCGATCAATTACAGCGAGTCGGTACACAATAGATTGAGGGCGTACGATAACATCCCCTCGAGCGCTGGAAATGTGCAACCTATCAGTATGATCCCGTTTAATAAATCACAAAAGAGCAACAGTGGAATTATAACTAGTACAAATACGAGTAAAGAGAGTCAGGTGTCTGCACCGCCGGTAATAAACGCTGCCAATTTACCTAAGAGTACCCCTATCACGATATCCCAGTTGAACAGTCCACCGTTGATACCTCCGCCCGCCACAGTATCAAAGCCTAAGCCTGTCGGTGCTCCGCCCGGTTTGATCTCGCTCCAGCCCGGCACGAACAGGCCCGTGGCCCCGCTAGTCAAAGTGCAACAACCCCAGAAAATCAAGTTCCCCATAACGAAAAACTGGAGACCGAATTTGATCCCGATAGACCCCACCAAGAAGAACACCGAACGGAAAGCCGGCCTGGTCCAGGTCATCTCCGGCGGCAAACCCTACCATATCACGTTGGAAGATTACAAGAAGATGTGCGCCATAAAGAAGAGTTTCGAGCTGAAACAGAAAAGACTTCAGGAGGCGTCGAACGGCGGCGGCAAAGCGGTGAAAGTGTCGTACAATTCTGTGTTAAAGTCGATGACGCCCAGGAAGGGCTTGGTGATTTCGAAGACGTCGACTGCCAGTCCGAAAAGCGAACCAAGTGATTCGGAAAATATCTTGGATAAACTGGACAAGCAAGTGGAAAAGTTAGAGACTAGATTGAGCGAGAACAAACCATCTTTAGCTTTACCGAAAATACCTAAATCGTTGACTGTTATCCCGCAAACGGTTACTCGGAAACCCTCGCGGCCTTCAAGTCCTGTTCTCTTAATTACTCCGAAACCAAAACAAATTACGAATAAGTCATGATTAATTCTGACAATGTTTCAAAGTGCCTCTGAAGATTGTCTTTATATCTTAAATTGTATACAATTATATAGAGATTAGTATATCGACAGTTTTTGTTTTCCTTTTATTTTATGAAAATTGTTGGCAAAATTGTACATTTTGCTTTAAATTATTGTTATAAGATTGACACGACTTAGAAGATATTTTTTTAATACAAACTTTGTAAATAAATACATTAGGATAATAACACTCAAATAATTTTTGTACATTATCTGCTGTAAGACGTATGTGTTCAGTACTCTTTCTTCGTTCAAAATTCCAGCAATAACAGTATCTGTTTGTTCACGAAGTACTTACGAAGCAAGAATAGACACTAGTATTGTTTCAGTTTTTCATTCATGTTCGGAGCTGTTGGTCTATACTTTTTTCAATGCTCATAAAACATCTTTTTTAATCTAATATCTAATTTATTACAATTTTAGTATTTTTATAAATATATATCGACATTTTTATTGGATTTGTTTATTGGCAATGTAATGAAATGTACTGATTTTACGACCGCCGTAAAATCAGTCAGATTGTGAAAATGAAAAGTCTGAAATATTGTTATTTTTTCTGAAACCTGTATAAAGCCCAATATTTGAAGTTACTAGTTAATTCATTAATATAATTATTTATGTACATAATACAAATGGGCGTTACAATAAATACAAATAAATAATTTAATAAATAACATCCGCCTCTTTATTCACGCTAATCCAACCCTACCCCGTAAAAAACACGTGTTGGTAAAAAATAAAATAATGATAAATTGCTGTCGAAAAATGCAGAGAAGAAGGTTGAACTTTTCTCTAACATGTCTTTGGATGACTCAAGTTTATTTTGGTCGTCGGTTAATGACAAGTAAACAAAAGAATTGTTAATCTATAATTCGTTCATGTCTTCGACGAATGAAGGTTGGAAAATCTGAGTACGAGGGTGTACATGTACGATAAGAAGTGCGATAAGTGCTCATGACAGTCAAGGTCATAAAGGACTGGTCAATAGATAAGTTTAATTTGCACAAAAGAATGTAATGAGTCCTTGGAATGTTTAATAAAAATTGCTATCGCAAAGCTTATCAACAGTAAGACTGGTTACCAATTGCATCATTTTGTAGTGAAATTAATTTACGTTATTAAATTGGAAACACATCTAAGTATTTAAAGCAGAACTTGTAGACATTTCAAAAAAATCTTATTAAAATAAAATGAGGATTTTTATTTTGTTAAACAGTTTGAATAAAACGAGTAGGTACAAAGTAAAATCGATTACATATTTTGAAATTTTACATCAAATTTTTCTATTATCGGCGACAACGATCTGAACACTTAATAAATTGACTTGGCACATTTTTCCAAATGCAAAAACAGCAGCAAAGTCAACAACCAGAAATTTTATTTTTAGAATTGTACATTTACAAAGAAAAATGTTTCAATTTGATTGAAAATTAAATACAAAACTGTCTTCATAAATGTAAAGAACAAAACAATTTTTAAAATTCTATCAGAACTCAAAATGTAACGATTACATCATATCTTTAAATTTTCTCCTGAAGTATTTACGTATTTACTTATCGCGGAATCAGGCGATTCAAAATCAAAGAAATTCCTTTTCGAGAGGATTTCCCTTGCCATTCAACGTGGAAACGCTGCAAGCATTCGGGGCACTTTTCCAGATTCCGCAATATTATCGGAAATTTTTGTATTATAAAACAAAAATGTTTATGTAATTATGTTATAATATAATTAAATCATTTTACGTTCATTATTTCGAAATTGTCACATTTTCACAAAAGTTTTAAGATTCTTTAAAATTTGAATAACTAGATATTTTATAAATTATAGAGGCAATAATTACTAAATATAATTTAAATTTGATTGATTTCTTCAACATTTTTAATAATTGCTATATTTTTTTTTGTGGTCAGCAACCTTCAATCAATATTTAACAGATACATACATAACATGTTATTGGCAGAGATATTTAACGTGCAATGAAATGACTTTTACTAGTTTCTTAAATAGTATTGTACATAAAAAAATCAATAAGAAGGTCACTTTTATTCGGGTATTTTGATTTTCATCCAACTATACTGGGTGCCCCAAAATTCGCGGAACAACTCAATGAGGCAATGTCAACTCATGTTAGAAAATAGTGAGAAAAATAATTTAAAAATTCTATACCTCTTAGATTTGAAGATATGGGGGCTCAAAAGTGCAGCTTTGTCTTTGTCTTTTACTAGCCAGTGACCTAATAATTCTGAACGATTGTGATCAGGTTTGCAATTATTTTCTTCATTATTTCCAGCATTTACACGTATATGTATAGTAATTTTATGTTCGTTTTACCTCAAATAGCGTGCGGCAACATGCCTTTGATTTTTCCCTCTCATTTCCATGGATACAACAAAAATTAAATATTTGCAGACTATTGGGATGCATAGAATGTTTTCAAATGTTGCCACATTTACTGTAACGAATAGGTCCATATCTTCTACAAAAAAGAAGATTTTTTTTCAAACATTTTTACCTGATATTTTAATGACTACTATGTTGTTCCGCGAATTTTGGTGTAATTTTGGTGTAATTGAAACTAAATTGATTTCGAAAGATTTTTCTATTTAATAAGAAATTGTTTTTTGCGGCGAATATGTTCTAATGTTTCAATATTGAAGCCCTCAATGTAATCTCCAATTTCTAAAAATATTTTAGATTGTCCTCATTAGGTATGTGATAAAAAATAGAAATGTGATCATATGAAGTTACCTACATGTAGATGTTATAAGTTTCACTTTACAAAGAAAACCTTGACATTTAAATTTCTTGAAAGCCTTACCCTTTTGGTTTGTAAAAAGATTAGAATGAATTAAGAATTAACAACGGTTAACAACTAATCAAAAATTGCAATTTTTATTTCCTGTTTCGGAAACAAGTTTTTTGTTCATATTGCTTTTCATTTCTCTATTTTTTTGTTGTTGTTGACGCACATTCCTCTGAACATGTCTAGGACGGAATTACATTGTTATTTTTTTAAATTTTTCATCATGAATCACACATTGGCAGCTACAAAAAAGAATTTTATTCTTAAAAAAATATAAGATATGTGATCAGGAAATAAAACAACAAACGGAAAACTCATTTAGTATTAATTTTCCTTTTTTTTTGTCTTTCATGTATGTTTCATCGACACGATAATCACTTGGTTTTATTGTCCTAAATTTTAAAATAATGTTCTCTCAATAAAAAATTAAAGAAGAAACTAAAACAAAGAAAAGATACTCGAATAAGAAATTTAAAAATTGATGTAAGCTTTCGTGGCATCATTTCCTTCCCTTTTTACCCCTAAATCAATTAAATTTCTTCTAGCTTTTATACCTCATATTAAAATTTAATATCTGTATCTTTTCTTTAAAAAAATATTTAAAAAAATATTACGGTTCATCATTGTTTATAAAAATGGAAAATTATTTCGTCATCATCGAATTAGCAAACTTCCAAGAAGAATGATGAGTTTTGTGTCATAGTATGTAGATAATGTAAATAGTGGGGAGTTAATAAAAAGACAGTAAGGACTGGGCACTGGTAGCGAGTGATTGCTCACGCTCCCGATTCCTGACCCTATCCCAAGACATAACATGGCGCAGTCGGAAAAAAGACAAATTCAACCAGAAAAGTCAAGTTTGAAAAGTGAATTCCTAAAGTGGAAAAAACCAGCAAAATGCAGAACAGTGCAAAACCACCTTCAGAATTAAAGTTAGACGGAGATAACGCAGCGGAATGGAGCTTTTTTGTGCAAAAGTGAAACATTTATCTGCAAGCAACGAAGGCGGAAAAAGAAACAGAGGAGTACAAGGGGGAGGTTTTACTTAACTGCGTTGGCTCTGAAGATTTACAATACCTTCAAGTTTAAAAGTGGGAAAGAAAAGACGAGTTTCGCCAGCATTCAAGCGAAATTCACAGCCTATTTTGCTCCTACGATCAATGTGACCTACGAGAGGTACATATTTTTCTCAAGGGACATGAGAGAAGAAGATTCCGTGGATGAGTACGTAACGCAGCTGAAGCAGCTAAGTGAAAATTGCGAAATTGGTACATTGAGCGAATCTCTGATAAAGGACAGATTGGTGTTGGGTATCAGAGATAAGAACGTGAAGGACAGGCTTTTGCGAAAAAAAAATTTAGACTTAGTGAAGGCTGTTGAAATCTGTAAGGCGGCAGAGATAACGAACAAGCAAATGGAAATTTTGTGCACCACAAGTGGAAGAAAGACAGACGAATTCCAATCAGTTATGGGAGTGAGAAAAACTGAAGATGGACAAAAAAGGGTACAACGTCAAGGGACTGCAAGTGGCCCAGACAGAGATGGGAAAAGAGAAGAAGCGAGCAGCAGACAGAAAGGAGCGCATTTCAAAAATCATCAACAAACGTAGATAAGTTCCAATAACTTTAATGCCGACAATAAACAATCATTTGATGCTAACAATATGTACAATTGTAATAGGTCACGTTCACTACATAAGCCACGTGAGTGCAAAGCTTATGGTAAAAAATGCAAAAATTGTGGTGGATACAATCATGTTGCTAAATTTTGTAAGAATCGGAGAATTAACAATATTGATCGCGATGAAGGGTTATTTGTAGATTTGGTACAAAATAACGCCAACAATGAAAACAATTGGATGGTTGATTTAAAAAATTTCAACAAAGATGTCAAATTTAGAGTTGATAGTGGAGCTGACGTAAATGTTATTCCATTTTCTGTTTATAAAAAATACTTTGGCAATGTAAAAATCATAAAAGACAATACCAGATTAATGGAATATACAGGAAGTCGTATTAAGATCTTGGGATACATAACAGTTCCGGCTCTTTATAAAAATAATAGTTGTATTATAAAAATGATTGTATCAAAGAGTAATGGAAGATCTGTTCTGGGTAGAGAAACAATAGACAAACTAGAAATTGCAAAGATGGTACAAGGTGTGACAAGAGAAGATTCCAAGGATTATTTCGGGAAATACCCCGACGTCTTTAGTGGTATCGGATGCTTGCCAGGTCAATATAGCATTAAGATCGATCCTTCAGTAAAACCATGTGTGCACGCTGCAAGACGCTTTCCTCAAGCAATTCTGGTAAAACTAAAGGATAAGTTAGATAGTTTAGAAGCGCAAGATATAATTGCTAAAGAGTTAGGGCCAACCGATTGGGTAAATTCTCTTGTTATTGTGGATAAGCGAAATGGGGACTTTAGAATTTGCATAGATCCAACGGATCTAAATAAAGCCATCAAGCGCGAATATTTTTCAATTCCTACGTATGTCGATATAATGAGTAAAGTAAGGGACGCAAAAGGTTTTTCAGTTTTAGATACAAATAACGGATTTTGGAATATAGAGCTATACGAAAGTAGTTCAAAATTATGTACTTTTAATACGCCTTTTGGACGATATAGATTTGAAAGGCTTCCCTTTGGACTAAAATGTTCATCAGAAATTTTTCAAAGGAAAATTGTGCAATGTTTTGAGGAAATTGACGGTGTTGAGATTTATGTAGATGATATTTTAGTTTGGGGCACAAGTCAAAAAGATCATGATGAAAGATTGAAGTTAGTATTAGAAAGGGCTCGAAAATATAATATAAAGTTTAATGTAAATAAATGTAAATTTTCTGTTAATGAAGTTAGGTGCATAGGACATAAAATTACCGATCAAGGGATAAAGCCGGATGACAGTAAAATCGAGGTAATAAAAAATTATCCAGTACCAACTAACGTTAAGGAATTGCAATCGTTTTTGGGAATCGTAAGGCTCAGGTAAGTTATTTAAGAAAACATTTTCCTATTTCACGAGCAAAAAATGAACAATTTCGTATTGAAACTCGGAAAGATGAGGGTTTAGAAATAGTATCGAGGTACATTAAAGAAGGGTGGCCTAATTCTAAAGCAAAGTGTAGATTAGAGTCACAAGCGTATTTTGGTGTGAGATCAGAAATGGTAATTATCGATAATTTAGTCTATAGAGGAAATTGTTTGGTTGTACCAGAAACTTTAAGGAAAGAAATGTTAGATCTTATTCATTTGAGTCATTTAGGAGTTACCCAGTGTATTTTAAAGGCTAGACAAGTACTCTATTGGCCGGGCATGAGCCGTGATATTGAAAATAGAGTAATGTCATGCGAGGTATGTCGAAAATATTCCCGAAATAATTTTAAGGAACCACTCAAACCACATGAGGTGCCAGAGTATCCTTGGCAAAATATCGGATGTGACTTGTTTGAATATAACGGAGATAAATTCCTAATCACTATTGATTATTTTTCTAAATACGTAGAGGTGTTTAAAATCAATAATATAACGGCAGAGACAGTGATTCGTGTTTTAATAGTACTATTATTTAACGAGTTCGTGTGTAATTTGGGCTTTTTTTGGCATGAGTGGGCCAGTTTAAAACTCGAGTGAAACGAGAGTTTTAAAGGTCCACGAGTGCCAAAAAAAGCCCAAATTACACAAGAACGAGTTGAATACAACGTTTTTTTGTTCGACGAGTCCCCCAAAGGCTCCAAATCGCTGAAAATCTTTAAAATTAGCTTAACGTTTCGTTTTGACAAGTTGTCAAATTTATCAAAATCCGTTCACACAGGAGAAAATTCTCAAATTCTGACAGTGTCGAACAAAAAAAATATTTTTGGGAGATTGGGAATTCCACAAACCTTAGTATCTGATAATGGTACGCAATATGCAGGATTTTTGTTCGAAGAGTTTGCTAAAAAGTGGAATTTTCAACATGTCACATCTAGTCCTCAATATCCGAAATCAAACGGAATGGTCGAAAGGGCCATTCAAACTGTTAAGAATATTATTAAAAAATGTATAGAGTCAAGAACAGAATTAGAACTAGCTTTGTTAGATTATAGAAACACCCCTGTAGATTACTGTGTTTTGTCGCCGTGCGAACTATTTTTTAATAGAAAGTTAAGAACGCTGATACCTATCCAAATTAAGTTATTACTTATTACTTCCAAAGAATATTGATTTTAAAAAACAACGTCAAATGTTAGTACGGAGGCAAAGTAAACAAAAGATGTATTATGACAAGTCTGTTAAGTTTTTAAAACCTTTAAAGGGAAATGAAAAAGTGTACACCAGAAAAGACGATATTTGGGTAATCGGACATGTAGTTAGAAAATTTAATGATAGATCCTATTTAGTTAAGGAGGATGGTAGTGATGTAATTTGACGAAGGAATAGATATTTTCTTAAACCTTATTTTGTAAACAATTCTGGATATATTTCTGATTCTGAAAGTGAGTCAAATCTTCACAATGAGGAAGATGAAGCACATGAGGAATCACATGATAGGATTAAGGAGGATGTAATAGAATTAAGCCGTGATAATTTTAGTGCGAGTGATAAGGAAGACAACGAAGTAAGCGAGACTGAGCAAGATAAAATTGCTTCCTCATCACACACACGAAGAAGCATTTATGTTTCTAAGTTTGGACGAAAAGTTAGACGTCCAGAAAAATTGTAATATTTTTGAAAAGGGGAAGATGTCATAGTATGTAGATAATGTAAATAGTGGGGAGTTAATAAAAAGACAGTAAGGACTGGGCACTGGTAGCGAGTGATTGCTCACGCTCCTGATTCCTGACATTTTATTTCTTTACTACTAAGAGGGCCCCTAAATGACACAGCCACTTTTTAAGGAAAGCACCCCGATTTTCAAGGGTTAACAGAAAAGCAGAAAAAATCGTGAAAACACCCCCGTTTTTAAGGTTTTATTTTAAAATTAACATTTTTCAAAGATTTTACCCTGTTTTTAAGGTATATTTAAAAAACAGATATTTCAAGGATTCTGTCCTGTGAAATTGATGTAAAAACTGTATTTATTAATAAATTAGGATTATATGCGGTTTTGCTTTACCCAAGATATATATTTTTATTCTTCAGTGATGTCGGTACTCACATAGAAAAACTTCATGATATTTTTAGAACAATATTTCACTCTTCAGGACCTCCATGAAAAATTAATTGAAGAGTTTGAGTTTGCGGCTTTTAAACACTTTACAATCTGACTAAGTATGAGATGAAACCTTTTTTTTATTGTTATTGACACTGACAATATAAAGACTGACATTTGTGGAAAATAGAGTATAACCTCAATTTTCTATATTCCCCTAAAATCTCCCTAAAACATTGTTGTCAAGTCCGCAATGTTGCAATTTTTGTAAAAAGTCGAGACGCAAACCCTCTACGTAAAAAAAATGGAGTTTATGTTTAGTGACGATTATGGAAAAGAAAAACATGAATGCAATTTTAATTTTTAATTATTATTTTAAATTTTAACATTTATCCTGTAATCCTAAGCATTCTCTCCTGAAGTACTGCTATCTTCCCCTGAAACGGTACCTGACTCGTCAGACGAACTCTGGGGGCTAGACAAATCAAATAACAAGAGTTAGGACATAACAATACAGCAAAAATGGACGAATGTCTTTTTCTAAGCGCTGAATGACTTCTTATTGTCATAACGAAATTTATATGACTAAATTAAAAAAAAATTCACAGGTCATTCCAGCTTACTGTACTTAGAAATAAACTTTTTCTAACCGTTAGAACCTTTTCTTACCTTGGTTCTCTCGAAGCCCGAATCAGGTCCAAGAACTGCTTCATTATAAAGACTTGAATTTTATATTGTAAAATGTGGGACATGGTGGGTATAAATCAAGCGTGATACTATTATCATTTTCCATCTCCGTGCGTGAAATGATATCGCCTTGCGTTAAGCACTGGATTCCATGGAGTTGTGGTCCTTCTGGGGAAAACTTTATAAATATGTAGCTTTCTTTTACCTCAACTGACACGAGGAAATTTGTATCTGCACTACTAATTGTTAGTACTACATTGCTAAACTCAACTATTTTATCGATTTTTATTCGTCGTCGATGTGCTTGAAATTGGCGAAAATCTTCGATTACTTTTTTTAAATTTATGATTTTAAACAAAAAATGTACAAAAAGTGGTCAATCTGGAGACCGTATTTAACAATAAATCACCATTAAACCTGAACCGTCAGGTTCTGAAAACAACCGCAGTCATTGTGTAGGAAAGAGAAGAGAAGCACGAATGACACAACCTTCTTGTTTCACATCTGGCTGAGGGCTGACAATTGCACCCATAACAATAAGTTCAAAGCTGCTGAATTTGCAGCTTCTGCCACATCGGGTGATGTACAGCAGCTATCATTTTCTTCATCTTCTAATATAATTAAGATGCGTTATTAACACAAATGAACTGAAACTTTCACGATTTAATTGTGGTTTTCATTTAAATTTATGAAGACGAAGCCCGGATGCTATTGTATCGTGCCAAATGTCATTTTCTTTTTTCATTTAGGAATGTATAGCAGTGTCTCGTGCAAATTTTTTTGTATGTATGACAGGCGTAAAGGGCGTTTTTGACCCTTGTCGTGTTAGAGCCCTTGGCTTCGCCTCGGGCCCTAATCTCACTCCGCGAGCCAAAAACGCCTACTTTACGCCCTTAATACATAAATAACTGCATATTTTGTTTTTACTTTTGGATTACTTTGTCCAAAGATCTTGGTGCTGTGGGTAAGGTAAAATATTTCATCAAACCACTGTGATGGAAGATTACTACGAGGGGTCGTTTTTATAATCCCGGACTAGGCATGAAAAGAAAATATTAGAACAGCAACAAAAATGTATTATTCAATATAGGCCCCTTGCTTTTGGATACAAATATCGTACATCGTTTCAAAAACATCTTTAATCCATTATTCTTAAATGGCTAATATCATTCTTATCAAATCGCCAACTGAATGTAAAAATTAATAACAAAACTTCCAAAGTCTTTGAAACGAACATCGGTGTCGCTCAAGGCTCAGTTTTGGGCCCATTAATTTTTCTAATTTTCGTAAACGAGTTACCACTTTATATGAAAAATGGCCTAGTCACTATTTTTGCCGATGATGCATCGGTGGTGGTCTCAGCTCCAAATAAGAATGATCTTGATACATTGATTGAAGAGACAATGGAAGACATGCGCTGGTGCTGCGCTAGAAACAAGTTAGTCTTAAATATTAATAAAACTGTTCTGAAATTCTCAAGAACGCATCCACTCCAAAGTGCTAAATTTCTAGGTAGCCACATAGACTCTCAATTGAACTGGATAGAACAGGCAAACACTGTTTGTAGTAGGCTTAACAGTACTTACTACGCTATTTTGAAACTTAAATCGTTTCTTACACAAGGCCAATTCCGTAGCATTTACTATGGCCTAGCCCCCTAGCCTATCCCCACATGAGTTTCAATACAATAGTATGGGGCAACTCCACCCACATGAGCGCATGAGCCGCATTCTCATTGTCCAGAAGCGCCTCATTCGCCTAATTTATAAGTTAAAGTGTAGAGAATCCTGCAGACCTGTATTTATTGCCGAAAACATTTTAACCTTTTGTTGTATACGGTGCGATCAATTAAAAAATAAATCGAGTCGGCGTGTTACCTATGGCAACCCGTGCTATAGCATAGGCTCCAAAGCAAACTTGATTTATTTTTTAAATGATCGCTCGGTATTTATCTTAAAGTGCGGCATATTTGTTTACAGAAGCCTATCACTATTTTCGAAAGACAGAGAAACCCACCTTTATAACACCAGGTTTAACAACAACTTAAGATCGTTGTCACACAGAACTGCAATGTACGAAAGGAGCCTATCCTATTCTTGCACTAGTATCTTTAATAAACTGCCAACCAACATCAAAACAGCCTCCACACTGCAGATGTTTAAAAAACTACTGCGATCTTGGCTTATTGGCAAATGTTTTTATAGCCTTAACGAATTTTATAATGCTTGACCATTGGTTGTTGTGTGCTTGTATTTTGTGAACTGCTTTGTGTATTGTGTGTGTATGTATTATGTATTTATGTAGTATGTATATACAGAACATGACAGTGTTCCACCTGACCCGTGCAATATCGTTGTATTATGATCTTCTGCACCAAATATATATTATTATTATAAAAATATTCATTGGGTTTGTCCACAAAATGTCTTTCAACAGCCGCTCTAAGTTCGTCATCGTCCCTGAATTTTGTTGCCTTTAAGGTTTTTTTGAGATTTGGAAACAAAAAATTGTCACAGGGGGCTAGATTTGGACTAGGTATACGGCGGATGATCAATTTTTAAGAAGCCACATTCAGCAACGCCAGGTTTTGAAAGCCTTGACTTGTGGACTGGTCTATTGTTGTGGAGCAACAGGACACCTTGCGTCAGTTTTCCACTTCTTTTCACTGTAATACATAGAATCTTTGAAGCGATGCATCAAGTTTGCATAATATTCTCCTGTTAACTACCGTACTACCCTTATTCGGATAATCAATCATTAAAATTCCTTGGCAATCCCAAAAGACAGTTGCCATTATTTTTCCTGCAGAAGAGGTGACTTTAAACTTCTTGAGAGGGCTGGAGCCTTTAATATGCCACTGCATCGATTCTTGTTTCGACTCGGGATCAAAGTGATGGTCCCGGGTTTCATCTCCGGTGATAAGTCGATTGATAATTAAATCTGGTTCGCGTCAAAAATTGTTCATATACGTTTCCGTCCGGACATGCATTTGGAATGGGGAAAGCATTCGTGGAACTTATCTCGCACTAACTTTTGTTATTCCAAGGTAGTCATGTAGAATTCTGAAAACCGCAGTTTCTGAAACTCCTAATAAAGGAGTGGGCGGAGATCATCCAGTGATTTTCGACCTTGCTTAAACAATTTTCACAAATAGTCGATTTTGAAGGACAATCATCCTCGTATACGGCCATAGTATATAACGGTATTAGGCCGATATGGGTTATATAACAGACATGGTTGAGGTATTGTAAAATCGAGGCGAAGCCGAGATTTTATAATCAACCGAGTCTGTTATATCCATATCGGCCGTATGTTGTTTTATAGTTTTCTTTATACCAATAATACTTAACATTTAACGATGATTTATTTGTAAGACTGACATTTCTCTTTACTTCAAAAATTAAATTTAGTTGTCATCTATGCCGTAACCGTAGCAACGGTAGCAAAAATAACGGCCTCGGTCTGATAATTTTGAATAACGGCCTAGTCTGTTATAGGTATCATATCAATCAAGCATTGAGTACTGATAAATCCTAATAACAGTATGGTATAAAGAAAACATTTTTTCACAAATAATTTAGCTTTTCCTTATTTTGTTAGGAATATTATAACTGCTCGATACTCAAGTTTGTTCATTTTGATAGGTAGGTACGTGACAACACAAACTAATGTTGTTTAAAATATAGCAGATATTGTTTTGTTGTTTCCAATCCTTGTGTGGTGGAAAAAAAAGAAGGTAGGTACTTAAATATTCTGTCAGCAGCTATAATAGTATTTTTATATAATTGATTCAAAAAATTGAAATTCACGCATAGTTATCTGTGCATGAAGTGGGTCATTTTCTTACGTGTCTTTTTTTTTTACATTGTTAGTAAGATCGAAACCATAGAAACCATACAAAATAGTGTGTGAAATGCAATTTCACGCATACGACTATTTCTGTTTTTCATTTCACGCACTGTTTTTTATTAGTTACCTAGCAACATGGTCACTGCATTGAAACTTCAGAGTTCCTTCAAAAATTTGAATTTTTAATTCCAATTTTTTGAATCAATTATAGAAAAAATATTGTTTATATTTCGTGCGCGAAGCTGTTTTTGTGCATTCAAAGGCTTATACTGCCTCGACCTTCGTCTCGGTGTAAAAGACCTTTTCATGCACAAAAAACACTCTCTTCGCGCACTTAATATAAAAATAACTATTTATATAAGTGGATAAAATAGTTATTTTCATATGAGTAGCGCTGTTAGATCACTTTTCTGGTATGAGGCCGAAATTTGAAGCACGAGGCGTCAGCCAAGTGTTGCAAAACAGGCCGAATACCTGAAAATTGACAGCGCACGAATATTGAATAACATTTTTCGTGTTCGTTTAGGCAAAGTCTTAAAAAACATTAATTTATTGTAAATTTTGAAGTTATCTTTGACAGATGTCAAGTTAGGTATATAACTGGGAAAGTTTATATATTCAGTTATATACCACTTTCCCGGTTATGCATCTCTGGAAACGAACACGAAAAGGTCTTTAAAACACGCGCGATTTTTCGGGCACGACGGCGCAGTGTTCGAAATAGAGCAAGTGTTTTAAAGACCAGTTATCCACGAATACTTTACGCTATTTTTTTTTTATTGGTACAATTTGAAATCATAAATATTACAAAAAATGGAAATAAAAACATGAATATATTAGTGATGTGATATGAATATACCTTTCGTTGTCATGGAAAATGAAAAAAACCAAAATTAATTTCCAATCTGTCACTTAATCTCAACTATATTATTCACATTCATTTAAAAGATTAAGATTGTTGAATACTTCATTAAAGCTTTTGAAACATTTGTTAGTAGTATTTTATTTGACGTTACACAGTACTCCTGTCAGATAAATCATTAATAGGTTAATATTTAGACTTCACGTTTCTCCGGTCCTCTAGGATTGTTGATGATGCCATGGAAATTGGAAACTTTAAAAAACGCGCGTTTTTAAAAGTTCGATTTATACACGCTCAGGCGTGTTTTAAATGAGCAAAATAGCTTACCAATAAAAACAAAACGGTAATTGTTCACTTTAACTACTTCTGGAATTTTCGCGTTTTTTCTGGCTAGACAGCCTCAGGGCGTCCTCCTAGATCGTTTCCCACCATTCAAACCTTGTGCAAATAAATTTTCCTTACCCTTTAGTTATACTAAGGCATTGGCGCGACCTTGACGCAACCTTGAAACATAACAAGAGAGGATAAAAAGACATTTGCACAAGATTTGAATGGTGGGAAACGATCTAGGAGGACGCCCTAAGGCTGTCTAGCCAGAAAAAACGCGAACATTCCAGAAGTAGTTAAAGTGAACAATTACCATTATTTTGGTCAAAGGTGGTCATGGATTGGAAAAGGTCCGTTTCGTGTGACGATTTCTACGAACAATTTGCATGGATTGGGTTACCCGCTACCAGTACCTTTTTTATGAGTTACAGAGCCAGTTTTGCGAAACACACCAACACAATTTGTAAGAACATGCATAAAAATCCTTCGGCATTACTGCAAAGTGAGGGGAAAAATAAAAAATAAAATTGTTTTCCGGAAATAGTCTTGGAAACAACATTTTCCTGCTTATTTACGCGCAGGAAAATTGAATTTTCCGGACTAGTACTGCAAAGACTTTACAAGACGCAAAATAAATGTTTTCGATGTTTTTTACTTTGTAAATTGTAACTATAGTTACCAACAAATTTGCCAAACTTGATTTTTGTGGAATTTGTACTTATTTTACTTACTTACTTACTTACTTACTTACTTGACTCGGGATGAAATGGAAAAATTGTTGACATCATCTACAAATAAGTTTCGACTTTACTAAAATATTTAAGCAGAGATAAATAAATTAATCCTTTTTAATGAATCGACGCAAATAAAGATAGGTGCGTGCCAAACCAATTCCGTCTTTATTAAATGATATAAAGAAATAAATCTTATCCATAAACATTATTCGTCGTAACTGATAAACTGTGAAAAAAATAATTTTTGACGATTAACAAATTAATCTCTTCGTCGTGGTCAAAGCTTAATCATCGACATACGTCACAATCGTCTTAGTCAACAAAGATTTGGTTTTAGTTTGTCTGCAACGCTGTTAAAAATAAACTGAAAGCCGATAAAGAAAAGAAACTCAAAATAGCCTTTCGTAACTGTTCCGACAGCTGGGGATGGGGATGATGGGACTAATTGGTGTAAAGATGTGTGTCTGTGATGTTGCACGTAGTCAAATCGACAAGAGCAAGCAACGTTGACACATCTGGTTTCTGGTTTACGCCCAATCGGTCAACAACCACGACACTGGCCATTCCAAAATAGACATTTGATGAATTTTCCTCTACCCGAGTTTAAAATAAAATAATCGTTCATTGCGAAAAAAGCTGTGTCCTTGAGTGCTACACCCAATTCGCAGAGCGTTGGACGTTGGTATTGGTGCACTTTCCCTTTGATTCTAATCGACTGTCAAAAACTTCAAGTGTCAAGTCATGTGTAAGTAGTTTAATCGAATAAAAAAACGCGTACCATGTCTAGGAAATCTCAAATCTGGTAAGAATTGTACGTTAGATTAAGCATCCTCAAATTGTTTTGTTGTAAGATCTTTGTTTACAAGATATAAAAATGCGACTTATTTCTGAGATCAACACGTCAACATATTTCCGTTGCTCGTAAACAAAACCAAAATTGTACTCTTGCTCAAAATCATCCGGTGCATGTAAAAACGCAGAATCGGTCAAAATTGTTAGTAATTTAGATTTGGTGCAAAAATTTCATAAACACGACATGCCATCGGTCACTTTACAACAAATCTCTCTTCGCCATTGCTTGAGCCTCTTCGACAAAGAAAGCCATTAGGGCGAGTCCTCGTCATTGGTGGTCCACAGACAAAAGCTTTGTATCTCATCATTGTTTTTCAAATCACATTTTCACCTAACCTCAATCCCGAGTCATGCGGTTCAGTGGGTTTTAATGTTTCAGTGGCTCAGATAAATACGACGCTACTTGGGTATAAAATGAAAAAAATACTACCCGATAAAGTAAAAACTACCACTAAGATGCCTTCCCCGTTCTTGCAATCGATGGGCCCCATCCCGATACAGTACGAATCGTTGAGCCTGTCTTTGACCCCCAATGCTGACCCGAAGCACGAAAGCGTCCATTTGCTGGACGACCAAGAGCGCCTCTTGATCAATTCAGAGGAACAATTCGTCAGTCTGTTGAAAATGGACGTGACTCACAGGATTAAAGTCGTCTCCATATTTGGTAACACGGGGGAGGGTAAATCTCATACTTTGAATCACACGTTCTTTGATGGAAAAGAAATCTTTAAAACCTCTCCGTACCAAACTTCTTGCACAATCGGCGTCTGGGCGAAGTACGACCCCACTCTCAACATGATCTGTCTGGACACCGAGGGATTTTTGGGGATCACGAAAAAAGAACACCAGCGGACGCGACTTTTGCTTAAGATCCTCGCGATTTCAGATGTCATCATATACAGAACAAAATCCGAACGTCTGCCGCGTGACATGTACACGTTTCTGGGGGGCGCTTCGAAAGCCTACAAAGAACATTTCAGTCCCGCTTTGCAGAACGTTTTGCAGAAGTACGATGTCGAAAAGACTGCTTTGGCGTGGGGCCCTAGCGTCGTTATATTTCACGAGACGAGGTACACTAGCACTTTGAATAGCATTGCTGATGTCAAAATGTCACCTGAAGACATATTGAGAGAGAATTTTGCCAAGCTTGATGAAAGCTGTGATGGATTCAGTTCACTTAAGTACATTGGAGTGGGAAATGGGGGCGGGAAAGAGTCGTTCAAACAGCTTAGGGTTGCAGTGGAGAAGGAATTGGAGAGTAATCAAGTCAGGTCACCGAGAAGTCCCAAATATGTCTATCACACATTAAAGGTAAAGTAAATTGGAACATTTCTACTTTTCTGTGTTATTTCTTATTGTTTTGTAATCAATCAAGTTGGTAAATTATGAAAAAGCATTGAAAAATAATTTGACCGAAAGTGGGGTTACGTTGACATTGTTGTACTTTTTGCAATAGAAAAACTAAATTTTTGTGTCTCGTAGGCCTTGAACGAAAAATTCCAAAGTCAGATAAGTGACGCAGGCCCACAATTGTACCTTTCTGCATTCTTCACGTGTCAAGACAAATGTTTGTCATGTGGAACAGGATGTAATTTATCAATGGGTCACAAAGATGATGATGAGCCTCATTCCAGTCGCAACAACTGTAAACTGCAACATCAATATCAGAATTTCGTCTATCTTTGCAAAGTATGGTTGTAAGTTTTGTGTAACTTTATCATAATGAAATTATTGTCAATAGAAATGCTACGAAAATGGGAGAAAACAAATAGTTGAACCCAGTTATCAAAGCCAAAAGGAACAATTTTGGAGTAGCATAATATCGACTGTTTGGTCAGGGTACATAATAGAGTGTCCAACATGCGGTAAGATATACCAAAGCCGTGAGTACTGGTATGGAAACAAAGACCCAAAGGACGAGGCGGTTATAATTGATATTGTACACGTGTGGCCAGGAGTAAGTTAAATGCTTAAGCAAAGGCTTATCAGAACACTAACTTCGTACAAATTTGTTATTTTTTTGATTTCTGAATTGAGACAAAAGTGTTCTTGTGAGCCTTTGTGACATTAGATTTTTGAAAACAGGCGATCTTATTTTTTGAGAAAGGATAAACAACTTTTCCAGCACAAGTCGCTCCTGGGGTCACAGAACTCAGCCCAGAAGGTCCTAGATGGCGTGACGAGCATCACCAACGTCGTAGCTAGCGTCGGATCTCAACCCACGAAACTCATCAGCGATTGGGTAACAGACCAGATCGCGCCCAGCTACTGGAAACCGAACAACGAAATTATGGTAGACTTTAGTTAGGCGAGTCAATGTTTTTGGTCAATATGTCGTTTGTTGTGCAGGAGTGCTTTAATTGCAAGACGGCGTTCGAATCGAACGCCTCGAAGCATCACTGCCGAGCGTGCGGGGAGGGCTTCTGCGAGGCGTGTTCGTCAAAGACGCAGCCAGTGCCGTGGAGGGGTTGGTTGGAGAACGTTAGGGTGTGTGACAGGTGTTATCAGGATCAGCCCCCTAGTATGAGTACCAAGGTAGACGGTACCGAAGTCAGAACTAGAAGAATAGGTGAAAGCGTAATTAATTCAATATCAGTTGTCAAATCGATTCTTGATAAACCCAAAGAACTGATCAAGGAGACTGCCAGACCGTCGTATTGGACACCTGATAATGAATGCATAAACTGTTACGTTTGTGACAAACCGTTTGGGGTGCTGATGGGGTTGCATCACTGTCGAGATTGCGGTCAAGGCGTGTGTGATAAATGCTCCACTACTAGAAAACCTGTGCCACTTAGAGGGTGGGATACACCTGTAAGAGTTTGTGATAAATGTTCAAGTTAAATGACATGCTCAAAAATCATTGGTTACAAGTCTGATTTAAAGATTTTCAGTAGCTTTCGATAAAGCATTTACATTGATATAGGTTTGTACTTTTAATAAAGAAATCTGTGTGAACGTCCCTGTGTGGTATTTTTTTTTTATTTTATAGGGTTATGGATCAAATATAATATGCTGGTTAGAGATTATGCTTTCATAAATTCTATTAACTTAGTTTATTTTGGAACTATTTTGTGCAAAAGGTGACATGGTGTATGTACTGATGCCTGTTTCTCGCATCTTGTTATTGTTTGGCAAAAATACTGTTCAATTGATATTACCATGTTCATTAGAAGCACAACTTGTGTTTGCATTAGTTTCACCTTAAAATCACAGAATTGTATCCTCTAGAATAAATACATAACACAAATGTGTGCTTTATAATAACAAAACCGTTTTTCAATTGTCAATAGAATTAGGATGTTTTTCGAACTTTTAGAAATATTATTTTGTTGTACAAACTGAAGTCCTGTGTAAAAATGTACATACAGATTTGAGATACTGTTCAAGACTTGACTTAGTTTGAGTAACGATTTAAGATTTACATTCCAAATTATGGATGCGATCATAACGGTAAAAATTGATAAAGATAAATCTGTTGTTGGTGCATTTATAAATTACAACCAAATACACTTTTTTTTACCAAATTAAATATGTTGTTACCTTGCGGCACACACAAAATGAACTTTTGACGATGATGATTTTGATTAGATTCATATTGTGATACAATGTAAATATTATTTAGTTGTATGTACATAATAAAGCTGTTCGTTTAACAGTTTATCTCGTTTTATTTACTTGGTTCCCATTTTTTAATAATCCCAAAATAATCTAACATTCAAATATCGAATTACAAATGGCGTTTGAATTTGGCGCACTTGTACGGTACCAACTGACGTTCAAAAGGAATGTGTGAAGAAGAAAAGTGAATCTAGATTTAAAAAATTTGGAAGCACGTACTATTAAATTAATATGATATACTAGCTTTGCTAACACTTCGAGGCTCACGAGGCCGGAATTTTGTTTAAGTTTAATTTAAATTGAAAATCTGCGCTGAACAAAAATCCCTGGTGTTTTTCCAAGTGGAAAATATGAAACAATATTTCGAAGTAGCAGCGTGAGGTGCGTTATTTTTCGAGACGATTAATGAAATTGTCGAATTCGGTTTCAATAGAAATTCGAATGCGACGAAATTTCGTAAATATTACAGTATGGCGGGAAAAAATTGAATTTGAAAGATTGTGAAGAATCATGGCTACAAACAAATCAGTGAGATCATATGTTTGGGTGGCATAAAATGGTGTGCTCTTGAACCTATTGTGAAAAGTGGTATGGTTTTTTAACGTTTGTAGTGATAAGGTAAAAACGTAAATTAGTAAATGATTTACCTTTAAAATGCACGGTTTCTCTTCTTGCAGTTTTCTTGGTTTTTACTTTGTGTTAGTTAAAATATACTTAGAATAAAAGAAAATGCTTTCTCACATTCACGTTGTTGTATATTTGTAATGGCCGAAATTTGACCTATATTATTTAAATTAATCTGTTGTAAACAACATGTGCCTTTATTTAACGATATATTTAGCTTTGGCAGCAATTAACCATCGCCTTTTTGTAGTTTCGTTTGATAAATCCAACACTTTCGAAACTTGTAATAAATTGGGTTAGGAAATTCCGTGTCCACGTATTGCACTTTTTACTACTAAATTTGGACAACATCGTGTTTTGGATTAAAGAAAATATCAGTATTTGAGGGTGTCGCAGTCTTTCGTGCATTACGTAAAACGGCAAATTGTCGGGTTTAAGTTAATCTCAGCTGCGAGATCCTTTGGCTCAAGTAAATAGAGTTTGTCAACAAAGTCCCAATATTAAATTAGTGCTTTTGCAATGTTGATTTCCAATTAAACTTTTTCGCGATGTTAAATAATGTCTTTTCGTAGCCGGACGTTTGTCAACCTGGTCCTCGGGCTTTCCAATAAACAATTTTGTCCGATAAGCCATAATTCCTAATTTCGATTTCATAACATGTTTATCTGCATTATAAAAAAATAAGTTGGCAACCGTGTTATTTACGTAAACAATAATGAATTTCGAACGACAATTACGTACTTTGAGTGCACCGCTTTTCTTCTAATAATATTCTGACGACAGAAATGATTTTAAGCCCAATTACCTTTTACGTAACAAATTATATGCATGCTTAGTTACTATTTTCAAAGGTAAACTTCATTACGTCAGCTTCTCATGGGTTACCATGGCAACGGTGACGCTGTGGGTCGTTGCGTATATCACCGACGTACGTCTCGCGTCGGCTCTGTGTGCGCGTGATACAGTCCAATACGAAGTCGTTGTGGGAGTCTGGGATGCATTTAGAACGGGGTAACTATGACAACCTTGGTTTTCGTAGCTAAACTGTAAAGAGATGTGCATGTGATGTCTATTCGAGTAAATCTAAGACATCTTCGGGTGTTAACTCCTGAAATTCCCACACTGAAAATGTAAGAATACACCGAAATACGTCAGTTCTACCATGTTGATAAGTTGTATTAAAATGCTTCGCATTGAACTGTTGGCATCATCTTCGCTGTGATAAAGAGCTTTTTTCGCTTATCAGTGATGTTATTTTATCTTTTTTACGTAAGTGTTGGCGAATGTGTAAATTTGGATCGATATCTTTTATTTTGCTTGTTATGGTGATGTGGAGATGCCGAAAATTGTCTTGTAACTTAATACTTTGTCACGAAATATCACCCTTGCACTCCCAACACCTCTACATCCGATATCCTTAAATGCTCCTTTAATTTTATAATAATGCATGGGAACTTTCCAAATTTATAATTGTGTAAAATGCTATCATAAAATATTACCTATTATTAAACATTCATACACATTCTCCTCAAGGCTGGGGTAAGCTTTAAATATTGTTTATGCCCTACTAGTATCCAAAATTGTAAAACTCTGCTTTAATTTAACAAATGTAGTAGAACTAACCCACTGTAATGTTCCGAAACAGTGATGGGTTGACCTTTATGGTCACATACAAATGTGTTTTGTTAGGGCACCAGTATAGTATGTTGGTCCATTTTCGGACCATTGTATTTTTGGACTTAGCATAAAATTCTACATTGTGGATACTTCAGTTGTTATCACAAAGATCTTGTCTGTTTAATGTACTACTGTCCTCTTATAATAAAGAATTTGTCGTTTATATGATGATGAGGGAACATAAGTTGATTATCAGGTTTGATAAAATAAAAAATGTGAAGTACTCAAAAGGTGAAAATCCTATAGGCACTAAAAGTTTAAATTAAATTTATTGAAAGTAGAGATCCTACTTTTCTTTTGTGGTTGCAATAGTCTAAAATTTGTAATAAAACGGACAGTTTACAGGCAAGTTTATTGAAGAAAGCGAAAGAACTAATTAAAAATAAAATTGGTGTTTTTAAGAGGGTGTACGAATTCAATAGATAATGTCATAGTATTCAACGTGTCTCAGAAATAAGTACATTAATTTTAACTAGTAATATAACTCGTTAAGGATGAACTGGAGTAACAATCTTAGCAAAAAGTTGTGGAATTCTTATTATGCTATGAAACGTTTATTACGAGATATCAATATTTGAAAAAAAAGTTTTTAATTTGTGGAAACGAATTGTAATGAGTTGCAAGCAAATTTTGTGTTTATTTTCTTGATATTTAGATAATTACTTACATGTGATTTTACAATCTTTTGACTAAGACTGTACGTGAAAGTAAACAGAAGCACACTGAATTTCAATTTTCATTGATTTCTGTTAAAGTTCTTAACGTAACTGTAGTAAAACGTGCGATATCAATGTAATGTTGCATACCGACGTCAATTATATGCATTTTGTTCACTTTTATTGAAATTAAAACAGATACATAACCTCAAAAACCGTGTTTTTCCACATATAATTAGCGATTACATGGCAAATCCTCGACCAACTTTTTTTGTAAATTCATTAGAAAATTCTACGATATCGATACTTTATGTGTGAAAAATTTAAGAAAAATTGGCCTTTTTGAAATATGTTTTTTATCAATTTTTATGCGACCATTGCTCGATTTCTCATAAGAACACGTGTAAAATATCCAGAAACTTTAAAAGGTAATAACTTTAAAATTCCTCGATCAAATTTTTTTAAATTTGGCACAGTACTTTAGAATGGATGAAAGGACTATTGTACCAATTTTAAGCAATTTTCGCCATTTTTCAATGTTACTCCAGTTCATCCTTAATAGAAACAACGTACATATTTAAATATATTTTTTTCTAAACCTTGAAATTATCCGATTAAAATTATTGAAAGATTTGGCACAAATTTCGTTAGGTACTTGCCTATGGGGATTATTTGCTTCGCCGATACTGATAAGCCAAGAAGAAAAAACAAATGCAAGAAAACTTTCACTTGTTTTTTGCTAACTTATGCACAGCGGCTAATTGCTGCGCCCGCTATTCTGACCTATAATGATAAGGGTGGAAGAGAAAAAGAGAACCAGATGGTAGATATTAATTGAAAAAATTTTTAATAATGAATATTTCAAACTGACCCCAATGAACCACCCATACCTAAGATAATGACAAATGTCTCTTAAAATTTGTCTATTTATCAGTAAAAATTTTCATGAAGTATGTAATCAGAGTAATCACTAATCAATGTTGTTACACAGTCTAGGACTGGTTTACAAATCTATGAGGGGCA
Organism: Tenebrio molitor; assembly: GCF_963966145.1. NCBI lineage: Eukaryota > Metazoa > Arthropoda > Insecta > Coleoptera > Tenebrionidae > Tenebrio > Tenebrio molitor. The sequence continues at coordinate 12,765,633 of NC_091051.1, read as the reverse complement.
TGATGATGATGACCAACTCAATAGACCGGGACCAATGGCTTAACGTGACTTCCGAATCATGAGATAGAATATAGCCTTTTTTTTTCGCCCTGGGTCGGAATCTAACCCGCGACCCTCGCGTCCCTGAGCTGAGACGGACTCCCTTATATTATTGCGAATTGTTGTGGCAACATTTTTCACCCATTCTCTTAAAACTCAATTGTATCAATCGGGATCGAATGAACCAAGTTCTTCATGCACCTTCAAAAGAAGTCGCACGGAAATCCTCTGGGCTCGAGGAGCACTCCCGCACGCTTCACCATACACTACACAATATTTATGTATTCACTCTTCGAAAATAAACGCCCTATTTTCACAAAATTTTAGCTTAAATCGCAGAATCAAAACGTAAACACCTGCCTTTTGCAGTCGGATAAAACTAACTAAAAATGTAATCATCTCTACCTCGGCCGCAGAACCAAAAAACTTTATCCTAAAAACACAATGTTTTGCGCTGATTTTACAATCGTATATTAAAAAACGAGTTTCATAAGGAAGTGTTCATTTCATGAGTCCAAGTTTATAAAACGAGTCGCGAAGCGCGAGGACGAATTGAATAAACGCTCTATGAAATGAGTTTTTTATACCTACTATTTTTTCCATTTTGCAAATTTTTGAATCAGCTCTGTTACGAACGCAAAGTAGAAAAAAACTTCACGGGGTTAAAATACTGAAATGAAAATTATATTTCGCAAAAATGGTACCTACATAACAATTTTGTTGTTCTTGACCTGATCTGTCACTGGTTAAAATTAATGTACATACTTATTTCTGAACACGTTGTATAATGTTATACTTCTGTCAGAGGTCTGTAAGACAAATTTATTAAGTTAATAATGTTCCAAATTTTCAAAAACGATATATCTAACAAAGAAATAAAGATGATACGAAAATTGGAAAACATTTTTTATTTCCTACAATTAGATATCGTCTTCAGTGGGACCTTTATTTGTTTAAATTGAGTTAGTATACAAGTTTTGTAATTTGTTTTGAAGTGTTCCATAATACAACAGATAATAAACGGAAGTTGAAGAGCATAATTTTTGAAGGGTTTTTGATACGTGTTTATGTTCTGTGAAGGCAGTTTCAAAGAACTCTGGTTAAAATCTACTGCGCTGGTTAGCCAGAGGGATTATTCTAGTAAAACAAGAATTTGCATCACACTTGCGGTATAAATAGTTACTTAAGCTTTCCAACTGATTAATCATACATTTTCGATGAAAATGTCTACTGCTTGGGAAAGTCAATAATATTACATATGTAATACAAAATACATCATTTATTATAATTGGTGCGATTCAGTTTTAAAATTTACCAATATTGCTATATAACAATGTTGTAGTTGCTATGATATGAAGCTGTTGATTGGTTGCATCTGTGCAAAATCAATGTTGTTCAGTAACAATATTGCTAAATTTTGAAACAGAATCGTACTAAATGACAGTAAAGACTATCTTATTTAAGGTCTACTCGTAACAAACATTTTATGTATTTTAGTAATTCCAGAATTCTAGATTTAAATATGGAAAGTTCTTAAATAATTAATAAACAGAAAATTCATTTGCTCCAAAAAATCAGAGTTTAATGAGGGAATTATGCTCCTGCTGTTACAATCCATAGGCATTGACGTTTTTAATTAAAATTACAATTTAAAATGTTCAAGCACAGCAAAATTTGAGGGAATTTTTTCCCACTCTTGAAGCATTATCTTTATCTATTTTGTTTCGATCAGTAATGTACGGATACAGTTTAGATTATTGTAATATTGTACTACTATCCCACCTCCACCCGGCGGCACGGCAATTTTGCCGGAGTACATACACTGTTACGGATATTACTATCAAGTAATAGTGCAGTGCTTATCAACATAATTACCGGCGTCTCGCCTCCGCATTTTGACTTTGTTGTGTATTATGTTCTGTGTCAATGTTAAGGAACTTGTATAATAATTATAACATTAAATTAAGATTAAATCCGTGCTTGTATCGCAAAGTTCAAGTGCGTAATAATGATACATATTACATATTCCTTTCGTGGATCCGCTTACCTTTTAAATTCGTATAAACATATACCCCACATTTTCTCAAATTTTCTGTAATAATGACTCAAAAAAGAGGTGTATGTAATGGTGTATTAATTTGTAGCCACACCTTTAAATAGATTTTGAACTGAAGATTAGAACGTACAGAGTTAAAGTTTGTTACAAATATCTGCAATTCAAAGGTTACCACAACCGTTATTTTTATAAAGCAAAATGTTTGAACACCGAGTACATGATGACTTCCTTTTCGAGTGGTTTGGCAATAATTTCTAGATCGTTATTATTGTCAGTATCTAACCACATTCCTATTCCCTAACCGCTATCACCAGATGTAAAGATAATTATTTATGGAAAACATTTTCCAAGAACGACAATGTTTACGTTTAGGTTACTAGAGACATGGAATTAAAATTGCTTTGTCTATAGCTGTTATCAATAGATATTTTTTATAACGAAATCCAGACACTAATTGTAAGTAAACAGTAATTATGTTAAAGACTAGTATTTTTTTTTTAATTTCTCAAAATACGAGGCCAAAGACGGACACAAGAGAAAGTGGGAAATACCAATTTTGTGAGTTCAAAAGTTCCAGTGTATTTTTGACCGTCGTTATTTGATCAAAGTGTAACGCAGGAAATTTTCAGGAAATAAATTCGTATCTGACGGTTTGCTATGTGCTTCGTGTTAAAAGGTAGAATTTTAAAAGATTAGGATAAAGAAGATATCAGAAATTTATTGTGGTTGACGTTGACATTTTATTACGGTGTTACTGATAACAAAAAATGTTTATATAATTTAATAAAATTTGTTATGTAATGATAACATATTGTACAATTCTTTTTATATTGCTTCATAAATGTCTCGATTTTAATAAAAAATGGCAATAGCGATTGAAAGGATATACGTCGTAATGGTTATTTAATTGGTAAAGCTTTATTATTGAAAATGTGCAATTATATTTTGAATAGTTAACGTTAAAGGAAAAAAAGTACAGTTACTGGTAACAAAAACAACAAATTTCTAATACCCGTTGTAGTACAAACTACTGTTATAATGAATGAAGTAAAAGAAAAACGTCGTGAAAAACGTCATCATTGATCCGTATCGACAAACAAATTATTATTGAATCGAAATTTATGTATCAAGAGAGTCTTGTGACCTACTGACCCCATAAATTATAATTGTTTAAATGGAGAAAAATAGTAACTGTGGCAGATTTGAACGTAACGCAACAACAGTTTTACGCAAAGAATGTTTAGGATTTGGAAGATAAGCAAACAGTATCACAAATTTTATTTTTTAAATTTACGTAATGTTACTTTGTTGCAGTAATTAGTAAAGCACAATGTCTCCCGAGAGATCGAATTCACCTCAAGATGAGGCCGTAATGACACCAAAGATGTCAGTACCGGCCAGTCCTGTGGCAGGGACACCAATTCGAGAAGCCCAATCGCCCATATCATTACTGTTAGCCGTAGCTCAAAGTCAGAGCAGGAATGGCGACGACGACCTCACGAGTCTGTCGTGGTTACACGAGAGAGACCTTTTGAAAGGTATTTAAGTCGATTGATCGAAACGATACCTGTAGAATTCTTTGTTTAGGTATGAACATAAACCCATCACCATCAAATAGTGTCAATTCAACGCCAGTGAAATATAGCAATAGTCTCTTGTCCGATCAACTCCCAACTAGTGATTATGTAGACGATTCTTCCATATCAGCTGCCGATTCGTCGAGTAGTTCCTTAAACTCGCCCGTTCCTTATCCCAGTCACAATGTAACGTCCCAAAGGAACAAACATCCACACAATGTACCCTACGATCCCTTGGTCCACACAAATAATAAACCGCCCTATTCGTTTTCTTGTCTCATTTTCATGGCCATCGAAGACTCTGCGCAGAAAGCTCTGCCAGTTAAGGAGATCTATGCCTGGATATTGGAACATTTTCCGTATTTTAAGAACGCCCCCACCGGTTGGAAAAATAGCGTCAGACATAATTTATCACTGAACAAGTGTTTTCAGAAAGTTGAAAAAGCACCGGTAACGCCGTCGCCGCAAGCAATTCCGTCGGTAATTAATTTTGTTGATTTCAGAATCTTGGGAAAGGTTCGTTGTGGACTGTAGATCAACAGTACAAACCCAATTTAATCCAGGCGCTAACCAGATCACCTTTCCACCCTTGTTCAACTTTAGATCCTTCCACTTATTTCAATAATAACAAAAACAATTCATCCCCGGAAAAAAGCTCAATGTCGCGTTTGCCCAATCCCGAGCTGTACCCGTACCTGTCCAGAAAGCTAGCTTCAGCAGAGCTGAACAGCAACCGACACATAAAATCAGAGGCTTCCGACGAGTCTCTGGACGCGGTAGACGCAGCGGCCGTGATGCTCAGTCTGAAAAACGGTCCCAGATACCGGCAAAAGAAGGAAAAGGGACTTCACTGTCAAGTAATCACGACTTCGCCCAGTCAAGACCACACTTACAGCGCAGCGGACTCGGTCGATCCTCTCGGAACCGACGAAGCTTTCGAAAGTGACGACGAAAGGTAAGAAGTCAACGTTCGATCGAGTCACATCGATTTTAAAATTATTTTCCAATTAGGATCATCAAGAGCAGTGCGCGTCGAAAAATTGATTTCGAAGATGAGGAGGAGCGCAAGATCAAGGAGGGGGCCGAGACGCTCCTCAACCTGGCCGGAATAACGACGAGGAAAAGATACAATTCTCAAAGCTCGGAGTACGATCCGTACAAGAGAATAAAGTTGTCGCCGCAATATGACATCAACGATAACGAGTCGGACGAGAGACCGGCACCCTTCAAACCGAGGTTGCTCAGAACAAAGAAGAAAGAAGGTAAATCAAAAGTTCTCTGTAACAATAACAATAATGACGAATGGGTTAAGCACCGGCGTGAATTGGAGATTAATCACCATAGGTAATCAAACGCCTGGTAATTAGAAAGAAATAACGTAATTTTATAATATAAGTTGAATTCTTCTAATACTGTTATAGTAATTTTAATATATTTTATGTTTTTGTTTACATTTATAATATATGAAGAGTAACTATGTTAGGATTGTTTCTAGAAATGTTAAACTGACTGAAAATTATGGGTTTTCTCGATTCTCAACGATTTTTATAACAGTTCCAAACCCCTAAAAATTCGTTTGTAAATAAAATGCAAACAACTTAATTTGCTGCACGGACATAGCGTAAAGCTTACATTTCTTTTGATGACAAAGACCAACGTGTTATTCGTAACCGAGAGACGCTTTAAAAAGTAGTCGATGATTTTGTGAAAAGACTGAAACAATATTGAAACGTTGGTTGATGAATAGTTTGGAAAAGGTGGTAGGTAGTGAAAGGTACATCACCAGTACTGAGTGGTGGCAGTTATGGTGTAGAGAAATACTTTCGCGAAATAAAAAATAAAGAATGAATGTTGAGACGATTTTCCATATTTTGTATATAAGAATTCGTATCGCAATTAGATTCGAGTGTGAATTCTAATGATACTTATTTTTTGTAAAACGTGATTGAGGTTGTTGGTAATAAAAAAAAAAATAAATTTGCTGTATTCACGAGTACTGTGGATTAGTTCTGCGAAGGTAAGATAATCTCGAATTACAGAAAGAAGACGAAGTTGCTACCTAGATGTGGTTGAGAACGGTTAGGGTTGATGAGTTTTTGTTTTGGAACTGTTGTAATGAAATGTGTTATTTTTTACGGTTCATGTTCAGGTTCATCGCCAAATATAATTTAATTAAGTAAGAGTAATTTTCAAGTCAAATACAAGAAACTGAAAGTGCAAGATTTTCTATCACTATTTATTCTTATAAAGGAAATTTTATCTAAAGAAATTAATTTTAATGTTGTTACCAAAAGTAGAACTAGAAAATAATCATAAGTGGGGAAGTAACTTATATTTTCATTACTAGTTAATTATATTGTTTTATTTATTTATTTTGTGTAATTTAAGCGTTTGTTAATTTGTCTTATCTACTAGAATTGTGGTATTCCGAATTAAATGAGAAATTTTTTTGGACGACGTGCTCCACATTATTCAAACTTTCGTTATGTCGAGACTTATTTTATTGAGAGTTTTTTTTTTCGTTTATAAATGTTACGAAGTTAAGCAATAAATTATGAAGTGTATCAGTAATAGGGAATAAGAAAAAATGAATAATTTTGGAATTTTCCTATTGCTACAAATTGGTTTATCGATCATTGAAAATATAGTAGCATAAATATATTTTTTCTATTTCCCGTGATACATACATGCTCTTCCTATTGTATATAAAAATTCGAAACAATCATAAGTGTTTCAAAAAATGTGTGTGCGTTTCAAAGCTATTTTCCTATTAAACTTATCATTCAATTTCCTTTTATCATTTCAAAAAATATAAATAAACGCAGAGTATTTTTGGCCGTCTTCCGAATTAGTGTGAAATTGAATGAGTAAGGTGGATACTTGATTTTGTTAGTTTAGAATGTGACAATTCTAAATATCTTATATCTTATAGCAATACCAGTTTTGCCTGATCTAGTGAATAATACTCTATGCTTTGCCAATATTCTTGGCTTTGGTATGTATATTTAAGATTCTATGTGCCAAATCATTTTGTACTTTTATTGCAGTAATTTTTACTGGCAATGTTTTTTGGCGCCTGTCTTCCAATTTTATAAAATAGGTCTTCTTACAACCTTTCCATACATATAGTTTTTTTTTTAATGCGTTTGGAGTTTCATTGAATTGTGTTCGTGTAAATTAACAAACTATTATGGTGTGCTTTTGATTTTTTTTTCCAATAAGTCGGCAATAACAAAGTTGTTTTAGCGATTATTTAATTATATGTTATTGTTATGAACATTTATTTGTACCTTTAGTTTATTATACAAATAAATAAAACGGCTAATTTTATTATTGTCTTCCTTCATCTTTTATTAAACTTACTAAATCATCAATGATTAAAAATTGACTTTTGAAAATGTAGGTTAGTCACTAATCCATTGTTTTTCTTGATCTACAATCTAGAGGACAAAGTTATTGTGAGACATCACTGGATTGGTGAATAACGTCTATCCTCGATTATGGCGCAAGGTGAAGATTGAGTAAGTTTATTAACATTTTGTATCAGTTGTTCAAGCCTTTAAATTAAATCCTTACTAGTACCTACAGTAAGACTGGCGAAAATTACTATCTAATGTTACTTCATTTTAAGATCAGTGATTATTATTTAAAACACTTCTTATTTTTCAGACAATAATTGCAGCTGTAACAAAATTACATCGCAACTTTTGCTCCTTAGAAATATTTGTCCAAATTGATGAACGAAAGTGAGCCTCGTAAGGACATTGGAAAAGTGCTGAATGTCCCCTAGTAAACTTGAATCCTGAGAAACCTAAACTGATCGAAAAAAGTTATGGATATTGCTAAATATTTAAGTTAACTTTATCAAAATGCATCAGTAAGTTTTTTTTAAGAAAAATTATTGAAATGTTTTTTAATAAACGTTTTCACACATAATGAGTTTTGACTTGTGTCAAACTTTCACTCTTCTTGGGATACGTTATAAATTATAATAACAATATCCCTAACTTTTTTCGATCAGTTTATTTGGAAAGAAATTAAATACATCAGATGGTGAGAAAAGGAAATGACGCATTTGAATTAATGGAGTAAACTGAAGAGTTGGCAAGTGAAATAGTTACTCCACACACGTCATTCACAATTTGCATGAAGATGCTGAAGAATTTAAGTGGATATGTAAGCTTTGCGTTGAGTTTGAAAAAATATTTGGCGTTCTAACAAACCAAGATTTAAATGGTGGATGTCTAGTCAAATTTACGTCGCAGAGTTAAAAATTCATAAACAATGGGAAGGATGGTGTATTAAGGTTTTTTTTACGTAACTTTTTACCTAAAAGATCTGATTATATCGGTGTCCCAGAACTCGCGCGTCAGCCGTAAACCACAAATTCTGTTCTTCCATCTGATACAGGATTTTCAAGATTTTTTGTCTTAAACCATTTAATTTTTAAATTACAGCAATTTTAAGATAGCCAATCACAGAAGAATGATTAGTAAAGTGCGTTGTCTGCGCTGATCTCATTATAGTCTGTGCAATACGTTTTTGGTGAGACTAGATGCGCTGTAAGTCTGGGACTTACAGAAAACTGTAAATTAAGGTTTGTCGTTTTCACCACAGGTTCCACATTCGCTGTTAATATTAAACGTCAAATAAACGCGTCAAAAATGTCAGAAATCAAAGTTCATGACAGAACATCTCAGTAAAAACAGTTTTCATAAATAATTTTGACCGAAAAAAATAATATCAACCTACAAGCGATGAGTCGAAATTTTGCAGAGACCTACAATTCCTCAGTTTATAGCGCCATCTCATAGCGTTTTTAGTTTGGCCGGCGTACTACCTTGCTCTATTGCACAGACTAGAAGTAGAGAAAATCAGCGCAGACAACGGTAAAGTGTATCAGGTGCATTATTCCGTGTACTGTTGTTACCAGGTAACAAAATTAATGTTAAAAAGGGACACCTGGATACAAACAAAACCTAATGACATAACCTTAAAAAATGAACAGACCCAAATCACATCGTGAACAGATTATTTGACCTACTGCAATGTTTCTTACCTATATCTTTAGAGTAATTACTTATTTACAGCATAATATTTTCAAGTGAAATGGTGGATTTTATTGTCGACAACTTTCTTCGCCAATTTCATTCATTGGAGGGTACCAGAATAGCCCAGAAGAAAAGAAGTTTCTTCAAGTTGTTACACGAAAATGCAGACAATTTTTGGAAAAGCATGGCGTGGAGTTGGTAACGTGGCAGCTTAAAGTTGTGTTGAGTAAAGATCCGGATTTGATTCGGTTGTATTTTGCCCACAATTAGGTATCATGAAGAAAAGTGCGATAAATATCGTATTTTTTTTGCATGTAATGAAAGTGGCACTTTTTTTTCACGAAAAATCGTAGTGAAAGTAGTACTTTTTTGCATCATTTTATTCCATCTCCTTGGAGATGATTGTCAAAGCATACCTACCTACCTATTTTTTTTGTAATTTTTCATAAATCCTTTTAGACCAAATTTCTCAACTTACATCGATATGAAAAAAAAAGTGTGTACAATACGTTATGAGAGCCTCTTTTTTCACTTTTTTGCTTTATTAACTCGGGCTACGCCCTCGTTAATCAAACTGCAAATTCATGAAAAAAGTGACTTTCATAACCAGTTGCACAAATAACTACATATTTCATTTCTCCCCGCTCAAAACTTTAGTTTATTTACTGAATTTAGGAGAGAATCGGATTTTTATATGGGTTGTCGTAGAAGAATCACAAAAAAATATATTCTTTCAAGGATGACATAATGAAAAATCCTTTTAGTTACGATTGGTTAGATATGAAAGTTGTTGTTAGAAGAGTAGGTCAAGATCGCTTTCAACTATTTTGTAATTCTCTTCCGGAAAATATCGATGACTTTCCAGACAGAGCAGATACTTTGAAATGTTATTTTCCAAAAAAAATGTTTCGATCATTCGTACCCTCAAGCGACTGAGAGTCATTACAGTATCAGACTTAACGATCGCCCTGAAGTGGATAATGAAACACTTCTTCATCTGATAGTTCTGATACGTAGAACAATCTAGACAGAGCTGTTTTAGCAAAAGTCATAGTCGATAAGGGAAATAATGAATATTTGAAGCACTTACTACCCCAAGACTGCATTTCAATAGTCAAAGAAAAGATTCATTTAACGTCCCCTTTTTTCAAAAAACGATTTTTTGTCAAATATATCATAGAAAGCTGCTAATAAATAGCGATTCCGATGCTTTAAATTAAGTAATTTTGTATTTTTGCAGCAATCACAAATGCGGCAGTAGGTAGTCTCTTCGTTTATATTTCATTGATAAATTAGAGAAACAGTTTGGATTCGAAAAATTAACTGAGGAAATGACTTGTTTGAAACATTTAATAAAATTTATGGATATGTTCATGTCTCCATATGATGATGGAGTACCACTCAACAATATCAATTTTGGGTACTTTGAATACCTTTGTAATAAAAGACAACCAATAGAGGAGGTGATTTGGTCATATTTAAGGTTATCCAATGGTTGTCTTCCTTGTTTTGGTGCACGGGGTCCAGAATCCGGGAAAAAGTGTTTGCTTTTTGCTATATAATTCTTCGAGGATTATTGAAACTGATGTTTCTGATACATTGAGATGTTTTAACTGTTTACTAATAGACGAAATAGGTTATTGGAACAGTTCATAATTTCATACCCAAACGACAATGTATAATTTTAATACGAAAACATTCTTGACGTGCGAGGTGTGCGCTATGGCAGATGTTGTCTAAATATGTAAGTAAGACTGTCATGACCACTGGCCAAGAAGAAATTGACTTGATAAGAAAGAACAAATTTTTGTCGAGCCCCAAGTATTTTTTGAAAAATCCAACACATGATACATTTGATTTGTTAACAATGACCATTGTGGAGACGGAAAGTGAACGTTAGGAAGATAAATTAGAAGATTCCATCGAGTTATCAGATGCGCCACGTGCAGCTGACTTGGGATCACTTGCAAGCAACAATGAACGACTGGAAGAAATTGTTGTCACTTGCGAAGAGGATTTGTTGAAGTTTATGAATTCAGACTTTGTAAAAGATTTACCTTGTCAATTTGGCACAACAATAATTCAGAAACACTTTCTAAGCAATGACAAACCTATAGCAACGACTCACTTACATAGTTTTATGTTCAATTTTTTCATCACCCGGGATAAATATGAAAGGATACATGTCCTGAAGGTTATTTTTCGCACCGTTGATCAGTGTGTCAATGAAGATCAAATTTATGAACTCTTCGATCTTTGGTACAAGCCCATCATGCTGTGTAAAAATGATCCAAAATTGATTGTGGATTTTTTTGAAAAGAAGATACACGTCGTCGAAAACTTTGCGCGTCATGTTCGATTGAAGCTGGACACTTCTCTTTCATTGTCATTTGACGATACATCTATGAGAATTTCGGTTTTTGTAAATGAGGTTATGGCCGCCCATGGACCTTACGTCATAAACATCTTATCTCAAGAAGCTAACGCTTCTGTGGATTCTTTTGCTACACAAGAAATTTGTTCATATGACTACTACCATCATTTAATCAAATACAGCTCAACACCATTAATCGCAATTTTGGTACTGAAAACGATTTCTGTATTTGCTGAAGATGATGCAAGAAGCCAGTGTACTGGAGGAAATCCAAAATATACATGATTTGGGAGTTCAAACTTTGTTGTATCAGTTTCGAAGGCGTTTGCCGGTAGGAGCAATGTGAAAGCGACGATGAAGATGATGGAAAAATGGAAAAGTGAAGTTCATTGTTATAAAAATATAATTTATGAGTATAAGTGAATGGTAGACTAGCATACAAAAAAATAATAAAAAATCAAAACGAAAGTATTATATAGTTTTACTAACAAAGAAAGTAAAAATCACAAAATACAATAGGTACAGGTCACGTTGGATTAAATTTAAATGACATGGATTGTTGGTTAAGTAAATGTAGTTATACGATCTACGGCTTGGTTATACATATATTCTATATACCGCTTGGGTTGAATTACCAATGAGTAATAGCAATGAATTGAAACGTTTGTGATTTAATTCTCATCTCTTGGATGGTTATGTCCTGACTACCACGTTTACCTTGTTATCCAGGACGTTTTTAGAATTAAGGAAAAAAATTTCTTTTTTGTGTAACATATTTCTTTTTTTTTAAGAGCAAAGAGGATAGCGGGTAGCTTTATTGTGATAATATGATAAAATAAAATTTCGTTCACTTATTCTTGTTGTACACAGTATCATCCAGTTAGGTAATGGAATGGTGAGCTCATCTGTTGAAAAATACTCTACTTGACTGATAACCAAGCCGATAAAATAGAATAAATTCTTGCGTGCCCCTGACCGTCATGCAACCAACTCTCTTCCAGTTTATCTCTTTCCAACGCCCTACTCCTGCATTTTCGTTCATTGTCGCACTACACCTGCCATCTCCACGGATGGACCAAAGAAACTGGTCTCGTGTCTCGTCTTCGACGACCGGAATCAACACAAAACACAAGTTGCGTTTGTTTCGGACGCTTCGTAAGCTTGCGCGCTCGCGGTGTTGAGGTGCTCACAGGCTAATTAGACGCTACAAAAGAATTCCTGTAACTTAAAAGTGTAGCGAAAAACGATGTAGAGTGAACATGTGCGTAAAAGACTGATTTCTGGTACTTCACGAACCGGCACCGTCTTCGGATAGCTGAGGTGAGGTTAACTCAATGTTTTTGTTTTGTTTTTGATTGTGTACCGCATTCCGATGACTTGAAAAGTTTTCGATGAGTATTTGGGATATAATTAGAAAACAAATATTTGGTGGAAGTTCATCGCTTCGACAGGTTACGTACCTGTATTGTATTGTTGGTCGAGTTTGTGACTTAAGTTAGGTAGTATTACTAATCCCAACCGGAACCAGGTTTTTATTGCCACAGTTTTTTGACGCGGCCTTCAGGCACCCAAGGGATGTTGACAATCGCCCACAGAATGTTACCTCCAAGCAGGTACTTAACTTTCACTACTCAAATATTTTAGGCTTTTAACTTCTAGAAACGCTTTTTTTTCTTTTGCTTCTGTGAGAAATTACAGAATTTTCAAAATGTAAATTCATTTGGACGTGACTACATGAAACTTGAGACATAAGAAAAGCTTTATACACAAATAAATGTGCTTAAAAATCTTAAAATCCTTGCGGTGGTGTAGGTATTGTGTGCCAGTAATATAAATGGCAAAAAATAGAAGCATATTAATTTAATGCCACAAAATATATGTACAATGATTTCATTGATTTTTTAACAGCAATTTTAGCAAAAAAGAGAACAAAGTGGCCAACAGGTTGTAAATAGTCAAACGTTCACATCAAGGTGATTAAATTCAGGTATAGCATAAAGATGCGATTTATTATTTTACGGTGAAAACTTACAATAAACAAATTATTCTGTTAAATTTACAATTGTAGATACCGTGTGACCAACAATTACGAATTGAGTTGGCAATAAATTCTGGTGACTTTTGGTGACTTTTATGTCATGTTCCAACGAAAAAACTATTTTATTAATAAAAGAATACAAAAACCAAGACGTTTAAATATGAAATGTATACCAGCTGTCAATAGTGTCAATAAAACAAACCGAAATAGGTACAGTTCAGTCTTGAAAATTTCATGTAAAATTTTTTATTGTCAACTGAAACAGTTATTGTTGCTCACCCTGTAGTTCATTACTGTAGTTAAAAAAAATCAAAGTCATTAACCCCACGAATATTTTGTTCAAATATTCCAATAAAATGTGTGATTTTCATTTTTGTATTTAAATACATATTTGATATCGGTTTTTATTTACCTACTTTTTACATATACATACCTTTTGGTAACTGTTTGTACTTTAAATAATAAATATATACATATTTGATTGTATAAATACTTTTTTCTGTGAATTTTTCTTTCCGAAAGCCTTGACAGTATCATAAAATCTAATTGGAACGATTAACAGTTGGTAACTATGGCACACGTCAATTTGTATTTTCTGAAAATGTTTTAATTTCATTGTTAAAGATTGTACCGACAAGTAGTTAATTTAATATGATTTGTAATTATTTTATAAAAGTGGGATTTTTTTGGAAGAAGGATCAAATCAGATTCATTCAATCGAAACGTGCACAAAAAAGTCCGTATTGTTTCGAACAGGATATCGTTGATTCATGCGGTAGTCATTGAGAGGTTTATGACCAACAAGTAACAATAAAGCAAAAATTTAATTTTGTCTTTGGAAGATTTTGTTGTGTTGCAACGGCGAAGTTTTATTAGTTCGTTTGTAATTTTAGTGGTTATTTATTGCGTTCCGCTCTGCTCACAGAAATAGCGTCAGTGTCAGCGGCAGTGATTATGTATCCTTCAGATGTAGATATAATTACCCGCATAATCAAGAAATTAAAGATAAATTACGTTATTGTTATGCATCGAAATTACGCCTATGCTTAACCTAAATAGCAGCGAGCGTATACTTTCCTTTGGTCGAGCAGCCAACAACAATTCCTCACCTAATATGGCTATTGACATTTTCAATGACGTATCCGTTTGATAGCTATTTGTTATAAATATAAATTAATTATATTTATAACAATATAAATTCTTGGAGCGTAGACGACGTGCGAGTATTCTTATGTATTTAGCGTTGTACGTATTTGTTGAGATTATGCCTTGTTGGACCGATAATGTTTAGAAATTTTATTCTAGAACGCTGTCAATATTTGTATATTTGTATTTCTCACAGGGGATCATCTCGCCTAATTGTCCAAATAAACAGATCCATTGTTACATAACTTAACGAGTAGTTCCAGTCTGAAAATTCCTAAGTGACCAAAAAATCAATTTCACATAATAATGAGCCTTGAACGAGTTCCCACATATTTTTTCCTCTTGTTGTGAGATTTGTCAACCATCACAAAACGATGTCGGGAAGTATGAAATCCTTCTTGTATGGTTAAATCAGCTTAAAACATGTTGGGTTTAATAACTCACAACAGTCACGGTCCCGACCTGAATGTTTTGAAAGAAAAGATTAAGATTCCAGCATTTTACACCGGGTGATCATTCTGTAAAGTAATTAGGTGCAAGAATGGCCTTCCTGGAAGAATTCTTCTGAGCCGAACAATGTAGATACGTTCTTGAATCTCGCCATAACACTGTGAAAGAAATAAACTAATTGTACAAGTGGGTTTAGTGATTTGTTTCATAAAATCATACGTGCCTTTCTTTTTCAATATGAATTCTTTGCGCCAGGTGTTCTTTACGATCCCGAAGTAAAACTTGCACCTTTTGTTTGGAATTGTGGTACCACCAGATTAAAACAATCATCGGATCAAACGCGACACCTGTTTTATTGATGCCAAATATTACATTTGTCAACAGTGAACTGTTGGTTCTTTTCGAGTTGTCGAAGAAGTGTGAATTATCTGTTGGTTCATCGTTTCTCAAGGCTGCAACGTTACAAAAGAAAAACCGAAGCAATTATCGACTAATGAAAATCGTACCCTCATCAATCTTTTGTAATTTATCAAAACCAACTTTTGACGTGCCGAGATAGGCGCACACCGATCCATTTCAAGTTCTGACTGGAAACTCATAATTGGTTGGTCTTCGACTTCATCTTTGAGCAAATTTAATCCGGTATTTTACGAAGTGCTGACATACAAGACCTAAGCAGTCTTAGTTGACCTCTGGTGTCCAGATCATAGAAAACGAACGCTATCAGCGGATAAACAGAACGTCATCGACGATGTTAGCTTGCATTTCTTGTTTAAAATTGATGCTGATAATAACTGGATGGAAAATTTCGTAGTCCAGTTTAATCCCTCAAGATTTATGTATGACGGCGGCAGTGTTTAGAGCGGTAGTTTGTCCGTCGGGCGACATTTACAAAGCGTGAAGAACACGCGATGATGCGTATCTAAGTCCTAATTGTTGTTCTTTGTGAAATGTTTGTAAACGTAGTCGACACATTCTTGGCCGCAGCACTTTGGACCATAAAATCATTCCGAAAATGTGAGCAGGTCTGTGAAAGCGATAAACACACAAAGTGGGCATGTGGAGGCGGTCGGTAGTCCAAGTTTCTTTTTGCGGTATCGCGTGCCTTAGATCTCACTGGCCTTCCCTACGACAGCTGTCACCAGCCAACGTCCTTCCCATTTACCTGGTGATCTTTACGTCCGTAATGTTTTTGTGTGTCCCCGGACAGGTTCGTTCCGAGCGAAGGGGCAACGATGCCTCCAGAAATACCTTACCGTTGGTATTCACCCGACATCCTCCACGTGGGCTCGAAACTCACCTGCAACTGTTACTCCCATTCAAGCTCGTGCTGATGTATTTACAGGACAGTTAATCCCAGTCCGTGCTTGACATCGCCAATCGCACAGACAAAAAGGACAGCAGACGTACTACTGGACACAATTAAATCGACGAACCGGCACTGTTAGACCATATAAAGACAATACGTAGCTTGCGTCCGATTAAAAAATTATATATAGAATAAATGTAATGGTTTTCACGTAGGCGATAACCGTGGGCGTTTCTACATAATAGGTGTGCAATGCCCGCGCTTACAATATCATATTGAGGCCTCACCATTATTCTTTGTGATTTCGATATAGGAATGAAATGGCCAAGAGCGATGGGAGACTCGTAAATCATGAGTTGCTTGCAGTGCCCACGAGATTACGTACTTCACGTAACGAAATTAGTTCCTGAGGTGCGGTCCTCCAGTAATCTCAAATCTAAAGTGGTACAAAATCGTTAGAATAATTAATAAACGTGTGCCGCATCGGGGGACCACCCAATTGAGACATAATATGTTTAAAAATAGTCCAAATTTGATACATATGTTCTTTGCTGTGCAAATAAACAACTCCTCGAATGCCCGATAAATTTATGTTAGTAACTCGGAAGTGACTGAGATACTATTATTATGTTTGGCGACATCTCAATGCGGCTGTTGTGCTGGATACTTATATGCAAATACATAATGCGATTATTGTATATTTTACGGGGATATGGTTATGTACCACAGTGTTGATATTCTTCGTACTCGTATCTAATCTCGAGATTGCCGACGTTGTGTGCAAAAATTTGTGATTTTCTTTAAAAATCATACGAGTCAAATGCAAGATACGTGTAAAAATGTTGTTTCTTTGGATATGACGGAACGAAGCTTTTATTTTTGCTAGAGTGTAGAGATCGCGAGCGATTTTGCGTCAACAATACCACGTTGCTTCAATCACTCTGGAAGGAGCTTCATTAAGTAGATGTACTAGTTGGCAAACCAACGCTTGGATCGGTACCAAAAAATTATGTAGATCTGTTAGAAATTTTCAATTGCGGCGAATGGACTCGCTTTGTGTTAATTGCAAACGTTTTAAATTTATTTGGCACTTTTTCCCACCGCTTTCGCAACGCGAAGCTCGCGCTCCGCCTTTGAACGTCCGAGAAGGGAGTCGTAACACCTTGAAGGTGATGCAAAAACTTTGAAACGTAGATGTGATAAAATAGATGTTTTTAGGTTGTGTCCCCCAGCTATGCGTTATTTATTCTTGAAACAAAACAAGCCCACACGAATGTTCCCAACAAATAAAAATTTTTGATGGATAAATCACCTCTCAGAAAAGTTTTCTGTGGATTTAATTAAACCTCAAGTTTTATCTGATGTGTGTCAAACCCATTACGGGGAATGGTTTCGTGGGATTTGTTGCGTTTATTTTAATTGAACGTTTTGTAAAAATCTGATAAATCACCGTGTTGGATGAGGACCAAGCGAGTTTATGAATGAAACGTCCAATTCCAATTTCCTACGTTTGCTTCGGTCGCAGATTTTTTAACGAATTGTTGTTTTTTAATGGTGCCTGTAAAATAAGATCAAACAAGTGCTAACATGACAGTTGGTTTTTCAACGAAGCGTTATCAAAATACGAAATAAATATATCAGGCAGAACAAATAAACCATCGTATTTATAATGGAGTTAAATGGTGACCGAACAATAATTTTTCGAGCACCCATAAATCTGTTTTCGTATTTATAGCACCAGACAATCGCGGTATCGCCTTGTTATTTAAGTTTTTTTCTGGAATTGATTTATCTTCATTTATTAATCTCTCAAAACAGGTGCCCACATAAGGTGTGACAGTCGAAGATATGTAAAACGAAAAAAGCTGGCGCCAGCTTCCAACACTGGAAGAATGTTTTAAAATTATACAAACAAGTTATCCAAAATTGACTAATAAAGATTTGGCCGACAAGGAATTTACATTTGCATGTTTTATCGTGTTTAATGCCATAAATGACTAAAACCATGTCTATTTTAAATTTAGATAAACATCATCGAATCCAATTAGAAACGGTTCAAGAACGATTCAAATTCGGTTTTTTTCCGCTTAAATTCACACAGTCATCGACGTACAAATTGTTCAACATCACATTTACTGTTGGTACCATCTACCGAAGTGGTTTGCTAATAACGGGGGCGCTTGAGTGATTGTCCATTTGCATAATTTAAATTATTAGAATCGAAAACTTGATGTAAATTCGAAGATAACGCGTCCGTTTTTAGTTCGACACGTTTCTGGTACCAAACACGCGTTTCCTTCAAAATCAAGACGAAATTAAATTATCCTGACCCATTAAAATAATGGAAAACGTTTCCGCCTTTTCACAAATTTAAATAATATAATTAGGATGCGCGTACTCGTTCCCGTGTGCCATCATCCAAAACGTAAATTGGCCGGACTTGTGCCAAGAGTATTTTAATTTTATGGGACATTCCGCTTCATTCTAGCAATTGCGGCACGTGGCAGGACAGACCTTTCTTATCCCGATTTGAAGCACTTTTTGTGGCACGTGGGTGAGCTATCCCGGAACGGAAATTTCAAATTAAATTTTATGGATTTCAACGACTCCGAGTGATACGTCCGGCGTTAATTCTTTTTAATTGCATTAGAATCCAAGTTGGGGTGCGTTAACTATCCCTAATTACCACCGTCTTGGTCCTGTTAGCTGTTGCTTGAAGGAATTCTTCGGTCTCGTTTTGATCGCGGGGTCTACGGACTTCTGGACGCGAAGGAGCGTGATTTATGGTAGATTGTACTTAGAGTCGAGTGTGCTTGTGTAAAGTGTGTAATAATTTTAAAGGACAATATTTGCTGCTTAAACATTTTGATATAATATATTCACTCGGTTTACTTTCAAGTGGAGTGTTGTCTTTGATGTGGTTTTGCAACGGGAAACAAACTTGTTTGTTGTCTTCATCCCGCTTTGATGATTCGGAAAAGAGTTTATTTCAATTCGCAAACTCCATAAATAATGGGAACACTCCTTCGTGCCGAAAGAGTGAGTAATTCTGCATGAATGTGCATCAACCGCATTCCGAAAATTTTTTTCGTCGTCAGACTTGCTCTTCATGGTTCTTAATATTTTTTTAAAAGCTACATTAACTCTCAAAACTTGTTTAACGTTTGAAATTGCCTTCAGATGGCCGCTTGATTTATAACAATTTTTGTTTCAGCGACGTCCGTCTATTGATTAAATTAATTACTTTCCGTTAGGCCATGTCCAATAAAAAATTAATTATTTTTTTGTGCATGTATTTAGTAGCAACCGCCATCAAAGATGATGAATTTTTAATCGCCAGCATGGCTCGTATTATTATTCCCTTTCATTCCGAACTTGCCTCTCTGTTTTCATAACAAAGTCATTATGCACCGGTGGCAAGATGGCAATTTACATCTCTGAACTGGAACAATTATTCGCAAATAACACTTATTTAAAAGCGATTTGAATGCGAAATTGAACTGCTTCGTTTACTCGTTTAGTACTTGTGAATTGCCGTCAGGGGACAAATTTAAATTGTTTTAAGGCACCAACCTAGTTTTTTCGACCGCGTTATGCAAATGGCGGTTACTTGTTACTGAAACGCATCTAATTTATTTGAGTTGCATGCCATTCCGTTGGCGCCCACCTCGACAGATCTCCGAAGAAGAATTTAGAAATAAACCGTATTTATAAATGTGCGCCGAGAACACGCAACTTACTTTTCTGCGGACTAGTTAGAACATGCTCCTGAAATTACCTAATGACAGATGTTTTTCGTATGCCAACAGAAGGTTTCATTTGATGAACGACAGATCCGTAGATTTCGCGTTTGCAATCTGCTGCAAATTACATTAAATGGATACATTTTTGTTATTCGAAATGCGACAAGTGCTGTTACGTGTTAATCCCATTTGGAACTTCCTGATGGATTTCATTAATTGATTTACACACGAAAAAATATAGGAATAGTAACGGGTGTTTTTTTTTATTTCGCGTCGAAGTTGACGTTGAAGAATCGATTGTGAACGCACCATCGAATTACAACTCTGATCAGCTGTTTATATCTAATCTCACTTTTTGCGTGTTTTTAATGTGCAGTTTGAAAAATCAGTCTTTTTTTAAGACGAGCGGTTGATCAGCTGTTTCAATCTAACCTCACTTTTTGCGTTGTTTGTGTTTTTAATCTGCAATTTGAAAAATCTGTGTTTTTAAGACGAGTGGGTTCATTCGCAATCGACTCTTCAACACCACCTTCGACGCCATATTAAAAACATCCTTTATAATATTATGATACGAGTCTTGTAAGAAAGAAGCATTTTGTAGCACGCAGAGGTTAGCACGACGAGCTTGCAAGGAGTGCCACGAACCATAAGTGCTACAAAATACCTTATAAACGAGATATTATACATTATTTTTTCTATTTTGCGCCTTTTTATGTCTTTTTTAAATGAAATCTCAGTTTTGGAATTTGGGGAATTTTATAGTGCTTGGTAAGTACCACAAATGTTACAGTGGAATATTTGAAAGTTCAATTTGAAGTTATTGTTACTTATATCGTTTGTTTGACGCGATTTGGCGTTTTGACATTAAAAGTTACCAACAGTAATAGCGGTGTTATAAACGCTAAATATATAGAAAAAAAATCCACATTTGTAATCTTCCAAATATGTAGCAATTAATTTTGACGGTCATGTCGATTTTTTTGCTATATTTCTCGTGCTTTGAAATATCCAAACAACCGAGAACATTTTTGAGTCGAGCTTTCTCAGAAAATTTCTGAAATCAATCTCCTTGCAAAGATTCAGATGAGGCGTGACCACGTCCCTTTGTATAGCTTTGTGCCTTTGTTGCTGATTAAAAGCGACGCCATTGCTACGGCTCAATACAAATTTAAATGGAATTTGAAATAACAAACTCTTTGAGCGGTGCACAATTCTTCGACTCGGTGTTTTTTCAAGATGGCGTGGTTGTCGGTTTATGAAGTTTTTAAAACCCCGCAACGACAGAAATAAATGATGGCTGATCAACAGCCGTGGTCGATTCTTTGGTTGATTTCATGTCGTGTGCATCTGCATTTTATTATTAATCGCAATACTTTTATGGCCAGGTAGGCATTCTTGGCACATTTTTTGTTCCTCTCGATTTGCATTTTATGTCTCTCCGTTATCTTATCGTTCCCAAATCGGTTTAGTGTCGGTATTAAGTATCGTCGGCTGTATCTTGGTAAATTTTTTAAATTCCTGCATAAGTATGTTCTCCAATTAAGTTTTTCACGGATTTCTGTGGACAATCAAAGACGCCCGTCGCCCTGAAAGCGTAAAATTATTATTGAATAACGGCCGTCACTCAATTCGGATTCAGCCACCGAATTTAATTAATGGTGAATAGTTTGAATTCTCGAAACTTGACAATCCGTCATCGTTGCGGTCAGAATTTTAGACCGATTTTGAACGGACGCGACCCGATAGGAATGATTAGTGGGTTCCAATTAAACGCATAAAAGCAGTAGTTCCAAATACGGTTAGAATTTCATTTCATCAAAGCGCGGTGGATATCAAAGACTCTTGGCAAACACGAAATCCATTTTGTTCTTCTGTATCTAGTTATAAAATCATTTATTGCCCCGTGGATGATGCTTCCTGTTATAAATTTTTCCGGCACCGTATCCGAAATTTATTACCTGCACGTTTGGAACATACGGCCCAATTTAAAAATAAGTCCTCATCTGGACTTGAGCGTCGATTTTAATTTTTCCACACTCGGCTCCGGTCATTATCATTATTTACTCGTTAAGGGAGCGTTGTAGCGAGACTCGTTTTTAGCTTGTCGGACTGTTACTAATTATTTGATCGTAAAGAGAAAAATGCGGGGCCTTCGACTTACACCTGTAATATTCAAATTTCCCACGCCTTGTTTGGATTGAAGCGCTGGCCCTTGTAGGTTTTGTCCGCTCCCATGACTAGAAAGAAGAGAGGGCTCTCGACGTCAATTTAACCTTTCCTTCCCTTCTCCCGAGTGTTTGTGAGATGGACGTAATATAAAAGTGAGAATTCCATCGGCGCCACTATATCGAGATAGCAGTCGGACTTTAGTTTATAGCACCAAGATCTTAGTACCGGCCCTGAAGAATGCAGAATACACTCCCGACCAAACTACCCACCGGTGCGGACTGTACGGTGGTTGGCTGCGCGCTCTCCTCAAATTTATGTTATTACCACCATCTTGCTACTATTTTTTCGGCTTGACTAATTCACGTTTCTTTTTTTCAGGTTCATTCAAGATGACTGATTGAGAAGGCTACAAATTCCCCCTTGTATGAGGTACGCGAGATTTATATTGTCACGAAATCTTTTAAACGCTCATTTATCTCGTTTCCATGTCATAATGATCGTGTTTATTTACGTCCGTCGTATTTATAGGTAAACTCGCTTCGCTATCAACTGCCGGGTCTTTTCCCTTGCATGCCTCACTTCACATTCTCTGAAGACTAACCCGTAGAGGACTTGAGTAGTTACATTTTTTCATTGAAAATACAATGATCAAATCTTTTGGTTAGACTTGGAATTTCAAACAGGAAAATTCTACACAAACCATAAAATTCTTCGAGCCGAGGGTGACACATGTACGAGGGCTGAATTCTGTTATCCAAATATAAATTTTTATTGGTTTGTGCGAAACTACACATCTATTCTCAGCATTTTTCATCATCACGCTAAATTCTGAAACCATTCTCAATATGTACAGGGTGGGGCATCGTATACGCGCACGCGAGAAATCGCGACTTCTAATTAAATAAAAATTGTCGAAATTTTATATACCTAACTAATTATTGTTAAGGTATATTTGAGAATTTAAAAAAAAATTTTTGTTAATAAATAAGGCCGTAACAGTTTTATTAGTTTTCTGAAATTAACTCTTAATTTACCTATAAAGTTTTTACACTAAATGAATCTGTATCTGCTAGCGCATTAAACTCTGGTGGCACAATTACAAATTTTGACTTGGTTAGCTAAATAATTCGCTTTTTTATTTAATCGCAAACCAGACGCGTGATTTATGGCACAATGGGTGTAATTTCCCAACAAAAGGTATAGCCGACCATTTTAAACCTTTTTGCCATAAAATTGGCAGTTTTCATTGTCACCTAAACTTACGACAGCACAAGTAGCAGCTCATAAATAAAAATAATTTTGAAAGTTAAAATTTAAAACTTCGTTTAATTCAAAATCTAATTGGTGTTTTTTCCGCTGATTTCGTAAATAATTATAGAAAGTGAATCTGGGTAGGTTAGTATAAAAATCAGAATTTGACTTTTTGGTTGAAATTTACATTTTATTTTTTTTTCGCTTTGTTTGTAAGTGAAAAATTATCAAAAAATTATGAAATGAACCTTACCAATAGCCAGGTAAGTGTGAAAGATTTCGACAATTTTATTTAATTAGAAGTCGCAATTTCTCGCGTGTGCGTATACGATGCCCCACCCGGTATAATTAATACCCCCTCTATATGGTACCACATACAATGGGCCCGTTGTTTTCCAGTACTAGATGATTTTATTAGATGCAAACGTACCAGACACTGTAAAGTGATCCGTCAGGTAAAATTTAAACCGAATTCCTGCAAAATTAGAGGTGTTAAAGAACGTGCAAGGTTATCAAAACACGTTGGTTTTTGTTTGTGTTGAATCTACAGATCTTATTTTTCTAGTCCTACTGGTTTTACGGGATTAAAAAACAAAAGGCAATGAGATTGAGCGTGAGAAATCCAGAATTGATGCTGCTAGAGTTGAATTTCTTTTTTTTTATCATTGGGGTGAATTTCTTAAAATAATCGAATTTGACGTTGATGTGTTCTGAATTTATCATTTTTTTCTATTTTAATTAAAGAACAAACATTATTCTATAATTGGTCTGTCGATCAGTCTTGTGGACGCTGTGTAAAGACCCAGATGGAATAAATCACCATTTTAGTGTGATTTAGGTGCATTATATCCGGTAGAAGAATAATTTGCAGCTTTTCAAAAAATTGTGTAAACTTGTGCCTTATCCATTAACGATTATGAATCTTTTATGATACTTCGTGTCTCTGCTAATGCCTGAAATAAGGAATTGTGGGCAATTTATAAGTTTCTAGCGATTTTATAGCAACGGTGTAGCTTCCATAATTTTTCCGGTAGAACCGGAGCTTGGGATCCATCGGAAAATTGTTGGATCGTGTAGGTTAAGCATTAACGACGAACCTTGGGGTAGGAATCATCTCGTCTCGATACGGTGGGCGTACCTGAGAAAAAAATCCAATTGCTCATTGTCCAAGCTGAAGTGAAACGATTATGGTAATTAAAGCCCCAGACAAAATGCAATCTTACCTTGTGTGTGTGAAATATGGAGAATCGGCGAATGGTCACACCTTCTCCATGTTCACGACTGGAGACGTCGGACGTCGCTGACCATCAGGGTCATGGGAAGATTGCTTTAGTTGTGCGTGCTAACATCACATAATCTATTTAATGCAAACAGGTCTCGGGACGGAAAACCGCAAGTAAGACAAGTGCATTCGAAGCCAAATCAATTGGACTCCGGTCAGATGCGTCAGCAGCCGCCGGTGGTACGTTCTGCACTACCACGCCATTACAGATAGCAGAACCTCATTTCGATGCGGTTATCGCAGTTGGCATGGGTTAATGTGGAAGATGGATAGACGATTAAGTGGACTAATGATACGTATGTTAATTAGCGGTGTTCGCATAACAGCCGTGCCTTCTGTGGCGATCCTTTCATCTTTTATTATAGCGCATCGTCAGCCAAAAACAACACAAAACATTTTGTGCCAACTGTTACGTCTTGAACGCGCCTTTTTATTTTTAATCTAAGCAGGAAGATATCTCGAAATTATCCGATGGACGCAGATTACGGAGGAAATGGAACCGTAAAAGTTTTCCTCTCCAGGAATTGTACTTTTCAAGTACTTCGCAAAGAATTCATAACGATACATTTTTTCTGGGCAAAAGAACTGTCTAAACTGTGTGAAATGTGATGGGATGGGAATGGACATTTGGGTGTCAGATTTTATTTTTATTTTATTTACGAGTACTTATGCAAGTTTTATAAAATATATTGCAGGAATCGTATATCTAGTACATACTCGTAGCTTATGGCTGTTGATCGCATTCGTTGAAATATACGGTTTTATAAAAGCGGAACATGTATTTATGGAACTGATAAATTCAACTGAATATTACTCGAAGTTGCTCGTATTGCATGGTATTTAATTAATTTAACTATTGCATGAACAACAAATGTATGAGTGAAAAGCGAAAGAAAATTTCATTAATTTTTCTCCAAACATTAAACTTCTTCCAACTATCCGAGCATTGGATAAAACACTCCTTTTTCAAATGCCATCACTTTTGAAAATGTGTTTTGAGTTGAGAGTTCGTTGTATAAAATTTAAGTTTCAACAAACTTTTACACAAATTTCTGTTTTTTCCATATTCAATAATGACCAATTCATCTCTAATCCAGGATTGTAATTTTCTGCTAAGAGCAAATAATTTCTGTATTTTGTTGTGCTTGGTTTTTTATTTGCACATCTTTTCATCATCATTACCGATTAATAAATAAATGACGCATTAAAAAAATATTCTTTGAATATGCATAAGGACGTGCATATATTTTTCTATAATTGATTCAAAAAATTGAAATTCACGCATAGTTATCTGTGCATGAAGTGGGTCATTTTCTTACGTGTCTTTTTTTTTACATTGTTAGTAAGATCGAAACCATAGAAACCATACAAAACAGTGTGTGAAATGCAATTTCACGCATACGACTATTTCTGTTTTTCATTTCACGCACTGTTTTTTATTGGTTACCTAGCAACATGGTCACTGCATTGAAACTTCAGAGTTCCTTCAAAAATTTGAATTTTTAATTTCAATTTTTTGAATCAATTATAGAAAAAATATTGTTTATATTTCGTGCGCGAAAATGTTTTTGTGCATTCAAAGGCTTATACTGCCTCGACCTTCGTCTCGGCGTAAAAGACCTTTTCATGCACAAAAAACACTCTCTTCGCGCACTTAATAATAAAAATAACTATTAGAACTGTAATGCCAATTACATATAGGCTCTGCCATTTCTATTGAAACACCACCTGTTGGATTTTTCCTAAAATTTAGCAATGTGTAACAGGTTCGGTTGGTTGTAAAACGGCTTTTAGTGAGAAATTTGAAATTTTTACATTTTCTAGTTCCTAAAACGTCAAAGCAAATCGCTGTCAAAATAAATATTTTAAATTGATAAATCAATGATCTAACTACACATTTAGCAATTACATATTTATCTCGTCGACGCATCGTGCATTCTTAATATAATTTAATATAAATCTTAATAGAAATCTAAAAATTTTACGCCTGCGAATCCTACCACCACAAATGTGAGTGAGTGGTTTTTAGCGTGGTTATCTGTCGTTAGTGTTCCTGCTGGAAGGTAAAACCCAAGGGAAACTCAAAGAATTTTAATCAATGAACAAGGAAATTACAAAATCAAAGGATTGGCGCCAGTTTTGGAATCTTGAAGGATTTTGCCTCTCAGGTGTGATTGGATAATTCTGTAGACAGTAATATCAGATATCTGGAAAAAGAATTTGGTATTATGGGGGGTATGTGGGCAATGTGGGGTAAGATTGTAAGGATTAAAAAAAATCAGGACTTTGAGGAACTCAAAACTCATAATTGAATGAATTGGGGAAAAGTTTAAGTAAAAAAATAATTATTTTGGTTTATTTCAATGTACTTATATGTATTAAGTATTTTAATAAACTACACTTGCTGAAATGCTTTTTTTATTGAATTTTTCTTATGGTGAAACCACAGATGATGAACGAAACTTACACGTAACCTCACTTTTCTGCTGTTAAAGTTAAATGAGTTATAATAATAACAAATAAAACTGCACTCGCTGAAAGTTTAGCTGAAGAGATGAATATCAAAGTTAAAATTTAGATTTTAGAACAATAATTTAAGATGTCCCCTTAAGGCGCATGTGCCAAGTGGCGTGTGAAAAAAAGTGCGGGATTTAATTTTGATGTTATAGCTAAATGTTAGCAAATGTAAATACGTTCTAAGCCGAAGACGCTCACGCTTTTTAGAATGATAGAAAGACGCCTTTTTTAACTTACAGAAAAGATTTATGAAATTTCAACACAAATTTTTCTGACTGACCACATTTGGTGACTTAAATGCAGTTTATCATATAATTTAATAAGAGCTCTCTTCATGTCAGCACCCATAAGGACTCGTTTTTTCTATTTTGCTCTATTTTCGCGAAAAAACAATAAATTCTTGATAATTATTGGTTTATAATTGAACGAAAGACGCGTTGAGTCAAATATGACATGACATTCAACAAAAATCAAGACTGGCAATAATAGTCAAAAAATTACTAAACATATTTGCAGCGTTGCCAAACTGACAATCAACAGGTGGTGTTTCAATAGAAATGGCAAAGCCACACAATTTCAGTTCTATAATCTTGTCAAATACAATAATTAATAACTCTCTGATATTTTTGACCAATACGTTCAAATATCACAAGTATTTACATTTCCTGCAAATAAAGAAACATTGACTTTGTCTCAAATTCTTCGGAATTCATTAATGGTCTTCAATTAGATAAATATTTGGACGTAGATTGTAACTGAAATTTAGTGAAGAGTAAATGTTTTACATCCATTGTAATTAGAAGTATCTTTGATTAAATACATACATTTAAATTAATAAGCAACTGACTGGGAAAAATTTTCGTTTTAAGTAAATAAGAAATAAATGTCTGATACTACTTGCACAGCTTTATCGCGAACCTGCCTGCACGAAACTGCGACCTCTTTCGATTATTTTTTTCCATCAAGAAATCGATCTTGCAATCCTCTCTTGATTACAGTCCCTGACGTCACATTAACGATCATGGCAAAAAATCAATGAGCTGAAGTGCGGACTGGCCTGCGCCCCCTAATTTTCCGCTGCTTCGCTCCATGTGAACCGTTCATTTCATCTAATTACGAGAAGAATTTCGAACACCTGTTTGATATGCCAGCAGTACCGACAGACACGCAGTCATCTTGGAATCCATCCAGTAATCGCCTGTAACAACCATCACAATACAAACATATTTGTTAGTTCTTGTCTTGTAAATGAGTTGCTCGTCTGCCCTTCTTTATCTACCACCGTGTTGTCCAAATCTGTACAAAATGGTCGTTTGAGGTGATGAATAATGACTCCAAAGCTGTTTGAATTTTTTTATAGTAACGAGGGTTCCTCGAGGTGTTCTCTCTTCTTATTGTGTTGGGTCAGGTGGATGTGATTTGTCGACGAATCCGGTTTTTTTTAATCGACACAATTGAAGTGCGGCGGTTGCGTTAATTTTGGTTCTATTGTTGAAGTAATAGAGTGTCTCGTACAGCAGATTGGGGATCAAGGGATGTGGATTTTTATGGAGTTGGAGTGAAACGACCACTGTCAAAGAGTGCAGCTGAAGTTGTATTTGAATAACGATTATCTGCAGCTTTGTCAAACAAGGTTCCGACGAATTTTTTAATCCTGATCATGTCGCCACAGTATTGAGGGAAAATGTCTGGTCTGGTACGTTCTTGTTTGCTCCGGAGGAAAGATTTGTGTCCTCGTCCACTCACGATTGTCGTTATTATTGTTCTTGTATGTTCGAGTCTTTGACGATGGTATTTAACTTCACACAAACGTCGACTACAAATGATTCAAGAAAACAAAACGTAGCACGTTTATTATGGCTACGGTTTGCTCCTGATCGAAGGACACTCCTGCCACCCAAATGATCGCTTACATAATCGTTTAATTCCTCCGAATAAATTCCCAGAAGCAACTTTCCGAACGTTCACATCCAAACTAATTAAATAGAAAAAGTGATTTAAGATGTTTTTTTGAAAGGTGGGGTTTTAGAGAAACAACCATAGAACCATCACTCAATTATCGATTTTGCATGTGTTTGGGGTCAACTCGAACAGTAATTGAGGCTTTCGGTGATGGTACACATCATGAAGAATGTTAATCGAACTGGTTGTGTATCCGACATGGCATTATGCAGTTGCAAAAGAGATTTTAAACAGGTTGAGAGATTTTATCTCGTTGATGGTGGCTCTAAAAGCAGGTGTCATATTGTAAAATAATAACGCGGGAAGCACTGATAAGATATTTGGAAGCATCATCACATTCCACATTCTTCGGATGACTCAAAGGTCGTCTTTTTATAATCCCGACGATGACTGTTTCAAATGTCTGCATAACTCAGGTGTAAATTGGTTTTGCGAACTTGCACAGGCTCAGAGAAAAACGGAAGACGCCAGTCATGACCACCAAATTCTTACGTGCTATCAGACAAACGATGGATGCTATGATGAAAGTGTAATGCATCATTTACCCATCAAGTAATACCGTGCCACATAAATTCACGTATTTATGAAAGTGAACGCTGCAATTATATTGTCTGAGAATGCAACTCAGAGTCTAAAATATGCATTGATCATTTCCAGAGCTCTTTTTATGAAAGTGGCGTCTCAACCGCTGCCGGGAGATTTATTGGACTTTGTTCAATGAATAAGAGTGTCATCGTGAAAAATTCTACCACTAGGAAGTAGATTATTAAAATGCTGCGGGCAGATTTGTGGTTGGTCCACATTTTTGTTAGTTGAGAAGTTGTTTTGTCGGAAATTACATCACAATTGCGGCTACTTTTGAAAATTGTAGTGTGAATCAGCAAAAACCTCTTGAGTGTTTGAAGACCCCATACCATCCCAGGTAAATTATTCGTTGGCAAAGCGTCATGGAAAGAGAAGGAATGTGTATAATTTTAAACGGCACACCATGTAATCTTTGAAATCATAAGTTTTGAGTAGGTATTAGAAGAGGAAGTCGTTGTCGGTGGCACATTTGTGCGCATGTTTTTTCCCTCCCATTTGTCAGGTAATCTCGAGATGGGCGTCTAATGGCGGTTATTAATTTTGGTAATTTGTGGTTCATTACGAAACTAAAATATAATTGCGTTGCATGCGGGCAGGAAACGAAAAAACGGGAGAGATCATGAAAGGTGGACCGGAAACATATATTCATGAAGAATGGCGAAAGAAATTGGTTGGCAATTGAAAGAATAAAGAACAAAGATTTAATGTCGAGGAGAGAAGTGCAGCAAAAAGCGAGAGACGCCGTTGAATTCCAAAAAGATGCCGTGAAGGTCCGTTCACATGGCGGGAGCCGCAGAAAAAGCGCCGGTTCTGGTCGTAAGCACCGAGTTATTCAAATGAACGTAAACCGGCGATTTGGCGGCGAAAAAACCGAGAATTCTCGAGTAATTAAGATATATAACAAATAAAATTTAAGTGGCCAGAGTCGTGAACGGGCCTTTAAAAAACCAGTCGGAAGGTTTGTTAAATTGAGTTAAAAATGTCACCGGACAAAAACAAATAAAATACGGGAGCGGCAGAACAAAAGGGATCGCGAAATCGTTCCGAGAAGAAAACTGAACCGACCAGGCTTGCTGAATTGAATTGTCAATTACAATGAGAAGAAAAAACCACGGCCATGTTTAGCGAGCACGATCGGGACATACATACTGTGAACCCTCGGTCGACAACTTGAACCTGTTCGGTATCGGTCTCATAACACGGGAATTATTTATTATATGGAATTATTTATTGTATGGACATAAGCCGAAGCTTAACGAAACCCTATATCACATCGCACGCTCGATAAAAAGCTGAGGATTCGCCACGGCTGGAACGAGCTTCAAGTATTTTATTAGCGATCGCCAAAACGAGCAAAAATTCGACCAATAAATAGTCGCACCTAGGCGGATTTTGGTATTCGAACGTAATTAACGGAGGATGTTGGTCCTTTCGAACGAGGGTTTGGTGGACCGGGTCGAAACCGCCATAATTCATACTTTTTAATTATACCTTGGCCAGTCCGCACCGGGATTGGATTACTAATGTGGACCCGTTTGAGCGAAAAATAAAGATCTCCAGTCAATTGTGGGTAGAAAATATGTTTGCACATCGTTCTCACTCTAGAATATCTCAGGGAAAAAATATGTAATTTTATATTTATTACCCACATAATTCATGTAAATAAGAATTCCTAAGGTTTCCGACGTTCGAGCACAACTATATTTATCATAATTATTTAAATGCAAATTTACGTCCAATATAATAAATATTATCCGTTATTGCTTTTGGGTGGTTTTTGTCAACATTAATGCGTAAAATAGCACCAAAAAGATCTTCATTGGCGAAAATACGTGTGCGAATTATTGGTATTTGACGTACGCAGCTTTTAATCTGCTCGTCCTCAGTCATACCTATTGAACAGAAAAAAATACTTGATGACTGTCAAACTATTCTTTTGGGGACAATAGAGGGGGTAATTACCATTATTAGTGGTAAGTATGTAATCCGTTCAATGGTGCAGAAAAACGACTTACCCCGAAATTGCTTTTCGTGGAAAGAGGTAGCTTAACGACGCTCGGTAATAGCAGCTTTCTTATAATGGACCCTATCATTTGTTATTTTAAAGAATAAAAATCTTATATGACCTATTTCACAACTTCAGGTGCATAGAAATTAGCTTTGATGCAGACATTTTTTGCGAATTTTAATATGGCTATTATTTTTTTTAAGTGACGTTACCTAGCTTATTATGTCATTAGCGCTGGAACTCTGATATTGCTGGGCTACGTTCTGGGAATATTGAGTGTTGGTTGGGTCACGGGCGTAAAAAGCAAAGTTGTTACAGGCCTTTTTAGATTTCTTCGAAATGATCGGATACGTTCTATGTTAATCACTTAAAGTTTTGAAGATTTTAGAATATGGTTACTTATTTTTTTCATCTGTTTTCTTCGCTGATGATCAAATATTTACTTTTATCCTCTATAAGGCTATATTTTTTTAAATTTATGATGGCAGTGATGAACTGATGAATAAAGATATCGTCCATGTAATACCCCAAGTCAGTAGAATGAAAGCATATATTTTTAATTACATATAAAATTTATGTGCACGATAATTTGTTATGCTTAATATACAGGTGTCTTCATATCTAACTCCCTTATTTATTGGGGGATTTTAATTATTTATACACCAAATTAAATGGTTATGAATAGGCTACAAAAGGGCCTTATAAATTCCCGTATATTCAAGGCTAAACTGTCAAAATATTTTTTTTCAAATGCGAACACAACTTTTTTTAGTAATTCTGATAGAGATTTTTATTCTGAAAACAACAATGTATACACTTACATACCAAAAATACAAAAAAAAATAAAATAAAAAACGCTACTATCGTCTATGCTCCATTTTGCGCTAAATATTGGCGGCAAATCCGGGCAATTACATATGTAAAATTTGTTTCACAGTCTAGGGGCCAGTTTATACAAGCGAAATTAAGTTAATCGTAATCAAATGCGAGATTAACTGAATACGTGATCAGATTGAACCAATCGAAGTTTCGGATTCATGAATTAATCGCGCATTAAAATTTAATTCGAATTAAACATTTGTATAAACTGGCCCTAAGACTGCTTTACAAATCTATGAGGGGCATGATGACCAACTCAGTAAACAGGGACCAATATCTTAACGTGACTTCCAAATCACGAGATAGAATATAGCTTTTTTTTTTTAAATTTCGCCCTGGATCGGAATCGAACCCTCGACCCTCGCGTCCCTGAGCCGAAACGGACTCCCTTAGGCTATATTCTGCCTATTATTATTTGTCATTTGTTTTTCCAGCTAACTTAATTTGGTTAATTTAATTTACAATGCATTTTGATAGCTTCGCGCTTGGTGCTCGTCATTTGTTTCAAAAGTTAGTGTTATTTTTTTATGTGAATCACTAAAAAAAACTATGTGTTCGCATTTGAAAATTTTTTTTTTGACAGTTTGGCCTTGAAGCCCTTAGAGCTATAAGTGAATTTAATAGGCCATTTTGTAGCCTATTCACAACCATTTAATTTGGTGTATAGATAAATTAAAATTCTCCAATAAAGTGAGCTATGGACTTGTCTTTTTATTTTTTTTTTGGTGACTCGTGTATATAAAACAAGATTCAATTGATCTAGCAGTGATACGTTTTTTTTTTGCAGTTGTCCGTTTCATCCAAAATTTTTATGTTAGACAAGGATATTTTAGTGCCTTGTGGTATTTACAATTCGAGACACGGAATTTCGGACATCACTGTCAATATACCGTCAAAAAATGTAAAATAGGCTTTACATTATTAATCTCAATTTTACCGTTTGCGACGATTTTGATTGACATGCGATTGACGTGAACAGAAAATAAATTTCAAAATTTGACTTTTGAATGCCACGTTGACAATAAAGAGTGATTTACATCGCAATTTTTTGAAGTGACAGAAAAATGATGCCCGAAATTCCGTGTTTCTATCTGTACATGGAGTTTACCTGGTGACTTTTAATGATTGAGACAAATTTAGTGGGTTGGCACTCCTGAATAATTGGTATACCTATAGTCTATTTTTTAATCAAAGAACCACAACACCGCAATTTACACCCGAAATAGAGCTGACAACATTGTACACTTTTGACATAGGGTGAAAAATCTCATCATAAAGGATTGAGGTTATTAGAGATATTAGTAGCGCAGCATGTTAATAAAGTTAATAACAACTAATAACAACTCATTTGAGAGTTTAATAAATGTCTTACTTTGCGAGGCATTTTTAATAACACATTCAAATTTTAGCTGCGAGTTTGCGTACTTTCAAGGACATTAAAAATGACAGATTTTGGCTCGT
Source organism: Tenebrio molitor (assembly GCF_963966145.1). Taxonomy (NCBI): domain Eukaryota; kingdom Metazoa; phylum Arthropoda; class Insecta; order Coleoptera; family Tenebrionidae; genus Tenebrio; species Tenebrio molitor. The sequence continues at coordinate 12,731,736 of NC_091051.1, read as the reverse complement.
ATAGCCAATAGACATCATTAAATTCCCTAAATTTAGTAAAATTTTATACCGAGTGACTATAAATGATTGAAAATTATTTTGTTATGTTGGTAACACATTTGAAATCTTTAGTTGGCGACATCGTTGGCATGACACACGTAATTTTTAAAATTGAAACAAACGTCAAAAAAATCTAAATCGACAATGTACTTCGTGACTTAACCTAACCTAAATAGAAATGACTGACAGATAATGCACGACAAGACTTGCACTACCAACTGCATCAGTGTTGCCAATCCACTATTTTCTTTCAATCATTTATAGTCACTCGGTATTTACAAACTTAAATCAACAGGTTGTGGTTCTTTGATTAAAGTCAAAGTTGTCTGTTGATTTCCCTTTTAGGTTAAGATTCTATAAATAAATAATGACAATTTCATTTTTTTTTTACTTTTGAACTGACATGTATTTGAATTTGACGGTCAAGTGAATCAACATAAAAACCGAATAATACAGCGTGATCAACAATGACTGAGTCTGTTGGCAATGAAACAATTGAAAAATATTGGTGTTTTTCTGTTTCGTAATTGGCACTGACCGGATGTTTTAACTTGACACAACATTAAAAAAAAAATAGGTTATGTCGGGTATGTTTATGCTATTACAAAAATGACCCTTTGATGGTGAACGTCAAATTTGCCTGTCAACTCTGTCAAAGCTGACAACCGGAAATGCGTTTAGATTACAGTGGTACCAAAATCATTCAAATTTTCATTGTTACCAACAGATTCAGTCATTCTTGATCACGTTGTACTCTCGTGTCAAAAATAAATTACTCCCTAGGATTTAGGGATATTCGTTACTAGGTTACCATAAATTTGATTAGGTTGGAGGCTATGTGGTTTCTGGTGACAAACAAAAGATATCCCAAAAACATAAAGGAGCAAGTTAATTGTAACAGTTGCAAATGACTAATTTCTCTCTAAGTGATAGATGAGTTTTCGTTTCACAATCAATTTTGGTTACTGGCGGCATATTTATTTGGATTTAATCTCTCAATTCAAAGTAACCAACCTTAGGCATTCAAAATTACTTTTGAAAATTTTAGTTACACAACATGAAAAACGTTATTTCGCTAAAGGTTCGAATTCTAGGGAGTAATTTATTTTTGACACGGGAGTAGTTATTTATTTAACGAGTTTGTGTGTAGATTGGGCTTTTTTTGGTATGAGTGGGCCAGATTAGAACGCGAGTGAAATGAGCGTTTTAAAGGCCCACGAGTGCCAAAATAAGTCCAATTTACACAAGAACGATTGAATACAACGTTGTTTTGTTCGATGTTTCGTTTTGACAAGTTGTCACATTTATCAAAATCCGTTCACTTAGGAGAAAATTCTCTAATTCTGACAGTGTCGCACAAAAAAAATAATTTCAATCATCACCTATAGAATTTTTACAGAAGCACTTTAACTTTTACAGAACGTTCAATCCTGAACGAAATCTACATTCGAAATGTTATAAAATTGGGAAATGGTCATATTTTTTACTGTCATGTATAGAAGAATTTCGCGCCACATTTCGAATTTTTGTATTTATGAGATAGCCAATATGTATAACACAAAACTGTCAGATGTAAAATGTCATTTTTATTGTCAATATAAATTTTTAAAAAATACTCCAATGAAATAATTTATATAATTTATAATTGATGTTGATTATCGTGGCTATAGGGAGGAAATTTGTCCATGGTCGGGAGTAAATTTGACCCCCATTATCATTATCTCATGGTCTCTCAAATTTAAACTCGCCGGTTTATGCATTGAATTCAATTGTCAATAGAACGGCTGGAAGCAAAAGAATTAATCATTCTTGAAAGAAAGGTGCGGCTGCAAACAATTCCTTCATTGAAAAATTTTTGAAAAATATGCCTGTCTGTGGTGACATTGGAAAATATAGCTAAAAATCATATTCTCCATGGTCTAAAATTTCCTTGCAACAGTGGAGATTCGGATTTTGGTTGAGATTTTGTAATCAAGATATTCCAGACATGAATGAACAACTCATTGCTGTTTTATGTTAAAAAAGAATTAGAGCAGCACACCAATTGGGAGGGTTTTTCCAATTTCTGAAATTTTTTGAAAAACTAAAATTTTATTCAAGTTTAAAAAATTATTTACAGGACAGACACTAACAATCCTATATTTTATATATTTTATTATAACATACAATTGAATTGTATCCCGAAACTTTATTCCAAACTTGACAAATATTTAGAACATGCACATGTGTAAAAATAAAAATAGCTTTCACATTTTTTAGCTTCTCAAAAAAGGCACAATTGCACTCGCCTGTAATACATTCAGAAAAACTACCTACCTCAAGAATTTGCAGTGAATTTATTATTAGTTCTTTGTAATGGTTAATGCATTAACTAAATTAACTATATTTTCACAATGAACATTAAACAATGCTAAACAAAACAGACATGAGTGCTTCCAGGTTAAACATATTGTTTTGTTGATTTAACACTTAATATTTATACAACGAAATACAATTGTGTTGCAAAAATTACTTCTGAAATTACCGTAAAAGCAATTTAAAAAATTAGTAGGTTAATTTTTGTGTGGCATTCTTCCAAGAAATCTCTATGCATAATCCATATTCTATTCAAATGTCAGTTTGTGGTGTGTGAATAAACAAACAGTTCGATAAATAAACACTTTGAATGCAATTTTCTTAACCTCGACCTTCCAACTTTGTTTTTTCGTTCCAAGTCGTAAATTTATTCTAAAGATTAAAATGAAAAGCAAAAGTAGGTTTGCGATTTCATGGAAAATGAAACGAAATGCAATTTAACATTTATTTTACTCGATTGATTTTCCAATTGATACAACTCGAAGCCGTTGCCGATTTTCGCATCGTCCTCGTCCTTGCATAATACAAAAAGATACCCATTTCCTCTAGTAATGTCACACGCCATGCGAGTAGCCAATCACTCTTCCAGGAAGTTTGTTTATAGAGTGTCATTGAATCCATTTGATCTATGAATGCATTTATCCAACTATAGATTATTTGCATTCAAGAGAGATGACCGGCATTGTTAGTGGAATTCTTGCGGTTGTCAATTTTAATTGAAACTATGAACTATAAATTAAGAAAGTTACAACGTCATTGGGCGAGACTAGGTTTCGGTTGACAAGCCATCGAGCGGCAGAAAATTAAAATGTGATTATCATCGGTTTTGTTGTTATTATACCACCTTAAACGGCTTTCGCTTACGTGATAAGCTTGCACCTCTTTAATTATACAAGAATAAATCACGACCACAAGTAAATTAATTAACAATGCCGCGTTGATATGATAATAACGCGACGTGAATGCGAATTTCGTTGTATACGTTGCACACTACGATAAATTCGCTACCACTCGCCCACGTGGATCACATCGTGGAGGTGTTTTATCTGCAATTACCTTCTTTCGAGATTTGTTTACACGTTAGGTAGCCATTCTGGTGGCGTCGAGCGTTTGACACAGTCAGATTTTACGTTTCCGTCAAGGTTTGCGCGATTAAATCACTTCCACCCTGTAATTGACCCCGTTGGCTGTTACTCGAACCGGTAATAAACACCCCGAATGCGTTCCCTTATTAACACGAAAAGTACACCGCCTTATCGAGAGTTGAAATCACCGAACACGTGTCCGCTTCACTCGAACTCAACACGACTTTACTTCCTCTGCATGTGGGGTATCAACCCGTTCCGCTTTGTCCTGTCATTCTCGCACCCACCCTTATAGCGTGCGCGTGTTTTTTGTTTGATTTTCAAATTGACAAACCCTTTTAACTGGATGGGCTCACTTTCGTTCCAGGGATGCATCAGTATGGACGGTTTTCAAGTCATTTGCACCATCTTCGTGACAGTGGTGGCATACGCGGACTCCAGCGCAGCAGGTGAGTGTTTCGTTCACTTTTACGGAAAGATCTCAACAGTTTCTTTAAGATCATGAGTACATGTTGACAAAACCTGAGTCGCTGACTGTCTCGATCAATTTCGAAACGAAGCTCGAGTGTGTTATGAACATCCTCCCGGACAAGTTCCAGTGGAAGTTTTATCCTTTGGATAAGAAGGACTCGTTCAATCCCAAGGCGCCACTCAGCTTGACCAACTCTAAATTCAGAATCATCCCTGCTGATAAATATGAGCCGCAGAAAAAGATGTCTTCTCTCACCCTCCAGGTCAGTTGAAAGACAAGCCCCGTATCTTTGATCTCCGACGTCTCTTTAAATTAAGAGTGATTTCTTTTGTTGTGAAAGTTCGAGATGTCTAGTTTGTCGGTGGAGAAAATGTCGAATCATAATTCGTGATCTTTTTCAGGCTGATTCGACCGAGATCGCCGGGGACTATCAATGTCTTGCTCATTACGGAGCCTCTGTAGTGGCTTCGATCCCATGGAGGATCACGATAGCAAATCTAACTCATTTTCGTAGGCAAGAGAAAGTCGACGCCACTGTAGTTGTGGGAAACACGATCAGTTGGCGGTGCGAACCGCCACCGATGAGTAATCCTGAGCCTTACGTAGATTATGTCAAGAACGGCCAATATTTCCCCCGTGTGATATCCACGTCGACCAAGTCTTTGATAATACCCAACGCCACAACAAGCGATTCAGGACACTACGCTTGCAAATCTGGTAACACCGAAGGCGATATAACTTCAGGGACGTTGCTCAATTTGCGCGTGGTCCGACATGTGTCCCCTGAACCCCCTAGATTTTTAATCCGTCCGAAGACGATGTACGAGGTGAACAAAGGAGATTCGGTTTTCCTGGAGTGCGCGGCTGTCGGTAATCCAGTACCGAAAGTGGAGTGGCGGAAGAAAGTGGGAATTTTTCCCGAGCACCGGTGCGAGAAGCTGGAAGGCGGTCTGGTGATCAAAAACGTGTCGTCGAGCGACAACGGCGTTTACGAATGCGTGCAGAAGAACCACCTCGGTACCATCTCGCATTACATCACTCTGAACTACAACGAACCCCCGAAGATCGACTGTCTCCTTACTACGACTGACGTGACCCAAGGCGACAACCTGGACTTGGACTGTTCCGTCACTGGAACGCCGACTCCAGAAGTGAGCTGGTTCCTGAACGGGTTCGTCGTGAACGACTCCAAGATCGAAACGGACGGTAACAAGATCTATTTCATGCCGGTGGAGAAACGACACGCCGGGAATCTGCAGATCTTCGCGCGGAACGTCCTGGGAACGGTGTATCGTACCATTAGTATTAAAGTCATTCCATTGTCGACGACGCAAGAAGTGAGCACCGACAAACCGGTGCCGCCGACTAGAGGCAACCACAGGAACATCAACAACAACTCGCGGAAGCCGCCCAAACACGGCAAGATGGTGCCTCCGTCGAGACCCAACATCTCCAGGTTGAACGACGAAGCTGTGCTGCTGAGGTGGACGGTCCAGATGAAGGGACTTCCGATTCAGTTTTTCAAGGTGCAGTACCGAGAGCTGGGACCTGACAGTCAACGCGACCACCACAACAGGAAGGGGTCGAAGTGGATGACCACCAATACGGACATTCCGCCACACATGAGGAGCTACGAAGTCACCAACCTGAAACCTGACCACTGGTACAGGTTTCGAATCGCAGCGGTTTATAGCAACAACGACAACAAGAACAGTCCCACCTCGGAGAAGTTTCACTTGAGGAAGTTAGATTTTGACAAGCGAAATCCCTTGCCCATTCCTCTTGTCACAAAAACGGAAACAATCAATTCGACATCTGTCAAAATCTATTGGAAGGTAGACACCGATTGGTTGACTAAAAGTCCATTCAAAAATCAAAAACCACCAACATCGCATTTTCCTCGATAATTACTATCGGCAACGCTGTCTAGTGTAAAATTTGGTGAGACTTGTAATTTTGAGGTTAAATGTTTATTAAGTGTCTTGTTTTTCTGGGCATGTTTAAGTAAAAATAATAAGAATCAACAAATAAATGAAACGTGCTGCTAATAAAACAATATGAATGAAATTCAAAGAAATTGAATTTTATTTTGAATCAAATAAATGTTATAATTTATAGTTACCAACATAGTATGAAAAAATATCTACCTAGGGTTTTTTAAATTTTACCAACCTAAAGTAACAGGTGGTGGTTTTTTGATTTTTGAATGGACTTCTAGATTTCTTGATAACTCTTCTTTTGCAGTATAACTCCCTACCTAACATCACCGTTGACGGATTTTTTGTCAACTACAACTCAGCCAGCAGTGCCGCTGATTACATGAGAGAGGTTGTAGACGGCCAACACACAAATTCTTACATTTTGACGCATCTACAACCCGACACAGTTTACGACATCAAGCTGCAAAGTTTTACGTCGAAATCAGCGAGCGATTTTAGCGCGATAATGAAAGCCAAGACTCTTGGTAGGAACTATTCCTTCTATTTGAACACTACTAAATCGTTGGTTGTAGGAGAGGTGAGCACCACATCGCCTCCCACGAAGGAAACAGTAACTCCTTCTCTCAGTACCGAACCTAGTGGAATCAGCAAGTTGTATATTATAATTGCAGTATCGGTGGTCGGAGGTTGCGGACTTATTTTTGCACTGATTGGTGTGCTTCTGTTTTGTAAGAGATCTAAACAAAAGAAAAACAGTAACAGAGGTGAGTTTTCGTTTGTTTTGTGATATGTATCTATTGTGGTTGTGTAGGTGATCGTGATAAAGGGGGAGTTGATGACCATCGCATTCAAGCCGATGCTGAGTACGTAGTTGGTTCGAAAAATGCACCGAGATCTAACGGGTGTGTTCCTCCGAATCGCATCACAATAACGGCCAATCCATTGGCAGATGCCGACAACAAGGTGAGGTACATATTGCTTTTCTTCCATTTTCATAATCATTGTTACTCGGTCTGTCTTACAATATTGAAATGATCAGTTCGAAGATTGAAAAAAGATTAGATGAAAAACAAAAAACAAATTTGTACGATAGGACGTAATGTTACATTATTAAATTTGAGTTTCGAGTTGAAGGTTTTAATGAGATGCACATTTTTCCGCCTAGGTCAGCCAAGTTGAGATACAGTTAAAAACACGGACAGAGTCGCCTCCATAACAATCAGCTATTTTCCAATCTCTTGTAGGTGCAGTAAAACAGCTTGAGCAAAAGTATGTTGCTTAGTCAGTGTTCACTTTGAACAAATCGAGATAAGCCGCTTAAATCGTTTGCTGTCGCTAGTCCGAATTTCTGCTTAGACTAACTACTAATAGCTGTGTTTGTGCTTATTGTTTGTACTTTTTATTATTTATTTACTCACAACTAAAACTAGGTTAATTTCATCTTATTTCCAGAAATTTCTAGCTCGGATTTTTTCCAGAATCAGAACATGATTGAAATGTCGTGTTTGTCGTCGCAAAACAACAACTGTTCTACTGTTCAACCGTCAGTCAGCGGAGAAGACTCGCCGACTAACTCGAGAGACAAGAAAAATAAAAATCGCGAAAAACGTATTCGAAACAAACAGAACACGGACTCTAATACTTCCGGAGAAAATTATGTCTAGTGTTTTCGCAACTGACAGTGTATCGAGAGACTTGTCGAATGAACGTGCCTTAAAGTATAAGACTGATTACGTAAAGCGTGCCTTTTCAAAAACGTAAACAAGAAAAAGTCGTACTAGGTAATGAGCACGTTGCTCATAATGACACTTTGATAGTCGACACAGTTTTTTAATTCAAAATGAGCATTTTAACGGAAGTCTCATCACTTCCGTCCACTCCGGTATCTCTCCAAAAGATGGTATCTTACTTTCGTACATAATCGCTCCGATTTTGACGTAGTACTGTGTCCCAAATTACGTTACTGTAACTTGAAAGCATATTAACTTGCCTAATTGTAAATAGAATGGTTTGTATATATTTTTTGATTTATGGAATAATGTCAACTGAGTGATCCTTTTTTTAATTATTTAACTTATTTTTTGTACTTATTAATTACTAAATAGATTAATAAAAATTAATAACGATTATTTATTAATTTTCCAGTATTAATATCAAGCTCTTTGGCAGCTATGAGGTGTCTGACACTAATTTATATTAGTACAACCGTAAATCAACAGTAAATAAAGAGAAAAACGTGATTAATATGTGATAATAATTAAAACAGAATTAATGTTTGGAATAGTCTTTTTGGTAACAAATCATATTAAATTTGTTACTTGAAGTAGTAAACAATGAGAAAAAAAAAGCATTTAGCGAAATATTATTTTATAGAAAATATGTTTTGTACCGATAAAGACTGCTCCTCTGTGGTAAATTTTATTGTGTTTGTGTTTGTGGTAATGTGTACCTATTCTTGTTGGATATAAAATTGTACAGTAACTGGTGCAAGAGCCACAAACAGTTACACAAGTGGTCTAAATTCTATATGCGTCGTTTGGTATCTTTTTGGACGAAAATCTGGATGTAATTTAAATCTAAATCTGATGTTTTTGTAGAATGTGTTTATTGCCTTTCAGCTTGCCAGGTCATACATACATAATTGTAATAGTACAAAGTGCAGCATATTTTTTTGCTATTTATAACATGTGCTTTTATAACTGAAAATAGTCCGTTTATAACAATAAATAATCATTCTTCAGCTGTGTATGTTTATTTGCAATTTTTATTTATGTGGAAAAAGATCCACAACAAGATGTGAACAGAATCTTTTCGTAATATCGTGTTCTAGCTCAGTACACTTGGTGATCGGTGTATGATTGACCAGAACAAGATATATTATATCTTGTTCTGGTCAATCATTAGAACGGATTCATTTACATCTTGTTGTTACGTTATTATTATTATTATTATTGCAGAAAGTACCTTTGTTTGCTTGACATGTATTAAAAGGTTAATTTACGAATAAATCAATAAATATTTTTTTAATTAGCAAAATATTTGAGTGTATATAGGCAACACAATAAACTAGGTGGAAATTCAATTAAATTTGGGGACGTTTAATATTGGTTGGATGAAAAATTCTTTGGAATGTGTACAAAATTAACTCGGACAATTGCAGTTAGACAATATAAATTTTGTTTTAATTTTTGACACTTGAATTATATAAATAAATTGAAAATAAATGGAATTTATGTTATATGCAACCCACAATACACAAGTGTTCCCTCTTAAATTTTGTTTTAATGTTTTATTAATTATTACTTCCATTCCATGTTTGTTAGGAAATGGAAGATGGTGTGTGATGGTGTCGATGGTGATTTCACAGTATAAAGTAACATTGTTACACCTCTTACTGTGGTGATATGGTGTCAGAAATAAGATCACATTTGATTGTTACGTGTTTAATGTTTAATGTTTTTCGAGTAACTTCCAAAAAATGTACCGATTTCAATTACTTATTATACAAAATGTTTGTCTCAGCAATAGGTCTCAGCTCAGTAGACCAATTGATTTTGATGCAATTGGATCGGTGGTTTTGTAAAAAATAGTTAGGTTTTCTTTCGTTTAAGAGAAGTTCTGCAAAAAGTCACAGACTGAATGTTTCTTTGTGGAAAATATTTTTTTAAATAAGGATTCAAGACCTATTTATTAATTTTGGTGCAATTTTGTATTTATCCGGTGTCTAAATAATCTGGTCAACAGTGCACTATAACAGATTTTCTTTATTTTACCTGTGCTGTAGCTCATGAAGCCTTATAGCTGACATGCTGTCACTGTCGCCAAGTTTGATTAAATGTCTTTTTTAGGCACCGTTAATGAGAACAGTAATTTTACGTACTCACAAGCGGACGAAAAGTTATTTTTTTCGGACGCTGACCGTGGCGCCATCTGTTGGTCTGTTTAGTAAGTTGGCAACGAAACCGACAAAAACGATAATGGTCCTGTCACTCTACGCCTGTCACCATAAATTATGTACCTAAATACGTAGAATAATTGTATTGCAAATAGCAAATTTTTAGTTTTGTTAGCAAACTGGTAATAAATACTATAAAAAAATATTGTTAAATTTATCTAAGTACTCTAAGACTCGGACACTTTTTGGCCACAAAGTTATTAGTTATTATAGTTAACTATTAATTGTTCATTTTGTATCCCATTTTTATGAAGAAATAGTTTTTTTTCAAAACTAACATATCTAATATTACAAGATTGAATAAACCACCAAAAGACATTTTTGTAAAATCGTATCAAAATGAAGTCATTTATACAATAATTTGCGGGCGTAAATGATGCCTTTTGCGCCAAAATCGCCTCCTTCACGCCCTTAATACAAAAATATCTGTTAGGTATGACACAATGTTGTTTTCTCAATGGATGCAAAGTTCACTGGTGAGATGATTTATATATTTTTATTGAACATGCATTCCTAATTTTTTAAAATTAGCATTTTTGACCAGATAAATATTTAGTGGCTATAATCCTAATATCGTAACGGTATCATAAGGTTTTGTGGCAAATTCTACTAAAACTTTTGCTGTCAAAAATTATTTTGGAACATAAAATTCACGAATGGTTTTCATACCCACCTATATTTTTCGAAATCAAAATATTTCTCAAATTTTTATTTGACTCTCTTCTGACAGAAAAGTCTAAATCTTCAATGTAAGAATACTTTCAGTTGCCTGAAATTTCTCTTGATTCTATTCTACTCTTCCTTCTTTTAGGTGTCAGAGATTCATCACCGTGTTTAAGCAATTAATGTTGTGCCTCAGTACCTCAAGTTTCTACAGAGTCAAGTTACTATGTATTAGGAAACCAAAAATAAACTAAAAACGCAAGTAAAAATTAAGAGAGCATTCATAAAATGAAATAATAGTAAAGTGAAGTTGAAATGTTTACAATTGTTTTTGTTTTAAGAAGGTGAAAAAAGAATAAGCTCCTCTAGCCATCTGGAACGAATTATTTTCTCAAAAGAGCTCTACTTGGAATCCCACATTTACATACCGTAAGAAAAGTATTTAAAGTGAGTGGCGTAATTTTTCCAATCGTTACATAAATTGGTTTTGTCATTCTCGTCATAGTCAAGATCATTTTCTTGCGAGTCGAAAGCTTTGCTGATAGCCAATCAGCTTCATAAATTGAATAAGACAACTTCATGCTCTGAAAAGAAAAACTAAACTGTTCTGGTTTTCCCCAAAGCTTTTTCGTACCGCTTCTGTGATTCGATTACCAAACCAACAATACATCAAGAGTTCCAAAGACGTGCCGAACAAGTACGTAATTTCACTACCGATACTTTGATCAATTGTCTGACAATAAGTCGCAGGTGAAAAAATGAAAGTTTTTATGTAACGCATTACCTGGCTCAATAAAAACAATGAGAAACACATTTCACCTAGTGAGACACATGCTTGAAAGAAAGTTTGGACATTGTAAATAGATTCCAATTGTTCTGAAACTCTAATATTGAATTAATTTTTAACAACATTGTAAGTACGACGTGAAAAGCAAACCTTAACAGTGTCTGAAGATGTTGAATACATTTTATCATTTCTTTGTCAACTTCGTGTTCCAAATTTTTTGAATTTAATTTACAACGGGTAATCCGCTCCACACATCTGGGATGAAGAGTTTTAAAAGCACCACCTAATACATTCAGGTGCGCACTTATACAACTCATTAGCGCCATAAACAAAGCATCTAGTGCTAAAAATATTTCATAGTGAAACATACTAAATCTGTTTTAAACTTACTGACAATGATCCACACAAGATATGTCACGGGAATAATAGTGTACATAAGTGTAAACAAATATTTGCCTCTGGTTTCTGTTCCAAAAGGTGTGATTATGTTAACTGGCAGCTTCTGTTGGTATAATTCTTCGCCACCACTGACGTCATATTGTTGATCACCCATAAATAGAAAAACGTAGAGGCTACCTAGTAGCATGCTTAGCCGATTAGCATTACCGAAAAACCACAACCAGTTGATCCATGCAGTTACATGCTTCAACTCTTTTTTTATTATTTCATTTGGCTTAAAATCGTGGCAATCTTCGTAATCACAAGGATGGTTTGTCAAAGTATTGATAATATTTATGATGATTTTTCTTTTAATAAAGTAGTTAGCGACTTTGTATATCGCACAAACGTGGTTTCCACTGTCTCTTAAAGCACCAAGGAATGCATCCATGTCATGAAAACAATAAACAGCATAAAGCAGCTCAGAAGGTAAATATAAAATAAATATATAAAACAACCAAAATGTGTTGTAAGCGAGAAGAAAATATCGTTGGCTGGGTTTTATTTTATGATCGTGGATCCACAACGCTGATAATTTTAAACGATTTTTAATTAAATCAAAATAAGTAGGTAGAATGGTGTGGTTCATATTGATGGTGGTAAAGACACTAGAAATAGATTAGTTAGTCGCGGCTTTTATGTGGTGCTAGATCAATAATCTTATTTTATTAAGCAAATAATTAATTGTTGCGAAATTCACCTGAAAAGGGGCTGAAGACTGGATCAATTACCACCCAAAATATAAATTCTGTGAGTATGTTAATGTTTAACTTACAGATAATTAAAATTTTCAAATTCAACTTTTCCTATTTTTAAACAGTACATACAAGAGAATCTGACAGATGTTAGTGCCATTAGAAAATTTATTATTGAAATTGGAACCTGAAGATTTATGCATATTTGAGGACAATTGTAGTTCAAATATCAATAATTAACAGTTTTGTTAATTATAGGATATGTGAAACTCAATTGACAAACGACGCTGTTCGATTGAGGGGTTGCATGTTGAGTTGGTTGTTTCTGCAATGGAGAATGTTACGTGAAAATGTTAGTTTTAATTATAGATGGATAATGGTCAAGGGCAAGTTGAGATAAGTTGGCACAACAGATACATTCATTTTATTTGCGTTAATTTAATTGTCACGTTCACTTTTACCTGACAACTTTTATTCTCATTGTAATGTAATTTAATACAATGAAATTAGAGAACAGTATTACGAGTATACGGCATGATGATCTAACATGGTAAGTAAAGCTCTCTCTGAACTTTATTTTTAGGTATTTACGAAAATGTATTTCAGGTTTTGCTAGATTTTTTTGTACAAAATGTGGGAAACAATTTTTAGAAGTTCTGTCAAGATAACGACTGTGAACAATGCCTACAAATAAATGATAAAGCATTTTAGTCACAAATATCTTGGTCCAGAGTGTTTAATGTCTTTTTTCATTCGAAATTTACTTCACATGCAGATCTAGGAACTGGAAAAAGTCCAGTCGATAATATTTTCATTAAGAAATACTGTGTTTTCAATTTGGTGTAGGTCGTAAAATTTTATGGTACTTTAAGTAAAAGATCTTGGGGGGCTTATAAATCCTAGTTTACCACTAGCAGGTAATATTTTAAGCAGGGTTGTATTGTACATTTTGTATATTTGCATTGTACGGAAAACGGCACGCGCCGCTTCCCAACCTTTTCAAACCCAACCATTGTGCCTGTTAATCCCTCATAATATGCAATAAAATTTTACAACCTACAACCAAATTGAGAATACAATACAAACTGAACCACTCCACTTTTTATTAAACAATTCTTGAGTGACGAGAAATAAGTTAAAAATAAAATTACGATCAACATCAAGATTAAAAATGTGGACCGATGCCTCTTCCATGCCGGAGTGACTCTGGAAAAAGTCGGTTGGGTCCCGCCTCTCGAGATGTATGTCCTGGGTCGTCTCGAAGAAAAGCATCGTCTTTTTGTCTAGCTCCCTTTTATGGAACCGCAGTCTTTTTTGTAGAGGGAGACGAGAGGAGTGAACGAAACGAACACGTTGAGAACGTGAACGAAAATAAACGAATTTCGGCCGGCGTCACCTATTTATCGGAAAGTTGGGACCAAACGCGGCGCACGAACGGAGCCCGCTCATTGGCAGACCAATGGGCAGGGAGAGTAGCCCGAACAAAAACGGGACACAGCCAAAAATAACCAAACGTTATTTATTACTTATTGTCGAGAACATAAAAGAAACGTAGGAAATAAATAAGAAAGCTTGTGAAGTGCATCTGTAATCTTTTATAAAAGTGTTCACTACAATTCTGTTATCAATAGTTGATAAATATAAAAATAACTTAAAGGTTTATTATTTTTACGAGGTGAACATGAACTTATTGCACATTAATGAATTTCTATGCAAATAAATTCTTGAGGAGTCTAAATAACATGGCACATGTGCAAGCATAAAACAGTAAAAACATCTTTCAGTTATTTTCTATCTACAATTTTCGATTGAATTAAAAAAAAAAAATGTAATGTTAAAGCAGTCGTAACAATTACGATTTTCATCTGAAACTAGCAATTGAATGATTTCTTTCAACAAAAATAATTTTACTCTACTTCATATTATAAAAATTTTGTTCTCAAATGTGAATGCTTTTTGAATCTTTTTGTGCACTTTACATTTTCAAAATGATGACTACAGGACTTAATTTTGACTACGCCAGCTGCTCCTTAATCATGCTTTAATTTTTGATAAATCTATGGTGCAGTATTCTATAAATTATTTCTTGTTATGGTTTTCAAGGATACACATTTCCTCAATCAAAAGAAGATACTATTACAACCAGCGTCAGTTCATTTATTTATTAATGCCATGTCTCTGTTTTAAAAAAGTGAAAAAAGAATACGCTCCTCTGGTCATCTAAAAACAAATATTTCACGTTTTGGCTGGCTTTATTAGCATCATTGACAAACTGTAAGAAATGTGTTAAAAGTCAGCGGTGTGACTTTTCCTATAGTAATATAGATCGGTCTCTTCATTCTGCTCATTGTAAAAATAATTTGTTTTCTAAATGATAGACTTGTTGAAAACCAATCGCTGTCATAAAACGAATAAGACAATTGAAGACTCTAAAAGATGTGTTGACATGAAAAATTAAAAAAAAAGTGATCGCCACTACCGCTTCTGTGATACTGTTTCCAAACCAACAATACATCAGAAGCTCAAAACCAGTTGCCAGAAGGTATGTTATTTCATTTCCAATATTTTGGTCGGTGGTCTGAAAAACTACTAAAATAGATTCTCAAAATTTTGATTAGTTACCTCGCTTAGAAGATACAAAGAAAAACACATCTCTCCCAAAGATATGAAAGTTTGAATGAAGGTTTGAGTGCTGTAAATAGATTCCATTTTTTCTGCAACTCTGAAAAGAATAACCTTCTCTCGTATTCTAGTTCTGGACAAACCTGAACACAGTTTGTAGATGCTTAATACACTTGATCATCTCCTTGTGCATTTCGTGTTGCAGAATCTCTGGATCGTGCAGAATATTCTTCTTCAAAAGAGCACACATGTTAGTCCTTCTGATGCACCTGGAACGCAGAGTTTTCACCGCTCCTTGAAGAATCTTCAAATGGGCACTTGTACAGCTCATCAGAGTGATAAAAAGAGAGTCAAGTGCTGATTACAATCGCAATGAATAAATGTAAATTGTGATTTTAGTACGACTTACCCACTATCATCCAAGCAGCGAGTGTCAAAGCTACTATTGTATAGACGAAGCTAATGAAAAATGCTTTTTTGGTTCCGGAACCAAACGGCAACACTGCATTGACTGGTTGCTCTTGTTCGTAAATTGTTTCGTTGTTTTTGACGATGTATTGTTTGTCAGCCATGAAGAAAAATGTAACCACGCCGTTGAGAAACATGCTGAGGCAAATGGCGTTGCAGAAATTCCAAAAATATTTCGTCCACTTGAGTGCTTGCTTTTTCTCCTGTTTTATAATTTGACTGGGCTGGAAGTCGTCACAGTCTTCGTACTCATAATCGCCGTTTTGCAAAGTATCAATGAGGTTCAACAAGTCCTTTCGCATGATAAAGTAATTGAAAGTCTTGTAGACAAGAGAAGCGTGATTGCCGATGTCGCGTAAAGCTCGCAGGAACACACTCAAATCGTTAAAACTGTAATAAACGTACAAGATTTCTGCAGGAATGTAACCAACGAACATGTAGAAGCACCAGAATGCGTTATAGCCATGTTGAAAATATTTTCTGGCTGTTTTGTTGTCATTGTCGTATATCCAGAAGCCTGAAAGCTTCAGTAGAAATATGTTAGAATCGAAGTAAGCCGTTAAGGCGTCGTCTTGTTCAGTCATCTTGTCAGTGTGAACCCTTCAATTCACACCACCTTTTATACGGCGCAGGAAATGAATTATTCAAATTCCGGCAGGAAAGTGCAGCTTACTAGGCACCTACCTCCAGGTAATGACAGTAATAACAATGATCCGTCCAGAACATGGAATCAGTAATTCGTGTCAAAGCACACCTGTGTAATTTTGACTAATAAAAAAATCATCACACCCCCAAACAAGGTCAGAAGGCAGACCGTCGAATCAATTTCCCCTAACCTCGCCCTTCCCACAAATTGCACTTCTTGCACCTGGAGGACACGCTGGTCGCATCTCCCGGGGCGGCTACGGGTCGAGGTGGGGTTCTTGTTGGTCGTCTCAAGTCTCAAATTGCAGGTCAGATGGATTGTGACTGTGAAAGTCTTTAGACGTCGAAGCTCTTGTATGTTGTGCGGTTATGCAATACGGTGAACAGTGAGATGGTCGTGATTATTTTTTGAATTCGCGTAGAAAGTATAAGAAAGTTGAATGGAATATTACACTAATAAAATGGTATGTTTAATGTAGGGAACTGGGTTAAGTTTAATTCGTCCGTTTACATTTTTGTCGACCAATTTGCCGGCTGAAGCCGATACCGGACAATTAATTTCCATACTCGTGTCATTGCACATGGGGAATTCTCGTCGGTGAAATTTTGGCACAGGGAAAAAATGTGTTGTATTCGCGGAATGTGAAAGAGAAAACGGTGAATTTTCCTGTGATTGTTTGGGATTTTTGATTATCTAATTGTGGTGTTGCGAAAATGTTATGCCCGAAAGAAAATAGGCGATTGCATGATTTTGCTTCTATTCTGAATACGCAAAGTGTGAATAAATAATTATGACAGTAAAATACAACCAATTAACGTTCCGATAAATTAATTTATTGTTAGGGTTAATAATATTCAGACAAATCAGAAACCAATTATCCAGGCTGTATTACTGTACTTTTGATTAATTTTCTAATTGAGCCCGAGTATAAAAAAATCAGAGTGCACTCTACAAGATAAAAATTATAAGACTGGAATAACAGCCTCTATTTAAGGAAGTTGCTAAAACGGTACGTTTTTTGCAAAGCTTCAGCAGTAAATTAAGCAGTTCATTTTGAGGAAATACTGAAGACAGCGGTGTGACAAATGCTGAGCTAAAAATTTTTGTTTGCTAATTAAATTGCTTTTTTTTTTTGTTTTTTACTTGCAAATTTGCAAAAAGACTAATCTATTGAAATACGGTTGTTTTGGCATAATGGGAGGCCATGATTTATTTTTTTAACGTTGGACACACTGTTTGATTTCCGTCACTAAAGTGTCTTTCATGCGGACATATCAAAATGAGCATACCTACATGTTGCTGAATTTCCTGCGATGTCTAAGTATTCTTCCATTGTAACTAGTAAAATTGTCATTTATAATACTACGAATAGTCCAAATTATGTCGATTATTTTTCAAACTGGTCACGAATTATCAATTGTGCTTGGGAATGAATCCACGAGTGCGTCAGCACGAGTGAGATTTGCAAGCACAATTGAATGAGTGAAACCAGTTTGAAAAATAGTCTACAAAATTTGGACTACGGAGGACTATTCCATGAACCAACTTTGGCAATTTGGCAGCAAATCGGAAGAAGAAATTAACGCAGAAATCGAAGAAAATGTTTCCAACAACACAAAAAAGACACGTGAGTCCATTTGGAAGCAATTCTCAAGGCTGCATTCATTTGTTAAAAATTATCGCTGGGATCACTAGTGGTATTACCGGTACAATTTCCACGAGTGGGAATATTCGGTCCAGTTTTTTGAAACCATGGTAACAAAAGTGTAAAATTGTGTTTTTATTGGTCCATTTTTAACAAATGACAGGTGAATGGAATAGTCAACGGTGCACTACACATTCACGCTATTAATAACCCCAAACTTAAAAAAAATATAACATAATTCAACAGACAGCGTTACTACTCGTACCAAATTAAATGCAAAATTTCCATGGCCTCCCATTATGTCAAAACAACGTGAATGCATTTTGCATAAAAATCTTCATTTCACATGCTGGGGGAGGTTTTAATGTATTTTACAAAAATAGAAGTTAAACTGTGTCAAAATATGATATGAATAAGAGTAGCTACTTAAAAGAGGTAAAAAGAAGCAATGATACATCTTAATAATAGGACCATATTAGCAATTTATTAAATGTTTTCTTAACGATAAATTAATAATTCAATACGTTTCTGTTTTACTGCTATGAGAATCAAGAAAAACGTTAATATGTATAACGGTAAATAAAATAGTTTATTAATTACAATGCAAAAATTTCCGATAATAATGCGGAATCTGGAAAAGTGCCCCGAATGCTTGCAGCGTTTCCACGTTGAATAGCAAGGGAAATTCTCTCGAAAAAGAATTTCTTTGATTTTGAATCGCCTGATTCCGCAACATTAATGATATCGATGGCTTTTATTAATGATAATTGATCATTCGTTGCGCTGTAATTTCATTACTTCCTTTCGGTATTGCCTGCAATACACAAACTCCGACGTGGATGTCCTGTAAAAAGTGGGCGTAGGTACAGTTAAATAAATGATAATATAAGAAATAGTGCTTTCAAACGAATTATCATTACTTGATATAGTATTCGTAATGATATAGTACTTATTTACGGTACAAGTGTGTTATGTTGGCTATAAGTCACGCGAGAAAAAGATTAGACCTCGAGGCCGTAGGCCGAGAGGTATCATTTTCTCAAGCGACTTATATTGAGTGATTCAAAATGATTGTGGATAAGTATGGGAACTATGTACGA
Organism: Tenebrio molitor; assembly: GCF_963966145.1. Classification (NCBI taxonomy): domain Eukaryota; kingdom Metazoa; phylum Arthropoda; class Insecta; order Coleoptera; family Tenebrionidae; genus Tenebrio; species Tenebrio molitor. The sequence goes on along the minus strand of NC_091051.1, from coordinate 12,712,826 downwards.
AAATGTATATGGCAACTGTGTGGGTAAGATAGAGTTGACATTTCTTTGACAGTTCATAGTCGCGCAATTTTGAAAATTGTCAAATCAATGTGCAATGGTCTAAAAAAATTAAATGCACGCTAATGAAATGTCATACAAATGTCAACTCTAGCCCACCCACACAGTTCCCACATACATTTTCGTTCATAGTTGCCATATTTATCCACAATCATTTTGAATCACCCAATACAAGATAAAATTAGTTTGACACGATGCTAAATTTTGTAGAAAATTTGTTATAAAATGAGAGAGGACCAATGAACGATCAGGAGCTGACAAAGACAGACTATGATCCTGATCGTTCATTGGTCCTGATCGAGGGTCTCTCTCATTTTCTAACAAACTAGCTTAACAACAGTGAGTTCCAATTATAATTCTATAATTCACACGTGAGTTATGACTTATAACACACGCGTCACTTATAGACTATTGTATGTAAAGAACTCACAGCTTATAACACACGCGTGACTTATAAACCATTTTACTGGTCTGAAATGAGAACAATTATGACTCTATAAGTGGTAGGTATTGGATAAATAAATTAAATCCGGCCTCAATGCTGTGCCCCTTTTTTTTAATACACTTTTGTTTAGCTGTTTATGTCATAAAACAATACTTATGTAAAGTCCAATTTCTTTTCTCTTGTTGTTATTGTGTTAACGTGAGAAGTGAGAAAAATATTAATACATAATAATGGTAATTTCCCTTTTGTTTGAGAGCGCTGAAATAAATTGCTTGTTTTTCGCCTTGTAGGAAGTAGTACTAAGAGGAAGCATCTCAAGAAAAAACTGCAGTTGTGTAATGTTCACTAATATCATATTTTTTTGTTTAAGCAACAACAGAATTTTTTTGTGTTGAAAACAATTTAACTTTCTATCATAGAAAAATAATAATCAAAACTGTAAAATTATGGCTGATAATGTAAAGTATTATTTGAGTGAAATGTACCAGAATAATTTCTTTTTAACAACATCAACGAAAAAAGTAAAAGTACAAAAATTGTAATCAATGCCGAAGTAATTTATACAAATTAAAAACTTTTGTTTTAATTGTATTTTTCTTGCCCAACTCACAAAGTTCTTACGACGACTCTAAAATCTGGATTCTATGAGTTACGTCTTACATAGGTAATTAAAAATGTGTATTAGGAAACTTTAACGGTAGTACCTTAAAGTAAAACGAGTTTGAAATGAAAGTACCTAAGCAAGTGTGACATTTGATATTACGATAATGTGACCATAACTCCATTAATAATTGTCGATAAGAAATGGTTCAAGTTTTTGCGATTTCGCGAATTTAAACTGTTAACCATATTTATTTAACTAATTGCTCAGTACTGTTGGTAATGCGAAGGAATTGCTTCCGCATTGTCAACCATTGACATCCGCTATCTATAAGGATCTCACCGCTAATTGCTTAGGTTTGTAGAATAGATTACAGAAGGTGATTGTTTCATGAAAACAGTACAAGAAAGAGAACAGTTCATTGGAAAATTCAGCGCTAGTACTTATTAAATACTTCTGAAACACAATACCAAGCGCAATAATTCCTGCAAGTCATTAATGTGTCTAACGTTCACTTACTGGTTACGTAAGATTTTTATTTTGTACTTGTTGTAAAAGTGTCTGTATTAATTGATCTGTTGCGTGTTGCGGAAAATAAACGTAGATAAATGCAAATATTTTCAACCGTTACTGTAACATTTCATAGGAATTTATGGTACCTAATTGCTCGCAATAAATAGAAAAAAAATTGTTCTGACACGTTTATAATGATTTTTCAGATTGCTAATTCTAGAATGCGCAACTTTCACGAGATTCTTGAAACGAACAGCAAACAAGTTCAAGGGTAAAAAAGGATTCCGAGGAAGTGTCAATTGTGTTAAGTTATTAACGGGGCGTCTCGCGGTTTATCAATTACCTTATTGGGCAACGTTTTTATGAAAGTCGTTAGGATTGCATGAATTTAAAAATGCAAAGCGCACGATTGCCGTCTGACCGATTAATCCTTGTTTGATATCCTTATTGCTTTGTTCTCGTTAAGATGTCATTTAAAGGCAACTGATCCGCTATGTCAATGCAATAAAGATGTGTAACGTCAATTTTCACGGGGAAGTATGTCAACCGAACATTAACCAATTATTTACAGTAATAATACACGACTCTGCCATTTATATTTTATTCAGAAACTATTACAACACCTAATTTACAGGTTTCTGTTAACCTTAAATGTTATTCCAATTATGTGTGTCACGCTATTTGGACACATTAGATCTTCACCGTTCAAAGCTGGTCTACCAGTAGAAGTAACCACTCAGTATGTAGTACGAGAGTCGCGAATAAATTAATTCATTACTTTAAACAAAAGGGAAAGTGACGATTAACAACAATTGGTAAACGTAGAAAGTGCCATTATTGACAATTGGTTTTTCAAAAAGTTGACTGATCGGAGCCGAAGTTAGGAAACGGTGTAGATTTAGGTTAATAAACTGGTTGACCTAGACATTAAAATACTAAATGATCGCTCGGTTGCATAAAGTCGAAGAAAAAAAGGAGAAAGTTTCTTCGCTTTTATTTTGCTTGCAAATAAGCTCAAGTGCGTTTTAATTCTTTCAGATGTTCCGAGCGCTTTTTTGGTTGAGTCTGTTGGGAGCGTTGCACTCTCACCCAAACCCGGACAAGTTAAGACTACCAGATTTGGATGTTTCAACTCCGGAAGAGGTGAACAGTCTGGAACGCGACGAACCACTGGTCCGCTCCATTGACCCACAAAGTAGCAAGAATAACAACATCGAAGATACCGTCAAAGAAGTCGAGGAAATAATCAAGTCTAATCCGGCGTTACCTAGACTGACGCGCGGTGAGATTCTCGATTTGTTAGAGAACATCACCAATGTGGACGAACAGAAGGCGAAGATTCTGGGGAAGAACAGAGACCCGAAAGCTATAATGGTAGTGATGCCTTATACCCCAACGAATGACAAGAACATGGAAGATTTGTATACCAAAGCACCCGTAACGCACATCATCGGTGCGGAACCGTTTAAAACGAAGGAAGAAGCAAATAAAGTCAAACACTCTCGAAGGAAACCTCCGGTTCAATTGAACGACACTGACAATGACTTAGCGAAGAAGCCGCTTCCTGCTGAAGAGAAGAAAAAGTATTCGGCAAGTATCCCCGACAAAATAACGAAACCCACGATTTCTGAGAGAGTACCAGTTAGAAGGAAGCGTCCGGAAGCTACAACTGAGTGGACACCCACGACTTATCGTCCTTCGACAGAACCGAGAACTTATCATCCGAAGACTCGAAGACCTGTTAGGAGAAGAACTACAACTTTAGCGACAACTCAGCACCCCAACCATCGCTATCCAGAAGAGTTCTTGCCAAGTGACGGAATAAAAATCATCGAATCGCCGAAGTTAGCTGCAACAGTTCACGACAGTTTGTCTTCAGATTTGGACCTGCAGGAAAACACCAGACAGGAAGTGGTCATGAATCAAAGAGTTCCGGTTTCGGCGTCGTTTGTTACAACGAAACCCACCACTTTTAATCTTCCGACTGCGAAACCAACAACAGCAAAACCATTGATCGAAGAAATCAATTTACCTGACAGTTTGAAATCTGTCGTAAATGACTTGAATCTGAGAACGGTTCTAGATTCTAAAAATGAGAAGTTGGTGGGTGCTCTGGAGGAGCAAAACAGGATCAAAAACATTTTGGCTTCTATTGGAGGATTTCCTGTTACCACAACTACAACTGCCAAGACAACGATGCTTCCAAACGCTGAAAACGTAGCGGAGTCTTTGAGTCCAGACATGCGCGAGCTTTTGATGAGTTTTGGGCTTCTTCCAAATCCCAATCAAAAACCTGCGACTGTTGGGACAGACACATTTTATCCTGAAAGAGCCGAAGTCAGACCAGAGTCGTACATCGGTTTCAAGCCTTTACCCGACGATGGACCCAGCCGTGAAGACATGGACGCTCTGTTAGCCTCGTTTGGTTTAGGTAGAAGTGCAAGAAAGGAGAAAGCGATAAAGGTCAACGACAACACCAAACAACAGACGTACAACTTTGACATGATCCCAGAACATCTGAAAGGAGTCGTCGCCGATCTGGGAATCTCTGACATCCAAAGAGAACAGAAGAAAATCAGGACACCTGTTGTTGAGAAAACTGCGGAAAAACAACACGTCTTCAATCCTGACACTCAAAGAGAAGAGAAGAAAATCAGGACATCTGTGGTGGAGAAAACTGCAGAAAAACAACACGTCTTCAACCCTGACACTCAATACGCTTCTGAAGAAGAGTTAAAGAAGCTCGAACAGCTAATCGGGATGATAAAACAATTGGAAAATATAAACGGTACTGCAGATGATTTGAAGAAAATCGACTTGGACAGTTTAAAAGAACTGGTGAGCAGTTTGAACGGTAGCAACAATGAGACGTTTGTGACGCTAGATGAGAAAGACATCGGGTCTCCAGATCCCAACAACTTTGATTTTGGGGTTAGCAAGAACGAGGTGAAACGACAGGAGAGTACCACCGCTAGCACTACCACTACTACTAGTAGTAGCACTACTGTTGGCACTGCGAGTGAATCGGAAACACCGTCCATAGCAGATCTTGAAGCGTCTTTCGGTGGTCAAGCAGAAGCAATGACTCAACCTCCGGTGCCAGAAACGACGACGAAAAGGACAGGATTTTATTACCTCGTCGATTGGAATACTTTCCTCGACATCGACGACACGAAAGGAAAAAGAGTTAATTTACGGTTTCAACCCACGATAGGCGACCCGAGGAGGTTCCTGTCGGTGTAACACGAAGGAAACCATTGCTCATTTATTTATTAATCTCTTCTCTCTATTTTGTATGTACATATTGTTTGTTTAAGTCATGTGTGCTAGGGGTGTAGCAATCACAAGGTTAAAAATTATTTAAGTAGTATTATTAACTTAAAGATGGTGTTGTACGATAATTATTTCTTAACCTTGATTTCGGTGGTTTAATTTATCCCAGTTATTGAACTGTGATCCCAGGTTAACAGAATTAAGTTAATTTTTTTGGATTCTGTGAATTGAAGAGTTTCTTTTCTTTTATTTATTGTTGTTTAAACTTCAGCAACCGATTGTGAAACTTTGTAATTAAAAAGTGAATTGTTGGAAATCTGTTATAAACGATAATTAATTCCACTTGAGTGTTTTTTGCGGTATTATTAAATCATACATGAAGAATTTATTTGTATTGTAATAATTGATTCAATTCTTACAGTGTTTTTCTTTTGGTTTTCCTCTTTTGTCAATTGTATCGCGGGTTCAAATGAAATCCTGGGCTGGGAAGGCGTTGGAAACCGTCAATTGTTGTGCTTTTTTAAAGCGTAGATTCATGGATTCATTGGAACATGTTGACAGCTCACCAAAAATGTATAGAGGCAAAAAATCTTTCTTTTTTAATTCCTTTGCAATGTTTTACTTAACGATTCCTATTCTCGAAGCAAATATCTAAGGGCACCCTTTGCTGAAAACAAACATGTTCAAAATTATGTCCCGATTAATCATAAATAAATGTCATTTGTGTCAAACCGCGGGAAATTCAAACTTTACACTGTTCTAAACGGTTTAATTTTTCCAATGCCTACTCAGCACAGGATTTACGCGCGATATTTCACTATTTCTCAAAACTATTTCATATTTACGTCACTAAGGGCCGGTTAAAGTTAACTGTGTTAAAATGCTTCGTTACTTTAGTTACCTATTGTTATAACAATGTTTTCGTATACATATTTTAATCTGTAGTTAAATTTAACTCACGTTGGTGAAACCGGACCTTATAGCCGTTTTCACCGTCGTAGTTTAAAATTAAGAAGAGCTTAAAACCTTGGTTACAATTATTAAAATCGTAGCAACAATTGTTTTTAAGCTTGGTTTAAAAATAAGGAACGTCGGTGCAAACGGCCATTAGATATTTGATAGAGATAGGAAATAGTTTTGAGAAAGAGTGAAATACAATTGACAAAAGAGGAAAACCAAAAGAAAAACAGTGTAACAAAAGAAACTGATCGAAGCAAATGGAACGCGTTTAGAAGAGAGACACCACAAAAACTGATCCTACACTTGATCCTAAAAAATTATCTCCACGGTACTATCTCCACTGGTATTCATTTTGTGTTGGTTTAAAGTGTGTGTTTGAAAAATGAGAAATATTTATGTAATTGTAGTGTTTTTGAGTATTTTTAAAGTGTGCGTGAGTTTAGACCATGTCTGGCACCCTTATCTCTACAACCCTCTCCACGAAAGCCGCGAAGGTAGAAAAAATAGTTTCTTCTCATTCCCAAATCAAGTTTCAATTTTTAAGAGCTCGTTATCACAAACATGACTTCGGATGACCGCTTTAGATTGGATTATATAGTAAGTAAGTGGGAGAGTTTGCGTGTTGAAAAAACATGTTATCTAGTCGGAATGATGGAAAGGAACGTTGCTGTAGCTTCCATAAAACTTAACACCGACAAGAATGGATTCTTACAAGAGTCATACTTGATTGGTAAGCGCGATAAATCCTCCGGTTAATTATTTATTCATTTATTAATAGAACTAGAGGAGAAACCCACTGATGTCGCTCTTTTTCAATACTGGAACTCTAGTTTACAAAATTCTGATGTAATGTTAGTAGTTGCGACGCAAAAACCTGAATTGTTGTGGTACAGAATCAGCGAAACTAGTAACGTAACTAACTAGTCCAACATTGTCAAATCTCGCATCTCAAAATTATTTTTAGGCGATTTTTTGGTCATGGCCCATGCATCGGAACATCAGCCACATTAATGTATTCCAGATAGATTACGACTATCAATTGTTGATAATAACACAACATTTGTCACACACAACTGCAGATATTTACGAATTTGAACTGAAAGAAATTCCAAACTTTTGGTAACAGTTTCTACGAAACTTGTACCATTTGTAATTTGTCGTTTTAGGCTCCGACAAAATTTGGAGTTGACAGATTTTGCACGATCTTCAAGTTTTGCTGCTGTTGGACCTGATTACTTTATCGCATTGCCTCAAAAATCTCGTAGCTTGCTTCTGGTCTACAAGCTAATCGACAATCATTTCTTGCAATATCAGAATCTCAGCAGCAGAGACATAAGTGAGGTTATTACTTTCAAAGTGGGCCACAAATCATTTCTGGCTTTTAATGGAATCAATGCTGGAATTTATCGATTCACTAAGACGGGTTTAGTGAAGGAAAGTGTTAAAGACAGTCACTTAGATGGAGTGAATTATTGGTTGCCTATACCTGTGCCTACCTACGACAACGATGCTATTTTAATAGCTCAACGGTCGTTGGATCATGGAGGTCATAAATCTTTTGTAATCGAAATGATTACCTACAACGGAGATAAATTTGAAGAACATGAAGATATACGTTGTTTATATTTTGGAGAGGATGTTTTGGGTTTATCGTGTTTACCGGATGGTGCAGCAGAGACGGGGATAGAAGGGTCGGCGTCGATTTTTCTCGAAGATGTGCTAGCTTTGGTGGTACCAAGGAAAAATCGCCTTTCAGATGTTTTTTTTGTCAAAACTGAGCTAAAGAAAATTTCGAATCCTCTGGAAAAACAGCTTCAGGAACTGATCGAAAAGAAACGATACATAAATGTGGGTATTTTTGAAACAGTACAGAACCTACATTCTTAAAACTTTTGGAATTTTGCAGAACTTGATAACAATTCAAGAAGAGCTATACAAACAGTACGAAGCAAGACCTCGACAGTCTAGTACTTTGGATGAAATGAAAGCTCAACTGGACAAAATGGAGGCGGAAATTGAAGAAATGAAACCAGAGATTGATTCTATGAAAAATTTCAAACATTTCGATACTGTCACATTTAATGGGATCGTAGAAATAAAAAGTGACGGAATATTTGAAGAGGTCTACGTCGAAAACATTAAAGGGACCAAGACCAACACAGTCATCAAAGACATCGTTTTGTAGGTGAATAATTTTTGTTAAAAGCGTCTCACCTGTTTTTTTAGGAAAAAAGATGTGAGTCCAATTTCTAGCGTGAAGACATTCGCAAATTTGGAAGTCGTGGACTTGGTCTTCGGCAGAGTCAATGGAATTTATTCTGGTGATTTGGTGTTCGCCGCAGATAACATTACTATAACTGGGGAGGTGTCGTTTGAGCAACCTCTCACTGTATCAGAAAATGTGGTTGCTGAGCTAGTTAACGATATGAAGTTTGAAAACGAAATAATCGATCTGGAGTCAGCTGTTGATGAATTGATTTTCCAAAATGTTGAAATTTTGGGAGACGTTGACATTGAAAAGTTGAACAACAATCAAATTCCAGACACGTTCGAGACCAAAGAGTTCAATCCATTTAAATTCCAATACGAAAACTTCTTCGTTCCGGTTAATATAGAAGTTGTTAATGTTAATGGAAAGGATTTCAATGAATTCTTGGAAGAGTTGTGTCTTACAAATCTGGCGTATCATATTCCTGGCACCATACACGTGAAGGGGGTAATATTCCAAGTTAAATGGTTTTCAAAAAAGATTGTTCTTAATTTTGTAGAACGTTACTGTTGAGGACCAAGCCACAGTAGATTATCTGAACGATCTAGAATTCCCCAAAAAGTATGTCTTTATGGACGACAATCACGCAAACTTAACAGGTAGTAAATAACAATGTTATTGAGAAACTTGGTTTGGATGTTGTTGGATGTTCCAGGTAGGAAAATTTTTACGAACACAGTAACCACGTCGCACGTAAATTGTGACGATGTTGATGGTATCAGTCCTGCTAACGTTTTTGGTCTCACCACCAATCAAACTATTCCCGGAACAATGACTTTCAAAAATTTGATAATAACAGAAAGCTTAGCTGTCAAAGGAAAGATTCTGGGTGAAGATGCTAGTAAATTTTTACCTAATCCTACACTCCTAGACACAGATTTGGTAAAGGCGAATGTTCACTTTAAGAATTTGGAAGTCGAAGGTGTTATTGTCGTATCGAACAATTTCAACGGACAAAATTATGAGTCCTTGTTGGGCGATATTGTTTACACAGATGAAGAAGAACCAGTGATCGAGGCGATGAAACAGTTTCCTGAAGGCTTCACAGTTCGAAAGAATCTACTAATCAGTTCTAACACTATAAATAAAGTGTCATTGGATTCCTTCGTCACTAAAGACACAGATCAACACCTGAACTTGTCTACCATTAACGGCGTTGTCACTTTTGGTAGTGTTGACACTGAAGGACTTTACAATTCTGTGGATGTCAAAAAATTAGACGAGGAATTAGTCAAGCTGGACGGAGAGCAATATATTTCATCGACTTTAAATTTCGAGGATATGATTCAAGTCAATCGACTTGAAATTCTCAATTCTATCAACGATATAAGAAAAGATGAAGTTTTCTACGCACACAGAAATCCAGAATCTTATCCCATTCGTTACGAAAATATCTACGTTGAAGGTAATGTCTACGGAGACATTGCAGGAATTGATTTGAAGGAGTTTGACAGAAGCAGGATGAGTTTTAGTAAAAATCAGGTCATAGAAACAGAATTCAACATTTCGAACTTGAATGTTGACAACATTATTCTGGGAGAAGTGAATGGTGTTAACTCGTATTACTTCAAACGGGAAGCCTTAGAAGAAACTTTAACAACGAAGCTTCTGGAAGGAAAACTGGAAATTAAAAGTGAGTTTAGAAGATTTCTGTAAACGCGAAAAGAACATGATTTTCTAGATTTGCATGTCAAAAATTCTGTTGAGGTAGACCAGATCAATAACAGATCAGCCATAAATATGGGAGGTTCTTTTTGGAGAAATGATGTCAAAAAATACAATCTGAGCAGTCTCGTTTTTAATGTTGGTATATGTTGCATTTTCTCGTGGGCTATGATGAGTCATGTCTGCGCAACATCGGTCTCGAGTAGGCGCTACAAACCAACCGGAAAACATCGTCATTCGTTACGTTAGTTTCGTCTCTCTCTCGTCTATTTGGATGTAAAATAGTCGACGTTTTCAGTTTTCATTTATAGAGTTTTCAACTGGTTTATCGCTGCGCCTTCGCGCAGATATTTCCAAGGTCACAGCCCATGAGAGAATCCAATATCTTTAACTACTTCTACTAGAAATATTTTTTTAATCTCTACTTTTCTAGAATAATGTGTACTTTGAGGACATCGAAATTGAGAAGCTGAGTGGAGTCGGTTTCCACAAATACCTCAGTAATTTCGTTTTCAAAAATGAAACTGATGTTACATTGTCGGGTCGAAAAGTCTTCATCAAGGGTTTGACCGTTGAAAAACTCATAGAAACAGAAAAACTGAACGGGGTAGTTCTGTCAAATATCTTAACTCGACATGGAGAACAAGAAATTGTAGGTCCTCTCACAATCCAAGGAGATGTCACATTAGATAACATCACCATTGAGGAAAATATAAACAACATCCCTCTAAAATTCATCACTGACACTTACAAAGTTACTGATGGACAGTTTGAAATCAAAGGTAGAGGTCGCTTTTTATTTTGCACTACTTGAACACTCGTTGCAGGAGATATGCTCTTCAATCGACTACCCCACATCTACAATCTGCAGATTCAAGGCCACGTTGACAACAAACCTGTCCAAGAAGTTTTGGATGGAATTGTTTATAAAGATAGCAATGTGAAATTACAAGGCGGGATTACGTTTGAAAACGATGTAAATATCGAAAACAATATTCGAGTGATCGGAAAAATTAACAATGTTGATCTTCCTGGGTTCGTGTCTGATATGGTCATGGTTACGAAAGACACCACCATACAGAGCCAAACACAATTTGTAGATCCAGTTTTCGTCCAAGATAGCATAACAGTTCACGAGGATTTAGACACACAAGATTTAAATGGTATTGACTTGAAGTCCTGGGTAGAGGAAGCAATTTTCGTAGATAAGGGATTTTTGGAAGGTGCGTCTGCAAAATTTTTAACAGTTTATTTGTAATTCGCGTTGCAGGTAATTACATCTTTGAAGATATTACAGTCGTGGATAATTTACAAACCGATTATATTAACGACATCGACATGAGTACTTTGATTCCTCTAAGAAGCCAGCAAAACCTAACAGAATTAACATTTAACGAAGTTAGCTTGTTCAAAGATATCAGCGTGGGAAACTCCACAAATTTTCATAATTTGCCTGATGAGTTTGCTAATTCCGTTTTGGTTCGTTTATAGTTGATACGATTTAGTACAAATTAACTCTGGTAAATTGTAGACCAACTCCGCCGAAGATATCGATTCAGACGTAGAGTTTCTTGGCAAAGTCTTTATCGAGGGCGACATGGAATTGTTAGGTTTGCTCAATGAGGTCGACACGAATCGCATCGTAACTACGACCACAAATCAACAACTCGAAGCAGTTTATAATTTCAAATCAAAGATTAATTTAGAAAAAAATCTGCTAGTGGAGGGACTTGCCAATGGAATTAATGTGACGCTTTGGGCAAGAGATAGTGTCAAGATTTCGTCGATTTATCCACAAAACATCACAGACGACTGGTTTATCGAGCAGAATTTAATCCTCGAAGGTGACGCCACTGGAAATGGACTGATTGGTGGAGCAGACATTGCAAAATTGAGTCAAGAAATTCAGGATAAAAGAAACTATAAATACGCGGTGGAAAAAGAGTTTATCGTAAATGGCATAATTTTTTTCCATGTGATTTTGATAATATCTTTGTAGGATGATTACGAAAATATGTGTAAAGATCTGAGCTACATGTATGACAGGCTGAAGAGGCAAATTTACAAATTTAATTACTTGGAGGACCTCCAGATGTTGACTTTCCAAAACGAAATAGAATTTGTTTACCATTACGAATATCGCAACAATCTCTACGTCTTAATTAACGAAAAGAACGAGTGCGAATCTCACTTGTTCAAGTTTGATTCTCATTTCGATTTTGTGAAAAGAATCGATTTTGGGCCAATCGCTCAGATAATTTCGGTTCACGACAACGATTTGATGTATTTGGTCGTACGCAATAAACCTTTCTATTCGACTTGTAAAGTTCAAGGGACCAATCTTTGGCAACTGAAGGATAATGACTTCGTGGTAGGATAATTCAAGTAGGCAATAACAATAACAATGTATGTTTTTTAGCGCCTGTTAAGTGTAGAGGATCAAGAGGTCTTGCAGGAGTCCTTGGCACCGGGAACTTTTTATGGAATACGTAAGGACGTCGTAACGGAGTTTAAAATCGTGCCTAATTTGGAAATCCCATTGAGGAGACACAGAAAATGGGAAGTACAGGAGGGTGCGCGTCAAGTTTTAGGTGAATTAATTTTGCTGAAGAAGTTGTGATTGCAGAAAACATGGCTTTCGTTCCTAGAGGCTTGGGCACAGGTTTAGCTGTGCGAACTGGAAGAAAATTAATTAGACTTAATCGTGACGATCCCGTAGAGGACGACTTCAGCTACGACACTGAGAAAATCATTCGAGGTAGTTTCAGTGAAGAATTCAACACGTACCTCCCTGGTCGTAAAGACAGTGATCTCGTCGTAATGAAAGTCGGGATTAGAGGCGATAAAAGAAATTTACTGGCTGTGGCAAGTCATGAGGAAACCAGTGTTAAAGGGAGTCCAGATTTTATTAAGGTGTGAACACCTTTACTGTTCGCACTAAATACCGCTCACTTTTCTCGCAGATGTATGAAGATGTGGTCGCCGGGAAGGTGTTCCACAAGGTCCCCGCATACAAACCGTCCTCCTTGGTGGTGCTCGACTTCGACAACGGCGAAACTCTTTTGGCATTTATGGAGGACGAGAGCGCGCTGCAGGTGTACGAATATAAGGGGATTGAAGGTTTTCGGCATAAACTGTCGGCGAAAATGGACGGTTCGAAGCTGGTCGCGATGAGTGCAAAGGGGCATTCCAACGAACGCAAATTCATCGCAGTGATTGCCGACAACAAGATCAGCTTCGTCGAAGCCATGATGCTGGGGAACCAAGTCGAGAAAAATTTACAATGTTATTTGTAGTCGTTGTAGGTACGTTTGTTGGAATAAATGAGTTTGATGTGTGATTTCGTGCAGCCCCCAAATTGATGAGTCAGCGTCAAGACGGGATTAAATTTCCGCCCTGGCTCAACCCCTAAAACAATAACCCTCTGATAAGCCACTCCAAGGGTTTCACTTTTTATTCAGTCTGGGTATTTCGCAAGTGTGGGAACTCTTCCGCTTGGATGGAGGGGAAACTCTTCCCGAGTTCATCTTACTTTTTTTTAACAGGAGGGAAGTGTTGTTTGCTTCTTACTCAGGTATTTATGTTTAATAATTCACCGGTAGGACTTTTACCCTTTTTACGCTTTATTATTACACCGGTGCCGTGCTTATTAAAACATGGTGCTGGATATCGCTAGAGAAACGTAAAAAATTCACATTCTCAGTCGTATGTTAGACGCATTACGGCGAACTTATGAATCATGCAAGAATAAAGGTAACAACGCTCCTGAAATGAAGTTTGATATACGTGACTGAAAGAAGAAAAGTTGCTCTGGAGGTATGAAAGCAGAAACCTCTGAAGGACTAAATAATTTTGTAGTAAAAGCTGTACGGCAGTGTTTATTGGTTTTCTCGGGAGATCTGAAAGCAGTGGAATCGTTTTTATAGTTGTTTAACAGCAAACAAGTTTGCATAACTGACATAATTTTAGCAGTTTTGTCTAGACTGAGTTTTGCGATAACGATCCGATTAAACAAATATTTTCGTTACAGTTAAATGTTATAAATGTTCTCACATACGGCCGCCAGTGTTTACAGAAATGCAATAACATTACAATTTCTTTGTGATTATTAACACTATTCATGTACACTTTTATGGCAAAACTTAATCTACATTTTATTGATCTTAATAAAAAAATAGTGATATAGTTCATTTTTTAATGCTGTAGAAAAAGTCAGACAGCCAAATATACACTTTCAATAGTTCACTAGATTCCTATTTCAATTTTGTAAATTACTTCAATCCATGATGCCATATGCCACAATAAATGCATTAATGTCAATTTGTGTCACTGTGTCACAGGTATTAATTTAAAGGCTACTTTGGTCAAGGGTTTTTATACTTGATTATCGATGGGCTGCACAGAACAAATTATGTTCAACGAAAAAGTAAGTCGCCCTTATCTCTATTCGAAAAAACATGATTTTGAACATTTACAAACATGTATGTCTATGATGAACATGCGGAACTTAAGGTTGGGGATACGGTTAAACTAAAAAAGAGCAGATGTGGGAATTGGATGTGCGTATTGAAGTGACCGTGGAACAACTTATTATACACCCTTGGAGAGTCTGATGACGATTCGGATTAACCGGAAGAATTCCATAATATCCATAATATGTCTGAGTTATCGTTAATTATTGTTTCTATTTACTAACTTACTGCTTTTTTATTCATGAATTCTAGATTAAACACATTATTAAACACGTTTTCTCATTTCAATGAAATTTTTTATCGAATGTCAAAACCTTGTCAAACTGACAGAGATTTTGACAAACAGAATTTTTAGTGGTATCGTGGATCCATATCAATTATAAATTAATCTAAGGTATCTAGGCAGCATTGATAACTGTATATTGGGCTGCCTAACTTTTTCTACTGCATTAAAAAATGAACTAGTATAGAATGATCAACAAGAAAACAAATCATCAATCAATCAATCAATGCTACCTCATTTTTTGTTTTATCGAAACGTCTGTCTTAGCTTAATCGTACACATATGTATACTTCTTATACATCGTTTTATTGGCTGTTTTATTGATTGCCTACTTTTCGAAAAAAAAAATCTATAATTAATTACCGTAACAGCAAAAAAAAAATGCCATCAAGGATAGTTATGAAAAAGCAAGTGCCGTGTCTTTGTAAGAAATTCGTCATGCATTTGTCAAATCCTGAAATGGGTTATTTAAATAAACAATTATAGGTATAATCCGTTTCAAAATCAAAAATCCACCACCTCTTGATTTATGTTGGCAGAAAAGAAAGTTTAATTTTTTTTGGTTGGCTCAACCTCCCGCCAAAATTTGACATTGAACTGTTGAGTTTATTTACGAAACACAAAATAATTATTATGTATAAATAGTAGTTTATTTAACGAGTTCGTGTGTAATTTGGGCTTTTTTTGGCATGAGTGGGCCAGTTTAAAGCTCGAGTGAAACGAGAGTTTTAAAGGTCCACGAGTAGGGATGGCAAAAATAATTTACACATCGATGTATTGCATCATTTGATGCATCGTAAGCAGATATCGATGTATTCGATGTATCGTAATAAAAAAATCGATGTATGAAAAACATCGATATACTTTCAAGGTTACAGTTACAACATGACAGTATAAAAATTTTAACCCCTTACATTTAAAAAAAACTTGAGAAAAAAATAGTTGAAGATTAAAAAAATATTTTAACTAGTTAGTATCGAAAGGCATTGTTATTAGGTCAGTGTCATTTGAAGGTTTTCAACAATAATAATCAAACACGAACAAAAAATAAGGTACTTTAGAAAAATCCTGTTTGTCTTATTTCATTCCCTGTTGTTTAATAATTTCTTCAAGTCCAAATGATAAAATATTGATTGATCTTCACACTGGATGGCGGCCGCAATTAAACTCATTTTTAAATACATATATCGAAACAAATACATCGATGTTTCCAATGATATATCGAAATGCTAACATCGATGTAAAAATATCGATATTTTTTTGAAATATATCGATCTATCCTAAACATCGATGTATATTTGCCATCCCTATCCACGAGTGCCAAAAAAGCCCAAATTACACAAGAACGAGTTGAAGCCCCAAAGGCTTCAAATCGCTGAAAATCTTTAAAATTAGCTTGACGTTTCGTTTTGACAAGTTGTCAAATTTATCAAAATTCGTTCACGCAGGAGAAAATTCTCAAATTCTGACAGTGTCGAACAAAAAAATGTTTTAGCTAGCTACCATATCATACTTTTTGAGTGAAATAATAAAATGAGAAAAAAAAACACGATGAACGACCAAAACGACTGTCCAACAATTTTCTTTCATAACCACACTTTTTTCTGACACTTGCAGACACACTAACAAAAATCGGCGACGTTGTCGAATGTATTTTCGAGGTAGAATGCACTGTTGGTGGATTTTTGATTTTGAAACAGATTATATTGTTCCTCTACGATATTATTGCATTTTTTTCCCTGCAACTTACAATGCACAAGCGCATTATACTGTGTCATAGCTATCCTTGATGTCATTTTTTTTTGCTCTTAGGGTATTAATAATAATTGTTGCTTACAATTCCAGGAAACGTCCGTAAACTTTGCCGAAATCGAAAACTAACGTTTTTTTAACATTTCAGCGAAAAATCTGCATACCAGTGGCGTCGCGTTTGGCAATAAAGCTGGTAAATTACCCATCCTTACGAATGTAAAATGTTTCTCTTGTTTGTTTTATACATTTTATACCGGGTGATCAAGAAGGACTGTTTAAGTTGGCAGTACAATTAAGAAAATGTTTTAATTCGGTTATTTATAACACTGCAACTGGATATGTTTTGTTGGTTTATTTGACAAATATCTAATATAGGTATAGCATTAACAACGACAAGCCACCAACAACCGGAAGTTACTCCTGTTATACGATTTAAAATACGATCCAGTTTTACCAACTTAAACAGTCCTTCTTGATCACCCCGTATATGATTAATTATAAAGTAGTTTGAGACCGCAAATTGTCTACGCCCATGCATTGAACGTTTGTTTACATAGGATTCCGCTACGACATGATCGATAATTTGCAACGCCTGCTCTGATTTGTTTTCTTTTTGATCACATTGTACTGATATTGATTATTATGACAGTTTGTTTTTTATTTTTATATTGAATTATGTAAACATATATGGGGGAAGGGGCGAAGCAGATGCATGTTTGATATTTTGGTATAGACTATAGATTACAAAATATGTATGTTGTAATTTTTAGACCATCGATAGAAGTTCGTTAAAATCCGTTAGTCATAAGGAAATGTAGAAGTGTATTTGGTTATGAGTGAATGCTAATAGATTGTTCGGAACGAATTAGATTTAACAGAAAAATTGTCGGTTAGGAGAGTCGGTTGGTTTCAACGGATTGTTTCTAAGTTTAAACATTCGATTGTTATTGGATTAGTAATTTTGCCGTTGGAGCTAGAATGAATGTGAGTGGTTGAATGAAATGGGGATGTATGAGTATAAAAGTAAGAGAGTTACAGTAAGTTGAGGAGAGAAATTGTGAATCTAAGACTGAGTAGACTTAAGAATTAGAGTTAAGAGTAATTCGAGTGTATGGAAATAATAAATCATCGTTCATAATAAAGTTAGTGTTTTAAATTCAGTGTTCTAAATTGATTAAACATCCTGACAAGAGCAAAGAAGGAATATTGCTAGTTTAATCAAAAGTGGAAATTCAAAGAAGAAAATATTTGTAACAATTTCAGAAGTGGAAGAAAGAGAAAAAAATTATTGCAACAATATTATAAGTGGGATAGTTGTGAAGAAAAATTATTGCAACATGTATAAGAAAATCGACCGATTCCCGGGGTACAGTAAGCTAACCTTCCCATGGAGTACTCTTTCTTTGGACTGCTTTTTGACGGGTACTATTGCTCGAAAAATAAGGAAAACTCATGGGGCTTGCATATAGTTTTGTGTTTTGTGATACCTAGCCATATTATAATTATGTCCTTCTTCCAAATTAATCTGATCTGCCTTGCCGTTTTCTGAAAAATTGAGGTTAAGTGTGATGCGTCTCTTAATTTTGTTGACCCACTCTGTGTATAATTCGAAATGATGAGGATTGGTGCTTCTAAACACATAAAAGAAATTTTGAAAATGCGTTTATCTGAGAAATGTGCAGTCACACTTTAAAATTACTGAAAAAGAACCATTTGAATAGAAATTATTCCAGAAATAACTTTCGAACTACGTAGAAAATGTAAGTAATTCTGAAGATTCCCAACCTTCTGCGGTAGCAGGAAGTTCGCCTAACAGACTGTTTATTTCTTCAATTATGTAATTTCAGTTTTTACACAAGTAACTGTTGGTGCCATAAGTTAGTAGTAACGCGCGCCGTTTTATAGTTTCCTAGGTCATTAACTTATGCTATAGTTATTATTGATCTCTGGTGAATAATGTTGATCACGCTGGGGCGACAGCTGGATTATTACTTTACTATCAAATCTAATGCACCTATTTATTACTTTGTAGCTGCAAGTACTCGTATCTGTTCTTTAACATATCTGGACATTCTCGATCCATTTATGTTTATTTAATGTGAACTTTCTACCGAACAACTTTTCAGCATATTAGCCAGATTTTTAATCCGCCTCATTCTACAGTTATAAATCAACGGAGCCGTTGAAGGAGCTTAAAAGAGAATTTACGACTGCGGTCTGTACATCTACGTCGACAGTAATGAATATAGTGGTGCCCTTCGGCGCCCGCTTAATTGATAAAATTGCACCGTCTTGGCCCCCCCGGTGTCTTCCTGCATTCTCCCTCTGGATTTTTCCAGCAGTTTAAACGTCTGTCATTAGTCTAACCTGGTCTAATCAAGAATAAACCGACAGTCGAAACCGTTAACCTCCTGAAACGTATCAAAACAAATGAGACGTGCGGGGCTTCAGCTATGTTGTTACATTTCAGTCCCAACAACACCTCCTGCGCTTCTTTCACTGGCGGCACGAGATGTAATCTTCTCTCGTTTCAGTTAAAATCGATTTAGACGTGCGCGAACGGCCTGGAGTAGTCCGGGCCTGCGCTGAAAACCAAACTGCGACAATTCCACTACAGTTTTCGTGCGCTTTTTTCAGGAGATTCACTGAAAACACATTGTTCGGAAACGATACCGTCGAAAGAGATGAGATGGGGTCGGGTGAAGTTGTTCGAGTAGACGGTAAGGGTTATGACGGTTTAAAATGAAAGGGTGGTTATTGGTGGTCCAGATGAGGGGGAGGACTGTGGTGGAATGGCAAAGTTTGATTGCACCGGACCCGGCCAAAAATGTTTTGCCGTAGTGCAACGACCGGAGGCGGTATTATTCGATTAATTTTGAAAAGTTGCAATACAGGTGCGAGGATTTGATATGCATTTGTGATATAGATTAGACTGAAATTAGACGTATTTGTTCGTCATCATTCATTCTGTGCTTTTGTCACCGGAAACTCCAAGGGTGAGTACAACAGAATGCTTTCCAGTATAAGCAAAAATGATTTTTTCCCGTGCAATTTTTTTTTTTATCTTTGAATATGTACTTGTTGAAGTATAGGTAGAATCACAATCAATAAGTATGTTCATTTTTTATATCCAGAGTAAATTGCTGCACACGCATTAATATAATACATATGCAGATAACAGTACATTTAGAAAATTACAACACAGATTGGTAGATTTGTTGCAGATAATTTTTCTTTGTTTATACAAAAATAAATGTTCATATTTTTGAATTACGTTCATTTAAGTCACCATTCTTGGACGTACTAGTGGTAATAAATAACTCACATTAAGTAGTAAGCGTACGGTAAAATTATGTTACGTCTATTTTGGACTTCGTTTAAATTCATTAACGTGAGGCGAAAATTTGTCCCTTATGAATCACTTATCTATTTTCAGTGGATGTTAGTTGACAAGGGAAACAAATATTTAGTAATGTGCATACAAAGTAACTTGCATGCATATGCATTTTAATTAATTTATTAATAAATTATGCGCTCATAAATTTATGTTTGAAATAAATAAAGGCGTGCAAAATTTTAATAAAAAAAAATTGAAAAAGACGATTTCAGAAGTTTATTACAACTAACAATTAAAAAATGAATTCTGGGATTTTAAAATGATGCTGTAATAATCTTTTTGTCCAAGATCGATTTATAATTTATCAGTTATGAATTTTTATTTTATTTTGAAATCTTCGGTTTAGAGCAGAGATTGTAAATGTGTGCTAAAAATGATCGATTAAAAATTTTCCTTTTAACTTATTTAATAGCAGCAGACCGAGGCACCCTTTAAAAATCCGATATGATGTGTAAAGAGTATGTCAACTCCCTCAACGCAAATATTTACGTTATTTAGATGATAGAGGGAGATTAGGGTGGAGGTTACTTTTTAAATGTGGGTCTAAAGTAATAACTGTCAAATTTAGTGGCAGGTTTTTGCTATAAAGGTTTCGCTTTTTATCAGAACTTTTATTACTTTTTGTTGCGTTAATTTTATTTGTACAGTTGCTCAAACAGTAAAGAATTTATTGTAGATTGGGGAATCACTTGTAATATAAATAAAAAGTATCAATTTGTATTAAAATAAACAATATTCTTCGGTGACTTTGAACAAACATCTGTACATTGTGTAAAACGTTCGTTCTATTTAATACCATTTTTATTATTTTTATTATGAAATTATGGAAAACAATTTTTCGATGACTACAACCGAATCACCATATTCATGTACTGCTATACAGGGTTACTACCGGGTCATTATAAATGATTGTCTCATCGCAGTAGGCATTGGTGACGTAGTTGAATGTGCCGCAAGCTTTATAACATGAGTGAGACTAGCATCGCCTATAGGTAGCGCTGCTGGCGGTAGTGTAAATTTGTCTACTAGTTTATCTAACGTTGCGAAGCTAGCGGCATATCCCAAATTTGTGTGGGTTTTCAACGCCAACTGCGATGGGACAATCACTTATAATGACCCTGTATAAATGATTGTAGCCCAAGTTGGCGTGAAAACTGAATGTAATATTTATGGTTGCCGCTCCATATGAAAATGAACAAAATTATGGGAATAAGTGAATACACACTGTTCACACAATTGACACACTATTGACAGTTCACGCCACATTAGAGTTATGTTTGTATAAAGTTGTAAAAAATTCATAACATGGGCATGACTTGCTTCGACTACAATAATTTATAATGACCCTGTATAAACAATATAAACTTATTGTCAGTTGTTAAGCATTTTCATTAATATAGTTTGTCTAAAAACTTTTTTAAACGAATATTCTCTGATGTGTTGTAAATCTGTTTGGACAAAATGTTTTGTAAAATCTAACACACTCGTCATCAATGCTGCTTTATTAGTTCCTTCAGAACAAGGAATTGTTATTTCATACAGTTTCAAGTAAATATGTCAGTGAATGATTTAAAGATGTTGAAAGTGATATAATTTACGATATCTCTTCTGTGTTGGCTAAGGTGATCTTAATTCTTCTTGATAAGTATCGCGTGATATAAGTATAAGAAATTTTCATGTTAAATGCTCATTCTATTTGTGGTTTCAGTTTTCATTGACATCGAAGACGTTATAGTATATCGAATCATCGTGAAATGTATACCTATTACAGGATTTCAAGATCTTGCAAATAGAAAACATTGATGTAAAAATACTACTACGGTGGTTCATCGTTTCATTTTTCTACATAGTCATCTAAAACACTAATTCATTTGGGGTGCCGTTAGAAAAAAAATCCTATTTTTTGTATCTCGTGTCATCTATTTATTCCCTTCATCAGAGTTGTCAGGAAAATGATTGGGGGAAGGGAAGGGTAGATGTGAATAAGCGGGTTGAAAAAAATCTTTCGTTCGTGCCTCGAGCTACTCATTTATACTCGTTATCACTTATCAATCACTGCTGCATATAGTCCGGGAAATGTTTGCAGAGATATTTTGTTACATCGGAATTCCATTTTATCCACCTTTGAAAAGAGACAAGCTTTGCTGAACAGTAATCGATCATCTAATTATTCTTACGTCTTCCAAATTTCGTCTGATTCACATGTCAATAAATGATAATCCGTTGATAACGTTTTTTTCGTTCTTCGAAATACTGAACCACCCTCATTGATTTAGAATTAATGAAAGAATGAGGTTCACAGTGATCAATAAAGAACTTGATTGAATTTTTTTCCGCATGTCTTTAATAGAGATTTAACTTCATGTAATATTAACCAATTAAAAAGAAACAAGAGCACATGCACCAGTAGAAAGTTACAAAATATTCCTTACATTTATTTTCAGCTGATTTATAATGTATTCGGTTAATTCTCCAACCGGAGATTATTCGGGTTCAACTCTTATCTGGCGAGATTTTAATTTAACTTTATATTCGCATTTATTGCTGGAAGCTAATTAAGCTTGAACAAATTTTTTATAAAGAATCCTCGCCCCAAAGCGCTCGGGTCTTTTCAACCATTTATTCTCGTTTAATTCCAAGTAACCAACGCTCACAAAAATTAAAATGTTTCCGACAAAAGTTGAGCTTTCATAATTTTACTGTTGATAAATTTTTAAGTGATAAGTTGTTCGAAGTTGTTTATTTTTTATATCTTAAAACCTGTCAAGGATTGAACACAAATCCTTCATTTTGGAATCATATTTTCGAAATAGCGTGAAACTAGAGAATGAAGAAGAATTATGTTATACGGTTTTAACCCAAATTTTACAAACATGTTAGAGGTCTTGAATTTTCTCATGGGCTATGAGTCATATCTGCGCATACGACGAATATCGGTCTCAAGTAGGTGATATCATCATTAAAGTAGTAAAGTAGTCGACGTTTTCAGTTTTCATTTACAGATTTTTCACTGGTTTATAGCTCCTCCTTCGCGCAGATATTTCCAAGGTCACAGCCCATGAGAGAATCAAACACCCTACTATGGCAATCTTCACTGCTCGTCTAATGATTAAACATATGACCTGACCTGTCTTGCATATGCCAAAAAATGGATTTATGTTGAAGACATTGTAAAATTTTATAGGAAAAAATAGATGCTAATGAGATTTTATACTTAACTGTAAATTGTCAGAACAAAATTCAATAAAACAATAATTCACCTGACAGAAAAATTAAAATTTCGAAATTGGATTTCCGAGCAGAAAATGTATCACAGAGTAAATGTGATTTTCAGCTTTAAACATCTTATTTTGGAACCAATTTTCGAAATGTCATACTACGTAAGGTGACAAGTGACAACCTTTGTGCACCATTTCTTCAATTTTTTTTTGTTTAAAATTTTCACATAGGGATAAAATCTTATCAGAACCAACTCTTTTCGATCTTTATAGGATTTTTTAAATATTAAATTTGAGGTTGGTATACCGGAAGTCACATGATAACTCTTGTCAGTAATATTTTTTGTCTTTCGTCAGTGGTCTTTAGACAAGCAGCCGGTTGCCTTAGAACATTTTTTGGCAGATCAATAAATATTTTTTTTCATGAGTTGCGAAGATCTTGGCATGCACTGTATATATTTTGTTTATCTAAAATATTTATAAATTTCTTAAGCTCTTAACTAATATTAACTTAGCATAATATGTATTTTGTTTTTAGCTTTTACGTAATATTTTTACTTAATCAATATTGTAAACAAGGAAGCTCCAAACTATTTGTCAAGAAGAGTTATTATGTTTTAATTTATTTAGAAGCATGTTAAATATTTATGATTTCCACTTACTGAAAAATTGTTTCCATCCTACTTTTACATAATTTAGAAGCGTCAGGTATGGCAGATATTTTTAGCCGTAATATTTTATTAAATCTCTTTGTTTGTAGAAAAGCTCTTTTTCAAAGCAAGATCAGTGAATTTAGCCTGTACGACTCTGCTAAAAATAGCACAAAAATGTCAACGCTCACACAAATTGTTTATGATCGAGTAGTTGCAATATGCATTTAATCGGTGCTTTTGTCTGGCCCAAGGATGCGGCAAAAATGATTATTAAAACATAGTCCACTGTCTGCAAACTGCAATAAATTAATGTAAGCCCATCACGGTTGGCAATTAAGCGATGAATTATTTTCTTGAACAAATTGAAAGAACAGACGTTCGACAGGAAAAATCCTAATAAGTAGGTATAAACATTGCACATAAACATCTTCAATGGTAATTTGCCGAAAGCCGTCATTTACAATTATGCCACGAGTCAGTAAAATGCACCAATCGTTTATACCAGCTGTTAAAAATATTTGATTTGAACGCCAGTTTATAGAGTAACGTTGACTGAAGTACCTAAAATAGTCCACAACATATGCGTTTCGTTGGTTAGTTTTTATGCCAGAAAGTAACCACAAAATGAGTGAATTAGCATTTAAATCTGTGTTTATTTTCATGGAGCAAGAATAGAAAGTTACGCAACTTTGTTAAGAAGATAACCATAACAACTGAATTCTTCGTCTACCCCCACCGCCGCACTCACAAATTACATGTTGCATTGTGTTGGACAAGAGTCTTTAATACAGGAAACATGATATTACCGACTACAATCGGGAGGTAATTTAAAATCGAAGGGCTCGTATATTATTCAGGGTTGCCTGCGTCGCCCAACTTGATTAGCCCACGGGAGTCCACAACACAATACATTAATTTCCATAATTTATAACGTTTCGAATTGTGTCAAGAGTGCTGTGCTTCCACGTCACGTGACGGTCAGCGAGGGCCGAATCAAGCTCGGACATGACTTTCGAGTCGCACCCCTTGATGTTTTGATGGTATGCGTTGGGTTAAAAAGCGAATGGAATTTCTCCGGTGCGATGCGTGTACAGCCCTGACGCGTGCCATGGCACACTGCCTGCGAAGGCAGCTGTTCACAGTGAGCCACCCTAAAACAGAATGCACATGTCTTTTACTTTTTGGCGTACCATATTCCCACATATGTTCGCCAGAGACGTCGTTAAAAGATGCGAAATCATCGACTCTCTGACAATGCTCGACGAAAGCCGAATTTGCTCCGGTGCTGAAGAGTCAGACCCGCGATGCCGGGAAGACAGAGTATTTACACACGATTTCAAAGAGCTCTAGTGCTTCCTTGAATCAAACTATATTAATCCTTATTAAAATAAATGATCCGGCAAAAGCGCGCTCTTTCAAAAGCCCGCCAAGTCATGATTACCAGCACAAGAAAAATGTTAATTGCGAAATTTTCTTTTGCACTAAGCAGACAATAAACAGGCCGACCGCAATGTTAATAATCACATTACACTTTCGTTTTAGCCCAAATTGGGACGATTACGGTTATCGATAATCATTACGTGGGTAGCATTGCGAAATGGTAGTTTTCCCCCATTGTGACTCGTGGATGAATTGTTATGGCGGTGATTTGCATAAAAATCGAGGAAAAAATGATGCGGTGGGTTCTTCCAAATTTCCATAAGTTGGACCGTGTGGTCTATGGGGTTTAGGAGGGGCGAGAGGGTTGCTCGAGGATCGAGGGAATAGTGTACATATACGCACAGATGTGCATGCGTGTTGTGTGTACCTTTAAACGTACAGCATCAAGTCGGCTGGGAAAACTTAGTGAACATGTGACAATCTGAATGACCGGTCGGTTGACTTGATTCTTGACGGTTCTTGAATGTTTACGGAGTTTTTTCAGTGAGTTTGGGTACAGCAGAGATGGATTAAGTTGCAGTCATTCCAGGTGAATACACGTTTTTTATCCCTATTTGTACTAAGGGTACCGCCACAAGAAATGTTTGGGTAGATAATATAAAATATGTTTTTATGTCGTAAAGTTTAATAGAAAAACATTCTTAAAATACGTTATCAGTTGACAGCTGATACTTCTTTAAAATATTATCTGCTGAACATATTGTTATCATTTTTTGAAAATGTAATTTAGGATATGTAATATAATTCGCTATCAATTGCAATTGACATAGAATGTCAAAATAAAAAGTGCATAGATAATAGATATTAAATAAGACCTTAAATATTTACATTAGACAAGTCCGATTAAGAAGCTTGAAAGAAAATCCCAGGATAAAAAAATGTTGACGAACAAATTTATATTGTCGACTCTGCATTTCACATGAAACTTTGTTAATAAAACAATTTGCAAAGGGTTGGGACAAATAGTGTTTTCGATACGATAAATTTTAAAATGCAACTGACGCCAAATTGAAGAAGGAATTTTTGTTAACGTCGACATTCACAAGTTAATGTGCTTCTGAAGAAGAAGCACCTACAGTATCGTAAGTACAGTTGGTTGAAAAAAAAAACAGAACTGTCAGAATAAAATTGACACATTTTTACAATTTTTCCATAGTGTGAAACCTTCTTAAGAGAGATAGGTTAGAATTAACGTCAAAATTCAATGACATTTTTTTAAATTATTTGATAGGTATTGTCAAGTAGACAATTAATTGACAAATGGACAAAATCAAATTTACATTAGAAAATTTTTCGTTTCCCGATTTTTTTGCAACCAACTGTATCTGTTGTTTGTGAGAACGATAATATTTTAGAAAATATTGTTACTCTTACAAGCAAGCATTTCTGTTTCTTGTTGTACAATGTTGTCCTTGCTCTTGGCAGAATCCCAACTTTGCAGCTTTCCTGAACATAGCAACAAATAGACAGTAGATCCACAACTTAGTATACCGAACAAAACCCAAAAAAGATAGCGCCAGGTTTCAAAATCATGACGGCTCCTGAGTAATACTGCTACCAACTGCGTTGCAAAATAAACTCCAAATGCTCCAAGTCCATTTACCAGTCCGCAAATAGTACCAGCAAAATTTGGAGATATGTCTATAATATTTGCGCAATGTCCGGCCGAAGCTGATCCGCTTGCTGTTATCGTTATAAAAAAAGATATTATTACAAGTGAAGCTATGTTGCCCCACAAGGCTACAATCATCATGCAGATTGCCGGAACTACTAATGGAATACCTCCGAAAATTCTTCTCACAGCAGTTGTAGACAGTTTATGAGTTTTTAATAAACGATCTGCCCAGTACGCACAAAATAATCCTGAGAAGTAACATCCTGAAAATTCAAATCACGTAAACAAATATGTACATATCAGTGGTGTTAATTTTACCCCAGGTAGGTAGACCAGAAAATAGTCCGATTTCTTTCATGTTGTATTGAAATACTTGGTCTAAATAAGAAGGTAACTGTGTCAATATAATCATGGTAGCAACAAAGTTTGAAATTTGTGCGAAAACGATTGCATACACTGGCTTAGATGTGAGTATTTCTTTCCAAGGAATCTCACCAAACTTTTTCTTAAGGTGTGCATTAACATTTTTTCTTGTCGTATTTTCAAGAAGTTGCTTTTCTTTATGTGAAATTCTGGGATGTTGTTGGGGGGAATCATATATTAAGTAAAACCAAATCAGTGACCAAAATAATGACATGGATCCAGTGATATAAAAAACACTCTGCCAGCCAAATTTAGGAATAAGGATACCACTTATATGAGACGCGAGTGATATTCCTATTGCACTGCTTGCTAAAGTTGTCATAAACATAGACTGTTCTTCAGGTGGTACCCACTTGGCTGCTAAAGGCATAATAGCCGGCCAGCTAGCACCTAGTAAAAAACCCATCAAAACTCTTGATGTCAACAAAGCATAATAATTCCAGTAGGCTAATATTGGTGTCAAAAGTGTTAATAACGAAGCTAACATCATTGAATATCCAGAAACTCGTCGTGAACCAATTACCTCCGCTAATCTTCCACTTGGAATTTTAGTGAGAGCAAATCCCCAAAAAAATATTCCCAAAATGTTCTGTTTCTCAGATTCGGTCCAGTCGAACAAATTCGCATCAGTTTGATTTTTCTTGTTGATCATTGCAACGATTGCACTGTTGATAACAGTTTTTAACAAAGCGTTTAAAATAAAACAACTTGCAACCATCACATATAGAATTCGACGGCACGAAAGAATTTCTGCAACATTAGATGTATTGGTTAAATAGTACTGAAATAAACAATAGATTTATTATACAAGACGATAAAATTGTATTTTATCTTCGAGAGCGTTTTTAGTGTAGAGACGTCAGTTGAGACGCTAATTAGTAATCACGCTCGAGAATAATAAAAAAAAATAAATGACTTTATCTACCCTTGCTGTTAAAGTAGCACTTTGCTTTTGATTTGAATAGATAAAAGCACACTTTAACATCTGCTATAGAAAAAAAACATTATATTTGGCTAAAGTGTCAAAAATTGATTTGTGGAACAGATTACTTTTGGGTTTGATTCTAATAATATGAAAAAAACAGTAACGTCCAAAAATATATTGTATAAGTTACAAACCTAACAGCCCTTTTTTCCATTTTAAAAATATTGTACACATGTTGTCGACTTGGTTAATTTTTCAACGACTGAACTTACTTTAAACGTATCGAAGTTATTACTATCTACATACATATAGTCGTTTTCAACGACATCCGTGCTGTCAATGTCATTTTTAATATGTTGGTGCAGATTGTACATACAAATTCATAACCAGGATTCAGAGTATAAACAAATCCTAGTTAAAAAAATGTCAAACAAGAAATTGAGGTTATGGTAAAAGAAAATAGCTATTTCGTCAAACATCAACAACAAATAATAAAATTCAGTTTTCAACATGGTGTAAAATACGGTTAAACTAGGACATCCTCGGAATCCAAATCAGACTACATCTTTTCTGTGATTTGTTTAAATTTATAGAAAATAATTTGAATTTGTCAATTTGCCGCGTCAAGCTAAATTGCCAAATTAGGAAATTCAAAATTACTAAACCGAAATAGCAAGTAATGCCAACATACTGTCATAGTGACAGCACGGATGTCACTGAAAACGACTATATTTAAAATTATTTATTAGGTACCCAAGTAAAATTTAAACCCTGTCAAGCTGTAAACAACATCAATCTATCAAATTATAAAAATATTTGATGTGATACTATGTACCAATGTGGAATACAATAAATAAGTAAAGATTTGTTTCTAAAATATTTCATAAAACTTGAGTATCAATATATCAATATGTCTTTTTAGTTTCTTTTCAAATCTTGTCATTTTTTGTGAGAGATTTTTATGGTTGGGAAGAATCGTGTATTAATTAAAAATAAAAAATATCCAGAAATAGCCACTCCTATTTCAGTAGATACCAAGCATATCGTGATTATTGACAGTTGATGAGAAGCTATTACATAGCTTCGCTTAGCTCTCGGAAGCTCAACTGCTAGTCAACTAACTTTTATATTAAATCCGTTAAACTTAAAATAGCTTAGTAATTCTAAAATTCAGTCAATTTGGCAGATGCAACAACACCAAAACTCTTCGTAAACCAAACCATTTAATACTGAGGATTTTGGTTAATGCAAAACAAAATGAATGTGCTAATGTTGATAAGAGAATTTATCATGAATCTACTTATTACAATCACAAAATGCATATATGTATAGTTTGTTCAGCGAGAGATTGGTTGACATAAAAATCACTAAATTCTACGTAGAGAAAATAGTACAGTTACGGCCACGAAATTTCGTGAGTTATTTTACTGTCAATTCAACTACCGTTTCTGATACTAGATATAAATTTAAGGCCACTTTTATTAACATTATGTATGCGTATTTGCAGCCGTTTAGGCGTAATTTAAATTTTTTGAATAAAATATTTTTTTTATAAGCAATTGTTTTATTTGAAATTTTATTCAAAAATAGCATTGCAATAAATATTAGATAACAATAAAACAATAAAAAATAAGCAAATTAACAAAAAAAATATTTGAATGTAAATGATTTCATTGAAAATATTTTTTTGTTAATTTGCTTATTTTTTATTATCTCGTTGTTACGAGATCTACTGTTTATTGCATGTGACTTTTGAATAAAAATTCAAATAAAACAATTGTTTGATAAAAAAAGAATATTTTACTCAAAAAATCGAAATTACGCCAAAACGGCTGGGAATAGGCATACACAATGTTAATAAAAGTAAGCTTTATAATTAAATTTTACATTTATGTCTAGTGTCACAAATGGTGGTTGCCATTTAAAAAAATGAGGTTTTTGACATTTTTTGATTAGCAATTTTGAAAAATTTCAGTAGGCGTATGAAACATAAAAAAAAAATTCACTAATCGCGGAAAAGATCGGCCCGGTATTTAGGAATTCAACTCAAAAAAAAAATCAATTATTTATTTCAGATGGTTCAAGAGTTATAAATGTGTTAATGAAGCCCTGCAACCTCGCTTTTTTGCAAAAAAGATGACATGGTCAAAAACGATGACAGATAAGTGTTGACAAAAAGATGTTCCAAACTCAAAAGTTAACGTAGAATCGAAATGTAAAGTCAAAATGAGGTCTTTCCATTTAAAAAAATAAAGATGGCGTCGATTTCCGGTATTTCCGGAAGTGCCACCATTTTGAAAATATTTCATTTGAACTTGGAGTAGTCGATTATAGTCAACTACCAATTTTCATATTAATATGATTTGGGGAAATCAGAAAGTTTCTAATGAACGGGCTACGTGAATTAGCCTGTATGTATTTAAAAAAAATTGGATTTTTATCTTTTAAAACCGAAATTTACATACGTAGAAAGTGTTGACAATTTGCATTTTAAAATTATTCTATCACCAATTATGTGACGATACATTTATTTTGTAACAGTTACACAATAAGGTAAAGTAAATTCAGGATGGATTGGGTATTTCAAGGTCAAATAATTTTATTTTTTGGCTATGTGATTATGTCTTAAAATAGTGACATGCAGGGAACCAACATAATGCGAATTTAGCAATGCTCAATCTAACGTAAACGGTGTATAGTCAAGAATTGTCAAAAATTCTGTTTTCACATTAACTCTATTAGATTAAGGCCAAAAATGTAAAAGTTCATATCAAAAGAGCAAGTTTTTGTTTATATTTGAATAAAAGTTAAAATTTCTGATTCAAAGACCCCAAGTACTCTGCTCTTCTAGCACAGATATTTTTTTTTTCTAATTATTTAATACTGTAAAAATAATGTCAACGAAAGAATCAATTGTTTGAGTTTTAAATCAACCGATATATGTTTTTATTTTAAGCATTTTCTTTTTTACCGAGCAAGTGCATGTCGATACTATGCGGCACGTTCTCTTCTCGTTTTTCTGAGTCCCACGGTTGCACTTTACTGGAACACCAGATCAGATAAATGATACTTGCAGACAAGTACGTAGAAAACAAAGTCCAAAAAAGATGGCGCCATTCTTGAAAGCTTTGACCATTTCTGAGTAGCATGGCTACTAGCCTGGTCGACAAATAGACAGCGAATGCTGAGAACGTATTCACTATACCACAAATGGTACCAGCGTAATTGGGCGAAATGTCCAAGATGTTTGCAGCGTGACCAGCGGTGCTGATTGCATTTGTTGTCAAGCTTGTTGTGAATGCTATAAATGCGATTAGAGGTATGTCACCCCATAACGCTAATGTCAGCATTGACATGGTCGGTATCAGCAGCGCCACAGATTCGAAAATTTTTCTAACAGTTGTGGTGGACAACTTTCCAGACTTTATCAACCAGTCTGCTATATATCCAGAACCCAATGACGCACAGTAACCCCCTGAAAAGAGTTTACAAGTTTACGATACAAATAATCACGATTTCTCAAACCCCAGTACGGCAATCCCGAAAAAAATCCATTCTGTTTTATGTTTAGGTGAAGTACTTGGTCCAGGTACGAAGGCATCTCATTTAAGCAAGTCGTGTAACCTAAAAACGTTGCGACCTGACCAGCAGTAATAGCCCAGACAGGTCCACTCTTCGCTATCTGCTTCCAAGGAATCTGATTAAATTGTTTTGGTTTTGCGTTGTTAACTTCGATTTCACTCTCGATTGTCTGTTTTTCTCGTTGCGAAATTCTGGGATGTTGGTTGGGAGAATCGTAAACTAGGTAAAACCAAACGAGCGACCATAGTAGACCCATGCTTCCGGTGACGTAAAAGACACTTGCCCATCCGTACGCATCTATTAGCACACCGTGCAAATGGTAAGCTAGAGCAGCTCCTATGGCAGTGGATGCTAAACATGAGATAAATACCGAGTGGTCTTGAGGTGGTATCCACTTTGATGCTAGTGGCATCACTGCTGGCCAAGTGGCTCCTATCAAAAATCCCACTACTACTCTTGACATTAACAAAACGTAATAGTTCCAATAAGCAATCGTTGGTGTACAAATCGTAAGCAAAGAAGCTAACGCCATGGAATAACCACTCACTTTTCTTGAACCTATGATTTCAGCTAATCTTCCACTAACTATTTTGGTGAGTGCAAAACCCCAAAAAAAGATACCCAGAATTTCTTGTTTTTGATCTTCGCTCCAAGAGAACAGATGTGATGTGTTGGGTTGATCTTTCTTTTTTACCATGGCCACTATTGCAATGTTGAAAACTGCTTTTAACATGGTGTTCATTATAAATTCACTGTTCACCATTAGATGTAACACTCGACGGCATGTCAAAATCTCTGCAATTGTAATAACACCCTGACGTTTTTTTACGAGATCAAAATTTGATTTGGGTACTCACCACGTACCATTTTTCGCTAGTTATTACAGTTTTGTTTTTAAAGTAGGTCTTTATATGCATTTTCCGATGCGTTGTAAGTAGACGACACTGCAATAAAGTAAGTAAATTTAACACCGGTAATAGTTTTATCTCGAAAGTAATGAGGATAATTGGGGAAAATAAAAAAATGTACCTGTATACATTAAATGTCAATGTTAACTTGCAAATTATCAGTGGACTTAACAAAATGCACTAGTAGTAAATAGGACCAAGTGTGACCTAAAGAATTTGTTGTAAAAAATGAATTACCTCTTATTTAAACACATGTTTTATCAACAAATTTTAGTCATTTTAAAAATTGTAGATAACTAATCGCATATCCAATTGGAATAACTACTGGGAACTAGAATTAACGGAATTAAAAGATCTGTTGCGGTGATATTGTTGCAAAAGTAGAAAGTAATTTGATTAAAACAGGTTTTTTTCAATTTATGCGAATTTTGATTAACGCTAAACATTATTTTTGTAGAAAACCAATAATTACTACTTATACCATGGTTCCAAAATTGTAGGAGTGGCTCATTGGCGATACTTACAGCGTTCCATAGGCGTGCGGTAATTTTTTGCAAATGTGTGATAATAACGATAATCAGCTATCATTGGTAGCAAAGATGGGAACAATGCACCCAGCAGAAACCTCGTTAAAGCTCTGGAAACCAATAAAGTGTAGTCATTTCAGTATACGGTTATTACTCTCAAGAAGCCCACCAAAGAAGTGGACCAACTATCTCAGCAAGTCTTCTGCTGGTAATTCTGCACAAAGTACAAAGGGAGTAAAAATTACCAAGTATGTTTTCCTTTTGGTCCTCATTCCAATGGAAGGAGAATAGAAAACTATCATCTTTTACATTTTTGTCGGTCATCTGAACTACAGTGATGTGAAAAATTGACATCATTGTCATGGTGACGAAGAGTAACCGACGGCATGTTAAGATTTCGGTTTTTAAAACAAGGGATCAGTTAAATTTGATCCCAAATACAATGTAATTACATATTTAGAAAATCCGTTAATTCCTTCTCAAGATCTTTGATAAACCACTGACACGTGTTCCAGGCTAGGTATACTCATCAAAAGCTCTAATTCAGAGACCGAACATGGTAGGTACTGCACTTGGCTGTTTTAAAAGTTTTACGATGCATTTAACTGCGTCATCACGCTTTTATATTCAAAATTTTAATTCATCGAAAGGGGCGCTTGTAGTGGCTGCTGGTAAAATAAAGCATGCAGTAAAGAACTTTCAATTAATTGCCTGGAAATTACTCTTGATGCACTGAAATTACTTCAAACAAGTTTCTCTACAATTAAACGAATCGAAGTAATTAAATCAATTACATTAAAGAACAGAGGATCATTATCAATTTTCAAGTCTTGGCGTTATCAAGGGTCATGAGAGTCTGGAGAGACCACCGTGTAATTCCGACCCCACAGACTATCATGTTTCTGGCGTTTATTGTAAAGTCATGGTTTGTCTGGCTGCAGTAAACTGGAGGGTGCATTGTTTCCGCCCCTCTTCAAGAGAAAAATTGTCTGGTGCAGGCTGCATTCACACATATCGATCAATAGTGGAGTCGAAGAAGCGCTGCAGCGTTGATTTCGAAACTATGAAGACTTACACGCTTCATTTAACTTGAATGAAGGTAAAATGGCATTGTACTTGTTGAATGAATTTTGATTGTAAACAAATACCGTATCGAAGTAATTATCTGATTTACAAGCCGTGATAGAATTGTTAGTCTAACAATGTCTTTTGATTGTCTAGACGAGACGAGTCCAACAATGGATTTGATCCCACACAGACCACTTT
Organism: Tenebrio molitor; assembly: GCF_963966145.1. Taxonomy (NCBI): domain Eukaryota; kingdom Metazoa; phylum Arthropoda; class Insecta; order Coleoptera; family Tenebrionidae; genus Tenebrio; species Tenebrio molitor. The sequence continues at coordinate 12,678,582 of NC_091051.1, read as the reverse complement.
GACATTGATTATGGGATTCTTATGGGAACGGCGTGGGTCATACTTCTTAAGTGCCTTTAATATTCATACTAATCGCAGTGCATTTCGATTTATCTCAGTTTCCAACAGTGCAGTTTTGACTTGACAAAGTAAAAGTGAAAATCAAACGGTCCAAAATGTTTCTACATTCAACCCAGTTATTGTAAGTTTAAACCATTTTTACTAGAGAGGTAACGAATTGATACATTCTTTTATCAGACTATTTTGTCCCAAATTAACAGAGAAATTCTAATGAATATTAAAAAAAAACTCCCTTTCTCTTTAAGAACAGTCAAATTCATTTACATTATCTTGGAAAAAAATCCATTTGGAGCATTTGTTCAAATATTCGAGTAGTTGTCAAATATTCTTTTTTTTAGTCGTTGCAGTGGTAATCTTAACGCCAATAATAATATAGAGCAACTGCTACTTTTTACTGTTATCCTGAGTTGCAATGGGATTGTTAATGGAAGCAACATCCACATCCTTGTTACTTTTAACTGTAAATTGTTTCCTCCGATAAGTCAATCATTGTTTATATATCTCTTGTAAAGGTTAAGAGCACCACATGCAGACGGTCTGATATCTCTCACGTCGTGTTTCTGCTCTAGGGTAATCACTAATTGATTTCCGCTCATGTTATACTATTTCAAATGTGCAGAAGGCATAAAGTAAATAAAGGAAGAAATAAAGTAAATTTGCTTTACTAAAATAGTTATTTATGTATCAAGGCCAAAAAGTGCATCTTTTTCGTCCGAGTCTGAGTTTTCTGGACGAGGCGCAGCCGAGCAAATCAAATTATGTAAATTTCATAATAAAACGCGCTGTCTCTTGTGCATTTACTAATACATATAAAAATTAAAACAGTCCAGATCCTTTTAGCTTTAGGAAAGCTAAAAGCTGGAAAAAACACTTGCAATGGAAATGACGGAAATTTAAAATTTTGTTGAAATATTCGTCGAGTTGTTCACAAAACACCTGAGATCCTTGTATCGCCTTCGACTTGTGAAGCATTAATCAAGACAAGATACGATGTTGTTTTTGAATATTAATCGACATTTTCAAGATGTCATTCGCAGCAGGACGGAAACATTAGCCATTAATATTTGTCCAACGTTTTTCTGCTGAAAATTTTTGCAATTTGTGGAGAACGTCGGAATATTTTAGTTTAATGAAAACAGGATAAGCAATAAGGAATGTCGATTTAAAGAAAGAATGTGTTTTATACTCTGACATAAATTAATATTTTCGCTCGATCACGAACTTGAGGCAACTTACAACAATTTCTAAAGCGATAAAAGACGCTCATAAAATATTTCAATTTCTACATCTTTCGCGTCTCTTCTGTCCCGTCGATAATGAAATATGACTGGCACTTTGTCGCTTGCAATTAACTCTTGACGGCCTCTTTTATGAGAAAAATCAGAAGAATCAAGTACATGATCGCCTCGTTCAGGGTAATTTCTTAAACTGGACCAGAGCATATGAGTGAAGGTTGCGAGCGTCCAGAATACCTATAAGGAGCTTTCAATGCTAATCCGGTTAACATTTGGCATTGTTCTTATTATCGCTCCTTTATAAATAATTTAACAAAACGTTAACTCCATTTCACCGAGCGGAACGATTACTAATCTCAGTCGTATCGGTTTCTTTGGAATAATCGTATCCTTGTGGCTGCTACCACGGATCTGAGTTTCTATTATTAACGACAGCCCGATTAAAATTACACACGAGCGATTATTCTTGCATAATAATTGGAAATTGGTCTGCTTCCGCGGACTTGACGGCGCACGTCCGGTCTTTGTGAGCGCGGCTCGACAAATCGAGAAAATTACAATATTTTAGGACGTTAGTGTAACAATTTGTGTGTCACTTTGTCACACATGGAGAGAGCTTTGTGTTTAAATTCAGGTCTGGTAGTCGCGCTGACCCCTTGAGCAATAATGTTCCAATCAAGACCAGTTCCGCGGGAATTCCATCATCAATTTCTATTGTCTAGGTGGAACATCTTTAAGGAAACTCGGGACCTAGTTAGGGACCCGATAAGCGACACATTAGTCGAATAGTAATGGGCTACCGGAGTCGGAAAAGCTATAATATTTTAAATAAATGACTAATTAACGGCCCGCGTCTACTTCTTATGCTAATTACAGTACGTATTTGGCTGCGAGGTGCCACTTTTCACGAATTAGCCTGTTGACATAATTTTGAAAAATGAGCTACTCTTCTTTTTATTGGTCGTGATAAATCGTCATGTGATTGTTCAGCAAGTGTTAAGATTTGCACTTTTTAGCTGAAACGCGGAGAAAGTCGCAAAAAGATTTCAGTTAGTTGCATTCCACGCTTATTGATCTGTGCCAGTACTGACATTGAATTTTCCTAGTAAAACCGTGAATTGACGTTTTAACAAGCGTTACAAAATGCGAATTTTTGCAAGTTAAATAGAACGATAATGAATCACAGAGTTATCGGCGTTTTGCATAGGAAATGCTAGCTGTGACACGAACTATTTGTTATGTTGTATATTTGCTTAGACGCTGAACAAATACGATGATAAAGATTGTTTAGGAAAACCACAAGTTTTGACTTACTCGAGCGTTATTAACAATTGACATCGTAGATAAGCAGTTACAAAGTTACACGAAGAAAGTGTAAAAATACGGCAAATACGTGAAAGTGTGATAGTGTCGTTGTGAAAATAATTTCGGAAAACTTCGAGACGAATTTGTAAGTGATTTTTTGATCAGCTTCCGTTGGAAGAATGCGGTTTATTTTTTGTTGTCGGTGTTGTTGCGAAATTCGACTGGAAGAAGTTCGTTATCAGTGAAAGTACCACTTGTAATGCAATTTTTATTAGCATTGACCCAGTCCCTAAAGAAAAATTCTTTGCAGTCAGTGACACTGCCCGGTGTCCATTTTAAAAAGTTAAAAGGGGCACGATTCTTTCACCGAAATAAATAATAAATTTGTGTGAAACGTTGAGATTATTTATTGCCTAGGATTAGACTTATCTTTACGTAAGCAATAGTTACAAATATTTTCTCTGTGACGCAAGATTTTATTATATTAAAATATGTCACTACTCATCACATACTATAAATATGTGTAAGCGCCTATATGTATAGAATAAATTGATATTTTTAACAAAATACCACCATTTTTAAGTAACATTAAAATGTATAGAACAATTTTAAAAAAATTTCAATACATATATAGCTTATTTTTAAATAAAATTACCAGTTTTTAAAGATTAAAATAGATTCTTCTTCATACGGTTAATTAATGTTTTATCCACATTTTAACAAATTTTATTCAATTTTCAGCCTCTTTTAAAAATACATATAGAAAAAACTAAAATTTAGTCATATGTATTTTATTTGATTTTCGAACTCTTTCAAAATTATACCAAGTTTTAAATTTTTTCAACAAAATTTTCATAATTTTTGTTTAGTTTTTAAGACCAGTCAAAACACCTCATTTCTTTAATATTTTGGTCGAAAATTAAGGAGATTTCAAGGATCAGTTCCCACATACATCAAACGTCCGTGTACTGCGTGTTCAGCCAATCAGAGCGCTTGCTTTCATCCAATCAAAAATGTTTATCTCGATAAAAACGTCCTACTACTCTGTCATCTATCAAAAGTGATTAAAATTGCATGCTACTCCTGTCAGATTCTCAAATTGTTTTTAATATGTAATTGTGTTTTTAATAACTGTAGGTATTGCATATAAATAAATTACATATTAACGTTAAAGTTTGTATTCTGGAATTCATCTTGCTAAAAATAACACGACGTAATGTTTTATATCTGATAAATTTCCCAATTTTTGCTTAAATATTGTTGCTTTAGACTCAAAGGTTAATCCCTCGAGCTAAAGCTCTCGGGCCTAACCAGAATAAAAATTCCCAAATTCAATTCGTAAAATTGTCAAAGCAAAAAGTTTTCGTAAAATTGAAAAATTTATCCAATAAAAAAATTAGGTTTTGTTATTTATTATACCGTTGATTAAAAATAAGGTCATTGTTCACTTAAACTACTTCTGGAATTTTCACTCAAACCTTGTGCAAATGAATTTTCCGTACCCTTTAGTTATACTAAGATATTGGCGCGACCTTGACGCGACTTTGAAACACAACAAGAGAGAAAAAAAAGGCATTTGCACAAGGTTTGAATGGTGGGAAACGATTTAGGAAAACGCCCTGAGGCTGTCTAGCCAGAAAAAACGCGAAAATTCCAGAAGTAGTTAAAGTGAACAATTACCAAAAATAATTCCACTTCTCTCTACAAATTAGTCAACTCCACCGAATTTATGAAACATGAAACAGGTCGAAAAGTTCCCACTTGTTTTGTCAAACTCTGCTTCCACAATTATTTAATATTATTTATTACAAACAATTGTTACACCCCTATTGTAAGATAATAAAGTCTTCCTTGTTAAACGTCAGCTAGATATTTTGGTAGTTATCTATAAAAATATTTGCATTTTCTATTTTTAGAATAAGACGGTGGATAAGACTGGTTCTTTCTAACCTTATTGGTTAGCAATTGTAATTTATTTCTTATCTCCTATTTAGTGGAATAATAAAGAAAAGACATATCATTTAGTGAGTAGATTTATTACGCTTAAACTTATGGTTTATATGAGCAAAAAAGTGATTATTATTCTAAAGCAAATAAGGGTTGCGTTAGATTGGCCGTAGAAGTTTTGAAAATCTGAAGAACAAAACATTTTTCAAAATTTTTGACAAAATGGAGAAGAGCTAAGCTTTCAAATTTTGCAAGATGAAACCCTTGATAAAGTTGATTGATCCATGTTGGGTACAGTGATCCAAAAAAAAAACAATTGATTAATGATGCAAAAACTTATAAGACAACCAAAAATTTAGAAAACGTTTCCAAATTTCTCTTGAACAGAGAGCTGTCACAATAAAATTGAGCAAACAACTGTTCTGAACATGGGCTGAAGGTGGAAAATTCAATAGAAAAGCCTGATGTCTCCAGAAATAAGCTTAAAATGAAATATTAGTACTTTGTCTTTTGGCTTGTATGGAGTTGCCTCGAATATCAGTGCTTTGTTGAAAACACATAAATTTTGAAATATGTACAGTCGTTGACCAAAATAAAATAGGACAAAGTAAATTTCGATTGTGTGATTCTATATTTTTGCGAAATCCATCTCTTAGGAAACAAAAGTGTCAAAAATAAAAAACAATTCTGATAAGTGTCATCATTCGACAATACAGGGCAAGTCACATAAGGTTTATTTCTGAATTTATTTTGTACGCAACCAAGAATACTAATTACGCTGACCACTTGATACCATTTATAATGTGATTTTATTTAATAATCCACGTAGGTATGTAATTTGGCTAAAAATGTCACAATGACATTTTCCTGTTCTGATTAATGAAATCAAAAATTAAATTCATCAACTGTCATTTGAATTTAATTTTTGATTTCATTAATCAGAACAGGAAAATGTCATTGTGACATTTTTAGCCAAATTACATACCTACGTTGATTACTAAATTAAATCACATTATAAATGGTATCAAGTAGTCAGCGTCATTAGTATTTTTGGTTGCGTACAAAATAAATTAAAAAATAAGCTTTATGTGACTTGCCCTGTATTTCAAAAACTCAGAATCATTCAATTGAACAAAGTGACAGTGACGAGATGACAAGTGAAAAAACACAACCTAACTTTTTGTAAATCAATCGTCAAGTCAAATCAAGTTGTAATCTGAGACACATACGCCTCAGTTACACTACACAAATTTTTGAATTGTGAAACTGTCGAAGGTAACACTTTGTCCTATTTTATTTTGGTCAACGACTATACCTACTAAAGAATTGTATTCATAATACATATGTACTTGTATTATAAAGAGTAGAGGTTTGTCTAATTAGGCATAGTTAGTTTCAAGTTGAAATTAAAAACTACTCTTTGTGTAATGTTTAGGTGAAAAACTTTTACTATTCTCACATTTGAATACCTGATTCGATTAGCAATTTTTGCATATTAATTATTGCCCTATTAATAAAAAGCGAAAACAGATTAATGTTGATGATGATTAGTATTACGGCAGATGGAAAGCGTTTTTCCAAGTTTCTTTTGATCCAAATTTCTAAATTGCTCATAGTAAATAAGTAGCAACCCAACCCATTTTTATATAATTAATTAATTATGTGTGTAAAATTAATGTTCTGGAACGACATATAATAATAATAAAAAAATATTAGAACTATGACACTTTCACCTGACTAGTAATAACAAATTTTATATTCACGTTCTTCCCAATTTAAATTTATGTGCGTTACGAGCTTTTAAACTCGTAGGAGCAAATATGTATTTTGACAAGTATTAAGCGTGTAGACTTGAGACCAGACGAGAAAAACTAAATCAGAATTAATACAAATCTGAGTGTGGGTTTGGTAAATTACGAACAGTTTTCGTCGGGCGTTCCATTCATAAATATAGTAACTTGTTAATAAACGCCCACGTCCCCGAATAAATCCAGATATTCAGATCTGGCGGGCCAAGCGCTACTTTTGTACAATTTTCGATAAAGCAACCCAACCCGGAACAAGTTCAAGTTCAATGCCTCCCGATATCATCACACTTCATTAACCTGCAGAAATGTGGCGTCTGGCGAGTCTCCGGACCTAATGAAGTGTTGTTTTATTGCGATTTGCATGCTGCAAGAAGTTAGCCACTGGAGCACAGAGAATTCCCGAATCGTAAAAATCATACGAGTTATGGATTCCATTGTTTGTTTCTTGCACACATAACAAATTACACAAACTGATCGAGCATTCGTTGTCGGTCTTCGGCACGGGCTCATGAAGGCATGTACACCTACCCAACGGTACAATCAACGATAAAGACCTTGTGGCCGACATGATTGCGCATAAGGAAGATCATAATAGCGCCGTAATATCATTGTTGTCCGACATAAATTCTTCAAAGTGCGTGAGGTCGAGGTGGGCGGCCCCGGGCACGCACCCATCCTCCCGTCAAATAATCATTTGTAATTTCGAAAGGAATTTTCCGTTTATACCTGGAGGAAACTCTTCGCTTCTTCAAGAAGCGACGAGTCTCGAGAGGCTTTCTAATTTTCAAACATCTGCTCGACAACGAACTCGTCTTCTTGGCTCCTGGATCTGATGTCGATTTTGGGTCCAGGTTCAAAAGTAAAAGTGCTGCATGATCATGATTTACGGTTTTATTTTGATTCTGGATTAGTGAAAGTACAATGCCTTGAAAAAATTTGTCCGTTGGTATCGTAGGTGAGCGTGCATATAATTATCATCGGTGAATTATTCGAGGCTTTAATTTGGCCGTACACGGTGGTACTGATTTCAAAAATGCAAAATAAGACCAACAACTAGCCGAACAACTGGCGCTGCTAATTGTTATGCAGAAATTGTAATGAATAATCCAACTAGTGCAGATAAGCACAAACAATGCTTTTCGTGCTTTTAAAACAGTTAGATCAGGAAGAACAAGCTACTAGCTGTCTATTTTTTACTTTATCTCAAGTAATAACACAGTTCAATAAATTTATTGTTTGTGCAAATGACCAACAGTTCAAACTGATTCGACTCCGATTTCGCAACATAACCACCTGGACTCCAAAACATTTGAAAATATTGGACAGTTTTGATAATATTATTTTGTCATAAAATTATTGTCGATTAGTTTATGTTCATATCTTCGCGTAAATCGTAGTTTTTATTGGACATTTTTACTACAAGTTTTATTACCCTTAACGGCAGTATTTTGACAAAAATATATAAATTGAGACATTTTGCATTATATGATATGACCGTGGAGATTAATGATTGCGATTAATTTACATCCATTCGTTGCCATTTATGGTTGAGTAAACTTCTGGAATTTTGGGACCTTGAAAGGAAATATGTTTGAAAAACTGCGATACGATAAAATCTTTAAATTTAAATTTGTTGTGCTATAAAAAATCTGCAATGAAAGTGCAGATAATGGTCTTTCTCTACGCGTTTAATATTGTCAAGTCATCTGACTTGAAATTTATTTATTTTTAAATTTTACAGTAGTTACTAAAGTATCGGGTGTTCATTTAAATTTATCCTCAAATTTGGCGTTGAAGAGTCGATTGTGAACGCACTACTTGTCCGTCTGCAGTTTAAAAACAGAAACAGCCCAAAAAGTGAGGTTAGATTTAAACAGCTGATCCGTAATCTGTAATCCGTGGTACATTCACAATCGACTCTTCAACGCCAACTCTGAGGATAAATTTAAATGAACACCCGATACATTCATTGGTTCTAAAGGTTAAAAGGGTACTTTGGACGGCAATAACTTGAAGGGTTGTTTTTTTATAGTGAGCCGACAATAGCACTAATTGCAGTTGACTTGTTTATTTGTAGCTAGTGTATTGAACAAGTTATAATAAAAATAAGTGACAAAGTGTGTCACCAACAGCGAAGTCAATGAAACTAAGTTATTGCTCATAGATTATTGGCGAAAAAAATTTCGGTGTTAAAGTTATGATGCCGTGACGCAGAAATCCGTACTTCTTGCTTGTTATTTTTTACTTATCAGATTTAAATCATTCTTGCAACAAAAATAAAGAAATATTTTTAAATTCTTAAATAAACACAGGACGAAATCGAAAATCATAAATATTATCAGTAATTTAGAACAGGTGACAAATTGTTTGTTGTTGCTCATTGTTAAAAGTGATTTAATTATTTAAATTTAGAGTGGCGTATTAGATTAGTGTTAAGCCCGCATATCACAATAGAAATTTTTTAACTAATCACCAGTTTTCCCCTTGCCTCTATCACTTTCACTATTATACACAGTGGGTACTGATATGAACCAAATTTGGTAAAAAAACAGAGTGTATAAAATTGAGACAAATTGCATAACTAAGTAAATTAATTACAAATTAATGTAAATGATCTAAAAATGAAAATCCGTGGCGCCTGTTCAATTTAATTCAGACTCCGGATACATCGTTTCTTGAGCAAACTCCGGTAGAAATCAGGGCCAAGAATTTGAGAAATTGCAGTAACCCTAATGACTTTATCTAATATCGCGCGTAAATATTCTCGGAATTTTGAAAAATTCGGTAGGTGAAATTGTAACTGACTGCACATTTTTTCTGACTGCAAGGTGCTAAAAGCATGTCAGGCGATAATTGGACCGTAGATCAAACCTCCGAAAACGATAACATTTGCGAAAAAACTGGTGATGTTTTCACATCTTCGAGCCTTATCACCGTCCAGATCTGACACGCCTTGCCCACCTGGTGAAAATCAGACAATCCTCGTCGGTACGTCCGATGCATACGAATTAGAGTTTCCCGGAAAACGTCGTATAAAATCTCGAATGTGGTGCGTGAGTGGGTGCGGTGACCATCAAGGTTGACGAGGTGCAATGTCATCGAGCGTCCCGTCGCTTTGGCCCAGTGCCAAACACTGCCGGGTTCAACATCTTCAGGAGCGTGGCGAGATTTGCACGCGGTGCCTTCGACCTATCTTTATCCTCTCGGAATCTTTAGGCCTCTTCCTCGTTCACGCAAACCGTTAAGTAGTACACTCGCATGATTAATTACTCTACTTAAGGCGCTTTTAATTTAATTAAGAACCACTAATTTTGATTGATCGCCTCGTAATGCAATTTTTCTTTCTGTCGTGATCGGGGTGTGGAACCACTTCTTCATAGTAAAATGCAATCAGATCGTTATCTCACCCTCATTTCTCGATATAAAATATCGGAGGCGGCCCACTGTGCATGCTGCAGATTACCATAGCGAACATTATAACAATTACATTGTAATTGAATGGTGCTAAACAGATTAGAATTACATATTTATTACACATAATAACCGACTGCCAGTGGTTCTTTTGTATGCATAATATGCTAATAATACTGCAAGGTGATATTTATGAGAATTACGATTTTTTCTCTTCACTTATTGAAATATTATTGTAAGCATCTGACGTGAGCGCTCAACCAACAAACTGAAATATTTTAGGAGATAGTTTAACTTACGGCAAGTTCAAAAATGCGGAAAATTGTTTTTGACTGGGACCACACGCCACTGATCATTATAACACTCATGGTAATAATTTGTTCACCCAGTTTCGCCACACTTTATTATTTTAAGGAATTCAGATTTGCCATTTATATAACATTTATTGTTCTTTTTTCTTGGCATTAGTTTAATTTCACAGTTATTTACCTGAACGTTATATAAATATTATTACGGTTATGGGAAATATCCTTGCTCTTTGCTGAAGAATCCTTCAAGAGTTAACCTAAAGAACCAATGAAAAGTCAATACCTGAATTCAATAGAGCAGTAATAGGTTATGTCCTCTAAAACAGTTTTTATTTCACATTGATACAAATGGCGCAATTGCTTTTATATTAAAAATCTAAAATAATCAAGTCTACTTTATCATAAATTCTTCCCGTTACAGAACCCCTTCGGTGGTAAAATTCTCTTATTATTCTTCGTTTAATTAAATACTCTATGAAAACACAAACAACGCAAAAAGTGAGGTTAGATTTAAACGGCTGATCCGTAATCTGTAATCCGTGGTCGTGGTGCGTTCATAATCGACTCTTCAACGCCTACTTTGAGGACAAATTTAAATAAACACCCGATACTTTAACCTAATTTAAAAACTCTTTGATCCGAAAAAATTACCTACATGGACATGTATAATGCCATTATTAAACGGACTTGACCATTTTCTTGACACTGCTGTTTTTGAACGAATTATAGAAGAAAACTGATACTTTTTCTTTAACCCTAACAGACATTTGGATGAAAAGTAGATACCATCTTGGAACGCTTCACCTGTCGTGAATTTGAGCTCAGCTATCTAATTATCAGCCACCTGCCTATAACCCAAAATATCTTTGAATGATTCTGAATTACCTGTTGATGGCTAAAAAATATAATTTCACATGAGAAAAAAATAGTTTCACTTATTACAGGCCCAAATCGATGTTGTCAATGTATTGTTCATACTATGAGAAGAAATCTAACTTAAATATTTTACTTTACGGTTTTGAAAATTTGGAAATTGAATTATCTCTGGATACAATTTTCTATACGAGCTAATGAATACAAGAAATCAAGAACGTACATCCTTGATTTCGAGTCAAATTGATTCAACAGTGCGTTCGTTAAGTCGGAGAATTATTATATTCTTTCAAAACATTCCTTATTCGACTGTGATATTCTAGTTGTGTTAATTCTTACGCAACAACTCCAAAAAAGCACATAAACTAGATTTTAAAGCACCTCCAGGCTAATTTACGGTATGCGATTAATTCCCGATTCAGTTTACATCACCTAATTAATTATAATTAGAAGTAGCATTTTTAGCGCACTATTATGATCTAAGAAAATGAATATGGTACAATTGTTTACTCAGTTAAGGTGTTTGTGATACATATTTGTGACCAGTCAGTTTCTACCGAAAGATATTTACGATTTCAAATTCTTAACAGTTATAAATTAATTTATTCGTAATGTAAATGTCATGTAATTATAAGTACGTACACGAATTCTCATATTGGTGGTTCATATTCACTCCATAAATGTAATTCGGTCAAATAACAGCAATTAGAAAAATGTGGCACAGTGTTATATGTCAAAATTTAATAAAGTCGAACAGTATCATTGGTTGAATTTAATTAAAAAATATCTACGCGAATGTTGTAAAATAAACCGAAATTCTGATGTAAGATATTTGTTTGTGGATTTATAAAAGCTTGTCCTTAGAAAAATATAGGGTTCCATGCAGACTTTATTCAATAAATCTAATACAGTTTTTAATTTGTTGTTTCAATTATGGATTTGAAGGATGTCTACCTAGTCTCTTAAATTGAAATTGTCAGGCTGAGGGTCTTTTGGTTTAAATAATAAATTTGTTACTTTCTCTCAGTAAGTTCTGATTGAAAGATTTTCTCGTTTTGAAAATACATTAGTGTTGTAACAGAGTTCATTAATTTTCACAATCACCAATTCAATTGTTGAAACAACGAATTATTCCTGAAATGATGAGAACTCCACTCAACTTTTCCTGAATGGGAAGGAATCAATTATCTTGACAACTCACCAAGATTCATCGAGTCTGAAATTTCTGAATGGAGTGATTTCTACAGTTGGCAGTTTAATTACACAAGACTTACGTAATCTATCGATTAAAAATACTTCCTCTCTTTTCTGGGTTCGCACAATTTTATCGGAGATTTATTGTTTACCTTTCGTACAGGAATTTGAATTTCATAGTTAATTTCACATTCAAAACAGCGACGGGGTAGTAATTTCCATGTTATTCAATTTGTTAAGAAATTACTTCACTTTCTTTAGCAAATTGGAATTAGTTTTACGCTACTTAACTATAATGGTGTGGTAGTCTAAGTCATTAAATCATTAATGCCACAGCCAATACCATTATCTTTAGCTTGCAATATATTTTTACCATTGCAAAGAACGTGCGAATCGTATAGCTTAGGTGTATTATGACATTTCTAACAAGATTAAAGTGTCATTTCCTCGTTTCGAACAATACCCTTGATACTCCTATTTTATACGTTTTATGAACCTGACATTTTTGCGGAAGTTAATGGTTTTTATTGTTCTTTCGAATGCCAGTGGTTACCTTGTGCTTTCCCTTTTATACCATCAAGAATTACTCTCCAATATCAAAACTTTACCAATGCTCTGAAAATTTTCTTATCAACAGTTTAACAGAAATAAATTTTGCTCACACAACAATCTATTTTTATGACAAACTAACTGCAATACATATTTGTCCGTTCCATTGATTAGATTAAAAATGTGGTATTGCGTTATGAAACAATATTTGTAGTTCTGTAACGGTACTTAGAAAAACATTATTTTTATCATTACTGTGTGCATTTCTTAAAAAACTAACCCGGTTTATTGTATTTTTTTCATAATTTACATCATGGAACATAAAAGATTTAACGGTTAAAATCGCAATCTTACATTTTTCTGTCCATGTTGTAAAAATGATGATAGACCTTTTAATGCGAATTGTTTGCCCATCAACGTTGTTAATTTCTTTGCAATCACTTTTCAGTCGGTAATATCCTCCTGTCAAGACTTCGCTTCCTCGACGCTGAAAAAGCTTTGGCTCTAGGCGTTCCATTATGACTGTATTTCTACAAATAACTAATATCTACTTAATTTCTCACATCCTACAACGTGTTATAACATTCAAATCAAAAACAATGACAACTGCAAATTTGTAATTTAAAATGATACCTAATGCCTCACGTTAGATCTATTAATATTAATTCTAACCGCAGGATTAATCTAAATATACATAATATTGCTTTATTTGCCCTACGGACTTTCGGATTCCTGATTACAGTTTCATCTAAAATAAAAATAACAATTTGTCTTTTTATCCCTCACCCCTTTCTTTTTCCATTCTGTTCGTCGTGTTCCATATCTTTTTCATCCATCCTATCTCCCTTCCATCTTCATTCAGTATTTCTCCCCCTTCCTTTATCTCCTTCTCTTTCATTTCCCTACATCCATTCCACGTGTGCTCAATTGTCTCCGTCGCTCATAGCACCTTCTGCACCTTCTTTCCTCTCCTTCCGTCCATTACCTGTTTTCTCTCTCCTCATTCCCACATCTAAATCTCGCCATCATTTTTCTCTCCTTTGCACTCTCTCTCCACAGATACTCCGGAATTTCCTCTGTCATACACCTCTCATACTCCCTGTTGTGTGTGGATTCTTTGGTTCTCTCCCTTCTTTCTTGCTTGTCTGTGTCTTTGTCCCTTTCACTCAGCTCTACATTCATCCATCTTCCTTTTGCTCTCAAACTTTCCACTTCTTCACTGGCATACCCGTTCCTCTGGCAGTCCTCCTCCCTGTCTCCTTCTTCTCCTTGTACTTTTCTTTTCTCTCCAGCATTCCGTCAGTATCCTGCACTCTTCCCTTCCATTCATTTTGTCTTCAAACTTTGTCTCTCTCTTTCCCGCTTTTACTCTCAGCCTGTTCCTCTTACACTCCTCCCTCACTATGTAACCTGGACACCTGGAGTTTTTCTATCCACTTCTAGCACCCCTCTCAAATATTTTTCTTGCACTTTCTCTACTTCTTCTTGTTCCTTTTCCTTCCATTCTCAGATCTCTGCCCCGTACTCTCTATCATGCTCTCAAACATCATCATTCTCCTACATAAAGGAAGTATTTTTGACAATTGTTATTTGTCCGTCAGTATTTTGTAGGTCTGAGATAATAAATGATGAATCGAACCGGTACATTTAAGCAACCTCAAAACTTATTCAACTAGTCAATGTGTAACCTCTTTTGAAGTGAAGCAAAAGTGAAATTAACAATTTTATAATAATTTAATAATCAACGTTAAGAACTTACATAAACGAGACAGACTTCACTCACGCTTAAATCTCTTTTTAGAACTATAATGGCGAAAGAATGGTTAGACAATTTCCTAAAACACGATAATTCCACGTTAGATTACCAAAACCAACGTGCGAATACCATTATCAGAACCAACTCACTCTATTTCGTTCGCTAGATCGGTATCATTGCTAAATAGAGTTGGTGAGTTCCTTTTAAAAAAAATTAGCATTGATTAATTGCTTTTCATAATTGAAATTTGACTATTTTGTACGTTTCAAACAACCGCAGCGTACACTTTCTCCGTGATACATAATTGCCGCCGCTCATTCATCCTGATTTTTGCGCGGGTCGTCCTTTGAGCCGCATATTTACGGCAAAGGAGTTATTTTGTCGCGCGAAATGGCATCGACCACGTAGACTCGCAGGCAAGGTGTGTTGGTAATTTGTAAGTGCAATGAATTACACAATATTTATTTAGAAATGCAAGGAGAGAAGATATTCGAACGTATAACAGCACCTTATAAATTTTAATGCGAACAGCGGCTCGAGGTGGGATGAGGCAGAAATCCTTGCGATTTATCAAAAGTCGCCATAAAATCGCCGATACGAAGAAATTTATGGGCCAGGCTGGCCCATTAGCAGTCCCGGGGCACGCGTTGGGACGAGGGCACCGCTAGGTAATGAAAAGTTGATTAACAAAACAAACTGACAAGAGTCATGCACGGTGTACAGTTGGGCGAAGGGTTCCCCACGGTTTAAAATTCCCTGGCCATTTCCACGGTGGAGTCTCGACGTCTCGGCCCGCAACACCATCAGACGCACGTAGGTCTACGTGTGTTCCACAAAAACGAATCTCATACGTCGAGACATGATCTAGGCTGTACAAACGTGCCGCTAAAGGCGATGCACGCGAGGGAAATTTTAATTAACGCAAATACTAACGGGATAATGGAGCGGAGATTGATGGCATCTACGGACAAAGGAGGGTTGTCTGGTAACGAGGGCGGCGGAACGAACTGCTCCGCCAATCATCAAATTTTATCCTGCTCGAATGACTCGTCAAATTGTTCTGTTCTACTTCAGATCCTTGACCAAATCTCTTCAGACGTGTTAATGACAAATTAGGAGAACGAGTGACGTAAGTCGGTTGGTTTTTGTTTGAGCTTCACTGGCGCCTGAAGATTTCGTGGTAAAGAATATGTTCTGATGGTGCTGACTAGATACAGATGAGTGATGGAACGAACATTTCGAGGTCATACCAAATGTTCGGTAGATTTATACGATGCTGATCCAGAATTTTCTCTTAAATGCACATTCGTGGTCGTAAAATTCTCGTAAGCGGACGACCTGCAGACTCATAAAAAATTGATATGGATTGGACGCCAGATAAAAGTCTCAATTTCTAACTTTCCTACGATGGTAAAATTAATTAACAGATTTCAATTCAGCAGGAACAGTTTTTGTAATATGTATTGTAAAATTTTTACAATGAAGTGCAAATAACGTAAAGAATTTGTTTCAGATAATTTAATCGTTTCAAATATATTTTATGTAATTTTAGCAGAAAACTTATAGTTAAATGCAATGAGCGTTCAAAAAAAAGTTATTAAATAAGCATGTATTTCGTTCAGATAACATAACATAACCTAACTTTGGTCTTCATTTTATTGTAAATTAAATCATTAATTTAAAGTAAAAAACAATCATAAGAAAATCAGGGAACTGTCGTTGGTTGGTCTTTAAAACTACACTGTTTGTTCGTTGAATGTAGTTTGACAGCCGATGAAGCTACCCCAACGATAACAAAAGCAAGCCCCAGGCCACTTGATCACAAGTCTTTTTGAACATTTTTTGTTCTGAACTCACAACTGTTTCGAAATTGAATTGAAAATTTAATTAAAAGTGTAAAGTTAAAATGAAAAAGTATTTTACGACGTGAAATTACCCATGAAGAGGTGATGATGGTCGTCCTGAACTTTTTTTGATGTAAATTGGCATAAGCTAATTGAAAAGAAATATTCAGCCAGTCTGTAGTCGTTTAAACTGTTCACGGAATCTTCTTTATCAACATAAAGACTTTATAATCGTTTTGAGGTATTTTAAACTTGATTAAAATTAAATCAGTGCTTTCATATTTTAGAGTAACCCTCCGTGACAGTTTTAATTTCGAAAGTCCTGGAATAATCCGCTGATTGCTTTCTGCTGGCGTCATATATTTCCCTAAAATATTTCCCAAAGATAGTATGATAAGGGTTGATACGTTTAATTACGTAAAAGCCAAGTGGGGAAACTTAGGGGTCGTGACCTCCATTACTATGCAAAGACCGTTAAATATACATACACTTTGACCCTTTGTCCTTTCTTTCTCTATTACCGCATAGGCGGTAGCCATTTAGTAGTTTAATAATGCAGTGTTCTTTTTTTGTAGGAAAAAAAGAGTGTGTGCTTAAGACCGCACGACAGGAGTGAAAACTTCTATGACGTTCGTTTCATTTTAAGTAATATACTAGATAAAAATTATCGGACCATTCGATTTTCGCTTTTGGTTTCATAAAAGGTAGATTCGTCATAATCATAAAGGTAATTTTTCCAAATCAAGCGAAGTGTCGCTTTCGTTGTTTTCCGGCCTGATGATTTGAGCGTGACGATTTTAGCGTGTCGCATAGGCATAGTTAAGCCTGACGATTTGAATGTGTCGATTTTAGCTCGTCGCATGAAACTAATTCACTGCCCGTGTTGTGCGCCTAAAAAAGTTTTCCCTTCAAAAATATATTATCCATATTCAAAACTTCATAAAGCCATCGTAGGATACGAATTTTAGCAACAATTTAGTTTTTTACGGTTTTTTTTTTTACAATATTGAGCCGTAAATTTTGAAGAAACTTAAAAACCTCTGAGCTTATAATACACAAAGGGTTACTGGTTTAATTAGGTTAAAGCCAAATTAGCAAAGTTGGAGGGTTGAGGCTTCCATTCTCTCTACAAGATTATTAAACTCCCATACATTTCACCCCTTCCCATATGTCAACACGCATATTTTAGCAAGATATTAAATATTTGGTAAAGAAGCAAAGCTTATTGACGACACCAATCCTTATACTTCACTTAATTAAAATCCAACGGTGTAACCATATTTGTTTTTCTTTTATCTTCACTGACAACGCTAAAAGTTGTTCTTAAGAGAGTATATTCTTGAAGTGGTGATGTTAATTCTGTCATCAATACTGACGGCTTAAACATTTTGAGGTCAAGTACAACATGATAGTAGTTTGCAGACCTTTCTCATATTTTCCCTCGTCATTTCAAAAATGTTTTCAACATAGGTTGAAAGAACCTATTGACTAGACGAGACATATTTTGCAATAGCTTAGGTTCTTAAGCAGTTCTTTCAAAATTGAACAGCTTCTACAAATCGTACAGTAATCTGTTGGAACATCGTCACTACCCTTATATTTGCCAAAAGCCCTTCAGAGCCCCTAAATCTCTACTGATTGCGAATGGTGCGATAGGGGTTAGTTCAGTTAAACAAAACGAAATAAGCAAACCAATCCTCAGCTGCCCTCTTCATTCCCCTTTTACGTACGTTGCTTTTCTTCTTCTATTTTTTTTTCAATCTGCTCATGTTTGAAAATATTGCAAATCCAAATATTACTCTTGCCACTCACTTTACGCCTGACTTTTATTTTTTCTGGAACTCTCCCAAACACTCATTCACTCCATAAATTCTTGTTTCGTGTGACTTTATTGACGTTGCACGCCACTTGAATAAAATTGATATTCCTCCTCACGTGACTTGACGTGAGTGCCGTGATAAATATATTGATAAGAAATTCAAACAGTTTTTCAAATGTCGCACCGCATTTTTGCTTCCTTCGACGAATAACTTTACCAAACTCGTTAACATTTACATGAACAACACGATCCGCTACTGTGAGTGACAAATTTGCAAGTTGCAGCTTCAGTGCACTTCGTATCATTCAGAATTACGAATTTTGTTTTACATCTTTTGTAATTTACTTAATTGGAAAAAGTAACATGAAAGAGTCGGCAACGGATTGAGAAAGAACGTCTCAGACATCTGCTGAAAACGAACTCAAAGACTCTTATTATCATAAAAGGAAAAGTGCTGTCAGACACAATTTGACATACAAGTCTGGAGTCTTGTCTTATTTGAATTTTACAAAAGTGTAGCGGTAGCGGAGTGTAAAATATGCATCGTGCACTTTGAGAAAGACTATTCTTCTTTATGACGAGATGTACAGTTGCTTTCACGATAAATTACACCACTGGGGGCTACCAAGAACACAGTAGGCTTGGTGTTATTGAGGCTTGAATGTATGCAAGCGCAGTTGTAAATTAAGTTATTCAAAACTACTCAAAATCTTGTCCCAAACAAAGTGCAAAGTTCTTTGAGTCGGTAGAAAATTGTCAATTTTTCAAAACAGAAACTGTTTTAAAAAATTGTTTGAAAAAAATTACGACAGCTTTCTCTGTTATTGTGTACGATTTAATGCTTGATCATTATTTATAATTATGAAAAATACATCACTCCTATCTGCTAACAACATAAATAACCAACAGAAAATTTCTTTTTGTTGTTTGGGTGTGAACACGTCTTTATCTGGCGTGATACATTACCCACCTACGGTTTACCCTTCGGTGTAAACTGCAACTTCCGTTAAATTTTTTGGATACTGATCTAAGAAGGTCATCCACAACCCACATTCCTGATTTTATCGATTTACTTTAAAAATGCGTGCTAAATTGATGCAGAGAGATTTATCGGTACAAATCGAACGTCAATGATAGAAAAAAAATCTATTCGCACTTATCTCAAAGCTATAGGATACAATAGGACCTAATTGTAATTAGCGCAGCACTTGAAAACTCAATTGGTAGTAGTTTCTCATTTGTATAATTAACCGTCGATTGTGCTACTGCTACTGTTACTAAACTAATTGTTGGAAAAACAAGAAGACAAAAGTCCGAATGATACTTCCTGAACATTCGCCGTCTTCGTCATCAAATTCCAAGTGTAGAAAAAAAAATGGAAATCCTTGGAGCTTGTCAACTGTATCAGCATTGCGAGACACAAATTATATTGACTTTAACACACTTCACTCAATCACCTTGAACGGGAAAGGATGAAGTCGCGATTCTTTATTGAATCCTACTCTACGATGCTCTAGCCTCTAGGTGCAGCTTTTTCCAGGGCATAAATGTTAAACAGTCGCATTTATGCAATGCCCAAATGCCAACAATTCCCATTGTGCAGCCGATTGCATTAATTACCGTCGATTCCGTTTCGTCCCTTGACGGATGTTCTTGTTGACAAGAAATTTGATTTTAATCCACCGTCATGAGTTTGCACAAGTTTCCATGAGGAAAGCGGTCACGATCCGACAATTTAATTCGAGTATGTGTAACTGTTCTATAAATTTAGACAATGTACCGCAGTATATCCGATGGAAATGTCAGAAGAAATCACGAAATTACCCTAAGAATGTTTCTGTGAAATTGCTTCCAATGGTATTACATTAACGATATCTGTATTATTATGCGGTGAAAGTTTAAATTGTTTCGTTGTATGATAACATTTTTTCGTCTGGTTCAATGTGTAATTCAGAACGCCCAACATTGAGAAATTAAAATACATCAATCCACAAAAGGCTTCCGAGTTGAATTGTGCGGTAACGTGTTTCCATGAAAGTTTCAATTAATTTTTTAAGTACACCTTTGAAAAACGACATTACATTTCTTCTGTTTCATTTGTTTTCCGTGTTCGTTTTAGTCTTCATCAAATTAATAAAATAGAATTGCATTCCTGTTTTACCACAAATAATTGAATGGTATTATTCCACCAATCTAAAATTTCCAAATAAGAACAAATTAAATGTTATTTTTCTTAGAGCAGTTACATATTTCTTTTACATATATGAATCAGAATTAATTATTTTCTAGGAAGTGCATCTATTGGAAATTTTCAGTTGTTATACAACATGTAGAGTAGAGAATTTACATTAATTCGTAACATTTAATTAATTAATCGACCTTGGTGATAGTTAGTCATGAAAACCCTGATTCATCAGAAATATAACTAGTTAACTTACTTCAAAAACTCAAAATTTCTGAATTAAGTAAGAAGCAGAAAATATCAAAAATATTCTCATTAAGTATTGAATAAATAAAGATGTTACGTTCAGTCACATATAGCAAGATCCACGTTCTGTAAAATTTATGAAAATGCAATGCTTTGTGTTGTTTGTTATATAATATGAATTGTCATGAGTTTACAGTATGTGTTTGTAGAAACTTAATTTCGTAATAATATGTATTTATTATTGTTATTACCACAATTATTAAAAAATTCCATGCTGATGTACCCATATTTGTTGCTATGCTATTGTATGTAAAGTGCTTAATTGGAAATAGAAGAATTAGAATGTTTCAAGAAAAATTAAAACAGAATGCTACAATTTGAACCAGTTCAAAATAATCGGAAAAAAGTAGCTATTATTATGCAACTCAATAAGCCATAGTTTATGTACAACATGTTAGAACAATAGTGGTAAACATAGAAAGAATAAGATAAATAAAAAGAAAGATTTTAAATAAGAGAAAGAAAACTGTCAAGGACTGGTTTTTATTTTTTTAAAGTGACAGTATCAAGAGGAAAAAAAAGATAAGAGAAACAAAAATAATATGCAAAATGAAAATAAAAACATCAATATTATGTTTTAGTTTTTTTTATTACGAGGGGTAATACATTTACATTTTCATATATGTAAAATGCGAAAAAATAGTATTCGCAAGGCGTTAGAAAGGTTTTACTGAACTTGTTGCAAAATATATTATTACATACTCGTTTTCAAATTAATCTGTTTAGCAATTCCTAAAATAAAATTTAATGTTAACTCATTATTTTGGGAAGTAAAGATGTTTAGCAATAAAAGTAAAAACAAAGATAGATATGTCGTAAAGTAATATAAACAAATTGAAAGATAAAAGGAAAAAAATTAAATCGTAGTACAGAATAGAAAGAAAAAGTGGAAGAATGAATAAAACGAAAATGTATTTTGTTCTAATAATGTCAGAATTGTAAGTTGACAAAAGTATGGAAAGTAGAAGGGAATAGGTGAAGATGGAAGGAAAAGGAGTATGTGTGATCCAATAAAGAAAATATGTATAAAGAAGGAACTGGTAACAGAGAAAAGGGTAAAAGGAACTATCTAAATAGCTCCAAAGAGAAATAAGAAACCTGTAGTTTATTTTGTTTTACTTTTAGAACTACATATTAGTATCAGATGAAAATCAGCAGCAGGTTATTTAAAGACCGTATCATTGCGGATAGGAACAATTAATTAGTTTAAACATCAGTATGTAGGTCTAGAAATGTAAATGAATCGAATTTTGTTTTTGTTGGTTTTTAAATTTGTTTAATTGCTAACAATTACTGCGGATTCCTAGACTATTTTAGAACGTATCTGATCGCAAATTATTTAGAAAACTAGTTTCAAGCTATTATGTTAATTTAATTTGTTTATAATAAATTTGGCGTGAAGGCCCCCTATCGTTCCCCATTTAGCACTTTTTGTAAATTTTTCACATCGCCTCTATTGAGTAATAGTTACGTTATCTACCTCATTATACCAAAATTAATAATTGAGCTACTTCCAGCAACGTACTAAAAATGCGGAACTTTTCGAGTGAGCTTGTTATACATAATTTGAAACTACAACGACGATAAAATCAGTCAAACGGCTCCATCAATCTTCTCCGAATCTAGTTGTCATTGAAAAATGGCCCCTCTCAATTTTGATGTTTTCTTCTGAGGAATTTCTTGAGCGTGCATAGTGCAAACAACAACAGAAAGTATTACGATGAAAAATAGCCCGCGATCAATCTCCAAATTTACTTCTTTAATTATTCAATCATTCCGTTAACTTTCTCGCGATGTGGCGCCACAATCGCAAGTGGGTCATATTCTTCGAGTTCTTCCATAGGTATAGATAGGTGTCCGTAGCTTCGTACACCTGTCCAGGTAAATGGCTCGTGTTACTAACTCCGGTGCAGCTCACCTGTTGTGTTCAGTGTGTTCAGTGCTGCGCTACAAGAACTGTCAGTCGCGCGAAGAGCGCGGAACATTCGAATGAAAAAAATGTTCCGACTCAAATGGCCATAGCAAATCTTCAAGTTTAGATTTTTTTTTTTGAATAGTTCGTGCCTGAACAGTGCCGTGTGTCGTTTCTGTTGTGTCACAAATTCGCCAAAATGTGCAGCAAAGAGCAAATTACCGAAATCATGGATAAAATTCACATGGTATGTCGTCCAGATTTTTCTAGTAGTGACTCGACTTACAATGACCGAATTATCGATACCCGTCTAAACGATTAGTTTCACGGTCAAAGAACCAACCAATTTGAAGTGCAAACAGTCAAAATTACTAAACCAACGGATGCATCATCACAACACAAGATGATTTATTACGAAATAAATTAAGTAATATGTTGTTTTGTCCTAGAGTTTCCTCTTTTTTTGGAAGATCTAGATTTAAAGGGGACATTAAATATGTAAATTTCGCCAGTTTTTGACACACTTATGGTCCAAGTGCTTCGAGCTAGCAGTTGTGTCAAAATATGTTTTAATCGACCGACTGACTAGAAACGCGAATTTTTATTATTTTGTTTATTTATTTAAATGTGACGTAGTAAACGCCGTCATTAAAATGTAATTCCTATGCAAATAAAAATATTTTAATTAATAATGTTTAGTGGTGGAAAACTTTGAGATTTTTAATCTAATTAATGGGTCATTGTTGGTTGATTAAAATTCTTTTAAGTTTCCACCGTAAGATTTTGAATTAATCTTTGATGATAGTTATTCTTTTATTTATTGTCTAATAAATACTGTGTATTGTTTCGATTCATTGCCTTCTCAATACACTTGTGACAGGGAATTTCTACGTTTAACTAAGTATAAAGCAAATATGGCACGTTTTAAATCTATTTTATTTTGTTGCCACTCGGCTAATAAACAATATTTTATATTTTCATTATCGCTTCGAAAATTATGTAAAAGTAACAACAGTCCTTAGTAGAATACCTTGATAAGCGTGAAGGTAGTATCGTTTTGGGTGACGGCAATAACAAACAAAATATTACTATTGGTACTCGTACTAAAGGTCTCAGATTAATTTTAAGAAATTTTTCAAAAATTGTGTTGATCGCGTTTTATAACAGAGTAAGAATACATCTTTTGTTTTTAATTACAAAAATGTTGAACAAAACATTTCTATTGATACCATATATGGTAAAATTCGTGGCATATTATTATGTTTTTGTTAGGATACGTTAACCTTGACATTTGAGGATCTTTTGGAATTCCACAAGCTTCTCGTCACCTGAACAGAACACTCTAAAAATACATCTATGCAAATATGTATTACATTTTTGCACCAATATTGTTTAGTAAATAAAAATAACCAGATCTCAACATTCAAAAATTCAATAGATTTAAATTTTAAATTAAAGTTGTAAATCCCGCCTTTATCATAAACTGGAAAAATCAGCTTTTCTTCAATGCTCTTTTCTGTAAACAAAATGTATTATGAAGCTTTATTTGAAATAAAAGAATTTGAAAAGTGGAAAAAATTATGAAAACATTGTTAAACACTGTTCAAAAATCAAAAAACCATTTTGGTGCAAATAACACACATTTTTCATGACATTTCCTATTACTTATCACAGTGACAGATAAGTTATTTCCACCAGAATGGTTTTTTGAACAGAGTTTAGCTGTACCGGATGTTCATTTAAATTTCCTGTCAAAGCTGACGTTCAAGATCAATTGTGATCATAGATCAGTTATTTAAATCTAACCTCACTTTTTGCGTTTAATCTGCAGACTGACGAGTGTGCGTTCACAATCGACTCTTCAACAACTTTGACTGGAAATTTAAATGAACACCCGATACTACGAACCACCAATTTACTATTTTTTTGTAAAATTTTACATAAGTAACTGTTTTAAATTTGCAACATTTTCAGCATTTTGTAATTTTGTTTTTTGATGTTTTCCATAAAACATCATTACGGACTCTTCTTCTTACACGAGATGTTTTTAATTATAAAATACAACAACTCTTCGTTCAGTCAACATTAAATTTTTCTATTTTAGTACTTCTTTTAAATGGTATTATTGTCAAATGACGTAACAGTATCAACCTGAATAGCTATATGTAGCTGTGACTTTTATGGATGCTTCGACATATGGTCAGACAACTAAAAGCAATTAGCCACCCATTTAAAACAATTTAATTGCTCATTATTTATGCAAACTTAATGCCCCATCTAAAAATTCTGTGCATCCACTACCGCACAAGTCGAGAAAGTACTTCTGGAGTTTTGCAATCACGCCACATGATAGATTAGCAATTATGCAATTATTTGTATCCGTTCTAGAACCACATGTACGTGGAATCCAACAAACTGCACACAGTTGAAAACGCATATTATCACGCAAAAGTAGATTCACTACTATTCAACAATGTTTACTAGATTCACTTTCCTACAACTCTTTACAAATGCATAACTGTACTGATCGTTAAAATTGTAGCAATTATCTACAATAACGAGGTTTTTATTCAAGCGGTGCATTCCAGATCTTCTGCACGTGCCCTTCACTTGCAACACCACTTAATAAAGGAAGCGTCACCTTAAGCAAACTTTCAAAATTTTAATGTCTAGGTGTGAAGGTTGCTCGTGCATCTTTGATACTCTGAAGATCTGGTACAAGTATAGCAAAAAATCTCTGATTTTTGTACTAGGTACTCATTTTGCGCAATTTGTAGTTGAATAGAAATTATTTTGCTAATTCTGGAGTGAAATGCCTACGAGAATGTTCAATTTTACAGTGGCTGTCAATTTACGAGTATAACTGCTCTGCGGAAAGACATGACGGCTAATAATTTTGTTGTCAAATTGCATTTAATAAATTAAGATGCCAACGTACCGCCTCGGGTAGTCACAACTACCTATTAAAACGTTATTGTTTAATAAATCTGCATAATTTTGCAATTTTATAAGAGAAGAATGCAAAATAAAGAAATGGTTGAATCAGCCCAAACAAGCTCACCTGGATACCTATTTCATGTTGCTAAGAAAAATAATCAGTACCTTCTACTAATTCAATTGTAATGTAATACCATTACTGGAGATTACCGAAGCCTTGTAAAACTATTAAATCTCTGAAATATTACGATCATATACAATGTTGTGATCATTGAAAAACAGGCAATTTAGCGTCACAAACGAGAACACTCATACATACTTTGATTGAAATTACAAAGTCGATTACGAATCGATTTGAAATTAATTGGTTGCAGAGAGCGAAGTGCTGAAACGACGACGCTGAAACATCTGAAAAATTCAACGACGTCCTTGCAGATTTATAACGATGCAATCGATTCGACAGGAAGCGCTAAAAAGAAGACTTCCAATTTCCACAAGATAATGAGAGGTGCTTGCGCATAATTTTCCAATAAAAACTCGCGCAACGAATTAACTTCAATTACGATAAGTATTGGTATCTGAATATGCCAAAGCACAAGGAAGTGATATCGCTCGAGCTGATAACAAAACAGTTACGAAGGCTGAATGAAAAAGCGTGAAAAATGTCGTTAGAGCAGCCACGTGAGCAACGAGCAAAAAGTCTTGATTAAAATGCATGTTCATGTACAGTTATCACGTGTTACTGCTGCATCACCGTCAAGGAAAACATGTCATTAAGGATTATTAGACACTTATAATTAGTAAAGCACGCTGGAACAGTTTCAGACTGAAACATGAAAATCGAGATTATAAAAGTAAGAGGTACTCATTTTGTAGCAGAATGTTTTTGTCTTTTTAGTATAAAAAATTTTCGGCTGACAATTGTAACCACTTCTGCTTGTATAATTGCTAATAGAAGTCTTTCTTTTGATCTTTGGATTCAAATCTTTTATCTGAAAAAAGGGTCAATGTGCTTTTACCATTTTTCTGTTACATATCCTTTTCGTCCTTGTGCATCGTTACTCAAATAATGAACCAACTGAGCGTACTAGTGATGTCGCAGAAAGACAAAAAAAAAGTGTACTCAGATTTCGTAGACGTATCTTTCGATTTTTTTTTGTACAAGAAATTGCCAGCAGACAATTTCAACTACTCGTACTTCTGCTTGCAGAAATTTCTAATGAAAGTCTTTCTGCTGATCTCTTCGGACTGAATCCATTCATCTAAAAATTTATGACATTGTCATTCTTAATTTCAAGTTATAGAAATATGATTGTTGTCTTTAAACAGGGTAATTGTGGTTTTGAAATTTATTTTTTACATGTCCTTTTCGTCATTTTCCATTGTTCCTCAAATAATGAACCCACTGAATGTATTGAGGATGTTGCAGAGAGCCATAAAATAAAGAAAAAATGATTGTGCTACTTTGTCGAAGACGTGAAGGTTGCACTTCCTGCAACCTTTGGAATGACACGGTTTAGGTTGTTTGAGAAAATTTTCCCTTGTTGATAATTTGAAAATTTGTTCCTTGTTCAAATGAATAAATGAATATGTATGTTGTGCATGCATTTTCGAGGTGTTTTATAGCTTTATCCCAAATAGGAATCCGGGTTAACGACGATTCGAAATGCAAATTGAAAAGCTCCATAACTCCAGCGAACTGCATAGCGTTAATAATAATTCTTATAATTGTCGATACGTGGCCACGTGACTTTATTATTCAGCAATGCAGTTGTATCACGCGTGATAAAGACAAATGTCGCCTTTCATTGTGTGCATGCGAAATTTTGCCCCCGAGTAAAAGTTGTTTACTTAAATCGTTTACAAAATGCACCGTTAATTGAATCATTAAGAGTGTATAATGATCGTACCTGAAGCGCGTCTCAAGCTCGTCAAGTCTTGTTAATTTCGCGTCGTTTTTATCCCATACTTGTATCTCCTTATATGAATGAAATGAGTACCGATGAGTATTAAAAATCGAATCTTGTCTCTCAAGCACTTGGCCTTATTTCTAAAAGTATAAAACACTGCGTAACTGTCCCACATGCATCCGTTTATAGGATTTCGATTGGATTTGTTGCGCCTGAACGAGTTGAAAAATGAACAACGGAAGAGTTTCAAGATTCACACGTGTTGGCCTGATTCTTGACCTGGTCACCGGAATTTTTAATATTTCACAACTTATTCAGTAGGAAACTGCTGATAAATTGACGCTTTTTACTATATTTGGATAAGTCGTATTTTATCATTAACTCGACTATTACCGTAAAGTCGTCACTTACGGCGGTTTGTAAAAATTTCTGTAATTTATCACTATTGGGCTACACCTTACAGGAAACGACCGGAGCGTTCTACTTTACCTGGAAAAAACAAAAATCCAAAGCTCTCTATTTACATAAAATCGACTCTGAAAATGTAACTTGTTGAGCTTTTGCAGAAGACCTCCGTCTGTTCAGCTTTTAGGAAGAGCATTACTGTTATTTACATTTTTATTTGATCACGAAAGCTGCTTACTCCTCGGCAAGCTTTAATGCCTTTACTGTTTATTCCCTCCTTTGTGGAATCTTTCAACACGTGAAACACGAATGCCAACGAGATAATAAATTAACTAACATTTTGCAATATAAAAAATAATCTCCTAGATTCCATGCTATAAATCATAATTATTTATTTTATTTAGTTTAGCTCAACGAAATCCACCAGCTGTTATTACCAACAAAATTCTAAATTATATTTTTAAGGAGAAGATACTTTTCATGTCAAGGTGGGATAGATCTCAATGTCCAAATACCTTCAGCTCATCTCCCTTCACGCGCTGCCTTCAGACATTCTGGTGTTGAGTGATTGTATTTTCCATTTATTTTAGAGAAATTTAATTGTTTAGGATCCCAAGCACTAATCTAATTCATACAACTCCTTTGAATTTTAAAGATGTGTACAGGGTGTAATTGAAAGTTGTACAGATATTTTAACCACGAGCTACTGGCTTTATGTAGAACTCGGAAAAATATCTAAAAAATTCTGTCAAAAAATAAAATGACATTTATTTTTTGAGCTACATTTTTTTTTAAATTGGTTTTAGTCTTCTACCTTGTCAAACAACCTCGTAGGTAAAATTTCGGCACATTTTAAAAACACCCTGTATATCATATTTTATAAAACGTACACCAATGCGGTTTCCTTGTTTTAAAGCATATTTCCTATAGGTTACTTCGCATTGGCCTGCATTTTATAAAACATGATATACAGGGTGTATTTTTAAAATGTGCCGAAATTTTACCTACGAGGTTGTAGGACAATGTAGAAGACTAAAAGCAAAAAAAATTGTAGCTCAAAAAATAAATGTCATTTTATTTTTTGACATAGAATTTTTTAGATTTTTTTTCCGAGTTCTACATGAAGCCAGTAGGTCGTGGTTAAAGTATCTGTACACCTTTCAATAACACCCTGTATAAAGAAATATTTGTCCAACATTTGCAAAATTTCAACCTTGATGGGGCAGGTGCTAGAAGGTAATGCTTCATCTGTTTCTTTTGTGATGTTAGTAAAAATGGTTCAAGGATGAATCTCTTGGTAGAATTGTATCACAGGTGCTGGAAGGTAATGCTTCATCCATTTCTTTGTGATGTTAATAAAAATAGTCCAAGGATGAATCTGTTGGTAGGATTGTACCGTTGAGGCTGTCGGGAAAAGCCTTTGTTAAAAATGAGTGGGAAATTTAAAAATCCTTCGATCACGACACACCCCCAGGAAGGTAGTGCTTCTTGCACGTCAATAAATTAATAGGTTGACCGCGTTTTTTCATACACCTCCTGGCACGCCATTTACGTGGTGCTTTTGCAGCCTTTAAAGTGGGTAATTACCGGTAGATAGGAGCAGGTGTTGTTTGACACTTGAATTATTTAGCAACGTTTTCAACGAGATTTGCGATGCGAGAATGTGTTTTCAATTGCTGAACTGAACGCCCACAACCTATCTCGTTTTATGCTAGGATTTCTATCGATTACCATCTCGGCAATAAATTCAGAGGAAATCTGTAATAATCAGGTGGGACAGCTTTTGGAAAAAACGAGCCTTCACTTTGACCGTTCCATTGTGCGCCGCCAGAAGAATTGTCCATAAGTGAAGCGAATTAAATAAATTTGAATAATTTAAGCATATCCTAGATTCCTACATTTGGACTTTCCCGATGATGCGGCACAATTACACTTTCGCTAAGTCGATTAGATGCACTAATGTCTCGAGTGCGTTTTCTTGTCGTGTAGGGTGTATTTTAAGTTCCTAATGGCATTTTCCCTCATTTGCTTATTGTACTGCTTAGTAGGTTTCTGTGTTTGGCTCGGAGCACTTGGCGATAATGACATGCTTCGGATTGAAGAAAATAAAAAGAAGGGCGTGTTTTGCTTTTCAATTGACAACTTTGTTTACGTGATTTTTTTTAATTGTGTCACTGCAACTTTCTTTTCCTGTTTCAGGGGTTACCGAAGTGTTCACTCAAACTGCCTGCCTGGGAAAATATAACTAACGCCCTGCCTCGATTCCACATACCAGCCATGCCGGCCGTGCGATCAAAGCGCGGCTGGTGCGGCTGTCTTCAAGTAAGTACCACACATGTAAATGATACGTAACTGAGAGGTCTGTGCAACCTAGGCGCAATGTCTTGGTGACATCGCGCGCAGACAAAAATTATAAGATATATGTGTAACGGTGTTTGGCAGAGTCCTGAAGAAGTACAAGAAACTTCCGTCTGAAAGTTGCATAATTTACTCGTCGAAATATAAAAATCGACATTTACTGTTGACTTTATTAAGTCGTTTATGACTACAATTACGCTAATAATTTCATCATAAACTAAGTAATGAGTGGTTACCGTTGTTACTGGTATTTTACAGGCTTTTACACATGAGGTAGTTGATACAGACACGCGTTCCACCAAAGAATTGTTAATTATATTTCTTTCAGATGTGTTGAGAGAATCGAGAAATTTCAAAAATAGAAAGCAATGTTTTGCAACGTGTTTTTACGCTGGAATTGTAGGAAATGTAAATCTTCTGAACAAGAGTTGGCGAGATGTCAGTTAATTAGGTTTCTACCTGGACAATAAAATTCACTATAAAAGGAATAAAGTAGTTTTTGTAGAATGAACCGAAACAAACGGTACATCGACAATGTAACAATCTATTTAACTTTTATTAGGATCTAAACTTTAGCAGGAAAAACAGTAATTACGCTGCTAATAAATCAAACGAATCTTGAACGGAAAATGTTTTGCTTTTGCCATAAATACAAACAACAACACAAAGTAGCTGTTCTGTGAAATCTAAAATGTTGTTGATGCATTAAGAAAGTAAATAATCGTGTTAGTGCGGTTTCCAAAAAATCAAAGTAAGGATATTAATTAGCTGTTTGTGAGTAAGGTTTAATTACCCAAAGGATGTAAACGGTCAGTTTTCTCTAGGGTGCGAGTACCTACTGGGACACCTGTATATCATTCAAAATAGAAGGTCTTTTTGTGCTTTGCCCAGTTGCGACCACGACTTCGTCTCAGTCTCCAATCTCTGGGCTTCCCACAAAAAGACTTCCTTCTACTCTTAATAATATAATCTATCGGGCCTTCAAATAAATATATATTTAGAGTAGGCGTAGGCGACATTGTAATTCTGTTAACAGTGTAAAGTAATTTTTGTAGGTAACCAATTATTCTCCGGAGTTACACAGGTTACATAGTAAGCTTTTCCCAATTTTATATTGTCATATTCCGTGGAGGGGGAATAGGGAGAATGTACTACAAAAATTAAAAATATTTTCTAACCTAATTTTATTTCCTTAAAATGTCAGACGTTTCTTGTGTCATTTTCTACGCTGGAAAAATGTTGCAAACAATTGAATTTCCATAGGTTGCTCTAAATATAAATTTATTTGAAGGCCCTTTACTATTTTACTCTCTAGTGAGAAAATACTTTCGGCCCTAAAAAAAATTAAATGTTTACTTTCTACTGAAATAGTAAAAAAAATTAGTGTTCTCTTTAAAATCCTAAAAAGTGCAGAATGTAGGAGAGCTTATGCAAATATTACATGTCAGAAGCAAATAAATTAACTGTGCGGAATTTAAGGAAACTGTAAACAGACCTTACTTTCATTCAAATTTTTGACATCCTTTTGTAAATGAGGTATCCAGAGTGATTTCTAGAAATGGAAATTCTAGATTTTTCCTAACAAAATTTAACCTCAAACTTTGTTTTTTTAAATATGGACTTACACCCAGTGTCTCAATTAATTGTCAATAAATCATAAATAAATATGCTGATTTCCATTAAAATTGCAACATAAGGAACGTGTTGACCAATTTTACTAAATTTTGTTAGAATCCTAAAATCGTGGTCAAAAATTAACATGAATGATCTTAATTATTTGGGGATTTTCCTAAAGTGTTCCACAAATACAACGTTTTCTTTATTCGTGTTTATTGTTATCACTTTGTAATTTTAATTTTTTAATGAACCAATCGAAATTTAATGATTCTATGAAAGTTTAAACTAACACGTATTTGAGCACTGGGTTAAATGAAAATGATATTTTACTTTCTTATCTGATGGACCATTTTTAAAAACACATTTAAAAAGTGATTCGTCATTTGACGTCAAGATACAACTTGAATTTATTGTTTTGTACCTACTTTCTTTTTTATGGATATTCCAGATAACAGAGTGTAGTCAAAGTTGAAATTTAGAATAAGTGATAACAACACCAATATTTTTGTTATAACAAGAATTATTTCAATCTAAATAATATCATCATCAATTTTCTAAATAAAATGTAAAGAAGCAAAACAATTATGTACATATAATGTTTTGTTTAAATAATTCACAACATCTCCATGTATGTACATGTCCTTCTTCCTTTATTCCTTTTTTTCTATTTTAGTCGCTGCAATAACGTCAAACACTAACGATTAGATTATCTTCTAAACGAAGCTATAACATTTACGAAACGACCAACGTGTATATTGCTGTCATAATTTGCTTAGGATTATAGTTATTTTTATGTGACAGAATAATGCAAAATGAATTATGGAAAACGTGACACACACTTTATAAGAGAAGTCAATTTAACTGAGAAAAGGTTTATTGCTCATGAAATGGTGAAGTACAATATCCGCCGCGTTTGTACTGGAAATTGCCTGAAGATTTCAGCACCCAACCCACTGAGACAATATTTCAAAATAAACCCGATCAACTTGCGTTAAGTTTAGAACGAAAAATAAAACGAAATTGCCGTCTAATATTAGATATTGAAGAAAATTAAGTTAATTTTGTAGGTAGTATTTTTAAATAATTGACGTCAATGGTCAAGACAAGATTACAGTTTATTAACTAGTCCCCTACTAATAAAACCATCTTTTAACTACTCAATTAAAATTAATCGCATTTCAGGATTTGCAAGATACTAAATCACTCCATACTTAAGTCCGTACTTTGCAAATGACTTCAGCCAATCGTGTTTTAGTTGTTTCCAGGCAAAAAATTCAGAAATCATGACTATGTAGACACTTCCGAGAAAGAATTTCACATATTTAAAAAACATTCACGCCACGTGCTACTTCAATTTCGGTGCTAACAACACTAATTTCTAATAGGTGAAAATGAAAAGTAATAAGCGATTAATTTGTTGCAGAAAAACTATAATTTCACTTTATGTTGCGCCGCGTTCTTTGTGTCCAGTCAATTTAAAATAAATTTGTATCGGGATGCACCTCTAGCGTAAATTAATCAGGCACGTTGCATAACGCCAGTACGATTATGGAATCACTCGATAATTGAGTGATTAGCAACATTCCGCGCTTTATTACAGTAATTTGTTCATGTGAAGTCGCTGTCGCTTACCTGAAAATTTAATTCGCTTTTAGATAAAGAACAGTAATTAGTGTCGTCCTTGTTTCGTGCTTTAAGCACAAAGGTACCGTGCGAAATTTCGGAACAAATGATAATGATAGGTAGAAATTTGTACCGCGAAGAAATTATGTTTTGTTTCCGTGACCCATGTCCCGGGAGGTCATATCGTGCTATTTGCGAAATGCCAAGAAAATGTTGCCGTCTATGTAAATATTTACCATCGGCTTAATCCATAAACACACTTTTATGGGACTTACCTACATTATACCAATAGTTATGCTAATTGTGCATTCTTAAATGCACACACTCTTCCTACTCATTCAAAAGAATCCCATTGAAATTTGCTCCGAGAGAGATTCTGGTACAATCTGAAGCGTATTCCGAATCGATTAATTCCAAACTCGCAGCACTATCTTGTATCTTGTCATTTCTAAATTAAAACCAAATTTACAATTGTCGAACATGTTCCAACATAGCACCGAATTTAGCATCTGCATGCTAAACATGCTGAACAATGACGTCCTTATTATGCAAACTGTAATTCTTGTTTTCGTTGCCTTATGAACAAGCTCGCTATAAATTTTTATAGAAACTCACACTGCTTCAGCAAATAATACACATCAGTGGTATTTGCATGCGACGATATACGATTATTATTTAGAAATCGATTTAATCGCGAATTTCACCATGGACATTACAGTTCTCGTCAAAAAATCATCAACTTGACGTTTGTTTTGCAATTTAAAATCATCATAATCTTTTATCACGCACTTAGGATTTGAATAAATTAGCAGCGTATTAGGACGCCGATTATGGGTTGAGCATTAAGTAATCTTTAACACTCTATAATTTAATTTACTAATAACAATTCTTGCGATTTAAGTGCCTGTTTAATTGACATTAGTCTTGATTTTTATCTTTGTTGCTCAGAGGTATCAGAAATTTTGTTTCGAACCACACCAAAGGCTTAAACGGGGAATTAAATTAACACCTTACTTAATGCTTTTCTTGTGTTTTATAAATGCACTTCTTTCCAAATACTTAAACCTATCGGGTGTTCATTTTTAAATTTATCAAAGTTGGCGTTGAAGAGTCGATTGTGAACGCGCAACGGATTACGGATCATAGATCAGCTGTTTAAATCTAACCCCACTTTTTGCGTTGTTTGTGTTTTTACTCTGCAGACGCCAACTTTGAGGATAAATTTAAATGAACACCCGATATTTGCATTAATGAATCACAACAATACATTCAAAATATAAATGTAACAAAAAAAAAATCAGACAAAAAATAAGAAACCATTGAAATTCCTCAATTATAGTCACAGAAGCTGGAGGCTGAAATCAAAAAATAGCGAAGTAGACGTGTTGGATTTTCTCATGGGCTATGAGTCATATCTGCGCAAACGACGAATATCGGTCTCAAGTACTGTAGTTTCAATTTGGTTGTAGGTCGTAAAATTTTATTGGATATTATGAGCGATTAACGGGCACAATGGTTGGGTTTGAAAAGGATGGGAAGCGGCGCGTGCCGTTTGCCGTACAATGCAAATATACCAAATGTACAATACAACCCTGCTTAAAATATTACCTGCTAGTGGTAAACTAGGATTTATAAGCCCCGCAAGATCTTTAACTTAAAGTACCATAAAATTTTACGACCTACAACCAAATTGAAACTACAGTAGACACTACAAACTGATCGGAAAAGATCGTCATTGGTTGCGTTAGTGTCATCTCTCTCTCGTCTATTGGCATGTCCAGTAGTCGTTTCCAATTTTCATTTATAGAGTTTTCAACTGGTTTATCGCTCCGCCTTCGCGCAGAAATGTCCAAAGTCACAGTCCATGAGAGAATCCAAAACTCTAACTAATTCTACTAGAAATATTTTTTTAATCTCTACTTTTCTAGAATAATGTGTACTTTGAGGATATCGAAATTGAGAAGCTGAGTGGAGTCAGTTTCCACAAATACCTCTACATATTTTTAACAAAATTTGTTCTTCTTTAACTTTGAAAAACAACAATCTAAATCTGCTTTGATCATTTTTCTAGAAACAGATAACGTAAAAAAACTAAAAGTGTTTAATTTCAGTTACGTATTTATCAAAAAAATATCATTTTTTTATGTGAAAGGAATGGTTTGAAATTTTCGAATAATAAATGCTTATTTTTGTTAGCTTATTCGAATAGAAAATTGAACAACAGGCTGTAACTTTATATTTCAAAAACAATCCACACAAGTGGACGAAGCACAAAAGAATTCCTTTGAGACACTTGGTGCAATGTACAAGGTGGAGTAGCATTTGTGTTCCCTTAAGCGACATCATTATCCCAAGCCTTTGAGCGCTTAAGAGCAACACGTAAACACATTTTTTTTTTAAATAATGATAATAATTACGCCCGTTCATAATTTTTTCAATAGAATTTGGTACCTCATAAATTATAATAATAACAAGTCACTTAATTTCCTTTGACATTTGTTGCTCCAGCCTCCATTAATTAATTAAATGTTATTGTGTAATTGCCTCGCGTGCTACCCTTCAAATTTTTGTAAAAATTCCGACACACTCCCGTTTCAAATACTTTTGGATTGAAATTGTATTGTTGGAAAAGCTGCACCTTAATTAGTTTTCCTAATTGGACAGGTCCACGATTTGATTATGATTTTTTGAGTTGGGTTTATTCTGGCCTGATTCTGTTCTAATTTGCCAATCAGTCATTGTTCGAAAGTAACTTCCTCAATTAGACCCAAGGCTGTGCAGGTTCTAAAAATCTGCGTACAATTACCACATCACACCCAAACTGAGATTTATTGCCTTTTCGATTCCGATGCAATTTCATCAGTGTCTAACACAAAATAGAAATCTGTCGAAAGATCGACGCGCGAAATGCCACGAGTAAGATTCCTAAATTGAACAAAGTAAAAGCACCGGCCAAAACGGAGAAAGTATTTGGAATAAATAAACGCGGAGGTGCCTCGAGGATCACCCTAATTACAACTTGCGCAGAACGAAATGAATTAGGAGTATTGCGATATGGATCGATTTTGTAAAAATTCGTGAAGCAACGACGCCGAAAGTGTGTCTTGTGCTCGAAGAGCGTGAACCTCGGAATTGATAATTTGCTGCCTGATTTGGGATCGGTAATGAATTTTCGGAGCAAACAGATTGGATTCGTCAGATTTCTGCCCTTGACACTAAATAATCAATCTCGCTGTTGGACCCACTGGCGAGACTGAAATTGACGTTTTGTTGATCTTTTTTCTCGAAATTCAATTAAACCGTCATAATTAGAAGTATTTTCTTGCACTGAAGAATTAGGCGCGGGTATCACTCCGTCAACCTCGACAATGGCCGTTAAATTTCGATAACCCATTACGTACCATCCCGAAACCACAAACTGCTCAAATTACCGCACAGGAATTCTCTAGGATCTCGAGCTTTTTACCATTAGGTTCGGAGATAAACAGCCCCGGGCCTTCCAGATTATTATGATCTATCATCGGAGAATGCAGTCAGTTACTTTCTCATCTCCGTCTTTTTATCGCTTCCATGATTTAATCTTGAAATATTGTCGGTATGAGAGTTTTTTCTAAATCTTGAACTTGTTACTGGTTCTTGGTGTAATGTGGTAATTGTTTCGGAGCCTTGAATCAGATTCCAACAACTCAAACGCGCTCTTTATTGGACGTTTTAATTGTTTGTGCAAGGTTTCCTCTTATTCATTTGCTACATATTGTTCGATTATTGCGCTGACCTTTGATGCAAATCATCGTGTGGATTCCTGAGAATTTTAGGGAACGCCTCTTTCGAGTTAATTTTTTGTTTGTTTTATTATCCTTGAGGTCGAAAGGAAACACATTATTGAACGAGACTATAGAAAAAAACTTCCTGAATCGTTAAGACATTTAATTTAAAAATTAACTCTTCACACACCAAAAAAACTTGCCGAAAATTTAATTTTAATTTTATCGACTCGCACGATCGAGCTTTTTATTATTTTTTTTCTCTCCCAAATTTTCCACTTCTGTTAATTTAACTGTAAATAAAATTTCGTCTTATCTTTATTGTGCTTCACCAGTCACGAACATACTTTCATCTTTTAGTAAAAAATTCAAAATATTTTTCTCATTTGTATTTCGTAAACAAACAGCCCGAAGGGGAAAGTATTCGCACTGGCATGATCTTGACAGAGAAAGGTTCAAGCATGTGTAAATTCTTCACTTATGAAATTTCCAATTTACTGTGTTGCGCAAATAATTCAAAAAGTGTTTATTGAACGAGCGACATATCCCCAAAAAATAAGTAACACTGGCAGCAAATGACTTCTTGGTAGAAGGACTCAGACTGTGTGGGACACCATCTCCCGAGAGCTTTTCATTATCTTTTTGACATTTTTACACTCCCATAAAAGCTGACAACCTGCCAATAACTTAGTCCTGTCACTGAATGTATAAGTTTAAGTTGTTAATGAAAAAATCGTTGCAGGATGACGAACCTCCCGAAATAACCTACTGTGTGGTGGAGAATACCGGAACCCTGACCCTGCAAGCGATCACCCCCACGCAACCGATGCCGTCGCAAGAAGAACTAGATGCCAAATTTGCAGAGCTCGTGGTAGGTCATTAAATCGTCAAGCCGACGTCGTCACGACGTAACAGTAACAAACCCAGTTAGTGCTCGGTTGCATAACAAAAATACGCGCAATTTAACGGCAGCAACAAAAACGCTTTTTCCTGATTGTGCTGTTAATCAAAGTCATCAACCTCCCTGGTGGTTCGGAATAATTCATAAACCGTACAAATAAAATCGCATTCCGATAAACCACCAGCATTGGCAACGTCAAAGAACGTTCTGACAGACGGGTCAAAGTACTTCCGGTGAAACGAATTTGTTTTTGCCGATAATTATTGTCCCCCAGTTGGGTCTAATGGCAAAGTTTTCGTATACGGAGACTCGTGAAAGTTACTAGAACGTCGTATGATGATGATATGCCAAAAGAATGCCAAGCTTACTAATGTTAATTATTAATAAACATGGCAATTTTGACGTGCTTGACCATAGGCTACTGTCAGTAAATATGACCGGAAAATAAATTCTAATTGACTTGTCGGCTTTTTAGTGGGTCCATTGTTGGATTATAAATTACCACATGGATCTGCTCACGATTTATTATCTGAGTATGCAAATACCGGTCAAGACTTTCTACTCAGGTGAAGTTCACTCTAATCTGAACTTGTATCAGAACATAACACACATTAGACTAATACCGCTATTGACCGTCAAACACCTTTAGAACTGCTATTTGCTGTTGAAATTTGAAACAAGCTCACTGAAAAATTCTCTCTGTTAGAGACAATCCCATTATCTCACTAGAAGCTTTAACGGTAATAGAGATATTAACAACGTCTCCTTGCTATGCCGTATTATAATGTGGATAATAACTTGCAGGAAGAACTCGACCTGACAGCCCCTAATAAGGCTGCCATGTTAAGTTTACCGTCGCAGAAAAAATGGCAAATATATTGCTCAAGAAAAGGAGGCGAAGACACCGTGGACCATACGCACGCACCTGAACACTACGTAGAAAGACTGCGCACTCTAGCAACAGTGAGTCTCGCCAAAGAAGTGAAAACACGAGTCATCTGTCTTTTTGCAGCTCCAGTACCCCGAGTCCAACACTGATGAAGAAGTACGAAGTCGGACGAAACAGATAGACGGATTGAAAACAGCTCTGAGAACATCGACGCACAGTTTTGTGATCAAATTCATCGAATTAGACGGTCTGTCTGCTCTTTTAGACTGTTTGGAACGGATGGATTACTTCACAGCTCAAAGCTCCATCCACACAAGCATGATCGGATGCGTGAAAGCTCTAATGAACAATTCGGTATTCCGTTTCACACCAATCCAACTTTCAATCTCATCTCGAATGTTTTCAGACCGGCAGGGCTCACGTTTTGGCGCACCCAACTAGTATTAATACCATCGCCCAGTCTCTCAGTACTGAGAATATCAAGACGAAGATTGCCGCTCTTGAGATTTTGGGGGCCGTGTGTCTCGTTTCCGGAGGCCACAAGAAAGTATTAGATGCGATGCTGCATTACCAAAAATATGCTTACGAAAGGACACGTTTCCAAGGTATTATCAACGATCTGGATCGCTCGACGGGAGTGTACAGAGACGAGGTTAACTTGAAGACCGCCATAATGTCTTTCGTCAATGCGGTACTCAACTACGGACAAGGCCAAGAGAATTTAGAATTTAGGTTGCATCTGCGATACGAGTTTCTGATGTTGGGCATACAGCCCATTATTGATAAGTTGAGAAGTCACGAGAACGAGACTCTGGACAGGCACTTGGACTTCTTCGAGATGGTACGGAATGAAGACGAGAAAGAGTTGGCGAGGAAATTCGAAATGGAACACGTCGACACCAAAAGTGCTACAGTTATGTTTGATCTCATTAGACGCAAACTAAGTCATACGGCAGCATATCCTCATCTGCTCTCGCTCCTAGAACATTGCATCTTGTTACCTCTAGACTACGGTTCGCATCCTCAGCACTGGCTCCTCTTCGACAGAATCGTCCAACAGATAGTCCTTCAACAAGACAACGACGTCAAGAACCCCGATCTTTCGCCTATCGACATTAACGTCAAAGAAATTGTCCATCTCCTCGCCAAAGAAGAAGAACTGGTCGAAGCGCGGAAGAAAGCCGACGAACTCGAAAAAGAGAACACTGACATGTCGAACAGACTTGCGAAAAAAGAACAAGAACTCGACCAGCGTACCCAAGAGAAAGAAGATATCGAATCGAGCCTCTCGAGGATCAAAGAACGGCTTGAGAAGGAAACTGCTGCACATATCGAAACACAACAGCGGTTGAACGAGTTGGAATATCGCGCTGCAGATCTAGATCGACAAGTGTCGTGCGAAAGAGGCGAAAGATTCAGACTTGAACGATTAGTCAGTTCTGGGAGCATTCCAGATGATGCCAAAGCTTTAGGCCTTAAATCTACCGTAGATGTAGAATACAAAAGCGAGTTCAATTCGGTTCCTCCACCTCCGCCTCCGTTGGCGCCACCGCCGCCACCTCCAGCTCCTGGACCTCCCCCTCCACCTAACGCACCGATGGCGCCGCCACCCGAACCTCTCAAAATCGAAGTTGTCAAAAAGAACATTCCTCAACCTGCGAATCCTTTGAAATCGTTCAACTGGTCCAAACTGCCAGAAACTAAAGTCGCCGGTACAATATGGAGTGAGCTTGACGATACCAAATTGTACAACACCATGGAGTTGGACTGTATTGATAAGTTGTTCTGCGCGTACCAAAAGAATGGAGTTGCTGTGAGTATTTGTTTAAACACTTTGTTCAAAAAGTGTAATTAATTGGTGATAATTTCAGAATGACGGGTCGATTGAAGATTTGCGACAGATGGGCAAGAATCGTACCAAAGTTTTGTCAGTGATAGACAGTCGACGCGCCCAGAATTGTACAATTCTACTGTCCAAGTTGAAAATGTCAGACGAAGACATCACGAAAGCTATTCTAAGTATGGACTGTAAGGAGCAATTACCGATAGACATGGTGGAGCAGCTACTTAAATTCACACCAAGTTCAGAAGAAGCGGCGTTGTTGGAAGAGCACAGCGACGAAATCGATTCGTTGGCCAGAGCTGATCGATTCCTCTACGAAATATCAAAGTACTGTAAGATCCTCGAGTCTTGACGAGTATCTAAATTTTTTTGTTGCAGGGTGCCTCATTACGAACAAAGACTTCGTAGTTTGCATTACAAGAAACGATTCCAAATTACTCTAAACGAGATCATCCCACGTATTACCAGCGTGATGGAAGCTTCACGGGAAGTGTCCAGATCTCGTCGTCTTAGAAGACTCTTGGAAATAGTTTTAGCCTTAGGAAACTACATGAACCGCGGGGCTAGAGGGAATGCGTCTGGATTTCGACTAGC
Organism: Tenebrio molitor; assembly: GCF_963966145.1. Classification (NCBI taxonomy): domain Eukaryota; kingdom Metazoa; phylum Arthropoda; class Insecta; order Coleoptera; family Tenebrionidae; genus Tenebrio; species Tenebrio molitor. The sequence continues at coordinate 12,637,232 of NC_091051.1, read as the reverse complement.
CTCACTAAATAGACTTGCTGATACCAAATCCAGTGCCGCAAAAGGCACGACCTTGCTTCATTACTTAGTACAAATTATCGAGAAGAAATTCAAAGATATCCTCCGTTTAGATGAAGATATTCCCCACGTTAGGGTAGCTGCCAAAGTGTCCTTAGGCGAGCTCAGCAAGGATATGGCCCAACTGAGATTAGGCTTGAAAGATGTAGCAAAAGAGATAGAATTTCATCTAAGTCAAAGTCCTCTAGCCAATGACAAGTTCGTACCTGTCATGAGAGAATTCCAAGCGACAGCCACTTGCAGACTAGCAGAAGTTGAGGATCAGTACCAAGACATGAAGGTCAGTTTGGGTTCATTACTGTTAATTCCTTGATAAGAGTTTTCTTGCAGACACGTTTTGAACGAGCCGTCCGACTCTTTGGTGAAGACGCGACGAACGCCCAACCCGACGAGTTCTTCGGCGTTTTCGACGGATTTCTGACAGCCTTCTTGGAAGCTCGACAAGACAATGAAAACCTACGGCGCAGACAGGAAGAAGAGGAGAAACGAGCAAAACAAGAAGCCGAGCTTAAGAAGTTAACCCTGGAGCGAAAACACAGTCGGGAGGGCATCCTTTCGTCGATCAATAAGAGTCTAAGTCTGAAAAATGGTGAGAGCGCGAAGGGAGAATTCGACGATCTGATTTCGGCACTGAGAACCGGAGACGTGTTCGGCGAAGACATGGCGAAATTTAAGAGGTCCAGGAAGAGTAAAGTTACCGGACATTCTCCACCCCGGCGGAATTCCGTCAACCGGGAGGACAGCAGGGAACGGATTGTTAGTAGTGGGAGGCGGCAGTGAACATTTTCTATTTTTGCTCATTAGGCACTTTCAAGAATTTTGTATAATGCAGCTTTTCTCATAAATCTGTTGGTCTGTTGTGCTACTTCAGTGTTTACTATACGGTGCCCTGGCCTAAGTGTGTTTTTTATTTGTGATCGAATATTTTGTAACTGGACCAATACTTACACAGTAAGCAATTAATATATTTTTATTATATTATTCTAGTGCTGCCAAATAAGCTTCTCAATTTTTATGCAGTTTATCATTTGTATTATATTAACACCAATGTATGAATTTTATACAATATAACAAAATTGTATGTTTGTATGACGTAGTTGTAGATTCATGTTTATATTGACATAAGTTTTAGAAGATGATTGTGCTCTGCATTGAAATGGAACTGATTATACATTTTAATGTTAAAATATACTATTGTTAATTTATTTAACTCTACATTTCATTTATCCTTCTCGATCTCAAACTCCCTATTACGTGGATCAGTGAAAGCTTTGATTCTTCTCTTAACATAATGTTTCTTTTGCAACAAATCGCATAAACAATACCCAGTTAAATTGTAAATAAATTCAATAAAGCTCAACGCCATCTCCTCTGTTCTGAAGTTCTGTTGGTCCTGAGCTGATCTTCACAAAAAATGAGCCAATGAGAAGCGCGACGACGGAAGCTTTTGAATTGTGCCAGTGGTCGACAAAAGAAGCTTTTGGTGTCTTCGGCAAAATCGCCACAACTTAACTGAGAGTTTTTGTCCGTGCTAGTGTTACCACCGGGCCTCTGCAGCGGTGGAACTGCCAAATCTATCTTCGGGGCCGGTGTCGATTTGTGTACCGATGCTTCTTCCACGCCGGAGTGATTCTGGAAAGAGCCGATTTTTTGTCTAGGAGAGGAGCGAACGAAACGAACACCTTCGCAGCGTGAACGAAAGTGAACGAATTTCGGCCGGCGTGGGCGTCACCTATTTACCAAACGCGACAGGAACGGAGCTCGCTCATTGGCTGGCCAATGAGAGACCAGAGTGCTCAGAAGTTCAGAACAAAGCCGGGACCCACTGCGCCGGCGCTCGGTTGACACCTGTGGGTGACACTACCCATCATCAAAATTTTAACCACGTAAATTGAACTTTTTATTTTGCGTTCTAATTCTATTTCACATTACGGAATAGATTAATTTTATTGCAATATAACCTTCTCTATGCTTTTCTTGCCCTTTTCATCAATTGTAAGATGTCGAAAGATTCAAAAGATATTCTCTGTGAATACTTTTGTAACAAATGTATTCAAACTTGCATTAGACGACTTATTGATTATAAATTAATAGTCTTGTTGAAGCAGAACAGAATTTATTTCATTTGAAAATTGTCTACAAATTCTTTGACCAACCTGTTGAACTTGCATAATTTATGTAAATTAAATAAACAAACTTCATCTTTTCAACGCACTGTGTATACGTAGTGTTTAAGCGTTTAAAAAATAGTATAAATTAATGTAGTTTTCATTACTCTTTTTAGTATGTTTTAGAACGTATGATTATGCAACCCATAATACAGACGCGAATATTTTCGATATAAATATTTGTGCAGCTACTGAAATTTAATTCTTTTTCTTTTGTAACAAAATTAATTACAGATATCTGTATTTTTAAACTTTATTTGTCAATATGCTAAACTACTCTGGCTTTGAGCCCATAAACCTATCTCATTAAAGCAGAATTGGCAAAAATAGATATAATTAATTGTTCATAAATAGACCGTGACTTCGAGCCCACACAAGAGGACACAAAAAACCCATCACAATACGCTTTAAGAGTAAAAATGATGAACTCATTTCAAAGCAATGCCAATGCGCCTATGCCTATTCAATGCAAATCTAGAAAAGTAAACAAATCGGAATGGAATTTTCGTCATTTCCGTGCTTGACATACACATTTTATAATTTGCGGCCGCCATAAATTTCCATTTAATCTTAACCTCGAGGATGTAATTATTACACATTCAAAAACTAATTAAGGACGGAACAGTCTGATGAGACTAATGGCATAACCACAGAACCCTTTATTTTTATGACAGCGAATTAAATATAAAAGAGTTTCATCCTCGCATCATCTGCAGGAAGTGATTTAGACCGACAAATATTTTTGCAGGTTCCAAATAAATAAATATGTTCAAAAATATGGTGTATTGTTTGTTGCATAACTACGAAATCATCCGAATATTTATTGTGAGGCCATAAGAGATCCGGTTGGATAATCGACGAAATTAATCATTTCAAATTCCATTAATGACGTCAGTAGACTACTAATTAAGACGATTAGGCGCTGTCGTTCGCTGACACATTTACATCAGATCAGAAAGCTAAAAAAACTGCATAACGAAGTGCTGAAGTGGTTTAATTTGTTTGGTCTTCCTGTAGCATCCTCGGAAAGAAAGAAAATAAGTGGAGAATTGACCGGTAATTAATAAGTTTTAATTAAGTGTGGGAACTGGATTAATTGGGAGTTTACTAATTACCAATCGGCAATGCTCATCAATTAGGGATTTGGTTAATAATGGGATGCATTTGATCATTTGTACAATGATCTTACGGTAAATCTATCTAAAACTGAGATGTCTGTGCAGAAATGTGGGCCATAAACAAGCATGTTTATTAGCTGTGATTAGATTATCAACAGCTATCCCAACGATTCAAATGATAAACACATAGGAAGTTCACCACAGGTTTATGTTTTAATTAAAATTTTTCTCTTAGTTATGAAACTAGTTTGAAATGTCTAAATGCCACGTTATGATTAATTGGCATAAAATACACAGGAGGAATGTGTAACAAGTCTTTACTGTTTGCGTTTTTGAAAAAAAAAAACAAATAAATAACGCATTAGCAAACAAAGTAGCGATAAATCAAGGATAATTTTTTTTATTACAATAAATAATTATTAAACATGAGAGAGACGTAATAAAAATGTGCCCCATTTTTCAGACTTACGCCTCTGAGTGCGATGCGTTGGCCAGGTAAATAATAATGGTCCTGAAGCACAAAACCCAGATGTTCTTACTAAGAAAAGTAATAAAACAGTATTTCGGCTATATGTGGGTGTAACACAACGGAACTTGATATTTACAACAGTTCGCAAAATAATAAATAAATAACAATAAATTGGGTTGAATGAACACCCACGAAACTGAGCTAGATCAAGGTTTTGTCTGACTTACATCATTGCGTTAGAAACCAGACTTAATTAATTAACGCTAGCGTTCTTGTTTTATTTTCATAACCATTTTCATAACCTAATTCAACAGCTTTACTGTCAAAATAAATGCAAAATTTCCTTGGCTTCCCATTATGCTAAAACAATGTGAATGCATTTTATTTAATAAATAATTAAATGACGCTGCTAATTACATATTTACAAATGTTAAATTACTAAATCAACCAGAAATCCAAAAATTGTTACGCAACGTAAAGTTGTAACATAAATATGGTAACGTACCCGTAAGTTACTCTAAAAAATTCTTGTACCGCTTATTCCTGGTCAGGTCAGAATTTTTTTAACCCATTAGTTTTTATTGAAATACTGTAAACGCAGTTTTATTGCTACAACTCGACATAGACATACCTTCCTTGATAGCCAAGTTATGCAAATAGACATTTTCTCAAATTTTTCAGGCGCCAGTTGAAGAGCAAGCAACCATTTTTACACCATCCTCGTCGAAAAAAACACTCCCAGACTCCTAAATGGTCCAAAAAAATGAATGAAGGCCAAACGAACGATTAGACTATGAAAAAGTGCAGTCTGCTCTCTTACAATAATGAAACACGCAAACTTACTTATCACGATAGTGGACTAATTTTCTTAAACGATTCCTTTGGTTCTTGACCTTGAAAGGATTTGTGAGAAGACAACGCAAAATCTCGACTGGATTTTTTTTTGGCCGAGCTGGTGTGGGGTCCATTCTTACAAAGTAATTTAATAACGATAATCTTGTACGTAATGTGTTCAAGACTTTAAGCTACCTGAAGTGATTAAAATAATTTAGAGTGCCAGTGGCGATCCAGAAGCCACTCATCAAACTTTCTTGCAGACTTACTTTCGGCGTTTAAAATGTTTCTGAGTAGTAAAACGTTGGACTTGACGACAAATAAAATTGTAGACCGAGTTTAGGTAATTTTAAACGTTTCTCTGGTCAAAAAACCCAGACAATGCAGAGATAGGTAATGTTTCGGCATAATTAGTAGTATTAGATATTATACGCTGTCTATGCATGCTTCTAAGTGGGGAGAGCTTTCATTGAACGCTCTTTCAGTCATCCGTGGTGTAGTTCACCCACCAGTCTTTGACCGACTGTTGTGGTGAGTGCACAAGAGATTTGCTGAATTTTTAGCGCTCTGACATGTGGATTTATTTATGACGTTTCGTGCAGTGTATTCGACAAAACCGACGACGAAATTTTCGGTGAGTACTGTTAACAATCCTTTTAAAAATATCTACCGAAACGTCCTCGATCAGTATCGCGCAACACAACAATTTACATAAAGGGTGTTGCACTATTAGCAATTGTAATATCCGAATGTCCGCCGATGCCTGCATTTTAAATTAAAATTCGCGCTGACATTGGACTGTCAGGACTAGAATTCATCCTGCAAAAAATCACCAGCTATGACAAACAACTCTATCAAAATCATCGATGTCAGATTAGGTGGGATCTAGTTTTACAACTCAAAAAAGCTCTCTTTTGGTTACGTTTTAATTGGAACTAGTCCATCGCGGACTGTATGGTTTGAAAAAATTCCTTTCACTGAATCCGCCCAAGAAAACTAGGTTTCTTCGCATTGTTTTAAAATAATTACGTATTGCGAGACGCAATTTCAAATCTCATAAATATTACGCAAGGTAGTGTTACACCTTCTCATAGAGCTCCCAAAGATTAGCATCTCGGTGAATCCTCAACGGATTTTTTGCCAAAGACGAGTAGGCCGGGCTGGCGGAAACGGAAATTCATTATTATAAATCCGTTAAAGGGTCCACGCATTGTTGCTACAGCTCCGCCTGATCTATTATGGGAGACGTGTCCTGACGCATCGTTGATGTCTCCTGCAAAGCTCGACAAAAACGAAAGCGACTGATTAATAACCTGTTCCCGATTAATTTATTGTTCACGGGCGATAATTTTGTAAGACGATATGTCATAACGTTGTCAATTAAATCACGCTTCTTGTTTTTTATCTAATCGAAGTGGAGAAAAATCACAATTTGCGGTTTGAAAAATAATTAGCGCTCTCTTACTATTTGGCTGCGTGCAAGGTGTCCGTCGAGGCCGTTAAGCTATCGTAGCGTTACAAGTGTATCCAAATACACCTGTCAACTCCATAAAGTGGTGCAACTGTCACATCCGGTACGACAGATCCACTGGCACGCATTGTCCCACCCTGTACATACAATATTGAGAAACTCTGATTATTTCGTACGTGTGTTAGTTACTTCATTCTACTTCCCATCATGCAAATTGCAGACTCAATGCGGAGGAAGTCTCCCATTCATCTTCTCCGATAAAAGATGCTGTCATTTCCGCCGATCTACCGAAAAATGTAGCAACTAGGTAGTGCTTTCAGCGACTTCCTACTAGGTCTGGTCAAGACTTGACTAATCAGAATAAAAATTTCTCAATTTTGGAAGTTGTGGGATAACGGTGGCCTATTTGCTTGGTAGAAAAAATAATTATGTGAGCCGTTTGTGTGGCTCCGGTGGAAAACCGCAGAATTGTCCGAATGAACCGGAAAATTTGGACGTGGTTCGCTTCCTCTGGGAAGAGGCATTTGTTGGAAGAACAAATCTGACAAATTGAGCGTTTGTGGAAAAAAATATTAGAAAATGAGGCAAGTAACAGTTGATCGAACATTTTACAAAGTAAATGGCCACCGCAGCGAAACGTCCAGCTATTTCCATAGAAAGTGAATTTTATAAATCCGTCAAACGATTTTACAAGAGGACGAGTCTTGAGCAACAGATGTTGGTGCACCGGAAAAATAAACATAATATTTTATACAGTTAGCTTTATGAGTTATTCGTTTTTTGTTGCACGTGAGTCATCGTAAAATGCCGAATAAAATAATAATAATCTTTCACGATAATATTTCAATAATGAAGAGCTAATCTTTTAGAAGCATTGCAAGTGTTGATATAAAACTCCTCCGACGTTTACGACATAATAAAATAAACTAACGGATTATTATATTTGCCCAAAAAGTACCAATAAAACATTGAAACTTGAAGTTACGATACTATAAAACACGGTCGTAAAGTAGGAAGAAGACACTATACATGTATTCCTGAAATCTCTCAGCGTACACGATTTATTAGCAGCTTCTTCGTTATCCTCGAAAGGCATCAAAATCACGTTTTCAGCCGTAAAAAGGCACTAATTAGCCGTATGGTACAAACAACCAGCACTTAAGGAAAAAATCCAAGGCCGTTAAAGTTAGCCTATTTGCACGCAACTGCATTGTCGGATCGAGAGCTGCACTTAAAAAATTTTATTATTCCAAAACGGCGGTCGTGTTACTGCATAAATATTGAATGTTTAACACGAAGAAAAGATAACAGTTTCGATGGTTTTGCAATAGTACTTTCAACGCGGCGTGATCGACAATGACCTTTAAGCACCTTACCTGAAGATTTAGGACGGTTTAATCAAAGAATGAGGAACACATGGTGGGCCGAAATTGGAACGATTTCTTTTTAGGGTTGGAAAGGCCAGCGCGGCCTTATCCTTCAGGAGACTGTCGAAAAGTTAGCGCAATTCCACCGAGTCATTAGCGCAAGCAAGGGTCAAGTTCACTATTTTCAGTAATTAATTAAACCAGACGTCAACTGCTTTTTATTAATTTATTGAGGCGGTTTTTTCTTTTAGAATGTTTAATTGAATGTTCATTTCCTCTGAGAACTTTTCATGTCGTGTCCATGATTTTCCATAATTGGACTTTCAATAACAGTATCAAATTTATTCTCTCATTAGGAGGCGAATAAGGACGCCGGTTTAATTATATAGACCAATCACTTCAAGGAGATTGATCTTTAACCATTTTGCAACCAACAAGAAGTGAAAATAATAATTCACCAGTAAATCGTATCATTTTTTTCTTTTTTGACATTTTTATATTGTCATTTGATTCGTTTCTACGTGATTTTTAAAAACTTTATAAAGTTCTCAAGTAATTAAGCACCTTGAAAATATAAAATTTAAAAAAAATGTTATTTACACTTAAAGTGAGGAAGGGCAAAGCTTTCGTTCACGGGAATTGCAATTCAAGTGAACGAAAGTGGTCTTAGTCTCGAGTGCTGTATTTGGTTTTGTTCAATACCTTGAGCCTAACTTTGTATTCAAAATTTTAAATATTTTTGGGCGGATCTGTTGCTATGGAAAAAAATGAAATACAAAATAAACAAGTATCGGCAAGTACGGCGAGTTATCAAATGTTGCCTAAAAAATCAAAATTACGTTTTCAGAAAGAATTGGAAAAATTTACGAGTGAATGAAAATCAGTGAGTGAAAGAGAATGAGCGAAAAACGATGAGCGAAAGTGAAGTGAACGAAAGAGAAGCTTTCACCCACTGGTAACTATGGATACAGACTCACTTTCTAGGGTACTATCGAACAAATTTTTTTACACATTACTCAACAATTTTTTAATTCAATAAAAACTGAAAATACAATTTTTGTTTTCCTAAAATTGCTTTATTCTGTGAATAATTATTATATTTAGTTATATAGGGTGTTCCTTAAAATTTCCCGCCAAAGTTGGCGTTGAAGAGTCGATTGTGAACGCCCCACTCGTCAGTCTTGCAACGCAAAAAGTGAGGTTAGATTTAAACAGATCAAGAGTTGTAATCCGTGGTGCGTTCACAATCTCTCTTCCACGCCAACTTTGACGGGAAATTTTAATGAACACCGGATATATAATTAATTATAAATAATTTGGCCATAATTTCCTAAATAAATACAAAAAATTGCAGTGGTAAATAAAAACGTATTTGTTCTTCTACTGAAGACCATCAGTACCTACATAACATGGGGTATAAATCTTGTATAATATAATCAGGACACATTTATAAGCTTGCAGAAGGCAAAAAATAATTTATTCGATCACCGTGCGTTGCTACTACGGACACTAGTAGCAGCAGTGTTGTAGAGCTTCTTGTAAAAGCTCCTGTTCTACTTTACATATTTGTAATAGTCGTAAAGCTCGTGTAAAAGTCTGCTGTTTAAAACAATGCTTTGTTATCACAAAATATGAATTCGACCCAGTTTGATGATTATAAAATACCCGAGTCGAGTTTTGGAAATGATGTATTATCGTTGTTTATCTAAAACGTCTTGTTAATGTTAGAGAGAATTAAATTTGGGATGTGGGTCATTAATAAGAGCCAATATAAAAAAAGCGGAGACGACGTAGCCTTAATAGAGGCTAATCTGAAAGCGGTGTAGGATCGCGAAAAAATGTGAGTAATTTTTAGTTTGTGTGATAAGCCCAGTATAAAATTAATAACAACGTTCGGTTAAGTTAACTGTTAATTTTGATCATTTCTGGCTTATGATATATTCGTCTGACACGAGAGAGCCCCCATAATTTAGCATCAACAGCATAGAAAATGCACGAACGGTAAATAAAACTATTTGTTACAAAATAGCTTCGAATCGTGGAGGTTTATTAATTTGAAATGTTGACTCGACTGGGCTCACAATAAAAATTCAACCGAACCAATATGACCTGGAATTCTTCTCGTTGTATGGAATTACAGTGTGTTGAAACAAATATTGAAGAACGTGACGGCATTTTAGTGCTTGAACAGCGCAAATCCACGCTTTCCACCGCTCGTAAATCTCCACTTAAATAAATTATTTCCGAATTAATTAATGTCGGCGATAATTTCGCGTGGGCTAAATACCACCCACATTTCGCTTTACCTTAAATTATTGTGGCAAAGTGAGGAAATGTGTGTTTTATTCGTCGACTAAATTGCCGGTCAATTTAATTTATGTCGTATTCCACCAAATTATTTATCTGTACAGTTAACACGAGCTCGCCTGATGAAAATCGAACTCTTTCACTTGAATAGCTTTATTTGAATAAATTGCCTCGGTGGGCGGAACAACACTAAACGCAAAAATTTTGATAGATCGATGGTGTACGCTTTTTTGATATTCTGCAGCCGTAAGTAGTGTTGTTGGTCGTAAATTAGCGAAAAAATTTTTACCTGTCTGCGCCGACAACGCGGAAATTTATTCAGACCTGGACCAAATAAATTTAAGTGTCAAGCAAATTGGGCGTTTTCGACAAATTGCCCCGAAAAATCCTTATATTATGGGTTTTATGGTCCCGATCGTGATAAGGGATCATAAATACAAGTGGATGACGCAAATTTACCGAATAAATTTTTCTTCGACATTTGTTCACGCGATTAAATTTGCGAAAATTGAAATCCAACGATACCATTGGCTCATCTAACATAACTGTACCACAACCGTGTCCTACGTTTATTTTTACAACCAATTAAAATTTGCATGCAATTACACCAATTATGCAAAACGGCGACATTACTCGAGGTAAAATTTGAAATTGTGTAGTTTTTAGTTGAACTAGGACAAAAACCTTTTAAGGAAAACCAGTAGCCATTAGAACTATATTAGAATATAGCATTTGGAAGAAAAATGCAAAAGTGGTAAGGTACAATCTGCCAACCGGTACAAGAATAAGTGATGATGGTCATAAAACGATCAATTAATAACCAATCACCACACATTATCATTGCGGCGGTATTAAGTTTATCACCAGGTACATTGTGATTTAATGTTCATGTAATAATTTATGCAATATGATTATGCGAGCAGTCAAGGTACATTACATTAATGCCCACTTCATATTTTCTAATTTTATAGTTATGAAGTTATTTTTCATGCAAATCTCAAACATAGTACGTTAATTTGGTCATGATATCCTTTAAAATATAAGTTACAGCGAATCTTTGCAGATATAAGTGGGCTAAATAGATTTTTTAAATGGATATCTGCTATCTAAACTCTTTTCGAACACTGAGATAAATATTTTCAGTAAAATGAAAATAAATTATTGTAGGCGTATAAAATAGAAAGCGTGTTGTAATATTAAAATTATAATAATTATTAAATACAAATGAGTATAACAATAGCAATAAATAATGGCTAATGAGTCATATGCTAGTTGAATCTAAATAAGTTTGTATCTTGGAAAGCTGAGACGTTTTTTTGTTGGGTGAACATGAAAGTAGAAAAATTTTAAATGGAGATACCTAATGGAGAAATCGTTTATGAATTAGATTGTTAATATTTTTTGACAAACTAGTAAAACTTTGATTGTTTTTAGTAATTGATCCTTTACATTAATCTAGTAATTTTTTTGAAAAAAATATTTTCCATAATAATTACTTAGGTACGAAGAAGTGACCACCAAATGGGAAAGTTTTTTATTTATTGATTTAGCAAAACTTTTACTGCGGAAACCGTCGGAGATTTTATACCCATGTGTATATTTTGTGGAAGAAAATTCTAAAACAAATTTTAACATTATTTTGACAAATAAAAGATTCCAAAACCGAATTTCAACTTGATTAAGTAGCAAATCTAAGCTCTAAACATGTTAAAGTTCCAAAAGATTCTATTATTCTAACTGTAAGATTTATTTTGAATCAATTTTCGAAATATCGTATAATATGTGATAACCTTGGTGCAATAGTAGATTATATCATTAAGAGTAGAAGTGAGTCTTTTTGTGCTAAGCCCAGAAATTGAAGACCGAGGCGAAGTCGAGGTCGACAACTTGTCTATAGACAAGCAGTCTGCCCCAGTAAAATTTTTGCCATTTCAACAAATAAAATTGTTTGCAAACTTCTTGGTAACCCCTGTATAATGAAACATATTATACCGGATTGTAATAATTTATAAATTACTTTTTTTTAATCACGGTGCATGGAATATTTTTTCTACTGTTCTTTTGAATAAATTTCTTGACTCTGAAATAAGTGATTATCTTATAGACGAAAGTCTGAAGAACATGTGGAATGAATGATTATTTCCCATCGTATCTCCTTCTAATTTACAGTGTCTCTCTAGTATGATATGCACCTTCCAATTGTCTCGTCTCTTCTGTTCATCAAATATTTTCTCTTGAAGCTTTATCTTGAGCTGCTTTGTGGTAGACTTCCTTGATGATAGTCGAAGTGCAAATTAAAAGCTCATAATGTTCTTTGAAAGAAGTCCATCTAAGGCGGTTTTGATACTTTATTCTTTTTTAGGCTAAATTTTTAATTTTACTCCACCATAGTCCTCAGAAGATCATTAGCGGACTCTTCAGGTCGTCCGGGTCTAGTGTCATCATCTTCCATTTTTAAATGAAGACGTATGATCAGTATTAGCCTCACTCATTTCATAATTGTATTTACATCTTCAGCGACCGTACTGACTCGTTTTTAAGACTACCCAACATTATAAACTCAGAAAAGAAATATTAAAAGAATCTGCAATTTCTACTCATTTTGTGTAATTTCAAAAAATTGCTAATAATTAAGCCATTAAAAAATTTGGAATGCCGAACAAATTTCATTAACGGAGCCGCACATGGTGGTACTATTAAAAAGTAATTAAAATGAAATGCGAAATATGTGACATGATATATCCACCTAGTTTCACTCGGATAAAAAAATACAATAAAAAACAAAAGAAGCTCCAGCTTTCATTGGCCCAGCCTGCACTTTATATATTTAACTGCAGATTCCCGCTACATAACTTGTTATGGTAACTGTTAAATGTTAATGATAAATAAATTAACAATTTTTTCCAAACGCACATGAGCTACAATAAAAATACTGTCACTGAGCACCTGTGAGCCAAGCTATTTCCAATCTCTTCCTCTAAAGGAAATCATTTATCACGATTGATGGAGACGTAGGGTTGGACGTGAAAGATCTACCAACGCGCCCTTCGTCGAGCTAACTGAATTATTTCTTGTAGTAAATCGACGTTTGCTTAATTAAGTTGTCGACAAGTTGCACCGGAAAAAATGGAGAGTGCAGAGCGGTTTTGTTTTTAAATTCCAGTAGCAATTACCATTAACTTTTATGAAAAGGATTTTTTAATGTCACTATGTCATGTAATGCGTATAAGTGTCGATTAAATAGGTCTGTAGAAACCAACTTAAATCAATTCTAATCAAACACTAAATTATATGCAAAAGAACTAGTTTGAGACATGCAAGTCGCGTGATACCGACGTATTAATTAAAACGGTAATTAACTGATCTAATGCAGGTCTATATCATTATTAAGAAATTGCGTAAGTTGCCTTAAAACAGATATCTGCAAATTATCAATGCGAAAGGAACTGTGAGAACGTTGCTTTTTAGCGTTTAAGAAAGATATCACCGATAACCCAATAGAGTGCTAAACACTATAATCAGAACCGGTGAGAAGTGGAAGACCGTCGAGACCATCGCGAGAATGTTTTTCGCTTAGAATAAGTGATGCAATTGCAAGCAGACACGCCAAAATCACCATAGAAAATAATTACTGCCGCAGAAAAAAAATCTTGCGAAAGCCACCTGCCGGTTTCAGGCACTCATCAACGCCTCAACTCAAGCTGATGCGAATTAATACGGTATCATAATGTCGATGGCGCTGTAAAGATAATACTTGATTCATTTTTAATTAACAGCTCGTGTAAAAAAAAGCTTCCGTTTTATCGGGACGACTAGTTTGGGACCAATAAAACCGAATTTGTTTTGAATTAATTGAATCGTTAATGGAGATTTTACTTTTACAAACGAAGCAATCGGCAACGGTTTTACTTTCGGACGGCTTCGCACGGGAAAAATTCGTATGTCACGCGGATGGCATCTGTTCGACCATAAAATCTCATTTATGGACGAATACAATGTTACATATATGGAAAATTTAAACGAGACAACATCTGTCGACTGCATGAGAAACGGTTTTGGCCGAAAAATTTCGAAATGAGCGGTGGACCGTCTCAAACGGATGATGCCTCCGAGATCCTCGTAAATTTCCTAATCTTAATAAACCTGGTTTATTAGTGAGTCTGTAACGTCAGTGAAGGTGCAAAACTGCATATAAATTCACGTTTCCTGAACTTTTATGATTATTCATTGCATGTAGCCTGGTTTAGCAATTGAACAATTCAAGACGCACTCGCTTACGTAACTGTTTTCTACCTACACAATTAAATATACGTACAATAAATATACTTATATCAGAATTCTAAGTGAGCTATATGAATAAATGCGGAATGTTAAACGGTCGAACTGTTCTTACAGACGATAAGTTATTTTTCGACAAATCCTTCCATTTTCAGGACGATAGAGGTTATTGCGCAACCAGAGCCCCACACTCTCTTCTAATTAACTCTATCGGGGAGATTCTTAAGTGCACTTTTATGTTTTTTCCACTATTGTCTTATCTTGCAACAAAAGATATGAAAAATGCCGTGGTATATAAATGAACTGAAAACTATACTGCACTTTAACAATAAAGAAAACCATCAAAGGAACGTAGATCTGAATCTGTGAAACTAACTGTGCTCCATTATTAGGATTTTTTTCTTAATTTAAATTTTAACGTTACTACTTCATTCGCGAACATTGAGACCAATGGCACCCCGCCAATCAAAATTGCACAGAAATTTTCAATTAGTAAAATTAATTAAATCAAAGTCTCACCGCTTCCACCTAATACTCGAAGCCAATGAAAGGCTTTTGAAATTTTGAAATCAAGCCAATTTTAAAGGGATAAAATTTTACCTTTGTGAATTTCTATAACTGCATCTCGTATTCTATGAACATCTGTTCGTTTAAAAAATGTTGTTCATTCCGTTTGATTTAATTTTAAAAAAATTATGAACTAATGGCCCATACCCCAGTAAATTGTCTGGCATAAAGTTTACAATTTGATATCTAGATAAAAGGTGCTGACGACTACAAAGAATTATGCGTGAAGTCTATTTAGAACTCTACGACAAAATTGTTGTAAGAAAAATTCTTCCATGGTTTCGGCATAAAAATGGATCCATTCTTTGATGATAGCTTTAAAGAAGCAAAATTTCAACAGATTCGAAAAGAAGAAGCCCTCAGACAAAAGAAAAGGTTAGTGCTCAGGCATTGGAAGAGATCCAGAATCCACGGAAGAACAAGAAATTGTTATCAGTAGACAACGAACAGAAAGAACAGAGTACAATCCTATCTTTACGAAAACAGCGCAAAGTGGTTCCAAATCAAGAATAATGAAGATGAAAATGTTTGTTCCGTTCGGTTATTAAAAAAGCTGCAGAAAAAACAAGATTGTACAATAATGTGTGACAGATTATTTTTAATTGGTGCGATTCTGTTTTAAAATTTACCAATATTGCTATATAACAAGGTTGTGGTTGCTATGATATGAAGCTGTTGATTGGCTGGATCTATGCAAAATCAATGTTGTTCAATAACAATATTGCTAAATTTTGAAACAGAATCGCACTAAATGTCAGTCCAAATTGAAACACTGGAAAATGGTACAAAAATGTGCATCTGATTAGAAATAACTTATCAAAGTGAACTAAAGAATCTGCAGAGAAAATTGGGATGGAGAAACAAAAAAAGTTAAATTTACTGACCATTTTCATCGGACTTTAGCAAAAAAGGGTTTGGTGAACAGTAACTGATCAAGTTGACAGACCTTTCATCTCTTCAGTCCATTAGAAAATATCTTCTACTTGATTCTGAGCATCACTAGAAGTTAATAAAAAGCTTGCAAGGTAATCAGTACAAACAGAAACAACCACAGGGATTTGGGGATGTATAGATCCCCAATATCAGACTTGCAAGTTTACTAAGGTTCTGAGAACACGATGAAGACCGAGTCGTGTATGTGGATGGAATTGTCAGTTCTGTTAGGAAAAGAAAATTATGAACTGATGGCCGATATCGCAGCACACTCTCTAGTAGAAATTTTACAAGATTAACAATAATTTAACATGTAGATAAAATGTGCTTTGCAGTTTTGGTATAAAAATTGATCTATTCTTGGATATTCCCTTTAAAAAATTCGAAAATAGCCTTCAAGGATATTCAGCCAAGATAAAGTGTTGTTCTTTTGAAAAAAAAAATTGTGTCTAGTATTCGTTCAAGTTTGCAAAGTCAATTCTATACAGAGTGTCTATAAAAGAACGTCTATCAAGAGTCCTGTAGAATTCAAATATATTTATTTTTGCCGCTCTGTAGCATATTGTGGTATCAAATAGAAAAACAGAGGTTATGTAAGTCCATTAATGACAAATTTTTAATAAAGACTGTTGTAAGTGCAAGTAATGGAAAGTAATTATTAGAATATAGAAAAACTGAAGAAAACCACAAGTAAACAACTAAGATGTTGAAGTCACAACTAAGGCTAAGATTGAATAATTTGACATTTGACTGTTGACATCTGATTTGAGGGCTTCAACAACTCGACACTGTTCGGCACAATAAAATTATAGAGCCTCACTATTCCACAGGACTCTTGATATAATACATTCTTTTATAGACACTTTGTACTTTTATCCACATAACAAATCAAGGCTCGATTCTCCAAGAGCACCTTGATGGTAATAAAAGTTTGAATTTTTCAAGTGTGTAGTCAAACTGCATACACCAAAATTTCAAAAGTTTTTTTTGACCAGTAAATGAAATTTTTTTGGAAGTATTACGACTTTATAAAGTACTGTTACCTTGAACTGTATGAATATATAATTTTTTTCGGCTGTCTTAGGTTGAACAATTTTCATCAATAGTTACAGATTAAGGTTACTGATTTATTTTCAATGAGAAGTGTACACAACTGTTTTATACGTACAAAATTGTGGACACATTGCAAAAGCCATTTTAGATGTTATAAGTATATTTTTTAATTTTAGATGTTATATGTTTTATAATTTTTTAATACTAATACATTGGATTGGACTTTTTTTTATTTTCATTTCAACTTCTCAACGTCAAGCCACACACCACCTTCTACTGAAGAAATGAAAGCCTGTTTGTCCATTTGTAGAGGTTGATGAGTCTTGTTACTTAATTTAATTTTGTAATTTTTCAATAATGCAGTCAGACCAACTTTACTCTGAAGCATCCCGAATCGCAATCCTGCAACCAATAAAACTTTTTAAAACCGTACTGGTTTTCGGTAAAAACTCACCAATACAAAGTCTCGGCCCTTCACCGAACGGAATCCACGTGAAATCTGGTCTCGTTTTTTTGTTTTCTTCGGAAAATCGTTCCGGGTCGAATTTTTCCGGATCGGGGTAGTACTCAGGGTCGTTGTGTAAAGCCTGTGTCGAAATTCCAACCATATCACCTTTTTTAATCTTGATTGTGGTATTGGGCACAGTGTAGTCTTTTGTGCATACCCTCGTCAGTATAGGTAGCGGTGGGTATTTTCTGAGTGTTTCTATCAACACAAACTAGAATAAGATTTATCTAAATACTCAAAGAGAACAACCCACCATGCAGAACTTTTTCCATGTAGGACATTTCCATCATCGCAGCGTACGTCAATTTACCTTCGTGATTGGCCAATACTGAATTGATTTCTTTCCTCAACTTCTCCTGCACATCAGGATTAGTCGCAATTTCGTAAAGAGCAAAAGTCATTGTGGTGGATGAAGTTTCGAATCCAGCAATGAAAAATACAAAAGCTTGTGCCGAAAGCTCGTTCAGCGTCAGCGCTTTTTCTTCAATCTTGCCGTGATCATCTGTTACTTTACCGTCGTCGGTGACGGTACCTCTGTTCTTCAATTGGATAAGTAAATGCATAAAGTCTTTCCTGAAGATGTTGTTTTTTTCTCTGTAATCGACCGTGTCGCGAACCACTTTCATAAAGAATTTCTCAACGTCGGATTTGGTCAGTTTCAACTTGGTTGCCCGCAACACCCACTGAGGTAGCAAAAGTTGTTTCAAAATTTTTATCCTATCTGAAAAAGTAAACTGAAAAATCTTTTTACCATATTTTCGGAAATCAGCGTCGGGTTCTTTCAAAGTGTTACACTCCAAACCGAAAGCTACCGATCCGATGATGTCCGTAGTGAAACGAGCCAGAATGTCTTTAATATCAACAGCGGAACGTGTTTCAGCGGATTCGTCCATCACGTCCTTCAGACCGACAGTACAATCGGCCAAAGTTTGAAACATCATCTTCATTTTTCCCGAAGTAAAAGTCGGCGTAAGTTTTATCCTCATGTGTCTCCATTTTTCATCTTCTAAATTAAACAAGTGACCATTTAGGGGGTCGTTTTCTTCATCCACCACGTTAATGTTGTGGTTCATAAAGTGTGAAAAGTCTATCTGCATTATATGTTTTATGATTTCTGGGTCCACGGGAATGTAGAATTGTTGCAAACCCAAATAAATGCCACCGTGTTTGAATCCGTTCATTTTAAATTTTCTGTAGAAACTTTGAAACTGGTCGCCGATGGCGACGCGTCCAAGTAACATGTCGCTCGTGTCGCCGAAAGGAAATGATGGTCGCAATGTTGGCAAACCCACCTTAACCCAATACGTAAATTTCCATTTGTAATACACGATCAGGCCGATAAAAAGTGACGATAGAATCGCAATTAAATCATATGTAAGTGTGTTGGTAATTACACTCATGCTGAAACGGTTCAGATTTCACTTAAAATTTTATTATTGCACTGCACGAAATCGTTTACGAGAGTGGTGGTTTATGTGAATCCTCTCGAAAAATTTGGCGAGGTTAAGGTATTTATTGATAACGCAATTCACGATGATAAGAGAGTTTATATTTAGTAGTGTCATCTTGTTTACGTTCAATGGTAAATACTTTCTATATTTTATTGTTTTAGATAAAACACGTATTTAATACAATACTTTTGCAAGACCGAGCCGTACACCTCCATCCGTCTTTGAAAGAAAAGAACGTGTTGCAAGTTTTATTAAATCTGTAGATCTTTGATACAATTTGACGTTGGAATTTTTCAAAAACATAGCCAAGGCAACTTTACTTCGTTCCATTCCAAAACGCATTCCTGTACAAATCCAGTTATTAAAATAATGTCAGGATAATGTCATATTGTTATTATTGCTTTTCGACTATACCTGGTTTTAATTTTTGAAAATATGTAGTCTAATTGCGGAAAATCCACCCACTAGTATTACAACACCATCTAGAAGAAACTTATATAAAAAATATTTTTTGAACTCTAGCTTCAAAATGACATTTCGCAAACGCAACAGTTTAGCGAAAGTAGATTTCGCGCACTAGTGCTTCAAAATCATTCAAAAACCATTGGCCTTTTTGAGCATTCTGAAAATAATTTGACTTGATAATAATAAAATCTGGTTTACAAAACGTCATTTCTTCAATTTGAATGTTGAAAATTTCGAAAGAATGAAAATAAATCGCTATTAATTCGATTGACACTTGGGCAAGCGCCATCTATTCACTAAATTGGAAACTACTGGGTAATAATTTAAAAATGCTAATGTTCGTTTCAAAAAATATTGTACAAACCTCGATGCGCGAAGACGTATTCGGCACGTTCGCGCAAATGAAGCACTCGCTCCTTCGTCGCTTGTGCCTCAAATAATGCGCTCATGTGCGAAAAATGTCTTCTCGCACTCGGTTCGTAAATAACTATTTTGTGTGTCGTTTCAACCTTACTCATTTCTCCTTTACAATTCCTCTTAGCACTTGTACACACTTTAGATTCATCAACAGAGGTAAAGACACATTTAAGTGAATTAGTAAATACATTATAAATGTGCATCTAGGAGGCAATGTAATTGTGACTGCACCTTTAGCTTTCTCACCAGAGAAGTTACTATATAGCCGTTGACAAATGACAGTAGTGACACGAGCTCGAGAGACTGGCTCCCACTTCTAACCTTAAAATGATATTTTGCTCAAATACAAATTAATTTTGCTCAAATACAAATACAAATTAATTATTATAGCATATTTTCAGACTGGACAACATGGTTGACAACCACAACAAAACAAAATACTAGATACGGGTGTTTAACCAAACTAAAATCAGCTTTTCATAGCCGCCTAAGTTACACATTTATAATGAATTAAGTATAGAACCACAGACTCACGGTTCACTGAAAACCTTTTCTTTTTTTTTAAACCTGAAAACTTGATGTGTCGTTATTACAAAAGATCCCTATTAATTCGCTTTAATACATCTGACCCCTATTTCTAGCGATCATGGATTTTCGTAAAGGCTATTATACGTCATAGATATCGCAAAATAATAATACTGAATTCCAGAATAACTTTTTATTGACTGACTAAATGAAATGACTCAATAGTTTCTATGGGCAAAATATGTTTTCTATAGCAAAAGTAAAATGTGGAAATTTATATTTAAAAAAAAAAACAAAAATTATCTATATTTCATCAAACAATCATCCCTCAGTACTTCAGCGCAGGATTAGAATCCAAATCATCTAACAGTTGTAAATCTTAACTGAAATTTGAACCCAAAGCAGGATTGGAGATAGTTGTTTTAACTAACGTTCAAAAAAATACACGAATGCAAGTTTAGACCGATTTATCATAACCGTTATCTGTCGTCTTCATTAGAAATTTTGAAAAAGGTCAAATATATGTAACACAGTTTAGTAAAACCTAGTTTACTTTTATACTTAACAAAAAACACATTTTATGAATAATACAATTAGAAAAGAAAGTAACGAATTTGTGAAGCCGTTGTTACACATTTTTCTAAGTCACAGTACATTGAATAAGAACATACACAGGATACCAAAAAATTCAAGATCATATCTTGTTTCCTGTCAAACCAGCTTTTTTTAGAATGTGCAGAATTGCAGACACACGAAAACCGTGTAAGCGCCAGATTAAGGTGATAACTGTGATAACAAAACTTACAAAACCAATGGAAGTAAGACCTAGGTACATGATTTTTTTTTTTTGTTACCTAGCACAATGAACAAAGGTAAATATCTAATTGTGAATTGCAATTAAATGAATCTTTTCTGCTATGTTTTTGTGTTGGGAGTAAGTGTTTATGACCGGAAACTATAAATGTTATTTTCTCTATAATTTTACATTTTAACACGCAGAATGTCTCTATTATATCTTACGGTAGAGTTAAACTATGCAGTTGCACAGTTTTATTCAAACTTCTTGTCAAGAAAGTAGCAAATCATGTAGAGTTAATGAATTTAAAAAGTGAAACAGGTGAAGCAAAACAAGGGAAATAAACAGATATAATAAAAGGTTTTGTGCCAGATAAATATTGTTCGCTATTACAATTCGAAAGTTATTTAGAAAAAATTCGGTACAAAATCTTAATAACATTTAGACTTGTTTGTCCAGAAGGCTGATAATGAATTGATTAATAAAGAGATAGATAGATAAAGAGATAAGAAATATATTAGAAATAGATAAGAAATAGTTTAGTAACAAAAGTCTGTTGATGACAGTGTTGTATTAAATTTAATTAGTACTAGTATTGAAAATGTTTATAATTTAATTTGCAATTTATTGCTGAAATTTTTGAATCTTTAAAATAATTCGTGTACTTTAATTAATTGAAAAAATCCTGAGTCGTAC
The DNA here is from genome assembly GCF_963966145.1 of Tenebrio molitor. NCBI lineage: Eukaryota > Metazoa > Arthropoda > Insecta > Coleoptera > Tenebrionidae > Tenebrio > Tenebrio molitor. Next base: position 12,615,752 of record NC_091051.1, on the reverse strand, counting down.
TTCTTTAGGTATAGCGTATTCCTAGTCTGTATTTATCAGCTACGTAATTCTTAGAAATTCTCTGCAGGTAAAAAGAAGAACACTGGTTGTGATTATTATTATTGAGGAAAATATCAAAATGGATGTTAAACGGTTTATGTTACACCCGATGTATTCACATCCGCCTGCAAAGCCCCACCAGTTTTATTAAATCCTTTCTGCAATTGTTACAAACTTTTCAAATTTTCTAAACAAGCAAAGACCTTAAGGTCACCATTGTTTGCCGAGTTAATGTTGTGGAAATTAATTATTATCTTTCGCTGCCATCAGAATTATACAGTCTCCTGAAAACTGAAAAAAACGCATCTATAATAACAATCCCGGCGATCGTGTAAAGCCCGAGGACCTTTCCGTATGAGGCGTTAAACAACGTAAAAAACTCTTTTTTACATAGCTCATTACGTAATTGGCATTCTTAAAAACAATTGCCACAGGCAAAAAGGACTTTAATCTCGGCCTAATGTCACAACGCAATGTGTCATTGTGGCTATCTCCGTGGACTGCATAATCACTGGTTGCCTAATTCTCAGAAAAATATAAAAATAAGTGGTGGTTGCAAGGGCGACTTGCATACATTTTTTACCGTAATTACAACACACACAGTGTAATCAGGGTTTTCAGGGAAAAAAGTACACGACCTGTTCCTTTTGTGCAAGTGTACAAAACGTAACGATCTTTTTATTACGGCAGTTGGTCTCCACCAATGTGGAACCTGAAGGGCCTCGCTTCGATAACTCTTACCCTTAAAACAGGTGCATTTTAACATACATACCAACAGTTCCCATTGAAAACCGTTAGCACCTGTTTCCATGCACACGTCCTTCAGGCGGACATTCATGTTTAATGCCGTTTTCACTAGACGGAAAAATACCAAGAAAGATTTTTTATTTTGGTTCGAGTGCACTTAAGTAACTCGTTTGATAGGTATTTACTTAAATTTAACAACTTGCCAGGTAATGTCCGCAACTGCGTAATAACTAATAAGGCAATAAACAAAAAGTACGCAACGGAGAGAGGAGATAAAATCGGTGATTAAACCTTTACGCCGTTTTCCCAACAACAATCGGGATTTCGATAAAAACTCCTCACCGTCTCGAGATTTCTCTTTAATTTAAATCCCAATAATGACAGGAAGTAAAAGTGCCTAAATACACTTAATCGGTCTCGGTTTGTAGGCCACTTCGTGTGGCAAAATATTCGTAACAATAAAAGGAAAATGTCACCGCAAAAGGAAGGAAAATGAACATTGAGCATTATATGGTAATGTAAGTTAGAGTGTTTTTGACGTGACTCATAACAAATTCTTTCATCTTGGGTTCGTCTAAGACATAAACGAGCACCAACTATCACTTTTATAATCGTGACGAATTGTTATTGTCTCATTTGAGAAAACACCAAACGAAAATATTTACGGCCCGTCCGGACTTTATAGCTTTCCTAATTTAATAACATTTAACTATACAATGTTTATTTACAACTGAAATTAATTACCTGGAGGTAAAGCAGTGTGAAACCACAATAAACCTCAATTCAGAGTCGTAACAGTCAAATTTTTAATATTTTAATTTCCCATTACTGTAAAATATATGCACTAATGTTCCTACAAATGCTTAAAATGTCAGTCCAAGACATTTAATTAACCACATTCGCGGATACTGTAACGAGGAAAAGAAATTTTTAATTTTATGATTTATAATTTCGATACGAGACATTTTCTCATGGCGTAGGTGTTGTTATTTAATTTTTTCCTGGCATTTCCGTACGAGATTTAAAATCTCGCTTCAAACAAAGGACAATATTTCTGTTATTTTTGTTAAACGATGCATTAAACACACTAGTGAATTCCGTAAACGTCGAACTCGTTACGAAACAATACTGCTTTTAATTAAAAAAAATATTCTCACACTTCTCCCAAAAAATCACGCTAGTGCCACACGCACCGAATGCATTTATTGCTACACCTCGAGTGCAGCAAAACGCTAATAATATCGTAATTCGAGTAAAATGAATTTCGTCGTGCTTTGTTCGAGACAATATCTGATGAACTTGCGAATAAATTTACATTTAAACGAAAAGCAACGATGGAGATATCGAGAGGATTATTGTTCTTGCATTATTCAAATTAATTAATCTTTCCTTTCCTGGCAATTAACAATTGTAAATGAAGAACGGTGTCAAGGAAGTACGAGTGATTTGCAAAAAGTTTTCGATCAATCTGTTACCGCCCTTTGTCTTTTAAGATATTTTTAGCAATTTTAGAGAATTTTCTTCTGTAGTGTGTCGCGTCATGTATCGGGTGTTCATTTAAAATTCCCATCAATGTTGGTGCTGAAGAGTCGATTGTGAACGCACCACTCATCAATCTGCAGAGTGAAAATACAAACAACGCAAATAGTGAGGTTAGATCCGTGATCGACTCTTCTTCAACGGCAACTTTGACGGGAAATTCAAATGAACAGCCGATATAAATGAAAGCGATTTTAAACTCAATCAGATTTTAGATTTAATAATTTTAATAAAATCACTGACCTTTTTAATTTGCATTCTGTTTAAATGTGCACTAATTAAATTCTCATTTACGACTGCACCGGTACTTTGTGTCTTGTTGTTAAAGTGCAGTTTGTTTAAGCGATATCATAAATTTTTGGTCGGTCTGATCTATGGTTTAAAAATAATTGTATGTTTTCTCGAATGTGTCATCATTAAGTTAATAAATCTATACCAACGGTGGTACAACATAAGTAATGACCGGATGGACCTGTTCCATATTAAGTTGTTGTTATAAAATATGCGATTGTTTAAGAATTACCGGAGTTAATTTTTGGAACGACAATAGGCGTTTAATTTGATGTCTTATTTTCACTACAATAAATTACAATCAACGGTAATCAGGAGGCGTAATCGAGCTCTTGCAAAACCTTAATTACATATCATTTTCTAATAAATTATTGGTTGCACAAAGATATTGAAAAATAATTTGACATTTTTTAAATTTGCATTTGACCTCAGATTTCAGACGAGGGAAAACGAAGAAAATTGTCTCTTGGAAATTAGGATTTCGTGAGTTTACACCACTTGTTGCATTCTCTTGTTGTAACATGGTTACGCAGAAAAGAACAAAGCAATTGCTCAATTACTAATGGAAGGTTTTTGTTGTTTTAAGCAACAGTAAAAAGACAATTGCGGATTAAATGAGTTGACAAGTAAGTTTGAACCTTTTTAATTTGCTACTGGGTAATTTTGATAGGATTTGATAATAGTAGATTATACCATTAAGAGTAGAAGTGAGTCTTTTTGTGCTAAGCCCAGAGATTTGAAGACCGACACGAAGTCGAGGTCGGCAACTGGGCCTTAATACGAATAATTTAACTATTAAATATTTCGTGAACATTTCAACTCCTAGAATTTGAAGTGTTTCAAGTCCGGTTACTAAAAAAGCCACTTCACCCGTTTCTAAGACGCGATTGTCACGCTTGAAAATAACTTCCATTTCTCTTAGTTTTCAAATTCAAAAGCGAATGAACTTTTTAAAAATATGTAATAAATTTAAAAACATTTCAAATTAGAGCCTTGAGATTGAGATCTGGGAACAGGTTTGCTGCCAAACAGTATTTAAAGATAATATTTGTAAAATAAGTACAACAAGCTAATTAGGGGTTTCATAATTAAACGATCGTGTGAGCTTGTCATTATTTTCCCCTTCTTTGTTGGTGCAGTGCCACGGTAGCAGTCTTTCATCATACTTTCCTCTAATGTTCTTCTTCGTCGTGTTTTTGCAGTACGAGTCGCACATAATCAAACAATTTATATTCATAATTTGTTCACTGCGTTAGCCATTTTATTTTCAGACGAAGGTGACTCCATCATTCCACTTCTTCACCATCTGCATATTTAGATCAGTAATAAGTTATTACGCACACTATTTGTTGATTAGTGAGATGACAGTTTTGTTCGAAACGAAAAAAATAAATGTGTGATTCATGAGCGATTCACGAGGTCGAGTCTGATTTTTGCAAAATACCGTTATTTGGAGTCATTTTATACAGTTAAAAAATGTAAAAGCGTTCTAAGAGAATTTGAACTTGACACAGTTACACGCATATGGAATGGACTGGGTTTTTTTGATTTCTCGTGGCATTGTTACACTCTCCGTCTGAATAAATTAGATATTTCAAGATAAGCGGATAGTATCGTCAAAAATTTTAATTGAAAAAGATGCGACCCATAAATTATAGGCGTTCCTTGTTAGGCGAGTGATGGATTTAATAAAACGACCATAAAATAAAATATCTGCGTGTCCTGGACAAATCGATTTGAAGTTTATGAGACACGAAAACTTGTAAAAAATTATTCGGCGTCATGCCGAAGAACCTCTAGATGTGTTTGTATTTTTAATTTGTTTTAATTTATGCGCATTGTTCGAATTCCAGATATTTGCATAAAACAGATGTCCCATACTAAAACGTCCGCTACCATAAACGACTACATTTCGTAATGGTCAATTTTTGTAGCAATAAACTGTATAAAAGTGCTACCATTTCCAATCGAGACCTTCACTTTTTCGATTAAACCGCTCGTTTAAAAACAGAAACGTTGCGATATTTTTAATTAGCCACTCTCGTTAACGAAATTGCAAAATTGACTACATAAATCGCTAACGACAATTCAAAGCCATAAGCACAAGCGGCTCACAGCAGGATCATTCCTTTAAGGTTCTACTTTTTTCCTGCAAAGAAGCCAAGAATCAAACGTCTAAGGTGCACTGTGCAATCGTTAAATTTAATTACTGTTTACACAACTACAATTTTTAGTAAGATTCTTATTAATTATAATCATCATGGGATAAAACAATAGAAGACCCATTTTTTTTTTTTTTTTTTTGTAGAATTGCATTAAATCAAACTCAAACTATTAATCCTACATGTATTAATACACTCTACTTCTTCTTCGTCATCTTCTATACATATTCTTCGATATTAACCATGTATGCCTGTTACGATAGCTATCTTCTTCTCGGAGTGCCTGCATTTCTTCTTCTCTACATTTATAATTCAGTACTTTGAGGAGTAAGCGGTCCTATTCAATTCTATTTAGATGTTCTTTTCATTTTCTTCTATTTTCTTTGTCCTTAATTATGTTTAATTAATTTCTTATATCCTAGTTTCTATATCTATCAAGTCTTGTTCATCCTTTTACCCTTCTGAGGAATTTCATTTTCTGTGTTTATATTTGTTGTTGTTCTATTTTCGTTGTCTATGTTTTAATTCTACATATGAGGATTGGAACAGCAGCAGAGACTTTGGAATAGAATAATGGGAAGTGTCAAAACGTTCATTAACAATGAAACAAGAATTTGCAAGGTTATAGTCAAAACTAATGGGCGACATTTTAATGCAAAATAATATATTACATATCAAGGGACTAAAGTGAGTGTTTTCATAAATAAACTATCACTTTGGTTCTGAGGCATATACCTACTATATTTTTTGCACTTCCCAGTAATACATAAAGATTTTAAACAATATCCATTTTGATGAGTTTGTTATATGAACATGGTGCTATTTGAATTACGCGGTAGGTAACGTCATAGCAACGGTGTCAACAAAATTGTTCAATCGAGTGTCATTGTAAGTGTTCAAACGAAACTTCACAGAGTTTTATCGATAAGAAAATAAATGAATCTACAAGTTTTGATATAGATAAGGCCGCTGACATGATTACGGAAGAATTAATATCCAAAAAATCAAAACAAAATTACGAACAGTAATATGAAGATTTTGTTAAGTGGTGTATGGAGAAACGAGTGGAAAACTACAATGAAAACGCTTTATTGGTTTATTTTAACGAAACATTAAAAAAAATGTTATTTTATGTCCCTGGGGATTTGAAATGTCACTTTATGTCCTTATGGACTAAAAGAGATACTTGACACTTTAGTCCTTGTTATAAAAGGTTTTAAACCACTTATAGACATAGAGGGGTGTCCCAAAAATGGCGTACAAACTACTTACTACCTTATCGAGGATGCTTAAATGTACATGAAAAAAATATGGAAAAATGTTGCCGACAAAAAAATCAATTATTTTTATTATTATTATTAACGATAATACAATGTAAACAATGATATATTCATACATCATTACCTTGCAATGTTACCGTAGAGAATTTAAAATATTTTTTTCGATTTCCAAAACTTCAAAATTTTCTATTATGCAGGATTAGATATTGATAGTGAGTGATCTTGTACTTTGTTATAATATGTACGATTAGACGTAGCTGTCATGACAATTTCATACATATATTTCAAAATAATTGACCTGTTAAGTGCCACATTCAAAGACCGCCAAATAAGAAAATAAGTCCAATAGAATTTTTTTAACATTTTTCTGGCGTTAACGGTAAGCTCTTCTACACCGTAGTGCACTGTTAGTACGCCATTTCTGGGACAGCCTGTATACTCATATACATTTGTCATTTTTATTTCTTTGTGTATGTCTTTCATCTTTCTCTATTGTCTCTCGTAATTTTGTCTTTCAGTAGTTTAAGTTCAGAATTTAAAAAAATTAATTCTTCCATGATACTTTATTATTGTCTTTTTATTTATTGAAGGAAAAGATAATAAAGTGCGCTTTTTTTATAGAAACCAAGCCTCGAACGTACATAATAAATAAACTATAACTACAATTCTACGCTATAAAAATGACAAAGTATACAAAATAAACATAACTCTTGATATTTCTACCGCTTTTGTTATTAGAGAATTCCGTTTCTGACATTTTAAATCCGATAATTGTTATGTATTTCTTAAATTTACAAAAAAACAACCTTTTTTGTATTAGTAAATCACGATCTCACACCTAGTTGAAAAGGATTCCAATTTTGTATTTGTATTTTTGACAACAAACCTGACCCTTCTGCATCGACGCCTCTGCGCCACTGCCCAACCATAAGGATAGTGAATCTGACATGTCAGTGAAAGGATATTTTATCGACAGATCAATATAATATGATCGTTGCGTACGCATTGATTTTATTGAAACGATTTACGCCATTTTCATGGACAGGTGCGGTTTTTAATAATCGCCATAAATCACCTCGGTCACGATTCTTTACAAATGATAGTAAGAGCGTTTAATTAAATAGTCGGGGGCGGCGATGGGGACCTTGTAAACAGGCGCATTAGCAGAACCGTTAAACTGCATCGCTGTAAAGTGCTACCGTTCAGATAATTTACCGATTATCGACTTGATAAATCAGCTACAATGTTGTACATGTGTGCCGTTTCTAAATGGAATCGTTGTAAATAATGTGAGTCAGCGATTGTGCACGTCGATTTTTTTAATTGTTTCGTCGACCTGGAAGTTGTGAAACTGGCCGGAAATCCGACTTCTGAAGTGTACGGCACGGTTGAGACAACGCTATAAATTTGTACGTACGAGGTTTTTATGCTTTTCTAGTGATAAAACGATGACATGTTGGCCGCGACAGTTGGAATTTTAGTTAGTCTATAAAAATGTTTTATTGCCGGCGAGGATTTCTTACATATTTCAACACGCACACACTCCGAACAATGGAGACGTTATCCACCACATTAAAATTTCTGAAAGGTCAACACAAAATTTTGCCCACCTCTAATTATTCATCCAGAAGCGAACATTTTCAACTATTTATTGATCAATAAATGTTAATATCGCCTGTTATTTATGTTTATTACCTGCATAGCGTTCGAAAAAACGCAGTTACCTTTGAGTTATTGCTAATTAAAAATGTTTAACAGCCGATTCATTTTTAATCCAGACCAGCGCAGCTAATCTTTGACTTTTGTTGCAGGTTAGAGGGGAACCACCAAAGCCTGGTAAGCTATAGTACGTTTTTTTCCGAACGATTTGCATAATAACGGCATCTCTCGTAGACGGTAAACGCGGTAATTAATTTAATTCCAGGGTTAGATGATGTCAATGAAACACTCGATTACAAAATACAAAACATTACTGAAAATTCGTGATCAGTGAATGGCACCTCCGATACCGCTGACATTTGTTCTTACGGCCCTCCTCTCTATTCGAAAGTCATATTGTTCCCTTTTTATGCACACGACAGCGCTGCATCTTTTTCCAAACCGCACCAACTAAAAGAGAGGATAACGCAGAATCTTTACACACATATGATCATAAGTAATGAGAGGAGGCGTGCAAAGCATTGTTTATTGCAAATTAGACGACATTTGAGTCACAATTCCTAGAGTCTAACTAGTAAATTACAGCGAGCAGCAACGACACCAACTTTCTTCTCCAAGAAGTACACAACACAGGATAGTTAAGAAACAAACGAGAGTTTACCTACTTGCACTCTTTTCAAATTTTAACACCTCGATTGTTGTTTACCTTTCGCTATGAACTATGCAAAAAATGTAAATAAAATTTTTGCGATTTGTAAATCATAAAATGACCAGTAGAGAGCCGTAAAATGCTGCTACTCAATCATTTTTCTTCCCACGAGTTGTTTGAGCAGAAATTTATGGATCAAAGTTGGAAAAGATTCGGTTTTAATGGGTTTGCTAAGAGAACGGAGAGTTTCAAAAAAGCCGTAAAATATCAGAGAAAAAAACGAAAATTGGAATAACAGCGCTTGAATTTTTGTGGATCGTTGATGTAATTTATGGGTAAAGTAGATTTCTCAGTGGGAATTTTGTCAAACATGTGTCTAATGGAAATGCGAAAATATAAACACGTTTAGAAAAGCGAATCGTATCAGAAAGAACACAAAATTCAAACCGCTAACGGTGTTTATAACTTCTAACGGTGTCAAAATTAATCTGTAGTGATGTTTATAGATACGTGTAAAACACAAAGAACAAGGCTTTAGGAAATATGTAATGATCTGAATTAATTCGGGACGAGGTAACTGTCCAAACTTACTATAAACATACTTAAAGTCACCTCATAGGTGCGCGAAAATATTTGGAATAGATCTAAACTGAAAAAGTGTGCGTGCCGTTAAAAACATTATTGTACGGTATAAAATATTGGAAAGCATCCAAATAAAGCTTTGGAATTGCTGAAGCTTGAAAATACTTAGTATTCTGGTTGTTTTTATGACATATGTCTTTTCAATATGAAAGTAACACGTTCAAATACAGCTTTTCTCACGTGTTACACAATTCCTAGTAACTACAGGTGTTATCGTAATACGTGATGAAAGGAAACAGAACCTGTTAATAAATAATAGTTAAGAGCATTGAATAAGCAATTTTGAGATAATCTATCATTCTTTGTTTGTAACGATTGAGGTTAATCACAAATTAGATATTTTTTTAAGAAATGTGTTACTTTAGGAAATACAAATGCTGTTGCCCAAATTAGTTAGCCCAGCATAATTTTTAAAGTTATTTGCTACTGTTTTTTTGTTTAAACATCTCACGAGCCATTAAATAATCTCTTTGTATTTATTAAATTGCAGCTGCAGCAGCTATTTTTTTTTTTTAATAAAATATGTAATTTGGTACTATTGCGGGCAAAAAAAGTGGGACATCAACGTCATTGTTGTGACTTTTAATGTGAAATAACCCTTATCCGATTCTAACCCTACTTTGAATTTATTGACGTTGTCATTAAGTATTGTAGGTTGTAGGGAATGAATGCAAGTAAGCACGTAGTGAATATTTATTTAATGCAAACTCCCAATCAAAATCTACCTTTATCAAAAGAAGAGGGCATTTGGAAAAGGAAAATAGAAGTATAAAATAAATTTTTAAGCTGTCAGCTAGAATAGTGTCAAAAAAATGACAATAAAGCTTGAACTACATCGAATTTTTCAAAACTGACAGAAATTTGATGTCCCACTTTTTTTGCCCGCAATAGTACATTCTTAGCACAATAAACGGTGGAATAAATTAAACTAAGAACTATAGAATGTATGTTTTGTATTTTACAACTGTGCTTGATGTAAATTTTTGAAGTAATAACAGTTTCTGTAACAGGAATTTATAAAATAAAAGTCCTCGGGTTCTAATAATAAAATTAAGGAAAAAGACAGCTGCAGATAATTCTAACCGCTTGTTGTTAATAAGATCAAATAACAGATTCAAACAAATTCAAATGCAGGTAAGAAATTATACACAATACTTCCTGGAGGAATCAACAGTGGTGGTTTTTTGTTGTCTTGTTAGCCTGCACTTAGACTTTTTATGCAATCGATTTTATGTAACTAGTACTGTATAAAATATGCTAAGCGTTTTCATTTGATTTGATTTGAAAGAAGTAAAAAAAGAAGTCAAAACTTACAATAATAATCATTAAATAAGCTTGCAAGTTGAAGTCTACTAACTGGCCGTAGTAATAATGAAGCGGATCATCAACTTACGAGTACATGTTAAAGCGGAATAATGCTCGTTCCGACTGCTTGAAATGATACAGGTCGTAATTTTTGTTGCTGTTAAAATTAGCAAACCTCCAGTGAGTCAAAGAAGTTAACAACTTTTAAGGTACGGTACAATTAAAGCGAACGATGAATGTTAAATTTGTCGATACGATCCAATATTTCTTTTTAAACTTGAGCTGACATTGTCGCAGTGGCGTGCCTTTGGAAAAGTCTGAAATCAAGTCGTGTGCGACACATTTCGATAATTTCTGTTACTTATTGTCTAGATGTCTTTCTAAATTTTCTCGAGAAACCAATGTTTGTGGGAGTCAAAGATTTTTTTAATTTTGAAAATGATCTCTGAACATCACAACTAGTACAGGAGCAGGACTTTTTCCGAAGTATGTAAATGCCGTTGAAGTTTTAAATTAAATTTTCTTGTAGGTAACCTCTTATTATGAAAATTTTGTCAAAGCACTATACGAAAATTTTAATCAGTAATAAATAACTGTGTGTGTATTTTTAGGGTACATTTTCAGCGTCATCTAAATTTTGAACTCCTTCCTTAGCAGCTTGCTTAGATTATTTACTAGTTGTGGATGTATTGCAATATGGGAACACACTTTTTTGCATAGATTTATTCCATTGGGAGTATTGGAAAAACTTCTTTACTAATTAACTTCTACATATACACAAAGACCTCTCTAATAAATTTAGCAATAAATAATATGTAATAAAAAGTGTCGTATAAATTTGACTGAAAAAGAAATTTTAGACTATCATGTGCTAAAGTGGTAGAAGATCCTGAGTTAGTTTTATCCAACACTTTACTTGTTACTGGGTACGATGGGCTTGGTCCATTAGGTTTTACAGCACCATCTATTACATTTGCAATAGCTCTCTGTGTACTATCGGTAGTTTCATCAACACTTGATTTAAATATTTTTTCCAAGGGTTGAATTATGCGGAATCTTGCACATAAACAAACTGTTTCAAGGTAGACTGTCCAATTTGCTTATAAGAATATTTGCGGAAACAGAAGCATCGCTAAGATCTATAAAGAAATCTTGATAACTTTTGGCATAAAATAAATGAAAAAATCGTCCTAAATTTTTGCAGTTGTACAAAAAACACATTTAGCCCGTTAAGTGTAAGACGCTTTTGGTTTTCTTCCTTTCATATAACTTTTTTATTATATTGGTCAAAAAGTTCATCTCAAATCGCAAGCTTACTGATAAACGACAAATCATGAAGTAGGATGATGAATAGAATTTCTTCAGAATACAACACACAAAAAATCCTTATTCTTTACCGTAATGTTCGCAATTGACATTGTCATTTCTCTGATATTACTTTATAACTGTTCTGAAGACAACAGAATACAGTTACATTGAAAATCCTGCAAGTGAACAATTAAATAGTGAGACTAAATGAAATAATGGACAGTGAACTGAATCAAAATTGTCATTATTTTCGACTAGAATGCTGTCTTAGAATCAAAAGAAGAAAGTTACTGTTGCGTTCTGCGCTATGTAATTATTAGTCTATCGAAGTCAAAGAAGTCGACTACACAAAACTCATTCATAGCAACTTACAATGCAAAGATTACTTAGTATTTTTTGTTCTCTCTCTCTCTTTTAATCATCCTGTCTCTACTTATTCTAATTTCTTCATTAAATGAATAAACTAATCAGTTTAATTAACGTACTTGTAATAATTATTGTAATTTACTTTAGTCTTTTTTAATAACCAGTGCAAAAAGTGTTCTTCCTACGCTCTGTACCTACTTACTTTCTTTATCTCATTTCATAATTTACAAAAAAGTAAAAGTAAAACATCTCATCTATGTAATGAAATTATTTGAAAGACACCTAAAAACAACAACAATTTTGATTTATCAATTCACAGTCTTGAAAATTTCATGTAAAATTTTTGATTGCCAACTGAAACAGTTATTGTTGCTCACCCTGTATTTAGATAAATTAAAAAAAAGTTATTATTTTAAAAATGAAATCAAATTGGGTAGGTTCCATTTGAAAAAACATAACTTTGGTGTTTTTATAATATTGGGACAGTACTCAGCAATATTTTCCGAATGTGCAATAATAACGTAACTATCATCCAAAAAAAAAAGAAAAAGTTGATATCTTTAATAACATACAAGTTATGGAGCTTTTTCGCAACTCTGGGACATCTGTATAAGAAAATTAGATTAAATTACTCATGTGTTTTAGAACGTAATTAAACCCATCAGTGTCAGATAAGTCGAATATGCAGTAAGCGCCAAAAATTTGGAATAATAAAAATATTTTCTTTTCCGTTGAAATTTTAGAAAGGCAATCGGGCGGGCCAATTTTATTTTTTATTTTTTAACATTTTTCCATCATTTTTACTTTTCCGCCCTTCGTTTGCGAGCAATGGCGACTTCAATGTTCTCATATGTGTAAAATTTCCCCTTGAAAATAAGTTGTACTTTATAGACAGACACGTCGCACAAATAACATAATTGGGGAAATATTCTACCTCTAGTTGCTCCATCAAATTACAAAATCAATTTATTAATTGTCATCTTCAAATTCTTATGATGAATCGTAAAAATCTTATGATTTTGTTTTTCAAATTCTGAATTTTCAACTTAAATTTTCCAGTTCCCAAGTGACCATTTAATTTTTTTATTACTCCATATTTTGATGTTTCAATTTAGTTTTCAAGATGGTTCTCGTTCAGCGTGTTCACCTGAAAAGAAACAACATAAAACAAGTCAGCAGCCGATAACCAGTGCGAACACTATTCTTTCATCATTAGTCCCAAAGTACTAGCAACCGGTGGCTAAATTGCCGGTTATTACAGTAACTCATTTTAAACGGTTGCGTTATTTAAATTTTGCTCGTTTTTCTCAATTCATATTTTTTGAAGTCCATTGTATTCGTCTCGCTACGATACCATTGAGCGATAAAATGCGAAGATTACGAGTTGTGAACTCTAACACAGTTAAAAAAGCCATAAGCAAATTAAGCACAAAAATTATTCTCACACTTTTCCCACCGACCAGTTCAAAATGATTGATCGTTGCAGTGCACACTCGTACTCGACCATTTGCCCACGACACAGGTGCCCATTTCTGCCAACAATGCTGGACGCTACTCGAGAGTTTTTTCGAGCGCGCTCGATCGAGGTCGCTCGACTTTTATTCGAAATGGAAAGTGATAATTTGAGTTTGATTTCCGCGATAGAAGACAGTTCGTTGATCTGTGTCTGAAGCAGGCTTAATTGCGTTGTTTAGTTTAGCAAATCGCATATAATTTGCGTAAATACATGCCAACCGTCTAATCTTGTAAATTACTGGACTTATAATCGCACTGGCGGCTAATTGTCGATTTGATAAGTCGGCGTTAATGCTTTTAGAGGTAATTGAAATTTCGTTTCCGGTCTGACGACGATGGCGGCAGAGGACGCCACCGCGAGCCAGTAGCCTCGCAGCTAATTGACCACGTTAGTTAACGCCATTGTTATAAACAAAAGAAAGCGTCGAGATTTATAACTCTCGTCTTTGGTTGTTGGGTTTTTTCTTGGTTCACGGGCACGTGCCTCTCGCGCTTGGCCGCCTACGATGTGGCCGAGATAGCTTGGAGGCATCACGGAACACAGAAAATCTACGATCTTTATCAGATGTTCCTTTTTGATTTCACACAATAACGTCATCGGTGCCCCTTGCACACGGAATGCCATTAAATCGGACCATTTTTAGATCTGACCTTTTGGTTGCGTGCGGCCTTTTTTCGAATTGCGATTCGTTTAGAATGTATTTACATTTCTGCTGTCATGTTGCAATTATCGTAATGACTGCGATTATATTATTGCAAAATTTTATCAGTTTTATATGTCAGATGCATTATCGCTTTGATCGCTCATAATTCATAGCTCTAATCGTTGCGTGGGCGTAATTTGCACTTGCACGGGAATTTTTCGCGAAATATGCGGCGAAATTGTTGCACCGTGCAAAAATTACACGGCGGAATTGCGACTCCGATTAGGATTCGTGATCGCCGTTTTCACTTTTTTTGCGGGGTCTTTCTTATTGACATTTATGAACTCGTAATTAATGCAACTTTAACAATAATTATAGTTATTACCGCACGCCGAGACTGGCCAGATGTGATATTTAATTTCTCTGAAAGTGGTGAAATTTTATCACGCCGTCTAGGTGAAATTTTGCAATTTTTGTTATTTTCCGTCGGTGGATCCTGCTCACGAAGAACACGATGTACATACTTTTACACATTTTTACACTGGTCATCAACCAGATTCATTTTTATTATAAACATATTACAAACATTTAATTCGCCATAATAAGTTTGTTTTGCTAAATATTTATCTTAGTAAGGACTCTAGATCCTTTGATTTTGGTGCCAATCAGCGGTTTTGAAAATATGCTCCATTTTCTTTGTAAATTCTCACCACTCGTCAGTCTGCAGAGTAAAAACACAAACAACGTAAAAAGTGAGGTTAGATTTAAACAGCTGATCCGTGATCTGTAATCCCTGGTGCGTTCACAATCGACTCTTCAACGCCAACTTTGCGGAGAAATTTAAATAAACACCCGATATGCTTTGAAGCAACTCAAATAAGACTGCCCCAGGACCATAACCTGAAGTGTACAATTTAAAAACTGCAAATTTATCCTTGACAAGAGTTATTGCTCAATCCTTGCATATCCATTATATTTATTGTTAAATAATTACTGATAAGCTATAATTTTTAAATGTTATCGAATAGGTAAAGTCCATTTTTTAATTATAGTCCGATGTATCAATTAAAAAGCAGAACAACTGTCATATTGCTATCTCTTTTCAACATAATGTAAACAAACTATTGAATTCTTGTACGTATTGTATTAAGCGTGTCCCACTATGCATCTCGCTTTAGCATGTGTGATTCGAGCAAGACACGAGTTGTACGTTTATTACATTAGCGACGTCAAATTTTTAGGTTACGTTTTAACCACATTATTTGTGATAATTTTGTTTAATTTTGCTTGAAATGTCCTCCGTATGATGCCAACGAAAAGCATGTGGACAGATTCATTTACAGAATTTGTAAATTGCAAAAGTAATATTGGAATTGCGCGGAAACTTGCAAGACTGGAAATTAACAGGTAAGGAGGTAAACTAATTCATGGCGTTGCCGAAACAAAATCTAGGAAGAAAGAAAGACAGTCTAAACGTGGTTGTGTGGTGCTGTTTTCAACAATTTTTAATATATCTGACCTATTAGTTGATATGTAAATAGTTATCAAAAGATTTCTGAAGGGAGCGATTTTTTGAAAGACAAAATTAAAAAGGAGGAATGAATTTGCAGAAAAATCAAGAAAGCACGAAAGAACAAAATCTTAAAAATTGAAATTTGTAAAGATATCTGTCTCATGTTGCCTAAATAAATTTTCAAATATTGGTAGAACAATGCACTGCTGTCAAATGTCGAAAGCAGACACAGGTCATGTCGACTTCTTGATTCGGACTAAGCTCATCGGACTATAATAAAAAAAATGAACTATATTCAAAGCTTAAAAAATATTTTCTAAAGAGAGTTTTTATACAGCCTCTAAGTAAGAATTCTAACCTAAAATCAAGAACCAAACGTGCTTGGAATGACTTTAGTAGAATGAGAACATCTTATTAGTAGCAGTTTTTAAATATATTCTTTATTCATTCGTAAAAGGTAACTAAAAGCTTTTATTTTCAATACTCAACGATATTTTCCAAGTTGAAAATTATGTTTGAAACAAACGATTTAGCAATTAGCAAAGTATGTACTTATATGAAATTATTGCATAGATGAATAATAATAAAAGTATTTCTCATGCCTTAATAAGCATCTAATTGGTAGCACTTTAGCAATTTTTTACCTTGTTACTCGGTGCCCTTATTTACCGTAAATTTTTCAATTTCACCTCTTTTTCCTCTTTACGCGCCACTTTTCAATTACCACACTTCCTCCAGCGCCACACAAAAAAATCCACCAATCAGCCCATTTTCTCCTTTTGTACGTAAAAAAGCTCCCGCCAATTACGCGTTTACCGGACGTTTGTAATTACGTTCGTTCTGCTAAACAGGAGTGCCAAAAAAAAGAAAGATTTTTATGGAGCGACACAGTGAGCTTCTTTCATCGTGGCGATATTTGCAACTTGGAAAATCGAGCATGAAAGTGCCTCAATACCATACCATTACTGTAAAAGCTGTCTATTACAGGTTCGCCACTACAGGTCCAATTAAGCCCTAGCTGGCGACGAGTGGGCACTTAAGTGAGCGGCGGCAGTAATTACGGCGGTGGTAAAGCACCTTGAGAAATTAACCCCGGGGTACAAGTGTCTCTGCAGGAGTGAGTGATCCTTTGAGGGCGATTTCAGCGTCACCTTGAGGCACGAAGGCATCTTGGTGTTTGTTCATGTGTCAACGTGTTGCAACCAGCAGTCTAGTTTGCAATTACAAGTTGCTCCTAATAACCAAACGGGCACTTGTTACGCTCTGCAGCTTTTTTCAGACTCGTATTTATTTTATTCATAACGTACCGAGAATCGAGGAAATTCTAGGATTTCTAAGCTATCGGTCAATTCGACTCATTAATGGCCGCCAGTTCGGACATACACGCCGATTAATTCACCCAAGTAAGGTAATCAGACCTGATTTGATTTGCTTGTCACACACTATGCCATATTCGATTTCTTTGTAGCTATTTGCATATTTGCCCGGTGGAATATTTATTTGCGTTTGCACAGTGACTAAGTGTCTAAGTGGTCGCTATTACTGCGGCCGTGAGTGTTTGTTACCGCAGCTACTTATTTTCTCCACCGAAAAAGCTCGTCCTTACCGTTCATTCAAATCACTTAGACGAGGTGCTAACTAATAAATTATTAATACCTATCACGGCCCGAGTAAACCAACAAACATAAAACCTCCAACAAAAAACCTATAACAGAATTTAAATAAGCTATACATGTCCATTCGACACCATCAAAGAAATTTGTACGCCGCTCCGTTAGAATCCAACTATTTTCTTATAAATTCATTACCACAAGCGGGAGCTCGCCGACTCCATCGCCGTCTTTTTCAGCTGATGCGGTCCAACCACTTTTAACATCATCATTTGAAATCGAAAAATTAATAACTCTTTTACACTCTCATCAGTTAGGTGTGATATTTCACTTTCGTTCAGGAAGGAATGTCATCAACTCCTGTGAAATCTGATATTACCGACAGATGGTCTGACAGTTTTGTTTCCTTTTCTAGTGAGCTTTACATTTCATTAGCGTCCAAGTCAACGCACCAAATCATCAAAACAATATAAGAGATTCGATTTCTGGTCAAAAGTCTGATCGCGTTTTGTGTTCAAATTTCAAACAATCTCGTCAGGACTAATTGGTCAAAGAGCAATTCCCAGTGAAGCAAAACTATCTACTTGATTGTCTCATAAATCGGAAATGAAAGATAGTGTCATGAAGACTTCTTGATCGTCTTTTGGCTGTATTTCATTTAATTTTGAAAACACATATTTAGACTTTCATGCCAAGTTGTTTCTTATTTTTCTCGCAAGACAGAAATTAACGTATTCCATGATAAAGTGTTCCAACTGTAAAATACTTCCTCGTCTTGATTATGTCTACAACACACTTTTTTCTTTAACTTCTCTACATCTTTTTTTTTCAAAATTTCTTAATTCGTCTAACTTTAAACAAAGTCTTACATTCTTTCTTTTCCTTTTTCTTTCTCTTCCACAATTCTTCATGAAACTATGTTAAGTACTTTTGCTCTCCTCCTGCAAAACTAGTTAGATAACTAATTTACTTGTTTTCTTCTCCAAGAAATTATTAAGTCCTCGCCCAAAATTTATGACGTGTTTATAAAACACTTATTAATCACGCTACTTGCAACATTGTTGCAGCGCCTTGGGTCATGGCATATTTGGGCCAAAATCGTGAAGATCTGCAAGGTGTCTGGTTCCAAATTGAACGCTATTAAAAAGGAATTTAAAGACATCAGGTAAAAAATGGACACCCTAACAACCCGGTTGTCCCATCCTACATTTACCACGTCAGATTCCGTCATGCTTTCGTCAACAAGCTTCCCAAAATATTGTTCCGAAAGAACATCCTGACCTCTAACCTTCGCCGACGACCTTATCCTCCCACAAGCTCGTTTCCAGACGAGAAAGCAAATTGTGACGCACACGTGACCAACTTTCCTCCTAATTTATTAAAAAATTAAACAAATTGCAAATTTTATGCTTGTCTTTGAAACCTACTTCTTCTTTGTTTAGAAACGATCACTTGTCGTATTTTTATGGATTGATGGTGTCCCAATATAGGAAACATCCTGAAAGGCTAATGTTTCTGGTATTCCTTTGTTTGCATCTTAGCTCACCCATGAGAATTTTATGACAGAAGATAGCCTTTTGTGTGTCATTCCCGGCGAAATCTTTGTCAACTGTTGCATTGTTTTTCCACTTCCAACAGATTCTAGAGTCTTGATTGATATCTTCATTCAAATAATTGGAATTCAACAATGAAGTCGCGCACTTTGCAATTAATTGTGTGTATTTACGGTAGATTCTCTTCCGTACTTCTTGAAACGTGTTTACAAAAAAATCATAACAAGACTCTGAGAATCTTGGAAGTCACTTGGCATGTTTTCATCTTTCACGGTGAGCTGGTCAGATCTCCTAGCTGTGATCTGTAAATAATAAGACACACGACACCACAAGAGGACAAAGAACAGCGTAATGGAAATATTTAAAAAGTTTCATTATCAAGATAATGGTGAGATTTTTAAGGATCAGTTCCAGTTCATCGCTCTCGCGGCGAGTGCTAGGTGGTCGTCTTGAGCAAAAATGTTCAAAACCAGTCACCACTAATAAGAGAATCAATTTCTAGATTAGTATGCACGTCATCATAAATTCGTTCAATTTTCTTTGACACAAACAGGAAATGATTTATTATAATTTCGGATTTTTACAAACACCTTCATCGACGCCTGTTTGCAATTTTTTGAAATATTGTTTGAGTTGGGAACACATGTAAGACAACTCTCGGCTACTTAATAGCTAATAACTCGGCTAATAACTCGTCGGCGCGTTAGTCGACGCAATAAAATTTCTTCGAGATAAAATCGAGAAGGCAGGACATCTAAAAGGAAAGGTATTAAATCATAAGGAAAAAACAGTTTAAATTATTTATGGCAACAGTCCGCCTTGTTCCTATTGGAAGAACCGTAAGAAATCTGACAAATTAAATAGCAGAATCCAATTATTTGACCGAAACGTTTAGTCCAGTCCGCGAGGGGGGCATAAATCAAGCAAATTAGCTGAAAGAGATAGATGTGATTGCACGAATGCGGTGCAACCGACGCGGATCATTTAGTGCACCGCGTTAATTAAGAAAACCAATTTATGATTGATTTGATCGATAACTTAATCGAATTGGGTGAAAATGAAAACGACGAGTCCACGAGGTCCTGCGCAAGATTGATTGTCTGGTGGAGCAAGGAGTGCAGTTTACGACACTGTTTATAGGTTGTAAAATGTAATGGCACGTTAGACCTTTCTAATACCTTTGAATGAAATCGCAGTCGTAAAAAAATGTGACAAGTGCACCCGTTACGAAAAACGGATCGCTCGTTGAATTTATAATTTAATTTGGGCCCCGATTATGTGGGCCTGGTCTGGTTTCAAAAAACGCCGGCTCTCTCTCTACGAAACGTTAAAGATGTGTGTTAGTGTATAATCAAAGCTCGAACACAATTTATGGTTTCATGAAATCGTGAAACGGCGTTTTTGATGTGCCCAATGTTATTTTTTTTATAAATTACAGTTATTTGGTGGCCGCTCGTTATTTGGCGCGGTGTTTTTGTTCGGTCTAGTGCTTAAGGCCTCTCATTCATTTCTTATGTTAATTTACGAGGATCGGTTTGACGTGAGGAAAGTCCATGATCTCGTAGTCTTATTCTTTTTCGTCTTCCCTGAACAGGAATATGTGTTGTGTTTATTTTAATGTGAGTTTTTTTCATGTAGCCTCGGGATGATGCACGCGATCACACACCTGGTCTTTAGCTACTGGGTATAAGTATCGAACATAGCGGCCTCGAAACGCTGTTTTTCCACGTAATGGTTTACTGATTTATTATTCATTGTTGCGACTTATTGTCTTCGGCGACGCCAAACCGCGCGGGAGTACCGCAGTGCACCTCTCTCACTAGGTTAGTCTTCTTTGGTCTCTATTACGACAGTCGCCTCGCACCTTTTCGTCTAACCTAGAGACGAGACAATGCAAGCGCTGCAAAAATGCCTCTTTGACACTCCTTCATAACAAATTGATTCCATAATGCAATGTAAATCAACCGATTCTAAGGTTAATTCGTATTACAATTGCAAGGTGTTGAAAATAAAAGGAGTGGAAAAATCGCGCGCAGGATAAATACACCCGCAAGAAATTGCGAGAGACCACCTTGGTCGATCGCGGAATCGAGGCTACAACCGCGAAGAACGAGACCAAAGACGGAAAGAGAAAGATGCGAGCGGTGTGGGTGAGGTGTCAAGTAATCTTGTTAACTCCTAAGAGAGAGATCTGAAGCCCAAAACAAGATCAGCTCCGAATGACACAGATTTATCCAGCGTTAGTCGATTCCAAATGCAACTAACTTCCTGTCGCGATCTGATCACTCCTTCGTGGTCTTGAACCTACCTTCAAAGTCAAATATTTTTTCATTCTGCTGCCTCGTTGCTTCACACATATACCTACATTTTTGAGGTCTTCTTCAAGATTTATGGCGTTCATAATTTCGCCCACATCGTCTCGTCAGTGTTGTTACCACCTTCGGTTCTGTCCCCGATTATAAATACATCCTTTTTGGGTCGTTAGCCTTCTTTCCACTTTTTCAAATCGAACAATTTTTTCAATCAGCTCGACCGACAAATCTTGTTGTCTTTGTTTGTTTACGTCGACGGAAATTTCGATAGACCTTTTCGATAAGCCGTTCGTTGCATGTGAAGAGACAGCGTAATGAAATGAGTAATGAATCAGCAATACTGCATTATGTGCGTTAACAAACGGTTATTTCATTCATTCTTGAGCCCTGTACGGCTCCTTTGATGGGTCTTTTTAAATGCAAAGATAGTACCATCGAGATTATGTAAGTTGTGGTATTGTGTATGCAACCAAAAAGAATGATAATCACGACGAAATCCAAATTGACTTGTAAACAAAACAAGACCAAAAAGAGAGTCTGCCTAATTGGATTATTTTAAATCTTGTTCTCGATTTAAATGGCCCAACTGCGGTGCTAATAAAGGCATACACTTAAAACGCCAAGAATGACAGCTATATCCTGCCAAGACGCTCCTTTATATATTAAGGCAATAATAGCTGCAAACTTTTTAATTAAGTTTAAACAGAGCTAATAGTGTACTGCCGAAGATTAACTGGTCGATAAGTTAACTGATCTGATAATCAGTAGCCATTATTACAGAATTTTACAACCACCTTTGCAGATTAACAACTTTCGATTTTTACAGATAAAATTGTGCGATAATAATCTGAAATTGACTTCTATATTTAGCAAATTTTACTATCCACAGTGAAAAAATTAATAATCCAGTTTGGAGCTAAATTCGCTTTCGAGGCAAGACTCGATCATATTTTATCAGAGATTTTTCCAAGTGAAGCACTGATGACTCATCACTATCACCAGTAATTTTAAATGTGATTAATCACTTCCACTCGATTATGCTAATTACATTTAACTACACAATTTGTCGCACACTGATGATATAATGCTTTCAAACTAAATGCCTGTGGGAATGTGTTAGATGTGCTCTTTAATACAGATTTGAGATAATTTGCCGTCCTAATAAAGACTGTTACCAAACACATTAACTTACTGTTAAAACCGGTAGATACATGGGAAAAGTAAATGTTTTCTTTACCATACAATGAGATTATTATAAAAATGATTCATTTATTTAATATTTTTTAAATAATCCTCGTTTTGGACTACAGTCTGGTTGGAAAAATAAAATCTAAAATGTAGATTGTAGCGTGTCTGCCTTGGCAGAGCCGGAAGTCGCAGCAACAAATTACTGTGCTAATGACGAAGAGTTAGTAGATTTTTTCATGTCGCCTGTTAGATTTATAGATCTTGCATCGAATCGAACCAATTTAAATACGCGATAGCTTTCGAAACAATAAAAATCATTTATGGTACTTCCTTATTTAATGGATGGAGGCCGCGCCAACTTGTTGAACATCAACTTATAGATACTGCCAATTGCTACAAATTTTTTGCTGCTCAGTATAGGCATACTGGTCTCGAATCTACCCACCGTTGTCAAGCACCGTTTCATTTTATAATTTACATCTTCTCGGCAATATCCTCGTATTTTTAAAGCTCCGTCATTACCACCTCAACGACGACAAAAAAGTCACAGGCATTTGTTGGTTTTAGTGGCGACTTGACAGGCTTTCGTTGCACTATAGGAAGTGAGATAACTTCGATAATGTTGTTTATTATGCGCGACGAACTATGAAATGCTTTTACAACAGTACGTTGACATTTTTCACGAACATTAAAAGGCTTTAATGAAACGCGTTGTGAAAATAAACCGTTTGACAAAGTGACGGTTTTCCGCCGGTTTCCCGGTCTACTGTTCGGTGCAAAGGATCCCAATTACACAGTTCAACTCTTGGAACCAAAGGGATTACATTTTTACCGTTTTAATCTGTCATAATTTTGCCAACACAAAAAGATTGCATAATATTTACTTACACTGATTGTCTCTGGTCTCTAACAAAGCTTACAAAGCTTACCCCAAACATATGATTAGCCACAACAACGTAATCTCTATCTATTATACCGATAACTGACATAACGATTTACACCACAAGATGGCGTCATCAGACTTTAAACGAAAACAATTAAATTATGTTCATTTTTGAAAACTGAACGAATCAATGGTAGCGGTATCTTGTCTTAGTATAAATGGACTTTATTTATGATAAGCTAACAATTTTTTTGGAGGTCACTGAAAGCTTAAAATTTTCGTCTTATTTTACACATTCCGTGCGGTAAAATGACAGATAGTTTGGTTAGTGTGTAAAAATCAAGATACCGTAGCTGTTCAAAATGTGTAAACATATCATTTAGAGTTGAGGAGGCCAAAAAAATTCCATAACCTTTCTTTGTTCGTGTTGTTAGTTTTAATTAAATTTCGGCCTTTTGAACAAGGAGGATGCTTTTGAAGGAATATTTCTTTGGTTAATTCAAATACAAAATCTTACAAGCAATACACTTAAATAATAGCGATTATCGTGTTACTGAGCCTGCTGCAATCACCATCGTTTCCTTGAAGTGTTTTACTCACATGCATTTCCTTGTTGTGTCTGCTCAAAGATGCATACCAGACACGAACAAATCTTCATTTTTGTTGTGTTTTTTTATTCCTTAAGAATCTAAAACAATATTAATTTACGTAGTTCGTTCTTGAAGTTTAAAATTTTAATTTTTTAAATTAATTATTAATTTTTTATTTAAGTTAAGAAGTTTTTGCTCAAAGTTGGCGGTGAAGAGTCGATTGTGAACGCACCACTCGTCGGTCTGCAGAGTAAAAATCTTCGAATATAAAGAAGATAAATTGACAAAAAACTGGAGTAAATCAATAGGAAAATTTTGTCAAAACAAAATTTTACCACGAATGGTAATTGGGGTGACTATTTCACTTTTTTGGTTTTCCATCCCAATTTTCTCTGCAGATTCTTTACTCCACTTTGATAAATTATTATTTATATTTAGATACATACTTTTGTACCATTTCACGAAGTTCCAATTTGGAATAACAGTCAAAAATAACCTGTCACTCAGTATTGTACAATTTCATTTTCCCGACAACCAAACGGTACAAACATTTTCTTCTTCATTATTTTGATTAACCACTTACTATTTCCCAGCGACTTGGAACCACTTTGCGCTCTTTTCGTAAAGATAGGTTTATACTGTGTTCTTCCTCTCCATTGTCCGTTGTTAACAATTTCGTCCTTAAAGAAGTAATTTTATAATTTGTGGCTTCGTTGCTCCTCCAGGCAAATTCCAGAGCACAATTTTTGCTGGAGGCTTTCAGGATGATCTATTCTCCATATGCTAGCTACCATCTGGATCTCTTTCAGTGTTAATTCCGGAGCATTAATCTTTCTCTCACTTGAGAATCGTTAAAGTCTTCTTCTTTTCGAACCTCTGATAAACTTTGCTTTTTTAAAGGTAACGTCGAAGAATGGATCAATTTTTATATCAAAATCATGAAACTATTGTATTTTGTAAAATTTCTGCTAGATTGTTCAGTGGGGCAGATAATTCAGATAATTCATAACGGCAAAATTTTATGAATCATAATTTTGTCTCTTGACTTAATGTAATAGCCTTGAATTTAAAGATTAAAAATGCTTAATGAAAAACAATAAGTGCAACAACACCTTAAATGACCTTCAATAAAAAACAATCCAAATCTAATTTTACATTTTACATTTCTTCCCTTAATTTGGTACCACCGTAATTTTCCTTGTTGAAAAAGAACAACTGGGCTCGGTTTCGCTGTTATATGAGAAAAACTGTTGAAACGGAAGCTTTCTAAGTAGTCGCAACCATAAGAGTAATTTATAGCTGGTACATATATCAAGATCTTAATCCTGTAGCTACAGACTCCGTTTGGTGTGAGCTTTCCACGACACTGGCGCGTTCGTCAAAATTCAGGAAATTATTGCTAGAACTGCCATCGCGTCCAAGTTCTATACAAGATATTATACGCTTGGCGGTTTAAAATGCACATTATAAATCAAGAGGAGCACGAAACCGCGCTTCTTAAAAAGACGCATAGAAGCACGTCCGTGGCGATATTACTGTAAAAGCTACTTCATATGTAGCAGCTAATAATATTAAATTAAAATCGCATTTACACAGTGTACGCCCATCGGTATTACCAAAAAAATCAAAGGAAAATTTACCAGACTAACCTAATAATCATGTCGGAGTCAGTGTTCCGAAAGTGGAGATCCCTCACGTGAGCTAGTCGGAACCGAAATACACGTTATAAAAGCTTAGCTTCTATAATATCCTAAATTACGGGTTTGGTTTTATTTGTTTTGATTTTTTAAACAGATTGTGATTACAGACTACTACCGTTGAACTACTTTATTTCTTGTTCAGTGAAGACGTCCGTGGACCACCTGTGCTACGACTCGCCTGCCAAATGTAGATTTTACAGAAACGACTGCCGGTTTTGTACGATTCGTCCCGGTTTTACCTCGACAATCGTTTAGTTTCACGGCCTTCCAAAACATATTTTTTCAAACGTACGCAACCAACGGACGTTCACTCAAAGCCGAGTGTAAATTGTTTATTGGTGTCACACCTGTAAGAAACCATCTTAAAATGCGATCTGCAAATAGCAAAAAGATGTTCCAGACTAGACACTAATTAAGAGCAGTCGGCCGTCTCAGCTCCGCAAAATAGAACAACACACTTTTGCGCTATTTTGCAAAGTTTTACTACCGATACCGGAGTTGCCCAACAACTAACTGGCCCCGATACATTAGTTTCTTTCGACACGTTAACACGTAAAACTAATCTCTAAATAACAGAATATTTATGTTGTTCCTCGTTAATTATTACTAATCTGTCTGTAATAATTATAGTGGAAAGTGTCATTTTACAATAAATTAATTTATCAAGGTACGTCACTGCCAATTAAACTTAAATTGCTTGTCGTATGGAAATCGGCTCTAAATCTAGCAAAATATGACAATTACTTCTATTTACGTTGGCATTTTACGTGTTTATTTAGTTTAATTTATTTCACTCTCATGGTGCAATAAATTGATTAATCACTTCATTTACCGCACACGGAAAACCTCCACCGTTCAATTTTATTAATCGGTCTCACTAAGAGTGTTGACAGTTCCTGAAGACAAGTTGTGATTTTCTCTCAAAGACCTTTTGGGACCTCCCAAAGCTTTGGGCTAAGCGTATCCATACTGGTATCATTTTTGCTGTTATGATACTCCTCCGTAAACATTATAGATGATTTCTAATTCCTACGTAATGAATGCGACCTCAGGTCCGACGAAGAAGAACTCTTACAATTTTTTGTAAAGTATTTCTTTTTGTTTCTTCGAGTTGCCCCGGAACTCTCTTCCATGCTCTGAAAAATATTTATAAGCGTATTAGTAGGTTGTCAACATTCAAAACTGTAACTGCAGGCTTTACCTAATCACTAAAGAAACGAAACTTCCATAAACATTGTGTCCGCAGGAGACGACAATCCTGGATATTTACATATACAGTGTGGAACAGAATGATTGTCATCTAGTTACCTTTGCATTACACTTCTAAAAAATTAAAAATACGAAATGTCGCTCCACAAAAAAAAGAAGGCCTAACCTCAAAATATACTCGTATATCCAAATTTTCCAAATTCCAAATGTGATTTATTTCGAAGGGATGATATGAATGCAAAGTTGAGATTGAAATTAAAAAGGAGCTAACAAAAGCAAGTCACAGCTAGTGTTGAAAATGGCTACCAACGTTTGTTTTTGTTAATTCAACTTAGTAAATTGTAACAATTGTCAATTCGATTAATGACATTTTTTGACAGAATTAATAGTTAGGCACTTAAAAAAAAGTAGAGCGGTGCAGGAATATTTACATGTGCAAAAATCCCAAAGCAAACTAGATGACAATCATTTTGTTCCACACTGTAATTGTGATATTCTGTTAAGTCTTAGCTTACAAGATCGTTAAAATTTTTATCATCTCACGCGGTCCTTCATGTTTTTTATAAGTACAAAAATATTTGACATTTCTGAAATGACATATTTGAAATTCACCATACAAGGTGCAGTGCGGTATTTGTAGCAATACAAAGTATCTAAGTATCTATAAAAGAACGTAGGTATATCAAGAGTGCTATGGAATTGTGCAGCTCTACAATTTTATTGTGTCGAACTATGTCGAACCGTTGAAGTTGTCAAATCAGATGTCAACATTCAAATTATTAAATCTTAGCATCAGTTATGAGTTCGACATCTTAGTTCTTTTCTTTATGGTTTTCTTTAGTTTTTCTATATTCTAATTATTTTCATTTTACAACAGTCTATTAAAAACTTGTCATTAATTGAATTACATAACCTCGGTTTTTTTATTTGGTACCACAATATGCTACAAAGCGGCGAAAATCAAATACATATATTCGAATTCCACAAGTCTCTTGATATACTTAAGTTCTTTTATAGACACTTTGTTGTCAATATCTTAAAGAATCTTGTCTAAAGTTATAAACCAACAACGTTAAACATTTAATATTTAAATTATTGTTTTGGCTTCTAGTATTGCTGGAGTTATTCAGACTTCCTAGAATTTCCACAGTGTCCCATTTTCTACATTTCCTAGAGAATAAAATTTCAAGAAATTGGAAGATAGCATAACGATAACCAATTTATTTGATTACTGACGAACAGTTAATGGTCTTTTAGAGATCCTTCTCTATGGCGAAAGTCCACCCTTTTGTTCTGTTTAAAAAGCTTTTTCATTCCATCCGCTTCAGCTGGTCTAAACAGAAGCAAGTTTTTTTATACGGTCATTAAATGTTGAATTATCCTCGGACTCGTGCTTGATTAAGGTAATCCAGTTAATTGAGCTTTTCCATTGCATATTATTAAAAATAATATCTACCGCTAGTTAATTTGTTTGGGATTACAGATTAAGAAGAGCAAACGCGGAAGGACTGAGTCACCGATATTAACAATCAACTGAAAACGACGACATGACTTGCAAAATCGGCTTTATTGTAGTAAAAGTGGCAGACCATAGTAACTTTTTGTCGACGAAAGTCTGTATTAGTGTAATGATTAGATTGAGTGATACGGCTCGTTTGACATAACTGTCTTGGACTTGTTGGAAAAGAAGAGCACGTCGTCTCTGGTTGTCTTCGCACTAATGGGAATATCCAAGATTCAAAACTGTTTTTATTAAGTTTAATTACATGCAATTAATTCCGTAATTAATGATAAGACAATGAAGCCCAAAACATACGTCACTAACTTCTCAGGCTTGTTAAGATGATGATTTAATCGATTTGCGGAGTACGGTCTGCGTGTAAAGACTGAATCGGCAAGAAAGGCGCCAAGAACGCGCTTACCATTGCTGACATGTACTGTATGGTGAACTGTCTGTATCTTAAATGGAATATTTAAAGAGAATAAGTCAGCGACTATCTCTCGTTCGTCACGCTCCACTCTGGCAAAATTGATTTGAAATAAGTTTATCTTCTGACTGAGCGTTGAAATCGGAGACAGACCATAACTCTGCAGCTATTTCAAGACTGCAAAAAAAGGACAACTCGAATTTATCCACTCGGTCTAAATTGATTTTAAAGAGAGCGAATTGAAGCGTTTCAGAATATCAAAGCTTTCAGGACACGCCCATGTTCTTATAAAATAATTGACCTATAATCGTTAGTATACAAGAAAAAACGTGAACATCAGAGATTGCGTTCTTAAAAGTGAATTTC
This sequence comes from Tenebrio molitor, assembly GCF_963966145.1. NCBI lineage: Eukaryota > Metazoa > Arthropoda > Insecta > Coleoptera > Tenebrionidae > Tenebrio > Tenebrio molitor. The sequence continues at coordinate 12,586,754 of NC_091051.1, read as the reverse complement.
AACAGAGTGGGACGGACACGAGTGGAAAAATTTGTTGCATAAAATTTTGTATTTCACTTGGAATTTTATGTTGTAACAAAGTGAGACGTTTTAGTGGAAGGACTTCCTTCAAATACACTAAATAACATGATGAATTTTGAAAATGTTGTATTGTTGTGGTTACCAAGCAGAAATTTACTGATTCTGAATTTTTTAATAAACTGAATATAAACTGAAAGGTAAATTGATGGTTGCCTAAAAGCAAGAGACTTTAAGACAATATAAAATAAAAGTAAAATACCCCTTCCGTACTCTCATGTAAATAATTATTTTTGTGAGTTTGACAAGAGTTCCAGAGAAATAATTAAAATAACGGGTCTAGTATAAATAACAGATCTAATTTTAAAGCAGAAGAAAAATTGTTATTTTGTATCTACTCTTCTTGGACACGTGATAAAACTAAAAATGTTTTGATTGGTTGTTGTCTGAGTTGTGTCGCTTCTGTACTCGGCAGCCAGGTGCAGAAAATAAAAAGATTCCGGAAATGGAGAGTGGCTCCTCACTCGCCATCGAAGAAATAGTAAAGGAATGCCTTATTGAAAGTTTCCACGTCGATCCGTTGACCGTGTCTGAAATTTCTATGAAGGTGCGTTACCGAGCTAAGTGTTCATGAATCAGTGGATAAATGGCGGAGACGGAGCAGAGGAGGAGCATTACGTGTTTCCGGCGAGACGTTACGTGCTTGCTCCGACTACCAAGTTCCCACCGTTTGACGGAAAACAATAAAAAAAATTCCGATTCGATATGCTTCATTAGGCTATTTTAAGCAGTCCACTTTGCTATAGACTTATGGAAGTCTTCATTACAGATAAAATGATGTGGTTGGAAGACAGCAAAAGACACGTACTGGATGACTCGGACGACGACAGCGTCAGCAGCGGAGAAGAAGTGCCGATCTGGGTCAGAGGAGAGCAGAGATGGGTCTCGGGGATAACCGCCGACACCACTTGCCACGACGTCATACAGGTCCTCCTCCAGGACGAAGAGAGCAGGGTGAGCACTCCAAACTTCAAACGCACATTGTTGTCGTCGGAACACATAAATTCCGCAATCATGTCTGAGAAAACGTGAGATCTTGTTTCTTGTGCGATACATTAAGTAGATCACGACTCTTTTGAAATTGATTATTCGAGGAAAAACCCACAGAGAAACTTACCACATTAAGGTCCACGAAAATTTCGGAAGCGGACCTCACGTTCCATCACTAGGTCCTGCCAGTAATGAACACAGTTGAGACAAGAATTTTCCTGAGAATTAGTTACCATATACAACAACATCGTGCACGATGAATTAATATTTTGCTCATTTGTGTTTTTTTATTCAGGGTCGCCACATCGGTCTACCGGAGCAGTACCACATAACAGAACGCTGGAGAGGAGTGGAACAACCTTTGGATTATCAGTCTGTCATTTTGGATATTTGGAATGCCTGGGGAACGGCCCAGCCAGAAGTGAGTCATTGTCAACAGAAAAAAAAACGTAAACAAAGAATTTTTTCGCAGGTAAAAATATCACTTAGACGAATCAAGTATGACAGGCCCCCTAGTAGAAGAACACGATGTAGATCGGACTCCAGCACGTGGTCAGATCGGAGCGCTTGGAAGACGATACACCCGAAGAGGCTACACGCGTTACAAAACGAAAAACAGCCGTCAAGCACAGAAGAATTATTAAAACTAGTTTTAGCTCAAGGAGAAGTAATAAGACGACAGTTAAAGAAGTTGAGGTGAGACCTGGTAATTAATTAGTTAGCGATGACGCGACGGTCGACTGTTGCAGACATAGCGAGCACCAAATTGGATACTTGGAAGACAAGACTCACAAAGCTAGAGTGCGTAAACACGGAAGCAACTACCTCCTCGAAACCTACCTGAAAGGGTTGTCGGAAGCCGTAGATCCAGAGAACGAAGTCAATCTGTGCACGGACAAGAACAGCGACAGCGGAGTGATGACGGAAGGCGACAGCGAACAGTCGAACACCAACAAGCCCTCGAGATCGACGGAAGTAAGTGATTTCCCCTTGTCCTAGACGCGCGTCTGATTCCTCTGTTGCAGACGTCGTTCGAGCGCTTTTCCCCGTCGTCCGAAGAGTTCAGTAAAGACATCAAAGACGACGACACCAGTTCGACGGTGAGCGAGGCAACGATCCGAGAACAGATAGAGCTGTTCGAGTCGATAGCGAAATTGAACAAACGTCTTCTTAAAGAGGAAGAGTGTTTAGTTAGGTTAGATGCGAATCTGCGGAAGTACGACAAGCACAAATCTAGTACGGATGATTTGACGAAAGCTCTGACGAATTTGCGCACGGAAATGACAAAGAGTGCTTGTGAAATGCAGCACAATGAGGTGGTATTAGAAGAGACGATGGAAATGTTACTCAGCAGACGACATTACCTCGAGAATCTGCACAGGGATCTCGCTAACGAGGATCAAGAACACGAGATGCTGCAGGCTTTGATGTACAGCTCTAGGAGGCAGAGGCACAACCCGGACACTAGTTGTAGCCCTTATTACTCACATACCAAAGAATTGCTAGATACCTTAGTATAGTAGGAACGATCCCGATCTTCTAATTACTAATTAATTTAATACCAAATATTTTGTACCTAATAGTTTTATCGTCATTCTCACGTGTTTATGTTGGAAATTTGTTAGTCATTTGATCTGAAATATATGTTTTTTTTTTAAATTCGTTTTATGACTCGAATTCAACCCACCAATGGAAACTGAGATAACACCAAAAGAGAGTACCTGTCTCGTACAACTTATCTATAGTTCTAAGACATGTGACATTCAATTGAGTTGGCTTTGTGGTTACTTTTATGTCGTCACAATTCACAATAACAATTGTCACAGCGCGGTAATATGACACTTAACTACTTCTTACGTAATATCCAATACTGCGCAATAACTTACCACTTACTGTAGATGTACCTATGTTAGTTGGTGCTGAATAAAGTGAATTATCATTGGCCCGAACTGTTTGTTAAATTTCTTCTTATCTAATCTTCTTCTTTATCTGTGTAACAGTATATTAGTAGTGCAGTGTATCAGGTTGCAAAATGAGTTCTCCAGGTGGTGATTCTTGTTGCAGAAGTATGTATTTCAGACCTAAATTTAAACATCACTCTTGAAAAATCATGAATCATTACTCTTTTAGATGTGAAAAGCGATGCAGATTCAAAATCTGCCGGTTCAGAATCGAAACAATCTGGCAATGTTGGTTCAAGTTCTTGCAAATGCTCGACAAGCTCGCAGTGCTGCAAGAAAGAAGGAGGGGTTGGTGGCTGCAGCAAGGGTGGATCGTGTTGTAAAAAGTCGTAACCGCATAAATTAATAAACGTTTAATACGATTTATTTGTTTGTATTTATTCCTCATGACACTCTTGTAAATAACTTATGCAACACAATAAACACATAGTTTACAGAGTGATTTCATCATATTTAGGAGCGGAATTTTAGCTGTGGTAATAAATACTTCATTTATTCGAACTGGGATGGGGAGTTACAACAGTACACCTATACTGATCCACCACCACTAGCTATTCAAGAACGTTACGAGGGTAAACATATGGCGCCAACATCGAAATTACTCATCTTCGTCTCCGTCTCCTTCGCCTTCATCTCCGCTTTTCTCACTTTTGTCACTTTTCTCACTTTTCGCACTGTCGTCATCGTCATCCTTGCCACATTCCTTGCCGCTCTTGCAGCATTCACACTTTCCTTCTTTGCAACATTTGCACTGGTCCTTCTCGTCTTCTTTGACAGGCTCAGGTTCTGCGGCTTTCGAAGCTTTGCGTTCTTTCGCAGAAGATTTGCAAGTGCAGCAGCAAGGAGGAGGTTGACAACAACCCATGTTAGGAGCGCAGCATCGCTGCATTGGTGGCATGTAGCAAAAACCAGGTGCTACAAAACCCCAAGCTGGCATCATACAGGGTTGATACCCGGGGACAAATTGATTGCAACAATGACTTTTCATGCAGTGGCATCCTTCGGCGGCTGATGCGGACGAAGAGCTAGAGCTGCTGCTGGAACTTTCCGCAATGCTTGCTTTCTTCTCGTCGAGAGACATTTTTCCGGCTTCTGAACAAGTTTCAATTCATTAACAAAATTTAGATGAGATGTTGGGGATTTACCTGCTGCAATTATATCTGCACTGATGCTCATGATTTCAGTTTAACACTATTGATGTCTTCACTGCAGTTGTTTAAAATGTTTAAAGGTAATTTGGCACGGTTCTATATACACAAATGCAAGCCCTGTGCAAACACGACGCAAAAATGACGTTTTGTTTGTTATCTGCGATAAAATATTCCAAAATGTTTATGATTAATAATTATAGAAGATTTGAAACTTAAACCAAGGACTAAAAAGTGAAGTTAAGAAAAAAAAATACAAGCTTGTGTTTTATCATCAAAAATATAAAATAATATTTATACGATTAAGTTCCCAAATCCTTGCAAATACAACTTATCTTTACCGTTGACAATGGAAGTTTTTAACTATGATCACATCATTTTATTATCCATTGTTTACCATTACGCCAATGTAGTGGACAGGAAACCATAATATTTGGTGTCTTAGTTGTCTTGAAGTTGTGTCAAGGATTCTGATAACTTTTTGGTGTACTGGGTGACTAGTTGTAATTTTTTAAAATTTATTAGTTAGGATCCCATAAAATGTGAAATCATTTTTTCCTACTTTGATAATAATTTATTTACAATTGTTGTGTAGTGTGTATCAGTGTATCTCTTTTGATTCAAGATTTATTTGTGTAAATGTTGTCCTATAAAATCAATAATAAATGATTTATTCTAAAACTTAAAAATAATAATCACTTATTTGCATATTGAAATTTGTAGAACGTGTAGATCTTTTTTGTAGAGGTATTTTCATTAGTTTATTTGCCGTATTGTTCCTTTTTTGAAGTTGTTTTGCATGGTCTGCCTGTTGATGTTCACCATAAGTAACAAAAAATAACAGACATTTTTGTTAGACAGTCAATTTATAGATAAAAACACAACATCTTTAAATACGATTAATCATGATACTCAAATCTGTTTATTTTAAAATAATTTAAAATAATCCAAACAAAAACCGGCAACCAACAATACACCTATATACACTTGACTACTCAATACCCAAACAACAGAGAAAAATAGACGTTTCATCAATGACGGTGTATCAAGGTTGCGGAGGTTAATATAATGATTAAAAAAACATTGTACTAAGTAAAAACATGAATAGTTTGTGGTATTTTCATATTAAGTAACATTAAAAGATATTCTTAGTCATGCTAAGCAAAATGAGACTTCGTCCTCATCAACTACTTTTTTAACTAAAACTGGTAGTTTCTCTTGCTAGAGATTTTATATTTTCGTTTATAAATCATAATTCATAAATCCTCATAACTGTTTCTTTAAGATTTGAGAAATGACAAAATACCTATACAAATCACCGTGTCAAGAAAATATACAATTCGATAATGCTTTTTTTTATTTTACTTTTAAGGCAGACGCCAAATTTAAAAAAATACATAATAGATCACAAAATAGGTAGGTATGTATCACATATTTTTATACACGTAAATATTTACAAAGAATATTATGCGTCCTAATTATTATTAATTGACAAGTATTTGTCGTTTCAATTTCGGCGTGAACAACAGAAAATTACTGTTGCACTCGACACTCACCTCAATGATGCGGCATCTGCGAGTGAATGTTGGTGCCGTGGGTCACATTCGACTATAAAAATCCAGTTAGGCAACACTTTATCCATTCATTGACTTCCAACCGATACACGAGATACATTACTTACTTGTTTTTTTTACTAACAAATATGTCAAGCAACGTGTGCTGTAAAATTGGTAAGTAGCTCTTAAAGTCTCTTCCTGCCACTGAAATTATTGTCTTCTTACAGACGCCGGTGACTGCAGAAGGAATGCAGATGGCAATTACATTTCTGTTCGAAAATGCGTTCTGAAAACCAGTGATGGAGATGTCGAGTGCGAATGCAAGTGCGAATGCAACTGTGGTCCTGACTGCAAAAATTGCATTTGCGACTGTCAATGCAGCCCTGATACCGTTCAAAAGGTTCATACGGAGAAAGGCACTGAATACCGATGTGAATGTAAATGCAGTTGTTAAAGATGCTTTTATTCTAATAAAATCCACTTGATTTAACTGAGTGTTTCTACATTTGCTAATGAACTTGTCGATCTTTAAAAAAGTTAATGAAACTGAAACCGCCAATCGAATAATTTTTTATCGGTTGATGCGATTGTTCTTATTTAGCCCCTGTACTATTTGTACTACATTCATTAATTACATTTTTCTTTGAATATATGTATGTACAGTTGCGGCCGTTGAAATCTCAGACAGGAAAGATTTAAACACTCTGTATAAATTCGGAAATTTGATTAGCGTAAACAGGATTTTCATCAAGGATTATAAAGTCAGTGTCAGTATTTGACATATTAGGTTAGAATCGCGCGTAACTTTTTAAATGCCGCAATTATCTGATTTGCAAAAATGTGTTTGACTGAGAGATGGTGTGAGTATAAGAGTCATTGCGAGAGAAATGAATGTGGATAATATTTGAGTGACAGAAACGTCACTTTCAATACCATTTACAAAGCTAAAAGTTTGGCGTTGTCAAAGTGTCTGAGTTTTCAACGGCCGCAACTGTACCTACATATAATCAGTGGGACGTAATGACTCTGATCTTACCTAAAAGTAACTTCTTTGTGAGAAAGAAGGTTAGAAAGTTATAGTATCATAAATGACCCACGATTAAGAAACAAGATTTCAGTTACCTAGCTATTTGCTTTTATCGTTTTCAGTTTATAAATAATTGTACTAATAGTACTGGCAGAAGTTGATTAAACACAGCAGTAATATTTTTAACTGTTTTAATTTAATTTAAGTTTGATTTTAAGTTAGTTTTATTTGTATGTACATAATGTTTAACAGTAGGTACTAATTGAATAAATGGCACAACAATGAAATTTTCAGTTATATTTTCACTAGTGGAATATTCGCTGGAATTTTCTGTTGCTAGGCTACGAAAGTAAATATCTGCTATTTTATTGGTTAATATTTGTAAAATGACAGGTGAATTGAATAGTCTTATTAGTTTTTATCTTAGATACCGATTGAAAAAGCTAAAAATACTGTTTTAAATGTAAAAACGTCAAGATTTCAAAGAGTTTGAAATACATACAGGGTAGGATATTCTCAGTAAACCATATTTCTAATCATCCTAGAAATTTGAATTTTGCGGTCAATAATCTAGATTGAAAGTACTACAACATGATTTTTTTATTTTTTCAAAGAGACGGTCCAAATGGCGTCAGGACGCTAAAAAATGAAAACATTACAATTAAATTACTTAATTTTTTTATCGACTCCCTGGATTGAAAATACCACAGAGAATTCATTTCTGATATTAAAAATTATGAAGGAGTCATTGATTTCAAATTAATTGACATAATAATTTTTGGTAAGTACCAAAATGTGAGTACGTAATTTATGATGATGACCCTCGATGGGTCATCTTACCGCAAACAACCAGCTGTAAATCATAACTGGCGGTACGGTCCTGGATTTGTATGGTATTGGAAACCCTTGTAAATCAAACTTTACCCCAGTTTGATGATTTCCGTCGTTTTAAAATACTACCATAAATATGCTACCACTTTGTTCGTAGATGTTAAATATCAATTTATTCAGTTATTATCCTGAGTTAAATACCAACTTTTGTATAATCAAAATCGACATTGTCCTGTGGGTGAGATCGTAAGAAAAAAGTCCGGATTGTTTTATTACTTTGATAGTAAAACGCTATCAAAGTCAAGTTTCACATTTATTTTATTTTATAAAAAATGATTCGGCCATTTCGTACATCGGAAATTGAAGATTGTGCCTTCTAAATTTCATTTTTTTTTTGACAATTAAAAAAGGGTTTTATCGCAAATATGCTATACGATGGTCCACCGATGGTATAAGTAACACAAATAAACTTCATGACAACCATAGAATCAATTATATTCGTAATTTTATAAGAATCTTAAACCCTGAGAGAATTAATTACCATATCATTATTTAGTTTCCTAATTCTGTTAATTTGTTTTTTTTTCCTCTACCACTTTTGACACTAAACTGATCTTCTAATCAAATAATTTGTTTTCGATTTTTTATAAAAAATAAATTTACTGAATTAAATAATTTTATTAAACCAACGAAAGATGAACATCAATGTCTAAAACTATACTGAACAACAATGTTAAGCAACAAATGTTTGATAATCACGCAACACTAATGATAATTATTATACATATTATGCTTACAGTTGCTTGCTGCACACGACTATTAAGTTATCTGTTGTAGTGACGCCATTAAAAAAATGAAAAATAATTCTTGTACCTAATAAGTTCGTGGATGTAAAAAATAAAAATTTGGAAAGTAAAACTCACTTTTTCGAACTTCTCGTGAATCATTAAAATACTGAACTATTAAATATTTCAACTAGAACTAAAGCAAAATATACAAAAGCGTAATTAGTATGTAGTAGAATTGAAGTTATTTTCACATTTGACCATTTATTACCAAACATCTGCATTTTCCTTTATAGAGTAAAGTTGATGACAAAATTCATGTTAAGAATACCTATTTATGAACTATCACTTTATTTGTTTTATAACGTATAAAATATAACAGAAGCAACAATCCCAGGGAGCAGGGAGCACTGTTTGCACAAAATAGGAGGAAATATTTTTTTTTAATTTTAAGTTTAAAGCTGAATTTATATTTAAAAGTACATAATTGTAAGCATATAATGGTTTACAAAATTTTCACACCATGTTTAGAAAGAATTTATCTTTTTAGGTTTTTGTTCTTACAAGGAACAGAAGATAATTACTGGTGCACCCGACACTACACATCCAACGGTGCGGCGTTTATTGAACGTTGGTGCCGTGGGTTCAGATTTTACTATAAAACTCCAACTAGGCAACACTTTATCCATTCCTTCATTGACCGAGTAGTGATCGTGATAATCTATTATTTATTAACAGATACTTTTTATTTCGATTCAATATGTCAAGCAACGTATGCTGTACAATTGGTAAGTTGCTGTCTTCCTATTCATACTCGTAAATCAATTACTTATTGTCTTCTTCCAGACTCCGGCGACTGCAAAAAGAACGCTGATGGCTCTTCTACTTTTCTGCGAAAATGCGTTCTGAAAACCAACGAAGGGACATTCGAATGCGAATGCAAGTGCGTGTGCTCCTGCGGTTCCGACTGCAAAAAATGTACTTGCCCTTGCGAATGTAGCTCTGAGACTGCCGAAAAGATCGAGACAGCAGAAGGTACTAAGTACCGATGCGAATGTCAATGCAATTGTTGAAAATTATTTTCTTTTAATAGGCTAGAAAATAGAAATACTGATATGTTGACCAAATATATGAATTTACTTATAAAGTAGCTACCTATTGCAAAATTTATCATATTGTTAATACGTGTTAAATGTCAATTTGGTTATTGTCGTGTCTCGTAATTAATATTTATCAATTTGTATAAATCATTTAAATCTACGGGACTAGTATGATAAGTAAATAAAATATACTTAAACATGTTATGAAGCTTTTCTCCTTCTTGCTATAGTTTGTCCACCGAGAGATTGGTTGACATAAAAATCACTAAAGTCTACGCAGAGAAAGTACCATCTAGCGTAAATTACTTATTTATTTACCTTCAAACAGTAACATTTTTTGCCCTGAAATTATGCTCTAATTAATGTATTCTAGTACATTTTGTAATGGGTTACAAGTCTACAATTTAAAATCTCCCAATCTCTCGCTGGACGGAGTATACTAAATTTGTTGCCCTGCCAGAGGCCACAGAAACAAAAAACTGTAATAGAATATTAATTTGTAGGTACTAACTAATTGTAATCAGAGATTGAGTAACTATGACTATTATAAAATATGCTGATTAACTATAATCAAGTTTCAGTTGGCTACCGATTTTATTTCTCCCCAACTCAACCGGACTGTAGGTACTCATCTACATCCTTTCACTTTAATCATCACTCGATGGTTCATGACTGACGGTACGATAATTACTACTTTGACTTAAGAATAAAAAAAACTTCAGTAAAATATAACTGTTGTAGTTATAATTAATTAAACACAAATTTAATTTTCCAGCTAAGCGGGATTAGGATAGTGGATTGCTAATGATTATCTATTTTTTGTTAATACTTGGTATAAATTCCTGTAAAGACACAGTTCATTCTGAATACCAATTAACTACCGAGTCATTCATTTCTATCCACTTTTGAAAATCTTAAAATAAGTGGTATCAGTGAAACTATACGTTATTTTTAAAAACTGCAAAATACATACTATTTTCGTTATAAAAGAAAGCTGTTGGAAAATATGTTTCCTATATAATTGTACGTTACCTACTAAAAATAATTCTACAAACCTATGGCTCTTTAGAATTTAAAAACAAATTTGTTCTACTCCCATGTTTAAAATGTCATTTATCGCATGTTTCCATGACGCTAAGTGATCTTTTAAATACACCTTGACAAACTGTGACTTTGTGTGCTTTAGTCACGAGCTGAGTTAGCAACGGGCCTTTTAGTCACGGGCTGAAGTTACCTCTAGCTTTTTTAATCCCAAAAATCATGTGACACTCAAAATCAAATTAGTTGTCACTTGTCAATTGACGTTTATCACTTTCGACTTTTCTGTTAAATTCACGTTGAATAAAGAAGTTACTTGTTTTATTTGTTGTGTTTATTTGGTCGTAGAAAAAGTATAGTATGCAACTCGTTTATAAACTTCTCTAGACACTCGTTTATTTAACACTCGCTCCGCTACGCTCCCGCTAGTGCCTAATATGTAAAACTCGTGACTAAAGTGTAGTTTATAAATCTTGTTGCATAATATACTATTAGAATAAAAAAACAATACATTAGTTTTGTTAAATTTTAGCTTTATTTTATAATAATAATAAAAGAATGAATTAAAACTCAGTTTTAATATTTCTCAACTTAGGCAACCAGTAATACGTATAATAATTAATAATTCGTGAATTAAAAAAAATCTCGAGTCAAATCTCTCCTAATAAATAATAATTGGTTATCTATACTTACTCGAGAGTACACTAAGAAAATATAGGTTAAGTAATGAATAAATGTAGAAGAGACGGGATTAAAAACTAAGTAGGTTGTACATCTTTGTTAGTTTTATTTTATACATATTATAATTTAACCACTTCTAGTTAACACAAACAACTAGGCTGCTCTGTGGTCTGAATACATAACTTGAACAAATGTGATAAGAACATATGGACACTGCACGTCTAACAGCTGCTTTCACACCTATCTTGATTTTCCAATCACCTTATGGATAATCATGAAGGTCAATTGTGGATAAAAGTTTGCAAAAATGTCTTCATATATTGATCAATTTTGTGACAATTTAATTTTAAGAATGTAACATAACACCTACGCACAAACCTGGCTGAAACTGACCTTCAAAATCTACGGGCTACGGTCTTCTAATATTACTTAAATGTGGATTTCAAATTTAAACTTACTAGTAGTAGGTAGTATTGTATTGAAATAATAGTTATAAAACTGTAGCATTGTACTGTAATGTTGTGTTTTGTCAGAAAAGCGATATTTAATTCATCCATTCGTCGTCATGGCGGTATTGATTTTATATTATGTTATTTGTTCAACCTACAACCTTCGGCACAATCGCACAATCCACCTACAATTTTTATTTTTACACAATAACCTTTTACGCAATATTACTTTTTTTAATCCAAAGTAGCAACATCGAGTAACAATATTTACCAATTTATTTTTAATGGACACGCGGTTGCTAATAGAAATTGTTACATTTTGCTCAGGGATACCTACTTGTTGCACACGATTCTCAAGCTGTTACCTCATAGAGGAGTTTTTTTTTAATAGTTGAACAACAAAAACTCCAGATCATCAGGAACAACCAAATTCTTCATACATAATAGACATTCCACTGCGTGTTTCATCTCAGGCGAAATTTTAAAAAATGTCCAGTCGAAACTTTTAGAACAGATAAACAAGTAAATGTTTATTTGTTTGAAATTTAAGACAGACAATTTAATTGTTATCAATATTATCACTAATATGAGGTTACCGATCAGCGATCACATTATAACCGAGTGATTAAAAGATTTTTCGATTATGAAACATTGACAAAACAATTTTGTAAATTCTTTACGATTATTATCAATAACAACTTTTAGTTTCTGTTATGCAGATTCATAAAATTATTCTAAACCTCTTCAACAAATTATTAACTGATAAAATGACTGATGGAGGAATTTTGTGTACTCGTATATTAATGTTGCATCTAAAAGTGTTTCATTCGTCTGTCATTAACAGGAAATGAATCATTAAATAATTTTTCCGTTGACCGCTTGTTAATTTCAATATTAATGAATTATTTTGTCTAAATTATAGTGTATTAATGGACCTCATTAATACACTATTTTTCATTAATCAACGATTTTTGCGATTTTGACGTTTTGATTAAATTTTGATGTATAAACAACCTCGAACATGCATTGTTTGCACTTACCAACACTGCAGCAGGGTTTTCTATATTTTATAGCTCCATAACTGCACAATTACAAATTCACTTTTTCCAAAACCGACATTTTTGGTTATAATTCGCATGTCATATTTTTCAAAGGTAACTAGGTTTCCATAGCAACCGTGATTTTTACGTGAAATTGAATGTGAATGGAGCTGACGTCTTCTGACGTTCGTTGTGGAAAAGTGAATAGAAAGTGTTGAAAAATTTAAAAATGGCCTACCTTGAGGACAAAAAAAGAATGAAGGTATTTATAAGGTCTCATTTTTATGGAAAAAGATGAAATTGGTTTTGATTTAGCTTTAATTTCAAAATTTGTCACCAAAAAAAAAGTTTGCGGTCAACGAAAAAATTTTGTAATCAACTCTTTTGTTAATGGGCGATTAATAATCTCAACTATTAAAGCCACTCACTTGCTACACTCGTTCGTGCTTTAAACAGTTTCGATTATTAATCGCCTTCATTAACAAACTAGTTTATTAAATAACTATTAATTAAAAATTGTACGTTCAGTTATTTACTTGAAGATTCCATCACAATCATTCTTGTTGAAGTATTATTAAGTAGGCTATATATCAATTTTGCTGAATTTTATATTCTGAAAAATAAAATAAATCTGCAAATAAATTCCTACGCTGTTTGTCATTTACACAAAACAATCCCACAACAATGTTAGACCACCTAAATTTGTCTAAAGTAAGATAAAGTTATAGGAATAACATTTTTTCGACACCTTTTGTTTATTATACATAACAGTTTAAACAACAAACAACAAAACCTTTCAGACTCAAATTACAAAATCCGAAAATATGTTGTATAGTTTAGGGACTAAAAAAATATACATATTATTAAGACAACTCGTAAAATGTTGGTTTTCAGAACGCTATTTATTGTAAAAATTCATTTAAAATTTTCTAAATTAATTATTATCAGACGACTCTACGAAGAGAAATAAATCAAAATGTCACTCCTCACACAGCTTTTTTTAGACATGTCCCTGTTATTATTATTGTTTTAGTTTAAATTCACATACGGCTGTAATATAGTCCAGTGAGGTCATGAATATCAGAATACATTTAAGACAAAATCTAATACGAATACAGTTTCGCGATATCTTTTGAATTTTAAATTTAAAACATTTATTCATGCTAAACAAAAACAATCGGTCGTTTTAAATGCATTCTCTGCACTAGCACTTGCCACATTTCCTTTTTTGTTTACTTCAACATTTACGAGATGAAAAGTCACCAATGCACCCGACACTACAGCTCCTATGTCCCGTGAATTTTAACAACAAAAATTTAACTGGGCAACGCATCCATTAATTTACTGCCCAGTGATAAGTAGCAGTGCATTATTTACTTAACCCACTCAATTATTTACTACTGTTAACCATGGCAAGCACCGCATGCTGTAAAATTGGTAAGTTATACTGTTAAAGCCTGTTCCGGTCAACTAGTCCTGATCTTGCAGATTCCGTCCAGTGCAAGAGGAACGCGGACGGCACTTGCACTATTGTGCGAAGATGCCTCTTAACAACCAGCAAAGGAGAATTCGAATGCGAATGCAGAAGCGTACGCGAGTGCACCACCGATTGCACCTGCACCTGCGAATGCCAATGCACCCTCGAAACCGCCCAAAAGGTGCAAGCGGCGCAAGGTACTAGATACCATTGCGAATACACATGCAAATGTTAAAAACGATTCGTCTTATAATAAAGTTGTTTTAATTTAATTGAGTGGTGATTAGAATCGGCGTGCGAAATTTTTGCTACTAGATTCGTTGCCCTCCGGAAACGGCAAAGAAAGCGGAAACGTCGATACAATGAAATATTATCTCCAGATACGATCGTACTGTTCCTATTTGGCTTTTGTACCGCCTAGGGAATATTAATTGCAACTAAAGATTCTCTTTGAGTATGTTTGATCTGCGAGCGTAGTGTCCTTGATCTCACCGAAAGGTAGCAGCAGATAACCGCTTTATTAGAAAGGAAGATAGGCAAAATGTAGTATCCATGAATGGCAAAGACCCATTCGACCGTGAAAATTCCTAGAATTAATAATAATTGTAAGTCGCTGTTTGAGACCCGCCAATTTTTTCAGGCCATCGAGTTTTTATCATGCACCAAAGGATAATGAACAATAATCTAGAAACAAGATTCAATTAGTCGTTCGATTTTATTACTTCCACAGGAAACCCAACCGGCCTCTGCTCCTCTGGAACCTTTCATTTTGGCGCGACACGATGGTATTAAGTTCAAGAGTAATGATAAGAAAATTGCCACTCTTTGACTCAAGGGTCAAACATAAACTACCGCAGAAGTACTGAATGAATTATTAAATACCATTAGTTATAGCTAATTGAACACACTTCTTTATCACTCGAGTTCCTGTATATTTAGCGTAACTTCCAAGAAATGTGTTTATTCGAGGTAAAAAGAGTGATTAATTCTCGAGTCTGGCGCTTTCTCAGATTATTCGGCTTTGACCGAAAAGAAACCGCTGAATCTAAAAAGATTTTCACACAAGTCCGTTCCCTAAACGATGGTCGGTCGTGCCGCAAGAATAATATTCTTGTGACGAAGACAAAACACTCGACTGCGGCGCGATTCTTGCAATTCTTTCGTAATTGTTAGATCTAACTGAAGCATGATGTTAGACATGGGCCACAGCAAGGTCGGTGAACTACAAGATATGCAAGTCTTCCTTCCCTACTAGATCCTCTGTTGACTTCCATTTGTAATTTGCATAATGAAGAAATTAAACGGTGCATTACTCTACGCACCTACTTTTTCTTTTGGAAACGTTCGAATTCGTTGCAATTTTAGATAAGCAGAAAGTGTGACAAAAGTTCAAAAATTCACGCGTCCGCTTAATTACGCCCAATCTAAGACTTAAGAAGCGTTTCATTCTCGCCGGTGACACAAAATATTACACTCTACTTATTGTAAAATTTACACGAAAAAATTCTTGCAATTAAAATTTGTTCGCATTGCTCATCCCCTCCAGAGCGTGCAGAGCAACGTTCGATCGTGGGGTCAGGCCGGCTTCACCTTATAAATACCGGCTTCCAGAGAGCGTCTTTCGTTTCCTACTAGTAGTGTCGTCTGAGTTGTTTCAGTGCTGAAGATAGTCAGTTCAAGATGCCTTCCCCTTGTGACTCCTGCAAAGGTAAGCATAGTGCTTTCGTAAAATCAACGAAAACAAGTTCCTCGCAAAATCAATACTCGGGAGAGTCCACATTGAAACTTGTTGATTGTACTTTTCCACCCCCAAATCCAAACAACTACAAATACGACTGATACGCGACTCATAAAAAATGTTCTCGTGTCTAATCTAGCAAATCAATCTTGTCTCATTTGAATTAGTGGACGCAGAGGCCATTTTAAATTCTTCAGAAGTGGTTGGGCGACTTTTTGTGACAGTGAGCCTTGTCCAAGGTGTCAACAGTAAATTTTAATAAACGCTTCGAGTGTAATTTTTTGGGTGATCGATCTAGATAGGGGACACTTGAAGGATAACCTGAGGGCGACAAAAAATTTGAAAAAAAATTGTTTGTTTTGCAGATACTTGTGGAGATGGTCAGTCGAACTGCGGCAAAGACTGCAAATGTGGCGCCGACTGCAAATGCTCCGCTGATGGAAAAGGTAGACCTGAAGGGTGAAATGCTGAATTATTGAAGTTTATTTTTCAGACTGTGGCTGCGCCGACGCTGGAGAAGCAGAAAGCAACGAATAAGCACAATGAGTTCCTGTCGTTTTAATTTATGTTTTTGTAGTTTTTTTTTTAAATTGTACTAATGTATCATTGTTTGCGAATTAATCATGAACGCTTATAGTGGTTTAAGTATTAAAAATGCTTATTAAATTGAGTTACTGGTTTCGTTCAAAGTGGAATAGAATAATATGGATGGATCAAGTTAAATTTAAATATTTTTATTACAGTTTTAAGAAATAAAATACATTTCACTCATGTTAACATTATTAAATATCTTAACTCCGAATTCAACAATTATATACTTTTAAAATCACACTCCCTAAAGGAAACTTATAATTATCATGTCATTATGCACATTCCATACCAAATAACACTATACAACTGCGAAAAGACATACGTAACTAAAAATGCAATCAACACATTAAGTAGAAATTAAATAGCGATATAAAAATTAACTCAGTCAATTAATATCATTTTGCTTCCAACTAATGGAAGATAGTGCGGGGCTTCGACGTCCACGAGATTGACAATGAAAGCGCAAATACATATTATTGGCTCCGCTTCAACAGGATTAGCCCATGCGGTCAGTGTTGAAACACTGGTGACGCTTGAAGTCCCCATTAATCACAATTAAGAATTTGTACAAAATAAATTTTTAATGTAAAAATTTGAACGAAAGAATAAATAGGCCGTCCACGTGCAAAATTTATGTGTTCACGATTTCGCAATCGAAGAATATTTGCTTTTTCTCCACCGGATAGTTGTCAAAAATTCCACGCTTTTTGTTGTACAAGAAATAGCTCAAGGTCGCTGCGAGTTAAAAAGAGAGCGTTCGCACGAACAATTTTGACGTGAAAACCCTTGAAGCTCGAACAGAAATTAATTGACAATTTTCTTAAACAATATTGGCGTAAAACAAGAGACAAGGGGCAAGATTTATTCAGAGTTTTATAAACTGGACCCTAGTAGACTACATTGTAATGTAGACGACATTTGGGTATTATAAATTTCAATGTCGATTATGAAAGTGACAACAATGAAAAGAATTTGACAGCTGACAGTTAAAAGTAAAATGTCTTCTTTGCGAAAAAGTAGATAAACGAGTGCGCAGCAAGAAGAGGGAAACAATGTGTGTTACATATAATGCAATGATTCGTTAATGAGTAAATAATAATCGCAATTTTGCAAATGGACGGACTGAATTAAACGTGACTAACAGATCAAGAATGCTCACTAGCAACATCTCGCGCCATTTTCCCATAACTGCCTCCTCTCCTCTCGCAAACATAATAAACATTAGTGTTGAAAGTGTAGATAAACACTGAGAAATAATGGTTCCAAAATCCGACGGAACTAAACTGAAGATTTCCTTTGAACAGAAACAAAACTAGCAATTTGAGTCCCCTGAAACAACCGGTTCCTCGTCAGTCTCATTTTCAGAGCAATCATCATTATCTTTCGACTTCAATCTCCGTCTATATTTAACTTCGCACTCTTTTATTTGGAAGCCTATCAACGGGTGTAAAGCGGAACGAAGACTTGTGAATAACTTGGGAAATAAAATTTCCTGCTGGGTCAAGACTTGTTTAATTCTCTGCCTCTCTTTGGTCAGATCGGGACTGGAGAGTTTGGTGGAAACCGGCAAGTTTTGGTTGCTCACGAACTGACGCAAATACTTGTCTCGGACGTAGACGAACGGTCGTATCACCCGAAGTTTGTGTTCCCTGGAAACAAACAAGTTATCCGGGGTCAGCCCTCGATGGGTTGAGTCTTACTTGATGTAGTAGTGGGCTCGCATCGTCCTCAATCGTCCAGTGTGGAACACGGAAAGGAAGAAACTTTCGCAGAGATCGTCCAAGTGCTGGCCGATAGCCAAGACGTTATACCCAGAACTTTTGGCCGAAGAATACAAACGGTGGCGTAAACTTGACGTGCAGAAGCTATAAAGATTCTCCTTGGCTTCTTCTCGTTGTTCTAAATAAACACGTCAGTCCGCGCAATTCGTGCGAAAACATCAACTTACCAGATTCATCTCCCGGGTCGCTCTTCTTGTCGTCGATTATATAATGTACACCTAAACTTCTTAAATGTGGAATGAGTATGCAAGGATCACATCCTGAAGTGTCAGGATCTACAGTAACCGCCCCCAAGCTGAACAAAATCCCTTTGTTCTGAGCGTAGCTTTGGAATTGTAACAGCGTGTGCAACAGACTCAACGAATCCTTTCCCCCTGACAGACACACCATCACGTTGTCGCCATCTTTGATCATTTCGAACTCTTGTATTGCCTCCACCGTGGGCTGCCAGATCGTCTTCGGCGAACACATCCATTTCGAGGCCGCTTCCAAAGCTCCACTGTCACTAGTCGTCCTAATGTATTTTTGTTTTTGCTTTTGTAGCGTCGAAAACTTCACCTCGTCGCTTTCCGTCTTGCGGTTCGCCAAAGACTCCGAGTTACTCCTGGTCTTGGCGAATTCGTTCGACAACGATTCTTGCTCGTGGAATGATAAGTTGATTCCGCTATCCTGCGAGCTCACACTCGCAACGGTAGACGTCAAAATTTTGTTCTTGTACTGTTTCTCGTTGGGTTGCGTTTCTTCGTCACTTAACCTATTGGCACTCATCGATTTGTTGATTAGGTGTATGACAGTTTCGCTACTAGATCCGGGAGTGTAAATCTCGTTCTTTCCCAACTCGATCCCACTCTTGTCATCCCCAGAACTAGAAGTTCGAGAAAACGGGTGTTTCTCTTGATTATCTGGCGTGATGAACACGTCGACCGCGCTCACTACATCTCTGATTTCTGATTTCACTTCGTTCGCCATTTCTATCGACACTTTTCCGATATACTCAGCAACTTCGTTTGCTGAAATCGAGTCGCTCCTACCGTCTTCACTACCACTACCATGTTTTTCGTAACAAAACGACGGCATACAACTGATATCAATACTGTCAGTATTTTCCAAAACGTCTTCCACTCTAGATATGACTTCTCTGATTTCGGATTTGATATTGGTGGCTAGTTCTTTGGTCATCTCCGTAACGTAAGTCTGAATGTCAGGAGCAGGGGACGCTCTCCCCACCTGATTGCTTTCGTAACTACTCGACGACAGGACGTTTAAACTGTGAGTGGGGGAAACATTGGCATCGGATTCCAAAGAGTGTAACTCGTTCTGACTACTGTAACTGAAATTTCTTTGCCTGAAGTGGCGCATCCCTAAACTAACTCTAGTTTGTGGGCTTAATACGGGCGGAGATATATTCGGGGCGCCTAAACTTAGACAACGCTCTCTCGCGAAGTTCTGCTGAAGATGGTTCAAGTTGGCAGAATTGACAGTCTCTCCAACAGCGAAGTTCACCGTCGGTTGGCTCAACTGCGGGTAGTACAGACCGTTGACATCTTGCAAGAAGTAAGGAACAGGAGACGAACACGTCAATATCCTTGGATCATCTATCGAAGGTAAACTGAAGTGCCTCGGCGAACCCGAATTTGACACTGGAGGATTGTTCGCGGCATGATCCTGGTCTTTTCTGTGGCACTCTGTCCTCTTAGAGCCCGAGTAGCTGACAGGATCGAAAGGAACTTTCTGCTTGATATTTTGTGCGTTGCTGGTCAAAATATTCTGAGCTTCATGTTGCAACATGAACCATCTCAGTTTCTCACCTCTGGCATCGAACGCGATCCCTTGATCGGTATACGGATTTCTATTGGCAGTTTTTCTGGCTCTATTGAACAAGTTTCTGGCAGTTTGCAAACACTCTTGGTAGCTCTGCGGGAACAAACCCGGCCCCGAGATTCTCCTCTCGTTCATCGTCATTTTCCCATCGACGTATCTGATCGACGCCAACCACTTTCTGTCCTTGGACATTGCGTTGGTGTGGTGGCGCCACTGTCCAGTTTCTAACTCTACTACGTATTGTGGCAGCAACTTCCACCCCTCGGTGGCGACCATTTTCACCGCTTCCATGATGAAAGCCAGTTCAGCATCGTTAATATGATACGGAAGACTTATTCTAGTAAAACCGGGTCTCAGCAATTCTAAATTGGAATTTTCGACGCCCAGGTCCAAACTACTGAGTCTCCTGTCTTCCAGGATCAACGTTTCGTATTGATCTGCAAGGCTCGGGTCTATGCCGAGTAGGTCCTGGGCGTAGACTCCGGAACAAGGACATCCTGCTCTGGCTTGGATACCGAAGACGTCGTTGAGGACGGCACAGACGAAATTATGGTGCAGGAAGGTGCCTCTCGGGTGTCTCACCATGAAAGAGAACACGGGAAGTCTCTTCAGATTTGGAGAAGTGTTTCCTAGCAAAATAATTTCAGGGATGGTTCGAATGTGTTGCAGCATTTGTCTGGAAATAAACAATTCGTCCGTGACACGATTATCAAGCAAATAAAGACATCTGATTTATTGGACGGTTCGTAAAAATCCCATCCTACTGGCTACAGTAACAGTTAACATTGACACGAATAAGGAAAAAAATTGTTATTTACATACTTGTTAATTTTCTCTTGTCTTTGCAATACGTTGGCAACAGTTACAGTTTCTTTCAATTGCATTACTAGTCCGGCCCTGATTGATTCGACAACAGCTGCACAACTTCCCTCCTCTTGCATCTCGAAACTCTAAAACCATCCAGTTACAAACGTTCACTATTTTTTTTGGTTACTATACTTTGTTGTATTCTTGTGACGTAAAGAAACCGTCAGTTTCGCAGGAATTCAGATGTCTAAATATAGTCTTTTTGGCAATAAGAATCCCTACAAATGTTTGATATTAGTAACTTCAGACCGAATCGTGTTTTGAATACATTTACCAGGTGTTTGTACCCCGCCGATAAATTTATGCCCGGAGAAATAAATCGCGTCTTTATTCGCCGAATTCTCTTCTACTCCCGGTACAAACGGATTCATGTCTATGGTAATGCAAGGGGCGGCAATGTTATAGTCCCAAAAAGCCAAAGCCTGATACTGGTGTAGCAGAATGGTGCAGGCGACATCATCAATTACAATCCCGGTGACGTTAGAAGCCACCGAGAAACAGCCGATCATCTGTCTTCCGTAGTTCTGGTGATATCTCAGTTGGTTCTCCAGATCGACCAGATCCAGGAAGCCCTCTTTGGTCTCAGCTATCCGGATCATCTACAACGGAAAAAACCCGATGGGTGAAATTATTTCGGGAACAGGAAAAGCGACAAGACCTTTAAGTGCAAAACAAGCCAATAATTCGCACTTACAACGTTGTTGAATTTAATTTGGCAAAGAATCAAGCGTGAAACGCAAATAAAATAAATTGTGGCGGAAGAAACCGACGGCGCTGACGGAATTGCAATTACCTTAGCGCCGATTTCTTGCCATAGGTGCAGGTTGTCGTGGTGCTCGCTCGATCCGGTGAACACTATGGGGGGTTCTCGCAGGTCCAACGCGCTAATTAATTTTTGGAGGGCATCTGTGCAACCGTGACCGGTGAAGATTACTGCATCTGCGTCAGAGGCGTTCGCCGCGTTTTTAATTATATCTCTGGCTTCTTGTCTGCAAAAGAGAAAAGCGAGATTTATTGGGAGGAAAATTCCAGTTGCCAGACATGTGTAACACAAACCTCCCCGAGTTTCTCGACACAGTTCTGGCAAATATTAATCAGAGGGAATTTTACGGTGGCGATTTATTAATACAGAATGACAAAGAGTACGCCTTATCGTCGAATTTGGCATGAAGATTTCCACTGCAATTGCACCGAGTCATGTGACATGATGGTGCTTCAACTAGACTACTTTCGAACTAGTTCTCTCAAATACTTTGAGTCACACTTTAATCTACTCAAATAATCAAATTTAACTTCTTAAGACCTTATCTCCTTGTATTTGTTATAATATGATGATTACATCCGCGGATAATACACTGTGACACAATTTGATTAAGTTAAGTGAATAATGCGATCAGGATATCCTCGCTCTTGTAATCACGGAGGTTGTCAGATGCACAAACGCATTTATGGTATTTATTATTACTCCAACTTTAATTAGAAACACTTATAACTGCTCCTGTAACTATGCAATTATTGACAATTTAACACATCTACCAAATAACCCATAATATGAAAAATTTCTCGCTCTGTGTATCCTCGCGATTATCTTCGATTATTTGATGATCATATCGTGACGTAACAGTTGAATGGACACGTGTGTTGATAACATTCCTCGATATGTATTATTTCTGTTGTTATGGATAATAAACATTCAACCACACATACGTCTGTTTATTTATTTATTTATTTATTTATTTATTTAGTTATAACTTTTTGCCACAGGAAACGCGGTGATGTTACATAAGCTACAAGCTCTTGCGCCTGTTTCTTTCAGAAATTATTGATTTTACAAATTTTACTGAATACAAATTTCCTGTCCATAATGTTTACGTGGTTAACTGGATCAACTGAACTTTATCTCCACTTTTCTGGGTAAAATAATATTCATGGGAAGTAAATGTTTTATTAATGTAATAAATATAAATGCGAGAGATTTTAGGAAACTAAGATTAAGAAGAAAAATATAAATAACAGAAAGATATGTGACAGCGAGTTTAAAACTGTTTCAATCACTTTTGACCCATGAGCCACGATACTATTAATTACCTTTTAATGAAACTACAAGTCGTGGAAAAAGCCAGCACGATTAAAGTGACTTAGAAATTACGTTCTTACGTTTAAAAATTTAGAATTGCTTAGGATATGGAATTTTTTAAAAATATTATTTACTAAGTATGTATTTTTTTTTAATTTAATAGATTGCTGCCAGGTTTGAGTTCTGTCAATACCAGCCATAATTAATGCACTAGTGCAATTATCGAATTTAGTAGAAATTTTATTAGACAAAATATTTTCAAAGAAATTGAGGAAAAATATTAGTGAAAAATTTATTAAAGAATGTAACTTGTTTTCCGGAAATAATCTACCAAAATATTACCACTGACAATTGTAACCCAAGTTGGGTAAATTTGCAAATTCTTCTACGACTCCACGTGGTCCTCCTGTACAATATTTGATTATAAAACAAAACTTAAAAAAAATGTCAATTGTAAAACTGTGATTGAGATAGTCTAAATTTTGCTTTTTATTATTCATGTGAAAAAATGTGAACATTTTTAGTAGAATCTATACGACTGTAAGCAACGAAAACGTCTTTTTTTGTTCGACACTGTCAGAATTTGAGAATTTTCTCCTGTGTGAACGGATTTTGATAAATTTGACAACTTGTCAAAACGAAACGTCAAGCTAATTTTAAAGATTTTCAGCGATTTGAAGCCTTTGGGGGGTTCGTCGAACAAAAAAACGTTGTATTCAACTCGTTCTTGTGTGATTTGGGCTTTTTTGGCACTCGTGGACCTTTAAAACTCTCGTTTCACTCGAGTTTTAAACTGGCCCACTCATGCCAAAAAAAGCCCAAATTACACACGAACTCGTTAAATAAACGATGTACTATTTTTGTTCGACACTCTCAGAATTTGAGAATTTTCTCCGATGTGAACGGATTTTGATAAAGGTCACAACTTGTCAAAACGAAACGTCAAGCTAATTTTAAAGGTTTTAAGCGATTTGGAGCCTTTAAGGGGCTCGTCGAACAAAAAAACATTGTATTCAACTCGTTCGTATGTAAATTGGGCCTTTTTTGGCACTCGCGTTTTAAAATGGCCCACGCGTGCCAAAAAAGGTCCAATTTACACACAAACTCGTCAAAATAAACTACTATTTTATTATACCTGAATCATAATCCCTGTTTTTGACACTGACATGAGTGCGAAAAAGGGCCTTTAAAATACTAAAGCTTTAAGGGTTGCTTAGGTATCTAATAACAAATTCACCTACATTTTGAACAATACACATTTATACACAATTTATAACAAATATACATGGCAACGAAACAACAACAATTGACCATTTTTATATCAACTTACTAACTGAATGCCCTAAATATGGAAAAATACCAGAAAACCTTAAACTGGTAATCTTATTAAGATTCTTCCAAAAATGTTGAGAAAAAAGTAAATTCAAAAAATTACTAAACTCAAAATTTTTAACAAAACATACGTGTCTCAGAAATAAGTACATTAATTTTAACCAGTGACAGATCTCGTTAAAAACAACAAAATTGTTATGTACCATTTTTTCGAAATACATATAACTTTCATTTCAGTGTTTTTTTATTAACGAGCTGTTATTGTGTATTACTTGACCCAATGGCAATGACATAATGAAATAATAGTTTTTGTAAAATCGTCGCAAAACATTGTGTTTTTAGAATAAAGTTTTTTCGCTCCGCGGCCGAGGTAGCGACAAAAGAATTACATTTTTAGTTAGTTTTATCCGACTACAAAAGGCGGGTGTTAACGTCTTGATTCTGTAATTTACGCAAAAATTTTGTGAAAATGGCGCGTTTCTTTTCGAATAGTGAATACATAGATATTGTGTAGTGTATGGTGAAGCGTGTGCGAGTGCTCCTCGAGCACAGAGAGTTTCCGTGTGACTTCTTCTTGTGGGGATACATGAAGGACTTGGTAAGTATATTCGATCCCAATTGACGCAATGCAGTTTTAAAATAACGGGTGGAAAATGCTGCCACAACAATTCGCAATAACGGAGGTATGTTGGAAAGAGTGTGGAAGAATCATTTCGTCGGCGCCTTCATTATTGTATTGACAATAACGGCGGTCACTTTGAACACTTCTTGTAATGATAATTACTTCTGATTACTTCATCAGAATTTTTACTGATTAATACACTAATTTTAGGAGACATTCTGTCATTATCTTAGGTATGGGTGATTCATTAGGGTCAGTTTAAGAGTATATTGTATCAAAAAGAGTAGAAGTGAGTCTTTTTGTGGTGAGCCCAAAGATTGAAGACCGAGACGAAGTCGAGGTCGCAACTTGGCAAAGCACAAAAAGACCTTCTACTCTGAATGATATAAGTATACTCTTTTTTCTTCAAGTGGATCACAAAAAAAATTCGGACATGAACTCACTTATTTATTTTTCTTTTCCTGCAGTTACATTAACAAATTTGTAGTTTTCAAGGCACTAGTAATTTCTACTTCCCTTGTTATTGGTACTTGAAATTTCGATAATATTAGTAAAGTCTACTATATTATCCAATGTACTTTTTGCAAATTTCCACGTAAAACTTTTCCAAAATGGTGAATAATCGCGATTTGTAATTTTAAGTATTCTGAACTTTAACTAAGATAGCAGAACCCGAATCTTCGATACCTCTCATTGTCAAATTGGTAAATTAATCGCATCACAAGCGCCGGTCAGACATAACTTACAATAATTATTTATTACTCTTCCTCTAGGAAACTCCCACCTTTGGTGGGACTAGATCCTACATAGTTTGCTGCGATCTGCGTCAATTCTCGAGGCGCGGAATGCATTTCGTTTTCAATGGCATCGGACATACTTCAGTTATTCGCTAAATATAACAAAAATTATCAAAACGTAGCAAACGATTACAACTTACAGCTGTTTACTTTTTAACACTGAAAGATCATCTTGTTTGCGCTATGTCAGATCATCACATCTGACAGCATGGACACGCCCACAACAACAAATTAATGTACTTATTTCTGAGACACGTTGTATTTGTATGCATTTGTTTTGACTGTACTTGGTTATATTTTTTTTCTTTGGAGTATACTTACGTAAAATCAACAGGGTATCTATAAATGATTGTCGGGTCAATACAGCTTTGGGAAAAAGTATTATTTAGATTATCTTTTGGTTTTAAATATGTATATTTAAAAAGAAACCTAATAAAACCAGCCTAGTCCATTAGAAAAAAGCTTTCCATTTTAACAAAATATAATAAATTTACAAGTTATTTGACATAAAATTTAAACAAATGAATAATTTGAAAAATCGTGGATGCCAACCGGGTAATATGAAAATGGATAAATCGGAAATTAACCAATCTAACTATAATTTTGGTTTTTGAATTTACTATAGTTGTTAATGATAGTAAATAATTCATTTTCAACCTACATATGTACTCGTATGTACTTATGTATTTAGATCGAAAACATGAATATCTGTTGATGTTTGTGTAGTTTAGGTATCTTTGTGTAATCTTTTCATATCACAAAGTTGTCACACATATTTCTAAGATAAGTACATCACTGCACATATTTAATATTGTATCTATTCTACTCGCGAATCAAGTGAAAAATTAATTTAAACGCGCGTCAGTACAATATCTACAAATCTGAATACATATAGATTTTATACCGGGTGTTAGGGAAGTCCACGTAATAAATTTAACCACAAATAGGACCCGTTAAAATAAACATTTTTTTCTTTATCATTTTTTCCGAAAATTCTTCCAGAGTTAAAATTAAATATAATGTGAACCTTAAAATTCATACCAGCTCGTGTGTTTACACATCCATTGATAACGAAGCACGTAAAAAGAATTACTCGAATGAAAGAAGTAAAAAAAATCTGTTAATACATATTAGAACAGCGATCGTTCCTTATTCAGAAAACTGTAGTTTTTTCCGCACAAAAAAATTTTCACTCGCTTCAATTGATGATTATCCCATGAGACAAGTGTCGAATTAGGGGTTAGAAAAATGTAAAAAAAAATATTCGCTTAAAAAAAGATCAATAGGTACCTATGTAAAAAATGTTTATTTTAAAGAGTTCTATTCGTCTAAATTTATTACGTGGACTTTCATAACACCCTGTATACATTTTGTATGTACATAATATGCAGTTGTTATCAGAATTTTTGAAATACCTCTCTACTTTTAATCAACTTCATGTCAATCATTTCTGAATAATGAATTAAGCTCCCAAGTGTATTGTTTGCGAATTACAGCTAATGGTTCTGTGGCGTACTTCATTAGCAATACGAAAATGTAAAGTGCAATTTAATAAACATCAATAAGTTACTCAAACTTTAGAATAATTATACGTAACAATTTGCTCAAGGTTTCGGTTTAACGCGTGATCAAAAAAAACCTCAACGCGGTTCATGCAAAAGGTTATTTTGTTTGTTTAGAATCCACTAGAGAGTTTTGACAAATTGGTGCAGCTGTCTAGAAATGCCTGATAACATTTCACCTTCCTATTGTTACAAATAATCGAAAAACAATAGCAGATTAGCATTGTGATCGATTTTATGTCAAGAGTTAAGTAATTTTCGTTAGCAATTAACAACAACACAAAAGACCATAACTTTACCACAAATGTTGCAATAAAAAGCGGCGTTACATAAATGATAACACAATAATGGGCGCGGTAAAAATCTTTGTTTACTGTCGAGTTTGTTGTATGATAATTCGAAATTACTTCCATCGAGGCGATCACGTTTGCAGTTTGTTGCACCGTGTTCGACTAGCACCAGGTGGAAAATCAGTTCTGAAATTCGAGAGAAATGCTTGAAGTGAGGTTTCAAACAGTTCTGTTTACTTTCAATATCCTGCCAATACCGACCTCGGCTCGTATTTGCGCTCGGATTGTATTACAATTTTTACTGAAGT
Source organism: Tenebrio molitor (assembly GCF_963966145.1). Classification (NCBI taxonomy): domain Eukaryota; kingdom Metazoa; phylum Arthropoda; class Insecta; order Coleoptera; family Tenebrionidae; genus Tenebrio; species Tenebrio molitor. The sequence goes on along the minus strand of NC_091051.1, from coordinate 12,558,807 downwards.
ACGTTATTTACGGAATGAGAGGGATCCTCACCTGAAATTCGTCGACTGAAGAGATGTTATGCTCGTCGTCGAATGGGTGTTTCCATAACTCGGAAGGACTTCACGTGAAATGTACTCTTCTATGAACTGAAGCGACCTTCCGGAGGCCGCATAGTCGCAATACACAACTGAAAAAAAATCTCTTGTTGAAATTTATTGCGATTATCGTGGCATACTGAGATCACAAGGTCCATAAGCGTGATATGGTAATACTGCAATAACCATTATTGCACGTTCTTAAGATAACATGACCCAAAAACTACCATCGGCAGTTATCAGGCGATTAATTTGAGTGTTATGAAACTGATTTCCCAACACGTATTATTCTAATATTTTGTTTGTGACGCTAGATAATAATTCAATATTTGAAGCAAATAATGACGCAGAACAGGAAAATATGACCTGATCCTTCGTATTTAGCAGCGTCTTAATAAATTATAACAGTAGGTAAACAATTTGTTATTTTGCGTGGCGGACGGTTGGTTTTTAAAACTCCTACACCCACGAGACACTTTAATATCAATGACAAACTCCATTTCACCAGCAGTGATAAAAGAGCAGTCTGATTTACATCAATGTCAAGAAAAATCCTTGGCACTTTAAACAAACAAACCGCATTTTATCTTAAGACAAATTGAATATTTTTTTCGGGATATCTCTACATGGCGTTGAACCGAGATGTTATTTTTGCAAACAAAATCAAAGTCAAATCAATCATCCGTCGAGAGCGAACTATTAACAATAAACGAGTTTGCAAAAATAATTTCCATCTTCTGGCCAAATGACCGCGAGAATAGATGTTTACGCAAAACCCATTTGGGAGACAACTCCGGCTAATGGAATTTGCATCGAAGAGAGATTAAGCACCGGAAAAGTCGTCCATTAACCTTCTAAACACAAACTTCGAAAAACAATGTATCGAGTTAGCCTGCTATAACTAACTAGTTCCAGTTAAGGCAGTTAATTTGGTTAGTTATCTGACGGTTAAACTGGTTAAAAAGCCAAATCACATAAAGAACTAAACTGACTAAAAGAAATTAATCGGTTAACCTAATTGGCGGTTAAATTAAATGGTTTTAAGAAATTGAAGGGGTGAATATATTTAAAGAGTTTCATGGTTTAACAAATTATTCTTGTTAAACAAAAGTGTGTGTATATGTAAAAGCACTAATAGCTAATTAAGGAGATTAACTATTACAAGATAACTGTTTTAAGCATCAGTTAAACCAGCCAAATTGGTTAGTCGGTAAAAAAAAATTGCCAGCTAACCATTGGAACTGGTTAAACCAGTTAAACCATACAGCATTAGTTAGAACTGCATGCAGCAGACACGAATTAATCGAAATTAACCTCGATTTGCATTCTTTTAGACACATTATCTTGAGGTTAACAGTTTTAATTTTTATCCACAATGAAACCGATGATTTAATAATTATCAAGTATCTTGACTTTTGCATCAGTTCATTAAAATTCACCGAAGGATATAAATTAATTGCTTCAAAATGGATATGTTGCAAAAATTAATTAGTTTGAATTCATTAACACCGGAACCGGTTATCACTAGACGAAAATTAAATTAATTAGTTTTGATGATGCAAATACACAAAAAATGTATTGTGGCAAATGACTTGACAAAATAAGGAAAGTATGTACGTGAGAAGATTAAGGCTTTTACAAATACGAATCAATATAAAATCTTAGATTAAAAATGGATTAATACATCACATCAAACCGATGTTGTCTATTTGATATGAAGTAGTTTATCAGTTTTGCAAAAGTATTCAAGGTTAACCAGATAAGTCGGTAGGAAAATAATTTAAAAATTATAATTTGTGAAAAAACGAAGAACTATTATTTAAGAGATTTATGTCAAGTTCAGGCGAGTTGCGCTTGACTTGAGATTGACAATTCGTTGCATGACATTGCTGCACCTACCACTTTCCTGATTCGTAGATAAGATACCGAAGTCTTGATTTTCAAGGTTAAACAATATCAACTAAAGCAAACAAAAATACTAAACACAAATTCACTTATGTTTTTGATTGTGTACAGTTCAAGAATGATTTTTTTTTACTGGATTAATAAAATCACAATAGCTGCAGTTGCACTTCTATGCAATTACGAGTAATTTCCACTTGTGAAGAAGATAGAAATGTAAATTTTCAACAGTCCATTGTCAGACTATTGAGTTACAAGATTGAAGATTTATAATTGCCGATATAATTTTTTCGAGTGATCCTCAAACTCTTTTCACTTTGGTCACTTTATCAGCAATGAGATGACATGTTTGAAGTTTATCAAATCTACGTCAGTACCTACAGCTATTAATAACACTATACGGCTAAAAAAATACAACAAAAACAAACTCTACATTCGATTAAATTTTTACTTTCCGTGATTATTTTTTTTTGTTCACCACTTTCCAACTATGTATAAATAATAAATATATTTTTATTTTATTTTCGTTTTTCCTTAAATTTTGACTGTTAATTGTGGTTTAATATTTTATTCTCTTAGGAATACAACAATAATCGAACAGATATTGTGTTAAAATCGAACATTTTTTCGCAAAAACTTGAAGTCAATAAAAAAATATACCACAAACAATATGAGTGGTTCGAAAATCATCCGGTGAGTAGTCTGTATAACGGTGGTAATAAAGTGAGAATTTTGTTACTACATTTTCGGCCAATTTCATTTCATCAAAATACAAAGTGTTCCAAGTGGTATCGTAGGGTGCTTGGATCGGAAAAAATTGTTTGCCACCTTTCGACGATAAGGTCCCGCACTACAGTACACCAAACATGGCCTCCAAGCGGCTGGCAAGTGTCAAATATCATTTCTGTCATTCATTGCCTGTTGTCAATATTCAAAAATTCACAAGGAAGTGAAATGATATTGATACCCATCCGGTTTACCCAACGAAAAATAATTGGTCTAAAACCATTACAAACTGATTTAGTTATTATTTTTTGATTGATAAACCTAACATCTCTTATACCTGTCATTTTGACGTTTCTTGATAGTTGGAATCATTTTCAAAACACTCAAATTCTCAAAATCTACTACAATACCACAATAATTTTGCAACACTTTGCATAAACTCTCATTCCTTTAAACCCAACAGTTTCTCTCAATTTTTATTTACCAGACGTTGGTAATAAAATTATATTAATTTGTTTATTCCTAGATTTTAACGAGCAATTATAGTTAAACGGTTGAACGCAATTTCTTTAAATCCTGAGACGGTATCAAGTTAAAAAATTACAAATCCCCAAACAATCGTCGCCTTTTTAATTGTTGACTGAGGTATTTATTACGCGATTATGAAAATCGTTAACAGTTTAATTGAATCAGAAGATTATGAATAAAAAGTTTTCCACAGATGGCCCCCCACGCCTCGACACGTGTCGATCCTATGCATTGGCATTTATTTAACTTTTATCTGAGAACCTACAACAACAGAACAGCAAATACATATGTGGGAAAAGATTCGCGGTGACATTTATCTCAAGCGGAAATTTTCCAGTTCCTAAGATAAACCTCTAAACAATCCTTCACCTGATAACTGTCCTGTTGTTAAGTAAACTGCAATTAACTAGTACAAACCGAAATATTAACGAAGTGCAAAAAATTTGCAAACGCATGTCAAGCTCGATCCGTTGCAAAACGTCTTACGTAAAGCCTCAATTGGGAAAAAGTAAAGTACAGCGTTTAAAAATACAATTGAACAACCACACTACCAATTTTAGCGATGAAATCCTTGATCTAATAAATTTGCAAAGATAATATGTATTTAGAAAGTTGTCTCGGAGGAGTACTCGGTACCTATTTCAAAAACCGATAATTACACACCGCTGTTTAATTCAATAATAAATTGAGCGCTGAATTAGGAATCGATACTTCAACATTTTCAAGTTAATTACAGAGCATTTAGTAGGACGACGATTTTCTCGGAAAAATTAAAGCAACATTTATATAACGGTCGCCCCATAAAATACTATAAGGAAGTGGACGCTATTACTCGAACGATGCGATCGATCGATCTAGAAAAAAAACCGATTTAATTTATTTACAATCAAAATTACAGTCGACTTTAGGAATAATATACAATTCGCGTTTGGTCGCCGGCCAAACCTTGCCTCTTAATAATTTCATTCAGTGTTTATGGCCGCCACAATCTGATACTGTCCATAAAATTATCGTCGTTTTCATTAAAAAATTCACAAACGACTCTGTTTACTACGGAATATCGCCTAATGTTTGATAAATGGTTTTGTTTACAGAAATTTGCAGCGAAATACAAGATAAGTCGGGAACTGAGGACGTAGGCGTGATAAAATTTTTCCTAAAATAAATATACCTTGAACAATCGGAAGGTACGAAACTACAAAATTCGGTAGCCGTTGGTGACAACAATACAATGACACTACAAAAGAACAGATCCTTGAACCTAGAGATGTTATCGGCCTAAAATTACAGACACCTTCAAAATAAGTCTTATCAAGCGTTAAGTTAAAAATAATTGAAAATAAAGCTATCCGGAGGATTAATCTCATCTGATACAGATCTAAATTTGTTAGTGCAAAAAAACACTTGACGCCATACGGACAATTTTCGGTGCAGGAAACACAATAAGATCAAGGACTTTTCACACTCTGTATATTTATTTCAATAATGTGGGGCGGAAACAATTAGAGCGGTCGGGAAATACATTGTAGGTTTGATGTGGATCCGAAACGGGGCGAGCTGTTTGAGTTTTCAGAAAGAATTTCGTAAAAAAATTCACCACAAACCTGTCCCATTTAAGGACAAACAACTTTCTTTTCGTGGGTGAAAGCACGTGCTTTTGAAATTAGCTGACAAAAAACTAAACCTTTCTTAATGAGAAAAGCTAAAAAGTTTCTTTTTTATGACTCTATAATTATAAATTGTATTAATAAATGTATGACTTTTTGAGCAACAATCTCGATTAAAAAAATGACATAGTTGTAAAGTAGCACAGTCAGTAATAACCCCTAATGTTTTTCTGGGAAATTGTTTAGCTGAAACTACTAATTAACCACCGTCCTTCGACATTTATTGAAACACGACATTAAGCCATAAATCGGAAATAACGTCCTACTAATAAAATCCGAAAATATCTCCTATATGGGTTTTAGGAGCAAGGCCCTGTCAGTTTTTACCCCCACAGTTAATTCTTGACGAGTTGAACTTTTTTGGAGATTAACTTCTTTCATCAACTAATTTCTGATTCTGGTATTAATAATGCAGTATTTCATCCTGACCTACATAGAGTATCATCGAAGACCTCGGTGTTATCGATTGGCAAACGATAGCCCAGAATCGAGCAATCCTTCGACCCAAAGCTCGCTCTGAAGGTGATAGAGTTCTCAACTCTTATCACCAAGCGCGGTAAACATTTACTTGAAGTTAATTGAAGTATCGGTTTATCGATGCCCTTTCAATGATTAGGGCCGTCGGCAGTTGCGAAACTCTAATTACACCGTTTCTAAATTTACGACCTCCTTAAAAATATCCTGAAAGAACCCAAGCAGTCTGAAGCTTTCAGTTTTCAGCTAGTGTTTACACGACACGACTTCACTCAATGTTAATGGCGGAAAACGTCATCTAATTGCTCACTTAACACTTAGCATATTTTATGCAAGCCATGTATATGTAGAACGCCAAATGTGGGAAACACGTGGACTTGAAATTACGTATTCTACACCAGCTCGACTGTTTCTGGTTGATATTTATTCAGTGATTATCAACTATGTGTCGATAGAATTTTCGAAAATTGCTTATTATTACAATCCCGATTAAACCGGATCGTGGATCAATGTCACCGACAGCTGAATTACGCTGGTGTTGTGGCTGGAATGTGTCAAAACTAAGGCGATTCTAATAAATTGAAAGTAGTTGTGGTTATTGTGTGTAAAAAATATTTTCATTCGGCCATCACGTGGAACGAGGCGTAACAGCAGCGGGACTTGGTCCAAAAGAAGACATTTTGACCGGCTAACAAGCCTGGACAACGTCCAAAGCAGCAATTCGTACCCGGCGGGACACTGTTGCACTTATAATTAATCGCAAATCCTTGAATCAGTAATCTTTTCACTTCCCGATTTTGGCATCATGTCAATATTTTCTAAAATTAGATAACACGGATGGTGATCTTGAAAAAGTGCCATAAATACAACGGGGACGGTATCGACCGGCGGCCAAGATGGGTCAAAGCCTGCATGCACCGAAGTAAATGTGGTAGAAATTAATTAATGGGGCTACAAAGTGGGTAAAACGCTGTTTGCTACACGCAAACAAAATGTTATCTTCACCCTAGACAATAATTTCGCTGTGGTCTATGATATCACCTGCTATTTATAACACACAACAAAGTGAATGCGAAACATTTATTTTATAAACATAACAAAGAGTTCCGTATCTGTTTGAGGTTTAATCCTGTTTCAGTTAATATATGATGGCAACGAGGAACAACAATTTTGTGTTGAAAAGTGTCGACAGAAGAAGTTTACCATTTAGAAAGTTTTGCAATTTTCCTTTCGCGAAAACTTCAAATTTTTAAATTAAATTTCCTCATGAGGAAACTTTATTTCAAAATTTTATTCCGTAAGGTTAATTAATAAATAACATTGTTGCCATAAAAAATGATTTTGAAACACCAATGTCATGTAGTCGACGAGTGTTATTTATATCCCTGCTTCTGTTCGTTGTAACAAACAACGTATCGAGGGATTTAACAGTGAATAAAATGTACTGTATATACTGTATATATACACCGTATGTTAACAGGAAAATTACATTATCAAAGGGAATTTAGTTTAATTACCTAAAGGATTAAGTAGTAAATCTACCAAGGAACAAGGAAACTGTATGCAGACCACGTTTTTTTATTTTTTAGTTATATTTTTAACACAAGAAATTTGTCTTTGTTTCGATAAAACAATCGCAACATGGAATTCGCAGGTATTGACATCCACACAAATTTAAAAAAAGTTTTGCTGCGGTTTATAGAAAACGTACGAATCTGTTCTCTAATTTTCTTCAAGTACGCTTTTGGAAACAAAAAATACAAGTAGTTGCCTAACAAGATTACTCAATGTAGTTGTTTAGTTCATTTCTCTATGCTTAATGATCATTAAATGAGCAGTCGAAGAATTTTAACAGCCTTTAGTTATTATTAGTTACATATTTTCTTCTTAAAACAACACATCCAACGGAAGCTAAGCAGGTTTTTTTATATTTTGTAGTGCATTTAAAATATGTACAAAAAATATGAAGACAAAAATATTAAAAGTACAAAGGCTCACAAAAAATTAGCTGTTCAGATGCATAATTAAAGGGTGAAATCATCCCCAGAAATTAAGGGGAAATTATGAAACTTTATTGTTTTTAATTTTCTATTACCTACACACTTTTGTTGAGTATGAAAGAACAAACATTTTTGCTGGTGGAGTCTTTTCGGTAACTCTTTTAATTTTCAAAGTATATACATATGTATACTCAATTTCATATAAATGTGCATCTAAGCAAGCCATGAAAATCTGATTTTCTGTTGGTAGTAAAGCTAAAGCTAGTGACTTTGACTTTCAAAGTTGCTTGCTCTGCGCGAACCCGATTTGTAATTTTTCAGTTTTTGTCCATTTTAACATTGCTGATTTCAAAAGCAATGTTACATCTTTTTACTGATTAAATTAAAGTAATTCTTATTTGCTTTTGTCTTTGTATTTTTATAAAGTAAAGATTTATTGGACATGACCTTCATAAATGTGACTTTTGTAATGTAACTAAATTAAAGGTGCTTTTACAAATGCACAGCTCACTTGATGAACATTTATATGAAATCAATTTATATGTATAGTTTGTCCAGCGAGATAAAAATTGACCAAAAAATCACTAAATTCTCCATAGAGAAAGTATGTAGTACCTAGCGCACGTAAAATTTGAAATATGTATATCCTTCAAGCAGTGCATTTTTGCCCTGAAAATTTGCTCTAATTAATGTATTCTCGTGCATTTTGTAATGTTGGGTTAATTTAATACAATTTAAAAATCTCCCAATCTCTCGCTGAACGAAGTATACATACATACAACGTGTCTCAGAAACAAGTACATTAATTTTAACCAGTCAAGAACAACAAAATTGTTATGTACCATTTTTTTTTCGAAATACATATGTATAACTTTCATTTCAGTATTTTACCCCCCATAAATTACGAGCTGTCTATTTACTCGTATTTTCTAATCACTTGACTCAATAACAGTGACCGTGAAATAATAGTTTTTGTAAAATCTGTGCAAAACATTTTGTTTTTAGAATAACGTTTTTTCGCTCTGTGGCCGAGGTAGACATAAATAAGCGGATGAAATTTTTAGTTAGTTTTATGCGACTCCAAAAGGCAGGGGTTTACGTGTTGATTCTGTAATTTAAGCAAAAATTTTGTGAAAATGGCACGTTTATTTACGGAATAGTGAATACATAGATATTGTGTTGGCGTATCGTGAAGCGTGCGGGAGTGCTCCTCGAGCCCAGAGAATTTCTGTGCGACTTTTTCTTGTGGGGGTACATAAAGGACTTGGTATATTCGGTCCCAAATCCCCTCACAAAAAATCAACTTTGAAGCAATGGTTGTCTTTTGGTTGGTTAGTAGGGAACTAAACGGAGGTTGGTGACATTTTATTTTTTAAATAAGTACATATAATAATTAAGAACGGATGAAAAATGCTGCCACAATTCGCAATAACAGAGTAATATGTACTAGGCTGGAGGCCGTAGTGACGTGAAATGTACACCAAATACGTCACCCAATGCGCTGACTCATCCTAAAATTTAAACGACTTTATAATGTACAGTTGCGGCCGTTGAAATCTCAGACAGGAAAGATTTAAACACTCTGTATAAATTCCTAAATTTGATTAGCGTAAACAGGATTTTCATCAAGAATTATAAAGTCAGTGTCAGTATTTGACATATTAGGTCAGAATCGCGCGTCAACTTTTGAAATGCCGCAATTATCTGATTTAGCCCCTTAAAGGCTTCAAATCGCTAAAAATCTTTAAAATTAGCTTGACGTTTCGTTTTGACAAGTTGTGACATTTATCAAAATCCGCTTCACATAGGAGAAATTTCTCAAATTCTGACAGTGTCTAACAAAAAAATAATTTATAATTTACATCCTGTATAAGTTACACGTAATTTATGTAAACCACATTTTATAATTCATTATAACTTTATTTTTCTAAAGCAAAATACGTTCAACCTATTTAGACGATTTCATCAACAATCAGAAAACTTGAATCGGTCATTTTAGAAACACCTTGAGTCGCAAATTGTTGGGTGCTCATTTAAAAATAACATCACTAACCCCGAATTGATAATATAAACTTATAAACATTATCATTGACCGAGATTTTCAAAGTATCAACTTTAGGAGGAAAAAAAGGTATCTTCTTTTTACACCTATCAACTAAGGAAAAACAGAAAAAATCAGAAAATTAGAATATTGTAATGATACCCGATAAATTTGTCATTCATGATATGTTTCTAAAATGACTGATTCATTTAACTAGGTACCTTTTTTGCAAACGTTTATGAACTTTAAATAATCCCGATTATTATAAATTAGAATAATTTAATTTATGATGTATGTTGTGTTGTTATCATTCAAGTACAGTCGCGGCCGTTGAAATCTCAGACAGGAAAGATTTAAAGACTCTGTATAAATTCCGAAATTTGATTAGCGTAAACAGGATTTTCATCAAGGATTATCAAGTCAGTGTCAGTTTTTGACATATTAGGTCAGAATACAGCGTAACTTTTGAAATGCCGCAATTATCTGGTTTGCAAAAATTTGTTAGACTGAGGGACGGTGTGAGTATAAGAGCCATTGCGAGAGAAATTAATGTGGATAATGTTTGAGTGACATTTTGAGAAACGTCACTTTCAATACCATTTACAAAGCTAAAAGTTTGGCGTTGTCAAAGTGTCCGAGTTTTCAACGGCTACAACTGTACAAGAAATAAACGCATCCGAACTTGTCGCGTGGACACCTAGTATATTTTTGTTGTCTGTCAATAAATTAGCCTTTACGAATGATGTTAAACAAGGTAATTTAAAACTTTTATATTTGTAGGTTTTTCTAAATACATTATTAGAAAAATTCTTGGATTCATTATTCAAAAGTTGAACCTTCACAAGCGAAAGTCATTAAATTAATATTGTTTTCAAAAATACTCTTACACAAAACATAATTGTTTATTTCTCTTACAAATTATGAATCATAATATTCAAATTTTTTGTTTCAACATTAATTAACTTCATTGTTGAAAGTGATAGTAAAAGTGATGAGTTACTACGGTTATTAAACTGTTATACAAGTAAAATTATACTCCTATAAATACAATAGCATATTTATTCTATTGTATGGTAAAACGTTCCTGTTCTTTAATGGAACTCTCGAGGTTTAATTTTCTATTGAATTTAGCAACGCCAATTTAACAAAATTGGTTTAAAAGAGTCACTATCGCGAATATCGGATGTTCATTTAAATTTCTCCTCAAAGTTGGCGTTGAAGAGTCAATTGTCGTCAGTCTACAGAAACAATGCAAAAAGTGAGGTTAGATTTCAAACAGCTTTTCCGTGATCCGTGGTACGTTCACAATGGACGCCGAGAAATTTAAATGAACACCCGATATAACAAGAAAGACTGACAAATGTCCTTTAATACTTGATCGAACTGCCACAACGAATTTTGAAACTTGAGGATTTAACAATTATTGGTCGCATCAACATGAATTAATTTTAGTTACTTCTACAGACATATTTAACTTGTTTAAGCTTTCGTTTACGTAATTTAAAAACAATACATTATATAACGATAATAAAAAGATGACAAAACGAAGAAAAACTTCATGTAATTTTTTCAACACTATTGTTCCTTTAATGATTAAATTTCTGCAAAATGTCAATGGCGAAATGCTGCGCTCTTAAAAAAATTGCAAAACCAAATTACCTTTCTACATGACGAAAATCCGTTTAAACATGAAACATTTCAATTACTTACCTGCGCAACAGTTTATCAAATATTCAAATTCGATATCACAAAACGAGCGTGTGGTGTCGCAATGTCGTCGATGTACGTTGATGACATCATCAGATATTCAGTACGTCACACGTAGTCATTATCTCGATCGACGTTAACAACCTACAATTTTAAATTGTTTACGCTTTGTAAACCTCAACGACCATCGGACAACCGGATGACGTTTTTGCAAAAAACAGAACAACCTACAATAAGTGATTTTTACGATTATCAAGTTGGATGGTAGCTGTTGCGTGCCAACACCAACCACCAATCACTTTGCATGACAAAGACGTATAAAAGGACGAAGAACTCGTCTAATACTTTTGCAGTCAGTTGGTCATGGTTAAAAATAGAGGCTGAAAGGGGCAACGAAGTTATTCAGAACGCCTGGGGAGGTAATGAGGTAAATGTTTGACAGTTTAATTACGGTTAACCCCAGCCACAGCTCCAATAAATTAACTTACGAAATCATTTTAACGAAGAGAAATAGACGCAGAGTCTGTGGAACAACCCTCTTCCAGTTCACGTTGTTAGAAATCGATTAGTGTTGATTCAAGGAAAATGCATGTCTGGAAGTTGTTTCGGCTTCAGCTTTTCAAGGAAACGCCGCCTATAGCTTATTAATAAGTTAACAGGCCCTTTGTGAGGTGATGATGCACTCACGAGAGTTCTACGGAAACGACGTGCATTATTAATAGCTCACCTGGGGGTTAATAATAGGGATCGTAGATCTAGAATCGTCAAAGGCATTGACCTCGTCTTTTGAAACCCTTCGACATTGTTTCATCGTCGAGATTAAATCTAGATGGTCGCATTTTAATTGTCCTCGTGCGAGCAACGTCTCGACGATTTATTGAACGACTTAATTCACAGAAATATTCAAGAACAAATTGACGCATGGAAAAACAAAGAGCATCAAGTTAATTATTGTCAACACGAAAGTGACCCTGATGGACACTCCGGGTAATATAATAAAGGCGAGCACGCATTTCAATAACGCAATAACGTCACTGGCTAATAAATTAATCGCTTTTTAAGTGCTTAACCTCAGATTAATTGAAGAGAATGATAAATCAAGCTCTGGATACATTGTTGGCAAATGTCGGTTAATTTGTACACGGAAATAATCTGGTTGTCCCAATTTCGCGATCGTAACAAGCCTCCACATAAATAAAGCGTTAAGCCCCACACGAAAGCGGGAAATTAATTTTAGAGTGCACAATGCAACACACAACTAGAACAGGAATCAGAATTAGAATCGGAATTTTTAAAAGGTGCGACCGACTTCCTTTTCCTCTTTGGAGTTTCGTTCTAAAAATAAGACAATGATCAGATTCGAGAAAGTGCAAAAAATAGAAAGCTGATGTGTCGCAGGAAGCGCGTAATCCGGAAAAATTCAAATTAATAACTTTCTTCGTTCAGGAACGCAAGGACCACGCCGCAAATCTCCCAAATGCGCTGTCACAACATTGGCTTAATCGAGGGCGTCCCAAAAATATTTTTTCCGCAATAATTTCGTCCTGCGGACCTTGACGTTAAACTTGACATTGCGCCGGCCATTTTCCCAAATTTATAACCCTCAAAATGGCGAACCGACTTCCCACTTTAAACAAAAGCTCCGGGATGACGTCAATCGAATAAGTTACGAAGGAATCGGCCGAACAGACAAGGTGTTTATCGTTCTGAGTGCAATTAAGAACCGGAGTCGCTCCACCATCTGCGGAAGATCCTGCGACCGAGGACTTCGCACGTTTCAGGGTCGGGGTGTGACCCCCCCAAGCTGGCAAACAGCGTCGTAAATCGGGAATTTTTCGCTCAAATAAAGAGAATTATTCTGCGACCAACTTTCTACACTGAACTATTAGCTCGGGTAAAAAGCGGCAATGACATCACCGTCGTAAATAATGCATAAATCTAAGAGCTGATAAGGTTGATCCAAAACAAGTACTGCTCGGAGCAATGAAAGGCGTCCAAATGTCTAGCAAGAGCGCGGCTACCACATGGTGATTACGAAACAATCGTAATTGCGGTTTCGCATCATACTCGGTTATGGCTGTCTACATTTACATTTTGACATTTAACAAACCGACTGAGGGCTCTACGACTCCTAATTGCGCAATAAAATTCGTGATTAATGACTTTCTTGCAAATTGTACCCGCTTCAACTTGCTGAATCAACAAATTTAACATGCACGATGGGATCAAAGTTTATCCGCACGATAAGTGGGATTTACGTAACACCCAGGACCCAGGTGTCAAGTTCAACGATTGCACGACGCCCAAATGGCTACCAGTCATGAAGAAAAAACGCAAAACAATAATATTCAATTGACTGATTAAGACAGCTTGTGGAATATTTCAACCAACTGTAGGCCACCTCACTCAGCTATAAATATTTATAAGTTGATTATTATTCTTAATAACGCTTTTTACTGAAGGATGTTGCCGTTCAACAAGTGTTTTGTTTGCGAATTATTTTTTAGGAAGCAGACGGACTGGCTAGATGTTCAGCGTTATCTGTACGACACAAATAAAAATTCGAGCGTTTTATTATAAAACTATTTGAACAGTGATAAATGGGAAACGTCGACGAAGACGAGATAAGGTGTGTTCATTAGTTCCAATATTTATGAAAAAAAAAAAAAAAATGAAAAGTGTGAACAAATGATAGTGCCAAAATCAACACAAAAAATATTTGCAATAGTCTGAGTGGAATGTTACCGATCTAATCTAACTAATCTGCTAAAAACGATAAGAAAAACCGAAGCGTATAGAACGTAGATTTTAGAGCAGAGCTAGCCAAAACAGAAACCCAAGAATACCCGCAAAATAAATTTCCAATCAAATGAAAACCCACAAAGCGGTGATAAACAATGGAAGCTTTACGTAGGTACCATTTCGTTATTCGCAGTTGTACGATGATTAGTTTTTCACCAGAATCTTGTATTTTCGCACAGAAGTCACATGTGATTCGAGTGCTCTGTTCTTATTTTATACAACCTCTGCATGGTAGAAATTTATTGCGTATGTATAGTTGGCAACTAATTCGGTTCCAATCTGTAGGAATAATTGCAGAAGCAGCTTGGTGCGACTTTTCAGAAAGGATGATTTTTTCTGGTTGCGAACAATCACAACAGTTATGTTTAACAGGACCTTGTAATAGATCATTGTGTGGCTACATCCAATAATAATAAACTCGTGTTATTACATAGCAAGACCAACCGCAAGGACCATTCATTTGCGGTTAACTGACAAAAATGAGCTGCGTTTCAATTAGGTACAGCAGAGGTGCAAGATTCGGCTGAGCGATACAATCATTCTTGGCCAAATAAAATATAAATAACGATGATAAAAATATCAAGAATTTAAAATTACTTCATTTTAACACTAGTTTAATGTTTCTTATTATAAAAGTCACATTTTTTAAGTGGACATAAAGTAGCATCAAAGAATATCCTGAATGCAGCTGAGAGGAGATCTGGCAAGTTTGGATAGCAGTTCCAAAATAAAAAATAAATTTGTAATAAACGATTGCTGTCGTGTGAAACGCTTGAACAAAAGGTTTTTACACTGTTGAAATGAATCTTGATTGGTCAAATTAATTTTTATAATCCACTTTTACGGCTCGCGGGTGATAGTGTTCACACAGAAATTTATATTTCCGTTACATTTTATTAGGTTGTAAAAAATTATATTCGGTGACTCTTTCGAGATCATTCTGTTGAGTCTATCTGTTATCTACATAAATAATAAAAATACAACAAACTATTATTTACAAAGCTAACAGTGTTTTTAATCAAGTTAACATCCCCATCAATATTGGATATACATTTTGATGGAATAATACTCAACATGTTCTATGAAATGACTAAGACTCGACACACTAAATTTGATTATTTTTGTTAATTAATGTTAAATATATCATGTTTTACTTGACAAAGTCGTCAACATCTTATGTGCATATGAAAATCTATTTTTTAAACGTAAACACAAATACAAGAGCAAAAAATGTATACTCGTACATTCAATATTTAAATAAATTATTAACAAAAATATATTGTGCATTCTTGTAAACTTTTTAAACAAAAAAAAAAGATGTTTTCGCAGGTTGATAATCATTTTAGTCTCATAACAATTTGTTGCAGAAATGTACATATAATAAAAATGGATTTTATCAAATTATCTCATTTTCAGTTAAATCAATGCTAAGCAATAGAAATCGACACGTGTCCATTGATAATAATGATAACGAGCAGACCTTATTCAATATAATATTTCCAATAAAGTAGTCGATAATAAATTATTGTGAGTTTTCCAAAACTGCTTGAAACAGAACTAAAGTCCATTTTTTAAAACAATTATTCAATGTTAAAATTCCCTCAAAGACCAGACTGTACCAATCCTGTAACCTGTATCGTAAAATCTCCCTCGACCAGGTTTGGGGTTATGTCAGTAATTTTCAAATGTCAGAAAAGTATGTGCAACTTTACTGCAAATTTCTTTCATTAGCATGGTCGGTGTTACTGTCTGCATTTTTTCACATAATCTAATCATATTCATAACAAATTTTTCTCGTTGTGTTAGGTACCGTCCAGATCCTTGCTTTCCTTTCGGAAACTCATTTTACTTTTTATTTTAAATTTAGAAGTAAATGCGGCTTCACATCAAAATGGCTGACATACAATTGACATTGTACGTTGTCAATCTAGAGGTATTTTCATATTTGTGGCGGAAACAAAAGACTGAGAAATGTCACAAAAATGTATTGTCAGTGTAAAATTTCTCATAAACCCCGTAAAAAGGAATGTCTAGGTACTATCGGTGGACATTAAAAGCTGGGACAGCCAAAATTTGCTCATTGTGTCTCAGACTTTTGAATTGTCACTCAAAATTAAAATTGTCATTAAAGAACTGAACTTTAACTTGATGTTTTTGACAATATGTTATTAGTATGTCATAATTTTCATAACCTTATTTGTAAAAAGCCAAATTTACACTATGTATATTTTTGAATTTTGACTTTATACAAATTTGATGTTTGTCCCAGTTTTTTATGTCCACCGATAGTACATTTAAATTTTCGCTAAATTGATTGAAAAAATAAATTCTAAGGAAACCAATTTTTGTCAGTGGTTCAAAAGGAAAAGTTATTCTCATATAATCAAACGTATTACAAATTATGTCTCTAGTTCGACGATAAATAACTTTCTTATTGCCAATTTGCTGCATTACTGTCGAAATTACGAACGTCTTTGAGAAATTTGACACTGACAATACAAAGTTGTGACATTTCTCAGTCTTTTGTTTCTAATAACCATCAACATCAAACAACTAGTGGC
The DNA here is from genome assembly GCF_963966145.1 of Tenebrio molitor. Taxonomy (NCBI): domain Eukaryota; kingdom Metazoa; phylum Arthropoda; class Insecta; order Coleoptera; family Tenebrionidae; genus Tenebrio; species Tenebrio molitor. The sequence continues at coordinate 12,542,324 of NC_091051.1, read as the reverse complement.
TCGTACCAATTTGACAACACTTTACAATAAAATATTTTTGCTATTTTCCAGATTTTCTTTTGCAAACATAGTACAATGAGGGACATGGAATCCTGGACAGTCTGCTATTGTCGTTTCAAAAAGTGTCAATGTAAATGCACCTTTACTGTCATTGTGATTGATATTTTCAAAAAAAACTGTCAGATTAACTTAAGGTTGGTTATGAGTAGCTAAGGTATGGTTTAGAAATTTTGTCAACTAAATGACACATCTGCCCAGTTTTCCATGTCCCCAATAGTACACAGTGAAGACTCAAAAGAAGCCTCATTTCAAATTTGCTCCACATTACTCTATAGGTTGTGAACCAAGAAGCCATTTACCAAACAAACTGGTAGCAAATTACACATCATGAAATTAAATGCCAAGTTTTTATAGGTCATTGATAGGGAAATGATTTGTAAGAGAAGAAAGATTATATCCTATACCTATCAATGATCGTGTAGAAATAATATTCGGTCAATTTCTACTCAAGATGAGCGTTTAATACATAGAGGAAAAAAATTAAAATATGCATGAGTGGGTGTTTGTAATTTGTTTTTGTCGAGTGTATGTTCGTAAAACTTTCTGTCTAAAAGCAGACGTCCCATAAAAGCCGCATGAATTATCGCCAAATCAACAATTTTGAGTTTTATTGTGGGCTCACGACCTGATTTCCGTTAAGAAAGACAGATATAAACATCATAAAAGAAAAAAAAACAGGTGGTTGGAGGGGCAGCACTTGGCTTTGCAGCTACAGAACAAACGCAATTAATTGCCATCAAAGTTCCGACTTGCATGGGCAAATATGATGTGTGAAAGTTCACACATCAAAGCGAAAAACACCGAAATTTTCTTCCCTAATTAAAAAGACTTAATGTCAACCAGTGTCCGGTTGAAAAATTGGCACACGCTCAATTGTAAAATTGGCTAAACAAGTTTAAAAATAAAGAAATTAATTGGGCCCTCGATTCCAACAACAATATTTGCATGCAGATCCATAACAAAACCAGTCTTACGAAAATTTGTTAGGTCAAGCTTGGAAATGAGGATTAAATCGCGAAGGGCGATGAACTATTATTACTAGAGTGAACAAACACGATAACAGCCATCGATCCTGGGTTTTTTGTTAATGGTATAAAAATGGACGGTTTTGGGGATAATTGTAGGGTACAATGAGGCGCACTAGTGAAGGGCTTAATTTCGACGCAGGGTTATTGTCCGCGTAATAACAGGTCCTACCACCGATGGTGTGAGGATAGGTCACCCTCTGGATCGATAGTTTGGCACGTGCACCCTTGCCGAAAACAACACAAACAAAACAAGGAACTGTCATCCCTCGTAGTGGCCCACTTAGTTTCCACGAAAGCATTAGTTCGGTTCGTTCAACTTAAAAAAATTTGCCCCACTACTCTAGAGTTATTATTGACGAAGCGACACACTGTCTAGCTTTCATTGGAAGAAAGGAAAATGGGAGATTATTTTTGCAACGAGCAATTCGCAGAAAACAATTCGCATGAGACAGTACTAAATTGTCGGGAGCGAATTTTTGCAAACATCTGTTCGGCTATTTGTCCTATTTCAGCAATTTTGCAAAGTGACCCGAATTTATTTCCGAGAAGTTTCTGCCTAGTCAACAGATGGGTTAACACATGTAATAATTAGTGTATCGAACTGGCTAGATTTTTTTACACTTTTTACACGACTTTCAAAATAAACAGTCCCGTAAGTAGAGTAAGTAAATTTAATTTCTGCGGCGCTAAAAATACACAAAGTATAAATATTGTGGGCGGAAAAATTGTAAACATTTGAAGTATTTTGAACTGTGTAAAAAATGTAAGAGATTCAAACGTAACTGCTCGATCGAAAATGCTAAATCACGAAATAAAAACGATTTTACGAGCTGCAATCACTTCCAAATTATCTTGGGTGTGTGTCAGGCAATTAACATCTCAAAACGCTGTTCAAGTAAGCACCTCCCGGCTAAATTAATTCTTTTCAATTTCTTTTTTCAAACGCGACGATATGATACGGCGCTTTATGCTTCATTATAACCTTTTGGCAAAACTCGAAATTCCTTAAGTTTTATACGCGGCAATTTATATTATCGGATGGGCTCCAAAAATAAATTTGAAAAGTTCTTTGATTTCTCTCGTTTCTAAGAACTTAATATGGGCCTCCGGATGACCCACATACGTGCACAAAATTATCTTACCATTAATATACATAACTTTTGATAATTTTGACAAATTCTTTCGTGTTACTTAAAAAAATTACACAAAAAAAACATTTAAAAAGCAAACAAACAATGTAAATGCTTGTAATTATTGTCGCTAGATAAACTGTTAATAATTTAAGAGTGCAAATTCCACAACCAAACTCTAATAAAACGACATTGTATGTACACATTTGGCAATGCTTAAATACAAAAAAAATCATGATTTAGTTTTAAATAAAATTATGAAAACGCTGACAGTAAGTTCCATTGTGTTAATTCTAGCGACCAACTTATGAATCACTTAAGTAAACAAGACGACTGAAAATGCTATACGATTTATGTACTTGTTTAGTTCATTGTGCGAAGTTGGGGTAATTTTAATTTCAAATTTTTCAATTTAGCCTTGTCAATTTCTATTGAAGATAGATATAATAATAAATTTCACGAAACTACGAAAAATTACTTGTTTACTTGAATGCGAGACGTGAAGGAGAAGAAATATTCCTAAAAAAAACAAATAACGACGTTGTGCAAACACGCAGTGTGATTAGAAAAAATTACAAGTGTGTACCAAGATCGATTTGTCTGGCATTGAGCAAGATTCGTATAAACAATCCTACAAATTTTAAATTGTTCGTCCCTACTGACGTCTGCAGTGCAACAAAAAAAAAATGACGTCTGCTGTGCAACAAAAAAAAAATAACAGATTAAATTATAATATTTTTGGTCCGGATCTATTGTGACCGAAATTATAAATGAAAGTTGCGAGTATTTTTTACAATGGCGCATCACGTGTTACCCATAAAAATGTTAAATTCAAGGGCAATCGGTGCATTTTACATTGGTAACAATATTTATTCGAGTGGCAAAATCCAAAGGATTATCTTTAAACCGAGTGTTTTATTAATAGTGAACGAATCTCCTGAGATTTTGGCAATGTCACACCGCCACCGATTTATTTGTTTACGGTACGAAAATTACACTCCGGCCAATACATTACACAAAAGCAAAAACTCAATTACCTTTTCTGCGGCCGAATGGTCCCAGGAAGGCGTTGTTTTTGCCGATGATGTTGTCGTCAATATATTTTATTAACTTGGTGGCTTCTTCATTTTTCTTTGGGACGTTAGCAGAATTTGGTCTTTGTTTGGGAGAACGAAGGGCATAATCTTCAGCATACGCAAACACCCTCCTGTTCCCGTACGATTTTCTTATAGTTGTAGTTGATGTCATTTTCTGTTCATCATATGGCACGACATACACATACGCCGGTGATTATGTCACTGTACGCTACAGACAACCGTTTACCGCTCTACACCGTTTCCTACTATCAAAGTGGTCATCACTATCGCGGTGCAAGAGTGTAGCAGGAATCGCTTCAGTGTAGCGAAGCCAAGCTTGGGAGGACGATCGATCGACGCGAGAAATGCCGAACCCAACAGGAATTCCTCCTGCTGAGCGCCCGACATGCAGGCAACCAAACATACAACATTAAACCACATCTTGTTATCAATCAATACACAACAAACACAAATAACTTAAAATATGAATCAAAACCGGTATTTTAAAAAATTTATTTGTTATGTAATAAATACAAAATATGAAATTAACAATCTTATTCACTTAACAGGTTTCATTTGCCACAAGCCATCATTTAAGTAATGACAGTTTTCAACACCTATTCCCTTGTTGATTTTCGCTCTAAAAATACATTGTTTACATTTTAATAGAAACAAGAATATAAAACTACTCACATGTCATCAGTGGACAAAGTGGTTTTACCTATAGCAAGAGCATGTTGCTTTCCTTCAGCCATTATTGCCTAAACATTTTTTTTTTTATATTTAAAGAAATAAAAATCATTTATGTACATACGACAACAGTATCTTTAGGAACTTCAGTCATTTTGGCTCCTGGTGAAGTTAAACCTGGACACATAATATTAGCACCGCTTAAAACAAACCTAATTGCTCCCTTATCTACTTGTTGCATTGGTAGAAAAAATGGATCTAAATCAAACATGATTACCTACATAAATTTTGTGCCATTTTATAATTCTTACATTTATGAAATAGTCTTAGTGTTGGCATCCATTGTCCTTCCCTATGCCTAAAAAAGAGAAGCTCTCCTGCTGAATTTACTATAATTTCGATGTGATCGTGACTGCAAATAGGTTAACACAAATAATCAGTTTCATCACACCTGATACAATAAACTCGTTACCATTTCACTATACGTAAGGCATCTTTTTTTGGTAAAATAGTGTCGATAAAACCTTCCAAATGGGGGTAAGATTCAACTAATTTCGTGCGTATACCTTTCTGGACTGACGACTTTAATTGTAACATTCCAGAAATGCTTTCCTTTTCGTCAAATCTGTAAACATAAAAAAATTTAATGCCCAATCAGCACCATTTCATTGAAAATCTTACTTTTTAAACATATTTTCGGAATCTAATTCAACTTTTAGGTTAAATTTCTTACAGATGTCAATTATTGGCGACTTTATCCAGCGCAATGCGCATGAGCGATCAAGATGAATGTGCAAGTGATAAGTGAAACGGTAGGTCGATAATGCAGATATCTGATTATTTAACCAATTCAAATTTTTGCAAAATCATTATTTTAAGAAATTACATATTTATAAACTATATTTAATTTTTCTCATAACCAATATAATTATTAAAATGTTTGTTTCATAGGTCAGACCTCGAGCAAGCAAGGTGATTTCGCGTTTGAAGTTATGAGTACTAACTGTCCTAGCCAGTGCTATTAAATTTGCATAGAAAATGGTCAAAACTGCATAATTATTAGTCCTATCTGGCCAGTTTAACAATTTCAAGGTGAAAATATTATATGGCCGCCCTGATACATGACAATGACGATGGAAATCCATATATAGATGCATTACCTTAAAATGTAGTTTTTTTTTTATATATTAACATTAGCAGTTTTAAAGCTCCTTCATGAATGTTCACTCCTGTTTTGTAAAAACAAAATGAAATCATTATTTTTAAATAAATCAATAAAACTGCAGTCATCTGATGAATTCGAATTTAAATCTGGATGCACATTATGTACCTACTAATGAGGATCAGAAATGACGAGGAATATTGTACAAGGGTCAAAAAGAAATGTTTAAAATTTACGTCGATAGCAAAATACCACCGAATAGTTTATTAACACAATCATATTCACAGGACATGATTTTATAATTTATGTGAAACATTGACTAATCTAAGTGTATTGAGAATTTAACTATTATTTATAATAACAAAATACTTGATAAATAAAAATAATAGGACATTCAATTACATAAACAGAGAACACATTGTTATAAAAGTATATATTATAGTTGAAAAGCTCATGAAGTATAATTAATTATTAATTTATCAACACAGTCAAGAGTGGTAGGTGCGGGTACAGTATTGAACCACGTCACATTCAATTTAGGTGGCAATCATGCAATAGGTATATAAACTTACAGATCTAAATCACTTTTCCTATTATTCAATTAATCAATTAAAATTATATTATAAAAACCATTCACGCACAGAAACTAACAGCCAGTGGGTTGTATAATTCCAACTAGAAGTTGTTCGGCGCGGAAAACAATGAAGAACAAAATTCATCGAGGCTTAACGACATTGTTACGGACTACAGAAACCTTTGTCGACACCAAAAACAAAGTAAATACAGGACTAGAGTCCCTGTGTATATTTAATAACTTAAATTATATTTAACTTTTCCTAAGTGACGAGCGTATAACATCATGACGCCGGTCTAATCCTCACCCTCTTCTTCTTCAGATTCGGCCTCCTGCAGCCAAGTTAGCCACTGATTCACCTGTCGAGAAGACAATTGAAAAAATTAATACAAAACCCAATAGAAGACTTTCTAATCTTAGGATGAAATTTTACCTGGAACAGTGCCTGCCCTTTACCAGGATAAGCATCAGTAACGTCCTCTTTCCAGTTGAGGAAGGCCTCTTCATCGACGATCTCCAAATCGTAGAGGGCCATGAACCACCTGAGAAGTTGCCCTCTCGGGAAGTTCAAAGAATGACAGTGCATCTGCAAAGAATACACGGCTACAAGTTGAAGCGCAAGTTTTTCCCTCAAGAACGCGTGCAGAATCGGCTGGTAACGCTCCAGCATGCTCTTCTCTTTTTCTGCGACGGCTTTATCGTCACCGCTGGCGGCGGCTTCTTGGGTAATGTATTTCAAGAGCACGGTCATGAGGGCGTTTATGAAGCCGGGATCGGTGAAATTCGCCGGGTCCAGATTCTCCTTGATCCACTTGTAATACGACTGTGGATTCGGATCGGTGTTCAGCTGTCTGGCTAATTCGGCTTGGATGCGCAATAAAGGATACAAAAATGTTAAATCGCGCTCTTCCAGTATTTCAGACAGCCGTTCTTTAGTTTTGTCGCTTTCGGGCAGCTGCGTCAACAAGTTCACTTTGCTCTTGTTGAAAAGCTCGGTGAGTTCGGGTTTACCGCGTTTCTGGTGCAGATGCTGCAACACCAGCAAGAACAGTGGATAATGAGCGCCGTTGTCGGTGAGCGAAGCCACTTCGGCCAAAGAAGTCAGATGTTCGGTGTTGGCGATGCAGAAAATGAAAGCCACCGCGTTCGTGGCCTTTTCTATTTCGTTTTCTCGTTCGTCCAAGATATTACAGAGCGATTTGAAAGTGTCCTGAAGAGTATTTCCGTTGATAGCGTTCTCTTCCTTCAAGCTGCTGAGTAACTTGATTAGCTTCTCTTGTTCCACATCTGGAGGACACCAATAACGGATCAATGAGTGCAGTACTCGTCGACGGACGTGACTTACCGGACTTGTCCAAAGCAATCGACAAACCGTGCAACATCAAGTCCTTGGCAAACTTATCAGGAACTTTGTGTTCTTTATACAAGTTGACGGCTTGTTTGAGATCGATGTCGCCTTTCCAATGTTCCTCCAAAAGTGTAGCGAATTTTTTCAAGACCTCGTCTTTTGTTGGACCCTGATTTAAACGGTATATCCATCAAATCAAGATATCAAACAAGATCTTACGATTAAAAAAAACAACGTACGTGAAGTTAAAAAAGAACAGGTAACCGGTTCTAGATAATCATCAACATTACCGAGGAGTAAAGTTCAAAAAGATAAGGTTGCTGAGTGAATCACTAAGTAAAACTCGTGTCTTGCGATGTTTAAATGCGTCATCAACTTAACCGTATATCCGTTCCCGACTGAGATTCTTTGTTTCATTGTTTTATTACTTCAACATTGTTCGATTTACGTAATTATCGCCATAATCAATAACAGTACTGCAGCAAGAAGTAACTCACGAACGAGTTGCTTGTTGCAATTTATATTAGATTTTGAATTTTCGTGTATTGAAACGAATCCGACAACTCTTATCGTTTCTGTTCCATTTTCCCTGTAATGTTAACGTGAACGTACAAATAAAGCTGTAACGGTACCATTCACTCGAATATACCTTTGCGCATTTTATAACCATTAATTTGACTAATTGTAAGAGATAGTTTGCAAGTGAACAGTTACGTAATCACTGGAAAAACTAATTGCTTTTCTACTTTAAATTCTCCCAACCATCAGTGACTAATCTGTGTTTAAATTAAATTTAACATCTGTACATTTATACGGTTTTTTGAATTAAACGAATGTATTAATTAAATAAAAAAATGAGAAAGGTGCGGATATCCTTTTAATTAAAAAAGTCCCGTAATTGGACATCACAGTTTTGTAAGAACTATCTATAAAGGTAAAAATAATTAGTATACGGCTACTTTTTCCAAGGCGACAACCATAATTTACAAGGTAAAACAGTTTTGCTAGATTTTGCCTTGAAGTTATAACGTAGCCGTTTAATTTAATGTAGACATCAAAAACTATTTACACCGATGCAAAATTTACAGCAATTTTAATCAACCTTGAAACGCGACAGACCTTTGTATTGTAATGTACGCTGTGCAAACTCACCTTATCCTTTTTGGACTGTTTAGGCTTCTCAGAGCTTACTTGTTTGATTGGTAAGGGTTCCTTGTGCAGGGCGGCCGGTGGTTGTTTTATGCTCTGAGTGTAATTCGTTTCGATAGTTCGGATGTTCATCATGTTGTTCGTCTTGACCGTAGCTTTATTGAAAAGCATCGAAGTAGGTCTCAGTTCGACTTCTTCGATTTCTTCCTTGGGCAAAATCAAGGCCTTCTTGAAACGTGGAGCGATTTCTTTGTTAGATTCTGGAAGGAGCAAACGATGAATTGGTATAAAAACAGACGCGTTTTTTTTCTTCTTACGGTTGTTGTATTGTGAATTGGCGTTGTTTTGGTTGTGCTTGTATTGTCCACGTTGACTGCTGTTGTAGTTGTTGTAGCCGCTGCGTTGGTTGTTGTGTCCGCGAAATCCTCCATCGCGTTGGTTCCCGAAGCCGTTGGAACCGAAGGTGTTTGTAGGAATGAGGTTGGGCGATGAGGGTGTTAAATTCATGCTCATTATCATATCATCGAGGCCGCTTCTGGTCTTCATGGGGTGCCGGAACAGCTCGTGAATATTCGATCTGTCGTTGTCCCGGTCGTGGTGATTGCGATCTCTTCTGAATCCCGGTCGATCATCGTCGGCCGGTCTGATCTGGTTTATGGGCATGGGGCCTTCCACTACAGTCGCCTTTCTAGGCACCCACCCATCCTGTCTCAAGTCGATTATGTCTTTCAACATGAAACGAATCCTGGGCTGCAAATCTAAATTCTCCGTGAGCGATTTCATACGATCGAAGTACTGATCCATGAGTTTCTGGCCCCTGTTCGAGTCCAAAATACGGCCGCATGTGCGCATGATTTGACACAAACACTCCAAGTCCTCGGAAGGATCGTCTCCGCGGCGCACCAGTAACTCCTGGATGCAGCGGTGAAGGATGCCCTCAGAGAGTATCTCCAGCTTGCCGAGTTCGCCGATAAATTTGATGTTGCCAAGCATCTTGCGCTTGGCCACCTGGCGACGCTCCTCATCTTCGTCGTTGAGTCCGGAGCTGCTCGATTCCAAAGCTGCTGCTCGGTTGTCGAATTCTACTTTGCACTTGTTCAGCAACAAGAGGCGGAAGGTGCAAGCGCTCTCGTCAGGTTCGAAATTGGGGGCTTCCTCTGACAGGCGTTTGCACAGCTGTGCGTACATAGACGAGTACTTGGGCTCGTCGAGGGCCTTGTCGAAGATGAGCAGAATGACGCCCTTTAGGATGACGCTCGAGTGGAGCTCGATGCGGAGCAGGTCATCACTCAGCTTCTGGAATTTCTCCGGGGTGAGCTTGTTGAGGATGCCACGCACCTTGCGGAACACGAGGTCGTTACGAGACTCGGGGGTGAGAGCATCTTGACGTCGCAATGTTGATGGAGGGACCCAGCGTCGCTTCACGGGGGGAACAGCGTCCTTCCCCGAATTACGAGCTTGTGGCCCCGTCTGCCTGGGGCTCTCCGTCGTGGTGGTGATCGGGCGCGCCTCGAAAACTCTCGCTTCGCACCAGTTCAAATTCAGTCAGGCAATACGGCCTCCGCTAGCTGCACAGAACACAGAGATCATTAGAACACACCTGGCCGCACAAAGACGCCAGGTCGACGACCCGGGCCGCCGCCAGAAGGGGGGATGTAGCGCTTGTTCAAGGTCCTTGCCACATACCAAGGATGTCTACGCCAACGGCAGGTGGCCGCCGCCTCGGACAAAGGACCTCGAACGCACACGTCAAAATGACCAAAATAAAACCACCGCAGTAGCCGTCGCCGTCATCGATGCACGCCAATGTCAATAACTTCACTTGGACGAATTTGGGCCAAGTGCACGTTGCAAACCTAAATTTCGAACGAACCAAACAATAAAAAAACCAAGTCGGCGACAGCGAACCCGTCAAACCCGATGTAGATGACCTCTGATCTTGCCCCGTCCCTGTTCAAATTACGTTCTGTCGCCCGATCGTTAATGATTTCGCGAAATGTTGAGTTTCTTTATCGACTATTAGAAAACTACACATGACGCATTTCATTGTTCGCGAGAAGAAAGAACCTCCGTCCTCTGGCCGATCGGTTTTGCGAATTTCACCCCGACAAACGTACAAAAAAACAACGTATAACTACTTACCGAGTTAAACGAACTTAAAAACTGTACGAATGAAACAATTTTATATTAAACGGATGACTACAAATGATAGAAAACCACAAGAAAATCACTTACTGGCCGTAGCTTGTTGTTTGTGGGAACACTGACTGTCGTACAAGATCGGATACTTTCGACGTTCTAGAGAATGGAACTTTTACCAAGAATTTTTATTCAAACCACTGAATATTTAAACCGCACGCCACGTAAAAATTGTAAATTATAAAAGAATAATTTCTTGCTGACTGGTTTTTTACTTTACAAACATTACTTTAAATATTGACAGACAAAAAAGATTCTAAAATGACAATGAAAGTTGAATTCGTGCAGGATTGCCACTCTACCAATTGAATTCCCCAGATCGTCAATCGATTTCCTTCCTTCTACGAAATTCGAATTAATCATTCAAAATTCCGATAGCTTCGTTCTTTCTAAAAATAGTCCAAATCAGTGATGTTTTGTTATTGTTGCGTTTTCCGAATTACTTCCACGAATTTAGATATTGTGTTGCGATTTCTCCCAATGAAATTTGCAGAAAATCTGTTTAATATCTACATTTTCTGTGTTAACATTAATTGCGTAAAAAATAAATATTATTTCAACAGATTTTTCTTCAACTTGCTTGTTTCTAATTGGATTTTGGTTCTCAAACTTTATAATTTTTAAACTATTTATCTGTTGGATAACCGTTCTGATAAGTTTCCGATTTGCACGTATCTACTAACTAAATTTGTTTAGATTAATATTAATTATTTCTGGGAATGATGATGCGGATAAATCGAAAACAGGAGAGAAACAGCAATTTATATGTGCAGATTTTGGTAGTTATTTTCTTTTTAAACATCAAATACAAGAGGAACCAGAAACATTTTTAGAATATTGTCCCTGTATATTATAAAAAATTGTTAAACCAAATAGGAATTTATGTTGTGTTGATTAATTAACATTTATTAATTTTTTTATCTTATTTTTCTGAGCTTAACACTATCAACCAGACTTTACTGATATCTGAACTATTTATAATGATTAATTGGAATTGACACTAAAGTTTAGAAATCGTATAGCAATATGCGTTGATCGTTTACATTTGTGCAATTAATACACTGTGTAAGTGGTAACTTTCCGTTAATAAATGAAACACCTGCTGATTTTAACATTTATTAAAAATCTTGTAACTTGTATGAAAGAAAGGTAAAGCAAGGTTTGTACATCGAGTTTCTAATGGTAGGTAACTCTAAATAACAAAAACTATAAACTACACAATTAAATACTACAAAATAAAAACAGATGGGATTGTTTTGTTATTATATGGTAGGGACTATAAGTTACATTATTCACTATTATTACGAACTAAAATACTTAATCGATTGTGGTTTCTTTGCCACTAACAATACTACTGGCGGCGTCATCGTCGAAGTGTTCTCCGGCGGTTAATTTTCTTGCGGCGATTTGTTGAGCTTCCCTAAATTATTGTAATTATTAATTAATATCCATCGTGTAATTTTGAAACATATTTTTATTAACTATTGAGATCTTTCCGTACCTCTTTTGGGCTTCAAAATTCATCGCTTCCTCTTCCTCCTCATCTTTTTCTTTTTGCTTTCTCTCAAAGAATTTGTAGGCAATATAGACAAGCAACAAGACTAGCGGTACGAGAACTGCCAATACGATACCCGAAGCTATACCGGCTTGTCTTTGGGAATATTCTTGTTGACCTGAGAGAAGATTTTTGTTTTCAAACAGAATTAATCTTTTCATCTTTTTATCAAGAGTGGCAGAATAAAACACATAGTAAAAGATCCATTCCACACATAGGAAAGGAGCCGTCACTTATACCAACAATCTTACTAACTTCTCCTAACATGTGAAATAGACCGTTTACTATCTTCCATTTTGTATATCCTTTAAATATTTATTTACAAAATTGTACATCGTGTAATGTATAAAACAGTACAGCATATTCCACATGCTAGGAAACTACACATCAGTTATTATGCTGCTTTGACTGCTCATGCGATCCTTTTTCATCGGTACAGTGTAATCGTCTGAATTGTAAGTGAACCGTTTGGGAGAACTTAAATTTGGATTCGACTGAAATTTGACCAAATCGGGTTTGCTATTGAAAGGTTCCGAATAAACGACGGATGACGGACTCGGTGACGGTTTATTGTCCGGTTCGTACTCCAGCTCGTTCGGGTCCCAAGCTTTCTCTTCGAACTCTGTCTCGGGCAACCCTTCGAGAGGTTCGTGGGTGCGATAAACTTTATCATAACTCCTTCGTTTTTTGCTGGTACTACTTAGACTAGACCGATCACTTGGTGCCGGACTACGGAGGGAAAAAGCATCGTCCGACATCGAAGGACTGATAGGTCTAGCGGATAATTTAGAACGCGCGGTCGGACCGGAGGGTGCAGCGTTATACTGCCAAGAATTTTTATCACTTGAAAACCGTTTAAACAAAGTGAACGCAACGAAACCTATTATCAGTATTATTGGTATAAGGACTGCGAGCACAATGCCTCCAGTTATGGCTGCCATTCTGGACGAATACTCTTGTTGGCCTGTTCATAAATGTCATTTGAAACATAGAATCGACGACAATTTACCAAATAAATTTAACTTACGTAGACATTCAGTGTATCCATATTCTGGAATGTTCCATTGCCCATCCCCCATACATTCTCTCCTTTGGTCGCCCACCAATATGAAGTCTTGACTGCACTCGAACGTCACTTTTGTTCCTGGTACGAATAAGAAAGTATCTTTTCTGCCGAATCTGGGTGTTTCCAGAACGCCACAAGAGACGATGTTTTCTTGATTGATTTCTTTCAAAGTTGTGATCGATGCTTTGTAATTGGATGTAAAGTGAGCAACGTCTCTACTGTAAGTCATGGCGTAATCGTACAAGCACTCATAATTGGTGGCGGTGCAAAGATCGTAAGCTTTGTTGCGATATTCGGATCGATTGTCTGGAATCAAGTCCTCTAGTACCATGCGGAATTCAGGTTTGAATGTTTTGTTGTTGAAGGTGGAGGCGCTCTGTCCGTGCTCTCTGTAGAAGAGAGCTCGTCCCTTTTGAACGTCGCCGACGTCGTCCAAGATCCATTTCATTCCAAAGTCGGTGTAAATGCGTTCCATATCGTTAATGTTCGTCGTTATTCCAGTTTTGGTCCCGTCAGGAAGGGTGAAATCATCTAAGACGTCAAAACTCCAGTTACCGAACAGTCCTCGAGTTTGATTCTAAAAGCAAACTGTCAGGGAAAAATTCCCAATTGCAGATTGAATAGTTACAATAAACGACCAAGGGAGATAAACTCTTGCAGTAAGGTATCCACTGTTTTCAACAACCTCAAGACCGGCACCGGAATCGAACATGACAACAACTTCAGACTGATTGAAAATGTAAGTAGGAGTATAAACAGTAACACCTGCAACAAACATAATATTTGGTGAACGAATGAGTATTTTATGACAGAGCTTTTTACCTGGGAAATGTTGGAATTTCAATGAAGGCCTGTCAAAGTAAACTCTTTTTCCATTTGCCAGAACATCAAGGTGGTACCTCCACCGTGCCTCTTTTGGTCTTTGTCTGACTTCGATGACTGTAGTGCTATTGCCTCTTGCCACCACCGACGTTAGCTGTGTAGCTCTGACTTCTCCGTAGGCATTCAAGGGCATTTGTTCAAATCTTCCTTGGACTTCCAGTCGATTTCGGATGCTTTCGGTACGCACCAAAACAAACTCTCCTTTGCCGTTGAACGTGTACTTGAGATTATCAAAAGTGATGATGTGGGGGTCTCCGTAAACACCGGCGATTGCAGGAGGTTGATAAGCTACGCAGTCCTGCGTGGGACGTCTTTCGAATCTGAGAGTTTCGCAACCCACGGCAGTTTCTTCTTGCCACAAGCAGCAAACAAATCGAGGGATCATGTCGTTGTACCATTGCGATAAAGTCGGAACTTTGGTGGATTCGTACCAGGGGAAGTGGCCCAAGTTGTGGCTGCGACGCGGATAGGAGCCCCACTTTTGATCATATGACAACATCAAGTAGTTATTTTTATCGTAACAGCACTGTTGTTCAGCTCCTTGCAACCTAAAGTACAAACATAAAGTTGTGCAACGCGCGACAAAAAAAGTATGATATTGTTATAAGAGTTGCACAAGACAGTATATTGTCAAACGAGAGGGTCTAGAGCACGACGAGCGTAGCCAGGAGTGCTCTAAAGGAACGAGTTGGACAAGATGACTTGTGAAACGAGTGTAACATGCTATTTTTTCTATTTCGGCTTCATTAATTTCATTTTTTAAAATATAAAATAATTATCTAGTGACTTTTATTTTAATGGAATTAGGTTGGTATTGACGAAGCAATGTCATTTAATTGAAAATTAAATTTCAAATTGTCTCTCAAATGTTGTTACAATAACAATCTGCCCCATTAATAGTTTATTTTGATCCAAAACATAAATTCAGGTTCAAATGACATCACATTTAACACTGAAATTTACTATCAATACCAATCCCATATTCAATAATCACTAGAAACGATGCTATAAAATTCATCATTGTGAAACAAAATGCTCATTGTGACACCGAAGTAGAAAAAAGTTCTTACGTTGGGGATCCGGTCTTGACGCAATGTACGGCTTGTCGATGGAAGTAACATTTTGGGTTGGCGTCTTTGTCGCAGTCGAAATCCGGCATGAATTTGCCTTTGTCGGCCAAGGCTTGCTTGAGCGTGCAGGGGCATTGAGGAAGTTCGTTGGCGTAGTTTTTCAAATATCTGTCGTCTTTGAGCCACTTGTCGCAAAGATCTTTAGGCCAATTATCACCATACTTCCGCTGCCACTGCGGTCCAAAGTACCATCCCAAAGGAATCGGTCTACTCCAAACCAGCGGTGTAACTTTAATCTCAGTTTGTCCATTATTGTTTTGAACCGGTATAGACTCGGTCAAATTAATTTGAATGAATCCAAACTGTATGTCGTCCAAAAACTCGTTGTTTCTATTTCTGTAGTTGGACGGAATAATTTTGTACGACCCTGTGTTCTGCACGTTAGATGCCAAGTCCGTAATGTACAAGAATTCCGGTCGGATTGTGGTTTCTCTGTAGCCCCAAAGCGATATGCGGATGTTGGCGTTTTCGTTTGAGGTCAAATTCTGCTTTTCCCAAGTAATCCCAACTTCTTTTGGAGCTTTCTCGTTGTAGGACATGTCGTCGAAGAAGATTTTCTGGGAGGCGGTTGCAGGAGTTTCTGAAATATCAGTAATAACACTGGGGCCAAAAATTCATCCCAAATTACTTGCCGACGTAGTATTTTCCTTTCCACTTGTAGGTTCCGGAACCAATTGCTATCTCGAGGACGACGTATCCTTCAACGAGAAGTCTTGGCTGGACGCAGATGGCTCTGTTCCTGCCAACTACGACACCTTCGACCTCGTCAGCTGTGTCAAACTTGCAAATGATCTTGTCCGTCGGTTTGAAGCAAGGACCAGTGATGTTAACTATAGTTCCTCCCAACATGTTTCCGCTCTCAGGAGCATACACCAGTTCCAGATTTGCACCGTCTTGAAACAAACAGATTGTAGAATTGGTACCCGTTCATCGTTAATTTAATCCAGACTCACCTATATCTTTGTTGCAACTGCCAAGCAAAATATTTTCATCGATACGGAAGTAATGACGACCTTTCTTTTCATTTCCGTAACCTGTTCCGGTGAGATCTCGAATGACCGAATTTTGACTGTATGGCACATATTCGTATGATCTGGTCCCATTTCCGGCATTAAATCCGACGAAAGCCGGAATACCACCTTCTCCATTGATTGTGTCGCCACCAGCTTCAGTATGACTGGTCCAGTCAAGATTCAAATAGTTGTACATGGCGTAAGTGTAAACTTCATCAGTGGCCAGCACCATTTGGAAAGTGTTTGTCTAAAATCACTTGATAACTAAACTAGACTAGATTTAGTGGTGGTCTTTACCCTATAGAGCGCATTCGCGAAACCTCCAGCGAAAGAAACATTTTTCCAGGTGATGATGATGGCGTGTTTTGGATTGAAAGCCTCTGCACCGATGACGCCTTCTCGAATGTCCCATTTGAGCCGTTCCCTGATTTCGACTCCCATTCGGTCGATTCTTTCCCTAAGATCTCTCTCCAAGCGGAAATAGACTCCCGGCTTGCGTTGATCTACATCCTCCACTCTTATATTACCGATTCTGCACTTGCTGTAGAAAATTCCGATGAAAGAAGGGTCGTTCTTTTTGGGCCATTCTTTCACTGGGAACACGAGCGGGTAGGTTTCGTAGTTCTGCGGAGGGTCGCTGAATTCCAAATAACCGTTCAGCGAAACTCTGGTGTAGTTGAATCTGAATCCGAAGAAGGGTAGTTGGAAATTTAGATTTTTGTGGACTTGGGGAGTCGAGGTTTGGATGGCTTTTTGGTAGTCGCCTTCGTTGTCTGCGTTGCCTCCTTTGTCATAGTAAGGGTACATGAAATATTGTCTGATTTCTTTCAGACGAGCTTCTGTGATTACGTAGGGTGTCCCGCTTCCGCCTCTTTGGCTGTTTTCTTGCGGGGCATACTCCGATGTCATGGGATCTACAGAATACATTAGCAATAATTGTAACTGATCTGTTTAAAAAGAAATTCTCACATCATTTTCAATTTAACTTTGACTTTATTAATCCAACAGTAATTTTTAAATCTGTTCCGGAAAGAAAAGAGACAAGACGAATGTAGTCATTATTTCTACGAATTTTTTTCGTCATCTTTGTCCTCATTTAGTAAGTCATTAAGCAAATAAGATAAAACAAATTATCAGACTCGTGAAACAAAATAAAATTTTTAACTATAAAATCTTATCGCATTTTTTCACACTTAATAATTGCGACGTGTTTTTTGGTGAATTTTATTATCAGTCAAATCAATAAATAACACTTATCAAAAATGATAACAGCTTGGATTCTGTTTTTCATAATTGCACAATAATCAACGGCAATATTTCACGTTTCATAAAATTTTTGGGCTGCATAAAATTATGTATCGCTGGAATTGTGTTCCAATGGGTATACATAAATATTTTTGAAGAAAACGCAAATAGAAAAATTTTCTAAGATCGCAAAAAAAAACTGTAAACTAATCTGAAACTAATACAAACACAAAAAAGCAAAGCAATGAGGGTTATTTTGTCTTGTTAGAAAGTTTAAAGGAGAAAACACATATTTTAATAGCCTGCGACCCCGCCTATAAATGGCGTCGTTCAAAGCATACCTAAGCTCTATATTTCGAAGTTATCAGTGATAAGCAAAAAACAAAGCAAAGGTTAATCTAACTAACCATAAGTATCAGTATAGTCATATGTATATTTTCCATTAGGAGCTTTACGCAAAACTACTTCCACTGGTTTAAATATTTCTACATCATCCTGTTTTAGTTCCGTGACATTATTTTGGGGTATTGGTTCTTCTACAACATTAACAGTATATTAGTATTAGTACATCTACTTTTTCTACTTCTGAAAAAAAGTCGCATATGTTACTTACCTCTCTCATCTTGGGGCGTTTCTGACGGTCTTTCGGGGTTGATGGGATTTTCGTCAGCTGGATCAACACGTTGAGGAAGAAGCGATGTTATAATTTCGGCATCTGTATTAATTTCTTGGGTAAAAGTCTGAACACTTAAGAATGAGATCACTAGCACACACTTAATCCACATTTTCGTCTTCGGCATAAGCCGTCGTTCGCTTTTAGAAATGTAACATCTACAGACGAAATTTCGAATGTATTTAGTTTCAGGTGGATCTATCAACTGATTCACTTGCGTTTCATTTTTATCACTAGAACTGATAAGATTATGGCAGGTGGAAGTGATGAGACATTTCTGTTTTCATCGATTTATTTAGCACAGGTTTTGGGATGTTACAGAAATTGATCGATTAGTCACGTATCAAGGCTTGGATGTAACTATTTTACACAATTTAGAGTCTTTGCACCTGTTAACAAAGTACATATTTAATATGCTTTGTGTAAACAGTAAATATGTAATTGAATTTAGGTCTTTGACATAGTTTGATAAAGCTTTTCAAACAAAGGCTATGGCTGGGACAATCAGGAATTCGTGTAAACAGATTTTTGAAACTGTTGGTAATTTTACATTATTATATACGAGCATTTCATTTAACATTAATGCATTCGTTTCTGGAGCCTGCATGGAGCAGTGAGACGTAGAACATTTAAAAAAATTACGACATATAATCAAATACGTAGAAGCAAACATTTACAGAATATGTCGAAACAATAAATGAGATAACGATATAGAACTGAGTTGAACGAAAATGATTGTCAGGTAGACATATTTGGTAACAACAATTTTTGTTAGAACTTGGTTTCAAAAGAAAGAAAATCTTAGTCTTCCACCGTATATAAAACCGTAGGAACTTTGAACTTTTGAAAATACAAATTTTACTTTGACACGATTAACATGCATGAAAATGTGGTAGGCCCACAAATTAAACGGGACCAATCTTAAAGCTTTTGAAGTCTCACTTCCGGAAATAGATAGAGCTGCGTAAAAGCTTTTAGCAAAGTTAAATGTTGTATTGTTACGCTTCACTGTTGTTTCTTCGGCTCATGTTACAAATGGAAATGTATTTGTTTTTTGTATAACGTTTGTTATGAGATACGAAATTTTAACGTTGAGTGAAACTTCACTTTAGAATTATGATGAGCGTTGAAACTCCTATTACAATCAAAATTTATATTTATACTTTATACTGTACTTCCATTTTCATAATTAGTTACTTTATTTTTGATTAATTGTACAAAAGAAACCACCAAATATATCAAATAGAAAACAGGTTTTTTATTTGATAACTGATTACGCACAATGTGAATCATCACATCGCAATAATTGCTCATTGCCTTTAATCTTTTCTATAAAAGGGCATAATGATCCATTGTGAATGTTGCAAAATTGTCCCTTTGATAAGTGCAATGGAAATTGCATTTGTTTCAAAATACATAGAACGTTTTTGTTTTATGCTAATGAAGGATCAATGTTATGTAGAAATGTTAGCTGCAATTTGGCAGCTACATGTAGTAATTATCGATAAGGCGATAAGAGTAAAGCGATGGTTTTATAAAGACCACAACAAGGTAATAAACCGGAACTACCATGAAAAACGTGTTGTTAAAAGATTGAGAGAAAAGAAAAAAATACGAAATAAAAGAATAATGGAGGTGATTACTGATTAGAGATTAGACAGAGAAGTGGTAGGTTGAATTTTACTAGATGCTTGCAAAAAACAATATACCTAGTAGTAGTAAAGTTTGTCCAGCGAGAAATTGGTTGACATAAAAACCACTAAATTAAAATTTGAAATATATCCTTCAAGCAGTAACATTTTTGCCCTGAAATTATGCCCTAATTAATATATTCTAGTGCATTTTGTAGTACTGGGTTACTTTAATACAACTTAAAATCTCCCAATCTCTCGCTGGACAAAGTATAGTAGTATGGAAAAAAAGTACATAAAAAAATACAGTAAAAATAGCTAACGATGGCGACTAGAAAGTAAAATAAAGATATAAAGGGGAATATAGAGCGGTTAATGTAATATGTAGAACTAGCTTTCACGGTAACCAAAGTGTGTCAGAGACAATAAGTGCTCTGAATTATTTTACAATAACTAACAGCATCACAACGATTGTTTTTGAAAAAAGAAGAAAACCAGAATCTGCGTATGACTGTGAAGAAAAACTTTTTTAAGTATTAAATTCAACCTTTAACCGACAAAGTTTAATTTAGTAAATTTACTTTTTTACCTCAACTTGAACAAATGAGTGATGTATGAAAATGAAGACAAAAATGCAGTCATATTGCTGGTCTTCAGCAACCAAGAACAAGAAGACTGATAATTCTCTTCGAATAATCTGGTAAAAGAGCGGTTCGAAGTAATAATAAAGGCATTTCACTATTTCAGCGTTTTAAGATCAAACGGATTCGTGTATCGGGTTACTATACTTTGAGAAATAAAATTGTCTGAACTTTCCCTGTTTTTTATTTCTATGTCAGGGACAATAAACGATGAACGAACCTCGTAAATCTTCCATTCTAAAGATGAAAAAGTGGATAAGACTGCTTTTTTTGAATCTTACATGTTACTCATAGGAGATTACTACACTCATTTAGTAAAATTCGAAACAGGAGGCAATTTATTCGCAGTGTGAATATGTAGTTTAATTATGTACTTGTAAAAGTACAGCCCATCGCAGCAAAAAACTAACTTTCTCCAAGACACACGAAGGGCAATCGATATTTTTTGGTTGCCCTAGAAAATTTCTGATCAGAGGAATTGGAATTATATAATTATTATATTCGTCTATTTGGTATCTTCGGATTCTCGTCCATTTTTGAAATTAAAAAAATATCGAATAAAAGAAGTTTTTTTCAAGTGCCTTCGAAGTCTCGAATTACTTTGTCAGCCGGGTACTAAGTGTATAAAGTTATAAAAAGGATAAAAAGACGAATAGAATATGTAAGGGAACATGAGGTCACAAAACTTTGTAAATATTAATAAAAAAGCTGAAAAAATTTTAAGAGAATTCTAGTCTAAAAAGCTTCTCAAATGAAAAAAGAGTGATTTATAACAGGTGTAAAAAATTTTGAGATCGTGTTCGGGAAGTCATTTTAAGATTTTTTTCCAACGTCAAGTCTGAAAATGACATTTCCATCACTCAATTTAGAGATGAAAGTAGGCGTTTGCATCACATGTGAGGAAAGTAAATCACTTCCCTCACTAGTGGGGAAAGTAAAACAAAAATTTGATCCCCATTTAGGTATGTACATACTTTCTTTAAAATAACGTTCAAATATACATTTGTAAGAATTCTTTATTAACAATTAGCACTTACAAAGATACTTAACTTTTTTATCAGTATTATAGAAATTAAATGTACAATTTTTTACACGAATTAAAACTCCAAATGTTCCTGATTTTTTTTTTTTCTAAATAACGTGTCGGTACAGAGCTTGACGTTGAAGCCAAACTAGCGCTTCTTACTTCTTGTCTCCATCTCAGTAACGCATTGTATTCCTTTCCGTAGCGTGCTCGAGATTTTATAGGTAATAACTCCAAAGATACCTAGTTCGCTGCTTCTTTAATTTCTGTATTTGGTAAATTTACAACACTATCTTCTACTTCCATCACTATTTGTTTAGTAAATTCTGATTGATTTTCAAGTTTTGGTAAAAACACGACTTGACATTCATTAATTAAATTTTATTGTTTACTGTGAGCATGGAAACGTGATTTTCAAATTTTACTTGTATGTTGATTTGTATAAAATAATAAATTGATAATACCTATGCAAGATAAACCGAAAGCTCTTGACGTTGGAAAAAATAGTATGTTATATACGTGAGGAAAGGTCCATTGCTAAACTTGAATGATTAGATCAACTCGCTATCGCTCGTGATCCAATTGTCATTCACGTTTAGCAATGCATCCCTTTCCTCACTTATATAACAATATACTATTTTTTTATATACTTAAATATGGGTCCTATTTTGTTTATTAACAGAACTACTAGGGTATCATAAAAACGTAAGTTATAAAGTCTAATGAAAGATGTAGATAGAGTTGTTACCATAATTTCCCTCACATTATCTGCTACTCGTACTTCGGCTGTTCTTTTGTTTGATCTTTTTTTCTAAATAATTCAACAGTTTTCCTGACATTTTGGCAAATGTCATCATAAAAATGATCAGTTGCTTCGACGGGGAAATGTTCCTGAAATTCTTCACAACAGGCAACAAAAGGAATTTTGAGGATAGATATGGGAACTTTGCTCCTCAATCGATTTTGACCATTTTTTTTTAAATCTCAGTGCATCATTTATCTTATCTTTTATGGAAAAAATAGAATTTTCTTGTTGATTTTTTAAGCCTTCTGTAAATGTTCTTACTTCAAAAATAATGTTTGTTCACTTATAGCCGTTTTCAACGACATCCGTGCTGTCAGTGTCATTTTTAATAGGTTGTTGCAGATTGTACACACAAATTCATAACCAGAATTCAGAGTATAAGCAAATTCTAGTTAAAAAAATGTCAAACAAGAAATCTAGGTTATGGTAAAAGAAAATTTATATTTCGTGAAACGTCAACAACAAACAATAAAACTTAATCTTCAACATGGTGTAAAACATGTTTAAACTAAGTCATCCTGGTAATCCGAATCAGACCACATATTTTCTTTGATTTGTCGGAAATAATTTGAATTTGTCAATTTGCCCCGTTAAGGTAAATTGCCAAATTAGGAAATTCAAAATTACTAAACTCAAACAGCCAGTGATGCCAACATACTGTCATATTGACAGCACGGATGTCATTGAAAACGACTATACTGTGTTTTCAATTTGGTTGTAGGTCGTAAAATTTTATGGTACTTTAAGTTAAAGATCTTGCGGGGCTTATAAATCCTAGTTTACCACTAGCAGGTAATATTTTAAGCAGGGTTGTATTGTACATTTGGTATATGCATTGTACGGCAAACGGCACGCGCCGCTTCCCAACCTTTTCAAACCCAACCATTGTGCCCGTTAATCGCTCATAATATGCAATAAAATTTTACGACCTACAACCAAATTGAGAATACAATTTGCTAATATTAATTGGATTCAAGATACGAATGAAAGTAAGATTTCCTACAGAATTTGTATTTCTTTACTGTACTCAAAATCGTACTGTAATAGGTTACTTTACAGCATAGCAACCATTACTGTACGATTTTGAGTCTAATATTAATAATATTAAACTTTTTTACGAACAAATTTTAATATTCTTAAAATGCGAAAAAATAGTATACGCTCCTCGTCAGAAAAGTGATTTTACTGGAATCGTATGGTATTTAAATACTCGCTAACGCTAACTTGCCATACTCGTCGTTTGATTTTTTTTTAAATCTGTGTGACAACAAAATATTTATGTGCCGCATGTCCTCAGATTGAGTTCGCAAGAGGGATTTTTTTTTTGATTTTGCGTAAAAACTTCGGAGGAATAACATTTTTTGCCTCATTTGAAACTCCCATATCCGTTATTAACATCTTAGTATTGATATAGGTACTTACTGCATTCTTAAATTCACATTTTCTGTTCAAATTTGGACTTAGAATTAATTTTTATGTTATAAATTTTATTACAATTGACCTTGATTTTTGGCAAACAACTTATTACTGTTAGAAATATTTTCAAAATGTTGTCTTTAGAACACAGAATTTATTTAAGCCAATGTTATTGGACCGGTTTTCGTCACATCACATAATTACAAAATTTAATGAAAAATTTCCCAACACTTACCTACCCATGTATCACGCATCAGTGTGCAGAAGATTATAAAAAGTTTCTAAAAACTGGATCAGTGACTAATTTGCAAAAAAAATATAGTGAAGGCCTGCCTAATAGTGCTGAAGAACTAAGACAGCGCATAAGGAACGCTGTAGCATCATTAACAATGGAGGAAATAGTTTTAAAGAACTTCGATGTGGGGTTGAATTATGTGCAGAAAACGGTGGAGAGTTAATATTATACTTTTATATTCAATTATTGTTTGATTTTTTCAAAAAAAAAATCAATATATTTTTTCTGCATTTTCTGTGTTGTCTTCTTCTGTGTTGAAGAAGATTTTTTAATAACAGAATGGGACTTTCAAATGAAACAAAAAATGTTATTCCTCTGAAGTTTCTGGGTAAAATAAAAAATGTTTTCCTCTTGTGAACCCAGTCCGGGGACATACCTACGGTAGATAAGTTAAAACACAACACAAAACAACAACATTCATTCTTTTTTAAAGACTTTTACTTTTCCAAATCAAAATTAATCATTCATAATCGTTGAACGAGTTGATATTGTACTGAGTAATTTTGCTCTCTGCTTTATTACTATCGATGCTAAGTAGGTACATTGTTGTGAGATGATTGTAGAAATTTGGTCGGGCAGAATGTTTTTCCGATTGCCAATTTACAAAATTTAAATTAAAATGTTCAGAAAGCAATCAAAAACCCTTGTTTAAATTGACCTTGAAAGCTTTTGCAGCCGCACTGTTGGCCGTACACCCTTTGCTTTAGTTCTTTAATAGGTACCTACTTTATACAGTTGTGCATCATTCTTTCATGATGAACCGGTCACAGGAAGTACAAAAAGATATTCCTAAATGCTGCATAACGCGTTTTGCATTGATTGCTTGCTCTATTTTTCAATCGTAGGTACAGAGAAAAATTAATATAATTTTGCGTGAAGAATTCAAGTTTTATTTTTCGTAGAATTGTTATCCATTTATAATTAGATTACGTACATCATCTTTGGGTAGCTTTTTTTTGGGATTACGGATTACTATAATATATTTCACCAAAATGTAATGTTTATTTACTTTCTTGTTTGTTTTTTTGTAATTATATTTATTATATAAGTTTTACAAAACACCAGAAATTGTCATTGTTGCCAAAATATTTTGTTTGGATTACTGGAACGTTATTAATAAACGAAAAAAAAAATGAAAACAACTTTAAGACTTGAGTAAAGTAACAAACGAGCAAACGACGCAACGTTGAAATAGTTGTGTACAAAGATTGCGGTGGTATGTATGTATGTACTTTCAGAACTTAAAACTCAGATGAAGGATACTGTTAATTATGTGCCAACAATTCGATAACACTATTTGCTTTGTGATAATGGCCATAGCTAACCTGTTGGCTGATACCTGAACTGTTTTGATATTTACACTGGAACATTGCGCAAAATGGAATTACAATAAACGTTCTGCGTCATAATTCATACTTATCGAATTAGTCATTTACTTTCAGACAAACGATTTTATTTTTTCATTAATCAGGAAGTGCAAAGGAGTGGGTAATTCCACTGAGAACAAACCCAGGGTTTGCTACTGTCGATTGAGGGACAAATTGACACCTTCCACGACAGAAATTGATTTAATCGGTTTTCGTAGAATTGTTATCTATCTATAATTAGATTATTTACGTCATCTTTGGGTAGTCTTTTTTTTTGGAATTACGGGGAAACAAATTAGATTAAAAGTGGATTGTTACATCGCATGGTAGACTCCAGTCGCTTCTTGAAGGGACATTAGGTGGGGATGTGCAACGACGCTATTTCGTTGGACCCGGTCCATTATTATGAGAGTGGTTCCATTGGTTGGATATTTGGCCCGCGAGTTTCCTCCACAAAATGTCCCTTCAGCCGCTGACAGAACTCTACAAAAGAATGAGCGACGTAAAAACAATTTTAAATATATCTTTAAATGCATAAAAACAAATCAGCAACAGAGCTTTAAGTAATCGTTTTTATTGATTTATATTAACAAAACAAACTTAAAACGCTGAATTATATCGGTATGCTCATAATACATTGTATCACTACAGGCACAGAATGAAATTAAGTGGATAAACTTATTTTTGGGTTGCCATTGTTGTCACTCTCACATAGTAATTAATCCATTTTATAAATTATTTTGTTTTTATATAAATATAGTAGCAACGTGCGGTAAGGGGATTCATACTATGCAGATAAACATTGACCAACAGTTGGTTCTCTTCTATATCTATGTTATTTTTACTCAAAATGTGTTTGGCTATCGCACAATCTCTTTCCATAGATAATAATCGTTAATTGATCACAGTGAAGTCTCGTGTCTCTGACTCTTGAGTGATATTTCATTTCAGTGAATTCAGAATAATAAAAGACTAAGCACGTAAAAAGTGCCATCGGCGACGTGCCTTAAGGTACCTCGGTATGCTGCGCTAACGAAAATGAAGAGATATGAATGCTATTATAAATATTTCAACTTTATTTCATTCTTTCACAGACTTAAGCGTAGTAGTAATTCATTATCATAAAACTTACATATGCATTTTTAGAATGAAATAATTAAAGAACTATTTTGCTTGTCAAAATTTGCAACGCACATTCATTTGGATGGAAAAAATTGATTAAGCAAATGACGCTGTCTGATAACGAGTGTTCTTAAAAATAACAATTACTTAATTAAATGGTACAGATATGTCAGAAATGGTATTCAGATTATTGTTAGAGAAAATAGCTCACGGTTTGTTGTAATTGCACAAGAAATACATATCTAGATATTTTACTTACGAATTAATCAACAAAAATGAAGTAAATTCGTAGTAATATATAGATTTATTTGTCAAATTTAAAGTACATTAGGTGAATAGATTTGTCATATAATGAAATAAAATATTAAACACAAACGATAGTACGAGTGAAACAAAATGCATTTATGCCAATTTTCTATACAAGTAGGTGAATAAACAACGTGATTGCGAAATGTCAAGATGCAATTGCAATATTTAGGAACCTAAAAATTTGAAAAATGATCAACTACACATTTAAAAATCTTAAACAATAAAATGACCAATCACATAGTCTTTGGCTGGGCCACTTTACGATGCACATGTAAATGCAAGCAAGTTAATAATAATTCAACAGTTTTAATAAACACACCAATTCACTGGTCTTGTTCCTAAATAAATAATCACTTAATTTATTTACAATAAGAGAAAAGAAGAAAGTATGAATTAACAGTCAGTCAAACGAAACTTAAATCAGTCAATACAATCACAATTTAATAAAAAAAAGAACTACATAAATATATTAAAATAATAATACTTCAACATAAAAAGACTGACTGTCTAGCAGTATTAGAGAATATAATGTTACAAATGCATTGGTTGAATATAAATGAAAAACAAAAAGTCAGTAGAATTATACTCTCACGTTTTTATTTCTTTTTAGTTGTAGGATTTCGCTGAGGCGTTGACGGGCGTCCTGAGTTCACTCCCTGGTACTGATACTTGGCTTTCTTTTCAGATGGTTTCAAGATCTGATAATGAAAAATTAAACAACCGTCACGAAAAACAATCATTTGTCATACCTGGAACGAACACATTAGAGTTTCATCCACACTCATCATCCCTCCTGCGTTGTCAAACTCGCCGCAATAATTGGGGGCAGAGAAAAGCGTGACTAGCTGCCGTTTAGCGAAGAATTCGTAGCCATCTTCCACTACTTGATGGGCGCGACAGATTAAATCCAAATCGTGTCTGTTCAAAAACTTGCTGACTACGTCAGCACCGAAGGTAAATGAGACACCACGATCGTTCTCGCCCCAACCTTGCACATCTTTATCAGGATCAGACCACAACAAGTCGCAGAGTAAACCTTAACAAAGCCGTTAGTACAAATTATCGCAAAGTTGAGCGCGTCTACCTGTATCAGGTACATCGGTCGGCCTCATAATGCGTCGGATCTGTTCCATCCCTTGCAAATCAGGACTGAGACCTCCGTGACAACAAAAAATTTTTTCATCGATAATAGCAGCTATTGGCAAGCAATTGAAGCAATCAGTGAAAGTTTTCCACAACTTAATGTTGTACCGTCTCTTGCCTGCAACGAGTGCGATCAAAATAAAGGCAGCAGAAATTCTTTGATTTTATTTACATTCATCGTAAAACCCATATATTCGATTGATTGAAGCGCATTCGTGATTCCCTCTAAGCAAGAAGAAATTTTCAGGATATTTAATTTTATAGGCCAACAAGAGACAAATTGTTTCTAGTGATTGCTTGCCGCGATCCACGTAGTCGCCAAGGAACAAGTAATTGGCCTCAGGAGGAAAGCCCCCATATTCAAATAGACGGAGCAGATCTGTATATTGGCCGTGTATGTCCCCTACAACACACCCCAAAGTGACCTTCATCCTTAATTTTTTCCCGCAAGATTATAACCTACCACATATTTTGAGAGGAGCCTCGAGTTCAAGGAGTATAGGTTGTTGAAGAAAAATTTCCCGGGATTTTAGACATAATCCACGGACTTCTGCTTCTGACATTTGAACAGATTTTCCAGGACGACATCCTCGTACTGGGAACAAAATATTTATAACACCTTTCTGTGTCACCTTCCACGAAGAAGAACAATGCAAACTTTAAAAATTAAATATAAGCAAGGATTTAAATCTGATTTCAATTGATTATTAGATCTGTTCATTATTCAGATTCTATAGGGCCCTGCAGCACAATGATACTTCTAAATGAGTAATTTAAAAAAAGTGTAGAGCAAGCAAACTGAATGAGGCGGAAATTGTTTGAAATTAATTTGTGTGCACCAAATTAACTACAAAAGTTCGGACGGCTTTACTTTTACTGTAATGATGAACGATAATAACAAATATCTAAGCTATACTGCTATTATAGATGTGATCTTACGTTCGGAAGATATGAAAATATCTTTGAATTTTGATTTCTTCTTTACATCCTGGTTTTCTTGTAATTCCCGCAGAGTTTTATACCCTGTACCCACATCACACGAAAAGCAGCACAAAAATAAACACTCAAACTATTTATTTATACAAAACTCAACTAAATCAAAAGTGTTAAAAAAGCAATCAGTGTCCTTTATTTCTAATTTAAATCATTAACAGAAAACATAATACTGAATAAACATTTCAATGTGCGAAAAACATCACATTTATGTACCTTATTAGACTAAAAATAATTATATTAGGCAAGTAAAAGGATTTATAATGTCTTCTATTTTGACTGGTGAACATGTTATGAAATGTCTTAGATATATAAAGTCATGCAGTATTATTCTAACAATTTAGAGTTATCTAGTCTATTCAAATTAAGCAGAGAACAGAAATAATATTAATTTATTTACCTTCTAATAGTCTTTGTATCAAATTGTCGACGTTTAGATCAGGCTCCGCCATTTTTCACTAAATGAAAATTATTAACAATTCTACCAACCAAGCAATTTTGATTGTTCCTAAAAACATATTCATGGCGCTTTATTCAAATAATACCAAACAGTATATTAATTCCACTTAAATTTTTACAACATTGAACGTGTACTCAGAATGGTGTTTAATTTAATTTCAATTGACTTGTAGAATATCAACAACAGTCACATGTCATAAAAAGTGTCAAAATTATATGTTCAGAATCGTTGTCAAACACTAAAAATTAATAATGTGAACTCAACTCCAGTTTTTGACGATTTGTTTCCACACTGTAAGTAAAATGTAGTTCAAATTAAAGAATACAAACAACGCACGACGCAAAATATCTTACAACTTACCACAATTTGGCAACAAAAAAAAAACTTTCACTTTCAACTAGATTTATTGAGAATGAAAAACGAAAAACAAATTTACATATCCTTAAATTCACCACTGCCATTCAACAACAATATGTTAGGGTTCTCCTTTTCAAACTCACTTGGTTCCCTCTCTCGGTCTTCCTTACCCCATTCTCCCACTGATGACATTACATTTGGTTCTTTCTTTTTTTCTATTTCTTCCCTCTACAAGTGTTGCACATTACATCAAAATAAAACCCCACTGTTCATTAAAAATATTTATTCAAATTATTACCAAAATCAAAATCAATTTCTCCACATGTGACAACAGAAAATTACTACTAAATAATTGAAATAAAATTAATTGCTTTTCACCTGAGCATCCATTTTTGCAAATTTGTCAAACATATTAGCATAAACTTTCTTCTCTTTTTGCAACTGTTCCTTAAGTGTTTTTGCACACAACACTTGCTGAGACTGTGCAGCTGTATTGCCTGGGTCTAGTTGGAGACAATGTGCAAAATGATCAGCAGCTTGTTTAGGTTCACCTAATTTTAACAATGCTTGACCCTTTCTGAACAAGGCCTTAACATTGTCAGGATCAATTTTTAAAGCAGCAGTTGCAGAATCTTTAGCTTCAAAATTGTCATCCATTTTTAGATAGCACAAAGATAAATTCAGATTTGCAGCTAGAATAAGACCATCCATTTCCTCCCTAAACTTTGGATCTAAAATTAATAAATAAAAAAACAAATGCAAAATGACAAATTATACTTACCTTTTTGTGATCCTAAATAGTCTATTATTTTTTTGTACATCTTCACTGCTAAAGTGAATTTTGAAGCTTTAAAATAATTGGTGCCCTTTTCTTTAAAGATTTTAGCCTGTTCTATTCGCTCTTTAGTGTCAAGAGCCCAGCTTTCTTCAGCTCTTTCAAAACTGTTTAAAGTCACAACATATTCAACTGTTGCATTAGGAGGAATGTTAAATTCTTCAGAACCTTGGGTTCCAAATGCATACTGAGATTTAATAGTTAACTTAGAAGTTTCTCCTTTTTTAAACTTCTCAATTGCTATATCGATTCCTGCTATAACATTTTGTTCTGAACCTTCACCTACTGTGAAAGTCACATCACGTACATCAAAATCTCTACCCTCATATTTTCCAATCAGGCTCACTGGAAATGATAAAACATTAGATTAAAACACAAAGACTCTCCTTAAACTTTACCTTGTACTAATGCACCATCATTAGGAAATGTGACTCCTTCTCCAGCTTTTATCTGTGATCTTTCAATACCTCCATCTCCTTTAGGACTCAGATCTTCACATTTCCAACTAATTACCTCCACCTGTAAATTTACTAGTTGGCAATTAACTATAAAACATAATTTATTCTTACATCAAATTTCAATGTTGAGTCTGGTGGGATAGTTGGGGGACTTCCAGATTTTCCATAAGCATATTCTGGAGCACATGTTAACATCGCTTGTTCACCCTTCTTCATAGTTGCCACACCGATGTCCCATGCTTTGATCACAGTTCCTACATGCATTAATACAATCCATAATGACCCAAAATCACTAAAGAAAACTCAGTACCTTTCCCCAAGTCAAATTCGAATGGTTCATTTTTATCTCTGCTCGAATCAAATTTCGTGCCATCAGTTAAAGTCCCAGTGTAGTGAACCCTAACTTTGGAACCAGGTGGGGCACATTCGTCGCCT
The DNA here is from genome assembly GCF_963966145.1 of Tenebrio molitor. Lineage (NCBI taxonomy): Eukaryota > Metazoa > Arthropoda > Insecta > Coleoptera > Tenebrionidae > Tenebrio > Tenebrio molitor. Next base: position 12,511,053 of record NC_091051.1, on the reverse strand, counting down.
TCGCCTTCTCTAAGAATTTCTTTGAGCACACCGCTGTCTTTATTTGGGGAAATATCGATAAGTTCAGGCATGGTTAGAATGGAATATTCTAGAGCCGGTTCTGGAACGTGACGGTAGTATTTAATCGGGATGGGAACAATTTTTACAAAACACAATAAACTATCATCGGAAAAACTTTCAACACTTTCATACTCACTTTTCGACTGTAGTTTGGTATAATTTTTTATTTAAAGTAAGAAAATATTGGACGTGTGACAAACACCCAACACTTTTTTAAATGGAATGCGAACTGGTTCGTAGAAAAACGAGAATAAACGAAGGCTGGCTTTATTACCCCCCTCCCTTTCCTTTATGTTTATCTTGTGCTGCGTTTACCGCGTGCGTTACGCAACACAGTAATGTAAACATAGTAGTAAAGGAAGCTCATTCAAAAACAGGACGCAAGCGCTTTATTACGGAATAAGAACACTGCACCAAAACCTAATTTTTCCAGTATTTGTTCAAAAAATAAATTAGTCATTGTTCATTGTCAGTAATTGTACGGTACACATACTGCTACAAAAATTATGGTTCTCTTGTTACGTCGTTTTGAAAAACATAACATTAATTTGTTGAAAAGAAAACATTTAAAAAAAATCTCTTTTTCTACCTTTGTATTTTTGAAAATTGAAATCAACGCAAGAAAGGTTTTAATTTATTGAAATATTATTATTATTTTGACACCAACCCTTTTAATTAGTATCTAACATGATTTTGGATTACCGCTTCAATTATATAGTTATAGTTATAGTTTATGTCGATTTATTTTATTATTTACTTGAATGATAACAACAGCACATACATCATAAATTATTGTAATTTATATAATAATAATCGGGATTATTTAAAGTTCATAAATGTTTGCAAAAAAGGTAAATGAATCAGTCATTTTAGAAACATATCATGAATCACAAATTTATCGAGTATCAATACAATATTCTAATTTTCTGATTTTTTCTGTTTTTCCTTATTTAATAGGTGTAAAAAGAAGATACCTTTTTTCCTCCTAAAGTTGATATGTACTTTGAAAATCTCGGTCAATGATAATGTTTATAAGTTTATATTATCAATTCGGGGTTAGTGATGTTATTTTTAAATGAACACCCAACAATTTGTATTAAGCGACTCAAGGTGTTTCTAAAATGACGGATTCAAGTTTTCTGGTTGTTAATGAAATCGTCCAAATAGGTTGAACGTATTTTGCTTTAGAAAAATAAAGTTATAATTATGTAATTATAAAATGTAGTTTACATTAAATTACGTGTAACTTATAGAGGATGTAAATTATAAATTATTTTATAATTTTAATTAATGGAAATGTAGTCAGGATTGTATTTTTTATATTTCTGTATTAAATTTACTTATACAATTTTAAAATCGCTAATCTCTTTAAATAAATGTGTTAAAAGATTTGCAAATTAGACTATGTCAAAGTTTGTTAGATTCTCTGTTCAATGTTCATGATTTCAGATATCAAAAATGTTTATTACACATATCTTTGAATCTTTTACAATCCAATAGAATCTTACAATTTCTTGTGCATGGCGTAGATTTCGTAAAAAAAAAAATTTAAATTTTATTAGGTTTTTGGGGATTGAAGGAAAATAATATTTGAATTGCTAGAACCAATACTACTGAATAGTAAATGTTACGAGAATGAAATTGTTTTATTGTCCCTTATTTAAAAATTCAGGAATGTGTGATCGTTTTGAACGAATGTTTAAGTTCTAGGGACTTTTGTATTTTTTTATTGTTTGACAATTAGGCACATGCTAGTGGTGGGCTAAAGTGCTATTTTCAAATAGCAGTAGCAAACTGTTACCGTTACAGAAAATAGCAGTTTAAAATAGCAGTTTCTTAGTAGCAGATATTTATTTATGATGTACTTGTACTCGAAGCTCGAAACAGATTTCAATAAACATGCAAAAAAATAAAACAGTTTCCTGTTTTTTTTTCTATTTTTTTACAGGTTACTAGCAAACAATTTAGGTACAGTCAAGAGTTGTCGAGTGTCGACATACTCTAAGTCAGTAAAACATAACATAACATATCTAATAAACCTAATGTAATTTTTCTTGTTACAAAATTAATATTATTCCCTGTAAACATAAACCGGTTAAAAATAAAAAAGAATATACTTAATTATACTACCATAAAATTAATAGTAGTAAAGCGTAACGAGCACTATAATTTTTTATTTTTAAATAAATTGTAACTGCATCTGATTTTTATCATCCGTCTCGAAAATGGAAATAAATTGTTACGTACGCATATTGTTCGTTCACTACACGAGGGCGGCAAATTAAAAAGGCGGCATTTCCAATAAAGCAATTAATTACTTTTATTGATACTGTTCATGTAAATACAAGTTATCGTTCGGAGTTCGGACGGACCAGATGATGAAAAAGAGCGTGGGACCAAGACTTCAAGACTTGGTCTCACGGTGGTATATTAGGGTGGTTATTATAAACTAATAAAAGAAAAAGGAACCGCCGGTACCATCAAGGCATCGAGAAAGCCCGACGATTCATAAAACGAAAAGAATAATTTTATTTTTCATATTGTGGAAATTAGTCTCTATCCAGTCTTTGGCAAAGTGACAGTGTCTAGTAGAGTGCGTGTGCGATAATATTTTGTTAAATTGAACTTTTTTTTACTTTCTATCCTGTGCATAAAAATAAAGTATTTTATTTTTAAACATCTAAAATTTGGTAAGATTTTATTATTATGATTTTTACATTTTGAGTGTCATATTTGTATAATACAGGTATCAATATGGATCTCAAAAGAAAAACTTCCATCATTTGGAACTTTTTTACTCCAGAAGATGAACTGAAGGCGTTGTGTAATTTTTGTAAACAAAAATTTTCTTACAAATCGTCGACTACCAATTTAAAAGCACATATTACGAGAAAACATCCTTCAATTAAATTGGATGTATTGCCAAAAGAAAAACATTCAACAATTTCTCAAGCTGCATCAAGTGAGTGCGACAAGCAAGTAATACAAGATCAAGAACAAGAACCCTCTCTCTCGCCGGCCTCTCCGAAACCATCTACATCGACATCCACGGATTCCACGGAAATCCATCCACCACCGGTAAAAAAACGCAGATTCCACCAAACAACCATCAGCGTCCCAAAGAAAATAGGATTTTCCCAAAAAAAACAATTGGATGAATATTTGTTGGCATTAATCACCAAGGACTTTCAACCCTTTTCCATAGTTGAAGACGTTGGGTTTCGTGAATATAGTAATGCCCTGAATCCTAATTACACGGTACCTAGCAGAAAAGTGCTCTCTAATGTCCTGTTGCCCGCAAAATATACCGAAGTATATAATAATACAAAGGAGGTAATTAAAGATGCGGTGTCAGTGACGATTACCACAGATTGTTGGACCTCTCGCAATGTGGAAGGGTTTATTGCAGTCACCTCTCATTTCATTACTCCAACGTTTGAGACAAAATCAGTTGTATTGGAAACAAGCTCTTATAATGAAAATCATACAAGTGCTAATTTAGCGGCCGAACTAAATAGAATAATTAGAGAGTGGAACTTGGAAAATAAAATTTTGTTAGCGGTATCGGACAATGCTGCAAATATTAAAAAAGCAATCAAAGAGGATTTGAAGTGGCGGCATTTTGGTTGCTTAGCGCATACGATAAATCTTATCGTTCAAGATGCGTTAAAATCGATCGAACCCCTTATAGAAAAAGCTAAAGCGTTAGTTTCTCATTTTAAAAAGAGCAGTAACGCAAAAACAAAATTAGATTTCTATCAAACGCAAAATAACAAAGAAGCTAAAAAATTAAAACAAGCTGTGGCGACTAGATGGAACTCTTCGTTTTATATGTTTCAGCGAATTTTCGAGCTAAAAGAAGAAATAAGAGCTACGCTAGCTGTTCTTGGTAAAGAAAATTGGCCAATATTTTCGAACGAAGAGTTCGAAAATATCGAACAGTTAATAAAAGTGTTAGCTCCCATGGAAACGGCTACAAGGATGATGAGTGGAGAAAAATATGTGTCCGCTTCATCAGTCATAATTATTACGAATGGTTTGCAGGATGTGTACGAAGAAATGTTACAAAAAAAATTGTTTTCGGACAAAATTAAGAGAGTGGTTACGGATATGCATCAGGGAATTATTACCCGCCTTAGTAATTTAGAATCCAGTACCACTCTCCTAATTTCCACATTTTTGGACCCCAGATTTAAAAATGTGGGTTTTTCAACGAAGTTGGTTGCTGAAAGGGCCAAAACTTTAATTACTAATGTTTTAACAAATTTTATTGAAAGCAGCTCCTCGGTTGAAACATTATCAAATGTACCTATCGCGTCATCAGAAGAGAATGACGAATTTTCAATTTGGGGCTCTTTTGATAAAAAAGCCGCGTCTTTTGAGCCCCAAGGCACATTTAGATCACGTGCAATAATAGAAATACAGCGCTATTTAGAAGAACCGCTTCTACATAGGAATCAAAATCCTCTAAATTGGTGGAAAAACAATTGTTATAACTACCCCAATTTAAGCAAAGTTGTACGCGAAAAGTTCGGTACGGTAGCGACATCGGTGCCATGTGAGAGACTATTTTCAAAAACAGGGCAACTTATCTCTGAGCGACGTAATCGTTTATCCGCTGATAAAGTGAAACAAATAATTTTCATCAATGGAAACTCGTAATGTTTTGTAGTATTGTTATGTAATAATCAGTATTATTGTTGACTTTATTGATTATGGTTTTATATTTATTTTTGTTATAAAATTATATTATTATATTATTTTAGTATTTAATAATTTAAAAAACCATTATTACTCTGTTTTGCTTTTTTTTTGTATAAGCGTGAATGGCTGAATGGTGGTGTGAAACGTGAATAAGCAAAGCGCCAGCGCCATATTTAAATATCCTAACAGTTATGTCCTTATATTATATTGGCTATAAATCCGACGAGTTCGAGTGGTCGGATCTAGGCTGGGTTGCTATAACAGTCTGCTATATTATAACTTCAATCCTCCTCCACCACTATTATTCTTTGCCTGCTACTTCTGCCCCCTGTTATTAAATCATGGAAACTGTTGCAAAATTCACATCTGTTTTCTGTAGATATCTGCTACTTTTTTTTTCAAGTAGCAACCTGTTCCTGCTACTCCAGTGTAGCAGTTATAAAATAGCAGACTGCTAAATAGCACCCCACCACTAGCACATGCGCGTTAACCTACAATTTTGCTTCAGCCATTTATGTTGATTGCATATTATCAAGTGTAAAACGTTATAATCAGGTAACAGACAACTTATAGGCTAAAGAAATGCAAATATATAACAAACGGATGTAACCTTGATTAAAGAAAGTAATTTTTTTCACCGGAAATCCATGAATTAACCCGACTATATTGTCACTTTCAAGTGCCAGCTAGACCTAGCCTGGGGCTTTGTAGTGTTCAGTTCATGCTTTACAGATACAGTTATTAAGTTGTTGGTTATTGGAAGAGTGTGAAAGCCAGTACGTTCTGATATCGTCGGCAACATTGATTATTCGTGTTCTGGTATTTTGCTATAAATAGTCACCTCCATTTTATCCTAAAATATGGCTTGTATTATTTAGTTATGAAATCTTCACGCTTACTGAATTTACCTTGATTACGTTATCTGTTTGAGATCACATTTTCCAACACATTTTGCTCTTTTTTTGCAGTATGACCGATTCCTCAATGAATTTTGGTCCAGCTTGGATTCGCAACCTTCGTCCTGAAGGAACCACCACCACCGGTGGAGGAGCTGGTGGTGGTTCGCGGTATCAGTTAGCAGAATATAGGTGAGTAAATCTGAATGAAAATATTTTTCTCCTTCAGTCTCACCATATGGTAGTTTCCACAACACATAATAATCTTTGCTATCAGGTATGGCAGAGAAGAAATGTTGGCACTGTTTGACAAATTCGTAAAACCCCCTTCGTCCCTTGTCACTTTTAAAACCCTATATTCCGAACAAACTCTAGTACCTCTAGTTCTTCTTCCGACCACGGAGGAAGAGCAGAGGGGATGGCAGAATCGTCCCACGACTATAAGTGGGGCGCCTAGAGGCAGAGGAGGCTCTCTAGAGCGCGGGGGTCGAATCAGTAGAGGCCGAGGGGGTTATCAGGCGTACGGGCGGGCGGCCTCCGCTTACGACAGCGGATGGGGTAACGGCGAACAGCCCGACTGGAGTCCTCGTAAGGAGTTCGCCACCAGGTCGACAACCCTCATGGACAACTGGCGGCGGGTTAGAAATAACAGCGAGGACGACGACGGTTGGCGAAACATCAGCTCTAACAGGTCGCTGCATGAAAAATGGGCGCGTTCGGCTAGTTGGCGGGGCGAAGGGGATTCAGAAGAGAGGAACGGACCACCCGAAAGGGGGGGACGTCCCAACTGGCACGAAAACAATCGGGGTGGACCTTTGCGGAGGTCGTGGGACAACGAAGACCATCTGCCAGAGTGGGCGACAGAAAATCCCACAGAAGGCGGGGGAACGTTCGACGAAAGGGGCGCCTTTCACGGGTCCGACGACGAACAGGTGAATAAAAAACTGATTCGTTGATGGCCAATAACACATCTCTTGTGGTTTGCATTCCAGGATAATAAAAAAGAGAACAGAAGGGACTTGTTGCAGAAATCTATTTCACAGCAACATATTCCCAACAGGACAAATCAGCCTGTTCTATCTTCCTCTAAATCTACAACCTCTCTAACCAAATCGGATGACAGTGATAAGTATAAAGAGGTAAGGACGTTTTGGTACCATCTGTTAATTTTGAACTAATTTTTTACTCTAAGAAAATTGCTTAAAACAGTTACATTTGTGAAAACCTGTTTCATAAACGATCAAGAAACTGGTCTATTAAATGAAGACGGGGAAAAAAACATTTCAGATATGTTGAGCTCACTAATGACGTTCTTTTAGGTTTTATTTTTAAAAGATAATTTTTTGCCCGTCTTGTGCAAGATATTTAGAACATACATTTTTATTTGTTATTTAGTGATTTTATCGAAATCTATTTATTTTAAATATTAAGTGACACATGCTAGTCCGAATTTAGTTTAGTTTACATCTTTTGTTTTGATTGATCGATTTTTAAAAATCAAAGTGTCAAACTGATTAATTTTTTTAATATAATGTTTCCATTTTTCAAACCTTTAACTTGACGAAGGCAGCAATAGTAAGCAGTGTAATAAAATTGTAGCTAAAATCGATTTCTTAACATATTAAAACATCTAGATATGTTGTTAGGAACATAAACAAACGATATTCATTAAGGATCGGTGGTATTAACCGAATTTTACAAATTTTAATTTACTACAAAATTTCAATTATGTAATTTAATAGTTGTAAGTAAATGTAAAAAAAAAAATTAAACATTTGTAAGCGATGTTTAACACGTGGAATATTAATTTCTTTTAACGTTTCATAATAATTTTTTGTCTTAAATTTTTTAAAATAATTTTTGTAAATAAGATTCTCCCTAATGTTTTATTAGAAATGCTGTTTTTAGCGTTTTCATTTTTATCATCGTTTTTGTAGCGATGGAATAAATATATTTTCGCAAAATATTTATTCGTTGGTTCCTGAAAACGCACTATAGGTACAGAGTGTTGTGTTAATTCCACTTGCACTATACAGGAACCTAGTGATCAAGAACTGCGAGAAGACGTTGCCAAACCTAAAGAAAGTAGCTCTCCGGAAAAGGATAAACCCAAAGCTACTGTCCCTCACAAAACTGACAAAAGAATTGATGAGAAAGATGACAGAAATTCAGAAGAAAGTAAGTTACAATGTACAGAAAAACAGTCGAGTGGTAACGGCCCATCACAAGACCCGCTAACCCCAAACATGTAAGAGAAACATTTATTGTTATTTGCCTACGTAAACGGACAAACTTGCAGGGACAAGGTTGACGAAGACTTCGACCGGTTACAAGAGGACCTCGTCTTAAAGCTAGTCGTAGACGAAGAAACACCGAAAACCGCGCAAACGACGACGAACTTCGACGTTACGGGCGTGCAACCACCACCGAATCTGGTACCACCATCGCAAGAGAAATGGTACTATCAGGACCCGCAAGGCACGAGGCAAGGGCCTTTCGCCAACGTCGAGATGGCAGAATGGTACAAAGCGGGTTACTTCAGCAATCAGTTGAACGTGATGCGAGAGTGCGACGAAAGATATTTTCTTTTGGGCGAGTTAATTAATATGTGCGGAGGTGACAATCCGTTTTTGTCGAACATAAGATTTCCGGTATTAAAAAATGAGGCGGCAAAATTGCCTGACGACATGTTGCCATATCAGTTTTTGTCACAGTTAGCGTTTAAACAGCAAGTTTCGCTTAGGAATTTAGCCGAACCGTGGAGTGCACTTACGTTGCAGCAGCAGGAGTTAGCCGCCCAAAGGTTGTTGTTGCAGCAACAGGTAAAGAGAGTTTTCTTTGGCTTCGTGCGATTAATCGAATTGTGGTTTTTGTAGCAGCAACAAATTCCACATGATCTCCAGTTCATGCAACAATCCACTCCTTCAAATCCATTGATGTTCATGATCAATCAAATGCAGCAGGTATGTCTTACTAGTGGTACAATTTATTTCCAACATGTTTACGTTGAGTAATGAGTAATGTTTAGTACAATTAACAAAATTATGTTTTTAATATGTTGGGTACTGCTTTAATGTTTCTATTTTTTTTCTTTTTTTGAGAAACAGTACAACAAACCGAAGAGTATAGAAGAAGAACGCCGAACGTCAAAAACACTGGATTTGCTCGAGTTGATCTCGCTGTTAATAAAATTAAAATGTTTTTCAAAATCTATTAAAGCAATCTGTTTTGCGTACTACACATCTTTCTACAAAGAAAGTTTGAGAAGGAACCTGATTGACTCTCACAAATTTTTATAAAATTTCGAAATTGTATCAATCCTTTACCTACATCAACATTGATAAATTATACTTTTTTCTAATATTAAAAATAAATATTTTTACATGTCATCTCCCTGACTGAAAAAGTATGAACCTACTGACTGAAGGTTTGACTTAAAATACAATCCACACCATCATTTAAATTGGAACTAAAAATTTGAAAAAATTAGAACAATAAAAAATTGCATATTGAAATTTTGTGAATTTTTTTTTTCAATTACAGCTGCGAAAAACAACTGTCACCATTGTTTAAATTGTCAAACTAACAAAAGCTGTGAGAATGACCCACCAGAGGTTCAGACCTTAAACCTAACTATTTATGAACGTTTTGTATAATAAATAAATTGTCTACAAACAGATCTCATCAACGAATAATGGGAATATTGATAATGGCGTATTCTTGTGGTGTGTTTTGCTACAAATTTAATCAACAAATCATTAGATTCAGTGATTGACTTAAAACGTAAAAATAAATTGTTTTATCTAATCCCGTGGGATAAATGACACTTATCCCACTCATTTGAGTGGAATAAGGAACTTCATTACCGGATGCATTTCATTACCCCACTCAGTGGGATAAGTAAGTTATTATTCCACTGAGTGGTGTAATGAAACTGGCGGAAATAATAGTTATTTACACAATTAGTGGGATAAAAGCAATATTACAGGATTCGAGTGTGAAGATTGCAGATGACGAGGGCGTTAGCCCGAGTTCATCTGTAATCACACGAGTTTCCTGTAATATGCTTTAGCCCACGTGTTATGTACAAAATTTTATCTAAGACCGCCCCGCATTAAAAAAAAGGTAAATCTTATTTATTTCCGCCAGTTTCATTACACCACTCAGTGGAATAATAACTTACTTATCCCACTGAGTGGAGTAATGAAATGCGTCCGGTAATGAAGTTCCTTATTCCACTCAAATGAGTGGGATAAGTGTTATTTATCCTACGGGATTGGATAAATAAGATTTACCTTTTTTTTAAATTCGGGGCGGTCTTAGATAAAATTTTGTACATAACACGTGGGCTAAAGCATATTACAGGAAACTCGTGTGATTACAGATGAACTCGGGCTAACGCCCTCGTCATCTGCAATCTTCACACTCGAATCCTGTAATATTGCTTTTGTCCCACTAATTGTGTAAATAACTATTATGACACCAAAGAAATAAAAAAGACATTCACAATATGTGAACATTTTTTGTTCATTTATTTAGCAAAAATGTTATTACAGCAATCGTCGGGGCTGGTTTGAGAATAAAAATATGGCTGACAAAAGATACCACGTGACTTCCGATATACGTGAAATTTGACATGTTTGAAAACTAATCCAAAAATGTGGTTTAGGTGGAATATATCGAAAGAAGTTATAGGAAAGAGTTGGTTATACGAGGTTTTATGCCTTTGTGTAAATTTTCAGAACAAAATTCGATAAGAAAATAATTCACCTATTTTAATAAAAAAAAAAATTCGAAATAGAATTTAACCTTGCCCATGTCGAACACCCATGGGGTACCAAATGTGAGCTTTATACATCTTAAATTCGTAATAATTTTTATTCTAAAAACCATTTTGAGTAACTTTTTTTTTCGAATTTTGTTGTAAGGGTATAAAACCACATCACTGTCCTATAACCCTCTCCAATATGTTTAACACAAATTAAGATATATCGGGAGTCCCCTGATAGCATTTGAGAGTCATATTTTTAGCCTTTAAACAAGCAGCGACGATTACCGTAATAAAATGTTTGCAAATCAATGAATTAAAAAAATTGCCATTAACGCTGGAAGGTCCACGAAAAATAAAATCACCTAAAGAAATTTCAAAGACACGTTCTATTGGATTCAAAATGATTGTGGATAAGTATGGCAGCTATATACGAAAATTTATGTGGCAACTCTGTAGGTAGGATAGAGTTGACTTTTCTTTGACAGTTCATAGTCGCGCAATTTTGAATATTATCAACTTAATGTGCAATGGTAAAGTTTGTCCAGCGAGAGATCGGTTTACATAAAAATCACTAAATTCTACGTAGAGGACATATTTGCCCCGGAATTATGCTCTAACTAATGTATTCTAGTGCATTTTGTAGTGTTGGGTTAATTTAATTTAATACAATTAAAAATCTCCCAATCTCTCGCTGGACAAAGTATATTAAAAAAATCAAACGTACACTTGTTTTTGTATCGTTTAAAAACGGACTTTTTCTGTCATTTTGACAAAATTTATAAGATCGGTTATGTCTTGCTTTTTAGATAATTTTATTTGAATATTACATTAATATTTGGTCGTGACACCGTTTGCGTTTATAACCGTATTTAGTCTACGTGGCATATACTGCTCTAAATTCACACTTTTCTCGTTCAGAAACTTTCAGTATTGGCATTTTTGAATAACTGTATGTGTCACAGTATGACGTTAGTAAACGCCAGAACAACAAAATTATGCAGGCAAATAATGGGTACAGACGATGGACAAATAAAGCTGGGACAAAAATAACAATCACATAAATCAAAATTTACAAATTTGCATCGTTTAATTACGGCTTTATCACAAATAGGTTAACTTTGGTATGACATATTATATAGATATTGACAATTCAATGGTCTGATTTACATAGATTAAATTTTAAGTGTCGCAGTTTTATTTGTCCACCGACCGTACATAATTGCCATACTTATCCCAATATGTATTTAAAAAATATGATTACAAAAGTGTTACGAAAAAATTTATATTTAATAAAAATTTCAAATTGCTAGTGTTATGTCAAGTATCGAAGTAAGAATAATTAATTATTGTGGGTGTTACTTGTTTCAGAGTAATAAACTTCCTGGCTCAGTCTTAGTGGACAAACCTGGCAGTAGCGTGCCTAATCAGCTCGATCCTCTCCTAGTTCAAATGGGAAACATGCATTCGTTGCAGAATAGAATGCAGACTCCCGGCCTTCATAATCATTTACCTAGCGGTGTTCCCGCGAATCTTTCGTCGTCCCTGCCTCCCGACGGCCTCGGCAGTAGTATCCCAAACCTGCAGACACCTCCAATGGGAGCCGGTGGCATGTCAGCGTTACCTGGAATTCATGGAAGTCTACCGAGCGGTCTTCCTGGGTCAGTTAACGTAAACAGACCGACGTCTCACACACCTATAGATCAGTTACCACCGGGTCAAGACAGTGATCCCATCGCGAATTTCTTGAAGCAATTCCAACAGCAAAGACAATTACCAGTGAGTGAAAAGAGTAACGCGTGGTGTAATAAAATGTTCACAAGAAAATTTGCAGCTGGATTCTTTGTGGCAGAAACAAAACCAGTTCAACGTGGCTCCACCTGTGAGTACACCGACACAATGGCCTCAACAGCCTGAGCCACCTCTCACGATGTGGGACTTGCAAACGTCGACGCCGTCTTTACCGTCAGAGGTTCAGCCTCCTGCGCCGGCAGAGAAACCGACTCAACAAGAGAAAGAGAAAGAACAGAGACCGAAAGAGGAAGTATCGCAGAAAGAATTGAAAAAACGGAAGGAACAAGAAGAAAAGCAAGCGAAAAAAGAAGTGGAAGAACGAAGAAAGCAAGAACAAAAGAAGCAGGTAAGGGATCGTCGTGGTAGGGTAGGTTCAGATATTGAGAGCTGTGTGTATGAACAGGAAGCCGAAAAAAAAGCAGCCGAAGAAAAGAAGAAGAAAGAAGAAGAGAAGGTCAGGAAAGAGTTAGAGAAGGCCAAGAAAGAAGCGGAAGAGAAGAGGTTGCGAGAGCTGGAAGAGAAAAGAAGGCTCAAAGAACAAAGAAAAGCGGAGGAAGAAGCGAGGAAGAAGTCCGAAGAGCTCAAAAAGTCAGAGGAAGAGAAGATCAGGTGATTTAAACGAAAACATTTTTTTTTAATGTTTCGATAACCAAAACCAGTCCGTAACATAATATTTTTAGATTTGTTGATTTTCAGTATTGAGATCTGGAATGTTATATTTTAGACGAGAAAGTAAAGAACGAGAAGAGAAGAAGCAAGTGGAGATCTCACGTTTGGTTCAAAATCAAGGGAATCGCGGTGCCTCCAAATCGGCTCCGTGGTGTCAATCAAATTTCACGCAAGGAGTGAATTTGACCGAGATCCAAAAGGCCGAGAAAGAGAAGAGGGCTCAGGAGAGCGCACTCCAGATACAAAAACAACAACTTCAGGAACAGCAGCAGCAACAGTTGGAAAAATCGAGCGGTATTCAGTTGAATTGGGCCAAGAAACCGATGGAACCGAGAAAGGTGAAGTCTTTTGCTGAAATCCAAGCTGAAGAGCAGGAACGACTGGCAAAGGTAAAACGTTCTGCTTGCTTTGGTCAAAGTTGAGGTTGTTTTGTGACAGTTGACAGCTGAGGCGAGGTTGGCTGCACAACTGAAAGAGAAAGAAGCTCCTGTTCCGGTTAATTCTGGCAATATCTGGAATGGTCAAAGCTTGACCTGGGCCAACGCTTCCTCAACCTCTCAGTGGTCTTCTAACTCTGGTATGTTATCATTTTTTCCTGTAATTTCATTCTGTGATGGGGTCGGACTTCAGCTGGAGGTTTCTGGGACGAAGTCCCAACAAAATCCTCTAATAAACCGTCCACAGTATCTAAGAGTAATTCAACTAGTGCCATGACTACTACTAAGCAGCAACAACAAAAGCAATCTAAGAGTAAACCTAAGAAAGAGGAGTCACCAAAATCTGTCAATAATAATAATAATCAAACCAAGGACGAATTTACCGATTGGTGCTACAAGACTTTATCCAATATTTCAGCTGATGTAGATAGTGAGTTCGATATTGTTGTGTGTTTGTTGGACAAAATTGTCACATAAAAATGATTTTAGTTCCTACATTTGTAACTTTCCTACGTGATATTGAATCAGCTTATGATGTAAGAGACTACTGTAAGGAATATTTAGGGGAAAGTCCTGCAACGCAACAATTTGCGTCTAATTTTTTGGAAAAAAGACGCTCGTTTAAGCCTAAGAATAATGCTCACAAAGACGATATGTGTTCGCCAGCACCAGCAATTACGCCGTCGATGCAACATAGTAATGAATTCCAAGAAGTCAAGGTTGGAGAACATTTTTTCTCTATTTTATAACGTTGCAATCATTTTTTCAGGGTAAAAACAAGAAAAACAAAAAGTCAAAGATGTTAAAAGTCGATTCTCGAATCCTGGGGTTTAATGTGACTTCAGCTCCAGACCGAATCAATGTGGGTGATAGAGATTATGGTGATAACTCGTAAAATTTTGTTTCTGTTTCAAAAATCACCAAACTGTTATTGTACCTTTATATAAAATATATTATATACATATGAATTAAGTTTTAAAACAATTTTAAGTTCATTTGCTTATTTATGTGTTGTAATACAATTTCTTCTTGTTTTTAACAATTTTACTGTTAAATATTAGTTTTACATAAAGTTGAGGCTTTTATTTGAAAGCTGACGGCACATACAAAATTGATTACCATTTAAATAAATACAGAAAACAAAATACGTGAAATTAGATCGGGGCGTTGATCTATAGGAGGATGGAGTGAGGTAAGTTTTTGATTAATTGTCAAATTTACAGTTGCTAGTTGTTAAATCAGCTTTGAACACAGTGGTTAAATTTGTTTCTACTTCAGTTTCACTGTCTAGAGATGTGTAGAGAATAAAATGGAGAAGAAATCTCCAGCTTACATTTAAAAGGGGCGGGGAATATTAAAAGTAATGTAAGTTTTAAATCAAACAATCTTTGTTACAGTTTTATACATTTTATCTTTCTCGATTATGAATTTTCTCTTGATGTTTTTCATGGTAATGGGATTTTCCCTTATGTTGATGGACTTTGGCATCTGGAATATTATTATTAATTTAAGATCGCTCTGATTCTGATTTTACCTTTTTGAGAATGTATCGCTTTGTGGTGGTCTTGTGGTTTTACACGGTTTTGGTCTGAATTTTCAGGTGTTTGTTGATCAGTCGGAGAACAATCTACGATGTAAATATGAGTGTATTTTCAGAAGCAAATTGCTTTTTTTTTGTTTTTTACTTGGAATATGGTTTACTGCTACTGCTGGCACGACATTATTAGCAACAGGCATCCAACTGGCGGGTGACAAATAGTGGAAGATGGACAAAAAAGGATTGACGGCGGCATCAGTGGTAGAATTTGTCAGTTGGCCATTTACTAAATTGGAGAATTATTTTGCGATGTGGAATAATAGATACATTAAAAAATTACTTAAAAACCTTACCATTTCCCGCAAAGGAATAAATGGTCGCACAAATTAAAACTAAAGTTTGCTGTAATTTCATTTTGTTGTGTGGAAATATTTTGAAGTGTGCGGCTTATAAAGAAAACCTAGAATCTCAACGATTTTTTAAATTCGAATTGTTTAAAAATATTTGCTCATTTAAGTATGCACTTATTTAGAAGATAAGTTTGTTTTGTTTTTGTTAATGATAAAGTCGGAAATAATTTTAAACGGCAAGTTCCGTAATTAACTATTCCGAATTGTAGCGTTGAATTCATAAATGAGATGTCAATGATTGTTACGATAACTTCGTCACAATGTAACGTAACTGGTTTTCGAGTATTTTTAAAATAAAAAATTAAGTTCTAGATTGTATAACAAATGCCATGGACATTCATATGGGTAATGATTAATGAATGATAAAGTAAAGTAATGCAACAGGAATGTGTCTGATAATAGAAAAACGCTTTTGGAAGGAACACTTACGGAAAGGTACCTAAACAATAGAGGAATTTAAAAATTAAAATGTATTATTCTTTAAGTACTTACAGATGATTTAAAATAAATCTATGCTAGATAAATAAACTGTAAATCAGTAGGTACTTACCTAATAATTACTTTATTAAATCATTAACAAAGTAGACTTTGCGAGTTCAACAAACTAAATCAGCAACATGCAACAAGCCGTAAATGTTAATTTGCATCGCGAACGTAGCTTGTTTTCGTTTTCAACGGTCCCAGAACATTTTATAAATAAAGAAACTTAAAATGTTCGCGTTTTTTGTTGTATTCTATATACCTATAGACTTTTATGAATTCATTTAAAATTATCTTCAAAGAGTAAGAGTGACAATGGCTTCTTTAGTTTAACAGATACCAAGCCGTTGGATTCTAGATAATTACAGTAGGAAGAATATTGCATGCGAACAAACCATTTCCGTGTTGATTTAGTCGATAAAACGAATTATTTGTCGACTAGACCATTTTTTGCTTATTAAAGCACCGTTATCAGGATTTCAGATCACGAAGAACATAAAATCAATCTAGGAATAAAAAAAAGACCAAAGTTTTAGTCTAGAAAAGTCAAGAGACTTTACCATACATGCTAAATTTGATGCTAAATATTCAGAGGCCTCTGCATCCTGCAATACTGTCTGGGATATAAAAGCGCCATTTCCGTGGCAACCGCCCCAGTTTGAAAATAACAGCGAAAGGGAAAACTATAAACTGTTAGTGCCAAAAGTTTTTATATAAAAGAAGCAAATATCCGAAAAAATGTCTCTTCTGCTGCGCTTGAACGACCCGTTTGAGTTTTCGGCGCGTCCGTCACGCCTCTTGGATCAACGTTTCGGTCTTGGTTTGGACACCGAAGATCTCTTGTCGCCGCTGGTGCCTCGCGAAGTTCAGAATTGGTTGAACTCCACCGGTGGGTACTTCAGACCTTGGCGTTCCATGGCTTCTCGACAAGATTCCGGTTCGACTATCAGCGTCAACAAGGGAAAGTTTCACGTGAGCTTGGATGTTCAACAGTTCAAGCCGGAGGAAATATCCGTGAAGGTAACGGGTGATAATGTCGTGACTGTTGAAGGGAAACATGAGGAGAAAGAAGACGAACATGGGTACATTTCGAGACATTTTGTGAGAAAATATGTATTGCCGAAGACGCACGATGTAAATAA
Organism: Tenebrio molitor; assembly: GCF_963966145.1. NCBI lineage: Eukaryota > Metazoa > Arthropoda > Insecta > Coleoptera > Tenebrionidae > Tenebrio > Tenebrio molitor. The sequence continues at coordinate 12,494,156 of NC_091051.1, read as the reverse complement.
GATCGAGTCGAAATTGTCCATTGATGGGGTCCTCACGATTACTGCACCGAAGATCGTCACCGAAAGTACTGACTGCCGTGACATTCCTATTATTCAAACAGGACAACCGTCGAAGGCAGTTCTTGAAAAGAAGGAAGAAGTAAAGGAACAAGGAGAGAATGGCGACAAGTAATTAGCAGAGGGCTTCGAAATGTTCTGCTTAAGAAGACTTCTTTTATTGTATTTTGTATTGGCATATGTCGGAGCTTTTTGGGGTTCTTATCGAACTCACACGTTATTTATGCTTAGAGTGTGATGTATTGAAAATATTTTGCAATAAATCATTTTGAGTTTACGTAATGAGATTTTATTTTGAATAATCATAATCAAGTTAAAATTGTTTTAAAAAGAAGTGACGCGTGCGCGTGGAAAGACAGGGAGATAAGTTTATGTCAAATGACAAAATCCCTAAGTTTGAATGAGGTTTGAATGGTTATGAAAAACGTTGAGTGTGGTTCAACTTTATTTTAAATGGTTATCTCAATGTTTTTGAGAAAATGCATCTTGAAGAAAGTATAAGTAAAATTAAACTTATCAGTAATGAATTGTGTTGTGAAAAATTGAAACCATTTTGCGAATCGCTCGATGAAATAACGACAATTACACCATTTTCGGTACAACATTTTGATGACAACAAGAGTAAGTAAGCGTCTAACACACTTTGAGGGTTTTAAGATGTATTTCAGGAGGTTATTTAAGAAATTTGTTCAATAATATACAGCCTAATTTGGATGCAAATGTAAGTAACGGTCATAAAATATTAGAAGACAGTTTAGAGGTTTTAAACAAGAAGCGTTCAGATGTGGTAAGTAAAAACCTTGCCTGTTGTTTTTGCGTTAAATATTGGTTATTCAGAAACAATTAGAGGATACACTGGTAGGGCTGAAATCTAAACATCAAGATGAGTTAAAAAATGTTCAAGATATTACAAAACGATGTGAAAAATATGAAAAAAAATTAAAAGAGCTACAAAGTCTTAGGTATGTGGATAAACTTGTGATGTCATGTTTAATAATGCAGATTTTTTTAAGGGACTGCATAAAAACTTACAAATTACTCACAGGGACACACTTTGTGTATAAAACAGATAGCACTGCAGGATGTATCCTTTGCCAGTTTAATAGGTTTTTCAAAACAATTTCAATTATTTTCCTTAGCATTACTATTTAGATATCCAAAGAGACCAACCGTTATACTGTGAGGTTTTTGATTTTAAGCATTCTAAAATAAGTCAACATGAAATAACTAAGAAGTTATGGATGCTCTTGGAAAAAGTTTCAGAAAAAGATTGCAAAAGTCAAATAGAAGAACCAAGTGGATAAAAATGGGAAATAATTTATAAAACAGGCAGTATTGTAAATGTATCCTTTATCAATTTAAAAACGTATTTTGCAAAATTGTTTAAATTATTTTCTTTATGGTTATTTAGATATCAAGAGACAAATCATTATTAGAAGTTTTTGACTGTAATTAAAAAAAAGCCATGATGAAATAACTGAGAAGTTATGGATGGATCTATTTAGGAGAAGTTTCAACAAGGGACTGCAAGAACCAAATAGAAGAACAAGTGGATAACAGTAGAAAATAATACTAGTTTAAGTTGCAATACAGTATATTTACAAATAGTTAAAAAAATAATAAATTATGAAAGTAACAAAGTTTATATATTTTTCTTTGTTATAACTGAAGTTTTAAATATTTTATATGAATGAAAAACACTTGCACTTGTTGCAATGGCAAAACTAGCTATGAACAAAGCTACAATTACCATTGCTAATAACAGTCCTTGGATAAATATATTATATGTAATGTACAAAATGCCATGTGATGCTAAAATACCTGTATATGTAAGCAGTAATGCCATTGGCATTAATGTTGCAGCTGTAACAAGTGGTAACAGGGTAACAGTACCGATTATGACTAATGTCATGGATAAAACAGGTCTTTGAACTGACCATTTTAGGAAGATTCTTCGAATAGTTTGAGCAAAGATCTTTACTTTATCTAAAAATAATTAACATTAAAATGGATAAATATGATAAAACTTAAATTTACCTGGTAAAATATGCATTTCTGATGACATTTTATTGTTTAACACTTTTGTCTGTAATATTTGTTCTGTTGTAAGGTTGTTTGTTATTATTAGATGGAGTTTGGCATGGGTTTTATCAGTATGAGGCTACAGAGTACATGGAATTTGTACTGATTATAAAAAGTACCTATAAATTGAAATATTGTATTATCCTTATGCGCCCAGTTAAAAGAAATTTTACACATAAAATAGACAAAATGATTGTTGAACCGAACTCTTTAAGTTCAATAACGGTTTCACATTTTTGTTTTGATGTTTTTTACCCCTTCAATAAATTTATGTGAGGTTATGTTTTCTCATTCAACCATTATCTTTTTTTATTTAAAAATAAATTAAGAATTCTGTACATGATTTATTGTAAAATATTGCATTTTTCATATTACTTTATTGTACTGTATTTAAGGTTTTGTTTTTCAAATAGATCCTCTTTTTACAAAAAAGAGTATATCAAAATAACAATAATTTTTGCATGCAAGTTTATTAACAATAAAAAAGTGCCAATTACAGTCAAAACTTTTAAAACCAAGTCAAAGTGAAATTCCTGATAATATGAAATATTTATTGTTTCTTGAAGCTCTTTAAGATGGGATAAATGTTATCAAATGCTTCATAAATTTCTTGTCGAATTTTGGCACCAGTCAGTACAACTTTACCAGAGACAAAAATCAATAACACAATTCTAGGTTTAACCATTCTGTAAATAAGTCCTGGAAACAGCTCAGGTTCATAAGAACTGAAAGAACTGTGGGTAAGGACAAGTCCTTCTAATCTAATAGGGAATTTAACATCACAACTTCCCACCATATTTTGTATCTTAAAATCTAAAAACTTTGCTGGAAAACCCAATTTTTGGATGATCCTAGCATATTTTCGTGCTGCTAATCGTGAATCATCTTCACTTTTAGCTCCTGTGCACACCATCTTGCCTGATGAAAATATAAGAGCTGTGGTTCTAGGTTCACGAATCCTCATTATAACAGCTGCAAAACGTTTGGGATTATATTCAGCATTACGTGCATGTAGTGCAATTTTTTTCAAGTCCAATTTACAACTGAGATTCACTGTTGACACAATATTTCTAAAAAAAAAAAAGAAAAATGAATTCAAAAATAAATCCTAACATAATTAAACACTTTACTGTAATTGCGGGACAATATTTGGATCTGCTGAATGTGGGGTCATTGGTGTCAAAGGTGAAGGTGTAGCAGGACCCATTGATGGAGTTGCTGCTGCTCCACTTGAGCCTCCTAAATTTACCATTGGGGACATCATTGTATGTTGCTAAAATAATAATATTACATATTATTTCATCAATTATTATTTTTCCTTACAGGTGTCTGTGACTGGATACTTGTTATAGGTAAAGCAAAGCCCGGAACATATTTTGTGTGAGGCATTGACATGCCCATTCCTAATCCCAGTGTTGGTGTTAAAGCTCCCATTGGGGCTAAAGGTGGGACCTGCTGAGACTGTGATGTTGTTGGTTGTTGCTGTTGTTGTTGGAGAGCATTTGGTAAAATCATTTGATCTTCTTCAGGCTGATGGAGAGGTGTTCCTAAAGTTCCAAGATAATATTTATAATCAACAAGTTTTTGCAATCATTTGGGGCAAATTTACCTATACTTGGAATGCTAAACCCAGGACTTGGAAGCATTTGATCCATCTTGAAAATTTGTTGCACTTACAACTTAATAACGAAATTTTCTTAACAAAATAGTGTTAAACAATATTATTTAGTGTTTTTTCATTTGAAGAATTCACATGATCAGTGTCTTAAATTTAATCTGAATTTGAAATATTTAAAACTGCATTTATATTTTAGTAGTATTTCATACTTTACGATGTCCACAAAACTGTTTAAACTTATTTATTGAACAAAAAGAAAATAATAAATGAATTCACTACTTGTCACATCAATGTCAAACCTACTTTTCCCATAACAGATTACGGCAGCGCTGACCAATCTAACAACTCTAAATTTTCCTAACTTTTTAAATCTCTTTTATAAACTATAAATAATTTATCATTGAAGTTCTTTACGTTCTTAAAAATAAGCTGTAGGGAATTAAAAGCTGCTCGTAATGTGATCTTAATTTTTACAGAAACAAAAACAATAAATTTCACTTTTTAAATTGTAATAAAGGTAGCCAACCTAGTATAGTATACTTGTTGACAGTTAGCAGCTAACCCAAGATATCTAAAAGTTAACCTAACTTGTACATGTGTTAGTTAACATAAACATTAAATAAAATGGTAACGTAGAGTCTAAATATTATTATAGTAATTTAAAGCAGTTGGTTTTAGGGAAAGGCGAAGAAGACGAGAAAAATTGCTCAGAAGAGATTCGCAAAAATGAAAAAGATGATTAGTCCTAGTGATCCTCGCATAAAGGCATCCCAAAGGGCTCCTCCAAGAAAAAAGAAGCCAGAAGATCCTCACGCTATTAAAGTACATGAAGCACCTCAAGCAAGTTCAGCATTGTTTTTCCAGTACAATACACAATTAGGACCACCATATCATATATTAATAGATACAAATTTTATCAACTTTTCAATTAAGAACAAACTGGATATTATTCAAAATATGATGGATTGCTTATATGCTAAATGCATTCCATACATAACTGACTGTGTTCTGGGTGAACTGGAGAAATTAGGCCAGAAGTACAAAGTGGCTTTAAGGATAATAAAAGATCCAAGATTTGAACGGATACATTGCATGCATAAAGGTACTTATGCTGATGATTGTTTAGTGCAGAGAGTTACTCAACACAAGTGCTACATAGTGGCTACTAATGATAAGGATTTAAAACGTCGAATCAGAAAAATACCAGGTGTACCAATTATGTATGTTGCCCAACACAGGTATACCATAGAAAGAATGCCTGATGCTTATGGAGCTCCTAAAACGTGATAATTATAAACACTATAATAAATTGAGGTAATTTTTTTTTTGTCTATTTATTACTATAAAATACTATAAAGCGCTATACATTCCACTTATCAATAATTTCTTTTTCATCAAGCAATGACCAATTTGGAGAATGTTTTTCAATATTCAACCAATTAAAATCATCAACACATTTCCAGTTGTTGGTGTGTTTATCTAGACCTGACTCTGCAAAATGTTTGTCTGAATTATCATAATTTAAATTGTAAGGTGCCAGCTGAATATTATGACAATCCTCCATAATAGCTCTGCTTGTAACATGGAGATAGATATTTATGTTTTTAGAGGCATGCAATCTTAACTGTTGACAAGCTATAACTAAAGTGCAGTCAACACAATTTTCAGCAAAAATGGAAGTTGAGACAGGGCCAGTAAAAATAAAACAGTTTTTTAGATGACTCAAATGTAAAGTTGAAGGGCATCCAAAAATGATAACTTTGCAGTTATCTAAATGCTCTGCTGAGACATCATTTTTGTAAATATCATCTTCATTCATGACCAAGGTTTCTCCAGTTCTATTGGTAAATCCACACAGCTGCTTTGTAATAAATGAGGTTTTATGTTGAAAATCCACTTCATCTTTATCATCTGACTTTTTTTCTTGTGGTTTTGCTTTAGTTTTGTTTTTAAATCCAAATTTCTTCTTAGGTAACAGTTCTTCTTCCAAGTCTTTTGACTTGTTGGTAAGCTCTTGTATACTCTCATGACACTTCTTAATGTCATAAGTTCTTAAAAATATGTTAGAATTTGCCACATACTTTTGTAAAAGCAAAATTTCTTTTGATATTCCATTAAAGTGGTCAGGCAGTAAATTTTTCTCTAGTCTGGTAGATTGTTCAAGCAAGTTTTCAATATGTGCATGTTTATTAGCAAATGTTTCATTAAAATATCCTAATCTTTCATTGTCAGCTACTAGGCTGTCTTTGTCTTCTTTACGTTTTTGAACACCAAGTTTCCTCTCCAAGTCTCTTTTGGTGATTAAATTGATTTTGTCAATTCCCCCCTCCATGACTTCCATTTTGTGACACTACTAGGGGTTTATTGTTTTTTTAATTCCTTGTCAATGCCTTCTTTGTTTAATCGATATAAAGGTTTGTTGGCATCAGCAGCAGACTGCAAAACATCAACAAACTGTTGTTTCTTTTTCAATATTTCGTTAGGGGACTTTTCTAATCCTGGTAAATTCTGAAAAATTTCCTTTAATTTGCAAAAAAAAATATTTTCTAAAAAATTACCTTCGTAATGTTTTCTTCACTTGGGGTCAATGTCATAAATAATCCGTACCCTAATGTAGTCAAGCCGGCAAGCCAGAGTGCGGATTTTATTAGTCTAATGGCCATCAATTAATGTTTCTTAGCTTCCCAATAGGAGTAGTCGATTTGACGAATTTTACAGTCAGAATCGATGGTTTCGCCCACTTTATAGTACAATTCCAAAAAGGAAGGATAATTGTCGTGCAAATATTTCCGATACTCTATGAATCATAGTGCTAATCGTAGGTTTAGATAATTTAACCTTTTTACCTCTTTTGGTGTTGACACCGTACCAAATTCCGTAACTTACTGCAAATGCGACTGCTTCACCCGCAAAAAGTATTACTGCACCTCGCTTTATCCACTTTCGCGTATTCGATTTCGGGTTTTTTAATAACATATCTCTAAAAATCTCAGATTTACGAACATGTGTGACTAGTGAAATGTCACAAATTTTGAGGTTATGTCCAAAATAATTTAATCGGAAGCTTTCGATATTTTTCTGATGCAAGAAAATGACATAATGAAACCTCGATTATTTTGTTTGTCTTGTTACTTAACGTAATTCCCGTGGGTAATTTTCCATTCGGTGTATTTTCTCCTTTTTTTAAAATCGTCAGCACTCGGCGGGATATTTGAAAATTATTGACAAAGTATTTTTTTCCTTTTTCATTGTGCGTAATTTTTTCTTATCATAATAACAAAAGATTACCACAATGAAATGAATATAAAGAAAATGTGTTTAATAATGGGAAAAAAAGAGTAGGTACGGAGTATTTGTGTCGTCGGTGGAGTCTGATAAAGAGGAGCTAAGTGGGACGGTTTGCCAGTGATTTACAACGCTTCAAAAAAATTTATTTTGAGAAAATAAGATTTACAATATCTTAGAATATATGAAATATTCCATTCACTTGTACATTGATAAAGCAACAATCTTTACAACAAAATTATCATTCACAAATATTGGTGTTTCTATTTAGATCATTATTTGTTATTACATTTCTTTGGTTTTCAACACAAGTACAAGCAAACAGAATAAGTGAGAACGTATCATCACTCTGTGTAATTGAAACATATTATGTTTACGAAAGCACATAATCCGGAAATACGACTTCTTTGCAAATTGCTGAGAGTTTATGGTAAACTGCTTACTGTCCATCTTGGCGAACGGTTTTAGAAATTGTGGCGGGGAAGTCGTACCTTCACATCAACATATTAGATAGGTAACAATAAAGTACAAAGTAAATTCAATGAAGATTTGTTAAAACAGACAACATTTGACAACGATGTTAATATATTTAGCTTACTTTCACTGACTTCTGCTATTTCATAATAAGACACTTATTAGTTATTTGTCAAATAAAATATTGAACAGATTTGCGTAAAGAAACATTTATGATTTTTTTTTCTCCTTTAGTTATTTAGTATCAAAATATTTCAACATTTTTTTTTTGCTATCTAAGAGTAATTAAAATATATTTAGTCTTACAAACACCTGGTTTGTGTCTTTTCAAATATGAAACATCGAACACGAATACAAACAGCAACAAGTCTCTATACAGACAGGGTCCACGTAACCTGCCGAGTATTCACAACACAGGTACGAAATAAATAGATGTTGTCAGATAAGTATACACGATTCCTATAAATACAGTTAACAGTTTAAACTCATATTATAATCGTCAAAGGCATTACCCCTCTGGATATTCATATTGATCCAAGTGTTTTCTGAAACGAGGAAATGACTCTAGAAAAGTATCGTTAGCAATTAAAAAATTTCAAAATTATTTGATATGAATATCCAGCAGATGGTTTACATAAATAAAAATCATACTCCAGTAATGACGACTCACGTTATACTAAATATAGCTCCAACTAAGTAGAACTTGACATAACTCGTAAAGCTGTGCCAATTTCAAGAAGTTCTCACGAAAACAACAGTAAACATTGACCGAGGACTGCTTGTGAGAATAAAAAATCGTACACGCAAGGCAAACACTTAATTCATAATAGATTGTCTTGCAATCACACCGATTTAAACATCATATAAAACATGAATCACTTGTTCCCAGTTGACATGGCGCGTATATATATTTTCTGTTATTGTTACATAATATCAACTTATATTTCACAAATGCCGCGAATGATGTATGCAGAAATTGCTCAATGATTGTCTTCTAATCTAAAGGGATTAGTCACAACGTCTTTATGTACTGTAATCGAACGACTCCCATTCCGAAAATCTGGAGTCTTGCTTCTGCAGTCTTTGGGTGCACTCTTTTATATACGAGTCCTGTATCCGATACATACCGGAATTCGCCTGGAACATGAGCGTCTCCAAAATACGCTCGTTTTTGATGGCCTTCGACGGTAACACCACCTGAAACAAAAATTAAATCGCGTCATATTTTATCAGTTTTAAAGTGTCAGGATTCGTTAGTTATCGATTTCATATTCATTACCGAGCAAGATGGAGAACACTACAGTTGGAGCAATATAAATTCGAATTATATCAGCTTTTAAGCTACGACTCTTGCCATAAAATGATTGTGTTGTGCTAAATTAGATTTCCCGGCAAATTGTGTCGTGTTGTTACACTAATACGGGGTTTTACATGTGTAGTAAAGTTTAGGGAAGCGTTTCAAGCAGCGTAACGTGTAATTATGCTGCAGATCACGGACAAAGATGACAGTTTCTATTACCTTTTTGAGGATTTGGATTCTATTAAAATTTGCGCGAGTGTCGAAAGAATATGGAGTTTGAGAAGCGAAGATGTGAGAGGTTTGAGTATTTGCGCTATCAATTACTCGAAAGTGATGTGATGTGTACAAAAAATATTGAGAAAGTTTTGGCAAGTTTTAATGGTTCTGCGAAACTTTTAAAAAATTCATAAACGTTTCAGCGCTGCGAGCTTTCAAAGGATTTCGTTAATACGAGAGATGTCGATTAACGTATGTCCGAGGCGTGGATCTCAGCCTGCGGAATGATTCTAGTTAGCGAATAACAAACCTTGATGAGTTCTTGAGGCGATATTCTGTACAGCTTCAAATCCCTAGCCAAACGTTCCATAATGCACTTAAATTCTAACTTGGCATCCAATTTACTGGAAGTTTTAGTACGAATCTTGTGCCGCGCCCAAGCTAACATCGCTTCGAATTTTCTAACTTCTGGAACTTCGAGATTCCTAACAACAGAAAAACGTGCGTTTTTCATCGGTGCGGTGTACAGTCGACAGTTACCTGCACATGATCATCTGAACCATCGATTCGCTCAACGTGAGGAATTCCGTGGTGGTGAAGAGGGCGTAAGCGCGAGTTTCGACGAATGCTAGAATCATGTTGACCAACTCTGACGCGGAAGTGTATCTCCAGTAGTAGTTTTCCAAGGAACATAACATACAGCACACCTGGAATTGTCGTGAGAAATTTCGCGATCCCACGATTCGACCAACTTACGACTTCTATCCTGAGGAATTGTTTGGCGTGGTGGAAGCAAGCTTGGAGGAGTTCAGGAAGGTCGTAGTGTTCAGCTGCGCAAATCAATCCTGGAATGGTCGAACATGTGAGGGGACAGGACCCGGTGTGTAAATAATCTAACAGTATCCGAAAAGTGTCTGGATCGAATTCGATAATAGAAAATTCAGTCTGTGCCAGTTTGGCTCTATCGACTTTTTGAGCATCTGCGCACACGCTTAGCCTCGGTACGGGCAGTTGGGCCGCCGTCGGTTTGTCTTTACCTTCCTTGTCTTTTCCTTCCTTATCTGAAAAACCCAACGCTAATTTCCAGACCGAGCACAACGAATTAATCGGCACGGAAGCTGCTTCTGAGACTCCGCAAACGTGCGGGAGTGTCAGAATGAACTTCTGCTGTTCGTCGCGAAGAAGACTTACTCGAGCAGTCCTGGCTGCTCGCCCACTTCTTCTTGTCTTCGGCGGAGAGTTGCTGCGCGTTGTGTTTTCTTATCGACCTCCCCCAGCCCGCCGTGATGGTACCTAATCTGGAGAACGCCCTCTTGACCATGGGCGAGCTAGGAACGCTTTTTGGCCGGGGCGATTCGATATCGGGCACTTGTAAGAAGTTGCTACTTTTCGGTCTACTTTGTTGGGGACTCAATAGAGTCGGAACTGGCCTCGCTAATAGTTCAGCCACGGGCACTTGAGGCGAACCGAAACCTGTTTGGATGCCGTACAGCATTTCTTGGAAGACTCGACTGCGTACTCCCAAAATTGCTCGCACCCCCACTAATTTGGCCTTCTGCTTCGATTGACCGACGAGGAACACCACGTCGAACAACTGGGCGTTTGCCAACGTGTTGGCTTCGGTGTTCAGGAACATCCTGGTGAAGTCTTTCGCTATCTGATCGTAATCTTCGAACTGATCACGGACACTATCTAATAAGGGCGAAGAGGGTCTCATGTGGCCAATAGGCCGCCACGATCCTGAAAACATAACCGTTAATAGTCGCCGTGCAAATTAAGGAAACTTTTCGTTCAGGTTCACTCTCCGTGCGATAGTTTCAAGAAACTTTTTGGACTCTTAACTGGAACTCTTACTCCAGTTTCACTAAACTTTTGTTCGAGTTATGTTTGTTTCGTTGCTAATGAACCTCATCTTTTAGGATAAAAGTAGAAAAGAATGAGCAGATTTAAAAAAAATATTGCCACAATAAAAAACAAACAGATTTGCTCCTAACGAGAACTTTCTTCGGTTGGCAACAAAAAATTTTTTCGTGTACGCCATTGGTCAAAACATTTTCTTACGTTACTGTTACCATGAAAACAGGAAATTTTACGTTTAAAATAAATACATTTTCACGAGTAATTACTTGGTGTTGGCGTGCGATTTTCTTGGAGAATCTCCCACGTACATGTCAATTAGTTTCCGTAAAATTTTTCTCGCTTTTCACTTTTGATTTTGTTGTTCGAAAATAAAGTATTTGTCTGCGATTCGTGCTTATTTCTACAACAACAAAAGCATTCGTGAGCTCGAAAATAATTCATCTACTAGGGAGATTATAAGCAAAAATAGTGGGTTGAAAAGGAAAACCGAATTCAAGTTTTATTATGTGTTTTAGGAAATCTGCATGATATATCTTTGAATTCAAATTTTGTTGTTGAAAACCACTCAGTTATTTTACTATTTCTTGCAATCTATATTAATTAGTGTGATTTTTTCTCTCTCAGATTATTCACAAATTATTCAGTTTTATTCACAAATCATCTTGTTTTAACAATATGGTACTTCATCTCAGTAAGTACGATAAATACGCTAATATTTTAAGTTGCACAGTTGTTACAACTATAGCGACCAGTTTGTTCTTGATTTGAAAAACACCTCGTTTTTTATACCTATAAAAGAAAACATTCAGTCTACTAATAAGCACACTTGGTTGAAAAAAAAAACGGGTATAGAAAATTTTCCTAATGTAAATCTGGTTTTGTTCATTTGTCAGTTGCAAAAAAAAAACGGGAACTGTCAGAATAAAATTGACACATTTTTTCAATTTTTTGTTGTCTGAATGAAACTTTCTCAGGAGAGATAGGTTAGAATTATGGTCAGGTCAGGTCAGGTTTCTGGAGTGAAAATAAAATATAAATATTATGTTAACTATTTAGATTTGCTTGCATTAACTTCACAAATTTTGTGAAAACCAGGCTGCCAACTCAAAATCTAACTCTCAAACACTCCTAGGAACCAGGATCGAGCCTACTTTCTCTTATATACCACTCTAGTATTGCCAAGTAGTCAAATAGACAATTAATTGACAAATGAACAAAACCAAATTTACATTATTAGGAACATTTTCTATTCCCGTTTTCTTTGCAACCAAAAACTGTACAAAAGTCAAATACAAATTTTTGTCGAAATGTCAACCAACAAAATTGTCTATGGTAAGCCCGTTCATCATTTTCTTCGTTTTTGTTTCGAAAGTACAATAATTCTGGTATGAACATTTTCTATTTTCAAGTAAAAACCATTTTTTAAATAAAATTCATGTAAAAATTTCAAACAAATGTCACAACTGACAAGTGACAGTTTATCAAAGTACGGCGACCGTTTTTAGAAATTTTGCTTTCCACAGCCCCCTTATCTCATTTTTTGTTGATCACGTTTTATTATTGCCGTCTTTAAAAGACAACAATTTTATGCCTTTATTTAAATTTTTTTTTTGTTCGACACTGTCAGAATTTGAGAAATTTCTTCTGTGTGAGCGGATTCTGATAAATGTCACAACTTGTCAAAACGAAATTTCAAGCTAATTTTAAATATTTTAAGCGGTTTGGAGCCTTTAAGGGGCTCGCCGAACAAAAAAACGTTGTATTCACCTCGTTCTTGTGTAAATTGGGCCTTTTTTGGCACTCGTGGTCCTTTAAAATTGGCCAAAAAAGCCCAATTTACACACGAACTCGTTAAATAAACTACTATAGTCCAATTTTTACCCTTTTGAGGTGACGTCACGATTTCCTTCCTCGCTTTCTCGTAACTGAAACGACAGAAACAGAAAAAAACAAAAAAAAGGCACGTTTATTTAGTAATGGTCACTTTGAGGTTATTTTATGCTTCTGTCAATTTGACAATTTTTAATTTCTTTCACATATTACATTGATTACAAACATAAACTTTCGAAGCAATTGTCAACAAATTTGACACATTTATAGTTATTTATGATCAATTCAAATTTGTTTCTGATCCTAGCTCAAACATACGTAAAGTTACTAGATAATGACGTCATCGCAAAAGGGTAAAAAAAATTGGACTATATTAAGTTATAGAGTTCACGATTTGTGTGTGGCTATTTACAATATAACGGATCGGATGTGCACGAAATTACATGATTTTTTGATACATAGGGCAATATATTTTTAATGACCGACCACGAAAAAGAAAATTACGCAGAGGATGTACGAAAAAAAGAGCAAAGCATAAATGAAACGTTTACAAATGATGAAAAGAACCCAACTAACGTAAATATAAAGTTCGAATGGTTAAAAGTTTGTATTGCAAAAGTTGATTCTTTGATGTTATGGACTTTTGACTTTCAAAGAAGGTTGAATTAATAATTATTGAAGTAGAAAAAGGCGTTATTTATGAGGTGCCGATAAAGCTCGTTTGGCTAAATTATAGTGAAATGAGATGAATTTTGGAAGAGAATGAGAATACTCCGTCCACGACAGGAACAGCTGGATCGAAAGATCATAAAAATGCAAGAATAATAGATAATCTTTCGATCTCTCGACATAATAAAGTCGTTGTTATTTCAGCAACGAAACAGTCGATTCCTTATCGGATTTTCTATAGAAAGTAGCGAGAGCGGTTGAATTGTTGGAAAAATAAAGTAACAAGTGCAAAAAGTACAAGAGTCGGGCGAGTTGTTTGGGGATGACCGAATAAGTGTCATTTATGAAAGCCGATCTGGACGTCTCCGGTGTACTGGGATTTTGTGGGATTTGTCCGGTCGCAGTCTTAACAGTGAGGGAGAATTCGCATCTGACAATGTAAGGTGCACGTCGTGGATGAAAAAAATAGAGAATGTGGACGCACCTCTCCTATAAGGCTTTGGAATTTGTCCAGTCTCTGCGTGGTTCTGCAAGTTGGCGACGATGTCCTCGAGCATCTGAGACCTCGTCCTTTCTTGCATCCTGGCGAACTTGGGCGCCGAGTAACTGGCCCTTTCCCCGTTGACGATCTTGGTGAGGAGCCACTCCCTAAACATCGGTCCCTTGTCGAAAACACTTTGCTCCCATAGATAAGGCTTGTAGGCACCAACTTCATCTCGAGTAACAACTGACACTTCATATCGAGTGGGCTTCCTCTTAATTCTAGGAGAAGTACGCACTGAAACTTTCGACGTAGTTCAGGTTCTTATAAACGACTTTTAACAAGTTATATATTGGATTCGGGCAAAAGAAACATTTTTCAATTTCCCAAATTGATTGAATATTTCCCAAGTACAAAAGTTAATATTTGTTCGGAGTGAGAAGGGAAACAAAACAAACTCACCTAAGATGAAGGTGTGGAGGAAGTGGCTTTTGATACAGGCGGGTGAGAATGACGTGTTATCAGCTTCTAAAAACACGACGCACACTATATCGTTGCCTATGTGCCTCTTCCTCTGCAGCTTCTGCGGGTCGTGCTTTTCGTACGGCAACAAGGTGCTAACATGGAACATAATTTCTATGTTCCGCCAGTTCGTGTAAACCGAATATAATCCTAAAATCATCCAACTTCAGCTTGCGCAACGTTAACGAAACGAGAAGCACCTGTTAAATCGTGCACCGTATCCAAACCCCCTTTATATTTATCGAAGCCCTTCAGACGCACTTTCTCACCGAAAATCTGCAGAAACTCCTCGAACAGTAGCGAATTATCGTTATTGTCTAGTATCTCTTCTTCGGTGTATTGTCCTTCTTTCACGTAAATGACGCCCACCTTCAGTTCCGATTTTATGAACACCTTCAACAAAAATCTATTTCACTAACGCCCCTAATCACTTGATCCCTCTTTATCATATTTCTTCCAAATCCACCACACACGACGCGAATTAAAACCGTAAAAGCCCCATAAAGCTAATGAGTGCTCTAAATCCTAAAATACACAACCTACACGATGCACGATGTGTTCGAAAAATATCGTACTTTATTTTATGTTTCCGGTTGTCTCGCACCGAAAGAAACTCCGCTTCTACCTCAAACCTGGAAAAATTGATCGCGATGTTTTCGCTCACGTCGTAAATTAAAGGAAATGAATTACGTCATAAATTTTTCATTGGCCAAAGCCGAACAGGTACCTACAGCACTTTTCGTTTCCTTCCGTCGCTATTACTCACATGTAAGTCAGCTGGAATGTCACAACTATAAAAAAATCAATCGCTATTAATTATTTGTGTGTCGTGTTGTATTTTGGATGAGTCGAGAAACAGTTTAGAATTGATCGAGACGCAAACGGAATATCTTTGCAGCCGGAACTGGATGAATAATTAAACGGATTGTTTTGCAATGAACACACGAGCTCAATAAAACCACGGGATTGGCCAAAACTGGTAGAGGAGGCTCGGAAGTGGTTTAACTGCGAAATTAGAAACACACAGGATTAGGTTTAAAAATTTTAATTTAAGAGTTTCCGTGCCATCAACTCTGAAAGCTTATCCCTTCAAGTTATCACTTTCCACTTTTCTTCGGACACTTGGTTTACTTTAGATTTAACCCAAATAAGTGCTTTGCTTCGGGGCGACAAAAATTGTTTTTTACATTTTCCAATCGATACTGTTTGGGATCGCTTTCGATTCTTGTAACAATATTTGGAAACAAAACAAAAGGTCCATTTACATTTTTCGAATTAAAACAAAACACAAATATGCAAACATATCGCTTATTGTTTTTGATTTAAGCGAGGAGCGAGGACACGAACATTTCAGTTACACTCCAGGCGAACTTTTTACTTACCTGATCCAATTTTAGGAGTTCCTCCGGCGTATCGGGAAGTTGTCCCAGAGTTAAGGGTGGATTAATGTTAACTTCTTTACCCAAAGACCTGACGACTTCTTCTCGATTGTAGCGATCGGCGAAGACACAACTGGCAGGAATCAGACCGTGGACCGTGTAACTGATTGCTCGTACTAATATCCTGCGGACAAATTCCCATTAATTGAAGAAAACGGAATTGGGTCAGTGATGTGGGTGCGGGTTTTAAATAACGATTTTCACCGACACTGTATGGCTTAGATATGAAGTTTTCCGACGTTTTCCACGCTGGAGCATTAAAATGGTTTCCCGCTCTTAACGGCGGCGATGTGGGCGTTATTGCCTATGCTGGCTGCGATAAATCAATGATGTATGCTGAAGAGGCATTTAATTCGACCTCTGTTTACACACAACTGTTGCATTTGGCGAGCAAAAAAGTTGACAATTTTCCAGCGCTGCCAAAAATCGAAAAGCGTGGGGGCTCGTCTCGGGGATCATGTCGTGTCGTTTAGAACGAAATCAAATAAACTTCGTGCGCTGGTGGCAAGGGTCAGTTAAAGAAGGCATTTATCAGCTCATCCGTTTGACAGCGGAACGTGGATATGTATCGAGGTGGGTCTTTGGTCGGAGTTCACTTCACCGAACTGTAAGATTCTGCTGGTCATTTTTCCCGGCTTGAAAACAACATGACAGACAAATTTGTTATTGGACCCCATTGGCTTTCTTGAAGAGGGCTTTGTGCCGCATCATCTGTTTTGAACCATGGGCTCTTCAAAATGTCGTAAATATGATTTGCACTCGCACGTGCTGAACAAACGGAATTTTTAACAACGACTTATTCACAATAAACTTCCATATCTGGACAATATAGATTCGGGGCGTGGAAATGTCAAGAATGTTCTCGTTATCGTACCACATTTTAACATAATCTTAACAATACTAAACCTTTCAAATAAAGTAAATTTAAATGGAAACTTGACTGGTGCAGATAAGATCAATTAACTTACAAGCAAGATATTTTATCTATGTCTGCTGAAAAATTTATCGAGTTTTTCTTCCGTGTTCCCTTTCCGATAAGGTCTTCTTTATAAGATTACATGATTTCGCTGACCGAACATGAATAATACAGTTACAGGAAGGCTTCTGGTGGAACGTACAAGTAATTCGTGTCAGTTCTTTATGTACTTTCGACGAGTAAACATTCTGTTTACTTCCTTCCGATCGCTCACATTTACGATATTTTTATGGTGTTTATTTTTATATTCTCACGTAATATTTCATAAAAATAATTTTTCTTCAAATTAAATATGTACACAAACCCAAAATCTCTCGTAAAGTGGTTAGTTTTAAATGAAGAAAAAATGCAGACACTGCGACCTCTCGTGAAGGATATTCCACACCTCTGTCGTTGATACCTTCTTGTTTCGATTTTTTTTAAATTATGCACCTGATTTGCTACATAAGAAATGCAAATAAATAAACATTCTCTGATTCGGACACTAAAATACAACCTTGAGAGTCTCAACTATTCTTCATTATGGATATTTTGTACACTTTCTGGAGTTGCAGCAATAAGATTAAAATTAAATCTCTTTTGGTAAACATTTGTTAGACTCAATCATCGAATTGAGATGTACGAGAATTTTTTTTTAAATATCAAATTCAGGGTGAGGATGTGGAGAAAACAAAACTTGGCTGGTGATCTTAAGTTACCAACAAACTTCTTAAGTAAGATTTGGAATTAAATTCAATGAAAATCAAGTCTCGTCAGAAAGGAACACTTCTTAAAAGCCAGAAAAGTGTAGTGAAACTCCTTATTCCAGTCCAAATGTTTTCGCGGAAGGAGAATCTTCCACTAATAGAACATCGTGGATGACTTAAAAAATAATGACCAAATCCACATCTTTAATTAGAGGACATAAACATTTTATTTTTTCTTGCAAACTGTACATCTTCTTGCTAGTCTGATGTATAATCCCCAATGACTGGATTGTTCAGAACTTCAAAGTGAAATACCGTCGGCAATTTGTCCTACGGCATATAACTTCTTGCACGGAGTTGTCTGGGAATGCAACTGCTTTGTTAAAGGATATTAATGTCCCAAATGCCATTACCTGGATATCAAAAGCTTGGCAAAAAGTTTTTGCAAATACGGTGAAAAATTGTTTCAGGAAGTTTGGATTTGAAACAGATGTTTTAATGTAAGAAGAAGTTAAGGGAAAACATCTGTTAAGGGCTGCGATTCTTCAATTTTAAATACTGATTACGTACAATGTAAAAGTGATAACAGCAGACTACTTTAGACAGTGAAGTGAAGAAAAAAAAATGAAGTTGAAGAAGAAATTGTGTTCGTTGTTGAGTTAATGCGTTTCACAAAAAAGAGATAGTGATTTCAAAATTGTTAACGATTTAGAAATGTGTTACGTTATTATAGTTGCGGACAGAAGAAATAGGCTGAATGTTGTAATAAACGAGTTTATTATTATTAAATAACGACACAGCAAGTGGATATGTTTTAGGATGTGTCACATTCTTGTATCATGCGATTAACAATTATTTAGATCATGGAAGTATTTTTGGTTGCATATACCTGTTTCAATTTAAATTTGAAAATTTTTGCCGAAGCTCGATCAAACAGGCAACGAGCGCTGTATGTCAATTCTCCGTTATTGAAAACACCTTTACGAAAGGAAGATTCAGTGATGAATCTTTTATGTTGTGAAGTAAAAACCATTTTTGCGTTAAAATTTAATTCAGAGTGACAGTTGTTTGACGTTTATTAGCTGAATTATTAAAGATACGAAAAATCTGACACTGTCAAAGTCATAGCCGCCCCTTATCTAAGTAGTTGTTGATCGCGCGGTATGCAGCGCGAAAGTCAGCAGTGATACCAACATAATGCATCTCGAAGAAAACTTTCAGCAGCTCAGTTCAAATAAATCAAAATCATTACTCTTTGTCCATTCCTTAATGTAAATTTTACAAAATGATGTTTGTTGTATGTATTTGGGGACAAATCTGTCCAAGTATCAAATGTCAAAATCATCAAATGAAATCGTGTGAACATGAAATCGGAACATTCTTTACACAAAACGCTACAATACCTAACTAAAAGATGTAGATGTAATTGCAGCAACTCTCAAACATACAAAAAATTGTTTGAATGTTCCGGCGGAGAAAGATCAAAGCTACCAGTCATATAAAAGAGAAAGTACCAAAGATTCGTAAAACAACGTAATAAGTAACAACGTCAAACACGGTTCTGGTAGAAAACATGATCTATTCAGAAATCGTAGACGAATAATTTATTTAATCTTTAAGGGTGAGTTTTTTTAGAACGAATAAACCGAATGCGTCTTTGTGCACAAAGGGCGAAGAACTTGATATTGCGATATCGAAATATGATAATGCGAAATAAAAGAACGTGTCTGGTTTGTAAGAACAATATTCAAGTGTTTCTAAATAACGTCGACAATATTAAGACCTCGACGACCAGACCGTCCCTTGTGCTAATACATAAAAGAAGAATCGCACCTAATACCGAACGTGACAAGATTTTATGACCGGGGCATTATTGAATACTAAATTTTTAATTAGTGAAAACTTTACAGATTATGATTTTACTTTCGGTGAGGCGTCGAGCCCTCTGGTTGGACCACTCTTAATAAGACGTTAGAAACGTGACGCAGGTAGAATAAATAGTCAAAGTACGTGAGTGGAAATTGCGAATATTTAATTAAAATTCTTTTCCTGTTTTGAGGAGTACGCTTTTAAATATGCGTGTATGCGATATATTAACGTTCAAAAAGTTCAGCCTCCGTAATAAAAATGGTGGAGGAGCCGGGTCACGACGTGCGTAATGAAAATTAAAATATCCCCCGGAGTTCGAATCCGTTACTTCATAATCAGATTCGACAAAGACTGAAATTAATAATCGATGAGGAGGAACGCAGTCATTTAAACGATTTGGAACACTGGTTCGTTAATTGCTCGGTCGTTAAGATTGCATTTATGCAATACCGACCCATTTTCCAAATTGGGTTTAATCCATTATGGAAAATTCACGACGCTACAGCTTCAAAAAGTTATATTTCAATATGCAGAAAACTGGTGCATTTATAATTTGAACCTGCGACCTAGTGTTAAATTGAATTCCCTAGATCGGGGGGAAATGTACTCGTATGTAACGTTGGAAGATGTGAGCTGAAATAACAATAATTTATTAGAGTTGTTTCGTTGCCCTTTTTATTTGATGTTATTAGATATAAAAAGTATAATTTTGTTTTCCATCACTCTAATTCAGCAGAGAAAAAGTTGATGCTATGGAAACGAGCCTCCATGAAAGTTAAAATTGTTTAACTTTGTTATTTTGTCAGATAAGAGGCGCACGAAAAATATTAGCAAATATATCATGCAAGGTTTTGTTTTGACGGAAAATGTGCCTTTATTATCTTTATCCTCGGAATGATTATTACAATCGTTCCGGGACAATTTTATAACACCATCTCAAATATTCTCTAGTGATTCTGTTGACAATCTAGAAACAACACTACCGTTGCGATAATACTCGAAATGCAATGACATCTAGAAACAACACTACTGTTGTGATAATACTCGAAATGCAATGACATTTTGGAATAATAACACCAACGCAAACATATTCGTTTGCACACTGTAACAACAAACTAAGCTTCCAAACGAAAGAGAGCTGGATTAAAACGCGATAACACATGGAACGGACAGCAGCGCTAGTTAATTCGTAAATAAATAAACAAATCCTAAAACCTGCAGATAGCAAGAGTGGAAAAACATGTAAGTACCATCATTAATGGGTTCATTCCGGCAACTTTTCCAATTTAACCGGGAGACTAAAATAAATAATAAGGGAGTTAACCACTGGCAACCGCCTTTTCACTCAGACTGTATCTCATTTCTTTCAAATATTTGTTTTGTGCTTCAGATTTTTCTATTATTTCGCATTCCCAATAAAATTGATCCGATCAATATTAGCTCTTCTGCCATATACTTATTTATATGGATAACAACGTGAAATTGCTTAGGAAATATATTTGATCTGTACTCTCACACAATAAGGATCAAAGCTTTTTTATATTCGAATAAAATAGAAGTGCTTGCTTGGTCCATAATATTTTAGTACGGCCAGATGCGGACTCTACACGATCATAAATTTAGACGGACTAAATTGTTATTCAATTAATTCAACAAAACTTTTTGTTGGAGAATCGAGGCTGCCCTAAAAGCCTAAGGGTTGTTGTATTACAATCCCATTAACCCAAATATAAATCTATTCATCTAGATAAACATCACGGAGGGTTGTGTAGACATTGTATCGTCAATTCACTATTTGCAGGACAATTTACTTCAAAAATTGCTGCACAAGCTCGACGCGAAGGGCCTAGATCTTTAATCACCCAAAAACTATCTGTGCACAGTTCCGTTTGAAAAATCCAGTCGTTTATTCAGCTTCGAAACAAATTGAACGAACTGCTTTGCGACAGCTTTATTAATCAGAACGTAATTAATTACAGAGATTTATTGATCGACATAAATATTGACAATATCAATTTTGTGGCCATCAAGGCTAATTGTTTTATAAGATCGTAAAAATTACACCTCCTGGTGGTGGTGAAAGTGATGATTTAGTGCGAGTACATTCAACAGGTTAATTGGGTCCAATTTGTTACTACGTTAATGACAAAGATTAACAGAGGCTCTTTTTCAAAACCTTGTCGTCCAATTGATTTCGGTGTGCATAAGTCGAGTCGGCCAAATTTTGGTAATTTTGTGTCACGTCGAGCTATCGATTTCTGTCGGAAAGAATGGAACAGAAAGAAGAAAACGAATTGTTTATTTGTGTAACCGTCATGTTACTGTGTAAATTAAATTTACCAGATTCATCGCTCAGTCTATTAAAGTGTCACGACGTGCTTAAGTAAGAAAGATTACATATTAGATTGGGACGAGTTTATGAATAGGCACAGCCCATAAAAATTACCGGATCACTCGCTTTTATATTTTTATTGCCTTGTAGTTATGTTCTCGTAAAATGTATAACCCGATGCACGTTTCACCAACGGTAGAGAATATAAAACGTGTCTTATTTTAATAAAACTATCAGTCTTGCAGACAGTTGCTCGGGTGAAGAAGAGACACAAGAAGCGGTTGATGTTTTGCCTCACACGGTAACCAAAGTTAGACATTCCAAGAGAATACTTCTTTTGGACATGTATCCAATGCGATTCATGCATGATGAAGATAAAATAGATGATACAAACTTCGTTTGAAAGCTCGTGTCAGCTGCCATTTAAAATGTGAGATTATGCAGAACTTTGAGGCTTGAGGGATGTAATTATCTGTCAAACTCTTGTCGAGCTTTAACAAATTCCCATACTATATGAAAATCTTAAAATAAATGTATCACACATCATCGCTAAAATGTAATATTCTCGTGAATCTGAGTGTTAGGAAACAACTTGGTAAAGTACATTGTTTCAGGAGTAGTTGTAAATATTTTTGCTGAGAGAGTCGGCAAAATTTAATAATCCACTTTCTGTAATTTATTTTGTTCAAGAAAGTGTGATTTATGGCTTTATCTGTGCATGTCCTTTTTACAAAACACCACCGTCGGTGACGTTTTTTATTTGTGATAATTTATATTTTCGGGAATTTAGCCGCACCGAGTCGAGCTTGTCAATATTACGTTTCGCGAGGGCGTTTGGTGGAAACTTGGCAATTTGAGGTCTGAGCAAAAATCGACGTTCAATGCAAATGACGCAAAGGAACGAAGCCAACGAATGTAATTTGGAAGTTGTAAACACGATCGAAAACTCCTTTCTTTTGTCACATAATGTAAAAATTGCTCCAAGAAAAACTACACCACAACAAAAATAATAACCGACGTGGACTAAAATTCTGCCTTAATGACGACGGCAACTTCGTCAACACTAGTGTCGAGTTAAGTTTTTATTTTGGGAGTTGTGTTCGAGGAAACTTCAAGCGCAGTTTCACTACATCGAACGAAACAAAATGAGAAGTTCGATCGACCGGAGTTTATGAAATTGAAGTATCGTATAAAATTACGTGGAGACTAAGTGGTAATTAGTTTATGAAGTTTTGAGATTGTCGAAAGTTTTCGGGGGATGCGTCCCACGAAAACTTTATTCATTTTGTGTTTACCATGCAACTGTCATCGGGTCGGATGATGGTTCGTTAATTAATTGTCACGACATACAAAAACTTTGTCTACTCCCACGAGCCTACCGTAGTAACTTTATCTTGAGCACTAGGAGAAATCTGAGATTTTGGTGGTTTATTATTGGACAAGGAGAAAGATAAACAACTCGAAAAACTTTCAAGGCTCTGCTGACTTGGACGTTTATTGATTTTTCGTAAATTTGTTAAAAATCGGAACAGAACCGAGGGAATCATCATTCCTACTTCTCCCCGAGTTATTGACCAGCACGCAATGGCCGAACTTATCCACGCTCAACTCGTTTATCTAGCACAGGATTCGAGTTTGAACATTTTCTTACAAGTGCCAACAGTAAATGGAACATTTTGATCACATTATCGTTTCTAGTTTTTCACAAAGCGCCAGTTTTTGACTCCATAATATTGAATGTAGATACTTGAACCACAAATCCCTTGGCTAATTTTAAGTCAATTCGAATTTCCAGCCGCAAGGGATTCACACCCACTCGGAGTTGTGGATGTGAACGAATTTCTTTAGCATTACTCACAACGATTTACGATTGAACTTTCTAATTTATATTACTCATTTTGACAACAAAGGTCACCGAGTGCAAACTCGCCACTGAAATGTATCTATTTATAAACTATCTATGGGGGACATGTATTGTTGGTTGCATCACAAATTTTGCTAGACTCATTATTACTCCTTAATCACCGTAATTGTCGATTTTTCTTGAAGCTTCTGGTCGTTTTTGAATGATTCGGTTGGGCTCGTTCATGAATATTGATCTTGTTTGATCGTCTCGAGAATGATTTCAAATCCACGAACAACCCGAAGCATAAAACAACCGCTCCAGCTAATTCCTCTCTATCGTAATTCTAAACGGTCTCGAAAACTAAAAAGAAAGCGAACCTCCGCACAAAGCTTTTAACTGGCTTACAGGTACATTACGTTTGGAAATCCACATGTTAAATAATCCTGCCGCAAATTTTCGTATTAGAGGCAGCGACAATAGCTGCTTCGTTTTTGCAAAATACCCCATATTAGTGTAGACGCTTTGATGCCCGTTAATATTTATGAGCCAAATAACACAGCTTTCGTGTCAGTTGAGAGGTATTATCATCAAAATTTGTTGCTTAGATAGAAGGCAATTCTGTCTGAAAATTGTAATTACGGTTAAGAGGTCCCAACTTCTTGCAGAAATGGCGTGTCGGCCAGTTGGGCAAGTCGAAACTTGAACTGCTGATCGTATTTTTTTTATCAGATACACGAGTGTAAACAGAAATAGATTCGTGATATGAAGCTTTACGTGTTTGTGTCGTTATCAGTTGGGAAAAAAATTCCGTTCGCAGCTTTTAAGCATTCACCGGAATGAGGAGCGATTTTATGACTGGCCCGATTCTGTTTGAAAAATGACCGTGCTGTGAGAAAATTTCGCAAAACGAGAGGACGAAATCGCTGCAATAATGTTATTGATGGATGGCTAGCGTGCTCCATTGTCCTCAATCAATAAATCTAGACTGCGACGTGTTATTAAGAATGTGTCCTTAATTCCTGCCGAGCTTATAACTCAATTACGCATCTGATAGTTAGCTCTGCGGGAATTGATTTACTTTTAATAAACATCCCTGCTGAGACGGTTGCGAAACTCGTCCGATCGAGTTTTTCCACGGACTTGTGACTTTGTGTGATTTCTCACAGCTTTGCTGTGTGTCGTAACTAAATTATTTTCTCCGTGAATCGGTGTAACATTAAGTGATTCTCCAAGAACACAAAGAAACTTCGTCCGATGGATCGTAAGCTTCCGCTAAATTTTTGATAACAATCGATCTGCCAGGAATTTGCTGTATATTCTGAGCAGTAATATCTCCAAGGTCTAGCAACAAGCTAATCCTCCGATCAATATGATCCTAAAACAACAAAGGGTTCTCGAAAAGGTAGCAAATCTATAAACTTGACAATCTGCATCGCTCCGACATGGTTTGGGATTAGCGGAACAAATTCCACGACTAGAACAGATTTTCTTGCACGATTGCTAATTTTTACCGTAAATTAAACACAATGCCAGAACTGTTAATTAATTACTTGGTCTCCGATCTGTACGCAGACTAGTCTGCGAAAATCTCTTTTACATTTGCCCAATTGAATCGGTATTGTGCACTTTCTGGGATAACAATTTATAAGTGATTCGAATGATAAATGGCACGTCAATCCGGTAGCGGAAACACTCCTCGGAGTAGTAGGAAATCACGTGATAGCGTCACCCAACACACACAAAAAGGACATGTTCGTCGTTTTTCCTTTGTCGTAAATAAACTACTTGTCGCTCTGTTTCTTTTCTGGACCGAATGGAAAGAAAGCGACTCACCTAAATTGATCCCGGGAGTTTAGCGTTTCTTGTTTAATTGATAGGATGACGGGGCCCAAATCTTCGTCGTTGGTGAAGTAGTTCCAGTGTTCGGTGCCGTAGAAATATTTCTCGTAAGTTTCTTGTTCGACACTGGTCAACTCGAAACCTTGGTTCTTCTCCCATTGTTCTTCTATTGTTGTCTTCTTGCGGGGGGACGAAGAGTCGTCTTCTTCGTCGTCTTCGTACAGATCGTTACAACCTGGAATGGATAATTGGTATCGATGTTCGCCGATATTTATCGGACATGCAAACTTTTTTCCGAGACAGTAAAACATACAACGGAGCTTCGGGGAGGCCCCATAAATCTTTAGATGATTTATTAAATTAGACTCTCCAAGGTTTTTAACTTTGTTCTAAATATGAATGTTACGACTTAAGCCCTTCGTATAATTTATGGGAACGTTATATTATCAGGGTTTCAGTTTGCAGGAAAGTAAAACTCTGAAGCAATATTGCCTGTGCGCTCATTGGTTAGTTCATTTCTGGTTGGAATTACAAAATATTAATTTAGTACATGTACCCATATGCGATAAATTTGCACAATAACTAAATACATATTATAACATTTTATGCAGGTTTATCAATTTTATTCGATATTTGCAGATGTGCAGACCTGTACAAATCCAATGGGTTCACTATTTCATGATTTTACTATTGTTTAATATTGCATGCAGCTGCAAATAGTCATTAGTAACAGTCGCATATAAACTGAAAAACTCTTGTTCTTTCAAGATTTGTTTGTATTAACAAATTTGTGAAAAGTTATTTAAAGCGAATGTTCTTTGTACAAGTTCGGGGATTTTTAAGAGCTTCCACAGTCAGAGGCATTCCGCGGACTTCAAATTACATGATTAAATAAAGAAAATCTCTCAGTATTCCGCATATACAGGCTGTACCCAAATTGAACATTAAAATTTATGACGACAACGTTATTATGTTTTATCAAGGAGATGGACGATGCCATTTTTACGCTAAAGTAAATTGCGAAATTAAATTTTACAAAAAAACTACAGATTAATCAATAGTACGCCCTTGTCCTGTATCCATACATTCAAATCAGGAATTTAACAACTACAAATATGAATTAATACAAGGTAGACCAACATAACATGCTTTATGTGATGCATCGATTGATTTCAGCTAAACACTTTCATTAGAGAGATGTGATTAATTTGAAATTAGTGTGGTCAGTATGAACCTGACTAGATCAAAGCTGCAACAGATATTTGCTTCGTCAATAGTGACTGTTCAAAGCAACAACGAAACAAAATTAATTGTGAATCTGACTAGATTTGTGTGGAACATTTTCTAAAGACGTAACGAAAGTTTTTACTTAATTTCTACAACCTTTTAGTATGATTCATTTTTATTGTGAATCTTTTACGAATATCTTAGATTTGGAAACAAGTTGCAAGGGGTAGATAAAATACGGCGAGGAAGAAAAATAAAAGCAGAGTGGACTGATCCTATCACAATCGGATACTTATTCAGATTTTATCACAAGTAATTTTGTTGGATTTCTTTATCCGACTGTTTCTTTTTGTATGCGGCACAACTTGCACACAGCCTAAATCACTCTCCTAAAATATACGACCGACTTCTGTCATTTGAGGGTTGAATAATAATGCTTTTAATAATGATAATAGCCTCATAGAGGAACAGCAAATAGACCTCAACTAAAAGGGTGGCCTGCAAACTGAATTGTACAGTTTTTCGTAAAAAAATAACGACCAAAAATAACTATTTAATAAATAAAGGAAAAAAGTAAAATCTACAAAGTGTTTCTTATTGATTGTTTCACTCATAGACATTTTGATCAATAGTATCAACAATGAGTGCAGATTTACAATCAGCTAAATTAATTCCGGTAACATTTTACCGCCTCCACTTGATATTTCATTTCTCATTCTCAAAATCAATGAGAGGAGACATTTTTGAAACAAGATCGAAATCAAGCCAATGTTAAAGCAATAAAATTGTATCTTTATGAACTATCAATGCAGCAGCGTCTTGCTTTGGTTTCATTTTCAAAAATAAATGAAAAATGTATTAGTTTTTATCATCAAACCTTCAAGTTCGCTAAGTGTTCCTCGGAACATGATCAAGACCAAGTCTTGTATGTGGAAACAATACATCGAGTTTTGGAAGAAAAGAAATTATGAACTAGTACTTTATGGCCAAATTGTTGCAAACAATATTCCCGCGATTTTGGTATAAAAATGGATCTATCTTCGATTACTACTTACTTATCAGAGATTCGAAAAGAAGAAGTGTTCACAGATGCTCAGACAAAAGAAAGGTTAGTGCTCAGTTACTAACGTTGGAAGAGACCCAGATGATGGCTAGCATATGGCATATGGAGAGAATATAATCCTGAAGCTCTCCAAAAAATTGTTTTACAACACGAAGCCGCAAATTGTAAAATTCACTTCTTTAAGGATGAAATTGATAAGGCAATGGACAGAAAATCTTATTTTTACGAAAATAGGGCAAGGTGGTTTCAAGTGGCTATTGCCGCAACGATATAGATGGGGGTTGGAGACTTGTCGTTAAGTTGGGGCTTCCAGGAAAAGTGACTGGGCGGTCTTATAAGATATTATGTGGACTTTATGACAGATATCTCACTAACGTACAGTTCAATCATAAGTGTTAAGCGACTTTGAGTTCGACAATCCACATCTAAAACGTTTTTACTATGGGAAATTGTAAATTGTTAATTATGAATAATGAAGACGAAAATTTTAATCCAGTTTGGTTATTTAACAAGCTGTTGGCATAACGAGATTTTACAATAATGACAGATTATTTTCAACTGTCAACCCAAATTAGAAAACTGAGAAGTGGTACAAAAATATGCCTTTAGGTAACTAATACTTTATCAAAGTGGGCTAGAGAATCTGCAGACAAAATTGGGATAGAAACAAAAACAGTGAAAATTTATAACCATTCTCATTGGGCTTCCTCAGTATCGGCTTTAGCAAAACGGGAATTGATGAACGCAACTAATCAAGTTAATAGGAAATTCATGTTCTGGCTCTAATAAACTGTATCTTCAACTTGATTCTGATCATTACCAGGAACTAATAGAGACCTTACGAGGTAACCCATCAATACAAGCAGAAACTACCACTGCAACTTCTGTCACAACTAGACAAAATAACGACAATTTGAGTAAAATTATTTATAACAATTGCACTTTTATGTTTTATGGCAATACAGGGTATTTCACGAGTGATAATGAGCCCGACGGAATTGAAAATGCAGCCCACAATACATTTGCAAAGCTAACGTGGATATTTGTTTTTGGATTCAAAAAACATAAAACATAGTTTCGTAAATTTTGACATAAATGTCATATTCGCTTTGTTATGAAATTGTGGAAAAACAAAGAGTTTTTGGGAAAATGTTTATTTTTATTGTCTGTAAACGCGCAACGGCAGAAGCATTTTTATTACATTTGCCTTAAATCAGAATCATGTCTGTTTTGTCATTGTTCGAACACATTTTAATGGACGTATTTTAACTTTTTCGTAAATGTCAACTGTGACAAATAAAATTATTGGACGCAAAGCCATCATGGATTCATAATTTCATTTTAAAACAATACAATACAAATAGCTACGTTAACTTTGGAAATGTATTGTGGGTTGCATTTTCAATTCCACCGGCCTCATTATCACTCGTGAAATACCCTGTATATATATGAAATAGTAATCTGAACATTATTCGTGGCAAAATTTTGTCTTGGAAAAATGTTTCCATTGATTTTTTTTCATTTCATTTCCATTTCCATTAACTGCTGGATTTTTTAAATCAATGTCACTCACTGAAAATGTTCGATCATTTGAGAGTTAAAACGACATCAGATAAGTTATTTAGCGTAATTAGAAATTTCATCAGGAGTTGGTTTGAAGATATTAAATAATTGCAAAATTGTGTCTGTTTTTGCTGGTTCGCGAGAAAGACGTCAGTTTCAGTCGGCAATTACGTGAACATCCCGAATTCATTGTCGTTAACGTCTGCTCTTTTCCAAAAGACTTGTCGAAATCTTTCATGTCCCGAGATATTTTCGTTGAGCCATGTAATTTGCAGTTTCCCAGGTTGAGGTCTTTGAGAAAACTCTCTTAGGCCAGTCGTTGAGATTAAATTTAAATATTTATGTATCTAGGTATAATTCAAAATGTTCGTTTTAAAGAAGCGACCCTCGAGTGTAATACAAAATGTGATTAAAATCTCTTCAGTCGTGTTTATTATATAAACTCACTGCGATCTCGTCTTCTCGAGGGGTGTCCGTTTTCTTGATCGGTGCCATCGGTGTGATCCTCCTCGTCACCTTCTTGGATTTCATGGTCCGACTCGCTTTCGTCCCATATCGTGTCGGAGGTGATTTTTTGTCTCGAACATTCTATCCAATAACCCGGAGTAGGTATGAAGTTGTGGGGGAATTCTTCGCAGAATTCATCTGTAACGATAATAACGGCATGAAAATATGTCAGAGTTGTTCCAACGAGTCTACACCGTCTAAGACTAATGGCAATAATTAATAAAGCGATCTGGTGTGGAGTTGGTGCTTCTCGGAAAGTGCAGTGATGATTTGGTGTACAGTCCGCTCACTGTAAGGTAGAACACCAAACGAGCTAAATGTAGCTTGGTGTTCAAACTTAGAGTGACCCGACTATACACACTGAACAGCTTGTTGAGTCCCCCGCCGCCACTTCCTGCCGCAATAAATCCACCACTATTGCAAATTATTCTAATTAAATACATTTACGCAAATTGGGGTCGGATGTACAGAACGGCCCTTCTGCAGCGCCAGCTGAAAAACACCATTTTACAGTCGGACTCGCTACTCTCCGACGTATCTATTAAATTCCAAATGCTGTGATGTATTTACATCGTTTTAGATACGTTTACTGATATCTCGACAACTGATCAATACTTTCAACGAGATTACCTCATTTTGCCGCTTTTATAGGGCGGAGATATCCGATAGGAAGATTTCCCGGCATTTAAGTTACCAACACGACCAATACCTTTATCGGTCTGCCTTTCTCTTCTTGCGCTTGTCAATTTTTAAAAATCCAATTTTTCGAAATTGCTCTTCGGAGGACCACCGCGACCGGAATTTAAATTGGACTCGAGCAACAATCCTGAATACTCTTTAAGAAATTAAAAGGGAGGCGGAGACAGGTGCATTTATCAAATTAAGTTGTCTCGGTGCTGGCACTTTATTTAATCACAAATCTGCAAGACTGTATCAATCATCAGAATAACACGGGCGACAACTATCGTATTTCTACACGAGCTCGACATACTTTTTCGCGAAACAATGGATGATGGATTGATTTCAGAAGACCCCGCGCTGAAACAGGACACTCTGAAAAAGATACTGAATAAAAATACTAGAGGATGCTTTTATTTTTACAGTGCTGGTGCCCCAAGTGTGTCGTACGTAAATGATCCCATGCGAGCTGGGGCCCTAGAAAGGCAATAGCATCCATCAATATTAAACCAATAATTTCGGGGCCGGTTTAATGATGTGCAGTCATAATTATCCCACATCCGCTATTCACATTAACGACTACATTGGTGTTGCTAACACGACTACTGGCCTGAAAATATTACGTTATTGATTATTGATGAAAGCTGCAACGAAGTAATGGAAAAGCGATTGAAAAGTTTGGCAGGATTAGGTGCGAACTCTTCACCGACACGTGGTTGAAAAACAATTTCCTACATTAATTCGATTTTTATTGCGTGGGGCCGTTCACTTTACAATTTTCGCCTTCGACTCGTTACAGTTTAATTAAATCGCTGATAAAATAGCCACGGTAGAATGGGGCATGCCTGATTAAATAACAGGTGGCATTTGACATTTACTTCGTTGCCTTTGGCCGATTCTCCCAACTGTGAGCAATTTATTCGATCACTAATTTCGATTTTATTACTGACTATAAATAGATCAATTAAATGGGAAAATTCGCACTGCACGATCACGTGCTTGCCCAAAATCGCTTGTCAATTGGGTCAATTGGGATGCGCTCGATCATTTCCAATATTACGATTTGTTTTAAAAGTGTCAAGACTGACACGTGAACTTTTCGTGTTTTTTTTTCAGCAATAAGCTTAATAAAGTTTTAATATTTCATGAGTGTAATCAGTTCTGCGGCCGAAAACGTCAAGAATTTCGCAATTGTTTTAACATTTGCGTGATAACAACAAATATATTCGGGCAAATTTATTTAGTACAATTTCGCACACATTTCGTTTTTATGGAAACTGGTGTCCTTTAAAATTTGTAATAAAAATTAAACTGATGTGACAAATTGTTAATGGTCAATCTATTTATGTATTCACAACATGTTATAACTAGTTTTGTTACTCAATTATGGCTAAATGAAAAATCAATTTCACTCCAATTTGGTCGCATATCAGATACGTTCGTTTAATATGAACATACAGCGTGTCCCAAAAAGGTTCCAATAAACATTTGGATGGAAATAATTTACTTCCTGGACAGGTCAATTAATTTTTTTTAAAATACTCTCACAATTTCTGTTTTTCTTCTAATGTTATGGCAGATTTCGAGAGTATGAAATTGCGATTTATGCTCGTCTACCATGTATTACCTGGAATTTGATATATGGATTTGTAAAAGTGATTTTATGGTGAAATTTTCACAAAAGATAAATTCTGTAACTCTCAGAAAACAAATTATTAAAAGAACGTTCAGAATGTATATTTTTCAAATTTGTGTTAAATAGGATACAAGAATGGTTGAAATTTAAATTTACTATAGTAAAAACTGCTAAGGGCCGGATCCTGGAAACAAATTTAACCGGCCAGTTAGTTAACTCTCCGATAAATACAGGATCATTATAAATGAATGTCCCATCGCATTTGGCGTTGAAAACCCACACAAATTTTGGATGTGCGCCGCCAGCCTTTCAACGTTAGACAAACTAGTAGACAGATTTCCACTACCGCCGGTAGCGCCACCTATCGGCAATACTAGTCTCACTCATATTATGAGGTTTGTGGCACATTCAACTACGTCATCAACGCCTACTGCGATGAGACAATCATTTATAATGACCCTGTACAATGTGATTGATTACTTTCTAGCGTTTCTATAGCAACGCTTGATTTAACCGGACAGTTAGTTATTGGGCCGTTTCAGAATCCGGCCGTAAGTCAGCAAAATGTTTAAGTTTTGGTTAATCAATATCATACGAAGGCTTTACAAAATGGAAAAATTAGAGTAGATCGTGCTTCGAAATGGTGTGATTTAAAACATACAGGTGTCCCAGAGTTGCGAAAAAGCTCCATAACTTGTTTGTTATTAAAGATATCAAATTTTTTTTTTTTCTAGATGATAGCTACGGTTCTACTGCATATTCGGAAAATATTGCGGTATATATACAGGTGTACCAATATTATAAAAACACTAAAGTTATGTTTTTTTAAATGGAACCTACCCAGTTTGATTAAATTTTTGGATTCTATGATCAGTGGCGTTTTTTTTTACCAGAATTCCGAATTGCAGGGATCCCTTCGAAAATTCGTACCTTCCAAATCGTTGCACATAAATTAAAATAATTGACGCTGTTTGATTCCTGAATGTTTGCCGCATCTGTTAAGTGTTTACTCAATAACGTGCTTAGTCGCATATGCCTACTGCGATTTTTTAAATATAACAAACTAAAAAATGAGTTTTTGACATTTTTAGTTCGTTATGTTTAAAAAATCGCAGTAGGCATATGCGACTGAGCAGGTTGTATAATTTTTTGAATTTCCATTTAATAATTCAGTACATTTTGCATTGTTACAACAATGTATGAGTGAAATATTCACATGTAATACCACGAGTAGGCAAAGTTATGTCGATTATTTTTGTGGTGCTGTCACGAATGTCACCCACGCTTGAATTTTAATATTATGAGTGCGCAGCACGAGTGGTATTCTCAAGCCTGGGGGACATGAGTGACAGCACACCAAAAATAGTCTACTTAACTTTGACTAAGAGTGGTATTCGAGGGACTATTCAACGAACCAAATTTAAAATATTTACTGCAACCACTAGTGGAATACCCAGTTATATTTTCACTAGTGAAATATTCGCTGAAATTTGCTGTTGCTAGGCCACGACAGTAAATATCTGCTATTTTACTGGTTAATATTTGAAAAATGACAGGTGAATTGAATAGTCAAGTCAATTTGCAATGGTATAAAAAAAAATCAAAGGCATGCATGTGTCATACAAATGTCAACTCTACACCACCCACATAGTTGCCACATACATTTTCGTACATAGTGGCCATTTTGAATCACCCAATATTATTAATAGATATTAATTTTATATTTTAATAGAAATAATTTGGAACATTCTAGATCAATATTTTATCCGACTTTAAAAAGGGGTAAATAATGTACTCCTAACTAATGAAAAGAGAATTTCATTGACTTTTTCTGTGCTGACTTAATAACTGTGTAATTTATGGTATCCTGGGAATAATAATTGCATGTTTACAATGGTACATAGTTTACCATAAACGTTAACACCCTACTGTATTTCATTATTTCGCTATTTGAAGGGTGTATTTATCGATAACAATGTATCTAATGTTTGATATATGAAACATTGTTTCTAAAAATGGGACTTTTACCCCTTTTGTTGTTTGTTTTAAAACAATTAAAATATTTGCATACAAGATTTATACTCAATTTCAACAAAAACTCTGCTAATTAATTACTAACCATTCAATTTTAACGAGCCAATTGTAAAGTTCTGCTGATTTTGTATTTAGACTGAATTGAAAGATGTTATTGATATTTTTCGTAAAATTTATAAGAATAGGCCTGTGGCAGCCATGTTTACATTGAGTCGTCGAAAATATTTACGCATTTATGAAGACCGATAATTTTCCACAAAATATTTTTGGTTGTTGTTCACTCATTCATATTGGTGAAACTCGTCGAGGGGTATTTTTTAAAGAACACAATCGGCTCGTAGAATTTCAAATCATTCCGTGCGGAAAAAAATCGTATTATGTGATTCGACGTACATGTCCGAAGATTCTAATAGAAAATCAAGACGTAACATATAAAGTGGAGCTTTCAAATTAAGCACTGATACAGAAACTCAGTTACTTATTTTTTAAAGATAATTGTATTTCTGTACATATAATAACTAGGCCAGCTATTCAATTAAATAGGAGAATAATAAATAAAGAATTTCATAATTTAACAAATCTTATCCCACCTCCACCCGGCGGCACGGCAATTTTGCCGGAGTACATACACTATTACGGATAATACTATCAAGTAATAGTGCAGTGCTTATCAACATAATTACCGGCGTCTCGCCTCCGCATTTTGACTTTTTTGTGTTTTATGTTCTGTGTCAATGTTAAGGAATTTCCTCACGATGTGACATGAGTATAATAATATACCTTTTTGAATTTCAACCACCAATGTGTTCTCTAAGTCCAAAATTTTTAAATTTTTAAAAAGAGATTGGGGTACTATTCCTGTTGAGCTAAACTGACTAATAAATAACTAATCAATCAAGTAAACTAGTACGAGTATGACGTAATGAGTTTAACCATCAGCTAATTAAAAAGGTGGTTAAACCAGTTAAACCATGCAGCTCCCAATTTAACAGTTAGTCACCAATTTAGCTGGTTCAAACGGTTAAACCGTAAAATGTATCGAAATGAGTCGAAGTGCGTATTAAAACCGGCGCCGCGTTGGACGCAATAGTTTTCAAATTAAAATGTCAAATGGTGTTGATTCTTAATTAAAATACGGACTCGGGAAATGTATATTTTAAATTTAATTACGTGCATAATTTTGATCTCGTTATTTTCGTAAGCGCGCGCGTTTATTTTTTATTTTAACTACCCGTTCCAGTACTTTCAATATTTGAAAAACTTTCCAAGCGCAGGGTACACCGTATACGTCAATTTATCTTAATGAAAAAAGTTGGAAATTAATAAACTCACGTGTGTGTATTTTTAGATGGTTATGGGCAGTGCTGGCGAATGTTTTTTTTTTTGGAATGTCTAGTGGAAGTAGATTCAAAGAAAAACAACTGAGGATTTTATATACATTTGAACCACTAACAAACTGACATTTTCATTAACAGCTTTATGTTAAGAATTTACATTTTCTTTTACGTGGGATAGTTTTCTTAATAATGAAAATATGCTGGCGGAATTTTTATATTTTCCCGGGTCAGCGCTTACAAATAACAATAAAAGTGACATCATAATATCTTTTATGATCTAATTTTAGCGCCATTTATATTACTGCCAATATTTCTCGCATTAAGCTGCCCGAGAAGCTTGAGGAACTTTCGTTAATTTCGATCTTGAAATAACACAGTATCGGCGGATGTTTCGTAGTATTCTTTTATCAGTTATTCTGCGAGTGTTTGAGCAGAATATTGAAAGGGACAGGAAAGCCGTTATGAGCTCCAGTTTCCGGTTAGTTGTCGGTACTGCATCAATATCGCACAAGTTTCTCAGGTGGAGCAACATAATGCCTATGTGGCCGTTATATCGAGTCTATTGAGACTCGGTCAATTTCCGGAAGATGTTGTCGAGCTTAGAGCTTTCGCCTTTTGTATTTTTAATGTGCGCTTTATGGCAGCGTTCGGTCTGCTGTGACTTTTAAGTACTTTGTGGAGGATTTCGGTTTGGCGATCATGACGCGGCTTGATGCTTTCCTGCATGAAAATTTTTCATGGGTGCACACATTGTTCCATTACTCTTTTACCGCCGTATTTTTCTGCTAACGTCCCACATAATAAGATACAACAGGAAGGTGTAGACGAGGTAAACGGTTCCGCCGCTCGCGTTTAAAAGGTTCAAACCTAAAAAGCCCTCCGGGAAATTCACTACATATGAGCTAGTTAAAGTTGTAACGCAAATACTACATCTGTTTTAATTATACCCCACCTAAATTGTTAATAAGGAGGAATAAACATGCCGAAACGTCCGGCTTAATAAATTATTGTTATATCATGAAACTTTCGGGACAGTAAGGGGCCGGGATTAAAATTTATTTCAGATACCTATGTTCCATTATATTAAAAATGGCGGTGTCGACAGTTATTGTGCCTAATAAAATGCTGTTTTACTACTTCGAATAAAGAAGCCAGTCCTCTGAGGCGCGCTTTTCCTACATTAGCAGACTCCCAAGCGGATTTAGTTTATGAAACGGCCACTTTTAAAATAAAAATGATTTGGAAAAGGAGTCGTTGACGGGTCAAAGTCAAACTTCCCGGTTTTTCCCACAGGATTAAATTTCTCCTGGTTTTTCCGGGAATGATCTTACCAACAAGTTTCCATTCACATCTGTGCTTTTAAAAGTCTTTGGGCTTAGCACAAAAAGATTCACTTCTACTCTTAATGATATAATCTACTATTTTTTAAATAATTCTTTGAAATCTGATACCAGAACGCAAAAAATACTTACATACTAAATAATGATATTTGGCCGTCTTGAAACCCTTCAGACCCTTCAACCCCTAGATTTACGTCAGCCCGTGTTATTGATAATGCTAATAAGTTTTAGGGTTGTAATTTACTTGGGGTCGAAATGCGGAGTTTATTAAGAACAGCGACGTCATAATTTTTATGTTAATTGGGAAGATATTATCTCGTTGGTCTCGAATTTCGTGACAAGGGTAGGCGGTCTATTCTCTTCAGAATGTTTTGATAAATGATGTGCGTCCGATGATGTAGCCTTAATCAAGTTTTTCCCAAAAATTAATTATCGCTGGTGGCTAGCGTCGCCGGCGTAAAATTGAGATACAAAAATTTTATTTTGCATTTGTGTTTTATGTTGGTATATGGAATTTCAGGACAATACCAGGGACAATAAAAAGTTATTGGTGATTCTAAAAATTACGAGACTCCAAAATAGTTCATAACAAAAGCGATCGCGTGACAAAACAGCCCTGAAAAACAGAAAGTGCACAATATCGGGGCACCACGTGCACACAAAATCTGACGATGCAAATTAACAGTTGTTGCAGCTGAATGGGAACGAGATCGCATTGGTGAGGCGGAAAAAGCTCCAATCACTAATCGAGAAGGCATTAAATTTGAATCAGGATCAAATAGTAATATCAGGATGGAATAGTAATTTCAGGATTGGCCGAAACAATGAGTCGTGTTCCAGCTGGCAGTTGGTGTAAATTAATCAGGAAAGTGAGCATAACAAGAGTTGTTGTAAATAAGTGAAGAGGTACCAGAAGCCGATTCGTAATCGATAGAGGGTGAGGTTTTCGAAGTCCAGAGGTAATCTGGTTCGTAAATTTTCCCAGAGGGAGGTTTGGCTGTTTATGGTTGCCAAGTTTAATAATAAAAAGAGAGCAGCTGCTATTAGGGACATACTGCAAAATGCTTCAGATTCCTCTGGCATATTGTTATCGGGAGCGCCGCGACGTCAACCTTGCCCCATTTCAGCACCAACCCATCGACTTTCACTCGACTTCTTATTAATCGGACGGCGCCGCTCACGTCAAACCGAAATCAGCCGTCGCTTCCTGGGGTGAATTAAGGGTGGTAATTTTTCGGGCGGGTTTCCGTTGCAGGTCGTGCCCCCGACAAACAGTAATCCTGCAGCCTTGGAAGTTCGTATTATTACGAAGTCTGGAGGAGCAACAGTTCACACTTCCTTTCTCTACGTCTGTTTGCGCCGCTCCATTAAACTCTGCCCCTAATCTACTTTGTAGCACCAACTTCACCAACAGCACGGATGGGAACAGGCGTTTACTACGCAACCTGTGAAGTTTAACTCCACACGAGGCACATGACGAGCACAGAAACTAGACATGTAAAGCGGCGGCGGCGGCCCGACCGCCCCCGAATTCGCGAAACTTGATTAAAGACAAAAATAATTTCAGCTAACGCATGAATATTTTACTTTTTTCGACGCGGAACTTTAATGGAATACTGATGTGGGGATTAACTAAATCGTAATTCGATTTAGAATGCCCCCAGGTATCGTAATTTTTAATCTGGGCCTGGATACGTGATGTTTTATCTGATCAAAATTTATTATTTTTATGGCGTTATTCCATAAAACTCGGACGGATCGAGGTGTGGAAGTTGCAATAAAAGAATAAATCAAACGGTATTATTAATTTCGCCGTTATTCGCCATGTAATAAAATTCCATCAGTTTTTTTATTACCGGAAAAATACAATTTTATAAAAGTGAATTTCTCAATTTTAACATCGCATAAATTTGCAATCGATATTCCTATTTCGTTGCGCAAACGTCCTTACGGTCATTTTCGTCTAATAAGACTCTTTCAAATTTCAAAGTGAACTCGCTTTGAACTCGGTTTCATAATCTGCTTTTTAAAATTTAAGCTACTTTGTCTAAACTTCAACGTAAAGCCAGTGATGAACTACTTTAAGAAGATAAAGCTGACGAAAAAGAGAATCTCGCCTGTTGCACTTTATCTCGCATCTCATGTAAAAGTACTCACTAGTATTAACTATAATTACGTCTGTTTTAGCAGCCACGTTTCACTGATGATGCATTTTTTCTGTTTCACTGAATACTGTTAAATCCCCTTGAAGAGAAGGCCTTATTTATACAAAACAAAGGATTCGACCACAATTAGCTCCATTATTTGTGGTCATTCAACGGTTAGTTAGCATACATCTAATTATTTTAATTGGCATGTATTCATTTTGTTCGTAAAGGCATTACGGTAGTTTCATGTCTCATTTAATACATTTACGTTTGGTGAAAATATTAACAACAGCTAGAATAAAAAATGTTGAAAATGTTATTTGTCGCTAGGGTAATTTTTTGAAAGAAAATAATTTTGATTTGGTGTCATCTAGATGTCATTTATTGTTTGTTTTGACATCACAATCACAGCAGTAGCAACGAGACTGCCAAATCGATCCGACAGGAAGATCAATGAGGCAAAAATACATATCAGAGTAGTTTTTAAATGCTTGAGGGATTGAAATGTATCTCAAGTGACATAAAAACGGATCTGTGAACCATGAAGACGATTTATTTTTATTTATTTTTAGTTTTAGTTTGCGTTCAGGGAAGCTGTTGCTGTTCTATTAGCGAATAATGAAGTATCTAAGCCATTTGTTATTTAATAACGAGGTGAAAATTGTAGCCTTCAGCACTGATATTCCTCGTTTATCCAAGGACACAACAAAATTAATTATTGGTTTGTATTTCCTTCCGTTTTTGCCACAATTGCTCTTCGATAAATGACAAAAAATTTACTTCTCAAATTATACCTATAGAAAACTTCTTCTTAAGTCAGTCAAAGAGAAAAGGGACATTTCGACATGGATTTGGTTAACTTTTGTTATATTTACGGCTTACCACAACACAATTAAAAATACATAACTTGACAAGGCCGCGAAATCATTCTTTAACGTACCGAGAGAAAAATTGGCGCCGAGGCCGCTTGCGGCCGAGGCAGCACAATCTCGAGAATGTTAAAAAGGATTTCGCGATCAAGGTGTACACAACATTTTTTGTGCAACTGAAAATTTGTGATTGTTATAAAACGAACAAGGAAATTTACTTCACTGTCAATAAATATATACAAAGTCGGCTAACATGTCGCTACGGAAATGACATAAATAAAACAATTCATTTAGTAAATAATCGTAAAAATGTCGGGATAGAATTGTAGTGATGTGTCAGTTTTCATACCCGAAAAATCAAAACGCCAGTCTTACGTGGAAATGATTGGTATCAAATATTAAAATGACGTTTACTTCAACGGCTGCCGTAAAAAGCAACAGCCGCGAAATTGGATTTCGCGGCCTGCTTTAGGTACTCGTTTCGCGTACGGTTGCACAAAAAATTGTTTAGATCTTTAAAGAGGGTATGAAAACAAGCGACAAACTTTCTTCAATAGAATAATAAAAGTTACTTTTCTGTTTTTGTGTACAGCCCACTTAACTTACCACTTTGTACTATATTAACTCTACTACCCTATTAAGATGTACATTACTTTTCAAATACCATTTCATTTGAACAACACGTGAAAAGTTTGGTAATGTCCTAAAGCACTATTAACAAACAATAGTACAAAAAACTACTTATTTTTTGTTTATACTTATGCTCGAACGGAAAAATACTAGAAATGTAAACGACCAAAATTTACGTTATAAATAAGTTTCTATCAATATTTCGTATTTACTTACTTGTAGGTATTGTACTCATTAATTTTTGTAGCTCCTATTGGCTTCCCGGTAATTACATATTTATGTTGCTTGCTACTCTTTTTCAACAATCGCTAAAAAGTCAGGTCAACTATATTTTGTCCTTCCATCCAGTCAGTAAACGAGTGTGCTTTTTAAATCACATTTTTTAGATTAAGAATTTATCTTATTGTGCACCAGAATATTTATTTATCTTTGTAAAGTAATAAATCCTTCACATTATGTTATTCGCGCTTTTTCAAGTTTTTCTCGTTTTTCTTAATATCGAGATTTAATTACAAAATACAACTACATAGCTGGATTCAAGTTCAGTTTGTTCAGCTGTCACGAATAATGAAACATATAAATCAGAATTTTTGTCGGAAGAATTTGTGAGACTGATAATAATGAAAGTGGAGCCCGACTGATCTCAGACGCATTATTAAACTAAAAATGAATTTTTACAAAGCACTTCCTCACAAAGCACTAATTGAGAAGTTGATTTTAGGACGCCTCATTTTAGTACTCGTCACAACGAATGAGTCTGTAGCGTCTGCATTAATTTGTTATTTTAAAATTGATGGAAAGCCTAGCGAAGTGTGTAATTAAAGAGAAATTAAATGCGCGCTTTTGTAATGTTATCGATAATTCCATAAAGAGGATACATATTTATTCTAACGTGTACAAATGAGTAGTAAACAAATATTGGTGAAAAGCTCGTTCGAGTACAACAATGTTGAGCAGGCGCGCAACAATGGAATTAATTTATCCAAATGACTACTTCGAAAAATGAAAATGTTGTATTTACCGAAAAATCATTCAACGGAATTGTCCGATTAGTCACGCGAAATTCTATATTTCACGGTAATTAGACTATATCTCGTATCGGAAACAATCCAAACGTGTCATTTTGTTAATTTGAAAAAATATTTGCACTCACGTTCAAGTTTTGTATAAATACAATCATTAACAACGACACACCCGCCACATCCTTCATAATGGCATTTAACAAGCTCTTGTTCCTTGTTTTTGTTTGTGTAATAAGTGGTTATTAGTATTAAGTTAGTGGTGATTTTCTACTCATTAAAATTCTTTTAGTAAGCGGGGCCCACGGTGGTGGTGGTGGTGAAGCACCGTCAGGACCGGGAGCGGCTCTTCTGAAACCGATCAAAGCTCTACTAAGCAAGATACCACATTGCGTCGGAGCTATTTTAATGTTTGTGGTTATCAGAAAGACCCTTAAAATCATCTGGCCGCTTCTTTTGCCCTTATTACCATTAATTATACCACTTATCGCGATTACCATCGCATCGAAATTGCACAAATCTGCTAGTTAAAATAATTATTTAGGAATGTCTTTCTGATACGAATAAATATGTTAGGCGACCAAGTATTTTGAGATTTTTAATTAAAAATTCACTGTCACGGAATAAACTTTCAGGTCTCTTGCTAATGTTGAATTGCTGTACCAAAGGAACTTGACAAGCTTTATTCTCAACTGCAAGAACAATATGTCAAGTTCCTGACAAAGGATATTCAAACTTTCTAACATTACAAAATATATTACTTATGTTCTAATTGGGTTATCTTTAGATTGAGATTCTCCACTGAGGGTTAATTCCAGGATTAATTATTATTACCTTCAGGAGCCTGATTTCTGCAAATAATTTTAAGAATTACTCTAGAGATGTAAGGGAGCGTTTATCAAGTTAAAATAGTGTCTGGTGCAACAGAAATTAATTCTTCTTGAAGTACAATTATAAATTGAGAGTTTTATGCAAATTGAGTTGATTATTTCAGAATGGTATTGTGGGTTGGCTTTTATTTTTAAATTTTTAAACAAAATACAACATAGAGAGATAAAAAATTTATGATTGATCCAGGATACGACAGAACTGATGCCCCATTAAAATGACACCGGATAAATTTTAAGCTGCAGTCCATAGATAAGGCTCGACAAATAATCATTCTATTTCGGATTGTGTCCCAAATTCGGTAAAAATTCAAGTTTGATCCTTTGTTTTAAGGTTTCTGATCAACAAAGAGTATTTATAATAAAAATTGATCTCTACTATCGAACATTTTGTTCGTTCCTCCCTTTCTTGTCTTGCTCGTACATTTCTTCTTAAAAGATGAGCGGTTACAATATCGTCACAATCATTCTAAAAAAATGTTACTTTTTATACAACAAAAAAGGAAAAAGGAACTGGATAGAGCATCATCTTCAACATCAAGAAATTTTTGTGGATATATTGTTTTTAATATTTGTGCAAAATTGTATTTATATTCCACTCTCTTATTACAAAACTTTTTTATTGGGGGAAAGATAAATTTAATTTTCATATTAATCTCTAAATGAGATTTCTATTTAAGACCAAATTCGATCAATATACTTTGATATATTTTTGCGAGAAACGCCCTCTCATAATTAGCAGCTTATTCGAATTATATTTGAAATGCTTTGAATAGCCGGCGGTACTTGGATGCTTGCAATTTCTTGTAAATCCAAAATAATGTGACACTTCATACCACTGCAATAGCAAATATTTACCTAATGACGCTGGAATTTCGGTCATTGTTGCGAGAAATACATTTTTTGTTCGACACTGTCAGAATTTGAGAATTTTCTCCTGTGTGAACGGATTTTGATAAATGTCACAACTTGTCAAAACGAAACGTCAAGCTAATTTTAAAGATTTTAAGCGATTTGAAGCCTTTAAGGGGCTCGTCGAATAAAAAAACATTCAACTCGTTCGTGTGTAAATTGGGCCTTTTTTGGCACTCGTGGCCCACTTGTGCAAAAAAAGGCCCAATTTGCACAAGAATTAATTAAATAAACTACTCTTATGGCATTTCGACATATTTTCTTGTTGCAAGCCATTATAGAAAATGTTTCGTTGTACTCACGTGAAAATATCGATGATGTTTGTTGCCAAATTCACTCAATTTTTCCCATTTTGAAAAAATTACTGACATTCAGAAAGTTAAATAAAGTAACAACAAGTCCTTTGAGCGAACAATATAAAGCTTAGGATCATCAACCTAACTAGATGTAATTATTTTTAAAAACATTTTTTTTCCTCTTATATTCCCTTTTACATGTATATTTTTGTTGAAAAGAACTGAACTAAGTTTATAATAGCTTCTACTGATTTGTTATTTTTGAAGATGGAATTTGCAGGCTTTAAAAAAATAATCCATTTTACTAGAATAATAAACAGTTGCGAGGCCCGTTATCTAAACATAAATTATGCTGCATTTTATGCAGCAAAGATTAAATATCTTGTGGCGAAATGTTATCTTTGTAATTAACAA
The DNA here is from genome assembly GCF_963966145.1 of Tenebrio molitor. Classification (NCBI taxonomy): domain Eukaryota; kingdom Metazoa; phylum Arthropoda; class Insecta; order Coleoptera; family Tenebrionidae; genus Tenebrio; species Tenebrio molitor. The sequence goes on along the minus strand of NC_091051.1, from coordinate 12,450,216 downwards.
ATTAAGCAAAATATCGTGCAAAATACGTTTTCCGAAACACGTTAAAGTCGTAAAACTTTATCTAAAATTTAAACTGCAAGTTATATATAACACTGTACACGGTTTTTCTCACACAATTAAATCCTGCAACCACTTAACGTAAGGATGTAAATTTACCACGTTGAAAAAACACCATCGAAAATGAGTCGGGGGAAAGTCCTAGTTATAATAACAGCATTCTTGATATGCAACTTCATCCTTGCTAAAGGTACGTAAAGAGCAAATCTGAAAGTTGTTACTCCTTATTTTTATTTTATTTCAGGCAGCGACACCCCCGCGGAGGTGGGTTCAGTGAAGGTCGTCACAGAAGTGGGTAAAAGTGGGTTGCTATTACCGTTGATAATCCCGATTTTGATAACCCTTTTGACGGCACTTGGACCTCTCGGCCTACTTTTCTTGACTGTCTTGCCGCTGTTCCCACCTTTAATCTTAATTATAAAACCAGTACTGAGAGTTGTTGTACAAAGCATTGATCCAATTGTGGGTCAGTTAGTGAATTTGGGTGCGCTTCCACTTGAGGCATTACCGAAGTTGTTGAAAATATTACCAATTCTGCTACCACTGCTGGCAATATTACCAGCGTTAGGACCCATTGGTTTTGTAATTGTGTTACGTTTGTTATTACGATATGGAATTGTACAACATTTACTAGGTAACAATTTATCATTACCCACTTTGGTAATATCGCTAATAATCCTAGTTTTTCTCAAAAATATATTACCACCTCCTCTTCCTGATATATTACAATTTATTAGGTCTATACTAGGATTATTAGCTTTGGTACCAGTATGGCTACCTCTTGGACCTATTACTCTGGCGATAGTTCCAATTATAGCTTTAATTATAACACCAATAATTACAACAATTAGACAAGTCATGGCCCCCACTAAATTGCTGCCAGTTTTGTTGTTGTTGCCACAGATTCTACCCGCACTGATACTACTTTTAGGTCCCCTAGGGCCCGTGCTTATTTTACCATTGGTGCTATTACTGGGGCCGATAATTCCGGTACTAGGACCACTTCTGCTTCCTATTTTGTTGCCACATTTACCAAAAACAATACAACCTTTGTTGGCACCTTTGCTGCCTATCCTTGCACCTTTGTTGGCACCACTTGCACCGCTGCAACCACTCTTGGCTCCTTTAGCTCCTTTGTTGCCTCTGCTAGGGCAACTATTCGTACCTTTATTATTAGCACCGCTGCTTTCGTTTTTGAAGTTTCTCAATCCGCTAGTTATTCTAATTTTACTTCCCGCTCTTTTACCACATTTACCACCTCCCCTAAATCCGATAGTTACCAAGTTATTACCCAGATTAGCACCACTGTTAGACAAACTGGCCCCACTGCAACCATTGCTAGCTCCTTTGAATCCACTATTGCCACTGCTCGGCCAACTAGCTCTTCCGTTGTTACTATTGCCAGTGTTGGGGCCAATAGCGCCACTACTTCCAGTACTAGGACCTATTTTGCTTCCTCTTTTGTTACCACATTTACCAAAAATTCTACACCCCTTGTTAGCTCCCTTACTGTTGTTATACAGTCCAATTTTAAAACCTCTATCACCATTAACACCATTATTAGCCCCGTTATCTCCGCTTTTGCCTCTATTGGCTCAATTTTTCCTACCCCTAATAATTCCAGTACTTTTAAGGATTTTCGTCGGACTGCTTCCACTGTTGGGTCCTTTGTTGCTCCCAGCCCTATTACCTCATCTACCGCCAACTATAAAACCGTTATTAGCCCCTCTGTTGCCTCTGTTAGCCCCCATATTAAAACTGCTGGCACCTTTACAGCCATTGGTGGCACTTTTGAATCCTCTGTTGCCGTTACTTGCTCAAGGCATCATACCTGTACTACTATTACCAGTTTTAGTAACTTTGGGACCAATACTTCCAATAGTAGGTCCACTTTTACTTCCTTTGTTGTTACCGTATTTACCAGCCAGTCTAAAACCTCTTTTAACACCTTTGATGCCTATATTGGCACCACTGTTAAAATTACTTGTTCCTCTGCAACCGCTTTTGAAACCGTTGAACCCACTTTTGCCTTTGTTGGCGAAACTTTATGTACCATCTTTACTGTTGCCCATTTTAAAATTATTAGGACCGTTGTTACCAGTACTGCTCCCACTTTTACTTCCTGTACTTTTGCCACTTTTACCAAAACCAATTCAGTCACTGTTAGCACCTCTGTTGCCACTTTTACAACCCCTAATAAAACCATTTCTACCTTTACTGGAGGCTTTAAAACCTCTTCTGATTCCTTTGCTTCCCCTATTAGCACCTTTATTGCCAATTATTTTATTAGGTCCCATCTTGCTACCACTACTTGCTTCTCCTATTGCTGGCCCAGTGGGACCACTGTTACTGTTGCTTTTAACACCTATACTTTTACCGATTGCAAAGATTGCTCTAGAACCCCTAGCTCCTGTGTTAGGTCCTATATTAGGTCCTCTTGCTCCTGTGTTACCCGTTTTTTTGATTTTGTTGCCTCTTTTGGCTCCCATTCTGGGACCCCTTTTGCCACTTGTATTAGGTCCGTTGATATTACCAATTTTGAGCCCGTTGCTGACACCACTTCTCTCCAATTTGGGACCTATTCTTCCTTTGTTAGGACCAATTCTGTTATCCCCTCTTCGTCCTTTGTTATTACCTTTGCTTTTAACATTAGGACCCATGATATTACCTCAGGTAGGGCCTCTTCTTCAATCACTCAAACCTCACATGGGCCCTCTACTACCTTTGTTGTTACCTTTATTGGCACCTCTTCTTGGCCCAGTCCTACTTCCTTTATTGCTAATTTTAGCACCGTTACTGGTTCTTTCAGGACCTCTCAAACCAATTATAGCTCCTTTATTGGGTCCGGTTTTACCTCTTATTGCACCGATTCTATTATTATTTGGACCACTGCTGTTACCTATGTTAGCTCCTATTCTTGTCCCTGTTCTGCTTCCTCTACTACTTACAGTGGGACCGCTACTAGTTCTTGCAGGGCCACTCAAACCAATTATAGCACCTTTGTTAGGTCCAATACTGCCAACTCTGGGACCTCTTCTAGGTCCACTGTTAGGTCCTCTCTTACCTGTACTTCCCTTAATTCTAATTCTGGGGCCTTTACTAGCTATGGGTCCATTAAAATCTATTTTAGGTCCTGCTTTGGCTCCTATATTGCCCCTTATTTTGCTATTGGCACCCGTTTTATTAACAACAGTTCTAGCTCCACATTTACTTCCGCTACTTTTAGTATTAGGTCCTCTGATAATACCTGTTCTAGGACTCATAATAGGGCCAATAGGACCAATTATACCAAAACTGGGTCCGATTTTACCTCCCTTGCTACCATTAATACTAAAACCCCTTACCTCATTATTGAAAAAACCTCATTAGCACGTTCCTCCTACATTTAATATTCAGTTATAAAAGCTTCTCTTTTGTCTCGCTTTAAATTGGGATTAAGAATTGTAATTAATTTTTAGATTAATAACTTCTTTATACGTAAATTTTATTTTGTCACTAGTGTGTTTCATTATTATTTCTAAAATATGTTGTAATTACTTTGGAACATATTAAATATTACATATTATTGATTATTTAATAATACGTGGGTAATGATAACAGATACTATTAGTTTTAAATTTGCTGTTGTAATTAATATCTAGTAGTTGTAATATAAATAATAAAGTTATCTGTAAAGAATAACATGTACCTACCTATATCTATTTATAGATTGTAATAAAAAATTATGCAAGAACAGAAGATTTTAACATCAAGTACTCTAAGATTTGTGTAACATTGAAAATTTTCAGGTATTATTAATAATAATTAACCGGAATGAAAAAACAGTCGAAAGAATCTGAAATAATTTGATTGACGTATGTACGAGCATTTCGCATACCTAAAACAAGCCGCGAAAGCCAATCTCGTGACCGTTGCTTTTAACAACGGCCGTTAAAGTAAATGTCATTTTAAAATCAGAGTTTCCATGTATAAGGTTGGTGTTTAGAATTTTCGCGTATGAAATTAGAAACCGCAGATTTTATAATACGTATTTTTTAACTCTGGAGGAGTACCTACACGAAACGGAAACATCAGTTCACTACAGTTCTCTTCCGACATTTTTACAATTTAAAAAAAAATGAATGAATAATGACGTGTAAGCCGAATTTTATAATAATTACTAAATTTAGGTTGCACAAAAAAATGTTGTGTACACTTTGGTCGCGAAACCGTTTAACATCCTCGAGATTGTCTGCCTCGGCCGCAAGCGGCCTCGGTGAGAATTTTTCTGTCGGTACGTTAAAGAATGATTTCGCGGCCTTGATATACAATAACTAGTAAGATATTACCTACTATACAGAGTGATCAACAAGAATCCAAATCAGAGCAAGCGTTGCAAATTATCGGTCACGTCGTAGCAAAATCATATGCACATAAGCGGTCAAAACATGGGCGTAGACAATTTATGGTCTCAAACGCTACTTAATAAAAATGATACTTTATGAATTTTAGACGTTGAAATTATAATTGTGCATTTTATTATTATTATAAGATAAGGGAAACAATTTATAAGATTAACAAGAGCAACATTTTACATTTGTAAGAGTAAGTAAATTATCATCTTTATTGCCAAACGCGACGCTACTGGTACGGAGATGCTTCGTTGAAATGTCACATTTCAAAATTCAAGGTTGTTGTTGTTGACAATTTAAGTGATTTAACCTAGAAAACAAATCTTCGATTTCGGCAAAGTTTACAGACGTTTATTGAAGTTGTAAGCAATAATTATCCCAGAATAAGTTGTAAAATGGGTTTTACCATTAAAGAGAAGGCATTTTTATTAGATTATTTTCGAAAGAGGGTGAAACAAGAAAAAGAAGACTGGCCTTACTTTGTACCCCCTTACACTGAAGAATTTTAAGCCAGATGTCCGAACCTGATGGTATTGGTTATCAACAAGTTTATCAATGTCTTAAAATTATAGTGCCTAATTTTAGCATAACATAACCCATCATTAAGAAGAAGTCAGGTCAGTCCTTAGTTCAAATTTTAGAAATGGTGCAAAATGTTCAACAAATTATCAAGGAACATCCCTCAACTTCCATAAGGCGTTTAAGACAACAAGTTAAATTGTGTTATGGCACTTATCAGAAATTTTTTAAGAAGGATATTAATTTGTTTCCCTTTGTGTGTTGCAAGAAATAAAACCCACACATTACCCTAAACAAATTGACAGCTTCATAAGGGTTTTTGAAATTATGAGAGGCGAGTTTGATTCTGTCTGGACCACAATGGAGAACATTTTGAGCAGTTTTTGTGAAAACTTATTTTTTGACCTTGGAGTAATTTAAATGTTTTAAACACTGCTAGAAAAGATACGAGTAAGTTCTCAATTACCCAAAAATTAGAGAATAATAACTTTTACACTTTTCTTACAGAAAACAACAAAACAAAGAATTGTGAAAAATAATTATTTTTAAAATTTTGTAACTCAGGATTGTGCCTTATGAAGGAATTTTGTGTAACTGTGTGTTTTTTCCTTAATCAATAATAAATAATAATTAATTATAACTTGCTTTTAAATCTATTATTCATGAATTACAAAAAATTTATAAAGGCAATTAATGATAGATTTTTGAGAGGTAGGCAACCAACAAAACGAGTGTCCACAGCAAGTAAATAAAAGGGGCTGATCCATGATAGAAATACGTTTCGATAAAACAAAAGATGAGGTAGCACTCTTGATTTGGTTTCTTGTTGATCACTCTGTAGTTAGGAAATCATGTTCAGAATAATATTTTGGAGAACTAGTTTTTGAAAGATGAGAAAGTAAGTTTTAAGTCGTTTAGGTGTAGGAACTGATTAAGTGATTAGTTTGCTGCCAGGAAATGTTGTAAAGAACGTTTCTCGAGTAGATTAGGTATGTACACATCGTCAAAAAGGAAAGCGGTGGATATTTTTAAGCGGATTGTGAGAGTTTATTCAATTAGGAAATCATGTTATTTAATAAAAACTTAACTTGAAAATTTGTCTCTTTTATTTTCATTTACCTCAAATCTCTTCTTAATTTTAACCAAAAATACAGTTTCATTTTATTAATAGTAGAGTCTTATATACAACGAAACAACGTTGCAACTGTTAACTCCCAGTTTCATATTTTATATAGAATTTTGAAGCGTCACTTTGACAAACTAAATCAAGATGTCAATGGTATTGCCAACCTAATTTTAAATTTAAAATGATCTTACGGTATAATAAATAACTATTTCTTCTCGGTTTAGTTGGTTTCGTTAAAAAAAAATCATCTATTCGAAGATTATTATTCTTAATTCTTTTCTATTGTTCCCTAATGTATAGTCGAACGGTTTATAGGGGGCATTATAATCTTATTCGACGAGGAATAGTACAATTTGTTACTGGTAAAAATTGCCTATATAATAACAATAGGCAATTTTTACAGGTATAAGATTATATGCCCCCTATAAACCCTTCGACAGTACAATAGGGAGCAATTGGGTTTATGGACGCTTTGCAATCTTATTCGACGGGGAATACTATAAGATGTCACAGCGGAAAATTATATTGAATTATGTTATAGATCTTGGCCATTTTAAGTTTTGTGAAAAGTATATTTTTTGTCTAATATAAAAAATATCATCTACCTGCTGCTTGACAATCAGTAGGTTTCAGTCCGTAACTAAAATGTGTTACGAACAATCGTGCTCGAAAGAAAATTTCTTAAATACGTTCCGAACATAAAAATTATCGGAAATAATTTCAAAAATCGTATATAACACAGTCCATGCGCGGTTCCAGACAAAAACTGTTGTCCGACAGTGTCAAAATTATTGGTCTGTATTTGAATAAAATGTGAGACGCTTAAAATGAGTCTCCAAAAGATTGTTTTGGTTTTAATAATCACCCTGGTGTATAATATTTCTGACATAGGTAAGTACCTACCAAATTTGTATACAGTTGAAATTCATGTCTATATTTTTAGCTATGGACCCTGACCCTATAAAGAGTTTAAGTTTAATTCAAGCTGTTGCCGAAACACCGAAAAATGTTTTAATAGGTTTGTCAGCTCCTGTGCTGATACCGTTTCTGCTGTTAACTTTGACTGCTCTCGGACCTGTTGGTGTAATTTTGATAACGATCTTACACTTCTTTGCACCTTTCCTAACACCGTTCACGAGTATTTTAAAAGATGTTTTAAAACGGCTCGTACTTAGCGTCGACCCCATTGTGGCGCAACTGGTGAATGCGGTTAATCTCCCTTACGAGGGTCTGCCGAAGTTACTGAGGATTTTACCGTTTGTGTTACCACTTACCCTGTTTCTACCTGCTCTGGGACCTTTTGGCTTCATACTTTTATGGAAACTACTAGTAAAGAATGGAATTGTACAACATTTGTTAGGTAACAATTTATCATTACCCACTTTGGCGATATCTTTAATCATTTTAGTTATTCTAAAAACCTTTCTACCAAATATTTCATCTAATGTACTTCAGTTTATCAGAACTGCATTAGGATTGTACGCCTTACTACCTGCTTGGCTACCTACTGGCCCTGTTTCACTAAACATAATCTTATCACTTTCTTTGATTTTGACACCCATAATTACTTTACTGAGAGCTCTTTTTGCACCAGTCGGAGGTTTGCTAAGAAAGTTGTTCCAAGCTTCTCCACTTCCTTTGCTACTTTTACCCTACGTTTTGCCCCAGCTTGGAGCAATTTTAGGACCTCTCGCTCCCTTAGTTCTCATGCCTATCCTAATACTACTGGGACCGTTAATTTTACTTCTGGGCCCACTCCTGTTGCCCATTCTTTTACCGTTCTTGCCCTCACCTTTACAACCGTTGTTAGCACCATTGCTACCACTGTTGCAACCAATACTGGCGCCGTTCTTGTCACTTATAGCTCCTTTGCTTCCACTATTAAACCCTCTGCTACCACTGTTAGCACCAATTCTTTTACTGGGTCCCATTCTATTACCACTAATTTCTCTTATCTCAGGTCCTTTGGGAGGCATTTTGCTTCCTGCACTTCTTCTATTGGGTCCAGCACTCTTACCGGTTCTAGGACCTTTACTCGGACCTCTTGCTCCAATGTTAGGGCCACTAGCACCCCTTCTTTTGTTATCGATTCCACTGTTATTACCTCTACTTGCCCCGATTCTAGGACCCGTTTTACCCCTGTTGCTGTCAGTTTTAGGACCTGCACTACTACCCCTTCTAGGACCACTCGCACCAGTTCTAGGTCCTCTGATAGCTCCAATCCTTCCCTTCCTACAGACAGTAATTCCATTTATTTCATTATTAGGACCTTTCCTTGCACCAATCCTAGGAGTTATTGGTCCCCTTTTATTGCCTCTACTTCTTTTATTAGTACCCGGATTGGCACCTGTTTTGGGCCCCATGTTAGCACCCCTGGCTCCATTATTACCAATTTTAGGACCCCTTCTTTTACTATTTGGTCCCCTTTTGTTATCTTTCTTAGCACCAATTTTTGGCGCATTAGGACCTTTGCTTCTTGCGCCCTTACTTTTATTAGGCGCGGGACCACTGGGACCACTATTAGCACCATTTCTGGCACCGCTAGCTCCAATATTATCAGTACTGCGACCTTTATTAACACCACTAGCTCCCTTATTACCATTACTTCTGCTAATAGGACCTCTCTTGGCACCGATATTTGGCTTGTTAGGACCTATGTTCTCCCTGATTTTTGCACCATTACTTTTAATCGGGGGGCCGCTTCTAGGGCCACTGGGACCACTATTAGCACCGTTTCTGGCACCGCTAGCTCCAATATTATCACTACTGCGACCTTTGTTAACACCGCTAGCTCCCTTATTACCATTACTTCCGCTAATAGGACCTCTCTTGGCACCGATATTTGGCTTGTTAGGACCTATATTCTCCCTGATTTTTGCACCATTACTTTTAATCGGGGGGCCGCTTCTAGGGCCATTTTTGGCTCCCATACTAGGTCCACTTCTTTCTTCGATTTTACCTTTTTTAGGGCCGATTCTTTCAGTAATCGGACCAATTCTGCTATCAATTCCTGGTCTTTTAGGACCACTTGGCCCAATTATTCTTCTTATTTTAGGACCTATTTTACTTCCTCTCTTGGGCCCGCTAGCTCCGCTGGCTCCGTTACTCTTTCTCGGTCCACTTCTCTTTAACATACTGATACCTGCACTGGGACTTATTTTTAACGCAATAGGACCTATAGGTTCTATTATAGGACCACTATTACTTTTACCTTTAGCTACACTGCTGTTACTATTATCAAGACCTTTCTTCGGACCAATCTTAGCAACCGTATTAGCACCTCTAGCACCCTTATTACTACCCTTAGGCCCACTACTAACAAATATACTACCCGCTGTAGGACCTCTCATACAACCAATAGTAATTCTGTTGGGGTCACTTCTAATGCCTCTCTTTTTCATTCTTGGTCCGTTACTTTCACCCGTGTTTTCATTACTGGGGCCAGTGGTTGGATTAGTTGGTTCCATCCTAAGTTAATTGTAAAATATTACCTTATCTTATCAGTTTTAAAAATTGTCTAGTTGTTCTTCTGTTGCATAGGAATATGTTAACAAGTTATTCACTTAGTACCAAGGTAACTGTTGATTATAATCATGCTTAGATACCAATTGGAATAATGGATGATAATAGTGATCAATGTAAGAATAAATAAGTGGGTAATTGTAATATTGTTACGCATAAGTGAGTAGTCACGTTAATCTTGTACACGGTTGTTGAAGCAATGTGAATAAAGATTTTGGAAAAACGTGGTGTGACTTACCTGAACAGGCTTGCGGTGGTAGAGGAAATATGAGGGTGGTGGAGGACTTCCTTCGGGCCACAGCGCAGCCCAACGACTGCGGCTTGAAAGCACGAAGTTGCTGCATGAAGTCGGAACACTCCATGAGAGCAACGTCAGCGAAGTGCAAGTCGCAGAGTATCTGGTTTTTGAAGCGTCTTGCTCGCTTCTGGTTTGGACCCGTCAAATTGAGTCCGCACGAATTGCATCGCAAACATTCCTCGTGGTAGTGATTATTGTCGTACAGCGGCGAAGGTTCTGAAATAACCAGAAACAACAAAGGTTAGTGTTTGTTCAGGGAGCAGGGTTACCGTGCTCGAGTATTCCGAGGATCGCGTTGAAGTTTCAGTTTTCAGGTGGAAAAACTGATTTGCCAAATCGACCACGGCTCTGGATGTTCCGTCTTCCGTCACGTTAATTGACGGTGCGCCATCGCGAATTTCCAACCACAATAACGAAAGTTAAATAAAACTAGGCCCCGACGACGAAAACGTGGAATTTAAATTTGCAAATTAATTTCGTTATTCGCGACGACTGTTGCGATAAGTTTCAGGTGTAAATAATTCGACTTTACAACGAGTTAGTCAAGATGAAACTTTTCCTTGTGACACGCGTTTTGCACGATTAAAATAAATTAGACGAGAAAATTATCGTTGCAAGACCGAAAATTACGGCCAAATTTTTTAGACGTCTGTTTGTTTTCGTAGGAGGAAATTTAATATTTATTTTTAGTAAATGCTGAAAGTTTCAAAGCTGACGATGAGAACGATTTGCCTTTATTTTAAAAATAGATTAGAGTTACTTATTTCTCATCTTTGCAACACATCTGGTTGATTAGTAAACAGCTTAATCATCTGTTTGTATAATGGTGGCGTTATCATGCTAAATTCAGGAAATCCTTTCGCGAGACAGTTATTTCAAAATCACTTTGCGAAAAATAAATCTAAACTCAATGACACTAATTAGAGTTACTTTGGGGTGATATCACGTCTCCTCTAATTTAATTTTGGCTTAGTTATGGGCGACATTAACCGCGCTACCTTTCTCTCTGGAGCAGTTTAGGGGTTAATTCACAAACCGCTGGTGGTTTCTTTGTGTGGTGAAAAATGCATCAAAATTGGCTAAAAATGGAGGCGGCCAACCTTTCTACTTACTTTTATATACAAAAAAAAAATGTTGCCGTTACATTAATGTTATTAACGACATTCAAAAAGCGGCTTTTGTGGCCACATCTTTCACGTCGGGGTGTTTTTATTTTTTCGCACTGACGGCAAGATAGATTTGCATCTGTGGAATGTACGAGGCTGATAAAAAATAGCGTGAATAGAACAGGGTAATATTTTTCGTTTATGACAGGTTGCCAATAACGGCAATACATTAACGCGATCCTTATCCGATTTACCGACGTACGTGCAACAGTTTGGAAAAAATACAATTAATTAGAGACGAATTTGGGAGATCTTTCGATTGGGGCGCCAATTCATTAGAAAACAAGTACCTGTTTCAGCTGCCGAAATGTCGATAGGGTCATGCTCCAAACTCGAAAATAAGTAAATAAATGAACATCGCAGGAAGACGGCGCGCCCCAGTCAGCAGGAGCTAGAAGAGGGCGTCAGCGGCCACTCCCGTCATTTAAAAACCGACAAATTTACAAACTGTCAGTGGATGTTTTAAAAGTTTTGTCCGAGTGCATGCAGGAAAAGACCACGACGTCGACGTCCACGTGCTGCGGATGCCACGGCACCACTGAGGCAGCGTCGGGGCGCTTTAGCCCCACCTCCCGATCGATTACCAACTGTGTTATCACAAATATTACTGAGATGCCGGCGCGCACATTGAATTTGGGCCTTGCTGCCACCTAATGAATTTATACGGCGTCATTACGACCGCCCGAGGAAGTGGTCTCTGTTATCACAAACGAAACGATTATCTCACCAGCGGTTCTATGAATAATTACCGACAACAGTTCACGGCGAACACTAGCGTTCGTTTTTCACAGATCATGGAATAAATTATCGTGTGTTGCATGAATTTCCCCTCCAGTCTGGAGAGAATATGAATTTTCTTATCTAAATCCCTGCGGAAGTATCGCGCGATATTCTGAACGCGACGAGGATAAAAGTAATGTAGGAGGTTAATTTGGAAGGGGTCGCGCTGATAAGTCTACTTGAAATTTGAAAGCGGGGCGAAATCCTGGTCTGCAAGCAACAGGTCAGCTAAAACAGTATGTTAGCTACCGAACATTATCAGATAGAGAATTAATTAAACATCTGGCGGGACGATAAAACCCTTACCTGTTTGTGTACTGGAGTCGAAAAACGTGCTGGAAGTTTCGACAGTCATGGACGCGATAGTACCGTCGAGTATTTGCGCGCTGGAGTCTCTCCTCCCTCTGTATCTCTGGCAGTCGTCGCTCTGCGAGCTTTGTCTCCTGAAATTTCTGCAGCGGATCATCTCTTCGGTCGTCGACTGTCTGCGGAAGCCTCTGGCGATCAGGATCTCTTCGGTAGTGGATTGCCGACGGATGGTCGGTCTGTAGTTTTCGGTGGGGGGAGGAACGGGCCTGTTGGATGGGCTGGGATCTCTGCTGGAGCAGCTGGAACTGTCCGGCGAACGGTGTCCCGGACCTCTGGCGACGCTCGTGGACTGTCTTCGTAAACGTCCACGTCTGGTGGTGCGTCTAACCGGACTAATATCTCTTTCACCGGATCGATCCGGGCTCAAATGTGAACGTGAGTCTCGTCGACTACGTGAAGCCGAGTCGGGACTGAGTGAATCGCGACGAGCTTTTCGTCCTGTGTCGTCAACGTCAGGACTTAACGCCGTGGGCTGCGATCCTCTGCGACTCCAACCTCCGGGCGGCAAACAGCTTTCGTCGTAAGCCGTGTTTTGCCGCTGCAACCTGGAAAGCTTGCTGCTTCTTTCGGGACTAGCGTGACTCCTAGAATCTCGCCGTCCCAAACGGCCACATTGCGTGGTCGAATCTCTTCTCGTGGCTAGGAGAGGATGGGTGGGAGTGGTCGCTTGGACGGTAGGCGAGGTCGCCGGTGGAGTAACGCTGGAAGTGATGATGGTCGGGGGAGGAAGAGCTTGGGTACTGGTTTCGGCGGTGACGGAAGGTGCGGTAGTGGAAGCAACGCTCTGGGTGGTGATTTGGGCTACGATCGGTGTGGAATCTGACGCTGTCGAAGAAGTGGAAGGTCTTTGTTCTTGTCTGTAATAAGGTGTGTCATTAATTGTTCGTGAATCCCTGCGCTTCTTTTGCGCAGCGACTATTTTAGGGGGTGGTGGCGTGATTATTGTTGTAGAATCGCGTCTGCCGCTCCGTCCGCTTTCGCCGGAGCCCCTTCTCGAGGCCCCGTGTGAATGTGAGACGGAATCTCGCCTACCGCTCTTGCTCGACTCTCCACTGCCCCTCCTCGGCGAGGTGCTCGCAGTTACCATCGTCGTGGTCGTGGTCGTGTTCGACTCCCGACGCTGCCACAACTTAGCGACCTCCGATCTGAAATCTGAAATGGCAGTGTGATGCGAGTCCCGCCTGGATTTCGAGCCCATGCTTCTGATGCCGGAGTCAGCGCTAGATTCTCTTCTTTTCCGACCGGTCGTGATGCTCGGGGTGGGTCCAGCCTCGGTGGTGGATTGCCGGCCCCACGGAAGCGACCGCGCCAGATCGGCCAGCGTCTCCCTCCTGCACAGCTGCTTTTGCCGAGTCTTCGTCGATCCTCCCCATTCGCGCAGAATGTCGGTGAGTTGGGCCAGGGAGCTCCGGCGGCGGCGAGTCGTGCCCGACGTCGGGGGCGACGTCTCCTGCGTCTCCGTCGGCGGCGATATGCTGCAGATCTGGGTGGCGGAATCCCTCCGGCCGCCCAGTCTCTGCCTGATCGTGGACTCTTCGACTTGCTCGCGCACCAGGTCGTCCCATCCGTTGCCCCCCTGCCATACTAAGCCGACTTGGTGGGACAGGATCGGAAGGTTGCAGACGAAGCAGATGGCCGTCATTGTCCTGCAAAACAAAATTCGACGGTCATTTCGCGAACCGGTTTGATTTTTGGTGCGTCGTCATGAACGATTGGGTGGCAATGAGTGCTGGGTGCAGAGTTCTCTAGCTGCTGCAGCGGTGCATTTGAGCATGCTAGTGGCAGTTATTTATGAAGAATGAAAGCGTGGCCCCAGATGACCCGAGGCGTCGCTAGCCCCGGGCCGGGAGGTTTGTTACGGGACCCTAAATGTGTGCGAGTGCGGACCTGTAGTGGCGCAGGCGCGGCGAAGGTAGCTGCGCCATGGCTCATTCTGGCCCCGGACTCTGACAGACCCTACCGGCCCCTGGACTTGTCGAGGGGGCGACGCTCCACGCTGCTCCTCTCGGGGATGGTCCGGTCCTGCCTCACCTCCACCTGCCTGCTAACACCAAACACTTACTACGCCGGTCGGTCTAGTACTACACAATCATTTTGACACAACATATCAATCACATATAAATTAAATGGGAACTAATCGACATAATCACAATTCCCTGGAAGACAATTAGAGTCTAGTTTCGTCGTAACAGAACGACCATCAACAACAGTCGCCGGTTCTAGTTCAGTACTCTGTTCGAACTGGCACAAAGCTCTCTCAGAAAAAGTCAGGGCCTTCGGCGGCAATTCAAAATATTCTAGACCTGGTGGTCGTTTCTCTAGCCGACTCGCAACAAAGCTCGACGGACGCCGTTTCTGCGGGAAAACTTGAAGCGCGTTTCCGTTCCAGACAGACAGTAACAGGTGGTTTGAGCGTAAGTAGTTTGAAAGTTTGGCGGTATTCGAAAAGGTGCGCCCTAGACATAAATGAATGCACGTACTGGGGTCATGCAAGACTCACTTATCTAGCACCAACTATAGCATAGTAGCGAAAGCTCGAAATATTTAAGCACCAAAGCTGTGCAGGACTATAGCGTACTGTAACACCGGCATTCGGTATCGCGGTCGACGTTATACTGGGCACCGACAGAAAGCGTAAACGGCGTCGGCGCCCACTTTCCGACGCCGATGACGTCAGGATTGATTTGGTCCGGGCGCAGGCGACATCTGGGGACCTACCAATAACGTAAAGCTCTCACCTGTGTCTGCAGGTGCAAGTATCAATCACACAGAAACACACTTTCATGCTACACGCATTCTGCTCCGCTAAATATAAGCTTTTATCGCATTATCTCCTATTAGGCTGATTTAATTAAGTTTAATTTTCATTAATTTTCTACCAGGATAATTGTGTATCATTCTGTTGTAGCGGAGCGATCTAAATTATTTATGCCGCGTAAGCAATTTTGCTAAAACGTCAAACTTAATTCTCATTTCATTTCGATTTTTCCTCGGGACACGAAAATTTTGCAAGCTGACACTGTAACTTCCTTTTTATCATTAGAACACACGCGTCTCGCTGTCAGATGAACGAAGTTGCAATTTGTCAAAATGCAACGATCAAAGAATTTAGAAACCCGCCGCAACATCTAGAGATTAAAAATAGTTCAATTAAAAGTTCGAGAATTTCCAGCTTTGTAGCGGTTACATCATCATAAGAAGCCTGAAATGCAAAGGAACGTAAATAAGCGAAACACATTTAGTTTCTTAATTAAATCGGAATTTTGGAGTTTCGTTGCGACCTAGATTTATGTTCCGTTTCAATTATTCGGTGGTGTCAGTAATTGAAATAAAATGTTATCTGTTCCCTTTTGTGTATTATTCATGAGCGTGTCCTTCGATATCAATAAGACATCGAATTCCATAAATTTCAAATTGAAGATGTTTGCCAATACACATCACGTACTCATTGTTTCTAAAACAATTTGGAGAGATTTGAGGACGCATTTTCTCGTTTCATCTTGAAATTTGATGTACAACAGTGGAGTAACTGAACGCCCCTAAAGTACACGTATTGATTTATAAAAAGCCTTGTCAGGAAAATGCAAAAAGCGTAACATAATGCCTGATCTGTTTGCAACATGACTAAAATGAACTTTTGCTCACTCGACACGAACTAGTGATTTTTACTTTTTACAGTCGCCGATTTTATGGATTTTATTAGAGCCGACCTTTTAGCTAAATATTACGATCCTCCCGGCGCATCCACCATTTCAATATCAGAACACGCAGCTGTCATTAACATGTTTTAATTCGCGAGTTTTTATCATCAAAGGTCACGTCAAGAAATTACAATGAAATTATACCACCGACCATGTTCGTAATTTATAGCCAAGAAAATGACAAATGTAAAGAAAAAATCCCAGGAGAATTGACATGTAAGTAGGGGAACTCAGGGCAGGATCTTAACCAGTGGTCCTTTGTTATAGTATTGCCGTTATAACTTTTTATCTGCTCCGCCCACTAAAATTGACCAATCAGAATCAAAGCCAGATTTAATCTGTACAACTTTTCATCACATTTGCCACGTAAAAAAGTTAAGGTTAGAATTTTGCTGTCAAGTCCACAATTATTGTTTTAGGTTCTAAAAAATAAAATGTCATTAAGACAATTTGAATGTCAGAAATTTTTACTGTGTAAATCAGATCATCTTAACAACCTATTTGATTGGTAACTAAGAAAATGAAATGGGCGGGGCAGATAAAATGTTACGTTGTCCTTAGTATAGTTGGTGGCACCCTTTCGTTTCTCAAAATGTGTATTTTTTACATGAACGCTTAGAGCTAAAATTACTTGTAGCTTTTTACAATAGCATAACATGTTTAAAGCAAGGATGTCGAGGCGTGTTGTACTTCTCCGAGCTCTCAATAAGTCAATATCTCGGCATGAATACATTATACATTTGCACTCCACTGGATGACACATAATAGCATAGAGAGCATACATCTTACTGTTTTCACCTGAACTTCCACTACACATACAACAACTCCACGTCCAAATATGTATTCATTTGAAATTCGAGTACGGTAGGTTGGCCAACGCTACGAATGCGTCGGTGGCCACGATAAGCAAAAATTACCCTGTCCCAATATGCCGCTCTGCTCCGAGCTCCCATAGTACGAAAACAAGAAGTTTTGTAAAACTGACAACATTTTTATATCGTGTAGATTGTTAAAAAAGTCGATTTTTTATATTAAATTACCATGTTATTTAATCCGATTAATTATTATGCGCATGGGGTTTCAATTTTTTTATCAAATAATTTATTCAATTATTCTTAAATTTCAATAGGTCAGGTCAGTAGCTGTAATTTATAATTTAAAAATTAATTTAATTTATGCAACTCACACGTTTTGGGTTTATAAAATTTTATTTCAGTTTTAAATGAAAATTTTATCGCGTGACTTCAACATCGTCTGCCATGGAGATATGATATTACACAAAAATGTATTCATCATTAAATAGCTACATAAAATGTTGCTGTAACATTGCAAAGTTTATTTTTATTTTGTGATTCTGAACATTTGTTCTGTGCCCAAGTGCTCGCATCGGATAAAATGAGTGCACGGGAAAATTTGTATTTTTCGTTTGAAAATTAAATAACAACTACAATTTTCTAAAATAGCTTTAAAGCAATCAAAACAGCAATTTTGGATAACTCGTTAATGTATTGTAATTAATAACGCATCAATGGGAGAGTGTACATCTGATTCTTATGAAAATAATTTTTTTATTATACCTGCATCAGAATCGCCGTTTTAAGCACACCTGAGCGTGCGAAAACAGGCGATTCAAGCACGCCGAGCTTTAAAGGTTGCTTAGGTAACAACAAATTCACCTACATTTTGAACAATGATAAATAAACATTTATAGAAAATTTATGATAGCAACGAAACAACAACAATTGATCATTTCTATATCAACCATTAATGACACAGATTACTTTGAAAAAGGTACTTCAATTTACTTTCTTTATTATAATTTTCAGATTGTAGTCCAGGTATAATAAAAAATAGCGTATGATACACGTTTATAAGGGCCTTTAAAGCACTTGCGACGTTAAAAGCACTCCGCTACGCGTCGTGCTCTTAAACTCGTCGCGCGTGCTTTAAAGGCTTCCTTATAAACTTGTATCATAATATACTATTTTAGGCACCCTTAATGAAAACAGTAATTTTACGTACTCACAAGTGGACGAAAAGTAACTCTTTTTCGGACGCACTTTTTCGGACGCTGACCGTGGCGCCACATCTGTTTAGTTTAGTAAGTTAGCAACGAAACCAACAAAACCGATAGGTAATTGTTCTGTCACCATAAATTATGTAAGTAAGTAATTGTATTGGAAATAGTAAATTTCTAGTTTTGTTTGCAAGCTAAGTAATAACAAATATGTGCTATAAAAATTGTTAATATGTATTAATAAATTTATCTATTTGAAAAAGGTAGATACAAAATAAATTTGTAACTTTTCCAATGATGTCTTTTGCTTTGTAGTTCGGCGGTTGCCTAAAAAATGTCATGTTGCCAAAAAGTACCTTTTGTCCTCGGCTGCGCCTCGGCCAGAAAACTCAGACTCGGATGAGAAAGATGCACTTTTTGGCTTTGATGTACAAATAATTACTGTCGTACAGATGGGGAATTTACGTTGGACGCTCTAATACACTAGTAGACTCTTGAAAAAATTGTTATTTGTTTAAAAACAAGATAAAGTGACAAATTAATTGTTGGAATATTTGTCTACTCTATACTCCCCAGAGAAAATATTTTGTTTGTTGATATTATGTCATGTGTACGCCTATTATTGTTTTTTTTTTATGAGAGACGACATGAAAATCATTCCATTGTACATCAGTAGAGTTTAATACTCGTTTTAATAAACAATGGAATGTCAGATATTTGATGGTAATAAACCGGGCACTGCTTATATTTAAAAAAACAAAATACAGCAAAGCGTGCTTTCAATCGATGCAATGCAAATATTTCCTATAAAGCTTCATTAAAACCTTCGAATAGTTTTTGTGTGGGGCGGCAAAAAATTTAACGGTTTCATTGTCTCTTTGGCGGCACAAACTTTTATGTTATGCGTCTTATTTAGACAATTTTGATAAAATATCTCCGTACAATCTCGGCATTATAAAGACGTAATCTAGAAAGGTGGGTTCCACGGATTTCTAAGCGTCGGAGTCAAACAAAGCGACTAATCCTTATTTCCTAGCATCCGGAAAATTTCCTGTTCAAGATCTTTCGTGCCCTTAAAGTGGAAAGATCGCAAGCTAAAATATCTGAAAAATAATTTTGTGCCGATCGCTTGTTCATTCGGATTTATTTTTCCGTCCGTCGTTAGAGACGACGATCGAGGCCTGTGTACCATCAAATTTCCTACGTAAACCTTTGAACAAATACAAACACAGGATACAAAGCTTTTATCGAAACTGCGGTCTAAAAGCCAAACAATGACTGTATTGTGTCTGCAGTTTAACTGGAATTAAAATTAATTATAGAGATGGGCGAAAGCGCACTTCGATCGCCTCTAATGAAGCTTCGACTGGGTGCTTTTATCACTGGCCGAAATTTTTAAGTAATACGAGTTTAATTCTCTTTACCGCATACGATCGCAAATATTAAAAAACGCTGTATTTTAATAAAACAGAATGGTATTTTATACTCCGGAAAAATTGGGTATTAAATATTCATCATAATGAATCCTTTTGTTAGCCGGTTGCTATAGGCATCAGAAGCAGAGGAACCGGTAGAACCAAATATTAAGTTGTCATTGTGAGGTGGTATTAATATAATCTCCTTTACAATCAGCTAGAATGACGTGAATATTGGAATATTTCACAGGCCGAATTAATTACTTCGGCGAGCAACCCCATCGTTGGTTTTTTCCCAAAGATAAATCAATTAAATTCGGTATTGTCGTTAATGCGTTTGCATTTTCCGAATTATCGCAATTTTGACCCCGGATTTAATCTATCGAAAATGATTGTTTACGCGACCACATTCACCCCGAATGACCTACTTCAGAAATTCTTGATATTAGATTATTGTGTATCGGAAATTCAAAGAATTTTCCACGGTGATCGTTTAAAAATTCGAACAATTTTACAGTTTCTGATTTCAGATGCCTGAAATTCAATTGAATACCGCTGTATTTAATTAGAGACGACGATTTCATTGTATTGGCGGAATCTTGCCTGTTATTAGCATCATCAGTCGTGTTATTACATTTATTTGTTTGTGACGGTGGCTGTTGGTGGATGTAATCGGAGAACCGGTGGTGGAGGGTTTTCGATTTGAGCTTAAGCCGTCCCTCTAAAAAATTTAAACTAGGAAAACATTCAAATGCTCTTCGCAAAATACTAAAATCTGATTGAGGCTTGTAGAAAATCGACATAGTGCTCGAACCTCGCGGTATAAATTATTCATAAGGATACCCAAAACATTATCTGCCAGTTTCGATGGCATACGCTAAAGTCTTTTAAAATATCGGGATAACTAATCGCTCAGGTAATCAATATTGCACAACCTTAATGAAAAGAAAACATTTTCAGATAAGCCCTTTGTTTATGTTAGCACCGTAAACCTGAATACTTTAAAGTGCTCCAAAATGGAACTTTTAGCCCTCTTGTTTACTTAAATTTCAAAACATTGCCGACATGTTTTCATAATTACACAAACAATCAGTACTTTTCAGCTGAATTTTGAAACAGTTGTTTTCTTTCAAAATCAAGAACTTGCACCTTTTTCCGAGCAGTAATTGTTTAACGATTTTTTGCGAAAAAGTTTGTTTGTTTTAATAACGGACAGGTGGCTGGTGGCTCATCGGGGACTTTAAACATTCCCATAGGATCAGCCGTTTAGAGTGATTCCTAACGCTTCTGTTGTTGCACGAATCGCCACCAAACAAATTGTCTTCGTATTTACTTTGTCTTTCAATTACTCTCTGAACTTGTGTCGACGATATTCAAGGCAAGGCTCTACCTAGAGATAAATAAATCCAGAATTACGCACCATTAAAACAAATAGATATTGTTCAGAGAATTGTAGAGAATACAGTAAGTACAATTTTCTAAATAATTTAGCGTTACTGGATTTACTATTCGAGTTATGTTATAAAATGTAAACTTTTTTACATAAAGAATCTAGTCTCGTTAAAGTGGTCGTACTTTGTATCTTATAGATACTAAAACAGTTTTGCCTCTGAGTTCCGTTTCTCCAAGAGAGTTTGTAAAAGAATTTAAAAGCTGTTAAAATATTCTCGCTAACGCAGCGCACTAAAAATATTTTAAAATTAAAAGCATATGCACAATATTTTAACATGAGAAAAATATTCTTGTTGCACTCTTTAGCTTTAATTTTGATCGTTACAATATAAGTTTATTAAACGTAAATATTTTATTGTTTCTTTTATTTCAAATATTTTGTGCTCAACTGCACATTTGAATATGTAAAATTAAGATAATAAAAGATGAAAGGTATAGGAGCGTGATTCATCGTTTATTGTCCTTGACAGTGAAATTTAAGGGTCTTCATTTTATTTATTTGTCAACACCAATGTGTTTACTGTAATATTGTTGAAGTAGCGTGATGAAATTTTGTTTGTGCAGTTGAAATGCAGCTCTTGTGAATTGTTGTCCTGATGCAACATCACACCTCGTTTCAGTTTCCCCTTTTTCCTTGATAGCGTGCTCTGCTAATTTTGACATTAACGCTCCTCTGTTACGTTCTGTGGCAACTAGTCAATTGTCAATCAAAAGCGCTTCACCAGAAAACTGTCAGGGTAATTGCCGAAGTGGTTGCACGAAATTTTAGAGCTGTTAGTAAACCTTTGTGCCTCCACTCCATTCTTTGGTGTTTTTAGTCTGGTCTATTTTTGGTTGTCTCAGAATTCACTTGTCAAATATCTTTCCCATTTAGTGCACTCCTTGGACAATAAATTGTTTTTAATTAATCTAATCCATTGTGCAAAATGTTTTCTCACTAGTACAATTCTCCTATAAATTTCGATGTAATCCGTTTATCCTGTAGAACCATCTTGAATCAAACTAATGTTTACTTGTGTCACAAGAGTTCTCAGGTGTCTTGCACCTCTCCCTATAGCAAAAGATCCTCTGCTTAAAACCTCTTCATTAGTTTCTAATTACTCCAGATATTTTCCATTTTTATTTAATGTAACAATATGACAAAAAATATCACCCAATTGCGCTTTTCTACTGATTATTTAATAGTTATTTAGGTAACGAGCATGGTAGTCAAGGAGTAAGAATGTGAAAAGAGACTTTCATAACGCGTTGTACACGCTATTTTTTTGCATATCGTTGTAAGTTGAGAAATTTGGCCTAAAAGGATTTATCAAAAAAAGTAGGTATGCTTTGACAATCATCTCCAAGGAGATGGAATAAAATGATGCGAAAAAGTAGTACTGTCACTACGATTTTTCGTTTAAAAAAGTGCTATTTTCATTACGATATTACTTTTGATATTTAGATGGGTGTAGAAAATCCTACTTTCTGTGACGCTTGTAAAAAACATTAATTTTGCAATGAGAATTAGAGAGGTGGGTGATTCCAGCATCAATTCAACATGTTTGTTCAAAGTAACAAGTTAGTTAAATGTAATTAATTTAGCAATGTTGTACAATAATATAATACACACACGGTTACAGACGAAGTTCAGAGATACGTATTTGGTAGGTATTTGATAATTAAATTAATTAGTATTTTATTATTAAATTAATTTGTATTCTATTATTAATTCAGTAATTAAAATTATTTCATTTAAATGTAATTTAATTGCTATCATGGTGTTATTTATTTATTATATTGAAATGTCAATTTTCTGTTAAAATATAAGAACAAAAGGAAACATCTGTTTATGATGTATTTTTTTTAAACAATTACCTCTGACAAAATGTTCAATTCGAGTGTCGCCATTTAATTCATTTTGCCATAAAAATTGTTATGATGATATAGATTTAAGGTGACATTTACGTGTTGCCTGATTTTTATGAGTACTTACACATGTGCAAAAAATATCAACTCGAGTTTGTATTATATGTATTATAAAAGAAACAAATAAATGTCACACGAAAAAGAACAATAAAGAATGCTAGCCTGGCCTATAAATAATTGTTAGGCTGCGGTGCATTTTTATGGTTTATTAATCGCTTTGTGTTTCACATTTTTATTTTTAGAAAATCTCACGAAATTTATTTATAGTTTACACTGTTGTACTAAATCAATTAATCTAGATGCGTAGGCGTTATTCACGTGCAAATAATTTTCACTTATAGGTAATCTCTTGTCAATATTTCCTTTCCACCCTCAAAAAATCGGAACCTCCATAACCTAAACGCCACATGAAGCACGTTTCCGTTGTTTGGATTAAGGGAAATGCCATCACAACCCTTTACTTCCATGGTAGACGTCATTTTTCGCTACGGACAACGCAAATATGTCCTAAGTCCTAAGAGTACAAGATAAAAAAAAGAAAGGCCGTAAGGGCTACAAGAGAAAGTAAAGAGAAGAAAGGATAATGAAATTACGAAAATTATTATTTATTAAAATGAAGGTTATGTTTAAGAAAATGGACAGAGCTGAAAAAGAAGAGATAAGCAAGAGCTTTATTTGAATTTTAAAAGAAAATTTAAAATAATGCACAAGCCGAAAGGTATCAAAAAATAAATTATGAAATAAATTTTATGTACACGAAATGAGCACAACTCGATGTAACTGATGTGGGATTTGTTCAGTCTCCCAAACTGAAACCAGTTTTAATTAAAAATGAAAGAAAACATTGAAAACGTATACAGTAAAACCTCCCTTAACAGAGACCTCTAGTTAGCGGACACCGCCAGACAACGGACATTTTTGTAAACGTAATAACTAATAACTATGTACATATTACCTTTGCCCATCTCCCATTAACAGACACCTCCTCAGACCGGGCAGTTAAAGATCCCATTAATGTTCGTTGTTGAGAAGTTTCATTGTAATTTAATTTCGTGCAAGTACACTTATAATTTATTTTTGATGCGAGTTAAGAATATTTTAGCGCATGAAAAGCATTTGTGTAATTACACCGATAAAATAAATAATAAAATGCTTTTGAAATTTGCGAGTGGAAGTAAATAGGAACCACTTAGAGCATCTAATTAATATTACATAGTTGAAAATGACTTTTTACGAAATTAATTCTGTGTGTTGAGGCAATTAAAAGTCTTCAAATAATTAAAAGATGCTTCAGGAGAAAGGGAGCGGTTAAAAAACATATCGATTTTAGGGTGGTCGTAATGAAGCTTGTGTAATTGAAAATGCGGTGGCCTAACATGTTCATTAATGTTCAACAATGTTATACGTTTGCTAACAGAACTATAAAGGGATTAGCAACTGTCCAGTATACCTGACCTGAAGCGATTTTCCCAAATTCACCCTTTAGAGACGTTTAAAACACATTAGTGTAACGCTCGGCGAACATTTGATGAATTATTTTTTCAAACGGCCTGTAATTAAAAGGTGGTGTCTAATTTTTCCTCATCACCATGTGCTAACGAACGCGGTTCCAAATGGAAGCGCCGCCCTCCGTGAAGAGGGTTTCAACGAGATGTGAATTTTTTCTTCTGAGGGGATTTAAAATATCGTCCGAATATAAAATGTGTGGATTTGTCCGATATAATCGGCAATGTGTTGATGGGCGATAAAACGTACAAATTCCTCTCAATGTCCCTAAAATTAGAGAGAAGTTGAATATTCGCAGGGATTACTCTCAAAGGCTTTGAGAACAATGGCACCGTAATAACATACATGAATATGAGCGATCTATTATGTTATGTTGCTTTGTTTAAAGTGCGCCAGTTTCAGGTTACGTTACTACGCTTTATTAAACAGATTGTTCGAAAAATGTCGAATTTTGTTTGCGCCGTGATCAAAAGAAAAAAGCCGAAGCGGTTTTTCAGGACAAAGTTGCTTTGTTTTCTTGTGGGCTTAGTTCGAGGAGATCGTGAGTTAATATTGCCCGAAGGAAGCTACCGCGAGATCTGCCTCCACTGTATTCCTTCATAATAAGATTATATCTTATTCGCATCACAAAGAGCAGGTGAGGAAGGTTACCAAAGTAAACAATCCGATAACTCAGACTGGATGTGATATGGCAACATCAAAATGCGAACATGTTACTATATAGTGAGCCCTCTGGACAAATTCAATTAAGCGTCTCCGTGGCTCCCGTTATTGGTTGCTGGGATTTAATGCTTCCTAATTATGTCGCTTCTGTGTACTCGACACCTACGACAGGTGTTTATTCTATTGCGTTCAGTTAATTGCAACTGCACTGCCAAAACAAAGAAAAACTTTTTCGATCACAGGGATCCTTTAAATAAGTATTTGGATTCCTTTGAAGAGGCCGCCTAATTTAAATAGCAAACTTCTCCCAGCTAATAAGTTTGCTTCAAAGCTTCGCCAAATGAGTCCTATCGTTTCAAAACACTAATTTGTTTTCGCGGAACGGTTATCAAAACAAACTTTTTTCAGTTATTTACTTTTTTCTCGTTAAATTTATAAAAAAAAACTAACCGTATACAAATTCACTTCGCAACTACAATTCGATAAACCAAGAAAACCAAAAATATCTTCCTCAAAGTAGCTCGTGATGCGGATACGGTGACTTAAATAATAAATCCACTGACGTCTTGTTGTGCAGAGCAGTCAGCAACAACAGCAGGATTATTCCATTTAAGTTCTAACTTTGCTTAGTTAGTAGATGAGTTAATATTCGGTTATTTAAGTTTTGAACGTAGACATCTAGAATTTGCAAATCTTTACTTTGTTGATACTCGTTGATAGTCATGTTGTTATACAGGATATTTCCCAAGTGATAATGAGCCCGGCGGAATTGAAAATGCAACCCACAATACATTTACGAAGTTAACGTGGATATTTGTTTCGTAAATTTTGACATAAACGTCATCCGCTTGGTCAAATGAAATTGTGAAAAAATGAGGAGTTTATGGGAAAATGTTTATTGTGGAGGAAGCGCAGAAGCATTTTATTACATTCGCTACAAATCAGGATTATGTCTGTTTTCTCATCATTCGAATACATTTTTAATTGTCGTATTTTAATTTTTTCGTAAATGTCAGTTGTGATAAACACAATTGTTTGAAGCAAAGCCATCATGGATTCATAATTTCATTTTAAAACAATATTTAAATAGCCACGTTAACTTTGGAGATGTATTGTGGGTTGCATTTTCAATTCAGTCAGGCTTATTATCACTCAGTAAAATACAATACAATTCTTTTAATTTTGTTCTAAGCCCAAGAGGTCGACTGATTTAAATTTCAAACAAATAGAATCCATTCTGAAACACCTAGTACTTAATTTTTATTTATTAAATAAATGAGTTCGGGTGGTCCTGTAATAGAATGCTTAGCTCGAAGCGGTTATATGCAAATGGTTTCTTATAAATATTTAAAAGTTTCGTCCATAAATTTCCCAAAATGAATATATGCAGCAAATGTCGTGACACACATAATTTATGAAGATAATTTTCGCAAAATCAAGTTTCGAATTTTCGTCATATTCAACAGGCTGAAGGGAAGGATTTTAATTAAACATATAATCGAGAACCAGAAACGAGGATTATAACGATACTTATCAGGAAGAGATAATTTACATTTAGATTTTGAGGCGAACTGAAAAGCGACAAAATAACTGTATTAAAAGTTACTACGAAATCTTCAGTATATAAACATTTTAACAAAATTGATCCTTAAATTAATAATATTTGCCGCAAAGAAACCCAAGTTCGAATTATAATAATGTATTATTCAAAACATTTTGAAGTTTCGTTGTCGTTGTCGATTGATTTAGCAGCAGAAACTTGAAAGTGGCTGGGACATGTTTACCTTTCAATTTCTTAACCAACTTAACCGAAACTGAAAGTTGACTTTGTGGGAATATTTAGTATCATTTTGGATTCTTATAAATTAATTTTCTCACTTACTTACGACGGCGTTTTAATTTTCATAGGGTTGAAACTGGAAAAAACCCGACTAATTAAAAAATTAATTTGCTACAGGAAGTATTCTTGAATAAACTTTAATACAAAGCTAAACACTTAGAGCAGTTTGTAGATCAGGTGGGATGAGTGCATCTGCAGAAAATACAAATTTCTTGATGTGGTGAATTATGAAGAAAATTTGAGTACGATTGGAAAGAGAAAATATTCAGAAAATTCACCCAATATGTATCAAACTGTGGAATGGAAGGATTCAAGTTTGAAAAGTGAAATCTATAAACCTTTGATATAAAAATTTCTCGGCACAATAAAACTTCCCAATGTTTTTATACGAGCACAGAAAAACATATTGCGTTGTTTTAGAGATCATATACGTCAATTTTGTCGAAGTTCAAGGGTTCGAATCCCTTTTGAATGTCAAAAAGCTGAGCTTTGGAAGACGTTCTGTGTAAACAGCACGGTTTGCCGTAGAAAAGATAAGTACATACATTAACATTTCATTGTGTTCGATTGCCAAAAAATACAATATTGTAAAAATAAAGTCAATTTACGAGAGAAACGAAGTCCTCACGTTTTAAATTCAACATGCGTCACAATCACATAATCAGAGTTTGACTGCTAGAATAATTTCGCCAGAGAGGTATGAATTATTTAACAGATTACACGAAATATGAAAGCGATGGAAAAAATAGAGGTCAAGCCGCCGCCGCCACCACTTGGTAGTTGGAGAACTAATAATCATAATATTGAGTAATCGAATTTACCCCTAAATCTGAATTATTCAAAACTTGCGTAATTGGTTTGAGAAGTTTGCTGAGCAATTTTGATGTAGTGATCCACGAGAAATATTTGACTCAACCAGGATGATGTGGCATGTTGGACAAAATAATTTAATTTGGGGCAATATCAGCGAAATTACATGTTCCAATTAAATTCCAATTGGAGACATTTATTTTAACGATTATAATTAGCGACAAAATTGGATAAGTGCATTTTTGCTTTTAAATACAAAACAGCATGTTTGCAGGGGCTCGTTAAGAACATCACTCTTTCCCAAAGGATGTTGACAAGATAATGACAAAAACATTTTAATGCAAATGCCATTCCAACAAAACAGTTAAGTTGAAGAGCCACTCTGCTGACATTTTACAGTTCTAATGGATTAAATTACAAATTGTCAACTAATTAAATCTATTTCCTGTTTGAGGAACAACTAGACTGGCGGAAAAGTGAGCGTCGATGTTTGTTGTGTTTTTCTTAAGATAATTCAGTTGCTGCGAATAGACGGACGAGCCACCTAAATAGAATATCGATAATTAGGGCGTACATGGGCAAGAGAGCAGTTTGTGTGGTCGCAGACGGATGGCAGAGGGATCAGAGGTCGCTTATTGACTCCCAAGAGATTGGAGGCCCAGAAACAAACGCGCTGACACGGATAAAACTGCAAGAATCAATAAAAGCAATTTATATCATTCTATTTGCCATAGCATGCACCCCTCACCACTTATTGTTGACAGCTGAGACCCGTGCCTCCTTATTCTTTCATTTCACCATTTCAATTCCATAAAGAGGCTCTCCGGTTCTTTTTTTTAAATTCGAAGGCGAACACGTGAAAGGTATCAATTTTTTCCAGATTGGACGGAAATTAAATTTGGAAAAATCTGCGTGTGATGTGAGGAATCGATCAGGGCCGATTTACAAAAAGAGTCGTGTTTGTCATGGGATTCGTTTAAGCCCTCGCCCTTATTTTATTGTTATGATGGGGTCACGAGCAAAACTTTATTTATAGGCAACGGAGCCTGCATATAGATCGTTGAGATGAAAACATCAATTCTCATCAATATAAAAGACGGGAATTTTGTATTTTATTGTTAGTTTTTATCTCGTTATTCACTTTCCTACTGTCATTTTGACAGATGACGGGGTGCTAAGTCGTTCATTTTATTTCAAGACATGTGCCTTTCAAGGAACAACGTATTTGCAACATCTACTTCAATCATATGGAAATATACACACCGACGAAGAAATACCATCACATTAAATTAATAATAATATAATGTCCCTTAATCCCTGAGGTGATTATTATTAAACTTCACCCTTCACCTTCACTTTAGTCCCTAGGTACCAAATATAACGGGCCTTCAAATATTTAGAGCAACCTATGGAAATTCAATTGTTTGCAACATTTTTCCAGCGTAGAAAATGACACAAAAAACGACTGACATTTTAACGAAATAAAATTAGGTTAGAAAATATTTTTAATTTTTGTGGTGCATTCTCCCTATTCCACCTCCACGGGATATGAAAATATGAAATTGGGAAAGAGCTTACTATGTAACCTGTGTAACTCTGGAGAGTAATTGGTTACCTACAAAAATTACTTTACACTGTTAACAGAATTAGAATGTCGCCTACGCCTATTCTAAATATATATTTATTTGAAGGCCCGATACCTACTATTATGTAACATGTATTTAATATTAGATTATACCATTAAGAGTAGAGTGAGTCTTTTTGTGCTGAGCCCAGAGATTGAAGACCGAGACGAAGTAGAGGTCACAATTGGGCGACGCAGGAAACTAGTTTCTCAGATCCATATTTCAAGAGTTTCCTGGATAAAGGCGACCGATTAAATTAAGAGTATGCGTTATGTGAGAATTGGTTGCAGCATCGAAGTAAGTGAAAAAGTAGATTTTACGATTCGAAATATCAAGTTGTTTGCACGTGTGTGCACAGAATGTTCATATTTCAGTTTCCCGTCGGCACAAATCCCACCGGCTTCTATTGTATTTCAAACTGTCAAACTCAAGCAAGCAGAAAATCATTTTAACCATCATACACTCCAGAGCAGCGAAAACAGTGATAAATAATTAAAATTTGAACATGACAAGTAGACGCTCGTTTTAAAGCAAGCTGGGGAAGAGTGAGATCAGCGTCACCAGTTCCATTATTGAATCAAATTATATCATTGCTGGCTTATATTAGGCAAATATCGCAGACGGTTTATGAATTTTCTTGGGAGTTTTATGTCTGAAAATTCTGTACGAAACTTTGATTAAATACCTGAGCAAATCAGACGATTCGTTGCCTTGATGTATCGAGTGCTAAAGGCAAATTTAATCACGGACCCCGCATTATAAATTTTCCTTCATATTGAAATTCATTTTCTGTTAATACATAGTTGACAGGCTCTCACGAGTCGGCAGTTTGCACAAGCTGAATGTAAATGAACAGCTTTGTGAAAACTCGTGGATGTCTACCTTGTATACCCACCTTTATTCAAAAGATACCATTGACTCTATTAAGAACCACGGCTTATTTCTCTCGGTCACTCCATCAAAGAGTCTCGGTCTTCTTCAGATTCCTCCATTTACCTAATTAGATCATAAATTTCAACGGGAGCCATCAATTCTCTAGAGTTGGAAAAGGACAAGCATTTTTCAAATTACCTAAATGTTCTTAAAGATCGGCAACTTGGAAATGTTTACTTAAATAACACGCTTTAAAAGAACGAAATGTAATAATCGACAATCTTGATGCCGGTTCAGATGAATGCTTCCGCATTTATAAATAACGAGAAACAGGACTCGAAGTTAAATCAATGTTTTACAACTGTGAGCTTTCACGAGTACAATTCGATAAGAATAATTACGAAATATTCCTCAATGTTAAATATTTTTCAACATCATACAAATACAATCAGTCTTAATTTTTGTCACAAAAATATATGCTACTCTTGAGTACCAAGCAAATCCTGCAAAATAACAATCGATAAAATCCCAAGAAACTGTGGACAAGTTTGCTAACTGCTTGGATGAAGTACTTATGTCAAATATAGTCGAGGAAAACACTACTTTCTTTAGTTTTTAATAGACGTTCCTTCAGAAAAGTGAATAACATCACAAACAATTCTCAAGTCCAACATAAATATTCTCAACTTTGCCATCAAAAATCTAAGTTTATTTTGACGTTATTATTGAGTGCAAATTTACACTGACGCTTTCTGTTTACAACAGGTCTTTCTTTTGTTTAGAGGAACTATCAGCCGTTTTCGTTATTTACTTTATAAAATATTTTTGAATCCTTGAGAACTTTTTATTGACAAATAGAAGGGTAAGTTGTTTCTTGTTTGAAACAGGGTTTCCAGCTCGAATCTTTCATTGCAACCAGCTTGACATGTTTTCCTCAGTTTATTGTTCACAATATCGCCAGTTATAAACGGAAGTGATATAAGATGTCCAGAGCTTTGGACAAGATGAATCATGGCATAGATTTTCTTAAGCTTTCAACATGTGGTTTATGTTCTAGTTTTGTCAACCTTTTATGTTATTAACAAAAAAAGATGGTGACCAGCTAGTTTTAAAGTGTTGAAGTAAATGTGAATAATAGATAAGCATTTCGAATGTCAAAATCTCAAGGATTAATACTTGGTCATTATGACATAATATAAATCCATTCAGCTATGTCGAAGGATTAGGAAACAGTAGGGTTGATGTTAGTAATAAGTTGGTGCAATACGATTTAATTACTAGGGATGCAATTAGAACTGAGCTATGACATATCAAGCGCTATTCCCTTTGTACCATAGTGTACAAAGGGATAGCGCACGACGTACTTGCTCCAATACTGTTACAGGTCAGAACTGTTTAATAGCTATTTATTATACAAGTGTCTTATAGGGCAAATAAGTCACGAAAGAAATGTTTAGCCACGAGAGCTTGCTAATGGCTAATGTTTCTTGAGTGACTTATTTGCTGTTAAGGCACGAGAGTAATACATAGTTTTATCCAACACCTTCTGTAACAGTTCTTATTCTTTTTGATATTCAATAAACTGTTCAATTCTCTCTAAACCCATTAATTATAAAAACAGTTTAATTATGGGTTCATAAGTCCACTAGTGTTTTATACACCTCATAATATGTTCAAAATCGGCATTATTATGACTTCATAATAAACAGGTGTTGGATAAAAAAATTAAATAGTGAAAACGTGGTCTTAAACGATTATTATTGTATTGCCTTTTTTATATTGAACTACAT
Source organism: Tenebrio molitor (assembly GCF_963966145.1). NCBI lineage: Eukaryota > Metazoa > Arthropoda > Insecta > Coleoptera > Tenebrionidae > Tenebrio > Tenebrio molitor. The sequence goes on along the minus strand of NC_091051.1, from coordinate 12,418,388 downwards.
TTCATATAAATTTATATGCATATCCCTGTAGAATATAGAGTAGAGAATTTCTAACGATTCCATTTTGCCAAATATTGATTTTACCTATAAATGTATATTTTTTGATGGTAAATTTTTGCTAAGAATAACATTATAACTATGGAAGAAGAGAGTTTTCCCCATTCCATTTTGATGTAATTATAGTAATTTACATTTCTCTGTGGTTATTTTTTTTACTAAGGGTGATATTATACATTGGAAAGAAGAAGTTTTTTTAACCATCCCCATTAATGGTCGATATCTGTAAAGAAATAAGTGGAATTGGAAAAACATCAGGAATTTAATAAATAACCTACAAGGGTTTTCGAAACACAATTTAAAATAATGTGTAGCCAGATATCTCCTAAATTGTTTACTTGTTCAGTTGTAAAAGAAATATTTGGTGCATTGGTCGAAGCAGAAAAGAATTTCTTTCAGGAAAATTATAGAATTCACATGGAATTTCATTAATATCAAACCGTATAACAATAGATTGGATTGTTTATACTCTGTTTACCGATCAAACATATTCTCGTTAAAAGAAACTGGAATATGATGGAAATTTTTATGATGTTATTGACTGGTTGAGAATTAACGGGGAATCGTCTTGACTAAACGCGACTAGTGTCTACTTTTAATTATCCAAAAGACTTTATTTTTTAAGAGAAAATTTGGACTTTAATTAAATAATACAAAAATAAAAAATTGTTAGTACACCATTGAAGAACCACTGAATTTGATCTAAAATAGCTACGGACATTGATGGTTTAGAAATGAGGATTTAATAAAAGTGTTTGGGTGGTTTTATAGTCAATTTTATGGCGGTATTTAATACCGTTTATTCTGTTTTATCTTTTCACTAACCGGAAATGTTGTTTTATTCACCGGGGCAATATCCCGAACTCTCGTAAAAACTTCAAGTATCAGATCTTTTTCGAAGCTCTTGTTACGAATCACATTGCTTTGATTTGTGTTTCTGCACCTACATTAAATAAAATATAAAAATTCATTCAGAAATAGAGATTTATAATTATTCACCTGCATTAAATGTTACCGTTTTAATTATACGAATATTTAACTGCACCACCATTAACAAATATATAGTCGTTTTCTGCATCAATATTATGCTTTTAAAGTAGGAACTTTTTCACAATGTAAAATAGTGGTATATTATGATATAACGAGATTATAATGAAAGCTATTAATACATGAGTATGACATTTACGATACGAGGCATAATAATTCACGCGAGTGTATCAATAGCCATTATATCCGAGTTGCATACTTTAGTTTGACTTCAGTCAAACGTCATAGCTGACAAAAATGTTTTTCTTCAAACGTCCGTAAAATATCACATTGCACTGCTGCATTGATAATGCTAAAGTGTCACTTCATTGTCATGGCATCTAACGAGCTGACCAGCGTCCGTCAAGTTATTATCTCCGCTGAGGAGCGTCCGTGAAGTTATTATCTCCGCTGAGGGCGTCCGTGAAGTTATTATCTTCGCTGACGAGCGGCTGTAAAGTAAACTAGCACTTAGCTAGTTTCATTTGAAATTCCTACCTGGTTTCTTAACATGTCTTAAATAATTTGTTATAAAGGTTTGAAGAAAAAATATGAAAAAAGTATGTTATTCCAAAAATTAATGCATTAATTAATGTTCTAAAAACCATCACAAAGTCCGGGTAAAATATGGCCTCTTGACATAGAGGTGCCAGAGAAAGTTTTCCTTTAAAACCGTCTCCTCCATCTTCTGTACTGAACGAAACGACCATACGAATTAATCACAATAAGTGTTCAAAGTGGCCGCAGTTATTGTCAACACAACACTGAAAGCGGCCACGAAATGATTCTTCCACTTCTTCCGGAAATATTCTGTGCGTAAAGGTTTAGTTGTACCAATTGAGACCGAATATACCAAGTCTATCATCTACCCCCACAAAAAGAAGTCACACGGAGTTAGGCCTGGCGATCTAGTAGGTCACGCTTCAGGACCATTTCGTTCCATCCATCGTGCAGGAAAATTTACAATTATCGAATTTCTTACAATGACATGGTGCATCATTATGTTAGTATCACATGTTTGCACGAATTTCTAGAGGCAATTCTTATATTAACCGCAAGAGCACGTTATTTAAGAAAAGAAATATTCTTTTCTGTTTATCCGCTGTGGAATAATGTTTACATAAATATGATATGTGAGAGTTCAGTTATTGATTAAATTTAACTGGGACACGTTGGGGCATGTTCTCGGTTGGGAGTCGACGTTTTCAAATTTTAAAAATCTGATCATCAAAGATAAATTAATTTTAAGTGTAGAATAACAGAGACTGATGAAATTATGTATGTGTTTTTTTCAACAATACCCCCCGCTTCCGCTGTCAGAATTCAAAGAGAATGTTTTAAGAGATTACAAAAACTCCCTTTGGGTAAGGAAAAGTCTTAGATATTAAATTCAGAAATATTCACCTGGCGCTTTCAGTTTGATCAAAAAAGTGAAATTCCTTTATCACACTTTAACGGTTGTATTATTACGTCAAAACAACATTATTTACACAAGGCAAATTCCTTACAGGGATACCTACATCGAACCACTCGCTTGGAATAACAGTAATTTGGGTCGAGTCGAGCCTTTGATTGTATAAAATTCAGAAAATTTGCATTGTGTACTTCCACCAACAAAACAAGCACGAAATACGACCACCTTCTGATTGTTATAGACAGGTTCGTGGTCGGTAATAATTATGTCTGCTCAGATAACTTCTTCTTTCCACCAACATTCTCCACGAGTTTAAACCAGCACCAGGAAGAACTAATTGGGTCAAGGCAAAACACAACTTCTCCCCGGTTTTGTATGTGTAATTAACGTTAACGAAACAATACTTGCATCGCGGTGGAGTTGAGTTCCTTTCCAAGATCTTCCAGTTGAATACGCATGTCGGGACCTCAATCTGCGTCGATTTCAATACCCATCCTTCAGCACGCAGAGGCTTAGATTTCACGTACGATAATAATTAATCTTGAGATTTATGTCGAAGTTGGGTCGCGTCTGTTTCACCCGACCAAGTGTTGAACCATTGTGGGCGACGAGTCGATAACAGTCCTCCCATTCTATTTTTTATCGGTAATGTGGGAGGAAAAATCACTATAAAATCCAATAAAACTGAAGTATTCATGTGCAGGTTTTGCCAGCTAATAATAAATGAAACAAGAGATTTTTTGCAAAGGCACATTAGCGGCGGTAATAAGAGTGAATAACCCGTCCAAAACAAAGATTTATTTACGGAATAATATGCCTAATTAAATAAACATCGGCCAAAGGAATGTATTTAGTACGTTTTTCCACCACATTATTTTCAGTAGAGATGCTTTTTCATATGAATTGAAGTTTTACGTAGTTCCTTGTCTCCATTTGAAATTCATTTTAGAAACAAACAATAGACATGGTTTTTTTAAATCAAGATCAAACAAACAGGAGGGTAACTCGAGTGAATATAATATAATATCTTCTCATTTGACTATGCAACAAAATTGTACAGCGCAATTATATTTATGTTGCAACGGTATTATGTTATTATGAGTATCTATTCTAACCTGCGCCCACAGTTATTACGATTTTGGTTGTATTTTAACGGACTCCATGTCCACATAAGACGTGAGAAGGCTTATAGACGGTTATTATAAATGATTGTCCCATCGCAGTTGGCCTTGGTGACATATTTGAATGCGCCGGAAGCCTCATAATATGAGTGAGACTAGTATCGCCGATAAGTGGTGATACTGGCGGTAGTGGAAATCTGTCTAATAGTTTGTTTAACGTTGCGTGGTTGGCGGCACATCCAAAATTTGTGTGGTTTTCAACGCCAACTGCGTTTATAATAACCCTGTATAACCTTCATCATAATTAAAATGTCTAATTTACCAATATATGCCTAAATAATAATTATTCAGGGCGATTTGGATTACTAATAATTTTAAAGTAAACCTATCTACAGGGTGACTGACGAAAAACCTTTGACGCTGTATCTTACTTATTCTTTATCCGATTTGAATAAATGACACATCAAATGAAATAGTTCGAAGAACACTTCATTATTATCCTATTCGATATTTTTTTTGACATCTCTTTTTTGACAGACGATAGCCAACTTTTTTTTTTTCAAATTACACTCTATATATTTTTTTATTCGTTCTTATAAAGAATTTTCTTCTGAATATTCTTACATTAAAAGAAAAAACAAAAAATGTATTTTAAATGAAAAAAATTGAAAATCAAAAATCAAGTAATCAAATTTGTAAACAATACAAAATCTATTCTACAAGTAGTTGCTCAAAATTCCCTCAATACTGTTGTAGACACTATCGATACCTTCTAGAAATGCCCACCTTTGCATTCAGTAAAAAATTTCGGGGTTTTTCCTGACATACTCGCACTATCTTTTTTCTTAACTCTTTTTCGGTACCTGGTGGGGTCAAATAAACATTCTCTCGAAAGTTTCGAATGAATATAAAGAAATCCAATAGATTCAAATCTCCAAAAATGCCACACCATAGGTTAACACTAAATCGTCTTTGGACATTTTCTTCCAGAGCAACATTATAATATTATTATTATCAAACTGTTTCGACAAATGAATACTCAGAGCTTACTTAGTCACTTGGAGCATTTAGAACAAACTTCTCTCTTGTTTATTTTGGTCACTTGATTTTTAAATTTTCTACATTTACTCTTTAATTTCTTGACTTTTGTTTCATGAATGGGTATAGTTTTTTGCATTTTTATATTCAGAAGACAAATCTCTACAATACTCAATAAAAAAAAATGTACAGTGCTATTTGAAAAAAAGAAGCTGATGTTCATCTGTCAAAAACTGGACGCAATATATTTTTTTTATTTAGTTGATATTGAAGTGTTTTCAAAATTATTTCATTTGATGTGTCATTTATTCAAATCGGATAAAAAATAAGGAAGATACAGCATCAAAGGTTTTTCGTCAGTCACCCTGTATATCAAATCAATTTCTTATTTTATGCAAGATTTCTCTAATAATATTAAACATTATTTCTTTCTCACTTGTAAATAATTGCACGTTTTTCTAATAAATATATATATTACAAAATTATCTATAAAACAAGGTTTCGTAGATTTTGTTTTGATAAATTTCAACCAATAAAAGTGTTAAAATTGTTAAAATTAGAATATTTAAGAATTGAATTATGATCACCTTTATGATTAATATCAACGAAACATTTTTAATTATTACTGTTAAAAATGATAGAGAAATTTGGTGATAACTGATTTTATTATAACGTTGGCAACATGCAATTTTTAAAGACAGCACAACAGTGACAGTTGACAGGACAGTACACGTGTTTATTGTGATCGTGACACAAAACTATTGACAACTGTCAGTGCTAAAAAGTCTACCAACCGTTAATAGACAAAATATGTAAATCACAGCCTATTCTAATTCCGAATTTATTTGAAGGGACGATATTAGTTATTATTACTATCCATACACTCTCTAGTATAAATTTTACAGAATTGAGTGGTGGACGTTGTGTTTTGCGGAGAAATCTGTCAAAATATCAAAAGTCTATTTTTAAATAAAGCGGAACAATACCTATAAAGCATGTTAATATTATGATTGCAGTAACTCTCAAACATAAAGGGTTACTTGAATGTGCTTGTTCCTGTTCCGACGACAAAGATCAAAGCTGCGTGCTGCCAACCATATAAAGCAAAAACTACTAAAAGGCAACTCTGTCTTACTTTTTATCGTGTTTTTGTTTAGTGGACGGATAGTAGTGAGTTCGACTTTATACGATTTGCAAAAAGGTTTATATGAGAAAGGAATATTTTCTTTTTGCAAAACAATGAATATTGATAGATTTAATGAAAATTAAATGTTGTGCGATGAGTTAGATAATATTCAAAAACGACAAATATAATGAAGAAAACCACCATGTCCCTGTGATTAATATCGACATTGAAAGTTTTTTAATTAGCAATTTAAAAAAAATTACACATATATTTGCCGTTTGCTAGTACATTTAAGATTTGGAAATTGTGGTGTAATGACAAATAATTAAAATTATCGGGTGATCAAGAAGGACTGTTTAACAACGACAAGCCATCAACAACCGAAAGTTACTCCTGTTATACGATTTAAAATACAATTCAGTGTTACCAACTTAAACGGTCCTTCTTGATCACCCCGTACATTCAGACCATCTTTCAAATAATATATCTAAAAAACTGCATTTTTCACAACACATTTCTATATGTTTAATATTAATAACAAAAGTTCCTACATTTGTCCAACAACAGAGACCTATAATGTAATTTTTTCGGATAGATCCATTTGATTCCTTTGTGTGTTGCGTGTCTTTCGCTCGTAGTAGATGCGAATTTTCCCAAGTATTAGTTGCTTTCTTGTAAAGAGACATTTTTACAAGAAAATTGTACCTACCGGAAATATTCTACTAGCTACCTACCAGTATATAATTTAAACTTTCATCTAAGAAAATGAGAAAGAGATTCCATGCCATGAATAAAGACGTCGGGCTATGTTTACAACAAAGTACAGCAATAGTTTTTTTTTAAACGTTATTACTAAGCTGAATTTCCAAAGTAATTTTTTAAATTACACTTCATTTTTTTGGCCCTGTTAAAAGAACAATATAAATTTCGTGTTTGTGCAGACTACGTCAATAATTATTTCATATCCGGCTCTCAGTAGGGTTTATCGATTGTCAAAACATTTGTCAAAAACACCTTTTCACACTTTCCCAGCACTGAAAATCGTGCACCACGTCTCTGAGAGTTATCTTAAATTTCTTTGAATCATTTTTCAACATGAATTTCCACTTTTCCCCATTTTTCTTTGTTTTCGGGTTGACGTTTGAGCTTGTATAATGAGATTATTGGAAGAAATCTTTTTTGAAACGAAATCCACTTCTAGTCGACGATCATATTACGAATGCGATAATAGAAAGTTAGAGATGGGGGTGCCCTTGGGGAAGAATGAAGACAATTAGTTGGGCTTTATTAAACCGATAGGGTGTAAAGTTTAATTATCAATTAACTACCAAAAGAGGGAGCAAACAGAAAGCGCAGCAGTAGGGTCCAAGTCTGATTTATCGAAGAAGCCCCTTTTATAATAAATACGGTGCATTATTAAATAGTGGAAGCATTGTTGTTTTTGATGGATGCTATTCAGACACGAACGAGTTATTTTTTGCATTTCGATTAAATAGAGAGTCCGTTAATTTCCCGTATTTCGTTTTATCTTTCTAATCGAATGGTTGGCAATGTAATTTTATTTCCGCACTTTAAAAGAAAGCCTCCAACTCGGAGCGTAGCGATAATCGGTGTGGAATATAATGTCGAACAGGAAAAGTGTTCGCTGACGATCAGCCTCGGCTCGGCAAGGGTCGCACTCGACGGGGTTGAGAGCTGGGGTTGCTACATAACACTCCACAGGTAGTTCGCCGCGTTCAGCACGAGACCTTCACCCTCTCACCCTGCTTGGTCTAGTTCGCTATTTTTAACCCAGTTCGCCTCACTTGTTGGCAACCCGAAACGACACACAAGCACCGTAAAGCGGCACAAACACCCATCTTCGCACACACACACACACACACACCCTGTTTACGACCTCGCAAATATTTAGATAGATTGCCTATTTATGGTTAAGGGCGAATAAATTTTATTACCGGTACAATAAATAAACCATACCCAGAGAAAATTCCCACTTCACACTTTAAAATGCGACTTTATCACGGGAAAACTTCTCACCAACATACATCTTACTTATACCATCGATAAATATTTATCACTTTAGAAATTTAACGACTTTAGAATATAAAAAACTCGACGGAAACTGTCGAATTAAATGAAACTATTAAAATAGCGTTGAATATTTTATTAATTACTACACAATATTTAAGAACTTGGTGCTTTAACTTGACATTTATTTTCATGCTTTATTATAACTATGGTGGATGCGCCGGGAAACTTTTGAATACATAACTATAGATTTGAATTTTTGCATAGTCGTAGAACTTCATAAGATACTTAATTCAACTATAAGTTGTAAACCCAAGCAACGTAAATTAGAAAAAGCTTACACATGATATAGCTATTTGAAAAATTTTAACCTCCGTGTGTTAATTACCTTTCAATTTAATTACTAAAAATCAATCAGTTTTTGCAGAGTTTTGTTCTGCCTCCTACATTAATTAAGCAAATGATTGGCTACTGTCTAGACAGGTTTTTTAGATTTTTGGAAATCTAATATCCCGTGATTCATTTTATTACATTTTTTCTCCTAGCAATTTTCAGCTTTCGTTAAAAAAACTATAGTACAAATTTTACAAGTAGTATATTGCACTTTATTTCAGTCGAGTTATTTTCAGCATTATTGCTTTTCACCTTGGATACGAAGTCGTTTCTTCTGCTTTGCCAAAAGTTCAATTTAAAATTTGCGTGTAAGTGTTAACAGAGCAGAGCATTACGCCTTGAGACGAATCACGAGCTTTACAGAGCTTCAGCAAGCTCATCGAATGTAGTTATCTTGTTCTGTGAAAGATTTTTTATCAAGAATTCAGGAATGTTCCCACTCTAGTTCAGAGACATCAACTATACGTGACCCAAGTTTAATCTGTTCATCGGGATGCTACGGAATTCTAAAACGACGAGTTGTGCTTGAGTGATCGACGTTGACAGGAACCCTATCATGCATAGTTGATGACCACATGTCGCTTACCTTCGGTGTATCAAATATTCATGCCCAAATTAAGTGCAATTAACATCGATACCTACGAATTCATGTACGAAATATTCTACTTAAAAATAGAAAATAAAATGTGAGTCATTCGAAAGCTTCGAATTTTAAAATTAATCCAGAAAAAATCATCTTCCAATGACAAAATGAATTATAATTTTTAACTGTTATAACTAAAATCATATTTAACAAACTAATTAAATAATGTACATACAGGGTGATTTTGAAAGTTGTGCAGATATTTTAATCACGAGCTACTGGCTCCATGTAGAATATACAGGGTGTATTTTTAAAATGTGCCTAAATTTTACCTACGAGGTTATTTGACAACGTAGAAGACTAAAAGCAATTAAAAAAAATTGTAGCTCAAAAAATAAATGTCATTTTTTTTTTGCCATAGAATTTTTTAAATATTTTTTTTAGAGTTCTACATGAAGCAAGTAGCTCGTGATTAAAATATCTGCACAACTTTCAAAATCACCCTGTACATATGAACATTTTTGTTCTGTAACTTAGAAAATAAAGTAATTTGTCTCACATATATCGGGTGTTCATTTAAATTTATCGTCAAAGTAGGCGTTGAAGAGTCGATTGTGATCTCACCAAGGATTACAGATCAGAGCTCAGCTGTTTAAATCTAACCTCACCTTTTGCGTTGTTTGTGTTTTACTCTGAAGACTGACGAGTGGTGCGTTCACAATCGACTCTTCAACGCCAACTTTGAGGATAAATTTAAATGAACACCCGATACATATTGAAAATTAGCAGTTATTCATTTAAGATTGTCATAATGAACACTTATTGGTTACTTTTGCTCTATTGACCTAAGTGACATTTGCACTTCAGTTTTACTTACATATTTACATAATTATATTCCATGAAAGTGTCATGCACCAGTTATAAATGATCGAATCTTTGGCAATGCAAAAATGAAAATGGTATTGGCGTGTTACATATAAACAAAACAGTAAAGATTAGCATAAATGTAATGGCCATTATTGCGTGCTGTTTTGTACATATTTTTTATAAACGAAAATAAATGCAAAATACACTCTTGCTTTAGCAGGAATGAGAATAAATTGTTTAGTTGCACTTATCGCTTTTGACGTTAAGCTGATCAGGTAAAAAGTGGAAATAGGTACAGGTCAGCTACCATTATTTTTTGTTATCAGTATTGAGCGAAATTTTATTTTAGCTGAGTAAGCTCTGCCGATTGAAATAATAGGGTTACTGCTGTGACAAGCACAGTGGAACATAATAGACGTTTTTCTCACCTTTTGATACCAACACTTCGGTCTGTTTCTTTTTGTCTTTCTTTGCGTCAGTGGCGAAACAGCGAGAGAAAACATTCGTTGAGAATATGTTTAAGTTTTCAAGTGTATTTAAAGCTTTACATTTTTAAAGAAATTATGAAGAAATAAAATTTTCTATTACTAAGAATGAGGTTCATTAAAGCAGAAAAGCCGATCAATTTTTTAAGGCAGCGTTATGTTATGCAAGGTGACGTCTGTATTTTTTATACATTCATAAAAGTTGGAAGATTTAAGTCAAGCAAAATATCTTGTCTGAACTGGAAAAGGAAACTTCTAACAGTGTATAAAATCTGACCAATAGAAAAACCTGATGAAGTAAATTAAGATGTAATAGGCGAAAACTTTAAGAGATGTGGCTAAAGAAAAATTATTTTGGGTATGTATAGTTGTTTTCAACGATATCCGTGCTGTCAATATGACAGTATAATATTGGTATCACTTGTTGTTTCGGTTTAGTAATTTTGAATTTCCTAATTTGACAATTTATCTTGATGCGGCAAATTGACAGTATACTCCATGTATTATAAATGTGCATCTAGGAGGCAGTGGAAGTGTGAATACACCTTTCGCTTTCTCACCAGAGAAGTTACTAGCCGTTGACAAATGACAGTAACGACACAAGCCCGAGCGACTGGTCCCTGCTTCTAACCTTAAAATTTGCTTTTGCTCAGAATTTGTTGATTGTTGATAAATTCAACGGAAATACAAAATACAAATACAACATGGTTGGCAACCATAACAAAACAAAACACTACATGTGGGTTTTTAGCCAGGGTTGCCAAACTAAAATCAGCGTTCCATAGCCCTGCCTAAGATACACAATTTTAATGAATTGAGCATATAATAATACGTTTTTGAAAAATATGTTGTACTTTGGTGGCATTTCCGCCCTTTTAACACCACAGAAAGATCTTCCAGTTTGTTTATGGACAGACTTTTTCTAGCCCTAAATACGATCTTGCAGGTGCGAACGAGATAAATTGGATAGTTTAGGAATATTGGATCCTTTACAAAGAATAATATGTCGAGTGTAGAAGATCGGTGCATTCACCAAAATGTCCTTTTTGTTTTGTTACTGAAATCAATTTCCTGTAATTTTCTATTAGTTTATATCGTAAATGTTTGTCAGTAATTTTAGAGGTTATATTTTAGTGAAAAAAAAATGAACCACGTAAGATGCTCGTTTCTGGAATAATTTCCAATTTGCGCTGGTTCTTTCCAGGGTTTGTAAAGCGCATCCTGTCATAATTCACGTACATAATACCTGGGTATAACAAAAGAAAAAATAAATCTGGACGTTCGAATACTTAACTTCCTGGATTAAAATAATGACCCCTGTCCTGAGAGTGTGTGGTTTCCATTTGGCCCCACCGTATTCATGGGAAATCGCAGATCGTCCTCTCCCAACTATAACGCAAATTCAAAGGATCGCCATGATTTAACGGATCCTCGTCGTGACATTTTAGTATCGTACATCATAATTTAGTGTTAAAGTGTAATGCGAGAACGAGCCCTAAGCGTATATCGAACACCTGCCGTTGAGAGCAACAGTTTGCCGATAGAATTTAATTCTCAGATTATACTTTCCAGTTTTGAGCGTTCAGTATCAATTTTTTTCAATTTAAGCTCAACAGTTTGGACCGGCTGCTATTAAACTCGCATTTACCCGACCGAGATTTATAAGAAAAATTCAAACGTGGCCTGGCGGAAAGTCATTATGCTTGTACAGGGTAATTAAGCTGAAACATTCAAAGAGGCCCTTATTACACTTGTGCCGGACTCCCGCTTCCAGGTGTATCGATTCGAAACCTCCTGGATACGCTCTTGACGACTATATAGGGCGCCCCCTCTTTCAATGCCCTTTTTAAACCCGGCGACGACGTGCACGTAAAATAGATTCGGAAAAGCTAAATACAGCTTCCGGATCATCATCTCTGATAAGCGTTATTTTCCACCCGTTTATACCCGCTTTTATAACTTCATTTTTCAATACAATTCGGATTTGTGCGATATCCTCTACACGAGAGCCCACCACAATCATTAGCGTTGAAAGAATTCGATGTTGCGCGGAAAAGTGGATAATATTTGTTTTTTATTTCAATTTCATTTCGGTGTTTTCACGGCGCACACTACTCCATCATGCGATTTTATTGAAGTTGAATTCGAAACAAATTTAAAACATCTGGAAAAGATTGTTCGAGAATCGCATTCGTTCTCTATAATTGCTTTTCTTCTCACCTCATTAAACGTATTCGAAAGTACTCAGTTTCAACAAAATTAAACGATTCTTTGCAATACCCATGATCTTTTTTTATTTTTGCAATTATTCATATACTCCGTAAGTAGCTTAACTTCACATATCTCTAAACTTAAAAGCTTGTCAAAAGAAGAAGTATAGATAGTTTGTTTTTATTTTATTGCAGGAAAAACCCCAATATCATTCGTAGACGTTAAAAACATGACTGATGATACTAGTGTCTCTCTTATTTCCAAATATGAAAAAAAAATGTGGTTTAAAAGTATTGCTGCGGTTGATTTGACAGTAATTTGAAAGCCGAGAGCTAGCTTTTAACATATGAGCTTTTATTTTAATGTAATGGAAATTTCAATTCAAAACTGAATTCACAATATGATTTTGTTCGATGATTTTGCAACATGAATCGTAAAATTGCAACAAATATTTATCTATACCTACGTTTTTTAAAATACTGTTCAATATTCTGTTAAAACAATACAGAAATATTACTAGTATTTATTCTTGTCATTTTATAATATTTTTTGAAGTACAAACTGTTACGGTAAATTATCCTTGCAGTTTTTTTTAGCAAAAATGTGACAATGGAAAATAAATAGAATAGAATAGGTAAAGCACACGTTGCAGCTCCTTCTAGTTCAAACAGAGTCAACAAAGTGATCGAAAATCAACATCAGTTGTTCGGAGGACATTTCAGTATCGTTCGGCGGAAATTTTCAGATTAACTATTTTTTATTTACTAAAAAATATTAACTGTTTATTGACTAAGACAATATTTCAAGCCGATTATTTAATATTGTTTTATTTAAAAATGTTTCGCAGACTTGTGTTATTAAATAAAGACAAAGAAATCGTGTGTCTAAATAAATTTCTGGTCAAGAACTCTTTGATAAAAATGTTGTTTTTGTCACGTGCTTCACAATTTATAGAGCATCCGGCGCCCTTAAATTTTGTGTTTTCATCAGAGTCATGTGTCGTATTTTTTTTTATAAGAAATAGTTTTTTCAAAACTAAAATTGTTTACTCAACTGAACAAAAAGCAAAAAGTCAACGATGAGTGGTCCAATTCAGGGCAATATTGTTTGCAAGAATTTCAGTTTCAGTTTTCACAAGTTGCGTTGATTATTATAAACAACGACAGCAGTGTTTAGATCGTCACTGAAATTGTTTCAGCAGACTGGAAGCATAACAAGAAAAAAGGAAGCGGGAGGGTAACAAAACGTACTCCAATGTTGATACAGTTGAGGAAATTATGGAGAATAAACCAGAAACTTCCTTCTGCCATTTATTTCAACAAGTGAATCTTTCTGTGGGAACATTAAAATGGGTTTTACATCATTCTTTATCCCATGATGTCTATTGCAGAACCCCCTGTTGGTGATCCAGCACCAAGGTGCCAGTTTTGTGAATGCTTTTTAAATACGGTGCATAATAATGATACAATCCTAAACAAAACTTTTTTACTGATGAAGCTTGGTTTTATAAGACAAGATATGTTAACACAAAACATTCGAAGAAAATCCACATTTGGACGTTGAATTAGGACCATTAGACCATTAGGACCAATCTTCTTTGAAAGTAATAATTATATAATAGTATAATAATAATTATAATAAAATGAAATAAAAATGGTAATAATTCTAGGTAACGTAAATCATACAACCATCTTCTGAAGAAAGAAGGGGGTATTTTCAGCAAAATGAGAGAACACTTCATTTGAGACTTTGACACTTTGGATGCACTAAGACATTTTTTAAAAATCGGCTTATCAGTTGAAATACAAAAATTCCACGCCGCCCTCATTCATGTCATTTAATTCCTTGCAATTTTTCTTTCTCTGACCTTACCTAAAAAATACCATTTATGCTGCCCCAGATGATTTAAGACGACAACGGATAATTGACAGGTGTGAGCATAAATACACAACACACCACCTGTACACCAAAATGTAATGGATAGAATAAGAAAACAGAATCAGAATATGAATATGTCATGAAGGAAGTGATGGAAACCTTTTATAAAAATTATAATAAATTATTTCTTGTTTCATTTCCTGTTCTTACAAGGTTTAGTGAGGTTATGTTTAGCTTTGACATACATATTTTAATACAAATTCAGAATTTGTCACTTGGCTAAAATATATGATATTATGATGCATCCACGTTCTTGATTCGCATTTTTTCTTCAGAGGCCTCTTGACCAGTTTTATTTTTAGACACCTGTTACATATACCTTAAATAAATAATTTACTTGATTACATTTAGTGTTTTTTTTAGTTTTAGTTTAAACTTCTCTTTCGAAGATTTTCTAAGTATGTATACTTTATTGAAAAATGAGATTAAATTTAAAATTTAAAAAAAAATAAGCAATTAGAAACTGGATACAATTCAGACGAATGGTTATTGAAATATTTACTAAATGTTTTGTTGGAAAACAATGAGCATACAAACGTGTTTTTTGTAGTTAAATAAAAATTTTATACCTATCTCAAAATATCCACAAAAAACCCATCAGGTTTATAATTTATTTCTTATGCTTTATTACTAACGAAATAGAAACTTCTAACATGATTTGGAAGACCTTTTTTAGATTTGACTAAAAACTCGAGACTTGAAGTATTTCAATTTTTATGCGGGGATAATCCATCCATTTATTGTTCTTGACAAACAAATAAAAAATTCGTAACGATGTTAGAGTGCTTTGATGCTATTAGAAAAAAATACTTTCATTATTGCTCTTATAAAAACAGATACCACGAAGAAGCCTTATTATTTTTTTTATATAAAAATTAATTATTGAAGGCTGGAACTGGCGGATAGAGGGGTTGCTACAATATTTTGAAACTAGCATTACGGCCATCAGTCATGAAAGTAAAGTTCTTACGAGCAGAGGCGTTGTTTTGACACAACCCACGTCTTACTTTTCTCCTTCTTTAACCTTGACAAACCTTTCAGAATTGTTAAAAAAAATAAACCGACACGAAAATCGTCCACATTTTGTCGTTTACTGCCGATAGCATAAAATAATTCCCGCAGGAGCACATGGAAATTAAAAAATGCTGCACAGACCAAGTCAATTTGTGATTTTGTTGGCAATAGCAATCCATTTGTTGGTGGATTTAGTTGTTTGTGTTATTTGCATAGCTAAATAACTGTTATTATTCCCCGCAAATGAACATTTTAATGATTTGTTACTTAAAATAATAATGACTGACGTGAAATTAATTACTACGATAGTTTGTTTCATCAGATCGAACAGTGTTTTTAAGAATTGTCAGGATTATAAACGATCGCCAGCCGAGTTTGCAGATATGCAAATTTTTGGTGAAATATTGATGCGACGAAACAGTATATACCTGCAACTCCCCGAAGTGGAAATTAATGACAAAATGACGGGATTAAGAGTGTGCTGCATTAATCGCCAATTTCGATTTTTATGACAGTTAGAATTAAATATAAATTCCAACGTGCGGCTGGCTTTCTGTGTGGTTTAAGTTCATGTTTATTAATGAAAAAAATAATTAAAATCGGCTCGTTTTAAACGAATATTTTGCTCGCGGGCTCCATCAAGTTCTGTTTTAATTCTTTGGACTAATAATCAATTACATCCATAATAAACAGATAAAATATGCAAAGCAATCAATCAGTGTCGCAAGTCGGGTTAATCAATACAGTAATCCTTTCAAATTACATTTTTCTGGGGATTTGTTTTCCGAACCTACCCCAAAGCACATTACAATTTTATAATTACTCGGATGGAAGTTATTTCAATAAAAACGCAATTATTTACGTTCGAGAGCGTTTTGTGAGCGGAGAATAATTGCAACTCTTAAGACCTAGAGGCTGCAGTGTCTAGCAACTAATCTGAACTAATCTAAAATCATTAAGGGGATTTCTAACGGAACATCCTTTATTTTGCTTTGCCACAATTACAAAATTGTTCAACGTTTAAAGCCAGGATTATTACTCTACAAGGTTCCACGGGAACCGGATGATTTAATCAGAAGTACTTGATGCTTTTTAACACCAGGTTCGCCAAAAAGGAAGTTTTCATAAGCGAAAGCGAATAAGGCGTTCCAAAAATAGAACCGAAGAAAGGAAAGAGCAAATTCAACAGATTTATCCCTATTAACGTAAATTTACCTATAAAATCCCGTCAAAGAAATAAGTAATAAAGATTACTCTAGGCCAGAAATTCTCTTTCATTTTGAATATTTCATCCATGTCTGATCTGGTTTCACTACAAATCAGAAACTTGAGAAAAATTTTATCCGCGATTACGTTAAAGTTTGAAAGATAAAAACGTTCTCCTATAAAAACCGTTGATGAGATAATCGACATTGTCATTGATTTAATTATGACACAATACTATACAATTACTTAAGAGTAAATTAATGACAAATTCTGTATAAAATAAATGATAACAGAAAAATCATTTCCACCACGCCTTTCCTCTGCATATTCAGCAACCAATCTGAGTTCTCTTTTTGTAGAGCTTTTTGAGGGATAAGTGTGAAGCTGGACATTCAGAAAACATAATTAATTTCAAACTTTCCTGAATAAATTTGTTTTTACTTGATTGTATTACCACGTTAAATTATTCCATTCTCTTTTCTTGTTAAAGCGATAATTTACAGTATTCATCAAAATCGAGTATTTCCCAACTTTTACTAAATAATTCCCAATACGGGTGTGCTCCAAATGAAGCTAGGAAAACCGCCACGTTTCACATTTAATACTCTAAACGAGCACGAGTCAGCAACTGTAGAAAAAGAAAACGCAAATTTTTAATTTAAATTCTTTAACAAAGTTTCAACTAAATTAAATAAGATTTTGCACCACTATTACAGAAAGTAGTTCTTTCTTAATTTATACTATGCTTCTAAAGCATTTTTGGCATAGAGTAGATTATTCAACGAGCCTATTACTGATGAGGAATATTTTGTGTCACGAACGGAAGGTGAGTGACGTAATTCATCCGAGTGAGTAATAGCCATTACCCGCAAGTAGAATACTATACTTTTTCTACGACTATGAAGAGAAATTGATAAATAAGTTGCATTATTAAACAAACTGAAACTAGTTGCTATGATATATGTGTGTAAACTTCCCATTTTCAATAGAATGTAGTGCTTTATACACATGTAGCATTAATGCTATTATTGTTTGCACCTATAAACAGGTTTAAACATGCCCTATTGTTTGTGAATCATCCTGTATCCAGGTACAAATGGGGGATGCAGCAAGAATGTTTTTTTTTTTTGTGATGCCACAACACAATTTATTGTTTTCGATAAAATCGCGAAAATAATATGATTACATTTAAATCGCATTAACTAGCTTTTATAGATTCCACCCTCACGATATGATCTAATTTACCTATACCTAACAGAATGTTTTAGTGGTGAAACACAACTTCCTCTCTACCATCATAACTCTCTAAATAGTGGCCTACTTTTCGAGAGCTGCAAGCCCAATAAAAGAGTCATTTAACAGATAATAATTTCTGACACAAACAGTTTTAATTTGTATGGAATGAAAATGTTCTGAACTTGACACTTACTCTTTTAACAAATTTTTTAATTTACGACATTGTTTTCGTTAGTTTAGCCACGGTCATAAATCAACTTAATGTTTTCTCAATTTACTGGGAATTATTTTCTCTTGCCTTTTTAGAACTTTTATCGCAATTGTTTTCGAAGAAAGTTCCTGAAGTTTTTAATAAGGATTAAAACATTTTGTACAGCCCCGGACAGGAATAATGACCCGAACGTGAAGAACCCCCGGCGGTGACACAGTTTCAGGATTAGATGAGTCTTAGGCTTGATAATCTCGAATGTAATTTTTCAGATGGTTGATGTAATAGAGTCGTAAATTTAATGAGATCGCATTAATGTGTATAAATAGTGGGAATTACGGAGATGAGTTGTTTAATTTAATTTTCGTGGGTCTAAGTAAGGAAGCATCCCCTAGGTGGTACTAATGTAGGTCGTAAATATCCTGTAAAAAACGAGA